>NC_072013.1:46784029-48194501 GCF_027791375.1 Indicator indicator | reverse complement strand
TTAGGCCCCATGCTTTTCTTTGTCTCTGTGCGGCTTGTAAAGCAGCTTTTTTCCACCTGCTTAGACATGGCTGTAACTGGTGACAGGAAAGAGCTAGGCCAGAATTGCAAGCTCCATTTAGTCTCTCTCCTCAAAATACACTAATTGGCAAAAGAAATTTGGTGCTAGGATGTTCCCTTGATGTGTTAGCCCCCATGCTTTTCTTTGTCTCTGTGCGGCTTGTAAAGCAGCTTTTTTCCACCTGCTTAGACATGGCTGTAACTGGTGACAGGAAAGAGCTAGGCCAGAATTGCAAGCTCCATTTAGTCTCTCTCCTAAAAATACACTAATTGGCAAAAGAAATTTGGTGCTAGGATGTTCCCTTGATGTGTTAGCCCCCATGCTTTTCTTTGTCTCTGTGCGGCTTGTAAAGCAGCTTTTTTCCACCTGCTTAGACATGGCTGTAACTGGTGACAGGAAAGAGCTAGGCCAGAATTGCAAGCTCCATTTAGTCTCTCTCCTCAAAATACACTAACTGGCAAAAGAAATTTGGTGCTAGGATGTTCCCTTGATGTGTTAGCCCCCATGCTTTTCTTTGTCTCTGTGCGGCTTGTAAAGCAGCTTTTTTCCACCTGCTTAGACATGGCTGTAACTGGTGACAGGAAAGAGCTAGGCCAGAATTGCAAGCTCCATTTAGTCTCTCTCCTCAAAATACACTAACTGGCAAAAGAAATTTGGTGCTAGGATGTTCCCTTGATGTGTTAGCCCCCATGCTTTTCTTTGTCTCTGTGCGGCTTGTAAAGCAGCTTTTTTCCACCTGCTTAGACATGGCTGTAACTGGTGACAGGAAAGAGCTAGGCCAGAATTGCAAGCTCCATTTAGTCTGTCTCCTCAAAATACACTCACAGCCAAAAGAAATTTGGTGCTAGGATGTTCCCTTGATGTGTTAGCCCCCATGCTTTTCTTTGTCTCTGTGCGGCTTGTAAAGCAGCTTTTTTCCACCTGCTTAGACATGGCTGTAACTGGTGACAGGAAAGAGCTAGGCCAGAATTGCAAGCTCCATTTAGTCTCTCTCCTCAAAATACACTAACTAGCAAAAGAAATTTGGTGCTAGGATGTTCCCTTGATGTGTTAGCCCCATGCTTTTCTTTGTCTCTGTGCGGCTTGTAAAGCAGCTTTTTTCCACCTGCTTAGACATGGCTGTAACTGGTGACAGGAAAGAGCTAGGCCAGAATTGCAAGCTCCATTTAGTCTCTCTCCTCAAAATAAAATAATTGGCAAAATAAATTTGGTGCTAGGAAGTTCCCTTGATGTGTTAGCCCCCATGCTTTTCTTTGTCTCTGTGCGGCTTGTAAAGCAGCTTTTTTCCACCTGCTTAGACATGGCTGTAACTGGTGACAGGAAAGAGCTAGGCCAGAATTGCAAGCTCCATTTAGTCTCTCTCCTCAAAATACACTAACTGGCAAAAGAAATTTGGTGCTAGGATGTTCCCTTGATGTGTTAGCCCCATGCTTTTCTTTGTCTCTGTGCGGCTTGTAAAGCAGCTTTTTTCCACCTGCTTAGACATGGCTGTAACTGGTGACAGGAAAGAGCTAGGCCAGAATTGCAAGCTCCATTTAGTCTCTCTCCTCAAAATACACTAACTGGCAAAAGAAATTTGGTGCTAGGATGTTCCCTTGATGTGTTAGCCCCCATGCTTTTCTTTGTCTCTGTGCGGCTTGTAAAGCAGCTTTTTTACACCTGCTTAGACATGGCTGTAACTGGTGACAGGAAAGAGCTAGGCCAGAATTGCAAGCTCCATTTAGTCTCTCTCCTCAAAATACACTAACTGGCAAAAGAAATTTGGTGCTAGGATGTTCCCTTGATGTGTTAGCCCCCATGCTTTTCTTTGTCTCTGTGCGGCTTGTAAAAGCAGCTTTTTTCCACCTGCTTAGACATGGCTGTAACTGGTGACAGGAAAGAGCTAGGCCAGAATTGCAAGCTCCATTTAGTCTCTCTCCTCAAAATACACTAACTGGCAAAAGAAATTTGGTGCTAGGATGTTCCCTTGATGTGTTAGCCCCCATGCTTTTCTTTGTCTCTGTGCGGCTTGTAAAGCAGCTTTTTTCCACCTGCTTAGACATGGCTGTAACTGGTGACAGGAAAGAGCTAGGCCAGAATTGCAAGCTCCATTTAGTCTCTCTCCTCAAAATACACTAATTGGCAAAAGAAATTTGGTGCTAGGATGTTCCCTTGATGTGTTAGCCCCCATGCTTTTCTTTGTCTCTGTGCGGCTTGTAAAGCAGCTTTTTTCCACCTGCTTAGACATGGCTGTAACTGGTGACAGGAAAGAGCTAGGCCAGAATTGCAAGCTCCATTTAGTCTCTCTCCTCAAAATACACTAATTGGCAAAAGAAATTTGGTGCTAGGATGTTCCCTTGATGTGTTAGCCCCCATGCTTTTCTTTGTCTCTGTGCGGCTTGTAAAGCAGCTTTTTTCCACCTGCTTAGACATGGCTGTAACTGGTGACAGGAAAGAGCTAGGCCAGAATTGCAAGCTCCATTTAGTCTCTCTCCTCAAAATACACTAATTGGCAAAAGAAATTTGGTGCTAGGATGTTCCCTTGATGTGTTAGCCCCCATGCTTTTCTTTGTCTCTGTGCGGCTTGTAAAGCAGCTTTTTTCCACCTGCTTAGACATGGCTGTAACTGGTGACAGGAAAGAGCTAGGCCAGAATTGCAAGCTCCATTTAGTCTCTCTCCTCAAAATACACTAACTGGCAAAAGAAATTTGGTGCTAGGATGTTCCCTTGATGTGTTAGCCCCCATGCTTTTCTTTGTCTCTGTGCGGCTTGTAAAGCAGCTTTTTTCCACCTGCTTAGACATGGCTGTAACTGGTGACAGGAAAGAGCTAGGCCAGAATTGCAAGCTCCATTTAGTCTCTCTCCTCAAAATACACTAACTGGCAAAAGAAATTTGGTGCTAGGATGTTCCCTTGATGTGTTAGCCCCCATGCTTTTCTTTGTCTCTGTGCGGCTTGTAAAGCAGCTTTTTTCCACCTGCTTAGACATGGCTGTAACTGGTGACAGGAAAGAGCTAGGCCAGAATTGCAAGCTCCATTTAGTCTCTCTCCTCAAAATACACTAATTGGCAAAAGAAATTTGGTGCTAGGATGTTCCCTTGATGTGTTAGCCCGATGCTTTTCTTTGTCTCTGTGCGGCTTGTAAAGCAGCTTTTTTCCACCTGCTTAGACATGGCTGTAACTGGTGACAGGAAAGAGCTAGGCCAGAATTGCAAGCTCCATTTAGTCTCTCTCCTCAAAATACACTAACTGGCAAAAGAAATTTGGTGCTAGGATGTTCCCTTGATGTGTTAGCCCCCATGCTTTTCTTTGTCTCTGTGCGGCTTGTAAAGCAGCTTTTTTCCACCTGCTTAGACATGGCTGTAACTGGTGACAGGAAAGAGCTAGGCCAGAATTGCAAGCTCCATTTAGTCTCTCTCCTCAAAATACACTAACTGGCAAAAGAAATTTGGTGCTAGGATGTTCCCTTGATGTGTTAGCCCCATGCTTTTCTTTGTCTCTGTGCGGCTTGTAAAGCAGCTTTTTTCCACCTGCTTAGACATGGCTGTAACTGGTGACAGGAAAGAGCTAGGCCAGAATTGCAAGCTCCATTTAGTCTCTCTCCTCAAAATACACTAATTGGCAAAAGAAATTTGGTGCTAGGATGTTCCCTTGATGTGTTAGCCCCCATGCTTTTCTTTGTCTCTGTGCGGCTTGTAAAGCAGCTTTTTTCCACCTGCTTAGACATGGCTGTAACTGGTGACAGGAAAGAGCTAGGCCAGAATTGCAAGCTCCATTTAGTCTCTCTCCTCAAAATACACTAACTGGCAAAAGAAATTTGGTGCTAGGATGTTCCCTTGATGTGTTAGCCCCCATGCTTTTCTTTGTCTCTGTGCGGCTTGTAAAGCAGCTTTTTTCCACCTGCTTAGACATGGCTGTAACTGGTGACAGGAAAGAGCTAGGCCAGAATTGCAAGCTCCATTTAGTCTCTCTCCTCAAAATACACTAATTGGCAAAAGAAATTTGGTGCTAGGATGTTCCCTTGATGTGTTAGCCCCCATGCTTTTCTTTGTCTCTGTGCGGCTTGTAAAGCAGCTTTTTTCCACCTGCTTAGACATGGCTGTAACTGGTGACAGGAAAGAGCTAGGCCAGAATTGCAAGCTCCATTTAGTCTCTCTCCTCAAAATACACTAATGGCAAAAGAAATTTGGTGCTAGGATGTTCCCTTGATGTGTTAGCCCCCATGCTTTTCTTTGTCTCTGTGCGGCTTGTAAAGCAGCTTTTTTCCACCTGCTTAGACATGGCTGTAACTGGTGACAGGAAAGAGCTAGGCCAGAATTGCAAGCTCCATTTAGTCTCTCTCCTCAAAATACACTAATTGGCAAAAGAAATTTGGTGCTAGGATGTTCCCTTGATGTGTTAGCCCCCATGCTTTTCTTTGTCTCTGTGCGGCTTGTAAAGCAGCTTTTTTCCACCTGCTTAGACATGGCTGTAACTGGTGACAGGAAAGAGCTAGGCCAGAATTGCAAGCTCCATTTAGTCTCTCTCCTCAAAATACACTAATTGGCAAAAGAAATTTGGTGCTAGGATGTTCCCTTGATGTGTTAGCCCCCATGCTTTTCTTTGTCTCTGTGCGGCTTGTAAAGCAGCTTTTTTCCACCTGCTTAGACATGGCTGTAACTGGTGACAGGAAAGAGCTAGGCCAGAATTGCAAGCTCCATTTAGTCTCTCTCCTCAAAATACACTAATTGGCAAAAGAAATTTGGTGCTAGGATGTTCCCTTGATGTGTTAGCCCCCATGCTTTTCTTTGTCTCTGTGCGGCTTGTAAAGCAGCTTTTTTCCACCTGCTTAGACATGGCTGTAACTGGTGACAGGAAAGAGCTAGGCCAGAATTGCAAGCTCCATTTAGTCTCTCTCCTCAAAATACACTAACTGGCAAAAGAAATTTGGTGCTAGGATGTTCCCTTGATGTGTTAGCCCCCATGCTTTTCTTTGTCTCTGTGCGGCTTGTAAAGCAGCTTTTTTCCACCTGCTTAGACATGGCTGTAACTGGTGACAGGAAAGAGCTAGGCCAGAATTGCAAGCTCCATTTAGTCTCTCTCCTCAAAATACACTAATTGGCAAAAGAAATTTGGTGCTAGGATGTTCCCTTGATGTGTTAGCCCCCATGCTTTTCTTTGTCTCTGTGCGGCTTGTAAAGCAGCTTTTTTCCACCTGCTTAGACATGGCTGTAACTGGTGACAGGAAAGAGCTAGGCCAGAATTGCAAGCTCCATTTAGTCTCTCTCCTCAAAATACACTAACTGGCAAAAGAAATTTGGTGCTAGGATGTTCCCTTGATGTGTTAGCCCCCATGCTTTTCTTTGTCTCTGTGCGGCTTGTAAAGCAGCTTTTTTCCACCTGCTTAGACATGGCTGTAACTGGTGACAGGAAAGAGCTAGGCCAGAATTGCAAGCTCCATTTAGTCTCTCTCCTCAAAATACACTAATTGGCAAAAGAAATTTGGTGCTAGGATGTTCCCTTGATGTGTTAGCCCCCATGCTTTTCTTTGTCTCTGTGCGGCTTGTAAAGCAGCTTTTTTCCACCTGCTTAGACATGGCTGTAACTGGTGACAGGAAAGAGCTAGGCCAGAATTGCAAGCTCCATTTAGTCTCTCTCCTCAAAATACACTAATTGGCAAAAGAAATTTGGTGCTAGGATGTTCCCTTGATGTGTTAGCCCCCATGCTTTTCTTTGTCTCTGTGCGGCTTGTAAAGCAGCTTTTTTCCACCTGCTTAGACATGGCTGTAACTGGTGACAGGAAAGAGCTAGGCCAGAATTGCAAGCTCCATTTAGTCTCTCTCCTCAAAATACACTAATTGGCAAAAGAAATTTGGTGCTAGGATGTTCCCTTGATGTGTTGGCTCCCATGCTTTTCTTTGTCTCTGTGCGGCTTGTAAAGCAGCTTTTTTCCACCTGCTTAGACATGGCTGTAACTGGTGACAGGAAAGAGCTAGGCCAGAATTGCAAGCTCCATTTAGTCTCTCTCCTCAAAATACACTAACTGGCAAAAGAAATTTGGTGCTAGGATGTTCCCTTGATGTGTTAGCCCCCATGCTTTTCTTTGTCTCTGTGCGGCTTGTAAAGCAGCTTTTTTCCACCTGCTTAGACATGGCTGTAACTGGTGACCGGAAAGAGCTAGGCCAGAATTGCAAGCTCCATTTAGTCTCTCTCCTCAAAATACACTAACTGGCAAAAGAAATTTGGTGCTAGGATGTTCCCTTGATGTGTTAGCCCCCATGCTTTTCTTTGTCTCTGTGCGGCTTGTAAAGCAGCTTTTTTCCACCTGCTTAGACATGGCTGTAACTGGTGACAGGAAAGAGCTAGGCCAGAATTGCAAGCTCCATTTAGTCTCTCTCCTCAAAATACACTAACTGGCAAAAGAAATTTGGTGCTAGGATGTTCCCTTGATGTGTTAGCTCCCATGCTTTTCTTTGTCTCTGTGCGGCTTGTAAAGCAGCTTTTTTCCACCTGCTTAGACATGGCTGTAACTGGTGACAGGAAAGAGCTAGGCCAGAATTGCAAGCTCCATTTAGTCTCTCTCCTCAAAATACACTAATTGGCAAAAGAAATTTGGTGCTAGGATGTTCCCTTGATGTGTTAGCCCCCATGCTTTTCTTTGTCTCTGTGCGGCTTGTAAAGCAGCTTTTTTCCACCTGCTTAGACATGGCTGTAACTGGTGACAGGAAAGAGCTAGGCCAGAATTGCAAGCTCCATTTAGACTCTCTCCTCAAAATACACTAACTGGCAAAAGAAATTTGGTGCTAGGATGTTCCCTTGATGTGTTAGCTCCCATGCTTTTCTTTGTCTCTGTGCGGCTTGTAAAGCAGCTTTTTTCCACCTGCTTAGACATGGCTGTAACTGGTGACAGGAAAGAGCTAGGCCAGAATTGCAAGCTCCATTTAGTCTCTCTCCTCAAAATACACTAACTGGCAAAAGAAATTTGGTGCTAGGATGTTCCCTTGATGTGTTAGCCCCCATGCTTTTCTTTGTCTCTGTGCGGCTTGTAAAGCAGCTTTTTTCCACCTGCTTAGACATGGCTGTAACTGGTGACAGGAAAGAGCTAGGCCAGAATTGCAAGCTCCATTTAGTCTCTCTCCTCAAAATACACTAATTGGCAAAAGAAATTTGGTGCTAGGATGTTCCCTTGATGTGTTAGCCCCCATGCTTTTCTTTGTCTCTGTGCGGCTTGTAAAGCAGCTTTTTTCCACCTGCTTAGACATGGCTGTAACTGGTGACAGGAAAGAGCTAGGCCAGAATTGCAAGCTCCATTTAGTCTCTCTCCTCAAAATACACTAACTGGCAAAAGAAATTTGGTGCTAGGATGTTCCCTTGATGTGTTAGCTCCCATGCTTTTCTTTGTCTCTGTGCGGCTTGTAAAGCAGCTTTTTTCCACCTGCTTAGACATGGCTGTAACTGGTGACAGGAAAGAGCTAGGCCAGAATTGCAAGCTCCATTTAGTCTCTCTCCTCAAAATACACTAACTGGCAAAAGAAATTTGGTGCTAGGATGTTCCCTTGATGTGTTAGCCCCCATGCTTTTCTTTGTCTCTGTGCGGCTTGTAAAGCAGCTTTTTTCCACCTGCTTAGACATGGCTGTAACTGGTGACAGGAAAGAGCTAGGCCAGAATTGCAAGCTCCATTTAGTCTCTCTCCTCAAAATACACTAACTGGCAAAAGAAATTTGGTGCTAGGATGTTCCCTTGATGTGTTAGCCCCCATGCTTTTCTTTGTCTCTGTGCGGCTTGTAAAGCAGCTTTTTTCCACCTGCTTAGACATGGCTGTAACTGGTGACAGGAAAGAGCTAGGCCAGAATTGCAAGCTCCATTTAGTCTCTCTCCTCAAAATACACTAATTGGCAAAAGAAATTTGGTGCTAGGATGTTCCCTTGATGTGTTAGCCCCCATGCTTTTCTTTGTCTCTGTGCGGCTTGTAAAGCAGCTTTTTTCCACCTGCTTAGACATGGCTGTAACTGGTGACAGGAAAGAGCTAGGCCAGAATTGCAAGCTCCATTTAGTCTCTCTCCTCAAAATACAATAATTGGCAAAAGAAATTTGGTGCTAGGATGTTCCCTTGATGTGTTAGCCCCCATGCTTTTCTTTGTCTCTGTGCGGCTTGTAAAGCAGCTTTTTTCCACCTGCTTAGACATGGCTGTAACTGGTGACAGGAAAGAGCTAGGCCAGAATTGCAAGCTCCATTTAGTCTCTCTCCTCAAAATACACTAACTGGCAAAAGAAATTTGGTGCTAGGATGTTCCCTTGATGTGTTAGCCCCCATGCTTTTCTTTGTCTCTGTGCGGCTTGTAAAGCAGCTTTTTTCCACCTGCTTAGACATGGCTGTAACTGGTGACAGGAAAGAGCTAGGCCAGAATTGCAAGCTCCATTTAGTGTCTCTCCTCAAAATACACTAATTGGCAAAAGAAATTTGGTGCTAGGATGTTCCCTTGATGTGTTAGCCCCCATGCTTTTCTTTGTCTCTGTGCGGCTTGTAAAGCAGCTTTTTTCCACCTGCTTAGACATGGCTGTAACTGGTGACAGGAAAGAGCTAGGCCAGAATTGCAAGCTCCATTTAGTCTCTCTCCTCAAAATACACTAACTGGCAAAAGAAATTTGGTGCTAGGATGTTCCCTTGATGTGTTAGCCCCCATGCTTTTCTTTGTCTCTGTGCGGCTTGTAAAGCAGCTTTTTTCCACCTGCTTAGACATGGCTGTAACTGGTGACAGGAAAGAGCTAGGCCAGAATTGCAAGCTCCATTTAGTCTCTCTCCTCAAAATACACTAATTGGCAAAAGAAATTTGGTGCTAGGATGTTCCCTTGATGTGTTAGCCCCCATGCTTTTCTTTGTCTCTGTGCGGCTTGTAAAGCAGCTTTTTTCCACCTGCTTAGACATGGCTGTAACTGGTGACAGGAAAGAGCTAGGCCAGAATTGCAAGCTCCATTTAGTCTCTCTCCTCAAAATACACTAATTGGCAAAAGAAATTTGGTGCTAGGATGTTCCCTTGATGTGTTAGCCCCCATGCTTTTCTTTGTCTCTGTGCGGCTTGTAAAGCAGCTTTTTTCCACCTGCTTAGACATGGCTGTAACTGGTGACAGGAAAGAGCTAGGCCAGAATTGCAAGCTCCATTTAGTCTCTCTCCTCAAAATACACTAATTGGCAAAAGAAATTTGGTGCTAGGATGTTCCCTTGATGTGTTAGCCCCCATGCTTTTCTTTGTCTCTGTGCGGCTTGTAAAGCAGCTTTTTTCCACCTGCTTAGACATGGCTGTAACTGGTGACAGGAAAGAGCTAGGCCAGAATTGCAAGCTCCATTTAGTCTCTCTCCTCAAAATACACTAATTGGCAAAAGAAATTTGGTCCTAGGATGTTCCCTTGATGTGTTAGCCCCCATGCTTTTCTTTGTCTCTGTGCGGCTTGTAAAGCAGCTTTTTTCCACCTGCTTAGACATGGCTGTAACTGGTGACAGGAAAGAGCTAGGCCAGAATTGCAAGCTCCATTTAGTCTCTCTCCTCAAAAAACACTAACTGGCAAAAGAAATTTGGTGCTAGGATGTTCCCTTGATGTGTTAGCCCCCATGCTTTTCTTTGTCTCTGTGCGGCTTGTAAAGCAGCTTTTTTCCACCTGCTTAGACATGGCTGTAACTGGTGACAGGAAAGAGCTAGGCCAGAATTGCAAGCTCCATTTAGTCTCTCTCCTCAAAATACACTAACTGGCAAAAGAAATTTGGTGCTAGGATGTTCCCTTGATGTGTTAGCCCCCATGCTTTTCTTTGTCTCTGTGCGGCTTGTAAAGCAGCTTTTTTCCACCTGCTTAGACATGGCTGTAACTGGTGACAGGAAAGAGCTAGGCCAGAATTGCAAGCTCCATTTAGTCTCTCTCCTCAAAATACACTAACTGGCAAAAGAAATTTGGTGCTAGGATGTTCCCTTGATGTGTTAGCCCCCATGCTTTTCTTTGTCTCTGTGCGGCTTGTAAAGCAGCTTTTTTCCACCTGCTTAGACATGGCTGTAACTGGTGACAGGAAAGAGCTAGGCCAGAATTGCAAGCTCCATTTAGTCTCTCTCCTCAAAATACACTAACTGGCAAAAGAAATTTGGTGCTAGGATGTTCCCTTGATGTGTTAGCCCCCATGCTTTTCTTTGTCTCTGTGCGGCTTGTAAAGCAGCTTTTTTCCACCTGCTTAGACATGGCTGTAACTGGTGACAGGAAAGAGCTAGGCCAGAATTGCAAGCTCCATTTAGTCTCTCTCCTCAAAATACACTAATTGGCAAAAGAAATTTGGTGCTAGGATGTTCCCTTGATGTGTTAGCCCCATGCTTTTCTTTGTCTCTGTGCGGCTTGTAAAGCAGCTTTTTTCCACCTGCTTAGACATGGCTGTAACTGGTGACAGGAAAGAGCTAGGCCAGAATTGCAAGCTCCATTTAGTCTCTCTCCTCAAAATACACTAATTGGCAAAAGAAATTTGGTGCTAGGATGTTCCCTTGATGTGTTAGCCCCCATGCTTTTCTTTGTCTCTGTGCGGCTTGTAAAGCAGCTTTTTTCCACCTGCTTAGACATGGCTGTAACTGGTGACAGGAAAGAGCTAGGCCAGAATTGCAAGCTCCATTTAGTCTCTCTCCTCAAAATACACTAACTGGCAAAAGAAATTTGGTGCTAGGATGTTCCCTTGATGTGTTAGCCCCCATGCTTTTCTTTGTCTCTGTGCGGCTTGTAAAGCAGCTTTTTTCCACCTGCTTAGACATGGCTGTAACTGGTGACAGGAAAGAGCTAGGCCAGAATTGCAAGCTCCATTTAGTCTCTCTCCTCAAAATACACTAACTGGCAAAAGAAATTTGGTGCTAGGATGTTCCCTTGATGTGTTAGCCCCCATGCTTTTCTTTGTCTCTGTGCGGCTTGTAAATCAGCTTTTTTCCACCTGCTTAGACATGGCTGTAACTGGTGACAGGAAAGAGCTAGGCCAGAATTGCAAGCTCCATTTAGTCTCTCTCCTCAAAATACACTAACTAGCAAAAGAAATTTGGTGCTAGGATGTTCCCTTGATGAGTTAGCCCCATGCTTTTCTTTGTCTCTGTGCGGCTTGTAAAGCAGCTTTTTTCCACCTGCTTAGACATGGCTGTAACTGGTGACAGGAAAGAGCTAGGCCAGAATTGCAAGCTCCATTTAGTCTCTCTCCTCAAAATACACTAATTGGCAAAAGAAATTTGGTGCTAGGATGTTCCCTTGATGTGTTAGCCCCCATGCTTTTCTTTGTCTCTGTGCGGCTTGTAAAGCAGCTTTTTTCCACCTGCTTAGACATGGCTGTAACTGGTGACAGGAAAGAGCTAGGCCAGAATTGCAAGCTCCAATTAGTCTCTCTCCTCAAAATACACTAACTGGCAAAAGAAATTTGGTGCTAGGATGTTCCCTTGATGTGTTAGCCCCCATGCTTTTCTTTGTCTCTGTGCGGCTTGTAAAGCAGCTTTTTTCCACCTGCTTAGACATGGCTGTAACTGGTGACAGGAAAGAGCTAGGCCAGAATTGCAAGCTCCATTTAGTCTCTCTCCTCAAAATACACTAATTGGCAAAAGAAATTTGGTGCTAGGATGTTCCCTTGATGTGTTAGCCCCATGCTTTTCTTTGTCTCTGTGCGGCTTGTAAAGCAGCTTTTTTCCACCTGCTTAGACATGGCTGTAACTGGTGACAGGAAAGAGCTAGGCCAGAATTGCAAGCTCCATTTAGTCTCTCTCCTCAAAATACACTAACTGGCAAAAGAAATTTGGTGCTAGGATGTTCCCTTGATGTGTTAGCCCCCATGCTTTTCTTTGTCTCTGTGCGGCTTGTAAAGCAGCTTTTTTCCACCTGCTTAGACATGGCTGTAACTGGTGACAGGAAAGAGCTAGGCCAGAATTGCAAGCTCCATTTAGTCTCTCTCCTCAAAATACACTAACTGGCAAAAGAAATTTGGTGCTAGGATGTTCCCTTGATGTGTTAGCCCCATGCTTTTCTTTGTCTCTGTGCGGCTTGTAAAGCAGCTTTTTTCCACCTGCTTAGACATGGCTGTAACTGGTGACAGGAAAGAGCTAGGCCAGAATTGCAAGCTCCATTTAGTCTCTCTCCTCAAAATACACTAATTGGCAAAAGAAATTTGGTGCTAGGATGTTCCCTTGATGTGTTAGCCCCCATGCTTTTCTTTGTCTCTGTGCGGCTTGTAAAGCAGCTTTTTTCCACCTGCTTAGACATGGCTGTAACTGGTGACAGGAAAGAGCTAGGCCAGAATTGCAAGCTCCATTTAGTCTCTCTCCTCAAAATACACTAACTGGCAAAAGAAATTTGGTGCTAGGATGTTCCCTTGATGTGTTAGCCCCCATGCTTTTCTTTGTCTCTGTGCGGCTTGTAAAGCAGCTTTTTTCCACCTGCTTAGACATGGCTGTAACTGGTGACAGGAAAGAGCTAGGCCAGAATTGCAAGCTCCATTTAGTCTCTCTCCTCAAAATACACTAATTGGCAAAAGAAATTTGGTGCTAGGATGTTCCCTTGATGTGTTAGCCCCCATGCTTTTCTTTGTCTCTGTGCGGCTTGTAAAGCAGCTTTTTTCCACCTGCTTAGACATGGCTGTAACTGGTGACAGGAAAGAGCTAGGCCAGAATTGCAAGCTCCATTTAGTCTCTCTCCTCAAAATACACTAATTGGCAAAAGAAATTTGGTGCTAGGATGTTCCCTTGATGTGTTAGCCCCCATGCTTTTCTTTGTCTCTGTGCGGCTTGTAAAGCAGCTTTTTTCCACCTGCTTAGACATGGCTGTAACTGGTGACAGGAAAGAGCTAGGCCAGAATTGCAAGCTCCATTTAGTCTCTCTCCTCAAAATACACTAATTGGCAAAAGAAATTTGGTGCTAGGATGTTCCCTTGATGTGTTAGCCCCCATGCTTTTCTTTGTCTCTGTGCGGCTTGTAAAGCAGCTTTTTTCCACCTGCTTAGACATGGCTGTAACTGGTGACAGGAAAGAGCTAGGCCAGAATTGCAAGCTCCATTTAGTCTCTCTCCTCAAAATACACTAACTGGCAAAAGAAATTTGGTGCTAGGATGTTCCCTTGATGTGTTAGCCCCCATGCTTTTCTTTGTCTCTGTGCGGCTTGTAAAGCAGCTTTTTTCCACCTGCTTAGACATGGCTGTAACTGGTGACAGGAAAGAGCTAGGCCAGAATTGCAAGCTCCATTTAGTCTCTCTCCTCAAAATACACTAATTGGCAAAAGAAATTTGGTGCTAGGATGTTCCCTTGATGTGTTAGCCCCCATGCTTTTCTTTGTCTCTGTGCGGCTTGTAAAGCAGCTTTTTTCCACCTGCTTAGACATGGCTGTAACTGGTGACAGGAAAGAGCTAGGCCAGAATTGCAAGCTCCATTTAGTCTCTCTCCTCAAAACACCCTAATTGGCAAAAGAAATTTGGTGCTAGGATGTTCCCTTGATGTGTTAGCCCCCATGCTTTTCTTTGTCTCTGTGCGGCTTGTAAAGCAGCTTTTTTCCACCTGCTTAGACATGGCTGTAACTGGTGACAGGAAAGAGCTAGGCCAGAATTGCAAGCTCCATTTAGTCTCTCTCCTCAAAATACACTAATTGGCAAAAGAAATTTGGTGCTAGGATGTTCCCTTGATGTGTTAGCTCCCATGCTTTTCTTTGTCTCTGTGCGGCTTGTAAAGCAGCTTTTTTCCACCTGCTTAGACATGGCTGTAACTGGTGACAGGAAAGAGCTAGGCCAGAATTGCAAGCTCCATTTAGTCTCTCTCCTCAAAATACACTAATTGGCAAAAGAAATTTGGTGCTAGGATGTTCCCTTGATGTGTTAGCCCCCATGCTTTTCTTTGTCTCTGTGCGGCTTGTAAAGCAGCTTTTTTCCACCTGCTTAGACATGGCTGTAACTGGTGACAGGAAAGAGCTAGGCCAGAATTGCAAGCTCCATTTAGTCTCTCTCCTCAAAATACACTAACTGGCAAAAGAAATTTGGTGCTAGGATGTTCCCTTGATGTGTTAGCCCCCATGCTTTTCTTTGTCTCTGTGCGGCTTGTAAAGCAGCTTTTTTCCACCTGCTTAGACATGGCTGTAACTGGTGACAGGAAAGAGCTAGGCCAGAATTGCAAGCTCCATTTAGTCTCTCTCCTCAAAATACACTAACTGGCAAAAGAAATTTGGTGCTAGGATGTTCCCTTGATGTGTTAGCCCCCATGCTTTTCTTTGTCTCTGTGCGGCTTAAAAAGCAGCTTTTTTCCACCTGCTTAGACATGGCTGTAACTGGTGACAGGAAAGAGCTAGGCCAGAATTGCAAGCTCCATTTAGTCTCTCTCCTCAAAATACACTAACTGGCAAAAGAAATTTGGTGCTAGGATGTTCCCTTGATGTGTTAGCCCCCATGCTTTTCTTTGTCTCTGTGCGGCTTGTAAAGCAGCTTTTTTCCACCTGCTTAGACATGGCTGTAACTGGTGACAGGAAAGAGCTAGGCCAGAATTGCAAGCTCCATTTAGTCTCTCTCCTCAAAATACACTAATTGGCAAAAGAAATTTGGTGCTAGGATGTTCCCTTGATGTGTTAGCCCCCATGCTTTTCTTTGTCTCTGTGCGGCTTGTAAAGCAGCTTTTTTCCACCTGCTTAGACATGGCTGTAACTGGTGACAGGAAAGAGCTAGGCCAGAATTGCAACCTCCATTTAGTCTCTCTCCTCAAAATACACTAACTGGCAAAAGAAATTTGGTGCTAGGATGTTCCCTTGATGTGTTAGCCCCCATGCTTTTCTTTGTCTCTGTGCGGCTTGTAAAGCAGCTTTTTTCCACCTGCTTAGACATGGCTGTAACTGGTGACAGGAAAGAGCTAGGCCAGAATTGCAAGCTCCATTTAGTCTCTCTCCTCAAAATACACTAATTGGCAAAAGAAATTTGGTGCTAGGATGTTCCCTTGATGTGTTAGCCCCCATGCTTTTCTTTGTCTCTGTGCGGCTTGTAAAGCAGCTTTTTTCCACCTGCTTAGACATGGCTGTAACTGGTGACAGGAAAGAGCTAGGCCAGAATTGCAAGCTCCATTTAGTCTCTCTCCTCAAAATACACTAACTGGCAAAAGAAATTTGGTGCTAGGATGTTCCCTTGATGTGTTAGCCCCCATGCTTTTCTTTGTCTCTGTGCGGCTTGTAAAGCAGCTTTTTTCCACCTGCTTAGACATGGCTGTAACTGGTGACAGGAAAGAGCTAGGCCAGAATTGCAAGCTCCATTTAGTCTCTCTCCTCAAAATACACTAACTGGCAAAAGAAATTTGGTGCTAGGATGTTCCCTTGATGTGTTAGCCCCCATGCTTTTCTTTGTCTCTGTGCGGCTTGTAAAGCAGCTTTTTTCCACCTGCTTAGACATGGCTGTAACTGGTGACAGGAAAGAGCTAGGCCAGAATTGCAAGCTCCATTTAGTCTCTCTCCTCAAAATACACTAATTGGCAAAAGACAGTTGGTGCTAGGATGTTCCCTACATGTGTTAGCCCCCATGCTTTTCTTTGTCTCTGTGCGGCTTGTAAAGCAGCTTTTTTCCACCTGCTTAGACATGGCTGTAACTGGTGACAGGAAAGAGCTAGGCCAGAATTGCAAGCTCCATTTAGTCTCTCTCCTCAAAATACACTAATTGGCAAAAGAAATTTGGTGCTAGGATGTTCCCTTGATGTGTTAGCCCCCATGCTTTTCTTTGTCTCTGTGCGGCTTGTAAAGCAGCTTTTTTCCACCTGCTTAGACATGGCTGTAACTGGTGACAGGAAAGAGCTAGGCCAGAATTGCAAGCTCCATTTAGTCTCTCTCCTCAAAATACACTAACTGGCAAAAGAAATTTGGTGCTAGGATGTTCCCTTGATGTGTTAGCCCCCATGCTTTTCTTTGTCTCTGTGCGGCTTGTAAAGCAGCTTTTTTCCACCTGCTTAGACATGGCTGTAACTGGTGACAGGAAAGAGCTAGGCCAGAATTGCAAGCTCCATTTAGTCTCTCTCCTCAAAATACACTAATTGGCAAAAGAAATTTGGTGCTAGGATGTTCCCTTGATGTGTTAGCCCCCATGCTTTTCTTTGTCTCTGTGCGGCTTGTAAAGCAGCTTTTTTCCACCTGCTTAGACATGGCTGTAACTGGTGACAGGAAAGAGCTAGGCCAGAATTGCAAGCTCCATTTAGTCTCTCTCCTCAAAATACACTAATTGGCAAAAGAAATTTGGTGCTAGGATGTTCCCTTGATGTGTTAGCTCCCATGCTTTTCTTTGTCTCTGTGCGGCTTGTAAAGCAGCTTTTTTCCACCTGCTTAGACATGGCTGTAACTGGTGACAGGAAAGAGCTAGGCCAGAATTGCAAGCTCCATTTAGTCTCTCTCCTCAAAATACACTAACTGGCAAAAGACATTTGGTGCTAGGATGTTCCCTTGATGTGTTAGCCCCCATGCTTTTCTTTGTCTCTGTGCGGCTTGTAAAGCAGCTTTTTTCCACCTGCTTAGACATGGCTGTAACTGGTGACAGGAAAGAGCTAGGCCAGAATTGCAAGCTCCATTTAGTCTCTCTCCTCAAAATACACTAACTGGCAAAAGAAATTTGGTGCTAGGATGTTCCCTTGATGTGTTAGCCCCCATGCTTTTCTTTGTCTCTGTGCGGCTTGTAAAGCAGCTTTTTTCCACCTGCTTAGACATGGCTGTAACTGGTGACAGGAAAGAGCTAGGCCAGAATTGCAAGCTCCATTTAGTCTCTCTCCTCAAAATACACTAATTGGCAAAAGAAATTTGGTGCTAGGATGTTCCCTTGATGTGTTAGCCCCCATGCTTTTCTTTGTCTCTGTGCGGCTTGTAAAGCAGCTTTTTTCCACCTGCTTAGACATGGCTGTAACTGGTGACAGGAAAGAGCTAGGCCAGAATTGCAAGCTCCATTTAGTCTCTCTCCTCAAAATACACTAACTGGCAAAAGAAATTTGGTGCTAGGATGTTCCCTTGATGTGTTAGCCCCATGCTTTTCTTTGTCTCTGTGCGGCTTGTAAAGCAGCTTTTTTCCACCTGCTTAGACATGGCTGTAACTGGTGACAGGAAAGAGCTAGGCCAGAATTGCAAGCTCCATTTAGTCTCTCTCCTCAAAATACACTAATTGGCAAAAGAAATTTGGTGCTAGGATGTTCCCTTGATGTGTTAGCCCCCATGCTTTTCTTTGTCTCTGTGCGGCTTGTAAAGCAGCTTTTTTCCACCTGCTTAGACATGGCTGTAACTGGTGACAGGAAAGAGCTAGGCCAGAATTGCAAGCTCCATTTAGTCTCTCTCCTCAAAATACACTAACTGGCAAAAGAAATTTGGTGCTAGGATGTTCCCTTGATGTGTTAGCCCCCATGCTTTTCTTTGTCTCTGTGCGGCTTGTAAAGCAGCTTTTTTCCACCTGCTTAGACATGGCTGTAACTGGTGACAGGAAAGAGCTAGGCCAGAATTGCAAGCTCCATTTAGTCTCTCTCCTCAAAATACACTAACTGGCAAAAGAAATTTGGTGCTAGGATGTTCCCTTGATGTGTTAGCCCCCATGCTTTTCTTTGTCTCTGTGCGGCTTGTAAAGCAGCTTTTTTCCACCTGCTTAGACATGGCTGTAACTGGTGACAGGAAAGAGCTAGGCCAGAATTGCAAGCTCCATTTAGTCTCTCTCCTCAAAATACACTAACTAGCAAAAGAAATTTGGTGCTAGGATGTTCCCTTGATGTGTTAGCCCCATGCTTTTCTTTGTCTCTGTGCGGCTTGTAAAGCAGCTTTTTTCCACCTGCTTAGACATGGCTGTAACTGGTGACAGGAAAGAGCTAGGCCAGAATTGCAAGCTCCATTTAGTCTCTCTCCTCAAAATACACTAATTGGCAAAAGAAATTTGGTGCTAGGATGTTCCCTTGATGTGTTAGCCCCCATGCTTTTCTTTGTCTCTGTGCGGCTTGTAAAGCAGCTTTTTTCCACCTGCTTAGACATGGCTGTAACTGGTGACAGGAAAGAGCTAGGCCAGAATTGCAAGCTCCATTTAGTCTCTCTCCTCAAAATACACTAACTGGCAAAAGAAATTTGGTGCTAGGATGTTCCCTTGATGTGTTAGCCCCCATGCTTTTCTTTGTCTCTGTGCGGCTTGTAAAGCAGCTTTTTTCCACCTGCTTAGACATGGCTGTAACTGGTGACAGGAAAGAGCTAGGCCAGAATTGCAAGCTCCATTTAGTCTCTCTCCTCAAAATACACTAATTGGCAAAAGAAATTTGGTGCTAGGATGTTCCCTTGATGTGTTAGCCCCCATGCTTTTCTTTGTCTCTGTGCGGCTTGTAAAGCAGCTTTTTTCCACCTGCTTAGACATGGCTGTAACTGGTGACAGGAAAGAGCTAGGCCAGAATTGCAAGCTCCATTTAGTCTCTCTCCTCAAAATACACTAACTGGCAAAAGAAATTTGGTGCTAGGATGTTCCCTTGATGTGTTAGCCCCATGCTTTTCTTTGTCTCTGTGCGGCTTGTAAAGCAGCTTTTTTCCACCTGCTTAGACATGGCTGTAACTGGTGACAGGAAAGAGCTAGGCCAGAATTGCAAGCTCCATTTAGTCTCTCTCCTCAAAATACACTAATTGGCAAAAGAAATTTGGTGCTAGGATGTTCCCTTGATGTGTTAGCCCCCATGCTTTTCTTTGTCTCTGTGCGGCTTGTAAAGCAGCTTTTTTCCACCTGCTTAGACATGGCTGTAACTGGTGACAGGAAAGAGCTAGGCCAGAATTGCAAGCTCCATTTAGTCTCTCTCCTCAAAATACACTAATTGGCAAAAGAAATTTGGTGCTAGGATGTTCCCTTGATGTGTTAGCCCCATGCTTTTCTTTGTCTCTGTGCGGCTTGTAAAGCAGCTTTTTTCCACCTGCTTAGACATGGCTGTAACTGGTGACAGGAAAGAGCTAGGCCAGAATTGCAAGCTCCATTTAGTCTCTCTCCTCAAAATACACTAATTGGCAAAAGAAATTTGGTGCTAGGATGTTCCCTTGATGTGTTAGCCCCCATGCTTTTCTTTGTCTCTGTGCGGCTTGTAAAGCAGCTTTTTTCCACCTGCTTAGACATGGCTGTAACTGGTGACAGGAAAGAGCTAGGCCAGAATTGCAAGCTCCATTTAGTCTCTCTCCTCAAAATACACTAACTGGCAAAAGAAATTTGGTGCTAGGATGTTCCCTTGATGTGTTAGCCCCCATGCTTTTCTTTGTCTCTGTGCGGCTTGTAAAGCAGCTTTTTTCCACCTGCTTAGACATGGCTGTAACTGGTGACAGGAAAGAGCTAGGCCAGAATTGCAAGCTCCATTTAGTCTCTCTCCTCAAAATACACTAATTGGCAAAAGAAATTTGGTGCTAGGATGTTCCCTTGATGTGTTAGCCCCCATGCTTTTCTTTGTCTCTGTGCGGCTTGTAAAGCAGCTTTTTTCCACCTGCTTAGACATGGCTGTAACTGGTGACAGGAAAGAGCTAGGCCAGAATTGCAAGCTCCATTTAGTCTCTCTCCTCAAAATACACTAACTGGCAAAAGAAATTTGGTGCTAGGATGTTCCCTTGATGTGTTAGCCCCCATGCTTTTCTTTGTCTCTGTGCGGCTTGTAAAGCAGCTTTTTTCCACCTGCTTAGACATGGCTGTAACTGGTGACAGGAAAGAGCTAGGCCAGAATTGCAAGCTCCATTTAGTCTCTCTCCTCAAAATACCCTAACTGGGAAAAGAAATTTGGTGCTAGGATGTTCCCTTGATGTGTTAGCCCCCATGCTTTTCTTTGTCTCTGTGCGGCTTGTAAAGCAGCTTTTTTCCACCTGCTTAGACATGGCTGTAACTGGTGACAGGAAAGAGCTAGGCCAGAATTGCAAGCTCCATTTAGTCTCTCTCCTCAAAATACACTAACTGGCAAAAGAAATTTGGTGCTAGGATGTTCCCTTGATGTGTTAGCCCCCATGCTTTTCTTTGTCTCTGTGCGGCTTGTAAAGCAGCTTTTTTCCACCTGCTTAGACATGGCTGTAACTGGTGACAGGAAAGAGCTAGGCCAGAATTGCAAGCTCCATTTAGTCTCTCTCCTCAAAATACACTAATTGGCAAAAGAAATTTGGTGCTAGGATGTTCCCTTGATGTGTTAGCCCCCATGCTTTTCTTTGTCTCTGTGCGGCTTGTAAAGCAGCTTTTTTCCACCTGCTTAGACATGGCTGTAACTGGTGACAGGAAAGAGCTAGGCCAGAATTGCAAGCTCCATTTAGTCTCTCTCCTCAAAATACACTAATTGGCAAAAGAAATTTGGTGCTAGGATGTTCCCTTGATGTGTTAGCCCCCATGCTTTTCTTTGTCTCTGTGCGGCTTGTAAAGCAGCTTTTTTCCACCTGCTTAGACATGGCTGTAACTGGTGACAGGAAAGAGCTAGGCCAGAATTGCAAGCTCCATTTAGTCTCTCTCCTCAAAATACACTAATTGGCAAAAGAAATTTGGTGCTAGGATGTTCCCTTGATGTGTTAGCCCCCATGCTTTTCTTTGTCTCTGTGCGGCTTGTAAAGCAGCTTTTTTCCACCTGCTTAGACATGGCTGTAACTGGTGACAGGAAAGAGCTAGTCCAGAATTGCAAGCTCCATTTAGTCTGTCTCCTCAAAATACACTAACTGGCAAAAGAAATTTGGTGCTAGGATGTTCCCTTGATGTGTTAGCCCCCATGCTTTTCTTTGTCTCTGTGCGGCTTGTAAAGCAGCTTTTTTCCACCTGCTTAGACATGGCTGTAACTGGTGACAGGAAAGAGCTAGGCCAGAATTGCAAGCTCCATTTAGTCTCTCTCCTCAAAATACACTAATTGGCAAAAGAAATTTGGTGCTAGGATGTTCCCTTGATGTGTTAGCCCCCATGCTTTTCTTTGTCTCTGTGCGGCTTGTAAAGCAGCTTTTTTCCACCTGCTTAGACATGGCTGTAACTGGTGACAGGAAAGAGCTAGGCCAGAATTGCAAGCTACATTTATTCTCTCTCCTCAAAATACACTAACTGGCAAAAGAAATTTGGTGCTAGGATGTTCCCTTGATGTGTTAGCCCCCATGCTTTTCTTTGTCTCTGTGCGGCTTGTAAAGCAGCTTTTTTCCACCTGCTTAGACATGGCTGTAACTGGTGACAGGAAAGAGCTAGGCCAGAATTGCAAGCTCCATTTAGTCTCTCTCCTCAAAATACACTAATTGGCAAAAGAAATTTGGTGCTAGGATGTTCCCTTGATGTGTTAGCCCCCATGCTTTTCTTTGTCTCTGTGCGGCTTGTAAAGCAGCTTTTTTCCACCTGCTTAGACATGGCTGTAACTGGTGACAGGAAAGAGCTAGGCCAGAATTGCAAGCTCCATTTAGTCTCTCTCCTCAAAATACACTAATTGGCAAAAGAAATTTGGTGCTAGGATGTTCCCTTGATGTGTTAGCCCCCATGCTTTTCTTTGTCTCTGTGCGGCTTGTAAAGCAGCTTTTTTCCACCTGCTTAGACATGGCTGTAACTGGTGACAGGAAAGAGCTAGGCCAGAATTGCAAGCTCCATTTAGTCTCTCTCCTCAAAATACACTAATTGGCAAAAGAAATTTGGTGCTAGGATGTTCCCTTGATGTGTTAGCCCCCATGCTTTTCTTTGTCTCTGTGCGGCTTGTAAAGCAGCTTTTTTCCACCTGCTTAGACATGGCTGTAACTGGTGACAGGAAAGAGCTAGGCCAGAATTGCAAGCTCCATTTAGTCTCTCTCCTCAAAATACACTAATTGGCAAAAGAAATTTGGTGCTAGGATGTTCCCTTGATGTGTTAGCCCCCATGCTTTTCTTTGTCTCTGTGCGGCTTGTAAAGCAGCTTTTTTCCACCTGCTTAGACATGGCTGTAACTGGTGACAGGAAAGAGCTAGGCCAGAATTGCAAGCTCCATTTAGTCTCTCTCCTCAAAATACACTAATTGGCAAAAGAAATTTGGTGCTAGGATGTTCCC
The DNA here is from genome assembly GCF_027791375.1 of Indicator indicator. Taxonomy (NCBI): domain Eukaryota; kingdom Metazoa; phylum Chordata; class Aves; order Piciformes; family Indicatoridae; genus Indicator; species Indicator indicator. Next base: position 48,172,506 of record NC_072013.1, on the reverse strand, counting down.
TTGATGTGTTAGCCCCCATGCTTTTCTTTGTCTCTGTGCGGCTTGTAAAGCAGCTTTTTTCCACCTGCTTAGACATGGCTGTAACTGGTGACAGGAAAGAGCTAGGCCAGAATTGCAAGCTCCATTTAGTCTCTCTCCTCAAAATACACTAACTGGCAAAAGAAATTTGGTGCTAGGATGTTCCCTTGATGTGTTAGCTCCCATGCTTTTCTTTGTCTCTGTGCGGCTTGTAAAGCAGCTTTTTTCCACCTGCTTAGACATGGCTGTAATGGTGACAGGAAAGAGCTAGGCCAGAATTGCAAGCTCCATTTAGTCTCTCTCCTCAAAATACACTAACTGGCAAAAGAAATTTGGTGCTAGGATGTTCCCTTGATGTGTTAGCCCCCATGCTTTTCTTTGTCTCTGTGCGGCTTGTAAAGCAGCTTTTTTCCACCTGCTTAGACATGGCTGTAACTGGTGACAGGAAAGAGCTAGGCCAGAATTGCAAGCTCCATTTAGTCTCTCTCCTCAAAATACACTAACTGGCAAAAGAAATTTGGTGCTAGGATGTTCCCTTGATGTGTTAGCCCCATGCTTTTCTTTGTCTCTGTGCGGCTTGTAAAGCAGCTTTTTTCCACCTGCTTAGACATGGCTGTAACTGGTGACAGGAAAGAGCTAGGCCAGAATTGCAAGCTCCATTTAGTCTCTCTCCTCAAAATACACTAATTGGCAAAAGAAATTTGGTGCTAGGATGTTCCCTTGATGTGTTAGCCCCCATGCTTTTCTTTGTCTCTGTGCGGCTTGTAAAGCAGCTTTTTTCCACCTGCTTAGACATGGCTGTAACTGGTGACAGGAAAGAGCTAGGCCAGAATTGCAAGCTCCATTTAGTCTCTCTCCTCAAAATACACTAATTGGCAAAAGAAATTTGGTGCTAGGATGTTCCCTTGATGTGTTAGCCCCCATGCTTTTCTTTGTCTCTGTGCGGCTTGTAAAGCAGCTTTTTTCCACCTGCTTAGACATGGCTGTAACTGGTGACAGGAAAGAGCTAGGCCAGAATTGCAAGCTCCATTTAGTCTCTCTCCTCAAAATACACTAATTGGCAAAAGAAATTTGGTGCTAGGATGTTCCCTTGATGTGTTAGCCCCCATGCTTTTCTTTGTCTCTGTGCGGCTTGTAAAGCAGCTTTTTTCCACCTGCTTAGACATGGCTGTAACTGGTGACAGGAAAGAGCTAGGCCAGAATTGCAAGCTCCATTTAGTCTCTCTCCTCAAAATACACTAACTGGCAAAAGAAATTTGGTGCTAGGAGGTTCCCTTGATGTGTTAGCCCCCATGCTTTTCTTTGTCTCTGTGCGGCTTGTAAAGCAGCTTTTTTCCACCTGCTTAGACATGGCTGTAACTGGTGACAGGAAAGAGCTAGGCCAGAATTGCAAGCTCCATTTAGTCTCTCTCCTCAAAATACACTAATGGCAAAAGAAATTTGGTGCTAGGATGTTCCCTTGATGTGTTAGCCCCCATGCTTTTCTTTGTCTCTGTGCGGCTTGTAAAGCAGCTTTTTTCCACCTGCTTAGACATGGCTGTAACTGGTGACAGGAAAGAGCTAGGCCAGAATTGCAAGCTCCATTTAGTCTCTCTCCTCAAAATACACTAACTGGCAAAAGATCTTTGGTGCTAGGATGTTCCCTTGATGTGTTAGCTCCCATGCTTTTCTTTGTCTCTGTGCGGCTTGTAAAGCAGCTTTTTTCCACCTGCTTAGACATGGCTGTAACTGGTGACAGGAAAGAGCTAGGCCAGAATAGCAAGCTCCATTTAGACTCTCTCCTCAAAATACACTAACTGGCAAAAGAAATTTGGTGCTAGGATGTTCCCTTGATGTGTTAGCCCCATGCTTTTCTTTGTCTCTGTGCGGCTTGTAAAGCAGCTTTTTTCCACCTGCTTAGACATGGCTGTAACTGGTGACAGGAAAGAGCTAGGCCAGAATTGCAAGCTCCATTTAGTCTCTCTCCTCAAAATACACTAATTGGCAAAAGAAATTTGGTGCTAGGAGGTTCCCTTGATGTGTTAGCCCCCATGCTTTTCTTTGTCTCTGTGCGGCTTGTAAAGCAGCTTTTTTCCACCTGCTTAGACATGGCTGTAACTGGTGACAGGAAAGAGCTAGGCCAGAATTGCAAGCTCCATTTTAGTCTCTCTCCTCAAAATACACTAACTGGCAAAAGAAATTTGGTGCTAGGATGTTCCCTTGATGTGTTAGCTCCCATGCTTTTCTTTGTCTCTGTGCGGCTTAAAAAGCAACTTTTTCCACCTGCTTAGACATGGCTGTAACTGGTGACAGGAAAGAGCTAGGCCAGAATTGCAAGCTCCATTTAGTCTCTCTCCTCAAAATACACTAACTGGCAAAAGAAATTTGGTGCTAGGATGTTCCCTTGATGTGTTAGCCCCCATGCTTTTCTTTGTCTCTGTGCGGCTTGTAAAGCAGCTTTTTTCCACCTGCTTAGACATGGCTGTAACTGGTGACAGGAAAGAGCTAGGCCAGAATTGCAAGCTCCATTTAGTCTCTCTACTCAAAATACACTAATTGGCAAAAGAAATTTGGTGCTAGGATGTTCCCTTGATGTGTTAGCCCCCATGCTTTTCTTTGTCTCTGTGCGGCTTGTAAAGCAGCTTTTTTCCACCTGCTTAGACATGGCTGTAACTGGTGACAGGAAAGAGCTAGGCCAGAATTGCAAGCTCCATTTAGTCTCTCTCCTCAAAATACACTAATTGGCAAAAGAAATTTGGTGCTAGGATGTTCCCTTGATGTGTTAGCCCCCATGCTTTTCTTTGTCTCTGTGCGGCTTGTAAAGCAGCTTTTTTCCACCTGCTTAGACATGGCTGTAACTGGTGACAGGAAAGAGCTAGGCCAGAATTGCAAGCTCCATTTAGTCTCTCTCCTCAAAATACACTAATTGGCAAAAGAAATTTGGTGCTAGGATGTTCCCTTGATGTGTTAGCCCCCATGCTTTTCTTTGTCTCTGTGCGGCTTTAAAAGCAGCTTTTTTCCACCTGCTTAGACATGGCTGTAACTGGTGACAGGAAAGAGCTAGGCCAGAATTGCAAGCTCCATTTAGTCTCTCTCCTCAAAATACACTAATTGGCAAAAGAAATTTGGTGCTAGGATGTTCCCTTGATGTGTTAGCCCCCATGCTTTTCTTTGTCTCTGTGCGGCTTGTAAAGCAGCTTTTTTCCACCTGCTTAGACATGGCTGTAACTGGTGACAGGAAAGAGCTAGGCCAGAATTGCAAGCTCCATTTAGTCTCTCTCCTCAAAATACACTAATTGGCAAAAGAAATTTGGTGCTAGGATGTTCCCTTGATGTGTTAGCCCCCATGCTTTTCTTTGTCTCTGTGCGGCTTGTAAAGCAGCTTTTTTCCACCTGCTTAGACATGGCTGTAACTGGTGACAGGAAAGAGCTAGGCCAGAATTGCAAGCTCCATTTAGTCTCTCTCCTCAAAATACACTAATTGGCAAAAGAAATTTGGTGCTAGGATGTTCCCTTGATGTGTTAGCCCCATGCTTTTCTTTGTCTCTGTGCGGCTTGTAAAGCAGCTTTTTTCCACCTGCTTAGACATGGCTGTAACTGGTGACAGGAAAGAGCTAGGCCAGAATTGCAAGCTCCATTTAGTCTCTCTCCTCAAAATACACTAACTGGCAAAAGAAATTTGGTGCTAGGATGTTCCCTTGATGTGTTAGCTCCCATGCTTTTCTTTGTCTCTGTGCGGCTTGTAAAGCAGCTTTTTTCCACCTGCTTAGACATGGCTGTAACTGGTGACAGCTTTGTCTCTGTGCGGCTTGTAAAGCAGCTTTTTTCCACCTGCTTAGACATGGCTGTAACTGGTGACAGGAAAGAGCTAGGCCAGAATTGCAAGCTCCATTTAGTCTCTCTCCTCAAAATACACTAACTGGCAAAAGAAATTTGGTGCTAGGATGTTCCCTTGATGTGTTAGCCCCCATGCTTTTCTTTGTCTCTGTGCGGCTTGTAAAGCAGCTTTTTTCCACCTGCTTAGACATGGCTGTAACTGGTGACAGGAAAGAGCTAGGCCAGAATTGCAAGCTCCATTTAGTCTCTCTCCTCAAAATACACTAACTGGCAAAAGAAATTTGGTGCTAGGATGTTCCCTTGATGTGTTAGCCCCCATGCTTTTCTTTGTCTCTGTGCGGCTTGTAAAGCAGCTTTTTTCCACCTGCTTAGACATGGCTGTAACTGGTGACAGGAAAGAGCTAGGCCAGAATTGCAAGCTCCATTTAGTCTCTCTCCTCAAAATACAATAACAAGCAAAAGAAATTTGGTGCTAGGATGTTCCCTTGATGTGTTAGCCCCATGCTTTTCTTTGTCTCTGTGCGGCTTGTAAAGCAGCTTTTTTCCACCTGCTTAGACATGGCTGTAACTGGTGACAGGAAAGAGCTAGGCCAGAATTGCAAGCTCCATTTAGTCTCTCTCCTCAAAATACACTAACTGGCAAAAGAAATTTGGTGCTAGGATGTTCCCTTGATGTGTTAGCCCCCATGCTTTTCTTTGTCTCTGTGCGGCTTGTAAGCAGCTTTTTTCCACCTGCTTAGACATGGCTGTAACTGGTGACAGGAAAGAGCTAGGCCAGAATTGCAAGCTCCATTTAGTCTCTCTCCTCAAAATACACTAATTGGCAAAAGAAATTTGGTGCTAGGATGTTCCCTTGATGTGTTAGCCCCCAAGCTTTTCTTTGTCTCTGTGCGGCTTGTAAAGCAGCTTTTTTCAGCTGGCTTAAGACATGGCTGTAACTGGTGACCAGGGAAAGAGCTAGGCCAGAGGATGTTCCCTTGATGTGTTAGCCCCCATGCTTTTCTTTGTCTCTGTGCGGCTTGAAAAGCAAGCTTTTTTCCACCTGCTTAGACATGGCTGTAACTGGTGACAGGAAAGAGCTAGGCCAGAATTGCAAGCTCCATTTAGTCTCTCTCCTCAAAATACACTAATTGGCAAAAGAAATTTGGTGCTAGGAGTTCCCTTGATGTGTTAGCCCCCATGCTTTTCTTTGTCTCTGTGCGGCTTGTAAAGCAGCTTTTTTCCACCTGCTTAGACATGGCTGTAACTGGTGACAGGAAAGAGCTAGGCCAGAATTGCAAGCTCCATTTAGTCTCTCTCCTCAAAATACACTAATTGGCAAAAGAAATTTGGTGCTAGGATGTTCCCTTGATGTGTTAGCCCCCATGCTTTTCTTTGTCTCTGTGCGGCTTGTAAAGCAGCTTTTTTCCACCTGCTTAGACATGGCTGTAACTGGTGACAGGAAAGAGCTAGGCCAGAATTGCAAGCTCCATTTAGTCTCTCTCCTCAAAATACACTAATTGGCAAAAGAAATTTGGTGCTAGGATGTTCCCTTGATGTGTTAGCCCCCATGCTTTTCTTTGTCTCTGTGCGGCTTGTAAAGCAGCTTTTTTCCACCTGCTTAGACATGGCTGTAACTGGTGACAGGAAAGAGCTAGGCCAGAATTGCAAGCTCCATTTAGTCTCTCTCCTCAAAATACACTAATTGGCAAAAGAAATTTGGTGCTAGGATGTTCCCTTGATGTGTTAGCCCCCATGCTTTTCTTTGTCTCTGTGCGGCTTGTAAAGCAGCTTTTTTCCACCTGCTTAGACATGGCTGTAACTGGTGACAGGAAAGAGATAGGCATGAATTGCAAGATCCATTTAGTCTCTCTCCTCAAAATACACTAATTGGCAAAAGAAATTTGGTGCTAGGATGTTCCCTTGATGTGTTAGCCCCCATGCTTTTCTTTGTCTCTGTGCGGCTTGTAAAGCAGCTTTTTTCCACCTGCTTAGACATGGCTGTAACTGGTGACAGGAAAGAGCTAGGCCAGAATTGCAAGCTCCATTTAGTCTCTCTCCTCAAAATACACTAATTGGCAAAAGAAATTTGGTGCTAGGATGTTCCCTTGATGTGTTAGCCCCCATGCTTTTCTTTGTCTCTGTGCGGCTTGTAAAGCAGCTTTTTTCCACCTGCTTAGACATGGCTGTAACTGGTGACAGGAAAGAGCTAGGCCAGAATTGCAAGCTCCATTTAGTCTCTCTCCTCAAAATACACTAATTGGCAAAAGAAATTTGGTGCTAGGATGTTCCCTTGATGTGTTAGCTCCCATGCTTTTCTTTGTCTCTGTGCGGCTTGTAAAGCAGCTTTTTTCCACCTGCTTAGACATGGCTGTAACTGGTGACAGGAAAGAGCTAGGCCAGAATTGCAAGCTCCATTTAGACACTCTCCTCAAAATACACTAATTTGCAACAGAAATTTGGTGCTAGGATGTTCCCTTGATGTGTTAGCCCCCATGCTTTTCTTTGTCTCTGTGCGGCTTGTAAAGCAGCTTTTTTCCACCTGCTTAGACATGGCTGTAACTGGTGACAGGAAAGAGCTAGGCCAGAATTGCAAGCTCCATTTAGTCTCTCTCCTCAAAATACACTAACTGGCAAAAGAAATTTGGTGCTAGGATGTTCCCTTGATGTGTTAGCCCCCATGCTTTTCTTTGTCTCTGTGCGGCTTGTAAAGCAGCTTTTTTCCACCTGCTTAGACATGGCTGTAACTGGTGACAGGAAAGAGCTAGGCCAGAATTGCAAGCTCCATTTAGTCTATCTCCTCAAAATACACTAATTGGCAAAAGAAATTTGGTGCTAGGATGTTCCCTTGATGTGTTAGCCCCCATGCTTTTCTTTGTCTCTGTGCGGCTTGTAAAGCAGCTTTTTTCCACCTGCTTAGACATGGCTGTAACTGGTGACAGGAAAGAGCTAGGCCAGAATTGCAAGCTCCATTTAGTCTCTCTCCTCAAAATACACTAAATGGCAAATTAAATTTGGTGCTAGGATGTTCGCTTGATGTGTTAGCCCCCATGCTTTTCTTTGTCTCTGTGCGGCTTGTAAAGCAGCTTTTTTCCACCTGCTTAGACATGGCTGTAACTGGTGACAGGAAAGAGCTAGGCCAGAATTGCAAGCTCCATTTAGTCTCTCTCCTCAAAATACACTAACTGGCAAAAGAAATTTGGTGCTAGGATGTTCCCTTGATGTGTTAGCCCCCATGCTTTTCTTTGTCTCTGTGCGGCTTGTAAAGCAGCTTTTTTCCACCTGCTTAGACATGGCTGTAACTGGTGACAGGAAAGAGCTAGGCCAGAATTGCAAGCTCCATTTAGTCTCTCTCCTCAAAATACACTAATTGGCAAAAGAAATTTGGTGCTAGGATGTTCCCTTGATGTGTTAGCCCCCATGCTTTTCTTTGTCTCTGTGCGGCTTGTAAAGCAGCTTTTTTCCACCTGCTTAGACATGGCTGTAACTGGTGACAGGAAAGAGCTAGGCCAGAATTGCAAGCTCCATTTAGTCTCTCTCCTCAAAATACACTAATTGGCAAAAGAAATTTGGTGCTAGGATGTTCCCTTGATGTGTTAGCCCCCATGCTTTTCTTTGTCTCTGTGCGGCTTGTAAAGCAGCTTTTTTCCACCTGCTTAGACATGGCTGTAACTGGTGACAGGAAAGAGCTAGGCCAGAATTGCAAGCTCCATTTAGTCTCTCTCCTCAAAATACACTAATTGGCAAAAGAAATTTGGTGCTAGGATGTTCCCTTGATGTGTTAGCCCCCATGCTTTTCTTTGTCTCTGTGCGGCTTGTAAAGCAGCTTTTTTCCACCTGCTTAGACATGGCTGTAACTGGTGACAGGAAAGAGCTAGGCCAGAATTGCAAGCTCCATTTAGACTCTCTCCTAAAAATACACTAACTAGCAAAAGAATTTTGGTGCTAGGATGTTCCCTTGATGTGTTAGCCCCCATGCTTTTCTTTGTCTCTGTGCGGCTTGTAAAGCAGCTTTTTTCCACCTGCTTAGACATGGCTGTAACTGGTGACAGGAAAGAGCTAGGCCAGAATTGCAAGCTCCATTTAGTCTCTCTCCTCAAAATACACTAATTGCAAAAGAAATTTGGTGCTAGGATGTTCCCTTGATGTGTTAGCCCCCATGCTTTTCTTTGTCTCTGTGCGGCTTGTAAAGCAGCTTTTTTCCACCTGCTTAGACATGGCTGTAACTGGTGACAGGAAAGAGCTAGGCCAGAATTGCAAGCTCCATTTAGTCTCTCTCCTCAAAATACACTAATTGGCAAAAGAAATTTGGTGCTAGGATGTTCCCTTGATGTGTTAGCCCCCATGCTTTTCTTTGTCTCTGTGCGGCTTGTAAAGCAGCTTTTTTCCACCTGCTTAGACATGGCTGTAACTGGTGACAGGAAAGAGCTAGGCCAGAATTGCAAGCTCCATTTAGTCTCTCTCCTCAAAATACACTACTTGGCAAAAGAAATTTGGTGCTAGGATGTTCCCTTGATGTGTTAGCTCCCATGCTTTTCTTTGTCTCTGTGCGGCTTGTAAAGCAGCTTTTTTCCACCTGCTTAGACATGGCTGTAACTGGTGACAGGAAAGAGCTAGGCCAGAATTGCAAGCTCCATTTAGTCTCTCTCCTCAAAATACACTAATGGCAAAAGAAATTTGGTGCTAGGATGTTCCCTTGATGTGTTAGCCCCCATGCTTTTCTTTGTCTCTGTGCGGCTTGTAAAGCAGCTTTTTTCCACCTGCTTAGACATGGCTGTAACTGGTGACAGGAAAGAGCTAGGCCAGAATTGCAAGCTCCATTTAGTCTCTCTCCTCAAAATACACTAATTGGCAAAAGAAATTTGGTGCTAGGATGTTCCCTTGATGTGTTAGCCCCCATGCTTTTCTTTGTCTCTGTGCGGCTTGTAAAGCAACTTTTTTCCACCTGCTTAGACATGGCTGTAACTGGTGACAGGAAAGAGCTAGGCCAGAATTGCAAGCTCCATTTAGTCTCTCTCCTCAAAATACACTAATTGGCAAAAGAAATTTGGTGCTAGGATGTTCCCTTGATGTGTTAGCCCCCATGCTTTTCTTTGTCTCTGTGCGGCTTGTAAAGCAGCTTTTTTCCACCTGCTTAGACATGGCTGTAACTGGTGACAGGAAAGAGCTAGGCCAGAATTGCAAGCTCCATTTAGTCTCTCTCCTCAAAATACACTAACTGGCAAAAGAAATTTGGTGCTAGGATGTTCCCTTGATGTGTTAGCCCCCATGCTTTTCTTTGTCTCTGTGCGGCTTGTAAAGCAGCTTTTTTCCACCTGCTTAGGCATGGCTGTAACTGGTGACAGGAAAGAGCTAGGCCAGAATTGTAAGCTCCATTTAGTCTCTCTCCTCAAAATACACCAAATGGAAGCTTCCTTGGTTAGCTGTCCACATGGCTGCATCACAACCTGATTGGTGAAGAATCCAGAACTTGGCCCATGGCACTTTAGACAGGACATTTAAGGACAGGAAAACAGAAAAAGAAAGGAAGGAAGGATGGAAGAAAGAAAGAAAGAAAGAAGGAAAGAAAGAAAGAAAGAAAGAAAGAAAGAAAGAAAGAAAGAAAGAAAGAAAGAAAGAAAGAAAGAAACAAAGAAAGAAAGGAAAAGAAAGAAAGAAAAGAAAGAAAGAAAGAAAGAAAGAAAGAAAGAAAGAAAGAAAGAAAGAGAGAAAGAGAAAGAAAGAAAGAAAGAGAAAGAAAGAAAGAGAGAAAAGAGAGAAAGAAAGAAAGAACAAAAGAAAGAGAAAGAAATAAAGAAAGAAGAAGAAAGAAAGAAACTTTGCTACTTTGAAGCACAACATTAATCGTAGAAGAAGATAAGACAAAGCCAATGATTTCCGTTTTCTTAGTGCTAAGTCTATAACCCAGGTGCAAAGGACAGAGCCAGTGACACTGTCCTTTTATGAACTCCCCAGTTCCTGCATCAGATGCCAGGTCCATTTAAATGCTACTCTGAGTGGTTTTGTATTGGGATACACTTCAGGAAACAGATCCTCTTTCTGAGAGCTTCTGTTTCCCTTCCCTACTATGGTTTGATGAAACTAATTCTCCCGCCAACTGGCAGTCCCTCTCGCAAGCCATGCAGTGATGACAGGTACCGCTCATTGTGCCAAACATTCTATGTCATACTCCAGTTAGTTACTTTCAAAGCAAATGTGCAATGAATTGCATCAAAGGAAATGAATAAATGATCTGCAAAATAATTTTTTGAGACTACTCTAGTTTACACAGAAGTCAAATTAAGATGTCATTACAGTTTTTACCCAATGGGTAATTCTAAGCAAGCTTTCAAATTTTCATTATCTGTTGTGATCTGAAGCTTGAAAGAAACCACAAAATTTTTCTTCTTAATGGCCTTGGTCTTTTCAATGTGACAAATATTGAATTTTCCTTTATTTCCTGCAGTGAAGAAAGCAAATTCACGTTATTGGTACCAGAGAAATGCAGGCTAGAGGCCAAGGTTCCCGCATCATTCTCATTAGTCTGAATTTATCCACGAAGTCCACTCTGAACATGAAAACAAAACATTTCCCATGTAAGGAGCTTGGCCCTGGGAGACTTCAGACCTTTTGCCTCTCCCGTGGTTGTTCCTTTCACTTTGATGATGTGTTGTCTGCTGGGGGTCCACTCCTCCTGCATCCACAGCACTCACTGCCTGGACAGGACATGCATGTCACAGCTGCAGAAGCTGCTGCTCACAGAGTGCCAGGCTGGCAGAGTCTCTGGAGTGCTGCTGCTGTGCAGGGCTGTCTCCCATGATGTCCAAACAAGTCCTCCATGCCACCCAGGCTCACTGCAGCCTGCAACCACTTTCCTGCTGAACAGGGCCCAGAGCAGGTGCCCCTCAGAAACTGTGAATGATGGAGGTGTCTCAAGCACTAACAAGATGCCAGATCAATCCTTGGAGCATGAAGATCTCTGCCCACTGCACTTTGCACTTTGTTTTGCTTGCATTTTAATCTTCACTGCACTAGGTCTGAAAGTGCTTATTGTCCCTCTAAACATCTGATCTCCTGTAGCTGTAACCTGTAAGGCTTTGGCCTTATTGGTAACTCTCATCAATGAGTCTCACAAGCTAACAGTGTGAAAAAGTATTTCACTTGGTTTGTTTTCTTACACTTGTTCCCACCTTTGTTCAGTGACTGACCTTCTCCTTTCCATTGTGTGAAAAAAGGTCTACAGAAAGCTACAATTTTATTTCAAAACACTGCCTATTACTTCTTATATTTATCACGTCTCCCACTTAATCATCTAATCTAAAACTATATCCATCCATCTCAGCCCTGCAAACCATGTAGAATTCTCTCTAAGCATTTAGTCATTTCCAGGCTCCTCTCTGAATCTAGCTATTTCATCTATGTCCTTTCTGAAATACAGTGACCTGAACTGAATGCATTATTTCAGGTGGGCATGGAACTCTGATTTATGGAACAGCTTTCCAATACTTCAAGTGTTTTTTTATATTCTTCCCTCTGCATTTCAGTGATGCTTGCTCTTTAGAAAGCAGCTACATGTCGAGTCTTTGAGCTTTCACAATGACGCAAAGATCTTTTTTTTTCCAGGGTATTACAACTAATTTAGAACCTAGTCAGGAGTATAAATTGTTCAGATTGATTCCTCTGGGTAGATTGCTTTGCATTTGCCAAAACTGAATTTTGCCTGTCGTCTTGTTACCTATTCACTCCACCATCTTTTTGTGCCCTTTGAAGATCATTACAAGCACCTCTGGTCTTGATTGACATAAATATACGTGTGTGTGTGTTTATGTCTATGTGCATTCAGCACCTACCCCTTTGAGAGGAATTCAGATGCATCACTCCCCACACTTTCTGCAATGGCATTAGTTTCTGCATCCATTTGCTTTTCCTGACATAGTGCAACATCATATTTACCTACATGGCTCCATCAGAGCAGTCTCTCCTTAGGGACTTGTGATCAACTCATATGTTTTCCTCAGTTGTTTCTGGTCAATAAGCTGTCAGTATGCAACTGAAATTCTTATTGTTAGCCCAGCAAAGCAAAAAACTCTGTGTGATGTGCATATATCTCTGGGTCAGCAGCCTAATACAAACTAGCATAGTCACACACCTGCCCTCTGTCTGGGGTGATTTCAGTCATTTACCAGCTATAATGTAAAATGCAGACCAGGAAATTACCTTCTTGCAATGTTTTGCTCTCTTTGCATTAAGGCCTTACATACATCACCATACAAATATGTGTTTATTGCCTTCTAGGGACAGCAGATATTTGACCATGAATTTTCAATACCATTTTTGCTGTCTAATCATAAGGCATTTCACCTGGCCTGGCCTGAAATCACTTGCTCCAAGGTAGTCAGACATACTCTGGCAATGTAGTCAGATATCTTCTGACATTGTCCTTTCCCCAGCAAAACATCACTGAAAACATTTCCACAGGTAATTGTGCTGTTATAAATTTCTTCAGAGTTCATTGATGAAGCTTTATGGTGGATGTTTTATTAAGTAAGAATTAAGCTCAAACACAGAAATGTGCTGAATTTCCTGAACTCCCCCTGTGAGCCTGACCTCTGCCCACAGAGGTGTACTCATGTATCAAGGCTCTGCAGTTTTAGGTGTTCACCTGAATCAGGTAGGAGTTTGCCCAGACAGAGGTACTCAGCAAGGTTGGGTCACCTCTGCCACTGGCAGGACTCACAGGCAAGTGCAGCACAATGAGGTGACATGGATTAACAGGGTTTGTGTCACCAACCATGCTGGAAATTTCCGCATCACATTCTTACGTGGGTCAGGATTCTTCCTGGCAGCACTTGTGCCACTCCATTCTGCTTTCTGAGCACCGAGGATTAGGGAGAGAATCAGTAAGCAGGACACGAGTTTCAAATAACTGCTGTAAGAAGTTGTTGTAAAAGTCATTTAAATTCACATTTTAAGGGAATGATCAGGAGTACCAGTACTAGTGGCATCCAATTTTTATTCTTTTTTGTAACCCTCTGGGAACTTACCCTACTCATATCTCTGTTCTGCTGCTAAGGCATTATGCCATCATTTCTCTGCATTCTTGGAAATATTTTAATGGAATTAAATTATGAATTTCCTTCCTTAAAAATATCCGTACACAAAATGTGCTTTAATAATGCCTATCTTTAGTATGTTTGGTTTCTTTCTCCCGGGAAAAAGAAAATACATTTTCACAATGTTAAACCCCACTCTGATAGCACATACCAAGGCAAAGATGCAATCCCACATCCCTTTCTCAATAGCCACCTGTCCTGGTAGAGTAGCCATTACTTGGCTGGCTGCCCCTGGCCATACAAAGCTATAAAATAATGACAATTCTGGAGGCAGAAACATATTGACAAACAATATATTGATAATAGTGATGTTTACCCAGAGTGTTGGCCAGTTTTGAAGTTCATCAGCTCTCTAACCACCACATCCCAAACTGTGACAGTATGAAGGGTCCTGAGACACTGGATGGTAATACGGAGTCATTTCCAAAGTGTTTGGGCCCTGGTTCCCAGACAGTGAGTAATCAGTGATTACAGGCATCCCCAGGCTCCATAGCAGAGCACTTTTTTCCAAGGACTGATCACTTCAAAAGCGTGATGACCAGCAGCCGTTCCCCAGCAGGTGGAACAGAATGTGTTGGATAGCAGAGGAAACAGGAACTCCTGCTCCTGTTAACAACCCACCTGATCACTGAATGAGGTGATCCCAAACTGCATTATCTCCTGGAGTTCATATTCTTCTGATAGAAGAGATGATGCAGTCAGCTGCCTGGCTGAGCTGAATGTTATTTATCTGCACTTGATCTTTCCCAAGGCCATTGACAGAAAGATAGATGAAAAACATTTATTCTCTCTGTGGTTTGTATCATTTTCATGTAATGTCATCTGATCCCCCAGCTGTCTATCACATTTCAGTGAGATTTATGTGAGGGGCTGAAAGAGAAGAATAAAGCTGGCAAAAATAGCAAACTTTGCAGAAGTAATTTGTGTTTGCTAGTTCCCAAACCTCACCCACGCTATTATCTTTCTTCACTCAGTAATATTGTTCCCTGACACCTGGATTAGGCTGCATCGCCCATTCCGTGGTATTCAGGGCTGTGTTTGTTGATGCACTCCCAGCATCCATACACATAAACAAACACACTCATCTTTAGCAAAACACTGGGTTTCACTCAATGGCTGCTGCTCCTTAATAGGTCTCAGGTTAACTGGGATGATGCGGTGGTTGAAATTCGTTAATAAAGCATGCAGAGAAGGATGGCTCAGCAGCACAGAAAGGGATCCATCTTCTCCAGTGCCTGCTGAGATAATGGAGGATTTACAGGAGAGTGCACTGGGCTGGGGCAGACCCCCCCAGCTGAGTGCCTCCTGAGCTCTCAACATCTTGTTCTTTGTGTTCCTTCCACACAAATAAGCCATCAGCCCCGTGCTGGAGGCTGGGCTCTGGGTCCTCTGTTGCCTCAGAAGAGCAGTGCTGCAGCAGACCAACGGAGTGGGATGTGCCTAAGGTGGCTTTTTGTGGCCCAAGACTCTTCAAGACCAGCTGCTGCTGATGTTAACCCTCCTATGAGAGAAGTGGGGCAGGCTGTTGACAGACCAATTTATGCCTTTGTGTAGGCTTAGAAGAGTCAGAACTACTCCCAGAGTGGGAAAACAGCGCTGTTGATGGCAAAAACTATTCCCCGTGAAACAGGGATGACATCAGCCTCTGAATGGGACACAGGATAGGAACACTGAACACACAGGATGTTCCAGTCTAAGTGTCCAGCTTTCAGACAGATGGGGTTTTCTCATCCTATAACCTGCTCAGCAGTGGCAGCTAGGAACTCATCTTTGTGCATATCAAATCTTTGAAGTATTCCTCCATTTTAAGTGTGGTACCTGACTGTCTCATGGCACCAGGATGGTTGTGAAAGTCCAGAATTTCTACCTTATTACAATTTTCAAAAGCACTGCAATAAAGCATGATTTGTATGCTTGCTCTCTGCTGACAATGTAGGAAGGTAAAAACTTTTTACAGTATTCTGTGACATGAAAGGAAGTATTGTCAGAAGATACTGAATTGTACCACCTTATAAAAATGGTTGTCTTCACATTAGTTTTTAAATATGCTGTATTTAGCTAATTCATTGCATCTAAAATCAGGCTGCTGAGGCAGGTTCGGCGCATCAGAAGGCCTGGTCTGGTATATATTTATGTTATGTTGCAAAGGGAAAGCCCTTTCCCCTCATTCCTCATGTATTCTGTCTACAAGATCAGAGTTTTATGACACTTGATTTTCTTTTTCTGTATTCTGTAGGTTGAGGATGTGCTGTTAAAGCTGGATGCTTGGTTAGATTGTGCAGATGACGTGTGTGTGCACCTGTGTGTGTATAGACACGTGCATGCACACGGTGCTAACAATGTGTTCCTCCTGTTGCCTTGAATCACTGACATTCTTACCTAATTTCTCAGGCTCATGAGTAATAAAGGTGTTTTCCGTATCTGAATGTGGTGATATTTATGTGAAGGTTTACACTGACTTGAGAGGCCAGAATCAGTGATAGTGTGGCAGGTATAGAGGTGGGCACAGCTTTGGGGTACAAAGTGTGGTGGGATATTAGAGGCAAACCAGGAAGACATGAACCGGTAGGTGGTGAACGTGAAATGTTCCAACTGTCATTTGTGGGAAAAGTGATCAGTAACTCCCGAGTCTTTACTGTGAGCAATCAGTCTCATTATGTGTGTTTTGCTGTTTCTGTTCTCTGCGAAATGAGTGTTATCATCTATGTGTCAAAAACATCCACCTCAGTGTTACTTAACTCTGCTGTTATCCTTATTCCAGTCCCATCCTGCATTTTCAATTAAATTCCTTGGTGAAGGTGAAAAGAATGATGACAAGTTTATCAAGTAAAGGCCCTAGAAGCTATCTATACACATTCAGGGTCATAAAATGCTAGCCAGGACACCAGTACTGATATAAGGGCTTCATGCCTCAGACTAGCTAATTGGTTTGCTAACTAATTTTTTCTTCAGGGTAAAAAAGAAAAGTCATCATAGCATTTACTGGTATCAAAGCAACTGATTAAAAAATATTTTCACTATTAAAGTTGACATTTAATTAGCTTAGCTCTGGTGAGCCTGCACTGCCTGAAAAAGAAATCCCTC
The DNA here is from genome assembly GCF_027791375.1 of Indicator indicator. NCBI lineage: Eukaryota > Metazoa > Chordata > Aves > Piciformes > Indicatoridae > Indicator > Indicator indicator. The sequence continues at coordinate 48,156,517 of NC_072013.1, read as the reverse complement.
AAAAGGCTGGATAAAGCCTCTTTATTAATCCTTTTCTGTGATTACATAGTATATATCTGCAACCACCCTCTATTACTCGAGTAGCAATTATACTATGTTAAAATGAGACTGACTGTGATGGCAGTAAAGCTGTCATGTAGAAGCACCAATGTAACTGTCCCAATGAGTCAAAAAATATATGTAGCTTTAAAAAAAATGCTCAACTTTGCCCATATTTTATTAAAACAGGAAGGCATAGTGCCAGCTCTGCAGGCTGTAACTCGTGGAAGTCTCTGGAGGAAATTACCAAGAAGAGATCCAAAGTGCCTAGGAGAAGGAGAGCAGAGGGTGAAGCTTTCTTGTACTGCAGAGCCCACAAGGTTGAGGACACGAGTGCCGGCGCAGGGCAAGAGTTCCTGGGAGAGCTGGTCACCCAAAGCATCTTGTATTGAGAGTGCTGCACCTGCAGTGTCCTCAGGAAGGTGCTGCAGCTCAGGAATTTTCTGGGCAGAGCAGCAGAGAAGGAAGGCACTGGCTGCTGTCTGAAGTGCCGTCTGTAACTGTCACAGACATTTTGCAGTCGTTTCAGTAAAAACCATAGGCACCAAGTAAAATCAGTGGAGGTAAAATATATTGTTCTGTTTCAAATACCTCTGAGGAATAACATATTTGACAGTTTGGGTGCTTTGTGGATTCCACACACCTTCTGCAAGTCGTGATCGGCTGGAAGTGACAGATATACACGTACTGCCATTTTTGCATGAAGGAGTCAATACAACTTTTAATTATTCTAGAAACACGGTTACTTTTCTCAAGTAATAAGTCATAGGATGAAAGGAAACAGCCTCAAGTTGCACCAGGGGAAGTCTAGGCTGGATTTTAGGAAAGTTTTCTTCACAGAAAGGGCTGCCAAACCCTGGAACAGGCTACCCAGGGAAGTGGTGGAGTCACCATCCCTGGAGGTGTTTAAAAGCCATGTAGATGTGTTACTGAGGGACATGGTTTAGTGGTGGACTTGGCTGTACTAGGCTAATGGTTGGACTTCAGAATCTTAAAGGTCTTAAAACCTAAATGATTCTGTGATTTCACTCTTAGATATGCCATTTTACAGCTGCAAGCCCATGGTCTGCAGGGCTGAGTAGTACTGGTAGTTGTCGTTGCACTTTCCCACTAGTAGCACTGGTTTTGTTCTACACAGTTGAGGACAGCCAGAATTTTTTCTATTGGATCACACAAGTTTACTTTTAATTTCTCATCTGTCAGTTCTTTTGCTCCTGACTACATGTCAGCCATCCTAAATACCAGGGTTGGGTGTGAGAAAGCATTACTTAAAAATGCATCCCATGGAGGCTCTCAGACTGTCCTTATAGAGCTTTGTCTCTCCACATGCCCTGCCTCCAGAGAGGTAGAAGGCTGTTAGTATTATGTCATATAGTAAATTACAGCAAATTTTGAATTGTTTTCATCAAAAAAGTTTAAAAGCTTCAGAGTAAATAAAGAAGAAAAAGGTTATAACATCTTTTTTCAATTCATATTTTCCTAATCCATAGCACAGTTTAGAATCTTTAAAGTTGCTTGCAACAACCAATGAATTCTCTTTCCACCATTAAATTTAACAGTCTTCTGAATGGTTTCCATATATCAATATTTCCCACATCTGTGGGTTAGAGAATGTTAAGGAATTAATAGTATATGAAAGTTTGTAGCTTGTGATGCTGCAAATGTTAAGCTATGCCACTGAGATTGCATTTTAAGCAATCTGAGATTAATGCCACTTGTTGTAAATGCCCTGCTTTTTAAATGTTAAGTACAATGTGATTTCTAGGCATGCAAAGAAAGAAGGCTGGGACCAAATACCGTTTTACCAGGCTATTGCTAACTAGATCATGCAGCAGGCTTGCCTTTATTTTTCCTCTACAGTTAAAATGCCTCTGACTGTAAAGGATGGTTCTTGATCCAAAAATATGCACAGATATATTGTACATTTTAAATACATGTAAGGAAAACATATAACAGAATATGACATAATTATGTAATAGATACATGCAGTGTTCATTACTTATGTGTGACAGTACAAGCAATTAATATTTTGCTTGATGTTTATCACTAAGAGAAAGTCAGGAAACCTCATCACATTCCCTTCTATTTCTCTGTCTATCTCAACATCTGTCTCAATATCCATCTCTTCATCTTTAACCTTGTTTTAAATTATAGAGAGAATATAAAAAATTAGAGATTTAAAGTGATGGCAAAATGAAAAGTTGTAGAAATGAAACAAATCAAAAAAAAAACAACCTTGACCCCATCCAAAACCCTACCATAAAATAACAGTGGGCATGTATAAAAGTGAGTAGCTCTAGCTGTGAAATGCAGGCCACTTCTTCACACTGACACATGGAAAATACTTAAGAAATCCTTTGTAGAAAGGGTGTTCCTACTAAAATAGGTGAAACTGCAAACCAAATTAACCCCATTAGGAAAAAAAGTTGTAACAAAGGAATATATGTTTGCCCTTCTTGTCACTTGTGGTTGGAAAATTACATAGGACAATTAAAGACTCAGTGGTTCAGTGAAAGGCATACCTGGATGATGCTGATGATCACTGATAAATTCATACAGTCATTTTAGTTTCTATCAATCAGCAGAAGAATCCACATGCAGTTGCTCAACCACAGTAATTATTTTGTCTTATGACAAAGTTATGTGATAAGTACCACTCTATGTACTGGGGACTGGAAAAAATACATGTTCAAAGCACTTCCACTGTTACTCTCTGGCCATCATAGTCTGCTCTCTGGGAGTTTGTTCCCTTCTTACTTGCACTCACACTTGTTTATATTTTCCTCCCGAGTGTTCTCCTCACTTAGGCTTTTGAACTGTTTAAAGCTCTTTGAAGGTGCAAAATAAAGGCCCATCAAATTCTTACTGCTGGCAGCTGAGTGCCACCCAAAACAGCAAATGGGTTTTGACAGGCTCCAAGCAGCCTGCCTTTACATTTCATGTGATTTCATTTTGGCAGCCCAAGTTTCTTTAGGCATTATTCACTTTTTCAGCCTATAGTAAAGCATATACTTCCCAGCTACAGAAAGCTACCTTTGTCTGGAGGATCACATATCTAACACTTTGAAACACTCATGTGAAAAATGAATGTGTGCTCTTAAGAACTCTGCAATATCAACAACCTGGCAATGAAAAAAGGAACCTCTGTCAGAAAAACAATCTTTTTTAGAAATCACTTCCAATCTTAGTTATTTCCCAGGAAGGTGAATGTCCACCCCTGTCAAACAGACAGTAAAATATGACTGCAGTGTTTGAAGGGTTGTCCCTGAACATGTCAACAGTGCTGGGAACACGAAGCCCCCTGGGTCATTCAGTTCCCATTCCTGTCCCTTCAAGGCTGTGCAATAGGCCTGATAAAGAAGTACCTAGAAAGCAGACCAAGGGAAAGTGAAAAAGAAATGCCCTAATCAGGAGAATTGTCAAGGTTTATTCCACCAGACTTCCAGAGCTCACGAGGAATAAGCAGGAAGGAATGCCTGCCACTTCCAAAGGAAAATGGCATCATAGTGGCACAAATGGAGGGGGATTCATATATGCAGTGTCTCCGATGACAGTTCCCAGCTGAAGCTGGTTCTGCTGAGACAGTAATTGAGCAGGCTTCCCTCTGCCTCCTGGAAAGCCCATGGGCTGCTCCTCTCCATGTGCCTGCCAGGAGGTGTTTGGGCTGGCACCACCAACACTCTGGGGAGCTCTTGGTGTTTTGAGGCACTGCTTTGGGACCTGTCACCCCAGGCCATAGGTTCAGCAGCTACAGCACACTCTAACAGATGCTTTCTAACACATGGTGCTCTCACTGATGTGTTTGGAGGGGTAATTGTTTGAAAGCAGCGAGGTAAAATTTGTTTTGATGAAGTTATTTAGTGAGACTATGAATTTTATTCCCCTGAGTTACCAGGGAACTTATTAAACATATAAGCAGTTTTGTTCAGTGGAAAAATGCTGGATAAAGAAATACCGAAAGAACAGAATCCAAATTGCCTGCCCTGTCTATTATATTTACTCTGGTCATGTAAGACCTCACGTTGAGTACTGCATCCAGGTCTAGAGCCCTCAATACAGGAAAGACATGGACATGATGGAGCAGGTCCAGAGGAGGGCCACGAAAATGATCAGGGGGTTGGAACACCTCTGCTATAAAGGCAGGCTGAGGAAGCTGGGGTTGTTCAGCCTGGTCCAGAGAAGGCTCTGGAGAGACTTAGTAAGGACCTTCCAGTATCATCTGAAGAGGGCCTACAAAAAGGATGGAGATAGACTGTTTTTAAAAAGGCACATTCTCTAGTTTTGGTGAAAATATCCTCTGTGTAAAACGATGCAAGCCCTGAAGCCCTGTGTCCAAAACCTGAAGTGAAACTCCTCTCCAAACCAGTGATATACTACAATTACTCTGGGAGTGACAGCTCTTTACTGGGCTGTGGCCCTTAGCCAGGTGAGAATGACTTCTTGCAGCAAGAGGTTGTGCCAGGGGATGCCTGTGCTGGATGGGTGTCTCACAGTGTCAGACACCCACATTCTTTGGGCAACCATGTAGGAACAAACACTGCTCAGCCTTCCTTGTCAGGCTGCATTATCCAAGCGGCATGTCACCTACTGTGGGATGAAGGAGATGACAATCAGTAAAAATAAAATCAAACTGACAGTGAAAATAAAATCAAACCACCAAGATGGGTTGTAAATAGTTTAGACTGAAAGTTTCAGGGTGTGCCCTTATTGAATATGGGTTTCCTGCTTGTGGCAGGCTTCAGCTGTCTGTGCTCCAACAAGCAGCTTCTTTATGAGGCTTCTGAGTTGCATGGCAAGGTTTCTGCGTGTTTCAGTCAAGAGCAACAAGGCAAGAAAAGAGCCCTTTTGTATTTACTTGACACTTCAAGTTTATTTACCTGTGCTTTTTCTGGTTTTCAATAACTGTTGAATGATTCTTTCACCAAGACCTTAAGAGATCAGCTAGAGTGTACTTGCATGCAGTCAATAGAGCTGTAAAGGGTTTTGAGACAGGCAATTCCTTCAATGGAGGTAATTTTGTAAATTGTTCCTGATATAATTGGTTGCTTAGATTCCTTTACTGAAGTTTACACCCAAGTGGCTCTTATGACATGGACAAAGTGAAGCCTTGAAGGTACAAAAAAAAAAAAAAAAACCAAGGAGCCCTAATGCCTGTATGTGATTTTCCTCTAGTTTCATTGCCATATTCTCAATGTAAGAAGAAATTATTCAAAAATTCTATCATGGATTATAATTTTCCAAATTAATAAAACTGAGGTGGAAATCTGGTTTTGAACCAGATTTTTTTCCTTTCACTTGAGGAACTAGACAGATAATTCTAAAATTAAAATGTTTAAAATGTACAAAGAGGTTGGAAAGCAGTCTGAGTCAGAAATGTAGTAGGCCAAGTGTTGCTTTCCATATTTTCTCTCCATATCAAGCAGTCATGATTGTAATCTTATCTTACTTGTGTAATTAATCATTCAAAAACCCACCCTGATCCAACATGGTTTTTCTAATTGAACTCACTGGGACTCCACGCATGAACTGAGTCGTATGACCTCCTTTCTAGTCTGATTAATAATGAATAATAATATTAACAATTTTTGTCATAGAGTATTTTTCTGTTTAATAATGTGGACATGAGTCAGAACACTGCCAGTTTAGGTGCAAGAAAGTTTATAGGTAATATTAGCTCAAATGCAAGACCATGTTTCTATAATAGAAGACAAGTCTGTTCCCTGCTAACATTCTGCCAAGAATGACATGACAGCAAAGCCTTTGTTGAAAGTATCAGATGGACTGGGTCTTTTGAAACCTCAATGCCAGATTTTTGCTACTACTCCTCAGCAGCAGTAAACAAAGATAAGATGCTTCCTTATCAGAATGCCATTCCTGTGAGAACGGAAGATGATTTATGCAGTAAAGGACCTCTAGCTCAGTAAAACAAAAATCATCTCCCAAGAAAGCTGAGACATGGGGACTGAGACATGCTGGAGGATGGATGCATTTTAAAATGTCCAGACAATAGAAGGTTTCTTAAAATAAGTCTAGAATGATTCTTTTTCATTTGGTGTGAAGTGTATGTGATACATCCTTCATCTCTCACAAGATAAAATTAAAAATGTGAACAAACCATTGGGATAGAAAACAGTGATGGTCTCAGTAAAAACCAAAGCTTAGAAATGTGAATGCTTGTTCATATTCATCAAGGACATCCCTGCCTGTATTTCCTGAAATGAAAGGATTCTGCAGGACGAAGCATGTTATTGTATTCGTTATTAAAGTAACCACTGACCTTTTGCTTGAAAATAAAGCGCGACCTTAAAGAAGACTTGAAAACAGAATGGTGACAGATGTATAACTCTGCAAACATGCTAGCACAAGGATCTTATGTTATTACTGCTCAGGGGCAAAACCTGAGTTCACCACTCAGAGGCCTTCTGAAGTGCAAGAGCCTTCCCTCAGTGCTGCATATAAAACCTCTGCTGAACCCTGCCATGTCTTGCAGACACAGTGAAAATTCAGGAAGTTTAGTGGAAGGAAATTATATAGATGAGAAACAGCAGCAACTGAATGAAAATCATAGGACTCCTAGTCACAGACTTCAAAGTAAATTATGATTCTATGATTATAAGATAAGTAAATACAGAATCTGATGCTAGGCAGAAGCACAGATAAAAAACCATGAGGGAATGCATTTATCTGAGAGCCTAAAATATTTCCCCAGCTAGAGAAATATTCAAACAAGCAATTGTATTCTGAAATTCAAAGTGATCACTGTGGAATGTGAACAGCTACACTTGGTATGGGCTGTAGGAAAAACTCTGTATCCAAGAAACCTGGCCTCTGCATCCCCTACGTGTTGAATGCTGCCTGAGCTCTCATTCGCCTCATCACTGCATGACCTGAGCTCATGGCACATCAGGCAAGAGATGACAGGACAGCTGCCTTTTGCAGGCCACAACGGTCGGGGCCACAAGGCCATTTCCAACAAGAGCAGTGCTGTCAGCTTTGTGTCAGCAGCTCCCAGGAGCTGCTGCAGCCACTGCTCCCTCACCTGCTGTCCCAGGCCCTGGTGTGTCCATGGTGCTCCTTCCCCTTCCTGCTTTCCCCAGTAACACACCACAGCACTGAAGTCTTCTGTATTTGCATCTAATGTTTAAGCTACTGCAGCATGTTTGGAGTTGGTGGCAACTTTCCCCTCTGTACTTCCCAGTCATGACTCTGGCTGCCTTGCCCAGAGCTGACTCAGCCAGTCATGGAGCAGACCTGAGCCCACACTGCAGTGCTGTTCATTGCCCACACTCTCCAGGGATAGCTTCTTGATACACAGATGTGAGACAACTTCACCTGGGCTGCAGGATGTGAAGGGCACAGGGCAAGCAGTGCATGGCTGTCTGCACCTACAGTCGTGCAGGGCCTTCAGTATGTCCCAGGCAGCCTTGCTGCTGCTCCAACCTTGGTATCTCCTACCCAACACAGCCAGGAGCTGCCTGAGCAGGAGTCCAGCCTCATCCCCTCAGGGTCACACTTCACACCAGGTGGTGAAGGGTGCTCTTCTGCTGCAAGCACCCCAAGGAGCATCCCAAGCCTGCCCCAGCAGCAGCTGGGTTGTCAGCCACCATTTGCCAAGCCAGGGACAGCTCTGTTTCACATCACCACGAGGCTATTGAGTTCCAGACAGGTTTTGAGACAAGGTTCAAACAGCATGCTCTGGAGGCTGAAATAAACTAAAAATATGGATTTGAGATCCTCATTCTCCATTTGCCAGAGTTTTCACGATGCCTACATCCTGCACGTCACAGACATGAGTGGGAAATTATTTGCTTGTCAAAAGGAGTAATTTAGAGGTTATTGAACTTGAAACCTAACCTTTGCCAGCTTATCATTTTGAACTAGGACGGGATGTGCATTTATGGTCTGATACACCATGCAGAAGAGCAAGGTGAAGCACCAGGTCCTGCACCTGAGCCATAACAACCCCATAAAATGCTGTACAGGCTTAGGGTATAGTGGCTGGAAAGCAGCCCTGTAGAAAAGGACATGGTGGTAAAGATGATCCAGTGTACGCCCAGGTGGTCAACAAGGCTAACAGTGTCCTGGCATGGATCAGCGATTGTGTGGCCAGCAGCACTAGGACAGTGACTAGGACAGCACCCCTGTACTCATCAAAGGTGAGGTTGTACATCAAATCTTGGGTTTAGTTTAAAGCCCCTCACAACAACAAGGTCATTGAGGTGCTGGAGAATGTTTGAAACAAAGCAATGAAGCTGGTGAGAAATCTAGAGCACAAGTCTTGTAAGGAGCATCTGAGGCAACTGGAGTTGTTCAGCCTGGAGAAAAGGAGGCTGAGGGGAGACCTTCTGTCTCTCTACAACTACCTGGAAGGAGGTTGGAATGAGGTGGACATTGGCATCTTCTCCCTGGTAACAAGTGACAGTCGCACAAGGGAGGTTTAGATTGGACATCAGGGAAAAAAATCTTTAACAGTCTCTTAAGCCCTGTAACAGGCTATTTAGGGAAGTGGCTGAGTCCCCATCCACAGTGGTATTTAAAAGATGTGTAGAATTGGCACTTATTCATTGACGTGGTACTTACTCATTGACATGGTATAGTAGTTGGTAGTGTTAGGTTTACAGCTGGTTTCAATCATAAGGGTTGTCTCCAAACTTCACAATTCTATGATTCTCTGAGAATCTATGCACTAAGACAGTGAGCAGGGCTCTGTTGTACTTTGATCTTTGGAAATACTTAAAGCCAAAGCTGGTGAAGTAGAAAGTGGCTCACTGACTTCTGTGGAAACAAGGGTGGATTTTTCTGTAGCTATTAATTTTTTATCAGATGAGGTGCTTTGACATAACTTGTATTCTGGCATATGAGAAATTAAGAAATCATGTATTACCTATAGGTCAGTATGCTTTTATGCATACAGTACTAGTAAATAACCTTCTCCACAGGAGTTGTTCATCTCTAGATTTTTATAACCTGAGAAAGCCCCTAGCAAGTAGTTATGCTTCTCTGTTAACCCAGGCTAAAGGTTTTTGATTCCTACATAAAACCATACCTTTGAGGAAAAGAGGAGTGTGACTTTTAGAAGAGATATCCCAAACTCTTCTAAAATTGCAAGGCCTGGAGGAACCACTAAGTGCTGGACACAGCATAGTAATGGCTTATTACTCCTTTTATTCTTCCCAAGTCATACCTGGTTTCTGTAATTCTTAGCTATTTCATCCTTACAAATAACCTCTCTTTATAGCTGCATTATCTTTTATGTCCCTGTCACTCTTTGAAGGAGCAAAGAGGTAACTTGAACAGTTCTTGCAAAGCAGATGAAAATTTCATCCATAAAACTGGCATCTTAAAAAAAATGGGAAGAGATTAGGGGGGAACATTCAAATTCTGAAGAAGAAAAAATACTCTCAGAGAAGACAGAGCTAGAGGTGTACTTAAGGAGATGGACAGATAGCCCTGAATGCTTGGCCAAATTCTTGGGAGTGAGAGTATTAACTGGTTTCAGAAATCAAACTGCTGTCTGAGCACATAAGACAAATCTTGGTCTATTTTTTCTGCAGAAAGGGCTATGGAGGCTTGACCACTAACAAGAACTCTGTAATGGAGGCTACAATTCAGGACAGTTGCTGGAGGGAATAAACTAAATTAACAGCTGATGAGTGGGTGCTGCTGTCAGTGTAACAAACCTTCCTGCACTGGGGTATATCCAGGAAAAGGGAGGACTTCATGTAACTTACCAGTGACTAGATTTTCTCTGAGATAATTTGTCACAGTTCTGTGCTACAAACTGTGTAAGTACCAGATTTTATTTTTGCTTTTATCAGTATTGTATCACTTCATTTCCATCATCTGGCTTCATACTAGGAAGTATATTGAAAAGTAGCATCAGTAACTTTTTACTTCTTCACTGTGGTGGCTTATATCACAAAGTAGATTAAATATCCGGAGTTATCTGTTTTAACTTTCTGGTTTCTGTCATCTCTGGTTCCTGTTTCACTGTCTCACAGTTTCAAAGTTAAATTTTTCTCCTAAAACTTTTAACCTTTGGGGAATGTGTTTTATAATGTGTTTTTAGTTTCTCTGTATAGTGTGGCTAAACAGAATTACCAGGTTTTATTCAGTACAAATAAAATTCTAAGTGAGGTTAGTCACCTTCAGGAGAAAATATCTGCCCTTTCATAGATAGGTTTTTTCCCAATTTAAACACAGAAACAAGGTAGCAGTTTATTTTCTAACACTTAATGTACCATAAAAGTATCTCAATATGAACAGGGTTAGCAGATACTTAATCTGACACCCTGCAAAAATACAGCTTGCATTTACTTCAGTGGCAGGGCCTTGTGGCAGACATACACAGTGCTCTGCACAGCAGCAGGGTGAGGAGCAGTGAAGAGTGAAGCGTGGAGGAAGGAAATTACTTTCAGCAGTAATGATGACTATGAGTCTACAGACCTTGCAATGACTTGCGGTCTATTTACTGCCAAAATGTGGACAGGAGAGCAATATTTGTGTGGACTATGCTGAAATGTCATGCAGCATCCTAGGGGTGGACTTTGTCACACATCTCTTGCTCTCTGCTCTCCACAGACTTTCAGGTCACTTCCCTCTGAAGAAACTGTCTTTCAGAATGTAAAGCTGAGCTGGGCCTGTCCCACAATGAAGCTTTGCATCTCAAACTGTACACATGCACTCACTGAGGGCAAATACCCTCACAAAGACAGAGAAAATGTGCTTCCTGGTTTTACAAGAAGGACAACATGGATTCTGCATGGGGTATTTCTTCTGAATATTACTTCTGAGTAAAGAATTGCATCTATGAGCACTTGCCAACAAACTGCACGTCGAAGAAAAAATAAAACATTGCTTCACCACAGTGATGTCAGACACGAGGGGTATCTTCTGAGGTAGGCAAAAAAGTCTGCCTGGGTAATGAGAATGAATCAGGGGAGTATTCATCTTAAAGTTTTGCATTAATGATCACAATCTTCCACTACCAATAAAAGCTGCAAATGAATGCAAGCAACGCGAGTCTTTTCTTGCATAAAGCAGTCATTTCCTATGTTTAAATAAATAAATAGTCTGGCTTTTTTCAAGGTGTTTAATCATTGTTTGCAAATGTTGAAACTTTAACAAGAAGATAAGGATCTGTCTTGGGTATTATTACTCCTTTCAGGACACACAAAGTTTCTCGTGCCTTGCAGTGTTCTCACCCTTGTGTTTTCCTTTAACCTGCTGAGCAAGTTACATCATAGGTAAGTGGTAGCAGTTCCCAGTCCCCCCAAGTCCATCATACCAAAGCATTCCCCACCATTTCTATTACTGATACCTTTAAGGGCAATTTAAAAAGCATTCAAGGAATAGCATTCATGTGTATTACTGTGTTTCACATGTGTTGTTTGCTGAACACCCATCACACCCTTCAGTTTGCACAACTGGGCTATCACTTGAGAAGTGCATTAATCTCTTAATGAGGTCCAGACTAATTTGTCTGAGGGAAAATAAAAAGAAGTAAAAATAGCAAGGTTACTTGCAGTCTCTTAACAATGATAATGATAATGAAGCTTTAAAATAAATGACAAGAATAATTCCCTAAACTTTAAAGTCTGTATTAAGGAAAATGCAGTTATCAGAGTAAGCAAAGAAGCTGGGTTTTTTCCATGAGGAAAAACAAATAAATGAACAAGGGAAATGCCTTGCTTCCCTTAAAAAAAAAAAAAAAACAATTCTGTCAAAAATGTAGGTCAGAAAGTGGCCTGTTTACAATTCTGATAAAAGTTCATCCCTTGTCCAGTAGGAATATGACTTCATCTGAGGTTTAAAACATATTCCTCATCCTATTCTGTCCCTGTTACGATGGAATCACTCTGTGGAATTCCAATTAATTTTTTCCTAACTTGCTCCCTTTCTTTGAAAAAATGAAGTGTCTTTATGGTAATCCAAGAAAATCTTCTTCCTACAGCATTGTTTCTGTATTTAATGTGCCAGAACATATTCAGACTTTAATATTTTAATATATACTTTCAACAATGCTTTACAGAAAAAAAATAATAGAAATAAAGATGCATGAAACACAAACAGCAAAATATTGTATTTCAGATGCTGTGGTTCTGCTGCTATCGGTCAGGTTGTTCCACTTAGCATGGAAGAAAATGGTACTGCAGAATCTGCTTTAATTTCCATCATAGACCAAGCACTGTAATTATTGCCTGGCACTGGCAGGAAGCTGCATTCATGTGAGAAAGTTTATCCACTTTCCTGCTTCTTGAGGCTAGCAGAAGAGTTGATGAACACATGTAAAACACTGATTCTCCTAATCATAGAAATATAGTATGGTTGGGGTCAAAAGGGACTTTAAGATCATCTAGTTCCAAACCCTTGCCATGGGCAGCGACATCTCCTACTAGACCATGTCGCTCAAGAACCCAGCCTGGCTTTGAACACTTGCAGGTCTGGAGCCTCCACAACTTCTCTGGGCAACCTGTTCCAGTGCTTTCACCTTCTTCATGGTGAAGACTTTCTTCCTAATGTCTAATCTAAGTTGACCTTCTTATAGTTTGAAGCCATTACCCTTTGTTCTGTCACTACATACTTCTGTAAAAAGTCCGTCTTCAGCTGTTCTTTAGCCCCCTTGAAGTACTGGAAGGCCACAATAAGGTTTGCTCAGAGCCTTCTCTTCTCTGAGCTGAACAGCCCTAACTCTCTCAGTCTGTCCTCATAGGAGAGGTGCTCCAACCTTCTGATCATCTTTGTGGTCCTCCTCTCCATCCTCTCTAACAGTTCCATGTCCTTAATTCACAAGAGTTGGAGAAGTAGACCATATTAACCTTTAGACCCTATTAGTTTTAATGCATTGCTACCAAACCACAGTTTTAAAACATAGTTCCCTGGCCCCTACAGACTTTCTCGGTTACCTTTGTTTAAGATCTTTAAATTATTTTGAATCAAAAGAGACAATCTCACCTCTCTTATTTTGCTGTTCAGTCATTAGAGAACTTCCTAAAATTTATGTTTGTAATGATCTGAGATAATTTTTTTTATGTTTGTAAAGAAAAGCATGCAGCATGAACATATTAGATGGGTGTGCTGACCACCTATTTGGAAGGAGGATTTTTGCCACTCAGAGAAAACTCTGAGTATTCTCTGCTGTTACTTGAATCAATTTTACAGCTGTTGAATTGATGGGCAAACTGAAAGTTTTGCATGCTTTGAACTTCAGCCTTTCCACACAGCTGCAGCAAGCCACTTTGAATCCTAAACTGACATGCTTCCTTTAGGGCTAGTTTAGAAAGGTCTATGATGAGCTGCTAGATGGGCACCTTCTCAGAAACCTGTAGTAGAAACTCCACTTTCTATTCTGCCTGTAGTAGAAGCATCAGTGGAGCAGAGAGTACAATTTGTAGTTACTTTGGGCGGACTCTGAAAAAAGTAAGCATAGCTGTCAGATAAATGACTGAGGAAAAGGGAAAGCAAGAGCCTCACTTGGGCTCTTTGCAATCATTTTAGATTTATGGACCAACACAATGCATTTAATAGCAAAAGGGGAAACTTCTGCCTATTTAACCTGAGGACAAAAGACTCACTTGTCACAGCTACCTTCCAAAGAGCATGTTGAAGTAGCCCGTGAAGCACCACGTCAAAATTGCTGCTCTAGAAAATTATATAGTGTAGCTACAGAAATTCAGTGAGAGGTAATTTTCAGTGAAAGAAATAGGGCTGGTACAGCAGGCTTTAGTTTGACTTACAATTTATCAGTACAACGACAATGTTTTCAGCACTGGCAGGGATGCAATGAATAATCGCCCAGAAAAACATACCACAAACTGAATAATCTGCTTAATGACATGAAGTTTTAAAAATTGAGCCTATAAATTTGGTATGGGTTTAATTACAAGACATCCTATAATGCAACAATACGATACAATGTACAAGCTCATCTTTCTGGTTACATATTTTCTAGGTTTTGTTTTGTGACTCCTTGTTGTTACAGCTCATAACTTGTATTTTCTAATTAATTTAAAAATAAATTCAGAATAGTTTTATGACTAAAGAGCTGTCACCAAGAACTTTTAATATCCCTGTTTTATGCATTTGGATTTCCTCTAATGAAGCTACAAGTTTGATAATTAGAAAGATTCTGATTCCCACAAAATGAGCAGTAAATTTTGACAACAATAGTAGTGGAATTCGTTTTTTTTTTTTTTTTAAGAAAACTCAAGCCTTTACATTTCTCTAAGCTATTCTAAACATTCATTACCCAAAACTGAGCTAACGAGATCAGGCTTTGTGAAGGTTTGATAAAGATTATGTTCCAAACTATATTAATCATCTTGAAAGCAATTACCCTGTGTCTATAAAGCCATGGACTATACTCATGGAAAGCTGAAGTGCCCATGCAGTGAGAGCTATACTGTGAATTTTATTTTGTCATAAGAAGCAGGTTATTCTAGTAGGGAACCCTTTCAACTAAAACAGAAAAGAATAAAATATTAATGACAGTCATTCTGTAATTCATTGGTATGAATGATCACTGGACTGCTGTTTCTGTGGCTCAGACTGTCATGCATCTCTGTAAAGTATTTCTCAGAAAACAAAAAAAAAAGGAAGAAAAAAGATGTTGGGGACAAGGGCTTAAAAAATCTTCAACTGTTGCTCATAGATGTGCTTAAGAAGTACATTTTTAGAACAAGTGAGGGATAAAGCATCAATAAACTGAATTTCTAACATTTCTGCTTGTTCTGGTGCTAGCAAGTTGGATTGATCATGTAAAGGTGCACAGTTTCCTGGTCTTAATACTCTTCAGTAACCAGGCCACTATGTTCTAATGCATCCACTGAAACCACAGAGGCTGCTCTATGTAAGTCAGTTAAAGAGTGCCGGGGAACATTCCCATCCATGCTTGTTGTAACACCACAGTCACAGTATCACAGTATATCAGAGGTTGGAAGGGACCTCAAGAGATCATCAGGTCCAACCCCATGCAGTCCTTCTGCATGCTGTCATCTGTGAGATTTAGTACTGCTCCAAATAATTCCTGGGCATAGTTCAGGAGTTAGGATGGACCAAGGAGTCTCACCTGCAGCAGCCATCCTGGATTCAGGTGAATTTAGTGTTACAAAAGAGCCTCAGTACCTGAGGATAGTGCCAGTCAGGTTTAATTTAGCCCTGCATAGTCAGCTGAAGTACCTTGCGGCTTTGGCTGATGCAGAGGTACTCGGCTGGACAGCAGGAGTGACCTGTGGGCACTGGAATGACACAGTACTGTGCTGCTCCTGAGCAAAATGTCAAAGTTCAATACAAGGTCTTGGGTTTGGGGCTGGTACATTTGGTAACTATTAAACAGTCCATCATCTTGATCTAAATCTCTTCCTCAGCACATGCACTCTGCTTCGGGCTGGGTTTCTAAGGATAACTGAGACAACAGTGGGTAACTGCAGCTGTTTTACTTGCACTAATATTGGGAGAGCAATGGAGACTTTCCCTTTTAGACAAGGACCAAGGCTTTTTGTCCTGGCACAGGAGATTTGCAGCTGTAGTGAACAAAAAGACTAAGTGAACTTTAT
The DNA here is from genome assembly GCF_027791375.1 of Indicator indicator. Lineage (NCBI taxonomy): Eukaryota > Metazoa > Chordata > Aves > Piciformes > Indicatoridae > Indicator > Indicator indicator. Next base: position 48,140,924 of record NC_072013.1, on the reverse strand, counting down.
GCTAGTAGAAAACTCACAGATATGGCTATTTTCCTTTCTTTAGTTACAGCTTTTCTCAGTACAAAAGCAAGAAAAATGTTTTCGTTTTCACAGTGGCTTTTAAAGCAAAAATGGCTATTGAATGTGATGTTGCCTTGAGATAAATAAAGATTTAATGGGGACATTCTTTTCTGAACTTTGCTACATGATTGTGTGACATTTTCCCCATGCTTTGCCTTGTCTTTTAACATTCATTAATATGGGTGCAGTGTAGACTACAAGAGTATTTCTAAACCACCTTAGCCAAGCAAAGTCACTTTCTTATTTTCTCGCTAATGTTCATAAGCAAATGTTTTTCGACTATGGCTTTGAATTTTTGCTGTTCATTTACACCAGTGTTACTGAAGCATTTAACCTAAAACTCAGAAATAGCAAATTCCACCTTCCTGACATCCCAGCTCTACTGTATCAAAGATAAAATCCTCAGGTATATTTATGAGGTTTGGTATGTTAATACCCAGAAAATACCTGTGTACATCCATGAGATTTTTTTAAAGGATTTTTTTTTCCAATGTGATTTATTTCAGAATCCTTCTGTATTCATGATACCCTTATGTTTGGTTTTGGAAGTGCTGTTTTGCATTGACTCATGTTAAAGATGTTAAGACCATATTTGAAGATTCTTTCTGGTAAATAGAATAAGATAGTTATCAGGAAAGGGTGATCTTTAGATCTAATTAGTTTGAAGGGGAAAAAAAATAACACTTCTTTTTTACTACATCAAGTTGTGGAGGCTCCAACCTTGGAAGTGTTTAAAGCCAGGTTGGATGGGGCCTTGAGCAGCCTGGTCGGGCAGGAGTTTGGAACTAGATGATATTTAAGGTCCCTTCCAAACCCAAACCATTCTCTGATTCTGTGAAATTCCAGTATTTACCAGTGTTTGGAATCAGGGCCAAAGCTTTCCCTGGCTGCCTGTTCTGTGGCAGAGAAACACATGTTACCTCACCATTTTCTCATCCTAACAAAGGGTCCATTTTATAAATTGTTTAAGTTCTTTTATCAGAGAGACCCATTAAAAGGCTCAGCCCCATCCTGACACTCTAAGAGCAATTCCTCCCCTAACCTCCTGGTGACTTGATCCTCAAAAACATAAGAATCCTGTTTCCAGGCAGATGACATTTATGGGCTGGGCAGTGTCCGTGCTGCCAGGACTGGGTGCGTGAAGGGGCTGAATGAAAGAATCAGCTAGGATTCCTTCGTTTATGTGTTCTCAATCTGAAAACTTCTTTTCTAGGCTGAATAGAGTGCTTGTGCACATCAGCTCCAGAAGATAATTTGCTGTCTCTGTGAATTTGTGTGAAAGAAATTGTCCTATTGATTGGCATGGAAGAAGAAATCACTGCAGAAGTTTCCAGGCCCAGCATCAGCCAGGAGGTGGCTTACACATCACATCTCATTTATGCACTTTTTTGACCCTCTCAGACAACTGCAGTTAATGAGCTGAACACAAGAGATAGCAACTTATGTCTTGTCCCTAGGTAACGTGAAAATCCCCATCCTTCCCATTCTTTTCACATCTTTGTGGTTATTTATACGCCGTTACCTATAGCACGCAGAGCAGTCTGTTATTACCACTGCTGGCTCTGCTAGTCTGATATCCAGGAAATTTAGGTATGAACTGCAGCCCTGTTCTGCTACTTGCTGCACAGAAGAGATTTGCTGCAGAAGGGATTTGCTGCAGAAGGGACTCCACTCAAAAACATCAGCGCAGACATTGAATATGAGAATAAGACAAACGGGGCAAACACACAGAGAGGGGAAAGCAAGGAAATGATGGTGCAAGAAAAGGGGGAGTTTGTATCTCTTCTGTAGCACACTGACAGTCCATCGAGAGCACAGACTCTGAACTCTATTGCAGGCATCCATAGGCATCTACTAGGTTGTCCATTTGCAGTCTTGTCACCAAACTAATCAAGTCCAGCTCCCTCCACTTCTCTTCATATGTCATATGGTCACGTCAGAACTCCTTCATTACACTCCTACCAGTTTCTTGATAGTCTCCTTATACTGAGGGCCAGGAAACTGCAGACAGCACACTAGCTGAAGTACTAGACAGTAAGGAATGCTTACTGCCTTGAACCTGCTGCTAGAGCAGCCCAGGATGTGGCTGGTTTTCAATTTACTGCCTGCCAAGGGTTCCAGGTCTGTGTAGAACTATGGTTGCACGACACAAAGATTAGCAAAAGCAAAGCAGATCAGGTAAAGACACCTGCTGAATTAGATCACTGTCACAGCTCAGCCCAGTAAGAGGAAACTGCGGGCAGGTCGCACCAAGTTTGGACAGAGCAGGTGTGACAAGCCTCAATGATGTGGCCTGGCTAACTCAAGACAGAGCTCATGGCCTGTTGCTAGTAATGGCAATGCCATATCACAGAGCTACAGTATGACAGACTGGCAAAGTTTCCTTTCTTCTTTCCCACCTATCTCCAACCTTCTCACTGCAGCCCCTCTCCCTTGATAGGATATTCTTTAAGGGAAAGTTGTAATAAAATGTTTTGATAGATATTTTGAATGGAAACCTGCACATATTTTTTACAACACTGATTTGCTTGCTCTTCACTACCTGGACCAAAGTGAAAGCATGGTTGTAATGGCCACCAAAGCTTTTAATCAGCAAGGACTGAAATGTGACCTGAGCCACTGCAGTAATGCATACTTTGTGATGTAGTCAAGACACCTTTGAAACTAATGACCCTGCAGCACAGTAAATCTGTGCATTTGTTTTACAAAAGTAAATAACAGCTATGAATCTCCTTCTCTGGAACATGTTTTACTGAAGCCATAAAATGCTGCAACACAGTCTGCTTCACAGCAAACCTAAGGTAAAAGCCAAATATCCTCTGTGCCATAAAGCCAGAGCTCTGGAGCACTGCTCTGCCAGGCTGCCATGGTGCAGGATTGCCATCTGCAGGGGAGGCTGGCATCTTGATCCCAGGAGGCTGCCAGGCTTCCGATCCCCAAGTATATCCATCAGAAATGTTGGAAATGAGAGCACTGCCACTGCAAAGAGAGGTGCTGCTCCAAAAAAATGCATGTGCCAAAACTGCACCTGCATTAAGAAAAGGCAGCCAGCTTGACACAGGAATTACTACTATCTGTTTCATAAACATGTTCCTATCTCCTCCAGAACCTCACATAGTTTATCCACATGTTGCTGGACATGCAGGAGGGACATGAATAAGCCTAGGAGGTGACCAGCACCCAAGTCCTTCTCTGCAGGGCTACTCTCAATCCAGTCATCACCCATCCTGTACCCATGTTTGTCACTGCCCCAACCCAGGTGCAGGACCCTGTGCTTGGCCTTTTTGAACTTCATGACTTTCACAGAGGCCCTCCAGCCTGTCAAAGTCCCTCTGGATGGCATCACTTCTCTCGAGAGTATCAGTTACACCACTCATCTTGGTGTCATCAAAACATGATACTTGGAACTGAGTTAACAATAGCTACTAGAAATCCATCTTGTTAAATACACTGAGAAATGCACAGCCATCTTCACAACTTGTCCCTGATCACACACAAATGGCCACTGCTCCACAGGGCTTTGTCTTAATCTTCCACACACTAATGTGTATCTGAGAAACTACCTACAGCAGCAGCAAAGTCACACATGACTGTTAAACGGCACAGCAGTTCCTCCAGCACCTTTAAGGAGAGAACAGGTTAGCAAAGAGCTGCAGCAGCCTGCACAGAGCAGGCAAAGAGTAACTGTCAGACATTTGTCTGCTGCCAGAGTGCACAGCCTGCCATGATCTGAGACCTCCACAGGGCACTTGTCTTGTTGCACTGGTCAGCAGAGATTGGCAGAGATGAACTGAGATGAAGGAGTCTCTTCTCAAGGTCATGGTTTGCATCTTCCCATGGCAGAACAGTTTTACTGGCTGGGTGACACAGCAGGAGAGCTGTGTTTTTTGTCTCATTCAGGCAGAAGGTCACCTGTGCAGTCCAGGGCTGGCCATGCCAACCACCACCCCTCCCAAAATAGCACAGGTCTTCATGGCAGTTTTGGGGCACCTTTACAGTACAAGCAATAAACACACAATGACCCTGCCTCGGGACCCTCACTTGTCATATCATGCTGCACTGCCAAGGCTCACACACAGACATGGGTCTCACCTGGAGTGAAAGAGTTTGAGGATTCAGCCTTCAAACCACCTAACTAAAAGAGTGTTGATACTGCTTGTTACATACTTGTGTTTTCCATTCTGTTAACAAGCTGGTCAACTCATTTTACATTTCAGTATGAAAATTCTGTGTGCTAATATCACCCATACAAATCAAATGACGTATTTGGTGCAGTGTTCCTTCTCCTAACATTTCTAAAAAACAGTCACCCTGATTTACCGACATAACTAGCCTCACCTCATCAGCTGACCCTAACCTTGCAGGTACAGATATTTTAATAGCTAGCTAAGACCAACCACAAGCAGACACACGGGAGAAGACATCCTAGCATGGGGTGTGGGGGGGGAATGAGGAAAAAAAGAAAGAAGGAGGGGAAAAAAAAGGAAAGACAGTCCCCTTAACTTGTAGCAGCTTGCACATGACCAGAATAACCCCAGCTGAGATCAGTGGCTGTACAACAGCTGCAGGGTTAATGGCTCACTACCCCTTGATAGGAAGATGACAGCCTTTGCTGCTCTCATTCTGCCCAGCTCTTTCTCACTGATATTTGTGATAACATGACATGAAATAATCTCAGCTATCCTGAAGCTGTCAGGACATAAGAACTTCTGAGGAAATGAGCAAGACCACTTGCAACCTCCTCTGTGGGAAATGAGGCCCAGTGCTGAGCGGTACATCGTCACAGATCTCTCCTGTGCCTAGCAGCGTGGCACTGTGACCCTGCTGTAATGAAACCCGACACACACCAGCGCGCTGCCAGACACTGAGTACTGCCTTTTCCCCACAGCCTGCTTCTGGCAGAGAGAAATGGGTTACGTGCAGGAAGTTGTTCAGATGACTGTGGCATCACATTAGCCTACCTGGGTTGCAATTGTGCTCCTTGTTTTCCTAGAGTTTCTGATACAGGTCTTCCTATGCTTCTCGAGCTCTGTCACAGCTGCCAGCATAAAGGAGGAACTGCAATTTCCGTGTGTTTTGCCATCAAAATTGTCATTAATGCTCTTTAGAGTGAGTAGAGTCACATCCCCGTTTCGAGCAGAATTTACAACCACACAAAAGATTTAAAGGCTCAGTTGACACTTCCAGTGACATATGTTCTGGACAATAGATGAGAGTACTTGGTGGTAAAGCAGCAGGTACGGGACAGCATGCCATTTCACACCTGTGCAGTACCCACATGGCACACACCAATATCAATGGGCAACAGCAGCCTCTCTTCGTCTGCAGAACTGATCAGGTTCCTTTTGGGCCACACATATCTTATAACCATAGATGTACAGGACACTGTACGTTTACCTAGCATATAAAACAGGTTTTTCTTTTGTTAAGTCTTCAGTGACTTCTGCTTCTTCAGTGACTGCTGCTTGAACACACAGCCTTGTTCCAGCTGCAAATGGATCTAAGTAGGAAAAACAAAAAAAAAAAAAAAAAAAAAAAACAACAAAACTGGAGATACATCAGGAAAAGACATGGTTTATACAGAGGAATCTTTAAAATCATGAATGACCTGAAGATCTGGGGTTCTTGTTAAAAAAATAAGATAGAGATAATCAGGAAGCAGCCTCAAAGCATGCAAAATCATATAAATGTACATATAGATATAATTAAATGGTGAAATATTTTTCCGGAGGGAAAGACAGAAGCCAGAAGTTAAAATGTATTTAATACAAATTACAGAGGATAAACCCCCAGAGCTGTGAGTAGTGATCCAGTTTCACTTGAAGAAACCCAAATTTTAGAGGCTGCAGTTCCAGGCAGCAGAAGAGTCTTGTGCATCACTTGCACCTGCTCATGTCTCCAAGCATCCAGCCCTATTTACTTATTTTTTTCTTGGGATGTGGGAGGGAGGAAGACTCCCCACTGGTCAGTGTGGAATGGTTTAGAGATCACTTAGTTGAACTAAAACCACACAAATCCATGGGCCCTGTTGAGGTGCATGCACAAGTGCTGAGAGAGCTGGCTGATGTTGTTGCTCTCTCCATTATTTTTGAAAGATCATGGAAAACAGGGGAGGTGCCTGAGGACTGGAAGAGGGCCAATGTCACTGCAGTCTGCAAAAGGGTCAAGAAGGAAGGAAGACCCGAGTAACTATAGACCAATTAGCCCCACCTGCATCCCTGGAAAGGTGATGGAGTCGTTCATTCTGGAGGCCATCTCTAACCACATGAAAGAAAAGAAGCTTATCAGGAGTAGTCTGCATGGATTTACTAAGGGGAAATCGTGCTTGACTAATCTGATAGCCCTATGAAGGCACGACCAAATGGACAGATGAAGGGAGAGCAGTGGATATCACCTACCTTGACTTCAGCAAGGCTTTTGATACTGTCTCCTCAAGATGTAAAGGACTTTCTAGTTGGAAGATGTATGTAAAATACTTTTCTAGACACCAAAAAGCTTTTGCGAAGGGAAGAAGTGCAATGTACTGGTAATTGCTTGAAAGACAAGAAACAAATGGCTGTGTCCTGTTTCATCAGAGCATCTTCATATTTTCCAAATAGTCACATGCTGAGGGACAGTGACTGCTTCTAATTTTTGGCATTTTTAGCTAAGGTAAAGTTTTAATGAGCTGATACTTTTGAGAAGCTTTTTCCATCTATGATCACCAAGGGAAGATGCTTTTTGAGGTGCTGATAAAGTTATGAATCATTTTGAAGGTTTGCAAAGAAGAAGGAAGATACATCCTACAGGAAGGTCTGTTGCACTGAGAAGATGGACAGTGGACGAGTAAGAAAGTGCAGCAGTACAATAAGTACTCAAAAGCATAAAGATGTTTGACATTTGCCACTGCAAAAGACTTCTTGCCATCTCCAGACCACACACTTTGTTTTTTCCCTGCAAGGAGCCCAGCATAAGTGGTAGTCCTTAGGGAAGCGCATGTGCTGTGATTTCACTGGCAATGACACATGAGGAGGACACAAGTGCTGCTCAGTGCTCAGCAGCAGTTTGAATGGGGTGCATCTGTGGGTTTGAGGGAGCTGCTGGCATCTTTGCATTATGCTGTTACCTTTCAATATTTGGGGAGAGGAAGGAAGTCTTCTGTGATTAGGGAGCAGGAAATACCATCCACTTACCAAAAATAAGGCCAAAAAGGATGATCTGGGAAGCTACAAATAGGTCAGCTCTCTCTGTGGTGCCTGGGTAAATCACAGAAGGAGTCCTCCTAGAGCACATTTCTGTGCACATGAAGAAGGAGGTAACTGGGACCAGTCAGCATGGATTTACCAAAGGTAAATCACACTTGACCAACTTCTAGGATAAAATGACTGCATTTGTGAACAAGAAGAAAGTTATGGACAACATTTCCATTCACTTAACAAGACTTTCAACAACATCTCCCACAATACTCTTGCATTCAAGGTCTTTGAGAAGGTTTCAAAACAAGGTCTGAGACAAGTTCAGCCTGGAAGTCCCACCTGAATTATCCTTTGATACCATGACTTTCCCAACAACGCAAGCAGAGTAATGCATCTCTCTCTGCAGTCTCCTCAAAAACTCTTCATTCCAAGTCCATTCTTTCTGTGTGTAAACAGCTCCTACTCCACCTTCAGGCATTGTGCTTGCTCTCCCCAAGTTCCACATATGAATTTGGAGCCTTAGACAGTGAGCATTAGGGCAGCGTGCTTCCCATTATACCTCCCAGCACCCCAATGGGTGCTGCAGCCTCACTCTGGGTGGAGATTTGCAGCAGAACTGAGGTAAGCTCCTTGCTGCCTGACACCCTCTCAATCCTTGCAGGATGCTGCTAGGGGAAGCCTGGCTGGCCCATTTTCCCTGCTGGGTCCTTTCCATTAAACACTCTTGCATTAGTAAGGCCAGCATCACAGACCCACACTGGTGAGAAACCTGTTGCTATGCAACAGGAAACTTCACAGTAATGTTCCAGTTCCTCTCTGATGAAGTTGACAAGAAAAAGAACATGACATCAGTGGATTTCTAAGTTTCTTTTACATTTACTTTTTACTGACACCTGCAATGTGAAGAGCTGAGGGAAATGAATTTTTTGAATAATGTGAAGAGAAGATGGACAGTAAAAATCACTCTATAAATAAAGAGAAGAGGAAGAAGTGCTAGGAGTGAGGACAAAATTGAAAAGAGCAGAAGCTACACTTGAGGAGTGGTGGAACATGAATATAATGTGCAGTCTTCACACGTAATTCAGTGTTTCACAAAAGGAAAGACAAACCGACACAGTAACGACTATGCCAAATTCAGCGACATATTACTTAGGAGGATATTATATATCCCTAAGGAAAAGCATATCCATTAAAATCTGCGAGAAAAAGTAGCAAGGACTGGCAGTGACTTTATTTTGCCCTCTCAACACGTGAATTTCCTTGATTTATTCTATATTTGGCAGTACCAATGTGCTGGGCGTACGACTGGTCTATATCGCACACAAATCAAGTACATATAGAAAGCCCTTCTTCACACAGTGTTATGGTCAGAAGACATCATAGCTGTCTAGCATCTCATCTCTGTCCCACAGGCTGCTCATTCTTGCCATGATAGATAAATTACTTCCCTCCTAGGTGTTCCCGACCCTCTGCTTCAGCCTTGTAATTTTTGATCCACTGTTATCCCCACGTGTTTTTCCATGTGAAGAGCACATTGTGAGAAGTGCCCTGTAGCAGCCCCAAGTGCGATTACAGTCAGAGATGGAGAGATGATGTTTGAGGAGCCTGCAGAGAGGGACAGCAGGAACTGCATGCTGCCAGCATGGGCGAGCAGCAGCACTTCATAGTGTCATTCATCTGCTGAGTACCTAGGGCATGCCATGAAACAGGAAACATCCCTCAAAAGAGGCAACTGAAGTAGGCTAACAGCAGAACAAGGAAACTGAGCACAGTTCTTTGAGACAGTTATTAATCATGCCAAAGTTGAGGCAAATTGGACAGGCAGAGTGCCGTAAACTGGAAAGCCCAAAGCTTTGTACTACAGTGACTTGCTAGGCTCATTCATTTTCTGTCAGATCATGTCAGAGCAAAGGCAAACTCCCCCTGACAGCTATGAAAATGCTTCTCTTCTTTCTTTAGAACCTATTTTTTAGAATAGCTGAGCATCAAATCTGCATAGCCTGAGCCTGTTTAATCTTGGAGCACACAGACATGCTGCATGTCTGATGTACCTGTCTCAGGAAAAACCTGTCAGTCCTCTGCTTGCTGGGGAATCTGGGCCATGCTGAAGACATTACAAGTGGCACCAGGTTATGTCATGTCAGAACCTTGCACCATTTTCCCCATGTTTTGTGTCTCAGAGATGTACAACCTTATAAATCATAAAGAACTGAAAATATTTACAAGATAACCTACCTCACTGCAAATCAAATTCTGGCATATGCATCGTCCTGCACCCACAGAACTCCCACGGAAATGCGGGTGGATGCCAGGTTCGAGGAAAGGCATCAAAGAAACACTAAGTTTGCATGCAAAGGAAGAGTGATCTGCCTGTTTCCAGGCCTGAGTGGGTACCTGATGCTGAGCATTCCTGCATCTAACAAATTAAACATTTACAAGCAAAACGCTGATATGCCTTGCAAAGCACCCTGGCAACATTATTCTTGATACTTTAGAGAGGACGTTGCTAGTAGTGCTTTGTGCAAAGAAAGTAAATAGCAAGAATTGATTTGATTAGCATTAGACTTAAATCACCGATTTTTCCTGACTGCTTTTGTCAGGGACCTGCAAGAGGAGGCTGGTCAACACAGAATGGAGAGCAGCATCAGGGCAGTAACTGGCAGCCCCAGGGACACGCATGAGCCCAGCAGAGAAGGTTGGGGCCAGCCCCAGTTGCCAGACATGTCCACAGGGACAAGGCCAAACAAATTGAGGCCAAGGTCAGCAAGGGGCACAGGCAGGCAGGATCAAGGCTGCGACACAGAACAGACCAGTATGAAAGTTGGAGCATCATACTGCATGAAGAGGAACCTCATGCATCATCTCTCACCCAACTCTTTCTCTCAGGTTGCAGCCACACCATTAGGGGTGCTAATGAGCAGCCACATCTGGGGTGCTCAGGATCCAGACAGCTCTCCAGTGAAGCAAATGGTTGAAAGGCTGCAGCTGGCATGAGGTAAGCTCTCTGGTCAGGTTTGCACCCGAACCCCTGCTCATTCTTAACATGCAGCAAAATGCCCTAGAGTACCTGATGGAAACTGATTTTAAAAAAAACTCAAGGAAAGAGTCAAAGCAGAATCAGCATTTCAAGAGCACAAGACAGTGTGGCTTAAACTTGTACTCTGCAAAATCTCAACGAACTTCAAAAAGTTGCAAGTGATACAAAACTTCCTAAATACATTCTCCTGCCTTAAAGCTGATGTTGAGTCACAGCATCTCTCTGTAAAGTTCTGTGTCAAGTTTTTCATCCACATCCAGTCATGTTTTTCATCCACATTTGTGGACTAGAGTCATTATTACAACACTAGAGAAAAAGCCCAGTTTTTAATATCTGCTACTCTTTTACACTGCCACATTCAATTAAAATGGCTAGATTTATGAAGTCGTAATAATATTTCAGTGTTTCATGGGTAAAGTGAAAACTTGAAAATCTAGGAGATCGCATGATAATAAGTAATTGATCTCATAAACTTTTATGACTAACAATGTGTATCAAAAGTAAAGGTGCAGTGCATGAATCAGAGAACAAATATCTTTTAATTACAATAGTGCTGCCTACAGGTAACTGGGGCAGGTGTGTCCAGGCAGTTGCAAGCCCTGAGACAAGCCCAGGAAAGTATAAGTCCAGTTGTATTTGGCTTAATTGTATCATCACTATATAGCAATACCTCATTTTATACCTGCACCTGAAAATATTTTGTCTGTACTTATTCTAGCATCGTTGAGCTGTTGGGCAACCCATCCTTTTTATGTTACTATGCATGTTTTTCCACCCATCTTTCAAGAAATGCTGGATTAAATCCACGATACATGCCATGATACATCAGGCAGTTGGTAGGCACACCCCTGCTCCCAGGGAAGCCTCCCCAGACAACTGTGCGATGCCACAGATTTTATAGTGTCTTTTTCTTTTTTTCTTGCACAGCACTTTAAATTCAGGAAACACCACATACTGCAGTCTTACTCTGTGCCCCTATGTGTTCCCTGGGTCCTAATGAAGCCACATGGGAGAAGTGTCAGGTTTTCTCCAGACCAACTTCCCTTTTTGTTACCATCAGGCCTGCATCTGCAAACTCGCACCCTGCTTCCTCCGTTGTTTCACGGACCGGCTGAGTGCTGAGCACCACCCAGTGACCAAAGCGGCAGGTCACAGCTGGCACCACAGCTCGGCCCCCTCCTGCCCCCAGTGGGCTCCCTGCAGCTGCCCTGTGCATGCAGCCAATGTGGCGGGGCTTGCAGCAGTGACAGTGGGGCCACCCAAGGCACATGAGCCGCAGTGGGAAACCTGACGCTGACAACATTATGTCTTGATCCTGAGTTGGAGTGAGGGCGTTGAGATGTCTGATTTTTTGGTGAACTGTTTCAGGTTATTTATTTTTTTCCTGTTAATGAATGCTGTCTCTCTTTTTCCTGTTTTATACAGAGGGTAAAGGTGCAGACAAACTGCATGATATTTATGAATAAGGGAGTTATGAAAAGTAATTAATTTTGCAGTCAATGTTAATTGAAAGAGTGTCATAAATATAGACAGTATATCTACTTGAATTATTCAGAACTGCCTGTGACTGCCACTGACATCAACCGTGGTGTTTGTCTATGAATATTCATACAGTATCATTAAGACATAATGTCGAATAATGAACATATTAAACTATGAATGGTAATGATAGAGTTTAATTCTTAATTTCTAAGGCATTTGTAACGTTAACCTTGAAGTATCATGATATCCTTAGAGCTGATAATACATCTTTCTATTTATACAATGTCATCTTTGTTATAGGGTACAGTTTTCTAGTGATTTTATTGTCATTTACTAAGCACTTAAAGTACAGAGAGATCATTGATAAATTGTTGATGATATTGGAAATGTATGAATTGCAAATCATATTTCTATAAGCTAAAATTAATATAACATTGGGGAAGGAAGGGTGTACATCTATAACTATCAGAGTTAAAGTAATGAGCTGCTGGCTGGGTGATTTCCCTCATTTTGTGTTTTTTGGTGGTGGATGAATAAAAAGGAATGGGACGGGGTGATGACATCACTTGGGGGGGTGTGATGATGCAGCAAAGGAGCAGGTGAGTGACAGGTGGAGACATCCACCCCAAAAAGGGTGCTTGCAGCTCCGAATGCTTGAAATGCATGAAAATTCTTGGAAGGAATTTAAAAATATTCAAAACTGTAAGTACATGTGTGAGGAGTTGAAATAGACAAAAACCTCTCATTTTTAGATACTGGGAAAAAAAATGATTCATTGATATATAAAAAAGGATTTAAAAATAAAACTCCCTGTAGCTACTATATTTATATAAAGGTTTTTGAATATTTTTTAAAAAATCCTAACTTGAGAGATATAGGAGCTTAAAATACAGAAATAACTTCTGTATATGTAAATTTAAAAAATACAGGACTTTGAAGTTGCTTCATATATAGCTTTCTTTTATTTTAAATAGAAAAAAAAAAGTCAAAACAGAGCCAACTGCACTTAGTGTGTTACCTAATAAGTCTAAACAGATATTCTGCATAGCCCAGGCACTATAGATAAGTGTAAACAGAGAAGTAAGCCTAAAAAGCCTAAAATCTAATTGTAAGTAGGTATCTTTTTAGACTTCTCTATTTAGATTTGTGCATTAAAATGACAATATATAATATTCTAAACAGATATTACATATAATATTTATAGATTCACTAAACACCTTCGTTTAAATAGAGACATAAGTGCATATGTTTATACTATGGGTTTCTAAAATGCCTATAAATGCTATTTATAGCAAGGATTTAAAATCTCGACCCTCCCCTCTAAATAGCTCTCCATCCCAGATAGAGAAATACTTTCAAAAGCCCCCAGTTCTCCTTTTCCCCCTTTTCCCATCCCAGTTTGAGGCCGATTGCCCGAAATGAGGACTTTCATCTGCAGGGCTGCACAGGTCTAGGGGAGCCAGCACCATGACACAGAAATGCCCCTAAGTGCCTGACTCCAGAAAGCCTTTGGAGATCAGAGCCAGACGACAGCTCGATTTCCGCCGTGTTCTGGAAATGGCTTGCAGGTGAGTGTTGCAGTGATTGTCTGAAGAAGGTGAATGAGACACCCAAAGGGGCTGAGCCACTCATCCCTCACATGGGCAGGAGCTGCCCCGTCTGTGCTCGGTGCTGCTTCCCGGTGTTTCCCTGTCGGCACTGCAGTGCTGCAGCGACGTTGTCCGCCGCGTCAATGCTCAGTGCTTCTGCCCAGTGTTCAATTGTCGGCACTGCAGTTTCTCAGCAGCATGCGCAGCCCCGTCAGTGCTCAGCGCTGCCGCCTCGCTTCTAAATGCCCTGAATGCTTGAAATGCCTGAAAATTCTTGAGGGAAGGGGGGATGAGGGGTGGATTAAAAAATAGTTAAACCTGTATGTATTAATGTGAAGAGTTAAATAATCAGAAATCTCTCATTATTATATAGATATTGAAAAATTGTATTCATTTATACTTTAAAAAAAATAAAAATAAAAAGCCTTTGCCTAGTATATTATGGAAAGGATTTTAGAAGATTGAAACCAGTGCTGCTCTGGAGGCTGCGCATGGGGTACCGAGCCGCACGTTGCCCTGGCAGCAGAGCCGCGCGTTGCTACGGACTCGGTGCATGCGCTATAAGGACGCACGTTGCCTCGGCAGCGCAGAGACGCGTTGCTACGGACTCGGCGTACGCGCCGTAGAACCGAGCCTGAAGGAGCCATGCCGAGTCCGACGGAGCTCAGCTGGGTCTCCGTGTCCCCCTGCTGCCGCGCTCAGCGGAGGCCTCCGTTCTCCAGCCGTAGCGGCACACGCTGCAGAGGCCTGCGGGATGACTCTGCCGTGGGAGCGGAGGGGTGCCGGAGGGCTCCCCGTTGAGGCCCCGGGTGCCTCCTAGCAGCCGTCCGCTCGTGGAGAAAGGAAGACCTCTCATGTTCACTGGGAAGGTTCGTTTTCTTTGAGCTTACACAAGGATTAGCAGATCAGTTGAACAGACAAGACGTGTCTGAGACAAATTTTAGAACAACTTATGTAAGTATCTTGAGTGTTCTTGGAAAGTTAGTGCTTGTTAATATAGAGAAAGAAGTACTTGATGGTTTGCGTTGCATCTTCCATCCAGCTAAAATCTCTCTAAGAATATGCGTTGGCTTTCTAGAGAACATCTGTGGGAGATGTCAAAGGAATCGGGAGTCTCTTCTAGGCAGCTAACTAGACGTCAGAAACAGCTGTCTTTCTGTTCTTTAAAAATCTAGAAAGTAGATTTTCAGGTAAAATTCTAGAGCACTGGAACAACACAGTATGCCACAGTTACTTCAGGAGGATAAAATGGTGTGTGCATCAGAGGTACAGAGAGCAGCATGGAGACTTACACTGTCTGCTTCACACGCGTGCCAGCAATCCTGCATGCCAGTAAAATAACTGAACCATGCCGAGAGACTAGAAAATGAAAAGCAATAGCCTTGAAACAAAGCTCACTCTTCCCCACATGCCTAAGCAGGTCTGAAATCCTGCCACTGAGAGGCACTAGCTTAAAGGCAGTTTATAGCATTATAGCATCTTCCCATCAGAGCAGATCTGCAGAGATGATGTACTTGGTAGTAGAAGCCATCAGAAATGTGACCTTTTGCTCTTGGGGAGGAAAAAAAAAAAAAAAGAAAAGACCACTTTCCTTCCAAAGAGCCAAGCACAGTCCATCTTCCAAAAGTTGATGGGATACCTGTAACAGTCGAGTTATCATAAAAATATGTTCCTCTGCATGCTTCAGTAGGGCCAAATGTTTCAGATCTGCCAGTCCTTTTCAAGTTGCAGCACTGAGGATTTTTTTTGTCTTTTTCTTGTTTTTTTCCAGATGTAAAACTGTCTGGGGGATGTCTGATCTCACTGACCCTTTTTCTATCATGAATTAAACTTCCCCCCCCCCCCAAATTAAAATTGTATAATTTACAGACTGATTTGCATTGTTTAAGCAGCAATTGCCACATAGAGTAGGCTTTGTTAGGTGTATTGAAGCAGTTTGAGCTTGTTCTAAATATTTAGAAAGGCAATCAAATGTTACAGGTTGTTTTCCCCATCTTTTGATGGAGTGCTCTGAAGTACTTTGTTTCTGTGGCTTTCAATGGTGCGTTTCCCTGGAAGTCCAGAAGCATCTCTATTGGGCAGTCCTGCTCGCCAGCTGTCCTTCCTGTATGTTCATGATACACACACCACCACCCCACAGTCAGATGCTCACTATTTTGGAGGTAGATGGCTGGAATGGTATCAGTTTACAGCTCTGCAAGTTAAATTAATGCAAATGGAAATTAAATACTTCTGTATTGTGTTTTTTATTGGATGCATATAAATGTACACACATCTTTGCAATGTGAGTTATTGAGAATTGTTCTTTGCTTTTCATTTTACTCTTTAAAGATTTCCACTTCATTGACTGAGCAAACAAGATGTGCAGCAGCTGCAGCAGCAGCAGCAGCAGCAGAAGGATCAGCACAAGGGCTGCTGGGGGTGAATCTATCAGCATAGGATCTTGCTATGGTGCAACTGCGTTGTGCAGCCTCACATGGTGATCTCCTTTTACTTGGTTTATGCAGGATCAAGTATGGCTTTTTTCTGTATCTGTCAGAAGGAAAAGGTTGAAAAGTAAATTGTTCCGTTAAACATTTTACCTAGTTGCTGAAGTTTCTGTCAAATCTAGACTCTCTAAAAGAACAGTTAGACAAGCAGAAAGCCTTTAATGAAAATAATATAGATGGCAAAGATATTTCACATATTTTCATTGTGGAATCCTTCTGTTTGCTCCCTGACTTTGGGAGATTCTGACAGATGCTGCATTCCTTTGGCACAGGCAGATGGTGAAGTTGGGCTCAGCACTTCAGAATGCCACAACTGGATTACAGAGGGCATGTTCCTCACAATTTTCTCTCCATTTCTAGCAAGACAAAGCTACAGGCCATTTCTCTGTAGTTTGATAATATCAATACCTACAGCTAATTCCAAGATCAGACAATGTTTTGTTTCTAACACCAACACTACCTGATTGAGAAATGAACATTTTTTCTTACATCTGTTACACAGTGTTCCTCAGATACTTAGAACACCCTGCTAAAATGCTGTATAATGTCACCTTATGGGTAAGATCCCAATATCTGTCTGTCTAAGCATCCCAGGACTCTTACTGGATCTAGATGACAAAATTAATGTTTGCCTCTTTTTTTCCAGTGCCCCTGTAAGGGCTTGTACTGACACAGTACAATCAAATAGTTTAATTTATTAGAGCAACAGACACAACAGATTCATGACCGTCAGTGATAAATGAGCTGACTGCAAGGTGACCTCAGGGTAGTAAATCCTGGAGAACATCTGACACAGAGATGCAAATCTTTGCAACAGCTCTAATATGCAATGGAAATACGGCAAAAGCTCAGCCATGTACTGAAGGTGCAAATCCTGCCAAGAGGATGTCCCTGGCTTAGGTGGAGGAAAAGGAGCACTCCCCCTGATTCTGTCTTTTCTTCCACGAAGTCACATGCAAGGAGTGATGATGCAGCAGAGGAGCAGGTGAGTCAGGGGTAGAGTCATGCACCCAAAAGGGTCTGTGCAGTCCTGAATGCTTGAAATGCATGAAAATTCTTCGAGGGGATTAAAAAATTATTTAAAACTGTAAGTATTAGTGTGAGGCCTTCAAATTGAGAAAAACCTCCCTTTTTTTTAATCTAGATATTGAAGAATCATATTCATTTATACATTAAAAAAAATTTAATAATGCCCCTGTATCTCCTATATTATATAAAGGCTTTTAGAATGTAAAAATAAATTCTTTCTAGAGAGTTGAATTAAAAAATAATGGGTTTTGAAGTTCTTCATATATAGTTTCCTTTTATTTTTAATAGAAAAAAAAAAGTCAGAACAGAGCCATCTGCACATAGTAAGTTTAAGCAGATATTCTGTGTAGCCCAGAGACTATAGATAAGCCTCTGCTGAGGTTAACCTTGGTTTCCAGCTTATCATTCCTCAAAGAGCAGACCAACTCTTTCTGTCCTCTGGCAGCCTGCACTGCATGGACAATACCTATGCAAAAATCTTGGATGCTATTATGCCCTTAATGTGCTTGTGTTAAAACTGAATCCATGCTACCTGTTACCCCTATGCCCTGATACAACCAAGAAATGGAATTGCTGCCAAAACTGGTGAGAACACAAACCAGGTGGTTATTGTGATGCCAGCAGTGACGGGGCTGAGTACTTCCAAACCAACCTGCCTGCCTGTTATAACAAAACTTGCTGCCTCCTGTGCATGCATTTATGTACCACTACTTCATATCATCACTTCTTAAAGAAACTTAAGCAGGGAAGCCAGATCATGAGGACCATGTCTGGTGATGCTGCAAGTCATAGGCTTCTAGTTCTGGGAGAATTCCAGCGGGTTCTGCAGAAGGGACTTGCACACTGTGTCCTCTTTTTTTCTTAGGCATACTCCTCTGTCTAAGAAATGGACTGACCTGTGAGAAACAAGATATGAAAAGGAAGTAGAACTCTACTACATCTATTGTTTAAAAAAAACAGTGGCAGGATATTTCTGTTCTTCTTGGCATTCTACCACTTATTGAGCAGTCCTGAATAAATCATGTGACTTTTGTATCTACTTAGCTTAACAGAAATTAGATGTTTAATGAAGATTTATTGAATGTAATATTTTTTTCCCCCCAATGACTCAGTCATTACTTATTTTCCAGCTTTGTGTTAAAGCCAGCCTGGTCAGCTGCTGGAGATTTTCTAATTCAGAGCATCTTTTAAGTCCTACCCTCTTCCTAACTCCTGGAAAAACAGAAATAAAAATGTGATTCAAGAGGTGCAAAGATAGAAGTCACCATCTAGCACTGAGAACAGCCCAAGGTTTTCTACTGTTATTTTCAAACTATGTCACTATAATGAAAAAAAAATACATCAGTGGGGAAAAAAAATATAACAGTGGCAAAAATATACAAGATTGATTATAAACAAGGACATACTGAAGTATAGAATATAATATGCAAAACAGTGCTTGCAGATTCAAAGGCCCTTCTCCTTAAATAGTAAAAGAGCAGTCAAGAGCTGTAGGAAAGCCTTACTAAGTTCCCCTTTGTACTTGAGATTGCATGCTCTTAAAAATGAGTGGTTAAGGGGAGACTTTCTGCTTTTTAGTAGTACAATAAAGCCATTAAGGAAGGATTATGTTTGTTTCTTTTCATAATCATTGGGGTTTTTTAATACATAAGCCTTTTCATCTCTATTCTCTTTAACTTGTAAATTTTTGTTTTATGGATAGGCAAAATGAAATAGCAAGCATGATTAAGACACTATCAGTTCAAGTCAGGTGTCTATTATGGAGGACCTTCAGAGACTTCTCAGCCAAGGAGAATATGCTCCTTTTGCCTCTGCTCTCATCTTGGAGCGCAAGTTTGTCCAGGCAAAAAGTAACTAAAATGAAATTATTTGGCATGCTCGAGATAAAATTGCTTGCAATCATTACCCTTTTATTTCCTTCCTCAGCTCAACAAGTATTCCTCATTCATGAATTCTTGCTATTCTTATTCTCTGTTTATTACACAGATATGAACATTTCTCTTCTCCTGTAGACTCATTTTGCTCACACTTTAAAGGCAGTAGAACAGAAACCCAGAAATAGCAATGTTGCAAATTAGAGCAGGACAAAGTGATGTTTTCCCCCTTCCTTGCCAGCCCCAACTCCTTCCAGCAGCAACAGCTATGACTGTTTAAGCAAATTTCTGGTTCTGTGCTATCTCATTTCTCTTTTTATCCATGAATGTCAGTTCAACCTAACCTAAATGGCAGACAGCATTTTCCAGGCAATCTTCCTCCATTTTCAACTTCTAGTATCCTTGCAGACAATATCACTACTCTGCCTGTCCCTTACCCTAAACGATGGCCAAAGAACCCTGCAAGACTCTGAACAGTCTACAATCAAACAGCAGATTTAGACACACTGGAGAGAGTGTGCCTAAAATATCTGAGTTCTGTTTACATGGTGTATCTGAATTGTTTTTCATAGAGTTCCATTACCTCAGTTTGTGATAATTGCAACAGCCTTTGGTCTTGCCTTGATTAATTCAGTCTTGCATTGTTGATACATGTGCAGAATGTTAATTAGCTCCAAGACTCTGTTTTCTAAGGTAATTTAGGATTTATCCCTGCTTTATTTATCAGATCTCATTTACTATCAAGGAAGTACCTGCACTAACCCATCAAGCCAAGAAAACAGCTCTATCACTGACTCATTTACATTAAAATGGAAAAGAAGAAAGAAATCAATCCAACCAACCAAAAAAAAAAAAAAAAAAAAACCCACCAAGCAATGCTTTGATCTGGTTTATATACTACCTCTCATAATTTGGAGGGGAGTCTATGAGATACCCACAAATTTAATGCACTGTCCTCCCTTGAATTCCCTCTTAGAACACACCTTCTCTCTGATGTCTATCAAAATCACACCCTGAAAAAGATACATACATGAGATTTCATCATACTTATCAACTTCTAATCTCCCCATGTTTCTGTAATTTCATGTCTTACACATAAATTACCTGAGATCTTTTTCCTATTCTGTGTTTGCACAGCATCTAGGAGGATACAGGTTCATAACCAGGTTTCATTAATATCTCAGTAATACTAGCAAAGAGAGTGAATCATCAGGCCAGAGTGCTTCTCTTCCATCATGTTTACAGTAAGAGAAATTCAAGATATGGGTACTAGAGATGTTTCTGACAACAGCAATCAAACACCAAATAATTTGGACTATGCAAGAGCCAGTGATTTCCAGTTCTCCTTTATGTTTATTCAACTTCACTGTTTTCACATCATTTATACATATGCCAGTCCTATTATTCCATATTCCACTCTCCCCTCACCAACTCTAGCTCTAGGGCTCCCAAGCCAAAACACCAGGAAACATACTCATAACTTATTCTCTGAGGCATCATATGGCAAATGTCAGTGTTGATGGAGCTTTGTCATTGTTGTTGTTAAGGTCGATCAAATAAAAGAACCGATTTCTGTCCATAACTGACCCAGCTGCATGACCATCAGCATCCATTCTGCCAGTCCCATGGGGTTCACCAATGCCCAGTGCAATGCTTGGTGGCCTGTGAGGTGCCTGTGTCCCCACAGGAAAATATGGCAAACCTCTGGAAACTCTCAGAGCAGCCATCCCACAAGGAAAAGCTAGCCCTTACCAGGTGAGTTATCACTGGAAAGGTTTAAATATTTCTTTGAAGAGTAAATCAGAAATATGAATGTATTTCCCATTTCAATAAAGTGTTTTCCTTCTTTTAAGTGTCAGTTTATTACCAGATGTCCTGTTTGCACTGATTTTTTGCCCCAATACTAACACTATAACGTTAGGAGAAACACTTAAATACACATCCTCAGGCCGCACTTCAGTCACAGTTTCAAGCTACATGCAGATAGATCGATGCTGACTACAAATACTTCATACAACATTTTCTAAATATATCCGAAGCTGAAAGCTGGCAGGAAGATTTGGGGTACAAAATTGACAGGGAATAAGGCAATAGAATAAAGGCATTGTAGAGGTACCATCTTCCTTTGGATTCCTTTGTCTCAACCAAATGAACAGATGAAGGGAGAGCAGTGGATATCATCTACCTTGAATTCAGCAAGGCTTTTGATACTGTCTCCCATAACATCCTCACAGGTAAACTCAAGAGACAGGGATCTACTGCAGAGAGTCCAACAGAGAGGTACACGGATGACTGTGGGACTTGAACATCTCTCCTATGAGTAAAGACTGAGAGAACTGTGACTGTTTATTCTCAAGATAAGGTTGAGAGGGGATACTATCTACATCTCTAAATATCTGAGGGGTGGGTATTAGGATGAAGGTGATGGTATCTTTTCAGTGGTGCCCACTGATAGGACAAGGAACAATAGATACAAGCTGGAACACAGGAGGTTCCACCTCAACATGAGGAGAAATTTCTTTACAGTGAAGGTGCTGGAACCCTGGAGCGGGCTGTCCAAAGAGGTTGCGGAGTCTTCTTCTCTGGAGACTTTGAAAACCCACCTGGATGCATTCCTGTGCAGCCTGCCCTAGGTAATCCTGCTATGGCAGTGGGGGTTAGACTAGATGATCTCTAGAGGTCCTTTCCAACCCTTCACATTCTGTGATTCTGTGACTCCTTTGCCTCTATTCTGTGTACTGCTGCCCAGCATTTCTTCCATTATCAGCTAGAGGCACTCAGAAGTTTCCAAATCCAGTTAACAGCTTTTTCCTATTCCAGTCTCTTACTTTTAGTCTTGTTCTACCTGTAGGTCTGACAGACACAGTATCTTCTCTGAGAGGAATCTTCACTTGTGCTTAATGAATGTCCCTGGTTTTAATAGGGTGTTTCTCCCTTGAAGTTTGTGGAACTCTGTTCACAGCACAGATAAGCATCACCTTGTATTAAAATTATTAAATTGTCATTCCTACTTTCTAGAGCTCTGTGCCCTGCCAGACCAGCAAGAGCAGCTGCTATTCCACCTGTGATTGCAGCTCATCTGACTCCCGAACTTCCCAGAAAATACCTGCAATACCAAAGTCAACATAAAATGCAAGGGACCTACCTATTTATTTCAGTCACTCCTCCCCTAGAATTTTGTCCCCATTTTCTATTCTGTATAAACAGATACTTTTAGATATTAATCCTCAGTAATGTATTTGCAGAGAATTAAAAATAGCTGGTTGTATTTCCCATAGTTTTCTTTCTGTTACCATTTCTGCTTCTTTCTCTGCATTTAACTGTTCCTTTTTCCCAGCCACTCATAGCTTTTCAGTTTTCCCTCTGATGAGCTTACCTGTTCATTTTTTTTAGCTCTAGATTACTCTTTCTCTGACTTTCTGCATTCTTTCAAGTCTGCACTGTGCCTCTTCCTCTTTTTAACCAGTACCTTCCTTCAACAATGTACTCCTCCTGGGCGATTGTGTCTCCATCATGTTTCTCTCTGCCTACACTCTACTATCCAAATTAGCCCCGTTGCCCCAAAGGCAGCATGAGCTCTTGCTGTGCTTAGACCTGTGGACTCTGTCATTTTCTCAACCTGCTGGTCAGTTTGCAGTAGAGAATGGAAATATCTTCACATACTGCTGCTGCCTGCCAGGCAGCTGAGAAGTATGACAATATCCTGGCAACTGATACCAGCTACACACAGGCTTTTCACACCTCTCCAGTGTTCCACAAAGACTAAAGATGATTCCTGCAGTGAGGCTTGTAGGAGTGACTGAAGAATGGCATGGGAGAGACTGGGAAAAGGCCAGTTCTGGAACACAGAGCACAAATACTAGTAAATTCCCCACAAAGGCAAATCAGTTCCCTCTGGTTGATCTTTCTTCCTTAGCAGTTCTTGGTGCATATTTATCTTCTCTATCCTTTTCTCTCTTCTGATTTCTTTTCCTTCTTTTTCCCTTTCATTCTCTAGTGTGCTGTTTCCCTCAAGCCCATCATGTTTGCTTTCAGGAAATCAACAGAATGGCAGTAAGTCAAGTAGTCTGATCCAAGTAATATCCCAGATGATTAGTAAGTAAGAAGGAATAGAGGAAAATAAATAAAGCAAAGCATCCTGGACACCAGGAGTAGTTGGAACATGGTAAAGATGAACACATGGAAGAAAAAAAATTCTCTGCAGGTTCAATTCATTACTTCTTAATATTGTACAGTTAAGCACTACTGACATACAAACATTATTCCTCTGCATTAGTTTCCCACTAGCAACAGGAAGTAAACGTTGATCCTTGGCAGATGAATCTGCATGATTAAGTGACTGAGGAAAATATTTCAGGGAGAAGACTTACAGTTTGCAGTAGAAGGCAAAGAAATAGACACTTGCATTAACTGTAGAATATCTGATTATGACTTACACTTTTATATAGGGTCAGGAAAGTTTCTCATGCAAGCAACTTTCAGAATGTTGCAGGCGTGCAAGTGACAGAAACATCACATAGTGGGCACAACATCATATTAACACAGGTTTTTTTCTGCCAGTGAACTTCTAGATGAAAGTAAGCAAATCACTTTTCCTCTTTGTTCCTCCCTTCATTTTCGAATGAGGACAGCCAGACCTCTTTTCAAAAATCACCATACAACATACTAATGAGAGCCTTTACATGAGGATTTGGTATTGTTGTTACTGTTACTGTTTAGATACTATGAGCATTGCTATCCTACTGGAATAGTGAGCAGCATTTTTGACAGAACATACTTGCTGCACTGCAAAGCACTTCTCATCAAACAAATTAAATACCTGCTGCCACTCTTGCTACCTGTTGCTGGGGCACTTCTGTGTTGTTTACAGCATGCGCAGTGTTTTGTTGATATTTTGACGCACAAGTTCTGCAGAAGCAGAGCTAAGCATGGAAGTTGGATGACTCACTTTGCTTTCCACCAAAGGAACACAGAGGACATACTCACAGCTTCCGGGGGGACAAATGCCAGTGCTTGAGAATGTAAATTAACTCAATTTTCTTTGAGGGCAGCCCATATTCCAGCCTAGGATGCCTTAAGAAGCAAGTGTTGGCAAATCCAAATTCTAGATATGACTCAAAACATGAACAAGACTATAATGCCATTTAATATAACTGGAAAATCCAACATTATTTTCCATGATGAAAGTTTAGATGTCCAAGCACACTTTGAGAAGAGTGATTTTTTCACATGAGAACCAATATAAATGAGCTACAGTCTCCTGAATTCTCAGATCTAAATTGTTGTTAAATAAATGTATCGGTCATAACAGAAACAGGCTGATCAGCAAGGGTGGAAGAATTAACAAAATACATCCAGTAAAATGAACCTTGTGCTGTGGTAATGGGACAAAAATGCCCACTAAAATTCATGACAGTTTTATTGAAGTCATTAATGACTTGTGACACTAGAACAATTACAACTCTCGAGTATTGTGCTCCTCCTTACTGACTGAACAGGCAGATACAGTCCTTCACCTGCGTAAACCAGGAGCAGTCTGAGACAATACATGGTGCTGCCAAAAAAGAGTCATTCTTACACCATAGTTCCCTAACCTGTCATCAGGCTGACAGACCTTGAAGAGACAGGGTGTGACAAAGGACTACTGCACCATGCAAAGGGTGCAACTATTCAGCCTCAGTTTGCTGGAATCCAATCTAAAATTCTCTCAGCAAGTGCTGCAAAGAATAAGCAACTTGAGTATTGTGTTTACCAGACTACAATACTGGGAAGAAAGCTGAATTGCCTGCATTGCAAATGCAGTAAGAAATGCCTCTTAATTGCTGTGCCTGAAGCAAAGAAAACTAACTCAGCATGGATGCTTGCTGGGTTACATACCAAAAGAGTCTTATACTGAGCTGATTCACTAAACTGGTATGCGGTGTTGGCTCAAGGAGCCAATGTAGTCTATCAGCCCCTTTGAAAGAAAGTAACTGCTGGGAGAATGACAGTTGTTGAAGATCTTGCAAGCAATGGAGCTACCAAGCATAATGTATTTCACTACACTTTTTAGGAAATGTTGCAAACTGCAGTGGTGTTCATCCAATATATTCCAAAACAATTTTGGCAACTTTCTATCAAGATGCAGATTGATGAGAGTAGTACAGAACTGGCACTGCAGCTTATAGATTTATCCATGTATCATGTAGGCCATCCATACAGATCCATATAGCTTGGTGGAAATATTCTGTATTAGAACAATTTCTTACTTCCTTAGAGATGATTGGGTAGCTGCTTTCTCAGGAAAGGCAATTTAGTATACTGGCTTTTTTTTCATATGGCAAAAAATGCCAAGTGTAGTTCGGTGCTATCCTGTAAAATTCATGTTCTCAAATCAAGAACCTATCTGAAAGAGGTGGTAATGGAAATCTACAGACAACTTATCTCCACAAAGAAGATGTTATGTTGTGATCTGCATGGACATCTGCAAAGGGACTGGACGCCACACCTGAATTTCCTTTGTGCCATGGCACACCAGATTCATGCATGTAAGATGTACAAGGGATTTTCTGAGCACATTTCTCTAAAAATATTCTCTTCTAATTTTTGTTTCAGAATACTTCCAGCAGTTATTCAGCAGGATTCAAATACAATAGATTCTAACTGTGCTTTAAAGGCTGGAGAACAAGAGACAAGTTGGCAGGCAGTTAACTGCCTCAGATGTTGCTGACAATCTGTTGAAAACAAGCTCAAAAACTAGGGGTATGTTCAAGTGAAAGTTTTAAGAACAATAATTTTTAAAGTGATTTTGCCTGATGTCATATTCAGACATCCATGTGAACAGAAGTACAGTAGAGAAAGGCCACAAAACTCCCTGTGCCAGTAACTGAAGTGTAACAGAGATGCGTAAGCTGAAAACCTACACCAACAAGTAAATAAAGCATACTGTGAAAGATTATTTCAGTGAAGATTTAGGGAAAAGAGAACAAAAAGTAGAAATATGTTGTTTATGTGCACCTTTAAGTATCTTATAGCTATCTTACGGTACACCCAGTTCATTTTCATTTGGCATTGTGGGTTTATAGAACATGTGAACAACATACTGTAATGTCATACTTTTGACTGACAAATATATAAAGCTTAAGCTTTACACTGCTACATTCTCAGATAGGAGGCTCTTGTCATTAACATAATTACCACTGCTAAGCTGCCTTTCAGGAAATACAATCATACCTGGGGAGAATTTAAAACCCACAAATGTCTTATTTCATTAGGATTTACCTAAGTATTTTCTTTAGGTGATATCAACAGTTGCAACTTTTTTGGTGTTTTGGGTTTGGTTTTTGGGGGGGTTTTTTGTGTTCTTGGGGTTTTTTTGTGCTCTTTTTGTTTGCTTGTTTGTTTTGGTTTCGATAGTTGGGGGCTTTTGTTTGTCTGTTTGTTTCTGTTCTGTCATTTTCTCACAGATTTGTGAGTTGTCTCATAGGTTTTTATTTAGTTACAAATGCATTTATGTACATTTATGAGTATAAGAAAAGAAACTTCACAGAGTAAAAAGATTAGAAATGAAAAGTGGTTTCTGTCCTCTATTCACAGATTGAAAGGCATTAATCAAACTGCTAGGTAAATCCAGTAGAAAATAGGTAAGTTTACAGTAAGGCTAAAATCCAAACAAAATCCTGTCCTGACTTTGGGCTTTAGGATGCACTCAGAACTCAAACAGCAAGTCAGGGAAAAAAAGAGTGCATGTGTCACAAATTAATAATTGTTATAAACAGCAGAGGAGGATTTTATTTTCCAGAAAGACTTAATTGTGCACTCTAGGTCCTTACAGATATATTTAAGATCAAACCTAAGATAGGGAGTTGTGCAAAGGAAAGCACACAGAAGACTGCAACAATATAAAAAAGACTGGTATGTGATCATGAAGAAAGCAACATGCAAAAATAAGGAGAAACTAACCAAGGAGAACAAGAAGCAGTAAACATATACCAGATGAGATAATCACAAATTTGAGTATAACTTAATAAAGTGACAATCATGACAAGAAAGGTATCTTTTATTACCCATATTTTTTCTGTGCTAAAAATAGTGCCTCAAACATTAGCAAGTCGATTCCAGTTTTAGTTCAGTTCATCCATCTTCTGGGAATGATTCCTATTTCTAGGATTAAGACCCCATACTGAGAGATGACTACTACTCCCAGACTTGAGACCTCTCTTCTGGAGAATAAATTTTACTACAGCTGAACTTCTATTTGGTTTATGACCCTATTTGTAAATAATGTGACATTACTTGGAGTTGTGTGACTTCAGATCTGAAAAGTCAAGGAGTGGCAGAAGACAATGCAAGCCAGAGACAAAGATTTTTGGCCACTCAGATAAATGTGAATGCAAACTGTAACTGTTGGATAGAAAGTAAGGAACTGCTCTAGATGCTATCAAGGAATAAGAACACAGAGCTATTGGAGCAAGTCCAGAGGAGGGCCACAGAGAGGGCTGGAGCACTCCTGCTATGAGGATAGGCTGAGGGAACTGCGGTTGTTCAGTCTGGAGAAGACTCTGGAGAGACCTAGTAATGACCTTCCAGTATCTGAAGGGAGCCTACAAGAAAGATGGAAAGGGACTTTTCATAAGGGTGTCCAGCAAAAGGACTAGGCAGAATGGTTTTAAGCTGAGGGAGAGTAGGGTTAGACTGGATCTTAGGAATAAATTCTTCAGAGGGTTGTGGGATTCTGGAATAGGTTGCCCAGAGTGGTTGGGGACCCCCTGGAGGTGTTTAAGGCTAGACTGAATGAGGCCTTGGACAACCAAGTCTTGTTGAAAGGCATCCCTGCCCATGGCAGAGGAGTTGGGATAGATGATCTCTGAGGTCTCCTCCAACCTGAGCCATTCTATAATTCTGTGATTCTATGAATAAAACACAGCCACGTTTGAATCCTTGGTATTTGTTGTCCTAGTTTAAAGAAGGCTGAAATGAAATTGGATTGCTGTATTAATTTCAAAATTCAAAGTTTCTGTTGCTGGACTATGGACACAGAGATTTTTTTTTTCTTGTTTAATGCACAATTTAGCTTCTGGACTTCTTATTTTGCACTCTTCTTCAAAACACTAGATAATGAGCACAGCTACAGGCAGACTATTGCTGTTTTCACATTCTTTCAGATGGCTGGTGCATGTGCCCTATTCAAGGTTAAAACAATCACCAGAGAGGTAGTCAAGAAACATCAGATCACTATAGATCAAACTGGAAAGACCACTGCAAGATATTGTCATTTCCCATGCAACACAGGGAGAAAGCATAAGGAAAGTCTGAGCAGGAAGGAGCTCACTTTCAGATAAAGGTGACATTTAAATGTGTTTACCCAGGCTATAAGCTACAAATTGACAAAGGCCAAGGGAAAATCCCTGTGAAGTTCTCAGAAACGGGAAGAAAAGAATCGATTTAAATAGATGCTAGACATGAAAGTAGAGAGATAAAAGGATGACAATTTCTCAAAACATTGCAAGAATAAAAGATCAAGAAGGAAAGCACAATCAAGATGCCAACAATTAAAAAACAAACCAAACCAAGCAAACCAAACCAAACAACCAAAACCACAGTCTTAAAAAAAGACACAGCAAACCACCCCCCCCCCCCAAAAAAAAAATCATCAGAAAGTTCAAGAAAGGATGGAATACAGAGTCTGATATCAAGCAGGCAAAAATTCTTTAGGGATTGCATAAAAAATATTTGGTGAAGAAAAATAGAAGACATCGGCTTGGAAGTGATTCAAGATGAAGTTAGAAGAGAAAGTGTATCTGCTGTAGAAGGAATGTTCAGTGAGTTTGGAGATCAAGAGTTTAGAGATAAAGGGAAGGAGAGTAACAGGGAGGACAGATGGGGATTACTTCTCCTCCAGCCTTCACTGACATACACATTATATCCACACCAGCTCTTCTGACCGAGCATTCCTTTTTGCATAGAACCACTCCTGGACTGTAAGGCATAAATTCAGTTATGCACTGACACAAAAGGAAATTTTCGCTGAATCGTTATGTGATTTTTCATTCCCCCTCCAGAGGGCAATGGTTTAAAAGAAAATGCTTTGTCCTATGTTAGGCTCAGCCTCAGCTTGAGTCAGAATTTTTTTTCTTTTCCATTGATCATAATCAACCAGTTTTAGATTGTTCAACAGTTTTATTAGCATCTTGATGGCAAACGGTGACAGTGATTAATGTTACATTCAGTTCATTAAAGAGGAACATTTTATTTGTTAAAAAAATGTCTGTGAAGTGAATATATCAACCTGAAAATGAAAGTTCTTCAATGATAAACTAAGTTGCCTAAATACATTGGTTCTGTAACTGTAAGCATGCTTTATTGTTCTCATAACCCCTGATAGTAAAATCATTTAAAAAACAATCTAAAATAAAAGTGCTCTAAGGTTCAAGCTCACAAAAGTATCAATTTCAGTTCCTTTTGCTTAAAGATAATAGTTTGCATGATTTGTTAAATTCAAGCCAAAATATTGATGTTCTCACAGCAGTTTCTGTGTTCTGGGTACACCAACAAACTGCACCCACAAGGCAAAATGAACTACTGGATCTGACCACTTACCAAAAAAAAAAGGAAAGGTTATTTGGGTCTCTACAAATAACGTTGCTCATCCTGTGCTCTATTATGAAATGTTTTCAGGTATAACTTCTTGGCCTGGCAGAGTATTTTAATCTGTTGGCTAGAATTAGCCAAGCACGCCTCATTCAAGCATCTTAGGAATGGATTTGCCAGCTGGGCAAGGCCTAGTATTAGGCTTTGCAAAAGCCAGAGGGAGGAGATTGGTTACCAAAGAAACAAACAGGTCCTTAAGCAGATATATCCAAGAGCTATCCCAAGCTCAGTCTTAACCTGGTCTGGTAACCCCTTCTGGCAAAAGATTAAAACTTCAGCTACAGATACAGGAGAGTAAAGGAGTGAAACACAAACTCTAGAACTGATGTGAAGCCTTCTCCACTATACAAAAAATTGCATAACATATCAAAGAAAATTCCTTTATCCTGGTCTAAAAATTGTCTGCCAGGTAATGTGCAAACTAGAGGCAATGAGATTTTCTGTGAGAGGAAGGAGAAATGCTGTAATCAGAAATTGTGGAGTGTTTTTCTGCTTATCCCAGCCTTGGATGTAGACTGTTTTGAGCAAATTATTGATCAGTTTGGATGAGGATGACAACTGTGAACAGATGAAACTAGCTACATTTTGCAGTCATGTTTTTTAAAAATTCCTTTGTAGTTCTCAGGTCCTTTGCCAAAAACAATTGCTAAAAAGTGATTCTTGTGAATTTTCACCATTTTCATTTGAAAAGATCTTTGCTTAGTGCTGCTCTGCCATGAATTACTAGTGTCTTGTTTTCCTTACATTTTCATTCCCAAGTAAAGAACTCTGCAGTCCACCAACATTCATATCTTTTTTTGCAGTGCTGTAGTTTCGCTCACTTTATCCAAAGACCCTTGTTATTGATCAGAACAGAATTAGCTTAAATGCAGTTACAAGGCATTGCTGTCCTAAAAACAGGGAGCAAAAAGACATCACGGTGAGTTTGAGTCACAGTGTGAAAAGATGGGAAGCTTTCAGAGTTTCTTCTTCAGGTACCTGGGCAGGATGCATGTTACTGTTGGCCAGCTGGCCCTTTTGTGCAGTGACAAAAGAAAACCATGGGGTCTGCTTTGGAGACTTAGAAAATTGGGCTGTAGGGTAAAATTATAGGAAGTTAAAAGCCTGTATCTGGATTTTAATATGGAAAACGATACACAGTTAAATGATAAAGATGTATAAATGGTACGCTGCAGGAAAGAGAGATGGACTAAAAGAGATATCCCTTCAGGATTTTTTAGTGATCTAAGAAAGCCAGTTTTGCGGTCCTGTTGCGTGAAACACTTCTTTTAACGCCTTAGGCAATGATGTAGGCAGACCAGCCTGAAAAACCAGGGGTGGGAACACAGCTTTCAACTCCAGATGAGCTGCAGTGCCTAAGATATGTTTCCCTGGGTTTGTAAAACACAACCATGGATACAAACGACCTGGTAAACTAATTTTAACGTCTTGTTTTCTTTATTGTTCTAGACATTGCGCTGTGGGCACCTTTTGTGTCTCAGACTCCCTTTCACTGTTCAAAAGGCAGGCTGCACTCTCAAAGTTTTTCTGTCCACAAGCCCCAGCCTCCATGGGGCATTCATGCTTGTGTTGAGGCTTCCACAGCAGTACGAGGAGGAGGGTGAAAGAGAAAGGGACTGTGATGGCATGGAAAGCCCAGGGCTCACACCACTTGCAGTAGGCAGTAGAAAAGTGCGCAGGAGTAAGCTGGAGGTGTGAAAGGAGCAGGTCTCATGTCAGGCATTCCCGCTCTGTTCAGAGCACAGGGAAGCGTCTCTCTGGGGTGCAGTGAGAACTGTGGTAGAGAGACGGAACATATTTGCTGGAAGATGGACCTCTGTAAGCAGTGCAATGCCTTCTGTGTCCTACCCCGCCGATCCACGAGAGCTGACGAACGCCACAACCACCCACGCGCGACCACACCAGACAGGGGGGCAGCCCCACCCCGCCCGGCCGACAGAGGGCGCACATGGCCAGCTCCGCCTCGCCCCGCCCCGCCCACGCGCAGTCTGGCGGCCGGCGCGGCCCTGGCGGCGGCTGTCGCGACTGCCCTGCGCCTGCGCGGCGCGGCCGGCCTCCACGGGGCGGGGCCTGGGAGCGGGTGCGGGGGAAGGGCCGGGCCGGGCTGGGCTGGGCTTGGCTTGGCGGCGGCTGCGCAGCTCTGCGGGGGCTGTGGCCGGGTGGCTCCGCGGTCGCGGAGGGGAGACGCCGCGAGCTGTGGGCGACCCTGACTTCCAGCTCGGTGGCTGGGCCGGAACGTGTCAGCGGCGGCCAGGAAAGGACCGTGAGTGCAGACCCTGTTTCCGCGCCTGGCGCGCGAGCAACAGGTCCCGCCGCGGAGCCGCCAGTCTCGGCTCGCCGGGTAGACTTCCCCGCGGCCACGGCGCCCGCACAGGCCTGGGGGTCTGGCCGACCAGCCAAGGCCGGGCGGGGCAGTGGGACCGACCAAAGCTCAGCTGCTGTCGGGGAACCCCACATCGATTCCTGGTCCCCGTCGGGTGACGGCCGGGGCTGTGTCCCGGCCGGGAGGGGCGGCCCTGGCTGCTGCGGCTACAGGTGCCTGCCCCGCGGGGCGCCCGGAGCGGGCGCCGCTGCCGGGAGCGTGGGGGTTGGGGGCGAGCAATCGGCCTCCAGAGAGCCAGTCCTTTGGCTCCTCTGCCTCGGGAGTGCCTCCCGGGCAGGCGCTGCAAGGTTAAGCCTAGGAGTTGGAATGAAAGCATCCGGTACTTGGCCGTGCGCTTTTTCTGCCTGATTGCAGGGGAGGACATTCGTGTTTTAATGAGGGGAGAGTCTTGAGGCTTTCCCCCTACTGCACTCCTGGTCTCCTGGCAGTTCTGTGTTTAAAAGTGGTGCCTCTGTAAGGAGATTGTTTCGTGTTGATTTATGAACCTTTGCAGGGTCAAGTGAAGTAGATGGAGTATGAGATCCTTCCAGTGTATTTTGTAATCAGCAAACGTACTGGCACAGGACTACTTCAAAAGGCTGTACTGATAGGGTTCTTGTGGTGGTGGTGCTTTCCTAACTGAGGCTGTGTTGTGGTAGAGGCTCAACAGGCAAGCAACAAAGAGCACTGAGCTTCTAAGACTGCAGAGGAAGATTGTGGTAACTTGTATCGGACCTTTTTGAAAAACGTTGATATTAAAAATTAATTAAAATAACATTCTTGGATATCTCATGGGGGACAGATCCCTGAAAAAAGTAGGAATATTAGAGGGGCAAATGTTAGCTAGTGCTATAAGGGCTTTTTCTTTTAACAGGTAATTCTTAAAGCCACTATTACAGAATTATTTGGACACAAACTAGCTTCGTAGTTCACTCAGTAGAGCAAATTACTTGTATTCTACATAGGTGATGATATATTGATGGCTGCAATCAAACTTGAAGAAGTGACTTGTGGTGGTCTTTTTCCAAGTGTCTGATCTGCTGCTTCAGTGCACAGCTTCATGTGCCTTGATTGGACCTGTCTGTCTTTTTGGAGGGTTTTTCTGACTTTGCTAAAAATGGATACCTTTGAAGCTGCTTTAATTAGTCATCTGAGCCCTTCAGTCATTTGGTTTTAAGCTGTCCTCTGAACTTTCATAAACCTTACTTTAGATGTCTAACACTTTAGTGTGTGGCTGGTTTATGCATATCTGGACTGTTTTCCAATGTGCCATGATAAAAAAAACAAAACCAAATCAGTATTTCGCATATTAAAAACTTAACTGATGGTTAGTATTGTAGACAGATTAACCAGGCATCAAATATTTATGCTGCCACACTTTGTGAACTAGTGTATTGGATTGTTATAATTAATTAACATTACTGTTGATAAAATAATACAGTTAAGTGCTAATAAATGAGCAATTACCTCTTTTCAAAGCAGTTCTTTAAGATTTTGCATTGTTCCAATATGTATCATGTTGCCTTGCAAGTGTATGGAATAGAAGTGGATGATAAAGTTTGCTGTCTAGAATAAGGTAATGGTAAAGATGATATTAACATAATTAGAAGTGTAAATAAAAATATTTATTCAGTCGATAATTGAACTTCCTTACAGTCTGCAGGAATTACTCTGGCTGTGGAGGACTGTTAGTCATCTTTTAATTACCACAGGAGCATGTGATGTAGAAGTAGTAAAAAAGCAATGTAAAGGTTAGCGTTATGTACTGAGGGTTATTGGCTATTGGAAGACTTAATGTAGTCTCAAGTTTGTATGTGTCAATAAATTTTCCCATGTAAATAATTATATTTTCATAACACTTCCATTTGCTGCTTTTTAATTAAAATCTCTTGGTGTAGTTTGAAGCTGCAGGCTTTTAAAAACCCTACAGCATTTTTAGATGCATATTCTGTTATGATGTCTCCTCACAGATTGGATCTTAATATTAGATGCTAATGGTTGTAACTGCCTCTTTCAGCTACCAGTTTTATTTATTTATTTTCCAGTTTGCACTTTTGATTAAGTGCATTCCTTTTACAGTGTTTGGCTTTCAGAATGCTGAAGGCTAAGATTTCAGTCTGCTACTTCTTAGATAACAAGATTTGTATTCATATGTCATGTTGAAAATTCTTAGATGTTCTAGCAACTGGTGTTTTGGTCTTTTTAAAAGTGCATACTTACTGTGACAGGTAGTGTTGCAGAAAGGCTTGGCATTACGGTATTCGGAACACTAATTACTGCTTAGGCCATTCATCAGAAAACCTCAAGGCTTATTGTAAATATTAATTAAATAGTCTTCCATTGTTTTCCTTTTATTAATGGGTAAAGAGAGGCATTTGTGTATTTGAAAAGGTTTGCTGCCGTGTCTGCAATAGACAACTCCCTTAGTGGTAAGAGTGAGTTTAAACTGTGGCTTAGGATCAGATATGCTGGCAAAATGACTTCTCTAGTATAGCTACCTACTTTGGAACATTATTCAATACAACTGTTCTGACAGAAGTAGTATTTTGTATACACAGTGTGCTCCCAGTGTAGTTGTATGACAAAATGTTTTAAGTAGAATTCAGATTAAACCATGAGGCAGAATTCTAAACCAAAAAAAGAGGAAATTCTAACTTTAAATAACTTGGTATATAAACTTTTTGTTTGTTTTTTTTTAACCAAAGATGATAAACTGTGTATGTCTGTTGGTAGAGATCTGGTTTATACTGCACAGGTGTCTAATTGCATACTAAACAGCTTTGTGTGAAGAAGAAAATCTGTAACTCTCAAAGTTAGCATCAGTTAAATTAGAAAGCAAAAAGATACCCCTAGTAATGCACAATTGTACATGGAATGTTTCTATTCTGTGAGGCAGGAAACAGAGAGGCTAATATTGCACACTTTTGTAGATGGGTAAACAGTTTGTTGAGATTTGGGTTCAAATTCTTCTGCTGTTTGGGGGAACTTGAAACCCCCATCTGTCAGTTCCCAAAGGGAATGCCTTAACTGCCAGGCCACTGAGTATTTGGGTGTAAGGTGCTTCCAGGCACCAGCTAGTTTCATTCTTGAGGGGTTATATTCACCTGGGAATGGAGTGAATTGGGTTTGTAGCCCGGGACTGGCTGGCAAAAAAGCGTGATCAGCTTCCGATTGATGATACGAAATTTGTGACATTATAGATAATTAAATCTGATCTTGGTGTTTATTCTTGTCTGACTGCCGACTCCTACTCATGTTGAGTATTAGAACAGCAGCTAT
Source organism: Indicator indicator (assembly GCF_027791375.1). Taxonomy (NCBI): domain Eukaryota; kingdom Metazoa; phylum Chordata; class Aves; order Piciformes; family Indicatoridae; genus Indicator; species Indicator indicator. The sequence continues at coordinate 48,105,919 of NC_072013.1, read as the reverse complement.
ACTGTGCCCTTTTCAGCATAGAGCAGAGCTTGGTGCTTATCTGTGGATTGTAGAGTTTATTAGGTGATAATACAGCATTTAGATTCTCATATGGCTCTAATTCTCCTTTCTTATAAGATGCTAAATAATTAGACACACAAATGTAGTTGTTTCAACATCCCCTAAAATTATTATCTGTTATACAAAGATCACCTCAGTGCTTTCTCTTTCCTTACATGATATGCCTGTTGCATTTTGTGTCTGTTCTGGTTGGCCATAATTGTCTTGTAAAGAAAATATCAGGAAGAAATAGTTCATGTGATTTTATGTTAACATTTCTAATACCTGATTTTGTCTCTAGTATTTAATTTTTAAATTTACCTCCCTGGGATTAGAGAAAAGGCTTGGCAGTTGATACATGTGATAGTACAGAGCTCATGATTGTTAATCATAAGCTTTCATATCTGAATTTGCTGTGCTTTATCAGCATGAATAAGAAACTCTTCATCTCCTGCAAGATGATACCATATATATAAATTATGGAAAAATATAATTCTTAAGAAAAGTAAGATGGAAATGAAATCATTAGACAAGAATGAAACTTACATCAGGATTTGTTTTCTGGAGAAACTTTTTGAAGGTCCTACTTGGTTATTTGTCCATAACAGATGATTCAGAAGAATCTCAAATGTTTTTGGGTTTTGGTGTTGGTGGGGTTTTTTGTTTGGTTTGGTTGTTTGTTTTTCAGCAGGAGGGTAGGGGAAAGTAGTTTAGAACCAGGAACAATTTGTAGTAGGGTTCTATTAAAACTACACAGTGAACTGATCCATTGGAAAAACTATGAGGAGTACTCAAGTGGGGTAGTATTCATTGTTAGCATCTAAAGCATGTACCTGTGTATGTACATCAACAGTTACACGAGTAGTCAGTGTGAATTTTTGTAATATGAAGTTGAATTGTTATCTTCACGTTCTCTAGAAAGTTGAATCGGGCAAAAGTAAAAACCTTTGATAACCGGGAAGTGCCAGTGCAACCTCAGCAGCTGCTCTTTGACCTGGCAGCAGCACTGGGAGGTGGCTGTGTGCATTCCAAGTCTGTTTCCAAGGATAAGTGTATATTTTTAAAGTCAGGAAGGAGAGGCTGGAAAAGAAGTATTCATTTAGGTACCAGTGGTGCTGAGTGGAGTTGTGAGCAAAAACTTATGCGGTCAAAGGAGGAAAGTGTGTAGACTAGTGCCTAAAAGAATCAATTCTCATTTTGACAGTGTAATAAAGATTGCCAGTGATATGTGTGAGCTGTTGTTAGCAGTGTGATGGCATAGGAGTGACTTGGGTTTAATGAGGCATATATGACAGAATAATGAAACTTTAAAAGTTCACCTTGTTCACGGCAGAAGGCAGGTAAAATATAACTGGTATGATACCTTGGTAAAAACACGATTAAGAGAAATTACTTCACTTTTGATGTTTCTCAACACCTGTTTGTTTCCCTGCAGCCAAATCTTGATGTTGGTTTAGGTGCCAAAGAGATCAGCCGAGTCAGCTCTCGTTTGAATACTCAAATGTAAACCCAAGTCTTTGTTTAATTTGGATGGTCTTCATGCTCAGGCCCTTCTCTAACCATCATTTACTATGCTTTGGTAACACCTTCTCTATTAATCGCTTATTTAGAAGCTGGTCTTCAGTGTGGCAGAGGAGAAATCTTAGGGAGGAAACGATGTTTTTCTGCATGTTGGCTGACTTAGGTTCTTCAGAACAGCAGACACCATGACAATTCTTTTTTTATGCACCTCTGCATAAAGCTGAGACTTGAGCTTACTATTGGATCATGCAGTGTCCCTGCAGTGTTGGGGTTGAAAACTTGTGGTTGCTCTTGTTTGACTTATCAAATTGCTATTGAGTTGTCATCTCCTGTTAATGAAACTTGAGAAAGATGACAGTTTAATGCAGTGTACCTTGGCTAAGAAAATTAAAGGTACTTTTATAGAAAAACTTGTGTTGCAGATAACTGCATTGTGCACTATAGAATAGAAATGAACTTGTGCTGGCTAAGAGAATGTGTTGCTAATTCCTCTGGTATGTCCTATTTTCTAAATGTTCTCTCATCTCTGAAGGCAAAGCTCATGCTTTTGGTTTGAGCATCCAGAGGTTTCAATCATATGAGGGCTTGGTTTATGTTAGTTTGTATTATATTGAGTGTACATCTTACAAATGTGTGTCCTTGTTTTCAGAGAGCAAATCTCTTCTTCCCAGTCTCTGAAAGGGCATGTGATGTCAGCAGACAAACTTAGCTCTGTCGTAATGGGAGAATATAGCATTAGTGGACATCACGTGCTTTCTGCACAATCAGTTCCTGTAGGATCAAGTGGTGACAGAATTTCTTGATGCCACTGTGCAGTGGCATTTACATTTTATTTGAACAGTATTAGAAGCTCTCAAATGCAGGAGAGAAAGAGAGTGTTGACATGGATAGGGATATGTGTACTGAAAAGTAGTTGGTTATTGTTGTATAAGTAAAACCAACATAATGCAAGCTCTTACCATTTCATTTTTCTCCAGTAATCAAGATGTGTTCTAGATTAGTAACCTAATTACTGGGGAAAAATTAACAGAGTGTCATAAAGTGAGGTAGAAGCTCATCAGCTTGGTGTTTTCTTGTTGGACTGACTGACTAAATGATTCATGAGCCCAGCCGTACTGGTTTTGGTTTTGACAAATTGAATAGAGTTTCACATCTGTATTTTTTTTAAAAAGTATAAACAGCACTAAAAATCTATTTGATCTGATGTTCTTGTTAGATGAGTAGACTTTTTCTACTGAAGTGTGAATGTAATTCTTGCCTGTTTGTAGAATATTCATCTAGTGTGTGTTCTGGTCTTCTCTCAAGACTTTAACTGTTGCCATCAACCACTTCCTGACAAAGCATGTTGCATTGAGCTCATATGATGAGGTCTTGCGAGAACTCTGGAGAGGCAAGTTGCTTGGCTTCAGTGGAAAGAGGAGGAAGGTGACAATCTGAGGATTCTGCAGTTCATTAGACACTTTTTTACCTCTTAGCCTAGTTAAATTTCTTCTTTCTTTATTGGATTCATTCAAAGCAGGATGTAAAGATTATGGTCTGACAGCGTCTATGAAGGAAAGCTAGGAATCTAAATCCTTTCTCCCAAAAGAAAAAATCCTGAGGATGGTTTTACAATAACTGAACAGGTGCATCACTAACTTATTCAAGGCTGCTTATTTCAATACATTTTATAGGTCATTGCTTTCTTTAAGCTTTTGCCAATTTTCAAGTAACGAGAGATCAAAATTAAGTGCCACGAAGAGGTATTTCTTCTTGACTGAAAAAGAGAACTCTGCATTATATACATCTGTAATTATAAGTATTTTGAAGTAGCAGTTAAGAGGTATCTTGCTTTGTTGCTTATGAAGTAGTTTTTAGGTAAAACATTTTGCTATCAATATCTTGTTTAGACTTGTAAGCTTATTGCTGTTGGAGAGTAGTCATATGATCAGCTTCGAAAAGTCATGATATGTTCTTTTTCCTTAGCGCTTTCCTGCTTTAGTATGAACTTCATACATTCTTACTGCTGCTTTTTTTGGCAGCTTTTCTGTTGCTTGTTTTCCTGCATTCTTTCATTTTCCTGACCTTCAATCCTAAATTTTTCTCAATCTTCTCTCTCTAAATAGGGAAGATGGACAATATTGGGAAGGAAACAATGGTTCTAGGTGTTGGATCACAGCATTCCTATACTCTCTTAAGTCTTATGAACTTCTGCTTTCTCTTTCCCAACATATTATTACCTTTTGTCTTAAGGCTGGAATGGCTTGTAAAACAGTACCTGCACTTAGTATTTCTATCATTTTGCGGTACTGTCCTGATTCTTCTTTATATCTCTGGGTACTTGTATTCTCTTGCCCCACAGTACAGCTTTGATATATTCAAAGATACCCCTTCTACTCCAGTGGGAAATTTTTCTGTAACACAAGTGAAGTTAAACAGGAATGTTGCTTTTGTGGACATAATGATAACTATTACACAGTAGTATGCAAAGCAGAGTAATTCAATGGCAGGAGCTCAAAACCAATTTTTAGCAAGTGTGTGGTGTGAAGATTAGATGTCTGTGAAATGTAATAAAATTGAACCAGACTCCTGTTTTCTGTAGAACTGTAAAACAAGTTATCTTTAACTATAGTATCAGTTTGCAGTGCTTTCTGTAGTGTCAGCCAGAAAGCCAACAAAATGCTAAGAGTATCAAGAAAGGCATTAGGATGATAGAAGACATTGCAGCTCTGCAAAACCCTGCTGTCTTCACTCGTGTACAATTCAGGTCTCTGCACTTAGCAGAAGTACATAAGAGAACTAATAAAATACAGAAAGGGCAGTAATAGCAGTCAAGGGATGGTGTCTTAGAAGAAAAGACTCCAGCTGGAAGGTAATGGGATGAAAATTCTAGAAAAAAGCCATGGAGGCCATGGATCTTACAAAGGCAGGATGTAGTTGATTAAAATGGTAGGTTTGAAAAAGATAAAAGAAGATAAAATAAGCTGCTTCTTCACTTACTGGGTTATGAACTACTGGCATATACTGTCATGGGAGTTTTTGGAGGCAACCAGTAACAGCATGTTCAAAAAGGGATTATACAGATTCCCAGCCAGCAGATCCATTGACAAGTATATCTAATGGCTCATAATTGAATAGTGAGTGATGTACCATCTGATGCCCATCAACAATGGAACTTCTGGATGCACAAGATACTCTTACACAGCGTGCCTGATTGCCACTGATGGATGCAGAATTCTGGGTTTGGAGGACAATCGATCTAACTCAGTAGAACATTTCTGTTACTATCCTAAACAGCCAGACACCATGTTTTACACCTTACTGACATTTGTTCTGTTAAAATGTGGTAGATGATCTCAAACAGATAGTGTCTTGCACTGGGCCACAAGCATGTAACAAACCATTCTTCTGGAGGCTGGTTGATTTACGACCACCCCCACCCCCATTTTTTTTTTTGAAGAGGGAACTGAAGAACTGGAGAAATCTCAGCAAAGGATTAACAAAATAATATAACAAAAATATATTTAATAACTGTCTATAAAAATGTCGTATTTAGTCTCATTTGGGATTCGGTGTTGATGGCTCAGTTTTGGTCAGTAGACAATGTGGAAAGCTGGATAGGGCACTCTGTTATACGTGCATCTGCATAATGCTGAACTTGCAGTTTGTATTAAGTATGTGTTTGGAAAATAAAGGAACCTTAGAAGCTAAAAATCTCAGTTAAAGCCAGTGGGAGAGGACAATCTGCAGAAGTGAACTGCTTATTATGTACAAGCTCTTTTTGAAGCCTTGAGTGTGGTTTCCATGGCTGCTGAATGGTGTTTCTTAATTTTTAAACCTCATATGAAGTAATATATGTTTAAGCCTAATAAAAAGTACTAGGGGGATACCTGCATGGTACACATTTTGGTAGTTTTACTTAATAGGCTGTATAGAATCTGAAACAGCATTTCTGTGGTAGTAAAACATTAAATCTTTGAATACATGTTGGTTTTTTCTAACAACTTCAGTTGCAAGCTACAATTTATATATACTTCATCCCCTAAGCCAGTTTTGACTTCTGTTGGTGAGAACTTCATACAGTTTCTCCTTCTGACAATATTTTTAGTCTTTTCTATGCAAATATTTAATGAATGCAACTGCTTACCTAAACTTGCCTACATTTGCTACCCAGCCACTTGTGTTCTCTCTGAAGTGCACACTCTTGTAAAATCTTGGAAAGATTTAATGCTGTTCTTGCGGTATTACGTGTGTTAGCACTCCTTATAGCTTCTGTAGTTGGGACTTCATGTGGTAATTAAAATTCCATGCAAAACCTCAGTTCTTGATTTCTTAAAGCTAATTTGAAATTGAGTATTCAGCCTTTAAGGTACATAACATGACTAATCAGTGCCTGTTAAACTTAATTACTAATTGTTTAACAGTTCACCTGTACTTCTGACTCTTTTTGGTGAGGGTGGTGGTTTCTGTTCTCGGATGGATTTGTGACAAGTGGCGCATCTGATTCTGCTGACGTCAGAAAGAATTTAGACTGCAACTATAGCTCTAGGAAATCTTTCCAGATTTGGCGATATCAGTTTTTTACCTTTCTCTGCTCAGCTGTTCTACTGCAGTTCATCATTTGCAGAATTAGCAGAAGTGTTTTTCCCCCAGTCATTTTAGTTCCTAGTGTAATACCTGACCCCAGCTAAGATGCTAGTCTTAGCATTGGAGTGGCTGAGGTGTCAGCACACGTTCCCTTCTGCCAGCTCTGCTTTTGGGATCAGCAACTTCTGACAGGAGCAAAGTGTACAGCTGAGGATAGTAACCTAATCTGCTACAACAAGATTTGCTAGAGCTTGTCTATCAACGTCTTTAAATTATGCTTGCTGTCTCTTCAGCTCAGCCTCTTATGCAGCATTCTTTTAGTCTTTATTTGAAAAAAATACAGTGAGAATTCACTTGCCTTATTTTATGATCTCTCTGCCACAAATTCATTGTCTGGCTTCTGCCTTGTACTTTGAGAGGCCCATGAACAGGCATATTATGACCATTTACACCATTGCAGTTAACAAGGATTTATATTTCTGAAAAAAATTAACAGATGAAAGTTGTGCTGGTTTTGGTTTCCAAACTTGCAGTATAGAACCATCCAGAAATGCACAGCATCAATTCAGTATACGCAACCATAGGGGCATGTGCAGAGCCAAATGCAAATTAGAGACATTGGTGATTAGAGAAAAATGTTAAGACCTGTTACACGAAGTTGTGCTGAAATATTGTGCAGAGGAGCCATTTGAATGGGTGCTTCAAGTTTAGAGGAACGAGAAAACGTTAGAATTATGTTTATAGGTTTAGCTTGTTAAAACTTAGATTTCTCTAATAAATACACGTTACTTGTATTCAGAATTCCAGAACTGGTCTGGAAAGAATAGAAGTGCATACTTGGAGTGATTTGAGTTAGTGATGCACCAAGTTATTAATAGATCTCTTTGATGTCAAATAATAGATTCTGATTTCAATATTTAATTTGTTAGGTGATTTTTTTTTTTTTTTTTTTTTTTTTTTAATTCTGAAACTCGGCATATTTTTCATCTGTGAGTGTTGACTAATCTGGAAATAGTTCTATCTCTTTCCATGAGTGTAGAACAAAAAGGTTACGAATGCTGATTGTTGGATGTTCTTCTCTGGATAAATCTGAGTAAATACTTTTCTTATATGAGATGTTAGCTGGCTTCAGGTTGAAAATGCATCCCAGAGAGAGAATTGTCTTTCCAACTTATTGGTCAGTTGGGAAAGCCTGTGAAGCTTTTGATTCAAGCTTCAAAACTCCTGGGATTGGTGGGTGAAGTCTGACCATCTGTGGGATACCTGAAACTTCCCAAACTGTGGAATAGGGATAGCTAAGCCTTCCTAGTTTTGCTTTATTATTTCTTCTTTCCAAAAACAAATTTATTGCAGGCATTGTAGTCTTGGTAGTGCTGGGACAAAATCCTCTGCCTGCACTACTGAGATTTGCAGTCTCTGGGGACCAGAGAACAAGTCGTCTCTTATGCTTTTTGAATTAAGTGGAGTGAAACTGATTTATTTAACAGAGTGTGTCTGGTAAACAGATATGACAGTAGGATGAAATGGTTGGTTTGATTCCAAAAGCTGTAAGTATTGAAGTTTCAGGGATATTAGTCTGTTGTTTCCATTGACAATTGCTAATGACTGCCGCACTGCTTACAGGTATAACCTGACCTAAACAACATTTTAATAATTCAATTTGCAGTGGCAAACCAGAAGTTATGGACAATTGATGATCTACAGCTCCAAATTTATTTCTGTTTCCTAAGTAGCTGATGGTAAAAAGTAATGCTGAAATTTAGAAACCCTGTCAAGACTCACAGAAAATCAGATATACCTGCTTTTATTTGCCTCACTAACAGCTGAGTTGATTTGGCACTAAAGAGTAAACCCAGAGACCAGAACTGTGGGTTAATGGCTCTGAGTAATTTACATGTATGTGAACAATGTTGCAGGTCGTCTTCAGGAGCTCAGTATTTTTCTGACATTATTTGAAAAAAAATCACTGTAAAACAGAATGGTAAAGCCACTGTAGTGTTCCTGGCTTGTTCAGGAAAAGTGTCTGTTTTGGTGTGATGTTTTTTTGAGTTTTGTTATTTTTCTTCCCCTACTGCAAAAATCTCATCATTAAATGCTTCTTAGGGCCAGAACCTATGTTCGAGCAAAATTGGAAAACATAGTTTTGGAACCTTGTAGCATTTTCCCTAGCATCACAGTGTACATGTAATGAGTGCTCACAGGGGTGTCAGAAAAGAAAGTAATGTGGCTAATGAAAAAGCTCCATTCCTGAGTACAGTCTAGAGGAGCTGCTGTCAAGAAAGGTACCAGTGCTGTTCACAGTGTGCTTCTAACACTTCACTATTAGAAGCTGGGCTAGCCTATTGGGTGTTTTAGCAGGCTAATACTGCTTCATGTCTCCTTTACTCTTCCTTGGTCTCTAATCCTAGAAGAACTCTAAGACACAGAGACTTGCTTTTGTGCATCTCACAAATGGAAAATACAGGATTGCAGCATCTGCTGTTAGTTTTTCTACTTCCTTGCAATGGCAGAATTAAAATATTTCCCAAACTGATTTTACTGGCCTCAAATGTGGCATTTCAATTCAGTTAAAATTCTGTATTAGTAGTATTTTCAGTCTGCCCAACCGTGCCTTAGATATATCGTTGAATTATGTCATAATTGAAATATATGGAACAATGGTTGTCTATTCTAGTGAATAAAAGATTTTAGGGTTGATGCCCGGACAGTAACCTACCACCTGGCTAGGAGTCTGCAGAGCCATACTGCAGGTTGCACTGGAGTGTCAGGGGGGAAGCAATCTTGTCTGAGAGCCCTATACAGAATCAGAGAAAATACTCCTGCTTTGTTTCTTTACAATCCCCCCTCCAGTGGGTCACAGCTTTCATTCTTTACTCTTCCTGTTTGGCTGACTCTTACTATTTGATCTGGAAATCTTGATGTAAAGACAATGGCAGCTTCCCAAGCAGCATATAGAAATGGCCAATATTGGCACTGAGACCTGTATCCAGTTAGTGCTCTGGCTGTTCTGTCATCTTAGCCTGGCCTTTTGACATTTGATTCTGATTTTTATGCAAGCAAGAAATGTATAGAGTGGTTTAACTTTGCTATTCAATTATTGCTTCAATGAAAAATCCCTCTTGTTTCTCCAGTTGTGAGCTTCTGTCCATATAATTTAGTTTCATATAATTTAGTTCTATACACTTCCCCCTTTTCTTCTTCTCTGTTTTCATTCTTTTCCCTGGATTTTCTCAGAGATAAATAAGATCCATCCTTGCTAACATTCATGCTGTACACAACTTCTGGTGGTGGTCAGTAGTGAAGCAATTGAGATCTTGACGCCTGTTTTTTGTGACACAGCAAGGCTGCGAGTTTTGAGTCAAAAGCACTGAAAATATTTCAGGCTGTCATGACTGTGCTATTGATGGTGAATGCCAACATTTCTGGCACATTTTAGTAAACAGATTTGCTTGAGATGGCTTTATAATTTTATAAAGTTATTTATAAAATTTTATAATTTTAACAGCAATTTCCAGAATGCTTCAGTGTTATAGAGTATTACTGCTGCAGTCTTGTGCATAAGACTGCTGTTGGGTTACTGATTTGTCTCAATCTCTAGAGGAAATACCTGTGTTGTCACTGCATGAGAAGACAGCATCTGGGATCATCATTTTGCTGAAGGATTTACAAAGTAATACTTTCACTCAAAAGTTCATATTTTTTACACTTATGTAAACGTGAATTTTAGGAAGAAGTACCTTATGCCCAGAGTGATGTGGTTCTCTTTTTCCAGGGATTAGTATAGTAAAACCTGTTAAAGGGTAATTTACTGAAGGCTTTATTTAGTTAAGTAGAACTGCCAAGTATGCAGCTTACATTCTTGGATAAGCTTAATTATGGGAAATTTGGCTTTAGGGTTTTGAATTTAATAGCCATTTATCTTCAGTTGGATGGCATCCGTGGGTTCTTATGAAGCTCAAGCTTTCTAAGAAGTTTATTCTGAAGGAGTCAATACTACAGTTCTTTTGGAATGAAACTAAACAATTAGTGGAGATGCTGCTACCTAAAGTGGCTGTAAATTGCACTGTTTAAAGTTTGTTGTTGGGATTATGTTGGAACACAAGGTCCTGCTTTGTGATTCAGGAATAACTGGTGACTAGGTTCTAAATATTGGGATAATGAGGTGTTGTGACGTTTTCTGTAAAGAGATTTATCAGCTGTGTTGGTGTAATGCATATAAACATGTTTGCATCACTGGTATGTAGACCTTGTACAAGCTTAATCTTAGGTATTTGTTGAAAGGGTTGGGTGTGTGATTGATTCTTCTAAGTATTGTTCAATAGATTTTTTGAATGTTTTCATAGTGTTCAGTGCCCTTCTGTATAATGTCTATACAATTTACTTCACTGAGTGGTGAAATGCAAAGATAACCTGCATTCCTCAGTGGTAGGTGTTCATCCTTTCTTCCCATTTCCCATTAGGAAATACCTGAATTGCTGAGATCTGACATCAGCACCAGGGGAAAGACTTCACAGAGAAGTTTCATTATCTTGAATGCATTTGATTTCACTTAGTTTTTATGCACAGTCATATCAGGTAGAAGTGATGTCCAAATATCTTACCTGTCTTACCTGTGATAAGTACTGGGAAGTTTTGAAGTAAGGGTGTTCCTTAATTTTTGTCCATTTCCTAGTAGTTATCCATATGTGAATTCCATTGCATTAGGTCTATGTGTGCCTGAGGTACCAGTACTTTTATTTCTATCAGTCTTTAGCAAGTAGGTACACCATTTTATGCCGTCAGCTGCAGGCACTCAGGAAAGTAAGATTTATCTCTGTTATTGCAGTCCATTGGGGATTGGGGAGGCAATACCAAAACCAACCAAACAAAAAAAACCCAAACAAAACACCACCACCAATAAAATGACAACAAAAACCCACAGGACATTGCCCCCCAAAACCCCACAAAACCAAACAAAATCCAAACAAACAAAACCCACAAACAAACACAAAACAAAAAGCACACAAGCAAACTAACACCACCAAAAGAAGCAAATCCTTCCGAGTCATGGATTCTGATCTAGTGTGATTATACTATTTACACAAAGATAGTTGATTCTCTGCTGACGGTAAGGGCAGTTTCTGCTTCTCTCTGTCCTCACCTCCTTACCTTCCTGTTTCTCCTGCCCCTTGTGCCAGTCCTGTCACTTTTCTAATTATTGTGAGCTGTTTTAGCAAGCCACTTTAAGCAAAAACAACCAAAAATATTTTCTAACTTTCTACAGTTGTCTTGAACTACAGTGACTCTCGAAAGAGATTTAAAAGCTTCAAAGCTATCAGAGAAGGTATTGTCTGTACAACCTAAAAGCAGAGAGGGTAAGGGGAGGAAGTTTTGAGGCTGCAGTCTTTGGCAGCAGCAGATTAGTCCAGATTGAAAATCCAAGGAATCATGCTGACCGTCTGTCTCTTTTCTGGTTCTTGTCATAAATTCATGAACTATGGGATCTCTGTTTGTAAGGATCCAAAAGTAGGGCACACTTGAAAGCCTAGTCAGCTTTGTTCTCTGCTAGCAATTGGGGAGCTAGCTATGCGCAAAGATGAATTATGTGATTTCTCTGAATAAATTACTGAAATGTTATGCAAATACTAAGTAATGTAACTGATGCAGAGTAAAGAAACTACGACACTTCGCAAATTCTGAACGACTGTTTCAGTCTGCAAATTCTGAGTTCCGATTTTCCTACTTGTCTTCTCAGGAGTAAGAAACATTCCAGCAGATTTCATGGATACAAGTTCACTTGGGCGTAATCCTTCTCTGCAGGCTGTGACTGGCACCAGTTAGTTCTTCAGGGGTATGTTCACCATAGTTGTCCATTGCATTCACCCTGGTAAAAAAAGAATGATTCTTATGTAGTAGCAAGGGCTTCTGTCCTCTATCTAGCAAGACATCTCAGCATAGCAGTAATATTGGAATGGTTATTGTAGTGAAAACTGATGTACGCTGCATGGCTAGTATGCCTTGCTTAGTGTCTGTCAGAAAAGCCTAGTACACATGATGTTAATTAGAGAAAACCTTAGGGAATTATTCTCATGAAGCAAAATCCTTGAGAAGGAAACTTCTGAAATTTGTGCAGCATTTTTTTTAAGGTTTTGCTCAGTGGAACAATCACTATGATCTCATATGAGTTTAGGAATTAAAAACTTGTGACCTCAGAGACCTGAATGTCTAAAATAGTTTGTGGAGGTTTTTTTGGTGTGGTAGCTTCTTTTCATTGTTGGTTTTTCCCCTATAAATAACTATAGAAGAGCTCAGAAGAAATGTGGTTGTTCTGAGTTTGTGGTCCATAAGTGACTGCGTTCTGTGCAGAGGTAATCAATCCTATAATTTTGTGGGATGGATTTCAGAATTCCAATTGTCAGAAATCTCAAATAATTTTTCTGGTTAGAAAAAAAAGAAGATCCTTGATCCCTTCTCCCCAGCATACATGTAAGTAATATAGTGACAGAACTGATCAGGTGAAATAACTAGGAACAATAATTAACTTAAAATTCAGTTTGCCATCATCCATGCAGATAATATTGCAACAAAGAGTTGAAAAGGGAGCCCAAGGAGAAAGACCACACAAAAGAGGCTTGCATGTTTTTCTTTGTTACATTATATTGTGAGAAGCTGCTTTTTGAACTTGCAAAGCCTATATAGCTCAGTCACATAAAGTTGAAAGGCAGGTCCCTGTATCTCGCCTCTTTGAAGACTGTTGAATTAAAGAGATGATGTTTCAGCATTCTTGACTGAAAGCCTGCAAGGAATTTCTCTCTTCCTCTTTTCTCTAGATGATGTTTCTAAATATGTTTATCAGATTTTGCAAGTATTGGAATAGTAAAACATAAGTAAGGAATAAACTTATATTTCTCTGGAATATTGTAAATGTGTCCTAAGAACTTACTTTGGTAGTACTAAACTGATGCCATTTTGTATGAATGGAAATGTCAGATAAGATATAAATTATGGAACATCATCTCTTCAGTTTAAATTGGGATTAGTTAGTATGCTTTTGGTTCAGTCATCTCTCTGAAGTGGAATGGTCATTTACATATTAGTACTCATGAACATTTACTACTAATACACGTTTTATATAATGAAGCAGTCACCAAGTACTGACATGCTAAAAAATGAAGGGGTTAAAATGAGACCAGAGTCCTAGAGCTCAAGCCTGAAAGGATGCATTTTGTTGGCGGTGGGAGGAACCATAGTAGAGAAGTTAAATGGCAGCTATATTTTTAATTTCACAGAGAATATGACCACTGCTTAAAACAAGGACAGGCATGTTTACTTTTAAGACAATGAATTCTGAAGTCTTAACTGTCTGTGAATAGGTGATAAGAAATGACTGTCTTGTTATCATGTGTCTGGCTGTCCTGTGAGATCTGTTAACAATCCCTGGAATTCTAGGAATTTCTTTGCTCTTCATTTGTTATGCTTGAAGGTTTCTGAACATTGGGAATAACTGCTAAATTAACTTTTTTTTCCTTTTGCTGTTACGTTTTCATTGAAACCCGTAGACACCCATGTTATTTGCTCATATCTGTGTATAAAATATGTTTCTTTTGCAGGGATTGTTAAAGACTTGATTAGAGCTGAGTATTCAAATGTATGCATAGTTGTAGGCTGTTAATCTGAAGCATAGTGGGTGGGGTAGTAAATCCATGTGCTGGTTTGGGGTATTGTGGGTGTCAGACCATTTAGTGAACTATAGCTGTAGTTGTATGTGTGGGCTACTTTTTGAAAATGGGCATGTTTGTTATTGTCAGGTTTTCATTAATAGTTGTACAGACTACCCTCTGCCCACGCTCGTCACCTGCAGTAGGATTTAGTTCTTGTCAGCGCTAGGAGTTGCTCAGAACTGTTCAAAAGGCATTAAACTATGTCAGAGCTTCATTGATGATACCGATGGCAAACGAGAAACAAAAATTAAATACTATGTTATTGAATTTAAAAATAAAACTTTTGCCAAGCATCAGTTTTCCTATTAGATGTGATTTTTAGCAATAAACCTCCTGAAGCCTGCTCTCATTTGTTTCCCCCTCCCTAATACATCTGTAAGCAATCCAGCTGAAACTTCATTTCCCTCTCATGTCTATCTTTCGTTTGGTCTAAAGAGTATAAATTAAGCAGTGCCGATGTGTAAGTGGTAGTGTATATTTAAAACAAAGGGAATTGTTACTTTTAAGAAAGATGTTTATCTGTAGTGTTTTCAACAATTGTTTTTAATCTCAGTCAAGTTTGGAAGTATTTTAATTATTTGTGTAACCGAGAAGAAAAGCATTTGTACAGCAGTGGAAAGTCAGATTTATTAAGACAGACAAACACTTCTTGTGTGGTGGTCCTGCTTGACCTGTGCTATCATTTTGAGCTGATTAAAGGAGCTCACTATTGAGATGCCAATCAAGGAAGATTGCTGCTAACAGAGTATGCAACTTGTGTTTTTGAGAGACTGGTAAGAATTTAAAGAAGATTTTAATGTTCCTCCCTTTTCATATGACTGCTGTGTTGTCTCTCTTCATAAAAATCAGCCTCTTCAATGTCTTAAAGCTTAGACCGTGCTTATTTAAGGGACATTAATATCTTTAAAACTAAAACAGCTATAATGTATTATTAGAAGTAATCTACTGTGGTGCATCCAATATATCTCTTCGGCTGATTTCGCTCATCGGAATCACTCACTGAGGCTGTGGAGTTTGTAACGATTGCTGGAAAGAGAACCGTCCAAGCAGTGCACTTCAGAGGTTTTGCTGGCCTCTGCTGCTGTGCCGAGGGGGTTGAGCCACCTGCTGACCGAGCATGGTGGAACTCAGAAAGAGCTTTTTCGCCTCTGCATTTTAGTAATTAGTCGCCTGGCAGGCCCGGCAGTCGCTTTCAGGGCGGGGCTGGAACCAGAGGGGGCGAGGAGCGGCGTGGCTGGGTAGCCCCGCGGTGGCAGCCCCAGCCGCAGGCAGAGGGTCCCACCGTGGGAACCGGCAGCTCCACTCCGGGGGCGGGGAGAGCGCCGTGTCCTGCAAGCGGGAGCTGCTGCTGCTGCTACCCGGGGAGCCCCGGAAGGGAGGGAGTAAACAGCACCGCCCCGGGCCAGCAGAACGACCGGCGCTTCGCCTGGGCATCTGACAGTGAAGAAGAGTACCTTGGTTAGTGATATCAATTATAAATCTTGCGTTCCTGTTCTTAATTTTGAGACAGTGAGAAGTGTTTATCCAAACCTCATTGACCGTTGCACCAAGCAATTAAACTAAACCTGGCCTCTTTCAGAAATACATCTAGTAGTCTGATGGGAGTGCATCAGTGTTGCATTACACTGAATATTTACATAAAACACTCTTTGGATGTATCTTAAAAAGCAGTTTATGCTTCTGCAGTGAAGCAGGTTATAATGCACTCTCATTTATCACGTGCAAAGACACAATGAAATTATTATGTGTTTATAAACTCTGTGTTGTAATTTCATACAGTTTGTGCACAGAAACTGCAAAGGTGCAGTGGCTGAAGAGGTCCAAGTAGGTGGCTGTTGAGCAACGTGCAATACTCTCTTACTGGTCCATTTCTTTCATGGAAGACACTTTGTTCACATCTGCTGTGTAGGTACCAGCCCTTTGTCTTTGGAAGTGGATAGCGTGGACTGGACTGTTTGAGCTATGGCTTTTTTTATTGTTGACACTGCCTTAGCAGATAAACAAGCCTGTTAAAATTAAATGTGTCTTATATAGACCACAGATCTTAACTGCAGTGCCAATGTGATTAAAAAAATGTACATAGTTGCCCATGTTTGCATATTGAGCGATTCATTTGGATTCCACTTTTATAAATTATATAGCCTTAGCATCTGAATTTTCAGTTTCATCACATTCTCTGAGCTTTAATGTCGCACGTTTACATTGTTATTGCTCTTGTACAAATGTAACTTGGAAAACATATCAATGAAAATTACTTGCCTTCTGAGGGTTTAGGCCTTTCTGCTAACCCACATATCTTGCACATTTAAGTGAGCATGGAATGTTAAAACCTCTTGGTATGTCTGAAAGCCATTTGAAATACACATGTTGAACTGAGTTGCTGTGCTTGACAGGTTTTATAATGAACTCTGGTCTGAAATTATTAGAAGTTTTTGTCAAGTGAATATTAAAGGAAGAGTTTTCTAATACCAAGACTATGGAACTATGGTAAAGTATCTAATTAGAGGAGGTCATACAAAATACTGAAAACTATCTAAAAAACAAACACCCACCCCTAAAAAACCAACCACTAAACCATACCAGAAGTTGCAGTCTTGAATGTATTGCTAGTGTGAAGAAAATTCTTTCTATTACAGAATTATTTGAATTAAGAATGATAGTATCAAGTTGTCACAGGCTTTGTAACTTGCTTTTGAAAACAGCAGGCTGTATTTCAGGTACTACTGATCTCCTGGGAGGTACCTATGAAGTATTTTCTAAGATAAATTCAGTCTAACTTGCATCAATTAGTGGGGTTTAGTAATACAGATATCAAGAAGCATTTTGTGTGTGATTTTAATCTAACTTTTAATTCCCTCCAACAATTTAGAACTCCTCTTCCAGTTGTTTTTAATGAATATTTTAATACACCATGTCTGTCACAGTATATGGCTTTCAGCTGATGATAAATCCTTTGCACTGTGCCTCATGTTAGATATGTACTTCTTGTGCTTGTAATATAATTACAGATGTAGATTGGGCTTTTACGCTCTCAGCTGTGCTAAAACTAATGGAATTCAGTCAGAGGTGAGCACTGAACTCCCTTGCAGTCACTGAGAATTTGGAGCTTTAATGAATTTTTAAAAAGGAAACTATCAAGTCTAATCATACTTCCAACATTGAACGAATTTTAAACACCACTGAAACGTAACACAAAACCTCAGCCTCCAGAAAATGTCATTTTTACTCTTTGGAAGTTGCTGAAGCAAAACAAATTTAATTTTACTGTACAGAATTTAGTTGTTAAAGCAATTAGGATTGCTGTGCACACCAGCCATGGTCCCCAGGAAGCAAGTGAAAACTTAAATCACCTTACAGCAGTTCTGTTTCTGTCCCTGTCAGTATGTATTTTATGCTGGCATATTTATTGCACACTAAAATGATTGCATTTATCTTTGTTAATTCTTTGACAGAGCTTTTGGGATCTCTGCTTTTAGTGTATTCAGGGTGGTTACATAGATGATAGAAGACTGATATTGCTAGGGGTCAGTATGAAGAATGATGCAAGGCTTGTAAAATACAGTAGTTTTGAGAACATTAAATACAGTTAGCAAGACAGTAGTCATGTTGGGGTTTTTTCTTTAATTTTGCTGTTTTGAACTTGCACCAGAAATATGGTTTGTTTGCTGTTCATAATTGCTTCACAGTGAAATTCTTGTGTGATGCTTGATAGTGATTGGAGTGACTGAAATGCACTTTCTCAATAGCTCTACTTGTGTTAACAGTTTGCATAAACCCTTCTCTGTAGGGCAAAAATTTGAATAGTAAAAGTAACCTGTGAGGAGACTTTCACATGTGCCCTCCAGGACTATATCAGTAAGACTTGTGATACGGACCTGGACAGAAAACAGTCATAAGCCTGTTTTATTTGGAAAGATCTGCAATGCCAGGTGGAAGTGCTGTGGTGGCAGTTGAAAGACAGAGCTGCATTTTATCCGTATTAAACTCTCAGCAACCAAACTCCAGGTAACACAGACACTTACTTGTACATATCTAAAGAATATAAAAACTCCTGATACCAAGTTCTGAAGTGGAATTCTATTAATTAAAAAATTATTTTATCCATTTTTCACAATAATCTAGTAAAAATCAATATGGTTGAGTATGCCTTTAAATTTTCTTCTTTAGTCTAAGATTTAATGTAACAAAATAAGCTCCCCGTGGGCTGACCAAGCTGGTTAATTGGATGATCCACAACTTGCAGGGAACAGATTTGGTCTAACACTTTCCTATCATTATTACCTTAAGATTTTTTTTTTTTAAATTGCAAAAAGAAACCTTTAGAAAGAAAATCCAAGAAAACTGTTTTTGAAATGCTTCATCATAAGAATTCTGTTGCCATTTATTGGTTAGAATGACATTTTCTGTTCCTGGTGCCTGCCTCAAGCTGAATCTTACTTTTTTCCTCAGCTACACCACACTTTAATTTGAGGGACTGAGTTAACATTTTATCAGGGCCGTTGTAGGGAATTCAGAGCTGACGAGCTTTTTCCTTACTTCATTTATTGCTATTGGGCAGTAGCATTTTTCCAAAACTGTTGGAGATGAGGACTTGTGATGTCTGAAGCAGGCTTGAGACAGCAGAAAGAACAGTGGGCTTAGGTTTGGAAAGAGTTGCCCGTTATCGGAAGTTCTTTAACGGAAGTGGTCCAGACTTGTGGCATGCTCACGCTGTTATGCATTACCAGCTCATTATATCTGGTGTGTTGATTTTTTTCTGGAATTGGTTTGGCATTTTGGGAACATCAAATTTCAGGCTGCCTGATAATTAGTATTTAATATAATCTTTTATATTATCTGAGTATGATTACTTTGCATGCAATGATTATTGCTTACTTCAGAGACACCTAACTTTCTGGGATATCAAAAATGCTTTCTATTTAAATTCTCCTAAAATTTTGCTGAATTTTAACATCAGTTTTCCAAATATTGCTGTTAGGAGATGGCTACAGGAGAATTCTTAATTTTCCATAACTTTGTTTCTTTCTTAAGTAACTCAGATTTGAAGTACTGAAAGTGAGCAGCTATAGTCACAGGCTACTTTAATGTTTTGGTTACTCCATTTCAAGAGTTTATATTTTGCATCTTGAGTGGAGCCTGTACTGAAAATGTAAGCAATGTTACTAATGGTTGCCTACTGTTAATATCCATTCCAAGAGTTTATACTCCCTTTGCATCTTGTATGGAACCTGTACTGAAAACGTAATAATCAATGTTACTAATGGTTGCCCATTGCTGATACCTATATCAGACTATATTTTATTCCTCTGGTCATCAGTACCTATTACTAAACCAAAGAAATCTGAAAATTACACTCTATATATATATGCATGTGGTTTCACTGTACCCTTTTTCTTACTTAATTTAAAAGATACTCTTTGTCTTAAGTAACTTTGAAACTTTGAAATGTCGCTAATACCACTTTAAATATTTTTATCAGTTATTACATATTTGCCATCACCTCCATTTTCTATTGTGTAGATTCTTTATCCTTAGTGAGTGTGACATTATTTAGTTTAGACATGATTGAGTGTTACAATCGTATCTTTAAAGTTGCATTTTACTTCTTGCATATCCTGGGATGGTGGGTTTGACTTTTTTAGTGCTGAGTAAATGGACGTTATTCATTCCTCACAATTGTTTTGACACCTGTTAGTTGTATTGTATGGACTGAGGAATGTTGGTTTTCTTTCAGCTTCTCAGAGTTGAAAAAAAGATGAGTGTAACTTTCTAAAGGCTCAGTCTTCAGACAAGCTATGGCCAGTACAATGTGGATGAAGGAGAATTTGAATTATCTTCCACCCACAGTTAAATTTATTGCTCGTTGGAAATTTGTGGTACCCAGTGAGACTTCCTTTTTTTGGCATTGGTTTTGTTGCCTTTAGAGAAGGGGAAATGTGGCTTTTGGTGGATCATTTTACTAAATTATTTATCTGTCTTTCTCTGAATTTCAGAGATTGGTTTTTTTTATATGATGCTATATATAACTTTGTCTGAACACTAATTTTATGTGACGTTGTTCTTCAAAAAGCTGTTCTTTTTAAACAGGGCACTAACTGAAAATTTTTGAAGGTGACATAATTGTCTGGTACTTGTAGTGCTAGCCTTAGTACTGTGCAGCTTTTGATGGGCTTATTTTGTTGCCTGGATTTTTTTCTGAATATTGGAATGTTCATCATTGAAATAATTTTTACATATCAGTGTAGTGCAATTAAGTATCTTTCAAAAGGCAAAAAAAGAAAAATGTTTACTACTATGGAAATGCTTTAATAGTGACTTCTTGGAAGATCCTACTAATAACTGGTAGCAGTGGTTGTACAGGAAATAAGTGAAGAAAATTGGTTTGTTGTTTTATGCAGCTCTATGCTATTCTGTATGAAGAGGAAAAGCTGTACTTTCGGAGACTTGCAAGCTGGCAGAAATTTGTGTAGGAGTTTCTATTGATGTTCCTCAAAAATGGTACTATTGATACTTAATTTTCAACTTAATTACAACATATCTTTCCCTTACTCCTCCAAACACAAACATTTGGTTTAAGGAAGTTGGATGTTTGTTCTGTTTTGTTTGCCTTGGTACTTCTGGTGTATAACACAATTTTGAGTTATTTTGTAGTATTCCCTTTCAGTAAATTAAAAAGAAAACATTACAAAGAACAACTTGAAAAATTAAGTGTATTGGTAAAACTGTACACAACTGTTTTATGACCTTTTAATTGGACACAATGAGGATAACATATCATTGTCTTTGTGATACAGAAAGGCAATGTGGTATAAGAAAGGGTTGTTATTGTATTATATGTAAGTGCTGAGTGGTTATATTTATCAGGACACTTAAATTCTTCAGCCTGAGTCATCAAGAATGAGAAACCAGATTAAGGTGTTAGGAGTATAGTGGAATGCCACTACCTCACTGTGGAAATAAGTTATGTTGTCTGTCAAATCTAGCACCTCTCCACACCCACACAAGGCTTTTTACTCTTGTATTTAATACTTCTGGCTTTAATGCATACCTCTAGGAAGTATTAATAATAGCTGCTAACCAGAACTATCCAACCCTTATTGTAGGACTTTATCACTACTTGGAACTGTGCAAGGGCAGGTCCAAACTGTTTTAGATAGTACCTTTTGGGAGAGCTCTATGCCAGTCTTGTCTTCTCTGAGCCTGAGTTGCAAAACTTATATTAAAAAAGCCTCAATTTATGAATAATAAATACAAATATTTTGTGTTTAATTCAAAGTTCTTGTGAGTGTTGTTTGTAACAGGCTATTCATATTTGGTGTTTATAGGATAGTATGCATGGTTTGTACTGGAATTTTTAAGGATGAAAAGATAAAGCTGAGTAAGAACTTTTGGAAGAGTGGTGATGTGTAGTTTTTTGTGTTAAGTGCAAAATCTCCGCTACTTTGGGAAATCTAAGAGATTTTAGCATTAGTCTCAAACTGTACCTTTTCTAGCATTGGTACCTTCGAGTCCTTAAGGATGTGTGAAACAGATTTGTGAGACTTCTGTAGTTCTTAGTAGGGGAGGAAGCACTGTGTGAAGGAAGAGTTCCATTATTCTGATGCCTGGGGACATGGAGAGCTGTCTTAGGTGGTTTCTTATTAATGCAGTTAGTGACTAACTTCTCTTGAATATCTTTCATTAGATTTTCTTCCTGGATGTTTCTTAAGCTGTCTGGTGATGCAAGAGAAATATTTGTGAAGTTATAATGGATTTTATACAACATCATAACGAAAACTGGCTTAATAGCAGCATTTTTGCTTGAAGAGAATAAGTATAATTGCATATAATCATGACAACTTCTCACATGAATGGACATATCACAGAAGATTCTGATAATGAATCAAAAAATGTGGATCTTGCATCTCCTGAGGAACCTCAGAAGCACAGAGAAATGGCTGTTGATTGCCCTGGGGATTTGGGCTCCAGGATGATGCCCATGCGACGAAGTGCTCAACTTGAGCGAATCCGTCAGCAGCAGGAGGACATAAGGCGCAGACGGGAAGAAGAGGGAAAGAAACAAGAGCTGGACCTTACTGCTTCCATGAGGCTAAAGAAACTAGCACAAATTCCTCCTAAAACTGGAATAGATAATCCAATATTTGACACAGAAGAAGGAATTGTTTTGGAGAGTCCTCATTATACTGTGAAGACACTTGGTAAGTAAAATGCAATGAATGGGTTAATGGAGAAATACCTAATTGATATCAATGTTCTTTTAGGCCTATGAAAACCTAATTTAGCTAATTCTTCCTATACAAATTTTAAGTCTTCTGCTGCTTTGGATTTGTGGTGAATTGGAATCTTTTATTTACTTGGTCAAGCTGATAGCAGGCCTGTTTGGAGAACAGTTAAATACTCTGTAGACAACTAATGAAATCAGATGTCTCCATTCTCTATGGTCTGGAGAATGCATGCAAGTAATACCCAATTTTATTGTGTTTGATGAAGCACAGACCAGAATAAGCAACAAATAAACACTTACTGTCATTTAAAATCAGTACACAAGAGTGTTTAATATTTTAAAAGAAGCGTGCTAGTTGTTTCTTCTTAATCTGTTTTTCTTGCATTATCAGTTGCAACCTAATTCGAGTTTACATTCTTCTCTTAAAGTATTGGCATTGATAGTGAAAACCTGCTTACCATGGCACTTAGACAAAGATGAAAATGTAACAATTTTTGAAGAATTAGATATTGAAATGTTCATTCAATAGCTGCCATTGCTTTATGCTTATGTAGAAAAAGTTTCTAACCTTTCTTTTTCAAACATAAATATCTATCTAAAATGTGATGTGTCACTGGAGTGAAAAAGGGACACTGGAAGTTTGCAGTCCAGTTCAGATTTCCATTTCTTCACCTGTTCTGAGATATCAACTGCTTTTAAAAGGTACCCTTTTTTGGGCTGTTCTTTTCTATTGGCTGGTAGCTGAGAACATCGAATGAAAAGTAGGTATCAAACTGACAACTTTTTTTTTTTGCATCATCTTTGGGCTTTGTATGCCTGAGCAACATTTCTGCTAAAGACACGTCTCTATTCCATAACCTCTAGTAATCCTTGTTGTACAAATCCCTCTTTAGGAAAATTCAGGTTGAACAGGTCATCAGGAAGTCATCCCGTCCAACCTCCTGCTGAAAGCAGGGTCAGTTACAAACAAGGCAGGTGTACCTTTTTTTAATGTAGGGCTTGTCAGCTTCTGTCCAAGAGATCTCTTTGTTAAGAAGCAGATTCTGTACTTTATGAAGTGTTAGATATTTGATTGTGAAATTACCTTCTCAGAAGGTATCCAAAGCACAAGATGCAAAGAATCATGTCAAACAATAGAATTTTCTTATGTTGGGGCTATCTAAGCTGTGGTGGCTAAAAGCTCTGAAGACTGCCAGGGTCAGCTGGCAACTGGAACTGCAGAGGGGAGGAAAGAAAGTGACTTGGAACTGTAAAACTGAAGCTAGGTTTCTTGCCAGAGATGCTGAGATCTTGGAGAGAGAGCTAGGTGGAAAACAATGAGAAACAATGTTTTATTTGTGAACAGCTGGAAGGAGGAAACTAGATCTGTCTCTGTAAGAAAAGGAGGAGGAAATTGCTGTGAATACTTGATGTAAGAAGCCACTAAATGGCTAGAGACAAGAATATAGAGATGTGTATGTGGAAAGAGGTGTGGAAATTAGGATATAGCAATTTATGGTGTAAGATGCATCTTGAACGAAAATGACAACAGGATTCTGTCCACTAGGACAAATTCCTCTTCACTTTTTAATTGAAGTTTGGGTCTTATTATTGTTCTTCTGCCAGTGTAGGTCTGTAAAAAGACAATCGTAAATTGCATGATTTAACTAAAGCTGTTCCTCTCAGCTTTTGGAAACCATGAAAATCAGAATATTAATAATGTCTATCTCTACTCAATCACAGTAAGCAAGGCTTAAAAGTATGTGCATAAAGCAGAAGTATTAACTATCTTGCTGAGTGAATATAAGCTGTTCTTTGAGCTAGAAAGGCAAGCAGCTTTAGGAGATGTAATTTGACTAAATCATCCATATATCCATATGCAAAGCAGGGAGCTGAATTAGGGCTTCCTAGACATCTCTTTAAATTGGAAGTCATGGCATAATGCTGACAGGCATACATACATACATACTGTTGTTATTTCCTTGCCAGGCAGAGGTATAGTAACAATTTGTGTCAGGTAAACTGAAGATTTAAGAACAGAGGATTTATAATAGTTAAGCACTCCTGTTAAGAGTGGTTTGTTCAGCTGTGACATTCTTAATGAAATGCTGTGATCTCTTAACCTCTATGGTCTGTAAACAATCTCTGTTCAGCCATTAGTACTGTCAAAAACTGAGTCGTCACTTTAAATTTAACAAAGTGTTTCTGCAGTTGCTTGGACTCATACAAAATTTTCCTCCGCTAGTTAAGCCGTGTCCCTTTTCCACTTTCTGGATTAATTGTTCTAACATCTGACACTAATGCTGTATTTCAAAAGAAGAATTTTTTATTATTATTCTGAAAGCTGTCGCTGATTAGTATCTGGGCTAGGGATGGTGCATTATGAATATAAATATATATCCACATACATGCACACTTATGAAGTAATGTGGTTTCATAGAGACGATTTGAGTCACTTATCATTAATACTGCTGCTTTTTTATTGAAAACCTGAACTGCTGAGGCCAGACAGCAAAAAAACAACAAAAAATAGGCATGTACAGGTTTTTGGTCTCCAGGAAACTTGCTAGCCCATTACTTTGTCCAAAAAATAGCTGCTAGTATGTGAAATTTGTTGCAGTTCATTTGGTTACACTGAATTTCTGATCTGCACTGCTGCTGGCTCCATCATTCCATTTCTTTTTTTCTGTCTAGGTGAGAGTACTTAGTCACTTTCACAAATCTTTATGCTTTGTTAGGAGAACTCCAAGTAAACCTGGGCAGGTGCTAGTGGATATATTATAGAAGTGTTAAACTATCCTTATTCAGTCTTTCAAAAAAAATTTTATTTTAGTTTCTCTTTTTTGTAGAGTTGCGTATTTTTGGTATGTTAATCTATAGAGCATCTGCTAAAGATAATGTGCTTTAAATAAGAATATCGACCTGATTGCACTTAGTTTTGAAAATGTTTCCTAAGGGGCAGTGTCTAATTTGGCAGATCTTTGCCCAGTCTTTAATCTTTTCATGTTAAAAAGCAACAAAATAAAGTAGGCTAGATTAAACAAATTGGGTTTTATTTATAAAAATAAAACAGGACACTTAATCAAAACAAAGGCATGTTTGTTATCAAAACAGTGAATGATTTAGACAGCTGTCTTCATGGAATGAACTCTCTGCACACCTAGAACATGTGCATATAAGTATTTAACTGGCTGTTTCACAGCAGTATACTTCTACAAACCGCAGAAAAATTTTAATTTGCTACAGTTCATCCAGGTAATTTAGTTAATTTACTTAAACCTTTCTCTGACTACAATGTTTGGGTTTTTTTGTTTGGTTTTTTGTTGTTGTTTTTTTTTTTTAAGCTGCCTGGGTTTTGTTTTTATACCTTGGCCAAAACTTACTTATAAATGTGTTATAAAAAATTTTCAAAACTAGCTTTGGATAAAACAATGCTTGTTTTAGCCCTTGTGGATTGAGTAATATATGGGCATTAGAGTGGTAGTAACAGCACACAGTGCTCTAGAGCTCTATTAAAAAGCTTGGCAACTAAGATACTGGTACTAGCATAAAGCCAAATGTATCTTCTTAAGTTTGCTGTTCATAGTTTTTTGCTTAAAGTGATAAACAGCAAGTATTTTCTTTCTTCTTCTAATCTACCATGTTAAACTGTGGCCATGGATCCTCCCCTGCAGTTGCATACTTTTGCCCTGGCAGTCTTTTGATTAATGCTTATATCGCACAGTGCTCAGTCACATTCCAGCCATTTCATAGCCTAATGGAAAAAAGCCTGCAACACTTCTTGTAAAAGAAGACTTTCCAAAAAAGTAGTCGATTGCTAATTGATCTGCGATTAAAAAAATGGACTTGTTCTGCAAAAGAGCCCTGACTCTGTGAGTAAATGCAGTTGTTAGTCTTTTACTGAACTTTTTTACTCAAAATGACTCTTTCAATACGAAATGTCTAGAGAAGGAGTCTTTTGCTAACTTGGCTTTTTTTTTTCCTTGAAAAAGGAGCAAAACTAAATTAAAAAAAAAAAAAAACCGCACCAAAATCTGACATGAGTTGGAATTCAGAAACAGGAACACAGAAAGAGTTAGGCGTGTGTAAAGCCAGATATGCGTGTGGGTTTCTGTGTATGGAGTTGTTTTATTAAACAAGTGACTGGGAAATGGATTGCTAGCATTTGAGGAGTATTTCGTGTCACTCTTCTCAAGTATTATTTGTCGTTGAGAATCGTGATGAGGGAGAGATTTGTTTGCTGTTTCATGGTGGAGGAAAATAGTTTGGTATAGGTCTTTTGCACCCAGTGCAGATGAAAATTCAGTGTAAAAGAGAAGTATATGAAAAGGAGAGTACTGTGGTAGTTTGTACAAGAGGGTGACACAGAAGGAGCTAGCAAAGTGCTGAAGAGAGAACGTGTAGAGTCATCTAGGAAAAGGACATCTTTATAATAAGTGAAGATTAAGATGCTTGTCTTTCTATATGTATTTGTCTTAAATGAAATATGTGTTTGAAATAATAGTGCATGTAACAGTGTGTATGCATTTGAATTCTCAGGTGTATAATGAGGTGTGGACAATTCGGAAACAATGGAATGAAATAATTTATGCATAGGAAGACTTAGAAGTGAGGTTTTTCTCTAATGCCTCACTTTTTAAATCTGGTAACGGTTACAAATAGCAGTGTTTTGGCTTGGTGTGTTTAAGTGAGCAGGTTATCAGCAGGAGCTTTACAATAATATCTGACTGATTCACACTACTCTATTTTGTGTGCTTGGAAACAGTGTACTTGCTCAGAGTTGGGAGAATCAGTTGCTGAGATGCTTTGTTTGGTAGTCTGCATACTTCAGTAGATAAGAATTTTCCCAGCTGCCAATGTTCTGTTTAGCAAATATTCTTGCTTGTAGAGTGTTCTTCAGCCTTCTCTCCAACTGGCATTTCCCTCTGTGTAATAGGCAGTATATTGTGTATACAGATCCCTAGTGAGCCATTGGCTGCCTTAATTAGTGTTGTGAGCTGTTCTGGATTTCACCTGTGGAATATCCTGCACAGCCGGTATCCAAGCTTTCCGTGCTGCTTTTGTACTACTGCCTTTTCTTTCCTTGGTGCTTACAGGAAGAAGCCCTTGACCTTTGGTGGGTAGGGTGTTCTTAGCATGTGTGGAATGGTTTTGGTTTTACTTTATTTTAATTTTTATTGTCCTGAAAACAGTAAAGTATGGGAGTCGTAGCTTTGGATTGTTTCTTTCCTTTTATTGTATAGGAGACTGACTTGCACGCTCAAAATTGAAAATGAGTATGTAGGTATGCTTTGTCCAGAATTAAAATCATTAAACTTGCTTGAAATGCCTATTTTATTAGGCTTTATGATTTTTTCATGTGCCCATTTATCAACCATTTTAACCTTGTGCTCAACAGGCTTGAGTCTGGCATTGTTTTCAGTGTACTGTTGAATTTGAGGTTAAAAATAGGTAAAACATTCTTTACAGAATGTGTCTATGTTAATGACCAGTACTTTTCACATTGAACACACAGCTTAGCTGATGTCTTGATAGCATTTTCATTTTAATGTTGTTTAATTAGTTCATAGTGAATAAATGAAGGTTGCTAAAACTTTAAAAATACTTCTCAAGGGTCTAATGTTTTGATGACCAGTAAGGGAGATTGACCTCAGTATGAACTGGAAGTTTTAAAATTGGGGATTTACTTTATTGTTCCTTAAAACAAAACAAAACTGAGAAAAACAGGATTCAAAATCCTAGCTTATTTGAATTTGTGAAAATAAAAGTTAGTCTCTTGTGGCTGAACAGAGAGTTTTTTCAGATAATGTGTGAGAATGCATGCGTTATTTCATGCTCAGATCATCCAGTCTGGGGGGTTTTCTGCTTGAAGAATTCTTAACGTGGGTTTATACACGTTATAGGTACAATGCATATTCCTTGGGTTAGGTAGTTTCTCAAGTACTTGATACTGCGAAGCAACATACTTTTCAGAAATTATTATTGGTTTAAAACAAATGTAAATTTGTTGACAGTCTTTAAAAAGAACCTGTAAAGCATTAGATTA
Organism: Indicator indicator; assembly: GCF_027791375.1. NCBI lineage: Eukaryota > Metazoa > Chordata > Aves > Piciformes > Indicatoridae > Indicator > Indicator indicator. The sequence continues at coordinate 48,077,844 of NC_072013.1, read as the reverse complement.
ATTCTTGAAGCCTGAGAATGTAATACGTGTACAGTATTCTGCAACCATGTGAAAACTGGTTATTAAAATACATTAAAACATTTTAGAGTTCAAGCAGAACTCATAGGCTCATACATAAAAGATGTGGACTTTGTTTTGGGTGCAGATGACTTTCAGAACTCTGAACAAAGATGATTGTTTTTCATCCTTTTTGTAACATGCTAGGACTGAGTATAGTTTTACTTGTAGAAACTGAGTAGTTTACTTCTCAAACATTCCTTCTATGAGTAAGCAATATTTAGTTGAGAGATGTCTGCCATATGATAAATGGAAACAAGTATCAAAGCAATGGTAAGTATTTAGTGCATCAAGACTAGTTGAGCAAAGGAGCTATTTTCATACTGCAGAGTAGTCCCTCTGTCACCTTTGCTTATCCATGAGCTGCAGTTGTTGTATCTTTTATGTATCAGTGATTGGTTGGGGGGTTTTGGGGTTTGTTTTGGGTTTTATTTTTTTGGAGAAGAACTATTCCCTCAGTAGGAATTTAAACTTAAACAGTGTATCACCTTTTTTTATTTCTTCTTTTTACCTACTTTTGTTTCCTTTTGTCTTTTTTTTTTTGTTCAGATATGTATTGCTGATGTCAGAGTGAATAATAAATAACTAATGAACTTGCATATTAATTAAAAACTGAACAGCAAAATAATTTCTAAAAATCTTACAAACATTTATAAACATTATGTACTTATGAATCTTGTTAATAACTCTTACCTTATTTTATTTTTTGTTTCCTACCTAGAGGTGGAAGAACTGTTAACTTCTCTTAAGCATATCCAGCACGTTTTGGTAGACCCTCAGAGCCAAGAGGATATCTCTCTCATTTTACAGCTTGTTCAAAATAGTGATTTTCAGAATGCATTTAAGATACACAATGCTGTTACAGTGCACATGAACAAAGCCAGCCCTCCGTATCCTCTCATCTCCAATGCACAAGAACTAGCACAAGAGGTATGTGTAGTATGCATCTGTATGATATATATGAAACCCATAATCATAGCTGTTGATGAAATATGTACTTGTCAAGCTTGTCTGAGTTATTGAATGTTGAATATCAAAGGGATTATAATAGTCACTGATTGCTGTATCCAGTTTTTCCAGATTTCCAGACAGTAACCAGAAAAGTATTTTAGGGATAAGAACTCTCTTCTTACTACGAATATATATGTACCAGGGAAGGCAGTATGTTTAAACATAGGAATTCCTAAGTGTGAAAAAAAAAAAAAAAATATATATATATATATTTCAGTGAAGTGTGGCTACACCTTATATAGAGATAAATTTACTGTTTTTTAAACTTGCTAACTTGAATTCAAGTATCAGTGCCAGTGTAGCACTGTAGTGTTGAGCAAAATGCTCTCAGTGAGCCAAACTTACCTGTTGAAAACTGGATTAACAGCTGGAGCAATTATTTTCAACAGTTCTTTCCACTCTCCTTCCTTGTTCTAGACTTGAACCTTGTAAGTTGAGGATAACAGAATTGTAGCAAGCTTGAAGTTATTTTGCAGAAGAAAATACCAGGGTTTGAAGGACATGGTTTATCCAAAGGTGCAGTGTGCTGATTTCATAGAGTCATAGAATCAGTCAGGGTTGGAAGGGACCACAAGGATCATCCAGTTCCAACCCCCCTGCCATGGGCAGGGACACCTCACACTAGATCAGGCTGGCCAGAGCCTCATCCAGCCTGGCCTTAAACACCTCCAGGGATGGGGCCTCAACCACCTCCCTGGACAACCCATTCCAGGCTCTCGCCACTCTCATGGGGAAGAACTTCTTCCTCACTTCCAGCCTGAATCTCCCCACTTCCAGCTTTATTCCATTCCCCCTAGTCCTGTCACTACCTGAGATCCTAAAAAGTCCCTCCCCAGCTTTCTTGTAGCCCCCTTCAGATATTAAAAAGCCACAATAAGATCACCTCGGAGCCTTCTCTTCTCCAGACTGAACAGCCCCAACTCTTTCAGTCTGTCCTGACAGGAGAGGTGCTCCACCCTCTGATCATCCTGGTGACCCTTCTCTGGACACCTTCCAGCATGTCCAGATCCCTCTTGTAATAGGGGCTCCAGACCTGGACACAGTACTCCAGGTGGGGTCTCACCAGAGCGGAGCAGAGGGGGAGAATCACCTCCCTTGACCTGCTGGCCACACTTCTCTTGATGCAGCCCAGGCTCCGGCTGGCTTTCTGGGCTGCAAGTGCACATGATTTGCCTATTTAGGTTTGTCAGTAATACTGTGCCAAAACCAGGTGGGAGTGTTTTACATCTGAGCTTCCCTCTGTCTTATTCAGCAGCCTGTAAACTGCTATAGGATCCTCACTACACTGCTTTGATGTCTGCAAGCCTGAAGGAACCTTTTCAGTTAAATTCTGCTTGTAAACTGCTTCCCCAAACACCTACCTGGTACAGGCAAATTGTTCAGATACAAGCTGGAATTTTTGAATCTTCATTTCTAATACAGGATGTTACAGATTTGACTCTTAAATCTAGGTTTTCCCCTTCATGAATCCATTGTCCTTTTATTTGCCACTTAATAGAAACTTTCAAAAAGAAAATAGGCCCCGGAAAACTCTAGATCTAGTTTCAAACTTTCATATTCCTCCCAGACTTTCCTACCCCTCATCTTTCCAGCTCAGTGAGTTATTAAATCCTAAAAATCAGAAGGTGATGCAACTGCAGTTGTGTCTTAGCACAAGGTTAGGCATAAAGAAAATATTTCTTTAACCTAAAATTTTTAAACCAATGGAATTTTGTCATCAGCCAGGAGACTATTATGTAAAAGGCAAACATATTTCTGCACTTGTTTTGATTCTTCATCTCCCATCTCTGACTTGTCCAGCCTTGAAGTTCCTGAAAAGCCAATACATTGCACATGTCGCTTCCCATTTTCAGATGTAATCTAGTTTCCCTGTGATTCAACTTCAGATGTATTAAAGTGATTTGTATTTTGCAATATGTGAAATAGCATCCAAAATGATTGAGCCAGAAATTCAGGACAAACATTTCTGTGACTGACAGAAGTGTCTCAAGACAGAAGTTTTGAGGCCTTCATTCACATAATTCTGTACTTTCTAAGCTTGCCTGAATAGATCTTTTGCTTATTTTTCAGATCCTTTGTTCCTTTTGGAAAGGCTTCTGTATTTGTTATGGTAGTGGTACAAGAGGAAATTATTTTTGCTTTGGGAAAAGTTGGGTTGTGTGTGGTTTTGTGGTTTTGTTTGTTTTCTTACCCTGACAAAGTGTCTGTCTTGCATGCTCAGATCCTTTCTTGTAGTGTGATTTTTTTTTTTTTTTTTCCTGGGTTGTCTTTTTTTCCTGCTGTAAATATAGGTATGGGAAGCTGCCTTGGAAAGCAGTTGACTTACTTCAGGGTGTTTTTGCAAAAGCCTAGATGTTAAGATACTGATAATATCTTGAGGATAAAAGCCACAAGACATTACAAGAAAGAAAAAATAGAAGATACATGCATAACATTAGCATTACTTGCCATTTAAAATTAATGTGCATATTTTAGAGCAGAAGTCATCATCATCAGCGTATAACTCCTGAACCTGTTTTGGAGCGCATGTCCTGATTTAGAGTCTCAGACATGGGGGTTTTTGAGGCATTTTGGTTAGAAGAGAACACATCCTAGAGCTAGTGCTTCTGAAGCTCTTAACAGGAAGACAGTTTGTAACACAATTTCATACTGCAACATAAAACAATCTCTTTAATAATTAAACAGAAGTAAATAGTTAATACCTTTGGAAGAATTTGGGGGGAATTATCGTTTGCCTGAACTTAAATTAAAAAAATCTGTTCTCATTTACTCTTCCATTGATGACTTTAACAAAACAATTCATGTGAACAGTGTGTTGTGAAGACTTATTTTGAATATGAAACAATACATGAGCATGTATTGTGCATTGTTATTTTCTAGTTCTCTTTAGGAAATTCTTAAAATTAGTACAGTTAACTTTTCACACTGATTCTGATGACCAGGTGCCAACAACTCAAGATTTTCTCCTTTTTATTTTTTTAAAAAGAAACTTTAATTGAATTAAAAAGGTGGAATGAAGCACTCAAGCTTAAGGAATTTATTTTAGAGAGCTAATCGTTGTGTAGTGTGATATACTCCATAAAAATAGCCAGTAAACATCAAGGGTGATTAAATTGATTTGAAATCCATTTAAACTTGACCAAGATGGGGGAATGGATTATGGGAACATGATCTGAATCTTGACCTTATAAGAATATTTGATGCAACATTCAAGACAGTTTGTAGTTTTGGGCCTGTAACAGTACACATGAAATACTTTGAAGATTCTGTTGTTGTTGAATACACTTAACAGGTTCAATTTTTATAGGCCTTATTTATAGAGGCTTTGTATTTGCTACTGTTGACTTCAGGAATGGCAGGTACTTTTGAGAGGATGCTGGAAACTTGAAACTTTGGATATATGTGATTTGCAACATGTACATACATTCCTTCTGACCATCCTGCTCACCTGAGAGTCAACAACAAGATTTTTGCAGGCATGGTTAAGTGCTGGTTGTTTGATACCACTCCAGTGTGTGCCCTCCACAGCATATGCCTCTAAATGATGGTGTGTATAATGAAACCAAACAGATAACTTTAGTTCAAGCAGCCCCCTGAAAGCTACCATAATAAACAATAAAAATTAGGTTGAAGGGTTAAGGAAATAGTATTGTTGCCACATATTCAGTGTGGATTGCCTGTGCTACCTATACTGTGTCACTTCTGGAATGGCAGCCTGCATTCAGAATTCTCCGTCTGATAAAACTGTGGGATTACCATGAGTGACAAAGGAATTTGAGATGCAGCAATACCCTTGTAAAAAGTAATGTACCTGGGAGCCTGAAGCTTTCCTAGCACTTCATTAAATAAGCAGATAATAAATTTATCTTTCTCTCAAAAGGAGACAAGAGGAGCTATTAAAGTTTTGAATAATTTAATCATTCAAAGCAGAAATTAAATATTCACCACAATATTCACCAGAATATTTACCACACAGAATTACTGCTTGGTTTGGTTGCTTTCGCCCTGTCAAATCACAGGCCTCTGATATTGCTTTCAAAAGATGGTCTTGCTTACAGGACTTGTGAATTGCTTTCTGAGTAGATTTTCCTGTAAAAGGATCAACAAGGTTGCAAAACTAAGGCTTTCAAGCTCCTTGTACCTTCTTCAAGAAAGAAACTGAAATTTCCTTGAAACTTAGAGACCTTGAACAAATTTCTGAGAAAGTCTTTTGTATAGAAGAGTATCTTCTTCCAACACAGAGGAAAATGATAGTGAGATACATCCTTGACAAATCTGTCTGCTATATGGCATCCCAAAATCTAGGCCAAGTCAGGGGTAATAGCTTCCTCACCATTTCAGAAGTATGAATTAGATCAGGCCTGGGTGAAGCTGAATTCTTCATGTTCTCTAGGGTTTTAAAGTCATCAGTTAAATATTCTGGCTTCTTATTTGACTTTTCTAAGATATAGTACACTTGTTCACCATGACATCTTCTAGAGATGTCAGAAGCAAGGCTTTTGGGGGTTGTGCCAAGGTTCATTTAGTGACTTGTGATAGAACTGAAAAATTATCTTTACTGTTTTCAGTACTGTCATCTGATAGCATCCAAGAGAGTTGTTAGCATTCCTGTAGATAATTGCTTCTAGGATAGAGGCTCTTCAGACCTTTTAGATACTGTCAGGTCACTCAAAAACCTTCTTGAGTCTCTGTTATGTCACATTACCTCATCCTTAAGAGCAAACAGCTCTTAAAAAAAAAAAGAACTTCTAGCCCACTGAACGCTGCTGCTCTGATATGTATAGTCTATTCTGAAAATCTCTGGATTCGTTTGTGCTTTTGGACTTGTGCATTTGGTCAGATTAGGCCAGAAGAAAAAGGCTATGAAAGGTACCTTCTTCAGCCTCATTGCTGAATAAGAGGGATTTCCCAGCTTCTGGCTTTCTCTAAAAGCATACTAGTATTTTCCAGTGATGATGGCAAGACATGTTTGGTAACTGTATGAGAAGGAAAACCTTTTTAGGCAACTTAAGCTGCTTGAGCAAAAACTGTCCTTGTGTTACTATGGATTATTTTGGAACCAGGCAAAGAAACCTGGTTTCCTGGGACCTTTTTGAAGTTTTCATTCACACATTTTGAGGCAGGATCTTGAGGATGTGTTGCAAAAACTCTCTTGGAATCTTTAGTCTTGCTGTTGGTGGAAACAGTTTGGGTGAAAATAAGTGATCTGCTTTTAAGGAAAAGAGAGGTTAGTCAAGTTAATGAGCAGTTGGTCAGTTTTGAAAGATCCAGCATAATCTCATAATAAAGTTCATTGTGACTCATCTCACTGTTGTGTTCCTTTCTAGAGCTGAGGTTTTTTTGTGTGTATGTCTTTGTGGTAGCTGAGGTCAGTGCTACTCTTTGGTATTGAGAGATCCCTGTGATTCACTAGATACCAGCTTAGATACGGTAGATGATCACTGAGGCAAGATATGCTGGGGCAGTCCTGTTGGTCTCACTGCATGTTTTCCTAATGTGTACTGGATTAAGTTCAATCATCTAGTGTAACAATTATGTAGATATATTTTATTTTCAGTAAAAGAAATAATTGCAACTAGTGGGTTGTGCTTGAGTAGAGGAAGGGCGATTGATAAATCACAGGTTAGATTAAGAGTTGTACTACTTGATTTCTTTCAGGTACAGACTGTTTTGAAACCCAGTCACCAAAAGGATGGGCAGGAGCTTAATGCTTTGCTGAATGCCCCTCACATGCAGGTAAGATAAAACTTTTAATGGATGTGTTCCTTGATGCTGTTAACATTTTTTTTGCAGATGTCTTAGACTGGCTGGTCAAAGATACATTTTATTCTTCAGCTCTATATATCTCTTAATATTTTTTTGGGATGAGCAGTTTCCAACTTCCAGTAACTAATGGAGACTTCTAATCGAGTATAGAGCATGACTGTGTTCAGCCCTTGCTACATTCTACATGTATTACAGGGTAATTTGCACATGAACAATGTAGCAGTAGATCAGTAGCGTAAGGGCAACACACAAGGATGCATGGAGGGAATTTTGTCCTGTGGCAGTGTTGTAAATCCTTGAGTAGTTTTCACCATAGTAACTTCTTATGTCTGTATTCTCAGTCACGGACACAGTAAACCAATGTGTGGGGTTTTAGGAAGGAGAATTTAGAAGAACAGTCACAGTTGTGTGTTCTAAGTTGCTTGTTACTCTTTTCCAATCTGTAAGGAAAGTTGTAGAAAGTATGTAGCAGTAGTTGCTACATAGCTGTGATAAATGATTTTTTTATTCCTTGAGTTGGTTTGCAATGTTCTGTAACCTGCAAAGACTATTCAGGTTGCAGAATTTCATGGAACTCTGCTGTTTTGTGTACCTATATAGTGTGAAATTTTCTGTAACCAAGCTGATTTTCTTTAACACCAGGCACTACTGCTGGCTCATGATAAGGTTGCAGAACAAGAGATGCAACCTGAGCCTGTGACAGATGAAAGAATTTATGAGAATGTTGGTGTGTATGGAGGGGAGACAGTTAAAATAGTTCGCATCGAGAAGGCTCGGGATATTCCGTTGGTAAGTAGTGGTATCCACTTAGTTACAATGAGAATGAGGTAAGCTTTTTTGTCCTTTGCAGATTACTATGAAAGTTTTGGAATTTAAATGAGGATCACAGGATGGTAGGGGTTGGAAGGAACCTCTGGAGATCGAGTTCAACCCCCTTGCCACATCAGGACCATAGAATCTAGTGCAGGTCACACAGGAACACATCCAGATGGGTCTTGAAAGTCTCCAGAGAAGACAACTCCCCAACCTCTCTGGAGAGCCTGTTCCAGTGATTCCTGACCCTTACAGTGAAGTTGTTCCTCATGATGAGGGGGAACTTCCTGTGCTGTTGTTGACATCTGTTGCCCCTTGTCCTATCACAGGGCACAAGTGAGAAGCTGTCTCTTCCTTCTTGACACCCAGCCTTCATATATTTATAAACATTTATTAGATCTCCTCTGTCTTACCTCCTCCAGACTAAAAAGCCCCAGGTCTCTCAGCCTGTCATCATAAGGCATGTGCTCCAGTCCCTTAATCATCCTTGTAGCCTTGGAGACTTGTAAACACTCTTTTTACCATCTATGCCTCATGTTAGAGGGAAACTTGTGCATGTCTTCATATAGCAGTAGACATACTACCATTTAAAATCTGTACAGCTTCTGTCAACTTGGGTTTGGGCAGGACCTCTTGATGACAGTCACTGTCCCAAGCTTTGCCGCAGGGGAGCTTTTAGCCTTACGACAACCATGTATTATGTTTTTATTTAGCAGTTCTTATCTTCTATTGTGCATTCACCAAATAACTGTTTCCTTAGGAATAGTTTTGGTTTTTTTTAATCATTAATTTTATGGTGTGAAGCAATTCTTCAATCTTTAATGCAGCCTGGAGAAATAAAGTGGCATTTTTTTTCTCAACTGACGCATTGAGTCTCTTGTAATCTCTTTCAACATAGTTTCTCCACTGGCTTGGCATATATATACAATAGATGGCTTTGAGTTTCAGATATATAATAAATTCAGAATGCTTTGCTACTACACAGGGTGCTACTGTTCGCAATGAAATGGATTCTGTTATCATTAGTCGGATAGTGAAAGGAGGTGCTGCAGAGAAGAGTGGGCTGTTACACGAAGGGGATGAAGTTCTGGAGATTAATGGCATTGAGATTCGTGGAAAAGATGTTAATGAAGTTTTTGACTTGTTGGTGAGTTAGACACTGTTTTCCCTGTCAAAAATACTTATTTCATAAGCCTGTTTGTTTGCTCTGTTTGTCATTTGTACTTGTATTTAGCATTAGGTTAAGTCTTTTCATTCTGATAGCTAGCATTTGCATGTGGAGGACCATTACTTGCTGATGCATAGTATGCTATTAATTAGTATAATGGTGGCTATCTGTAAAAATGAAACCTATAAATGTGGAGGAGTCAAGCTATCAACTGGAGACTTGCTTTTAAGGATTTCCAAGAAAAAGTTGGGCTCTGAAAAGCCATGATTTTTCACCTTTGTCTCTGAGTCCACAATTAAGAAATGTGTGGCTGTGTGATGTGGCAGTGTCTGGGTGGGATGGAGGTAATATTCTTCACAGCAGCTGATATGCTGTGGTTTAGATCTATGCTGTATAGTCAAATCAAAATCAGGACAAAGACCTGGGTTCTGCTGTAGGTTGCATTATTGTAGAAAGAACAAGCAGCAGTATCCATAGATGAAGTTGTCTCATGCTACAGTCAGACTTTTTAATGGACAATTTCTACCTTTTGTTGGATTTTTTTTTTTTCCTGAAATTTGCTGTTAAAATTTTGTAGCGAATGCCTGGAATGAGGTCAAGTGGAAGGAAGTAGAGGCAGAAACCCATGGGATTTTGGTTGTTAGGAGTTTTTTAGGCCATTGAAAAAGATTGTTGTAGTTACTTCACAAGCTTTCAATCTCCATTTTTGACCAGACAGCTGAAATTCGTGTTCTGTAATTGTCTTCACTACCATTCGAGGTTTTTTAGTTTTATTTTTTGTTTTAAAAATGCCATATTTAGCTAAGTCCTATCCTTCTGAAAGGACTGTGTTGTGGATGCTTGACAGATAATTCCACTCTGCAGGTTCTCTGCTGAGAGCTTCTTCTTTTGATCAGCTTCTGTAACCTAGAGTTACAGAATAAAAGATTTTAAACCACAATATATTAATGTAAGAGCAAATTACTTGCTGAAAAAAAACCAAGCAAAGTAAAAAAAAAAAATTAACAAAAAGCACACATTTTAAAAATAAGTGTTTAAATCATTAATTTAAAATAATATTTTTAATTATTTATGTTGTCCTGTGTATTTTGTAATGTGGAAGTGAATTTTTAAAATGCTTTAGTCCCTCAAAAATACTGAAACAAGCACAGAAGGAAATTACTTTCCTTCTTAATTTTGCCTCACCGCTTGCTAGTAAAAGGGTAATAAACTGCACATGATTTTAGACAAGACTATTCACACGATCACTGTGAAATTCTGTGTGTTCCTCATGGAACTATGCATGCTAACTGAGAATCTTGGATTTTCTTTTCCTGCAGCCTAACTATCTTATGCTCAGTTGTGTGTACTTTGAGCCTTAGGTCTGAATTTTTAGAGATCTGTGCATTTGCTTTGGTTTTGTACAAGATATATTGTTGTGTTATGGTTCGTGGAATGACATATAGGAAGTGAGACACATGTAGACATTGTCATGGGTTGGCACCTGATTTTTATTTAGATACTGTGTGCAATACAGCAAAATTCTTTAAAGCCAGGACACTTACTATGATTCTACTTTCTTCATGGGGGTGATTGCAATATTGATATTAAATACTTAACAGAAGCAGTGTTTGATTGTGTTAGTTCATTTTTAAACAGTGTTTTTTATACTTTAATAATGTTAACAGCATAAAGCTATAGTAGAAATGTTTAGGTTTGAAAATACTGTTTCACTTAAGCAATTTTTAAAGCAATTCTTTATATATATTTTTTCTATTCCCAGCATAGATCTTATTGTTAGTATTTTTTAAGAGAACAAGAGAATATTATTCTCCATTTCCCCTAAGTGACTGTTTGACAGAATTGGAGCTGTTCTTTTCAAATAGAAATAGTTTATGTATAGTCAGAAGTGCTAAGTTTTTAAAATCTGAGTATCAGTGTTTTGCTTTCTAGCCTGTCACTGAATAATTGTATCTGTACTTTATCTCTCATACTAACTAAGAAGTAGCTGATGTGCTGTTAGGAACTGCCTTTAATGGGAATTTTTAAAGCTTTTCCTAAAATAAGTTATTTATTGGAATTCCTAAGCTTAAGCTATTTTTGATACTGTATATGAAGAGTCTGCTTTTTGTCTCAGGCTGACATGCACGGTACCCTGACCTTCGTATTGATTCCCAGTCAGCAGAGCAAGCCACCTCCCGCGAAGGAGACAGTTGTAAGTAGTTCTGCCTGAGTTCCTGATCTTTGTGATACATAGCTTGATTTACCAGTAATGTGAAGAAACTTCTTTGGTGAGTCACATCGTGGAACAAAACCAAACCTTAATTGTTTAAATTGGTTTAATTGTTACCAGACTAACATCTGAATTAACTTTTGAAAATGAATGATTGTTTTAAGCTGAAACTAATGTGATTTTAACTCCATTTCTAAAATAGTAAGAAATTAGAAAAGTAGAGCTGTCTATGCTTCTGAATTAGTTTATATTACAGCCAAATACAAACATTGGTGGTTCTTGACAAAGAACGTTTTACAAGTGAAACTTCACCTAAAGCCCAGCAGATGGTTTTCAATCTGAGTATTTATTAGGAATTAGCAATTCAGAATTAATCCAATGCTTTTTTTGAATACAAAGAACTTAAATCAGTAACCTGTGGGGTTTTACCTCCTAAAATGGTGAGGAAATTGCAAAGACTTTACAATTGATAGAACTTAAATTCAGGCCATCAGCTCTAGCCTAATGCTACTGTGTTTTTGCCTTGCTATCCTAGGTAATGATTCCATTCCAGTATCTCCTGTATGCCTCAGATAAAGTTTCCACTTTGTAGAATCTTGAAGTTTTCATATATCAAAGGTCTACTGCAGTCAGAGGAAGATGGGGTGTAATTTTTCAGAAGTCACAGGGTTTTTTTCCATCTGTTTTATCCCACAGATACATGTGAAGGCACATTTTGACTACGATCCCTCTGATGACCCTTATGTCCCCTGCCGAGAGTTAGGACTCTCTTTTCAGAAAGGAGATATACTCCATGTGATCAGCCAAGAGGATCCAAACTGGTGGCAGGCTTACAGAGATGGTGATGAAGATAATCAGCCATTGGCTGGCCTTATTCCTGGTAAATAAAACTCTAGAAAAAGCTTGACAGCTTGTTGTTGTCATAGCCACGGGAGCAATATTCTGGTTTTCAAAACCCTACATACCCTTAAATAGCCATTGCCTGAAGTATCCGTGACTTTGAACCTTTTGCAACACAGCCTAACGTTGGTTGCATAATTCACTTCCTTAAAGGCATTTCCATGTATAGATGTTAAATGCAGAGTGAAGCTACTGCTTCCATTGCAGTTCACTTTTCAGGAGCTGCTTTCCTCCTCCACCATTGTGACTCTGGATTCAGAGTTCCCTCTGCTGGCTATGACAGAAATGTGAGACTCCAGCCTGCCCATTCTCTGGACAAGAGAGCAGCTATAAAGTTTCTTAATACATCGAGTAGTATATTTGAAACACATCTTTTTTGTAGTAACTTCTTGGCATGTTTTCACTTAGCAAAGAGCTTCAGTTATTTGTCACAGTCACACTTCCTTTCTAACTGTTGGGGACCTTTATGTAATAGTGTTTTCAGACACTGAAGTCAGTATATGATTTTTGCATCAAAATATGTACTGCACACTAATGCATGAAAGATCTGCTGATCTGTTAAACACAGTGAACAAAAGACTTTGCAAATTCCATAGAATAGCACACTGCTACTTTATGACATTTGATGTAAATCTAGGCTAATATTTCTCAAGCTGAAGTTCAAAAGGTTCAGTATAAGTAGAACATATTTAACATGCAAAAAGAATGGGAAAACAGTGTCATCATAGTGGGGATATACAGTCTTTCCAGTAGTTTCAATTTTCCAGGTAAAACTGTCCAGAATAGTACAAATGCTGTGCAGTTCTTTCTTGAAGAATATATTTTTGAAGCAATAAATTTCTTGGCAATTTGTATTTTATGTTTTTATTTTTTTTTCTTCTACATCATATTCTACTAGAACCTTCAGAGATTTAAAACCTCAGGGCAAAGTGAGTAAGTCATTACAAAATAAGTATGCAGGTGGTTTCTGAATGTTAACTGCTTTTGTACTTTTTTCTTTTTTTTTAAACGTGCTAAGGAAAAAGTTTTCAGCAACAAAGAGAAGCAATGAAGCAAACCATAGAAGAAGACAAGGAGCCTGAAAAATCAGGTTGGATAAATGTTTCTCAAGGGGAAAAAAAGAAAAATCTAACTCCTACAAAGGTGCTAATTAGTGATATCGGGAACTCTCTCTTAGAGTTGCAAACAGTTCTATTTTTCTGTAATACAAGTGGGATGATTCTTTGAAGTAATTGATGTAAATACAGGTCTAAATTTAGCACTTCACTGTATAAATCACATGATTTTTTCATAACTTAAGAGCAATGTAGTTAGGATAAGGAAGAAGAATTTGGAAAGCCCCTTTTTTCATAAAACAATTTTATCTGCTGTGACTCAGTTGAAGTCTTTGCCATGTAACATCTGCTTAAGTTATAACAAGTTGAAGAATGATATGTCTTTTCAGAACTGCAGAATAAATTTCCCACTTCAAAGATCCAGATAACAGGTAAAATATGAAGCTTTTTACTGTATGAGTATTTGATTTTTATGCCTTTTTTGTTCTTAGGAAAACTCTGGTGTGCAAAGAAAAACAAAAAGAAACGGAAAAAGGTTTTATACAATGCAAACAAAAATGATGGTAAGCATCATCTTGTGTACAGTTTGTACACTTTTTCAAGCAACTATAAAAAGTTTATAAAACAGCTTTGTGAAAAGAATATTGAAATTCAGGCTATGATGTTAGAAATACTGCTTGGTGATGTTCTGTGTGGGAGCAGTATTCACGTTTGTAACGGCATTTAGACAAAGATGTGAAAGAAGTGATAGGATTTGTAGGGTCGTTGAGCATCTTTAATAAAGACCAGAAGATGGGGGTGAAAAGATAGCTTTTTAGGCATGAAAGCACTCACAGTTTTTCAATGATGAACCAATTTGTTATAGTTTTGTTGTAATATCTCACTCTGTGTAATTGACTTTAGTCTCTGTGGACTTTATCCACAGAGAATTATACTATATTCTTACAAAAGTACTTTGGGTCTAGGATGATTTTTGTTGTTGTTGGGTATAAAGTGTTATTTTTGTACTAGAAACTTGTTCCTTGGCAAGCAGTTTATGCTGCTACTTACATCAGTAATAAGTGGAAACACAATTACTTTCTGCGGAAAGGGTGGAGGGAAGCCTCCTCTTTCTGGACAAGGGATGAACTTTGAGGTTCTGTTGCTTTGGTGACTTGCAGTTAGATGCTGGGCAGAAAGTCAGGAGCTGCCTGAAACTTGGTCCTGCGTGACAGGCAAGTACCAATGCCACTTTCAGCAAAGTATGTTGTGTCTATTTCATTGTTTCTCCCTCAAGATTATGACAATGAGGAAATTTTGACCTATGAGGAAATGTCGCTGTATCATCAACCAGCAAATAGGAAGCGGCCTATTGTTCTGATCGGCCCCCAGAACTGCGGCCAGAACGAGCTGCGGCAGCGACTCATGAACAATGAAGTGGAACGCTTCGCCTCTGCTGTTCCCCGTGAGTTCCCCAGGCAGACACCACTGATTATTCTGAACACTGTCTGAAGGCAGATCCTTTTCCAGCGTTAGAGGTTGGAAGGGGCATCCAGAGATCGAGTCCATCCCCACTGCCAATAGCAGCATCACCGAGGGTACTCCACACAGGAATGCATCCAAATGGGTTTTGAAAGTCTCCAGAGGAGACTCCACAACCCGCCCCCTGGCAGCCTGTTCCAGTGCTCCGTCACCCTTACTGTAAAGAAGTTTCTCCTCATGTTGAGGTGAAACCTATGTCCAGGTTTGCATCTGTTGTTCCTTGTCTTATTGCTGTGCACCACCAAAAAGAGATTGGGCCCCTCCACTTGACACCCACCCCTCAGATACTTATAAACATTGATCATATCTCCTCTCAGTTTTCTCAAGACTAAACAGCCCCAGATCTCTCAATCTCTCTTCATAGGGGAGATGCTCAAGATGCTTTTGTCTTGAAAATGGTTGTTAGGAGTTTAGGGGTGTTGAGCAGGATTTAGTTTTCACTTGGATAAAGGACAAATAAAAGTTAGATCTTGTGTGGCAAAAAGTAGCTTTGGCAAGTCAGTGCAAAGCCAGCATCTAACAGGATGTTACAGAAGCATTGTAAGAGCTGCATGTTTGTCTGAATAATACCAGAGTGAGTAACAGAAGTTGAAAATCAAGAAACTGGTATGTCAGTTGAAGAATTTTTAACCTACATATCCTTCATAAATTTACATGTAAGTGGCTTTACTGCTTTTCCAAACCATTTATAGTTCAGTAAATGTTATATCATTAATGTGTGATTATGTTTACAGATTAACAGTAGAAGTTGTTAAAAAGATCTAATAGCTGTTTTTATATCGAGAGTGAAACTATTCCTTCCTTTGTTAACCATTTTATTTTTTTCCCTTGAGTTAATGTAAGCAACCCTCAAAATATAGATTCAGCCTTTGGCAACAGAATCTCTCCAAGGATACCTATTGTTGAAAAAAAAATTCTTGCATTTCTTGGATATTTCAAATGCCTTTTTTTTTTTCTTGGTTAGCAATGTCTCCACTAAGAGAAATACTTTTTTTCTTCTCTTCAGTTCTGCAGCTTTATCACTGTCTCCATTGCCTTTTTTTTTTTGTTGTTGTTGCTCTTGTGTGCAGATACTACTCGGAGCAGGCGAGAGACTGAAGTAGCTGGCAGGGATTACCATTTCATTTCTCGACAGGCATTTGAGACTGACATAGCTGCTGGGAAGTTCATTGAATATGGAGAGTTTGAAAAGAACCTCTATGGTACTAGCATAGACTCCGTGCGGCAAGTCATCAACTCTGGCAAGATATGCCTTTTAAATCTCCATACCCAGGTACGCCAAAGCTGCTGCCTCTCATATTTTAATTGTAGAAGCTGCTGTGCAAATCTGAAGAGCTGTAATTGGTTTGTATAAAATGAGTGTGTTTCCAAGGTACCTTTTCAGGTTTATTCCAAGTTTTCTTTCAGTGCCCTTAAGTCAGCTCTATTTAGTGTGCTATGAATGTAGCCTTCTTGTTTGTTGTTAGGAAATGCACGCACCTTTATCTGTGCTAAAGGTAACGGGGGCCTTGGCTTCCAGATATTTAAAGATAGTGATACCATCTGAATTTAAAAATCAATTACAATAAGATCTGTGTCTCTCAATCATCCATTTACACTGTGAGCTCTGAGGTTTTTGAAGATGGGGAGGAAGTTGTTTAGGATTATACTTGGAAGCTGCATTTTGGAAACATTTGTGCAGTTTCATAACAGACAGGATTAAAGTATGTCTCATCAACAACACTGAAAAGCTCTGTAGCTGTGACGTTTTGGTTATGGAGAAAGAATGGACAAACTAATGCGCAGACCTCAACTTGGAAATGTAATCAAACATGGGAAGAGGCAGAGTCCTGGGACACAACCCAATTCTAATACTTATGAGAGGTATGAGGTCTACAGTTGTTACAAATGCTGCAAGATAAGCCCTGAGACTCAGGTGTATCAGTAAAGTTTGGTAGTATTGAAGCTGCAATTAGCCATCACCAGTTGAAAATATATAACTCTTTGAAAATTAATAACTCAGTGAAAATTGATCTCAGAGACAGGTTGTTTGTCTTGAGACAGACAGACTAAGCGTTTTAGAAAAATCAAACTACAGTTTGATTCTTTTTATTTCCCATCTCTTAATGTCAATGTAAATTGCAAAAAAAAAAAAAAAAAGAAATTAACAAAACCCCGAAACACTTAGTATGTAGTAGTAGTGTATCTGATACCTTCTATTTTAATCTTCAAAACAGAAAAGGCTGAAGGTATAGAATCATAGAATCAAGAAGGCAGGAAGAGACCTCAAAGATCGAGTCCAACCTGTCACCCTAAACCTCAAGACTATCTAAACCATGGCACCAAGTGCCACGTCCAGTCCCCTCTTGAACACCTCCAGGGATGGTGACTCCACCACCTCCCTGGGCAGCCCATTCCAATGGCCAACCACTCTCTCTGTGAAGAACTTTCTCCTCACCTCCAGCCTAAACCTCCCCTGGCGCAGCTTGAGACTGTGTCCTCTTGTTCTGGTGCTGGTTGCCTGGGAGAAGAGACCAAACCCCTCCTGGCTACAACCACCCTTCAGGTAGCTGTAGACATCAATGAGGTCACCCCTGAGCCTCCTCTTCTCCAGGCTAAACAGTCCCAGCTCCCTCAGCCTCTCCTCATAGGGCTTGTGCTCAAGGCCTCTCCCCAGCCTCGTTGCCCTTCTCTGGACATGCTCCAGCAATTCAACATCTTTCCTAAACTGAGGGGCCCAGAACTGGACACAGTACTCAAGGTGTGGCCTAACCAGTGCTGTGTACAGGGGTACAATGACCTCCCTGCTCCTGCTGGCCACACTATGCCTGATGCAGGCCAGGATGCCATTGGCTCTCTTGGCCACCTGGGCACACTGCTGGCTCATGTTCAGGCAGCTGTCAACCAGTACCCCCAGGTCTCTTTCCACCTGGCTGCTCTCCAGCCACTCTGACCCCAGCCTGTAGCTCTGCATGGGGTTGTTGTGGCCGAAGTGCAGCACCTGGCACTTGGATTTGAATGCCATCCTGTTGGACTCTGCCCATCTGTCCAGCCTGTCAAGGTCCCTCTGCAGAGCCCTTCTACCTTCTAACAGATCAACACCTGCTCCCAGCTTGGTGTCATCTGCAAATTTACTGATGATGGACTAAATCCCCTCATCCAGATCATCAATAAAGATATTGAACAGGATGGGGCCCAGCACTGATCCCTGGGGGA
The DNA here is from genome assembly GCF_027791375.1 of Indicator indicator. Classification (NCBI taxonomy): domain Eukaryota; kingdom Metazoa; phylum Chordata; class Aves; order Piciformes; family Indicatoridae; genus Indicator; species Indicator indicator. Next base: position 48,060,146 of record NC_072013.1, on the reverse strand, counting down.
CACCACTAGTGACAGGCTGCCAGCTGGATGTGGCACCATTCACCACCACTCTCTGGGCTCGGCCCTCCAGCCAGTTCCTAACCCAGCACAGTGCTGCTGTCCAAGCCGCAGGCTGACAGCTTGGCCAGGAGTTTGCTGTGGGGGATGGTGTCAAAGGCCTTGCTGAAGTCCAGGTAGAATACATCCACAGCCTTTCCTACGTCCACCAGGCTGGTCACCTGATCACAGAAGGAGATCAGGTTGGTGAGGCAGGACCTGCCCTTCCTAAATCCATGTTGGCTGGGCCTGATTCCTTGGCCATCCTTCAGGTGTGCTGCGATTGCCCCCCAAGACAATCTGCTCCATGATTTTCCCTGGCACTGAGGTCAGGCTGACAGGCCTGTAGTTCCCAGGTGTGATATTTAGAGACTCTTCTCTGTTAATAGCTGATACTATTCCTTGGCATTGTGGGGAAACTTACTTCAATGTAGGTGACCTTTTGGTTTTTTTGGAGTGTTGATAGGTTGTGATTGTTGGGGTTTTTTTGCTTTTGGATCCCAAAAAGCAGTTCCTTCAGGTTTAATTAGGAAGACTATTCTTGAACAAACGTAAATGTGTGGGTTCCATGAAGCTGAAAAGTGTTAGAATATCAGTTTTGTAGGAAATGACTGAACTCATGAGTAGTGATAATATTCTTATGGTTAATTATACTGCTGTTAATATATTGTACAGTATGTTAATATGTTACTGTGTTTGGAAAATATGTTATCAATTATAGCACATGATTAATGCATTATTAAATGCCCTTTTCCTGTGTGGAACTGTTAAATGTTTAATAAATCCTATTTCTGCAGTCACTGAAGACACTACGAAATTCTGACTTGAAGCCATACATTATATTTGTTGCACCACCTTCACAAGAGAGGTTACGTGCTTTATTGGCCAAAGAAGGGAAAAACCCAAAGGTAATGTGTCTAACACTGCTTCTGAAACCATGCTGCTTTTTACTTATAGATATGAAAAGCTTTTGGTAAACAAATTCTCTGTACTCTGCTTGGAACTGGGGCACCGTAATGGTACTGGCAATATATGGGAAGTGGTGTAGTTGAGATCTGTGTGCTCCAGGTTAGTAGGCAGGCTAAGGTGAAAGCATCCCAAGCCTTTCCCCACGGGAATGCGAGAGGCACCATGAGGCAAGGGAATCCACTGCTGATTTAATAATCTCGGAACACAGTGTCTCACAACGTGGTCCCTGCATTTGAATACAGAAGTAGGAACCTTTATTTTAAAACTCTGGAATACCCAACTTTACCTTCAAGTAAGCCAAGAGTAATTCTAGGGAGAAAAACAATATTGGTTTTCTTTTGAGAACTTAATCTGCCCTCTTCCAAAACCTTTTAGATAAAGTTATTTATTGATCTCGTAGGCTCACTTCTTATGTTTCAGAGCCATGTCAAGATCTCCACTTACCAAGTTCAGATCATTTGGATAATGAGAGGTTAGAATGGAATTGAAACCCCATAGATTAAACCAGGATGTCTGAAAGTTCAGAAAAGGTTCTTAGCAGCTTATGAGATGCAGTGTTTATTGCTAGGATAATGCAATCTGCTTTGCAGTGGTTGGTGGGAGCATTTTGCCACCGTTTTAAGTATGAACTGAGCATAATGCAGCTCATACTGAGGAAGAAGAGTCTTGCCAATGTAACTCAAAGGGACTCCTGATACAGCTTTTGGTCAGGAATTGTACCTCACTGTGTTCAACAGCTGTGGTGTTTTGTGCTCTTTGTTTGGTGCAAGGGTGATGTATTGCCTGGGTGTAACCTCTAAAAGTCCTTTAAAGTCCAAGTCTTAAAAGAGAGGGGTTTTTATTTTCTTCTTTGTTTTAATTCGCCTGAGTCAAATGTAGTCACAGTATTCATAGACTTGAAATTGGCCTGTTTCCTCCTTTATGGTTATGCAATGAATGAATGAAACTTTATTTTACATAAATGCTTCATCTGATGTATGTCCTGGGGTTTTTTATTGTGGTAATCCAGGAATCAGCAATGACCATTAATACACTGTTACTGCTGTCAAGCTATGCCAGTTTTCTTTCTGACCAGTTATATTGGAGTTGTGTTTATTTCAGTTTATTTTCAGTTGTGTTTATAAATGCTGCTGTGTTAAACCCCTTCCCCTGATAAAAGAGTATTTCCTATATGAATGCCTGTATATAGCTTTGATTTCTTTAACTGTATATAACATTTAGGGAAAAAATCTTGAAAGCCTGAAGTTACTTTTGAAAATACCGTCTTTAAAAAATTATCTGAAAGTATTATACCTGAATATTCCCCTACATAACACAAAAATACAAAAATAAGCTGCAGAAGAGAAAATCAAACACACTTCGAGAATCCAAGTGATTTAAAAAAATTCATAATACATAATACAAAAATAAGCTGCAGAAGAGAAAAACAAATACACTTCGAGAATCCAAGTGAGATAAAAAAAATTATAGCACATAATATAAAAATAAGCTGCAGAAGAGAAAAACAAATACACTTCGAGAATCCAAGTGAGATAAAAAAAATTATAGCACATAATATAAAAATAAGCTGCAGAAGAGAAAAACAAATACACTTCGAGAATCCAAGTGAGATAAAAAAATTCTGAAATAAACTCTTTTTACTTCATAGAATTCATAGAATTGCCCTGAAGGCCATTGAGTCCAACTATAACATCTCCCTATACACTTCTCCCTTTGCATAGTTTATCTGCATTTGGAATACTCTTACTGCTGGCATATTCCCTTCCAGCTCCCAAATCACGTTTTCAATTTTTCTGCAATGTTGTTTACCTGATGTTGTGGTGGCTCACTTAAATCAAAGCTAGGGATGTCGGTTTGGTTTTCATTGCTGTTTATTGGTGAAAATAGGTCAATGATGGCTGTTGCCTGTGACTGGTGGTTGCAGTGCTCTGTCTTCAAAGGAATGTTGCTGTGTTCAACCCCGTTCAAACTTACTCCCACGTTCTCTGCCATCTCCAGTCTTTTTCAGGATAATGGGCTTGGCAACCTAGCTTATTTTTCAGCAACATGACTTAATAGCCTCAGTAAGACAACTGTCATAAAAAGAGGAGTGCTAGATCTTCGTTTTCTTCAGTCTGGGATAGCTATTTGGGAGTTTGCCACTTGTGGCCAATCTTGAGTGCCCTTAGCTCTCAAATCATAGAATCATAAAACCACAGAATGGTATGGGTTGGAAGGGACCTTCTGAGGTCATCTAGTCCAACCCCCTCTGCAGTAAGCAGGAGCATCCTCAACTAGATCAGGCTGCCCAGAGCCATGTTGAGCCCCACTTTGAGTATCTCCAGGGAAGGTTCAGTGTTGCTGTAAACTTCTCAATCACTGGTAGCAGTAGCATGAATGTTTTCTGAGTCGAGTTGTTGTGGGGAGGGGTTTACACACACTAACATCTGGTTTTGATTGCAGCCAGAAGAGCTGAGAGATATCATAGAGAAGACAAGGGAGATGGAACAGAACAACGGCCACTACTTTGATACAGCAATTGTGAATTCTGATCTTGATAAAGCATATCAAGAGTTACTTCGGCTAATTAACAAACTTGACACAGAACCCCAGTGGGTACCCTCTACTTGGCTACGATGAGAGCGCAGTTCCAAGCGACAAATGGACTTCAGTCTAGTGATTTTTCCAAGGAGATTGTGTGTAGGTCTGCCCAGTTCTAGCGTGAATGCGTGCGAGCTCTAGACCTCAGTGGCTGCATCCTTTGCCAGTGAAATTGCATATTCCTGAAAAAATGTGCCCATCAGCTTGTGAGCCCCATTAACTGATCTAAAGATTGTCCAAGGATTTTTTTCTCTGTGGTCTAGAAGTGGAGACCTTGTCAGTACTAAATTCTAAAGCTTTAGATAGTTTGTTTTTTTTTTTTTCCTAGCAACTACTTTTATATATAAATCCACCTTTTTTTTTTTACCTAGAATCAACCTTATGAAATCTAAGATTTTAAGTATATATGTGTGTGTGTGTGTATATACAGTCCATGCTGTCACATAGTTATAAATATGAATGTTATTTAACACTTAACTTAATGACGTTGTGGAACATGATGGTAGTTCAGAAGCATAATTCTACAGATCTTTGGGCAGAGAAATAATCCATGTTATTATTAATACATTAATATTAATGAGAAATCTATCCTGTTCAGAAAACACAGATTGAAGATGCTGCTCTGGTCTAGAGCTGCCCTGTAAAGCTTGAGTTAATATTTTAATTCTCAGACATTCCACTTTCTAATGGCACTGTAATTGGAAAATGTGTATAATGTAAATATTTCAATCCTTGTCTCTTTTTAGTCAGACTTTTTAAATCAGATGTGACTGCACATTGATTTTAGGTCCAAAGATGAATATTAATCTTTTAGATGTGATATTTTTTATGGAATTTTCATTGAAACATATTGACTGAATGGAGCCACTATTTTCCACAGATCTGTAAAGTATTTAGAAAGGCAGAGGTTATATTTTTGTGAAAGAAAAAAAATATATATAGTTATAAGACATGCTTAAAAGTCAACTTCTCATGTTTTATAACAGAATACTGACTAAAACAGACTGATGTGCTGAAGAACATTGGAAGATAGTGGGGGTTTCTCAATATCTGCAAATGGTTCTCATCTTGTGGCTGTTGGGCTAATGGATAACTAACTGGAATTAAAATAGCTGAATGTAGCTACTGTGTTGTAAATGAGTGTTGTAATTCACTAGCCAACACATTGTCCTGCGTTTGCTCAGTACTGCAGTGAAGGTTTGTGTAAAACACTGGCAATTGATTGAGAAAGGGGAATGTTTCTAAATGGTTAAAACAAGCAAAAAAAAAACTTGAAACAAGTGAACAAGAGGCAGGGTCTTTCTGTATCCTAATGTGTCTTGAAAAGCAGATGGGAACATCTCTGCATCCTCAGATGATTCTGAGCTGTGAAGGTTTAACTACATCTGCAGTAGGGTTGTTCTATCACTGAAGCTGAATAGTAGTATCTTGGATGTTTTGGGTAGCACAAAGAACCTTGACTGTGAATATCTCTTTATTTTAGCCATAGTGTTTCTTTGTTCCTACAGGTAAAACACTGGAGTTACGTCGATGTGTAGTTTACTCCTGTCTAATATTGAAGGATGAAAAATAGTTGATTTTTTTCCGTTCTCTCTTGCATATATACTCTTTCTTCAAATATTGATGGAACAAATTCACACCCATAGTTAAAGTATACAGCAGATAAATTGTCACATTATCTATCTTGGTCACTGAACTAACATTCAGGACATTTGTGTATTGAAAAATGAAAGTATAGAGTGCATCCCTGTCTTGTTAGAAACCAAAATTATTTGATGGCTTAATTAATATTTAGGGCAGAAAAGCAATAAGCAATTAGTGGGGATAAGTAATGACCTTTCAGAAAGAAAAGGGGTTGGAAACCTTAATATATTTAGTTCAACAATGTACTAGTTGTTGGCCTGAGGGCTGGATATTCAAAATGATGGCTGTTTGCCTCACATTGCAGGCATGTTCTCAGTTTCAGCCACAGTTTATGACAGCTACAATGTTCAGGTATGTTGAATAGTCAGTTTCATAGATGACAAAATATTGTGTGGATTCTACCCTTTTTAAAGAAAGATGATTGTAAATGTATTAGGCCTTTTGGTATTGGCAGTTTCATAGCTGGGTAAGAAGGTGGAAAGCAGTAAATGTGTTTGTTAAAGGGTGGCCTGGCTGAGCTACGTGCTTACAGTCCAAATCCTTGCAGTCACAATCAGCTCAGGATGGTTGCCGAACACTAAGGTATTCAGTGTTCCCAGGCAGTGTCAGTCACAGGAAGTCATGCCACTAACATCCATCTCCCTGGTTCTTCTGAAATGGCATACAGGAGGTGTAGTTATACAAACAAGCTTTTGAATGTAGACTTGAAGAATGTTGAAGTTTAGCTTGCTCTTAATTCCCAAGGCAGAGGCTGACAGCCATGTAGGGAGGTGCTATGATAGTTTATGACCAATGTTAGCTTTGTCTCCTGATGAAAGGCTTAAGCAGCACTGAGAAATGTACCTGGCTGTCCATCTGCTGCCAGCTTGGACCTGGAACTACCCTGTGTAGAAATTACTCTGCCTTCTTTAATGAAGAATGTGTGTTAATTCCATTGCGAGTGTAAGAGAATGTGCAGACTTCACTGGGAAAACTTTTCAACCTTATCACAGGCTTTGTCATGAGCTGTATCAGACTGCAATTATTGCATCTACATTTTTACCAGTCCAGATTTAATAAAAAATGTTAACTGAATTGCATAAAAGAATTTCTGAATGTAATTATGTGTGACTTTTAAAAATATAGGATGGGGGTTTAATGCCTTAAATAATTAAGGTAACTTTACTGAGACCTGTGGTTAGCCCCACACTGTACTTTTATACATGTATCTGCACTCTGTATTTTGGGACATCATGAACTGCACACTAATGTAAAAATGTAAAATATTTCTAGATTTAAAATAAATCACTGTACAATTTTACTTCTTGTAGTGATTTTAGGAGTCTTCTTTTGCCATCTTGCTGTATGTGTGAAAGACACTGTTGACCCATCAGTCAGAGAAGAAGCTCCCTCTTCCTTCTGACGCTGTGCCTCCAGCAGCAGAGGTAATGACATCTCCTCCGATCTACAGTTGCTCACTTTCAAACTGGGCCTGTATCTTACAGCAGAGTATGGATTTATCTGCCTTCATCCTCAGAAGAGAAATGTCCTTGTGCTTCATAGAGTTATAATTTTTTTAAGGTCCTAATCGAAATTAATGTCTTTGCACTTAACCTTGCATCTGCAGTTAAGTGGTGGATCATGTTTTAAACAAGACGCCTACCTTGAAGACGTTACTAATACTAGGGACAAGGTACTAGTGTTACTGATAGGGCGTGTGTTCAGTTTGCTGATTGCAAACTGATGTCTGTAGGAAAACAGCCCTTCAAACTGAGCAGCATTCAGCAACAGCCTGCTTGTTGGCCACTCTCCTAGACTCCTAAATCAGCACAGGACATGAAGAATCACAGCACAGATGGACTGCTGCAAACCTGCTTTGCTTCCCAACCTACTGGTTGCAATGAACGTTTGGAGCAAGATGTAACTCTGTGTTTGTGGCAGGGAGAGGCACTTCTTGGTTACTTACCTAAAGCAGTAAAGGATAAGTGAAAATGGGCAGTGTGCCCAGTGTGGCTGGGGGTACTGGATGAAGTAAAGGTTTTATTTTGAAATCAACATGACAAGCTTTTAAGACTACCATTTCTAGAGCTTGAGCCAGATACCATTTTAACATCTAAAATTTTTACTTGTTTCTAGCACAGACAGTACACAAGTTGGCAGAACCTCTAAAACCATAGATGTTTTAGGCAGTGGCAACAATCGTGCAAGAAAAATAAATCACAGAAGACTGTGGATTTCATCTACAGGTTAGAAAACTAGAGCTGCCTTTGCTGACATTTGACTTCAGCTGTGCAAATATGGGCTGTAAGCAACTTGAACATCAGCAGTGAAGAACATTACATGCATCTCCCCGCCTAAATAACTTTTTCTTCTGCTTGCACTAGGAAGGGGAGCAATTAAAGAGGAATTTGATTAGGCAAATCCAGAACCATCTTGCAGTCATTCCAACTAAGTGAAGAAACAGACTGAACACACAACAGAAGGCTTTCCAGATAGTAAAGCAGCTCACTTATCTCTGCATTTCCTCCTGTGCTGCAGTCAAATTCCCAGATTTCTAATCTCCCAGGAGAAATCCACAGTCTTCAACTCAAGACTTGTACACCAAGAAGCCACGTAAGTATCATTGAGGCAACATGTCCTGAATTATATTGCAATCTGATATTCTGTATTCTGGGTCCCCTGCTCCATGTACAACAACTGTGCTGAGTTACTCAAAGAGAAGGTCTTCATCCTTCTCTTCTGCTAAGAGATTGGCTGGTTCCTGTTCTCCACCAGCAGCTCTCCGTAGCTCCCGTTCTTTCTCCGATTTGTCTTTCAATACTTTCTTCTTTTCCTGGATCTTCTTTAACCTGTGAAGAGAGATTTTCATAAGTTTTCATAAAAAAAGGCTAGCAGCAACAATGCCATACAACTTGGATGTGATAAAGCCACCTGGGATAAGTTCCCCAGGAAACAAAAATCCCATTAACACATGGCAGAAGGCTTTTGTTGCTAATTGCTGCCATTAAAAAACTTCATCTCTGCAGATTAACTCACTTCATCCAAACTGAATTACATTGACATTAAACATTACATTATACTACTCTGCTTGTCTTTAAGTTAATTCTCCTTTAATTTATTTCAGGTCTGGCATTTTTGCTTTAGATAGCCTGCTCTGTCAGAAGCATCCTTAAAGCAGAACACTTCACAGTACTGTCTGAGATCATTCCCTATGGAAGAATGATAATGACAGCTGTGTACAACCTGATGGTAGAGGCTTCATTTGTTACTTTCCAACAAGCAACTGCAGGTCTCCAGGCACCCAGCTCTGGAAACTCAGTACGTAGCAAGAATCAGGTTATATTTAACAGATTTGGTGAACAGTTCTTGTAAGTCCCTTCTGAGGAATGGTCTGTTTCAGAAAGGGACCAGTCTAGTGTTTTAGATGTGTACCTGTAGAATTCCTCTCGTTCTCGTTCATCCAGTTCTGTGATGATATAAGAAAGAGTACGCTCAATCCTGGGAATAATCACTACGAAAAAAAAAATAGGAAGTTGTTGGGCTGCTGCTGTATTAGCTAGGAAGTTACCTAATGCAGTGCAGAGATGTTCTTTTAAAGTCAATCTCGTAATTATCTGGGCCTAGGGGACACTGACATGTCTTTCATGGAAGATCATACTATTTCATGATGGACAAATACACGTAATTGTTTTCTTCAATAAGACCAGGACTGAAGTAGGTTTCTGAACATCAAATTTTCTATGGCACATTCTTTTGAAAGCTGCAATGGAATTAAGTAAGCAATGATCCCTGATTATTTGTAAGGTCCTTTTTTCCCATGGAAGTCATTTAAAAAATCCTGCAAGAGGTGGGCAAGCTTTGACTTAACTGTTATTCTATCACATTCTTTCAGAAACTTCTGTTCAATGTAGCACTTTCACTCACAAGTACAATCTCAGTTTGAAAAAGTCATCATGAAAAAAAAAAAACACAACACTCAAATATTAACACCAGCACAAGGGAAGAGATAAGACATTAATCAAAGCATTAACGCCCAACGGGGCAAGCTATGTGTCAGAATCACTTTTTGAAAGGAGAAAGCCATTATCAGCCCTACCAAAGTTATTTGGAAGGCTGCAGAGGAAACCTTTTCTACAGTCAAATTTGCAGAGTGATAAGCTGCAGATAAGGCCTGCACATTCAAAGGAACAAGTCTATGAAAACAGTCCTGAAAGTGATGGTTTAGAATCCTGTACTGAAATAAATTATTGCATACATGCAAAGATTATTAAATCGGAGCTACCAAAAACTTGGAAAGGAACCTGAAATAATCAAAGCACCATGGACACTGCACCACAAGGAATCACAGCAATATTGTGCAGAGGTAGTACTTCAGAAACTGCAAGAAACGAATTTACAAACAAGAACATGCAGGAAAGGAAGTCAGATGACAGAAAAACACCAGAGTATTGTCATTGGGACTGTTCTGTTTTCTGAAACAAACCTGTTTTCTCTCTGGATGCCTACTCTGCAGTTACATCCAAAAGGAACAAACAAATGTCACCAGCACTCCACTGGACACGCTGCCATTACAGTTTTAAAAGCAAATATCCTAGCTGTTAGAAGATCTTAATCCACAGAAACATCCTGTCTTTTGTTTCTAGTAAGCAGACTTGACCAATTAAGTTGAAGCTGCTAGCAGAGATTCCAAAATGTTTGTGAAATCTTTATTGCATCTCAATAAAACTTCCTGATTACTTTCTCATGTTTGCACATTTGTTTATCTCTGTGTACTCCAGTGCAATAGGCTTTTAATTTTTGTTCTTACTTGCACTATGCTCCATTGCAATGCTTTCTCAAGAATTCTTGAACTGGTTAGAAATCCTGCTAATGAAGCAGTCCAAAGAAGAGTGGCTTCCATGACCCTGCTCCTCATCTTGCATGGAGACAGAAATTATTATGCATCCCAAATGGAAAAATACTCACCGTGTTCAATTGCATTCACACGCCTGTTTGTGATTTTAATGGCTTCATCCAGTGTAACAAAGGATGTCTGATGGAATGGGATTCAGTAATTAATACACAAGACAAAGTCAGCATTTCAGTCAATTCAATACAGAGAAACAAATAGCACATGAAAGGCAAAGCCAAGTCTGTGGTGTAGCTTTACAGGCCACATTCTTGATAGAAGCACAATTTTTTTTCTGCTAATGTCAGTAGCATGCTAAACACTGAACAATAGCAATTACAAGCACCAACTCTCCAAAGAAAGTTTCTTTCTAGCATTAAGGAATAAGGACTTCCTGGGAGCAGTAATGTAACTTATGTCTGGAATAGGTTTGCAAGTACAGGACGGGGGTTGCAGGAGTATACTACAGCTCAAAGTACTGAGCTACAATCATTAAGACTATGCTACTTTCATTTCAGAACTGTCAGAAACTATCTATCTCCATCTTTGTTTTCCTCACTCCAACCTGTAAGGAGGCCAGTTCCACAAGCAGCTCCACAGCTTTGGCATAGTTCCTTTTCAGCTTAGCCAGCTGTTCTCCACCTCTGGCCAAGCCAGTCAACTCATAGCCTGGAAAAAAAAATCACCACATAGTATTTGTTGCTGTTGCTTCTTACAGTGCTTTACAGAAAACTACAAGGATGCAGACAGCTCAGGAAGTGACTAGTGAAAGCCTCTGCCCATTGACAGATTGTCTTTACAGTGGTTTATGTTACCAGATCATTGTGCATGTCCACAGTTAAGACCTACCAGTCTCAAAACCTGGTAATTCAAGACAAGCCTTCTCCTCATCTGAAAAACTCACTGATTTAGTGAGGGCAAATCCACTATAGCCCCTGATAATCCCTCAATGTCACAGAAACAGGGCAAGTATATGGGAAGTAAGTATACAGGAAGTAAGTATATTTATGCCTATGATGTGAACTGACTTATCAGTAAGGCATGGTATCTTTGAATTCACACAGAATAGCCCTATGTATGTGTAAGATAGAAAATAGTTGGTTTGTACTTACTGTCCCCTCCTTCCTGGTAATGCTCAAAAACCGGCAAGGTTACACCTGATGAAAGTGAACAAGAATGCATGTAAGAGACACAAAGGGTTACAGATTTATTAAGTATAGCTCACTTCTACCTCATTTGCTTCTAAAAAACTATGTAAGCTCAAAAGATTTGTTTCCAGTTCTTCTTACGTAGCTTAGCACGATTAAGTCATGCTAGTTCTGACATTTTAACGTGGAACTTCAGAAATGTATCGAGATCACAGAGATCTAAACATAGGAAAAATTCAGGGAAGTATTCCAATTCACTCAATGTTCAGTTTTGTTTCTGTTTAGTAATATGTTCCTTGTGCTTAAGGAATATTCTAATCATTCAATCCTGATCTACCTTGCTTTTTCTTCATAGACCGTTACTGATACTTAATTTCCTGTTACATTTTTCAGTAAAGCTCTATGGAAGTTATGCTTTATTTGAAGATCTAGAAATTGGACTGCAGTTTATGCAAACTCATTTCATTTTCTGAGGTAAATAAATATAAAAATTATAAGCTGTATGTGAAAAAGAAAACAAAAATAAAACCAAACAGCACATAACAAGAGTTCTTACTTTTAGATGAATAAGAGAAATAAAATAGAGGAGACACTGTTTGGATACATTTCTTCATATTTCAGAATCTCCTCCCACAATTCCCTTAAGAGTTGAAATACTCCTAGTTTGAAAAACAGTCACCTGCTACATTGTCTTTTTTAGCTCTGACCTTGACTTGGGCTTTGTTGACATTTTGGATCACAGTGGTACTGCAAGGAAGAAAACATACATCTTAACTGGGAAAGCTGAAGTGGTTCATTAAGTCAAAATCATAACTATAAAGGTCTGAAAGTTGTCTTTAACCCAGTTCTCTAGGCAATTCATTGACAGACTTCAAAGCTAACTGAGCAGCTTTGAAAGAAGCAGGTTTCCAGCAATGTTTGAAAACATAAAGAGTCACTGAAATGTAAGTTTAGAAATGTCTTAGATCAAGTACACCAAACATAGCTAAAAACTAGCCATTTATCTGGTAAGTTTATTTAAGCTTATTTAAAATATTTTAATCAACCTATGAGACTTTTTTTCCAATGCTTCAATGCAGACCAAGGCCACAAGGTTTGTTCATTTGAGTTTGTAGGTATTTGTTCTTTCAGAGCATTTATGAGTTTGTTTACCCACTAACTCTATCATATATCATATACAAACTTAAGCCTGTAAAATAATTTAGCTTGAAGAATTCTAACGTGTCTTAAGGTCCTCCAGGAAAAAGTCACTATAGAGAACTCTTCTACTGAAGTACAGTTTGCTTAACAGGGTGGAATCTGACTACTGTTTACAGCTAAACACTGCATCTGGTTAGGACAGGAGACAGCACCATATCCAAAGGAAAGGGCAGAATTACTTTCCTCCAGCAGCACACAGGTTACTGCTGAGTCTGATCACTTAGTTCTTCCCCATTGACTGCTAATACCATCAGCTGAATCATTAACACTTCCCCAGCTTGATTACACAACACCCTAGTTACAACTGTAATTTATTCAAATCCAATTAAAAAATATCCTACTGGAGGTAAAATATTTGTTTCCCCTCTCACATAAAGCCCTCGTAGCCCTAGTAAAATGAAGTTAGTGAGACAGGAGGATCGAACAATTAGTAAAAATTACTGTATAACTTACTGGGAGAAAATAATGTACATCCCATCCAGGCCTCAAATTCACAAGAAAGATCAAAATAAATAAATGGTCTGCTGTAAATTCTGTTTTCCCTACATTTTAGATTTCAAGCTGCAAAAAGCAACAGCTTCTCAAATCAATGACTTGCAGGTAAAGTAAATTCTGTTAATCTTTTCACTTTGTTCAGCCTACGCATTTTCATCATGCAAATTCTCTCACTCCTGCAGTGATGTCTCCCACCTTTACCTAATGGAATTCAGGTCATCCTGTCCTACTTTGTCCACTGTCTTTCTTATTTCTTTTTAAAGTGCATTTAAGAATTTACCTATTTTGCTAAAAGAGAAATCAACAATATGTTGATTGCTCTTTTCCATGGGTTGGGACATCCACATGCCACAGACTGGCAGTCCTCACCTGAAATCTCCTGCTGTAAACTTTGCCTCAGCAAGGGAAAAGGCAGCTTCTCTCATCACTTCACCCATCAGCATCTTAGTCTGTTGAAAAAAAGAGAAGAGGCACCGAAGACAAGGCACATCATTACTCCCTTTTCCAGGATAAATAGCTAGCAGCATAAAGAGAAGCAAGAGAAACATAAGAGTGAGAATGTCCTCTATGTGTAGCTCATTCCCAATCTGCCAATCATAATTCCCAGGTGACTGCCCCCCGCCCCCCCCCCCCAAAAAAAAAAAAATCAGCTGTTTCACAGACCCAGTGTAGAGCTCACGGAAATGGCAAAAGACTTTTCTGTCTTAATAATCAGAAAATTCTACTACCAGAGGGTTAAATCACACCTATAATGTAGCTCAGTTGGAAAAGTCTTATTTCATATTGTACTGAATACTGGGAGGCAACTGAAGTTGTTTTCCAGCATACATATGCACATATCTTTGTGAAGCTGTGCTTTCCTCCTACTCCTTTTTTTTCCCAGTTTTCACACATATTAAGCCCTTGTGGCTAAAACCCATGGTGTTGAGAAGTAAGATCCTTTGTGTATTAAACAACACAACATACTGAGTGCCAGGAACTTGTCTGTAGCATAGCAACAAAATCCTACAGCTAACCAGGGATAGGGTAGCAGTTGCAGCCAGAACAGTACAACTAAAACCCATCTAGCATGGTAGAACAGAACAAGCCAGATTAGGCTCTATTGAGTATCTTAGATTTGTCACTGATGTTTCAAAGGAGGAAACAGGATTCGGTGTTTCTTCATAAAGGAACAAGTTCTATCTGGACAAAAGTTCTGCTTCCTAGTGTACCTAGTCATGCAGTAAACATTCTAGATCTGCAGCATCCTCTCAAGCCAGCTAAAGCAAGAAAGATGGGGCTATGAAACATGTTAAATCTGCTCCTGAAGTATCTGTCAGCATCACAGCAACTTTTCTGTAATGTAGAATAGATGATGGGGAACTTGGGACACAAAAGAAAGCAGAGTCTAGGCCTGGTTGGAATGAAGTGAAGAATATTAACTCTCACAAAATTTCTATGTGATTGCAGCCAGAAAAAAAAAAGTAATATTTCTGCTCATCTGTCCTCAGCAGCCTCACTCATAAAAAACAAGTTCCCCACAAAGTTGTCCTACATTCCAGCCTACCTAATGAAGTTGGCAGAACAGGAGCACAAAACTGACAGAACAGACCGATTTCAGATGAAGTGAACCCAACAGAGGAAAATTCTAATTCACCTACCTCAATAATTTTCTTAAGGATCTGCCTGAATCGAAGTGTCAAAGCATCAGATTTTTTCTTCAAGAGGTTGCGACCTGTTTGGGCTCCTTTCAAACGAGCCTTCATGATGGTCTGAGCCCTGTTAAACAGAGAAATAAACAAAAATGTCCTGCAGCATCTGGAAGGATTAGCAAAACACTCATGCAGAGATTTCTGACACAGACATGAATGAAGTACAACAGGATGGCCACTTCAGGACAGAATTTTATATTCCCATTTAAAGTCAAGGGAATTTACTATATAAAAATCTCCATCATCATTGATGATTACAAGGTTATTATCTGCAAAATGAGGGATCGTAGGAAATTGACAAGTCATTTTTAGTGCTTCTGTAACAGGTGTTCATTGTGCTTGTGTAAGTCATCAAAATACCAGAAATCAAACTACCCCAATGGTATTGCTTTTAAGCTTCTTTGCTGCTATGTAATCTTCCCAAAAATCAGACAACACATCAGTCTCTTCATGTAATCACACTATTGATGCTGGGTTCTGATTTTACAGAGCAACAAGCAGTCGTACACCCTGGTTAAAAGAAAATCAGAAAGTACAATGATTCCATATCTCCATAGGCTGCACAGGAGATTTACAAGCCACTTAAAACAATCAGAAGTAACACCATTTTAAGAGATACTAAGTGAGCTGTAGCTCTGTATATCCTTCACTTCCAGCAGCACACCTCCAGGTTTCTTGAATGGCATTAGGAACTGAAGAAGAATTCAACCTTGCTTCTCTTTCTGATGTGGAGTATATTTAATTTGAAGAATCTTATGACTTAACTAGAAGAGCACTGAGAAAAACCACATGCTGTTGTGCTAACTCAAGCTACCACTTTGTACATGCAATCACTGCACAGAAAGGACAAAGCTGACACCAAGTCAACTCTATGTGAAAAGAGCAGCCTTACAGACTTCCTCCATGACCTTGGAAAAAGTAAGTATAATTAAGATTCTGCCTACACAGTGGAATCCATTACTTTCCACAATTAACTGGCATGTGATGAAAATAGCTCCATTAAAATATATCAAATGCTTATTACAGAAGTACAAATAGTTTCAGAATATTTTATGGGTTTAAAAAAAAAAAACAAAAAGTCAAACGGCAGCTTTACTTTCACGACAAGCAGGTCTCTGTCACCACCTTGAACTCTAACTTATTTGCTCTGTTCACCATCTGCCTGGGAGTTGCTGACCTTCTAGTTCAAGCAAGATTTCACAGGCTTTGAGTGCATTAAACACAGTCTTGTTTACAGTCAAGGAGAATGAACAGCTTCTGATGATATACAGCACAGAAGAAGTTCATACCAGCAGGCCACTTCACAAAAATAAAAAAAAAAAGGAAAAAACCCCAAACCCTGTGAAATTCTGTTCTGTTAGTTAACAAAAATAGTTGTTGCAGAAGCAGGCCATCTTTATTTTACCATCCCATCTTACGTTCTTAGCGAAACATCAGCCACAAACAGGGCTGTTAAATATTAAACCTTTGTACACCACCTTCTTGCCTCAATGACATTATCAGCCTGCAAAAGCAGATGCCTTTTAAAAGTGGCTGACCTGCCTTCTCCTAGGACATGTAAACTGAATGAAAGCAGCACTATCAAAGTGCAGGAGTGAGAAAAGATGACTTAGTATACACAGGAATTTATTTCTGAACTAAATTTCAAAAGAGAACCTTTACCATGTGATGTGTTAATCTTCCCACATAAACTGTTATTTCCTGTGTCCTGAGCTCATACAAGGGGGAATAATTATTATTTTACATTTGAGGTTTTCTGTCCTGCAAGGCACCTTTTTATAAGCACTACTACATACAGGCATCAAACCAATTTTATGCAAGAAGACCAGAAACAGCCTTTCACCTTAAGGCAAAGTCCTGGAAGGTTTCAAGAAGGAACTGAACACCATTATTAAAACAGCAATTTTGTTAGCAGATCAGTTTCCAATTGCTTGTGTTCATTCCAGTGTTCCCAGCTTTCTGACTCTTGTCAGGAGACATCTGATTTCATGACAAATAGTTTGCTGTCAGGATCTGGAAAATTACTTGCCTGCCCACTGCCCTTTACGCATTTTACTTCCTTCTTTTTTAACGCTTTATGGACATCCTCCTGAACAGCAGTATCGCCTGTTACGAAGTTAAGGGAAGCTATAGATCGATTTGTGCGGTTTTTTTCTTACACATTTTATAAAAATTTTTCTTTTTAAAAGAAAGATTTTAAATGGCTCCCACACACACACACTGAAGCTGCTTGCGCCGTGGTACCCTGCAGCGACCCTCTGATGGCCGGCCGAGCTAATTTTGAGCCTGAAAAGAGAAACTGAAGAGAAGATCTAGCTGCGGCCTTCAACTGCTTGTCGAAGCTTTACACACAGAATGCAGCAGGAGACCCTGCCTGGAGGCGCAGAGCGCCGGGGCCGCAGCGGACACAGCCAGCGA
This sequence comes from Indicator indicator, assembly GCF_027791375.1. NCBI lineage: Eukaryota > Metazoa > Chordata > Aves > Piciformes > Indicatoridae > Indicator > Indicator indicator. Next base: position 48,043,098 of record NC_072013.1, on the reverse strand, counting down.
ACGGTTCCCAGGGCCGGAGTCCAGCTGGGGACAGGGACCCAGCGATCTCCTGCCTCGGTGGCCCCAGTGATGCCCCACGCACGGCTCCAGCCCCCGTCGCTCCCACCTCGGCGCTAACCCGCCCCTGCGGCAGTGCTGGGGGTACAGAATCCTCCGCACCGGGACCTCGGCTCCCCCAGCCCGGGCCGTGCCGGTGGTGCCCCAAGAGCCGGTCGCCTCTCAGCCGGTGCGGCTCCCCCTCAACCCGCCCTCACGCCTGGGCCGGCCCGGCAGACACTCACATCCGCGACGGAAAGATCTCGATGCGGTCCTTGCCCGACATGGTGGCGGCGGGGACAGAGGAGAGCGCAGGGCGACGGGGCCCGCTGCGGCTGCCACAGCTGTCACCGCCGCCACCGTCACGTGACGCGCCGCCGCTGGCCCCGCACCCCCCCGCGCGAGGCGGTGCCCCGGTGGAGGGCGGGAGCACACGGATGCCGGTCACATGTCCCGCGAGGACAGGAAGGAAGAGGTGCAATTGGCTCCCGGGCCTGTTTGTGACTCCTGGAGGTCTCTGAATCTGTCCCCACCTCGCGGCTCTCAGTGTCGGGTCCAGGGGGCGCTCTAGCAGAAGTTGCCCTTCTGCCTCGACGTTGAGCCTCTATGGCGTGGGAGTGCGGTGCTAGCCTATCGCGGGCGGAGGAGGTGGAACAGGGCGGGCTGGCGCCTGCGTAGTGAGGCAGCGGTGGCTGAACGCACGCTGAGGCAGGAGCGGGACCAGTGGGAGAGGCCGGGCCGCGAGCGCAGAACGGGACCTCTCGGCGTTTGCCAGGTAGTGGCTGCGTTGCTGTACCCGCCGCGCTGCGCCTCGGCCTGTGGTATCGCCACATGGCCGGCACGCAGCTACCCCAGGCTGGGTCGCCGCCGTGGGCCCGCGGTGTCGGGAGGGGACTCGGCGCGGCTTGTGGCTGGGCCCAGGCGCTTGGGCGCGGGCGGGGCGGGAGGGACCGGCGCCGCAGCTGCGAGCTCTCCAGCCGGCTGGACCGCACTCCTCGGGAGGCCGGCCCGGCTCTCGCCCTCACGGTATTTCCGGCCCGGCAGCAGCTGTCGTTCGCCCTGGAAATGCTTCCTTTCTCTGGCACTGCCTGTGTCAGTCCTGCTCCAGCGGCCGGAGGAATCGCCGGTCAGAACTTAGTCCGTTTTCCATTCTCGCCAGTTTCTTCAGAGACTTGTGCAGCCGCGGGCACATACGCTTCTGAGGCCTTTCTAATGTCTTGGAAAGATGATTTCCACCACTGGTGCCATGGGCACTCTGTTCTGCCTGGGAGTCTTCCACAGAAGGCCAAAATGAGAAGCTCCTGTCTGTAGAAAGAGGAGTAGAGCAGAACCTGTCCAGTCTTGCTTGCTGTAGTTGGAGTTGGTCACTTTGCAAAACGTGTCTCAGAAGTAGGCATGTAGGATTGATCTGAACTGCATTAAGTGCACGAGAAAAGTGAGCTGTAAAGGTCTTGGAGTTCTTGGTTCAGCTTCAAATTACATGAAGTTATATGAAGCTTTTAGAGGGATGTTTTTATAATCCTGTACTAGTCTGTATTTCCACTTTCTGAAAGTTAAGAATGAAAATAAGGGTGGACATAGTTTTCTGAAGCTCTTGACATTACCATCTCACTCTTTTGTTAAATTTATAAATAGCTAGAGAGCATTAGCACTGCTGTATGAAACTGTATGAAACTTCCAGCACAGACAAGAGGAATTGAACTAACCTGGTTAGCAGTGATGAGTATGTGAATTCATCAGCAGGCAAATTAAGCCACTTAAGCATTGCTTCTTAACGCATTTATGAAGCATTAGGGGTTTGTACTTTTTTGAATGTATAATGAAAGGATACTGCTTTGATTTTCAGATTTTGTTTTCCTCCTGACTAGCAATATGTTGTGGGGTGCTTTTTTCCTGTGGTCCATTCATGCCAGGCTTGTCCTGCCTTCTTTTCTGATTATTGCCCTTGCTTTCTCTGCTGACACATGACCTCTGGAGCAAGTCTTACAGGATTATCCCCAACATCTTGTGCTGAGTTTGGAAAGTCATCTTCTGGGTGTAATGTCTTCTCCACAATATAGAAGCTTCATTCTGCTTATTTTCTCAACCTCTCACATGCAGTTTTATGTCTATACAAATACCTTCGTGAGCACATCAGGCTGCTTCTTCCCCATGTACAGCCATTGTTAAAATTTGGTATAAAATTTTTACACAGCCTCATGGATTTAGATACATACAAGGTGTGCAGTGCCAGCTTTTCACCCTTTGAAGTCTCTTTGCTACAGTTTGCTGTGTATAGGCAGTATCGCAATTGGAAACTTTTCCACTTCAATGCAATAATAAGCACCTCAGCAAATGGCTGTGGTAATGCTAAAGTACTAATTAATCTATTGTTTAATTTCTATTAAAACCAAGTATGAATTGCAAAAGCCTTACCCTGATTTGCAAGGTGGTTGGTTGTTTTTTTTAGCATGTTTGTAGGAGAAGGCAGTGATGTACTTTGACATAGAATCTTGTGTTTCTTTGTCCTCAAATTCCAGAATGCCAGGACTAAGCTGTAGATTCTACCAGCATAAATTTCCAGAGGTGGAAGATGTAGTGATGGTCAACGTTCGGTCCATTGCTGAAATGGGAGCCTACGTCAGCCTGCTGGAGTACAACAACATTGAAGGCATGATCCTTCTCAGTGAGCTGTCCAGAAGACGTATCCGTTCCATAAACAAACTCATCCGCATCGGCAGGAATGAATGCGTCGTCGTCATAAGAGTTGACAAAGAGAAAGGTATTTGGAGCTATATCAAGACAGAATCATAGAGGGAAACACCAAAAAAAAAAAAAACCACAACCCAGGTTGCTTAGGTATTCATTGGTTTTACAAGGAGTTTAGGATTTTTTAGTCCCCTTAAGCAAAAGATACCATCATTGTGCCATCTGGTAGTTATGATCGTTCTTTTCTTCTTCGTCCTCCAGAAGTTTGGTTTGATCGATCACATCAGTAAAGATTGATTGAGTCCTCACCAGCTCAATGTTTGGTCAAAAAAACACACTGAAGTGTAATTTTCTTTTGATATCTGTGCAGATTTTGAGTCCTAGCTGAAGAGAAAGATCACCGGGCGCGGAGATAAAAAATGTAAATGGTGAGCATTTAATGCTCACAGTCCATCTCATTCATTAACAAGTCTTGAACCTTGGCTATAAATTAGATGATACTTAACTATTGTACCACAAGAATTCTGTACGTTTAAAGTTGAGATAGAAAAAACCAAACTTGCCTGTACAGTCTTCTGACTGCTTTACTATTTTACTCTGGTGGGTTTTAAATATATTTTCTATTTAGAACATGTCGGATTTTGATAATAGTGTTCCATGCAATCTTTAAAATCTGCATCCAGATATAATAAAATAACTAACACTGAGCACATCTCCTTAGAAACCCAACTGTTGATCCCACGTTTCTCAAGTGATAAAATTTTCTAGAATACTTCTGAAACTGCAGTTAACTCTGAAATGAGGTAATGAATGACACAATAAGAAAAAGCAGAGACAAAGGACAGACAAAGTTATTTCAGATAAATTTGAAGTGAAGTTTCCCAACATGTCTAATGAAAGAATACTTCCCCTTACAAATTCATTTAGTTCTCCTACTGACAGAGAAGCACATCTGAAATTCACATAGTGGTCTTTTATTGAATCTTTCTGGGGAACCTATAGTTCATGAGAAGTAGGTGAAGGCCTTTTCAAATTTATTACAAGATTCTGGTTCAAAAGATTTCTTTTCACAGACAGCTTTCCCAAAAGGGTATCCAAGGAGTTACAACTGGAATTTGAGGCCAGGCCTACTTCATTAGGAAACTGTTCAGAGCTAAGCTGATGAAATGCCAACCTTGAATGAGATTGAGTGCTACAAAAATATGCTTTCAACTTGCTTCTTTGTATACTGGTACGATTTTTGCCAAAACTGTGTACAGCAACAAAAATGAATTACTGGTGGCTGACCTATTATGAAAACTTCTTCTGTTTGCAAAGAAAACATTAAGGCAGTATTTTTAAAGAAAGCTGTACAATAGATTTGCTATTAGAAGTATTTACAGTGGAAAGGATAATAACCTCAATGGGATCGTAATCTGATCACAAAGGTTTGTGTTTGTTGCTGCATATAGAGGTAGTGTAGACAAGGGGCAAATCCTGATGCAGAGCTTGCTCTTTATGTGTTTCTCTTGAAGCAGTTAGACTCGTTTGTACTATATCTGACACTCCAAATGGTTTTCCCCACTAGGTTATATTGACTTGTCAAAAAGAAGAGTTTCTCCAGAGGAGGCAATCAAATGTGAAGACAAATTCACAAAGTCAAAGACTGTAAGTTGCTTTGCTGCATTCAGGCACTATTTCCAACTTTTCTCCCAAGCAACCGAAATGCACAGACATGTATGAAAATATAGTAGTGTTCCATTTATTAGTGTGATGGTTTGAAACTGTCTCTTTAATTTTCCTTTGCAAAGTTCAAGCAGAGAAATTGAAAGAGTGTAAATAAGTCACTATTGGGTGTAAGAAAGCAAAATAATGATTGTTCTAAACACTTCCATTGGATAGATAGAAATGTTTAAGAACTATTACTCAAAACAAAGTGGGGCACTCTGCACTCTGCATTCTGCAGTGGGGGCAGTTGCTGGGCTGTCTGGCTGCTGTTTTCTTCTTCTCTTCTGGCTGAAGATAACACACTGACCTTGGCAGCTAAGTTAACAACTTTCTGCTTTCGCTAACTCTGCTTTCTGTCAGGGGGCTTGGGGGGGAGGCCCCTGGGAGAGAGGCCCCTTGGGAAAGGTCCCCTTTGGGGGGAAGCAAAGGGAGCTTGGTTGTGCTTTTCTGTTGATTGTATATATTTGTAAATGTTGTGAATTTTGTATATATGTACATATTCATTGCATTTCATCATAGATTGTAGATTTTGCTTGTAAATAACAGTTTGCATTTGCTTCCAGACTGAGCCAGCCTGGTTATTGTTGGTGGGGGGGGGAATTTCAGCTCATACTGACACAATTAGGCATACTCTGATTCTCTTTAACACATGCAAATATATATAATCCATTCATCTGTCAATGCTAAGCTCTACTAAGCTCCTTCTTAATTAATGAACAGGTCATGTAAGTTGTTGGTTGGCAGTGTGTGACGTAGACAGGCATATTTAAACGATTGGAAATCCAGAAGTGTAGGCTGGTTTAGCACACTGAAAAACTCTTATTGGAAAGGCTTGCAGGTAGTTTAAGGCATTTACTGCCGCCCTTACTACTGTCAAAGTAGAAGGCTTACCATTAAATAGTACTTTTGATTCTAAATCTTTGTCTGTTTGCAGTATTTGTTTTGCATTTTTTAATTAACAGTCCTTTTATGTCCCAGGTTTACAGCATCCTTCGCCATGTTGCTGAAGTCCTGGAATACACTAAGGATGAGCAGCTTGAGAGTCTCTTCCAGAGAACAGCCTGGGTGTTTGATGACAAGTACAAAAGACCAGGATATGGTGCTTATGATGCATTCAAGCATGCAGTCTCGTAAGAATGGGTTTTTTTCCTACTTCAGGGGGGCTTATTTCACATTGCAGAAATTTATTTCCTGGAATAGATCCATCATAGTGTTCCTTTGGATTTTTGTTTGTTTGTTTTCCAGAGTCAGCGTGTAGAAGGTACTGGTCAAGTAAATATAGTAAATTCTGACATCAGTCTTCCAGTTGCTTACTGTAGGTTTCTCTGTCTTACTGCTTTCTTCAAATTCCCAAAGTTCTCTCTTGAGAAAGAAGGCCCTGAGTTGATTTGGCTTATCCATCTTTGAGTCTGCCACTCTGTGTATGTCAGGTTTTCAAAAGCAGTAATTGAGGTATTGGAAAATAATGTGGTTACAAACACTGGAGAGATTTCTATTGCTATGGGTGAGCCTGTAACACTTCTAACAGACGCAGCAGCACAGGTCTTAGTTTGTCAGAATTTTCTTGTTCTTAGTCCCAGGCAGATGTTATAATAAATATCTGCCTCAGTGTCTGAAGTCCCTCAGAGTATTTCTGCTCACACTTCCACTGCACAGGCAGAGTTTTTTGGTCTCAAAATGCAACAAGCTCTGCGCTTCCGAACTTCAAGAATTAGAAATGGGGTCATTAACTTATAAATGGGATTATGAATAGAAAGAGAGAGAAATAGGGATGCTAAGGGTACATGCACTGAGATTTCCCTTAATTTTTTGATGGGGTCTGGCATTTCTAACTTTGTTTCAGAATTAAGCTGTTTGGTCTCCCTCTACCGTGAAACTGGCAATCTGAAAGTGATTTCTCAATAAACTTTTCTAACGTTAGCCTTTCAGGGCACATGAACTTGAGTTGAACGCTAGATGGCAGTATTAAAATTTCAGAAATGGTGTAGCATTTTGATTAGCTTAGAGCCATCTCTGTTTTGAGGGAAGAGACAGTTGTATCTGCATTTAGACTAAATGAAAAAGACCTCTAAGATCATCAAGTCAAACCATTATCTAGGTGTACCAGGGGCAATACTACACCGTATTCTTGAGCACCATAGCTCAAGAATTTACTGGTAAATTTACTGGACATATACTGGTAAAGGGTAAATCGGGGCACATGGCAGCAGAAGGAATTCCAGATCATTCTGTAACTGAAAATACTTAGTTGAACACCTGTATAGTAAAAGAATAGAAACCTATGGTTACACTGGCTGTTTAAGCTTCTCTAAACACAGGAGAATTCCTGAACATACATGCCATTCGTTGCTCATCTGCTGTTCAGGTTGGAGTACAAAGAATTTGCCTTGCTATTCCTTTTTCAGTGCTGAGGCTTCATACAGCATGTGGCAAACCCTCTGATCAATAAAAAGTAAGAGTTAAACATCAAGGACCTATTTGTTGAATGCCTACCAAATGCTTATGAAAGTAATTTAAAGATTTGTCAGGATAGAATGTAGATGAAGAAACAGAATTTGCATGGCAAATAAATCACTTTTGCCACACAGGGGGTCCTGTTTGTTTAGGTTTGGCCCTTCTACTATCTATGCTCATTATATAAAACCATGAAAGATGATGATTTTATTAGCAGAGACCAATCTCCAACAGTGCCTCTGGGTTTGAGGCAATTTTGGTTCACGTTTTGCTAGCAGTATTGGAGGTGACATTACGTTTTTCAGAGGACTGCAACTATTCTCTCTGAAGAACAGGAACCGTTTTTGTGAGGAGTTTTTTTGGTTGTTCTGTTTCAAGCATATTTTGGATAAAATTAATACAGCAATAGAGAATTGACACCTTCAAATGAGCTGCTAACTTATTTTGGTGAACAGCAGATGAGTTTGCCTCTGTGATCTCTGGATTTAAAACTATTAACTTGTGATTTTAAAAAACCTTTTTCTTTTCTTCAGCCAGAATGTAACCAGCAGATGAGTGTCTGTCTGTGATCCAGTTATTGTTAACAATGAGTGCAGGATAACATTACTTTGGAAATTGACAAAAATCTTGCATTTGAATTACACTCTAAAATAATTTAAAACCTTCAGATTCATAGTGGATTCTCTTTTGTGTGGTAGGAGTTTATCTTCACAGTGGAGGGAACATAAACACCAAGCACCTAGGTGTTTGTCTCATTCTATTGTATACAAAGGGAGCCAGGCAGAAGGAATTCCTCTGCTTTAACAAAAGATAAAAATAATGCAGCTCTTTTTGTCCATGAACAGATGGAGTAAACTACTTATCTGCTTTGTTTTTAAGTGCTTCCAGTACAAAATATTTTTAAAATAGATGTGTTTATTTTCTTCTGGTGTTTCTGTGGCCTCTTAAGAAATGTCTCTCTTTTCTTTGCCCGGTGGATCTCTAAGATTATGTCTATTGAAATAGTACCAGAAGTTAATGTTGTGTCATGTTGCCTGTGAGTATAACTTCTGTAACATTGCTTTGCTTGGCCCAGAGACCCTGCCATCCTGGATAGCCTGGACCTGACAGAGGAGGAGAGGCGTGTGTTGATCGACAACATTAACAGACGGCTGACGCCACAGGCTGTCAAAATCCGGGCTGGTGAGTTCTCCCCAGATGTTCAGGGAGCACATCTTAACACCTAAGTCAAATTAGTGTATCTTGTTGCAAACTCGCTTAAAACTAGTGGTTCACAGTGCTGACATTTGAGTGGAACTGTTCAGAATGAAGACACTTTCATCAAGGATCACTTGCAAAATGCCTCTGTGGGTTTTATCGTGAAGTGTAATTTCATATCTGGGCTTTTCAAAGCAAAACGTAAAATGTTGTATGTGTAGAGAGTTTATGAAGACTTTTACATCAGCTTACTAGTTTTCTTGACTAGTGAAATACCCTCCACAGCTTTGGGAGCTGCTGAGGTTCTCCTGGATAAACACTGGATGCTAAAACACATTATTAAACTTTAAGTTTAAAGATCCTACAGCTTTCGGTAACGTTAAAGTTTTATTATTTGTATTTCTTCGTCCTAGATATTGAGGTGGCCTGTTATGGTTATGAAGGCATAGATGCAGTGAAAGAAGCTTTGAGAGCAGGCTTGAACTGTTCCACGGAGAACATGCCCATTAAAGTAAGCATCTGTCTTAACAGTGAAATCAAAAGCAATATTTTTGATGGCCTTAGGTACCAGTAGCATGCAGCTGCTGTTTTGACAATCACATAGTTGAGTCTGGGAAGCCATGTACTTCCTTTCTGATTCCTCTCTAGCAGGTCTGTAACACCCTTCCTTTCCTTTCTGCAGTGTACTGACATTTGTTCCCAGGGTGGTGCTGTGATTTCCCAAATCCCAAAAGTTTCATTTGTTCTGTTCAGTTGATGAAGGTCTTGTAGTGGCACGCTGTGTACCTGCCGTTCCTTTGCACAGCCTTTGGGAGGGAGCAATAGATTTTGTTTTCAGTTCTAAGATTGTGTAACTAAAGGAATGTCTCGGTTACATGTTTGAGTGTTGGCAGAGTAGCTGCTGTACCCAGGCCTAATTTTTCTTCCCCAACAGTTTTAGGATATTTAATGTGTTACTGTGTGGTTTCAAAAAACTTGGAAGTACTTCCTCCTTTGAAAATGTAACAGAAAGAGAAGTTTCTTGTAATAAAAGGGAAAAAATGTACTAGTTTTAACACTCCTAATTGTTTGAAAAGTTGTGCTAGGCTGTTGTACCAATCTGTGAAGTGAATGTTCTTTCTGCTTAACAATATTTGTTTAAATAAACATGCTAGGTAGAAATAACAGATACTGAAATTGGAAATCAGACAGGCTGTATGTACACTTCCTTGTCTGCTGTTTCAGTCCAAGCTGTTTATGCTTCTAGAAACGATTTTTATAGTAGGAAAATGTTTCTTCTGTGAATTGTACATCCAGACACTGTTACTCACTTTGTTTTTGATATTTTTATTTGGTTTTGTTACTGAGTTTGCCTTTTTTTTGCCTTCTTCCCCTCCCACCCCCTGCCGACTCCCTACAATGTGATAGATTAACCTGATTGCCCCTCCTCGTTATGTGATGACTACTACAACACTGGAGAGAACTGAAGGACTGTCTGTTCTGAATCAAGCCATGGCTGTTATTAAAGAAAAAATTGAGGAGAAGAGAGGAGTCTTTAATGTGCAGATGGAGGTAAGAACACATTACATTCTAAAATGTGGTTTTGGTTTTTTCTCCTTGCAATATTTTTAAGTCAAGCAAGATCGGTAGTGCTAGGAGACACTTTATCAAAAGGTATAAAAAAAATCTTAAAAAAAACCCAGAACTTCCGTGTTCCTTAAATAAAGAGATGGCAAAAAAAATCTGATTTTCCTGGGGTTTGTGTGACTTTAAGATGTATTTTATCTTTTGCTCTTTAGGTAGAATCAGAGTTATGTAAACATAGATGGTGTTTCTTTATGACTGTTTACCAAGTGTTCTGGTTTGTTTGTGGTTTTTTTCAGCCTAAAGTGGTTACTGACACAGATGAAACTGAGCTTGCAAGGCAGTTGGAAAGACTGGAGAGGGAAAACGCTGAAGTAGATGGGGATGATGATGCTGAAGAAATGGAAGCCAAAACTGAGGATTAAATGTTCTGGGACGTTTAGAAGAGAGACCATATGAAAAATTAGAGAACCCATTACAAACACTCTGGACTAAATGTTTCCAGTATTGAAAACTTCAAATGAAAATACTTGAAGTGTTTTACTGTTTTAAAAAGACCAAAATGTAAAGGCTCTTCTCAATAACACTCAGTGCAGCAACTTAGAGATATTGAATCCTTTGAAAGGAAGGTGCCTAGTAAGATTCCAGACAGATCTGGCCTGAAGGAGGTTGCAGCCCTGTGCTTAACGTTTTCATACATTACAATTCCTAATTGGTGATTACAGCTCAATGCATCTGTTAATGATCTTTCCTGGGAGCACCAAACAATGTAGTTGAGCAAATATTCAATAAATTCCTGGGCTGTGTAATGCCAAGATTTTATTTTTTTCCCCTCTTCTGTCACATGGCCTGAGGTGGTGTGAATATAAAGTGTGGAAGGGTATGACCAGTGGGTGACCTCTCTTTAACACTGAAAGGGCTTGCTTTTGTTTGGTTTAAATCAAGCCAGGAATGAGTGGAACAGAAGGAGTTTTTTCTAAGTTTATTGATGCAGACTTGTCCTTTGTTCATCATCTGCATTTAGGGACCAAGAACTTGAAAATATTAAAATAGCTTGTTACTATCCCAGTAAATGTAGCTGGTAAGTGAAAAATTGTATATAGGTGCACTTAGCTCTTAAGTGAATAGAGCAGGAGCTTTAATGAAGTTACTCTGAAACAGGCAGTACTATGTTGTGAGCTCACTGCTTGCATGACCTTCAGTTCCGCCTACCCTAAATCTGGTTTAGGCTGGACTCAGTTATTCAGTCTAGAAACAACCTGTTTATCTTCTGTGAAGAAGAGAAACAAGATGTGTTTTCCATGTTGGAGTATTAAAAAAAAAATTCCTACTCCTTTTCCTGTGGGAATGGGGGAGAGGAATTGTTTTTAAGTAATCTTTCCAAATTGCAACATTTTTTTAAACATATTTATCTTTTTTCTTTTGATTGTCATATCCTATATTGACCTTTCTTTCCCTTAATATTTTGTGCCACTAGAGGAAAAATGAGTCTTTGAGCCTTAACTAGGAATTCTTAATAGTGCCACAGTAAAAACAGTATCATTGCTACATGATGTTGCCACAGAAAGCACTCACAAAGGGTGTTCGTCTTGGAATCCATGCTTGATTATCAGAAAAGTTCACATATACCCAATTCTAATAGTAATGCAAAGCCAGAAAAGTGAAGTAACTACCAGTCCTTGCAGATTTTTGTAAAATGCCAAATGCATCATCACAAAATGAAGACATTTTTAATGGGTGGGGTTTTTTTCAAATTGTTCTCTTTTCAGAAGTACGACAGCATGGGCATGGCTTGAAGTTGTGGTAGTGTCTGTTTCCTGTTTGAACAGCTCTTCCAGCTCTGCCCAGTCACTAAAATAATTGTGTGCCTTCCATTTAACACAGTATGTGTGTACTCTGACTAAAGAACAAAGTGTTGAAAAAAGCTTAGTCACCATGTGATCAGTATGCCAAAATAATGCTCTAAAGGAAAGCACTGGAAAATGAGCCACGTATGCTCTTTCTTTAGAGGAAAGGGCCAAGGGGTTGTAACCAAAGGGTTACAAATTAGTTTCATCTCTTAAGAGCTGTTTTGGTGTCTTAGGTGAATATTTCTGTCAGTAGCTTAGGCAGAAGTTTGCTAAGCATGTTCAGTAGCTACAGGAACTTTTAGAGTTTGAGCCTCAGCCTGCTGGTGTACACAATTCTGTGTCAATTTGGAGTGCAGAAACGGTGGTGATGGTAACAAAGCAGCTTAAGATAAATGCATTTCAATTGTTTGTTACCCTAGCAGATAAAATCAGGCTCTCCTATTGCCTGAGCAAATTTTAACCAAGAAGATTAAATCAAGCATGCAAGACAACTTAGTGGATATTTCTCATGTGTTGCAGTAGCCTGAAGGAGGAGATATAATATGGCAAATTTTGAGGCCAGTTAGCGAGGAGCGTGTAAGGGAGCACTGAACCCCTGGAGCCCATGCTGGGCCTTGACTGTGCTGCATCAATTGCTGTATCCTGTAACAAGCATCTTTAGATGAAATGATCCCTTCTATCATTGCTGCTCCATATTGTATGCATAGAGCTGCATTTGCTTACAAGTGCATACCAAGGTTTTGTATGAAGGTCTTTGTTGAGATGGCTAAAGCAAGGTCGCATATTCCTGCTGTCACTGCAAGGCCAAAGTCTCCACTTGCGCTCCTGTGGACAGCTGAAGGGAAAGGCACAAGTATAGCTGTGGACAGCCTGGTGTGTTCATAAGGATTTCAGCTTGACTTTTGTATCCAAGTTTAGTTTTGTAAGACTGGCAGCTAGGAAACAGTTTTACTTATAACACCTGATAAGGGCTTGTTTATTAAAAAAAACCCCAAACAAACAAAAAGGGAAAAAAACCCATGTCAGGCACACAGTCCAGTAACAGACAGCCCAGTATCACGTTTCTGATGAAGGGGGGCTGCTATAAAGAGGGGGTGCCCTGCTTTCTTGGGGCTATTGTGACTTGTCAGGCTTTTAATACAGGGACAATTCTTTGCTGTTTTCTCTCTGATTCTGACTCTTGTGTTTATTTAGAGGCAGGGAAGCTGGCGTGTTTTTCTTCATAGTGGAATCTGCACTTTGGTACTAAATCTCAATCATTTTTTTGTTCCAGAGTTCCTACAGTTAAACTGTTTTCAAACACCTCTGCCCTTCTGCAGATAACTTTAGAAGTGCTGTTACATCTGAATACTTTTGAACACTTGTCTTTCAGTTTTATCTAGAGACGTTTCATTGTTCTTTGTTTTGATGTGGTTTGTTGGGTTTTTTTCATCTTACTTCATCCCTAATCCACTAAAGGACCTAAACATTTAATGGTGCCCTACACCAGAGGGCAAAATTATAGCATCTTAAGAAGGTTCTTTGAGAAAGCTGAGTACATGTAATTTTTCTTGTGACAGGGTGGTACAGAATGGGCATTGCAGAGCATGTGACAAGGATTGTCCTGTGGGCAGGTTCTCTTCATCAGCTGTTCATGGCTTTGTGAGCGACTGGCCTGAAGGTACTGTCCATCAGGTCAGCCAGCTGAAATAGAGGCTATGCTTGGAGCCACCTACTCCTGCTCTTCTTCCCTTTAACTCTGAGTAGCATCCTGAGGTCCTGAAGCCTGCAGCTGACTCTTCCCAGCCACCCCAATGCAAATTCTGTGGCATATAAGTTATTTTGGAGTCACTCTGAATGGAAGAAAATGTCAATCAGTGAACTGGGCTTTTTTGTTCAAATGCTACACTGACATGTGAAAAACACTCTAAAATGGATCTGAGGAAGCAGATAGTCCTCCTTGCAGTGAGTTTCAAGTCCCATAGAAGACTTGGTATAGAACTCCTTTAGGTCAATACAGATCAAAGCATGTCCTTTTCCACCAGCACACCTCAGTGCCAGAACTTGCCTTCTCCACCCAGGCAGCCCAGATGATGTGACTTATTTTACACAAGGTTTGTATTTGCTCAGTCTCAGGAGGCAATATAGGGGCAGCTTCTTCGCCTTGATTAACTACAGAATTAAACGGGGAAGGGAGGGTGTGTATGGTAAATATCCAAACCATTGAGCAAAGTAAAGGCTTTAGATTACAAAAAGTAGTTGATACAAACCCAGTTTTTTAAGTTACCAGCTACAGCAGTGTTTGCTTCGCCATTCATCTGCAGTTGGACAATAAAATTCTTTGTTGTTAATAGTAATTTTTCCAAGATCCATCTGCAGGGTTGTGGGTGGTCTGTGTGCTGGAGAAAGAGCTTGCTCAGATCAGCAAAGGCTGGTTATGGTGTAATTCTGAGATCACTGTCTGGGCAAGAGCCCCCTGCAAGCTTCTGCCTGTCCTCACTAGCATGAAATTATCTCACCCACCTTGTTATGAACTGCCTGCAGTAACAAGCTGAGCAATGTGAAGTCGAGCCCCACGTACCAGATGATGGAACACTGTATTCCTGAAGCTGATTATATAAAGAGTGCGTTTCCAGCAACAATGTCTCGTGTATCTAGGCTCAAGTTTTCTTCTTTTTTCTCAAGTTTAATTCTGAAACACAGAACATCATGAGCTGAAATTTTTCTTTTTTTTTTTTCTGCTGACTGCATCAGTTTTTTTCCCAAGATTCTGCTTCCGAGTACAACTTCTATTTATATATCTTTATATATATACAAGGAGACAGAGATTATTTTTTAAGTTAAAAGAAATACACTCAGTTAATTTCTGATTTATCTGAGGGTCATCATAATATTTTAAAAACACAAACATTTCCATTGATATCTTTGCATGTCTACATACCTATAGCAAAAAAATACTCTTAGGTGTTCTGTTAAACTTACTGTACTTACTCTAGGTGGACTGAAGAATGAACATAACTGGGATACAGCTCATGCAGCTGGATGCCTCATGGCTCCCTGCCTTTTCCAAAGTGGCAAGGGATTACAGCAGGAGCTGCAGAGGTTACTGCCACATGGGCCAGTGGCTTCTGCAATCCCAGCCAGCATGCTTTCTCTTTATACAACCATACATTTTTCTAACTTCCAAGCAGTGTTCAGTCACTTATTGTATTTTCCCTGGTCTCTGCAGGATTTTTCTCTGGGTTACCTCCAGTGCATGGTCCTGGATTAATTTTGAATTCTTCGATGTCTTCTTCTTCTTCACTAAAAGGTATAAAGATCAAGAAATTATTTGTTTTTTCCTTTTCCTCAGTGAAAGTGAGTGGTAATCTGATCTGGTGTGCAAAGATCCTTGAGGAGGCACTTCATCTTACTGAACTCTGGACTTTCTTGCATAGCAACAAGTAGTTTTGTTTATTTCTTACACTCCATGTCATGTTTCTTATCACAGTCCCTAGCTCTGCCCACATACATCACATTAATTTTGATACAAGTCAGGGAATACTAACAGAACATCCAAAGACTTATTTCTGAACAGCAGCACTGTCTGAAAGAATAATACTGCTTTATTTCATCAGGGCAAGAATGTATCTGATTTATCATGGCAAAGATCTTAAAAAATGCAATAAACATCAAAGCTGGTGTTCAGACACAGAAAGGGACTTGGTTTCAGAGGTGCTCAGGAGTTACATAAGGTCACTGCATGGTGGTCATTGATCAGATCACACAAATGGTTGCTTGTGTAAGGATTTTGTGTATTAAATTGTGAATCTTGGCTTATAGGTCCAGAGGTCACTGAAAATAGAGTGCTTAGTGGCTTCCACAGTAAAAGAAAATTTCTAGCCAAAGAAATTATTTTAAATTTGTACAAGTGTCCTTGTACTCAGAATATTCTAAATGTTATGCTTAAGGTATCCTGACCTGTAGGACCCCAATAAGATGTGTTCATTAGATGAGAAATTTTAAGCAGTGGAGTTGATCAGTCTGAAATTTTGAGGGATGTGACTTTATAATTCTTCTTCTCCCTCCCTGATTTGTCATCATGTGGCCAACTCTCTCAGTGCTGTTTGTTTTGGTTTGTTTGGTGGTTGGTTGGGTTTTTTTGTGTTGTGTTTTTTTTTTTTTTTGTTTGGTTTGGTTGGTTGGTTGTTTTTTTTTTTCTATTCTAAATTCTGTGAAATTCTTTTGAGATCCTTTTAAGATTTTGTTTTACTTCCCAGAGGGCAGGTAACATATCAGAGCCAGCTCACTGTTTAACTAATGTCTCATAGGTAGGAAGAGAGGAGAAAAAAAACAGGGAAGGGAGAATGCGTCACGCTGGAGGAGGAGGAGGCTAGCAAAGGAAAATGAGCTTCTTAAATCGTGTGCAGAGGGACAGACTGCCAGGGCTCCCGTGTTTCCCGGGCAGGGGCTTGGCTCTCTTCCCTGCTGGCCACGATGCAGGAAGCAACTGGAGTCCTGAAGGAAGGCTTCCTCGTCAAACGGGTAAGGTGTCCTTCGTGGGGGTCGGCTCATACGTGGAGGCAGTCCCTCAGCAGGGACTGGGTAGAGCCAGGGTTCCTTGAAGGCAGCCAGATGGGTGCTGGGTTTGAGGGGCTGCCGCATGCTTCTGGGAAAGGAGCTTCTCCAGCTTTGTGCAGATGCCTGCTGGGGGAGCTGCATGAACTGCAGGTGTTTGCTATGCTCCCTCGAGTTTCCTTGTATTGTATTTTACCAGAGGAAAGTGAATCAGCTCTCAGGGTTACTCAGAAAGCCAATGAGTATGTCTGTACCTAGGGCACACCTATGCAAAGAGTACATTAAAAAAACCTACCTGGCAAATGACTGCATGGCATCAGTAGACATGGCCATGGGAGGATGAAGAAAGGGAAGATGTTTTGACAGTCTCCTAAGATAATTTGTGTCTTCTTTAGTGACTCAGCTAAGCAGGAGTTTCTATGTTATATTAGGATGGAGAACAGGCTACCTTTTTGAAGGTGATCAGAGCAATGTAAACATAGAAATGTATTTGAAATAACTTCTTTCTACACCTCTCAAGCTGTACTGCAATAACATTTTAGCCAAAATATGGAGAAAGAAAAGAGCTGAAAGATGATGTCACAGATTTCAGCCTTTTCAACACTACTCCCTGTAGAACTAAGTTGGTCATAGTTGGGACACAAGAGGACAAATTAGCAAGGAGCATAAGCTGCTTTTAGTACCAAGATCCTGTCTCAGTGACTCATATGGTCCTTGATTGCACACAAAAAGTGTGATTCAAAGGTTTGTTCAGATCTTTGCCACACCTTGGAAAATGCTTTTCTACAGTACGTGGCAGTGCTTCTGGTGCCAACACACAGGTAATCCTGGTCAGGAGCTCTCCTGGCAGGCCTCCTGGCCAGCCAGTCAGCTGCCAGCCAGGAGAAGCCATGATCTACATGGAAAAGGGCTACATGGCCCAAGTGGTTCCTCATCCTCCCTTCTGCATCAAGGACAGAGTAGTCCCAGCTCTTATTCTCCTCTCTGGGCTACAGTTCTCTCTTAAGTACTTGACTACAAAATTCGAGATAGGAAGCCAAGCTATCATGTGAGTGAGAGGACTAGGCTACCAGCAGCACCCTGAGCTGTAAATGCCAGCACATCACAAAGATACACAGTTTGATAGGAAGGAGACCACAGAGAAGATGACTACAAGGAACCAGAAGAAATGAGAACAGGGGTCAAGAGGGGGAAAAATGAAGGAGTGTGATCAGGTAAAGAAAACAGCTTTCTTAGAGAGCAGAAGCAAAGTGATTACCTAAATGCATCATGACTTAATTATATAGTGTAATGTATTATAAATACAAAGTTCATGTGTGGGAGTTAGGTAAAGACAAAGAAAAAAGGGTAAGGCAGCCTCCTGAAAAAGAGGAAATCACCAAGAAGGATAGAAAAGAGCCATAGCAAAGAACATACTCTCAGGAAAAATGTCCAAGGGACCTTGCAACAGGTGAAAAAAACAGAAGAAAGCAAAGGGGAGAACAAACCTAAGTCATATAAATTCTATTTAGTGTAAGACATATGATATTAGATGTAAAGCACCCCAGATTTTAGAGACTTATTACCCCACCTTTGCTTGGCAATTGCTGGTTTTCCCCTTTACTCATAGAGGATTAATGAGGTTTGCTTCCTGCCACAACTGGACCTTGCATGTTCCTTTCTTGCTATGCCCACCATCTCCCAGGTGTCAGAGCTTCCTCTGCCCAGTGCTTTTGCCTGCTGGCTGTAATTCTCCATTGCCTGTAGAAACGCTCCACACACCGTGAAGCTGGACCTGACATTGTCAGACAGGACTGAGCCTGTCATAGCCAGCCCTCACTGGCTTTACTCTCCTGATCAGATGGACTAAACAGAGCCAGGGACTGTTTACAGAGGGGAAAGAAGAGGTTTTTATCTGTGTTTTGGTATTACGCACGAGGCATTCAACAGCAGCTTTCACTCAGTTGTCTGCCATTAAAAAGCAGATTTCCTCTATATGAAACAGTAGCATAGAGAATGTTTTAGCCCAGGAGATTGGAGGCAGGTAGGATAGAAATAAACCACTCGTTAGAAGCAAGAGTGGATGTAAGGAAGAGTCAATTCACCCTTCAAAGCACTTTCAAAACCGTTTGGCACCTACAGCCACATCAGAACGAAAGAGAACAAAGCACATTAGACACCACACAGGGTCACCAGAGAGGAGGACATCATCTCCAAGAGTCCACAAACGTTTTGGATATTACCTTGCTCCTGCTCAGTTCTGTCAGCAGGCAGATGTGCACCTGAATGACAGCTCTTGGAGATAATTCATGTGAGGTTTTGCAAGTAACCATTCTTGCCCACAAAGATGTCCTTGATGAAGGAAAAACAAAGCACCTTTCTATTGCTCCATGATCTTATAGTGATGGAGCTGTGCTATTTTGTTGCTAAAAATGTGTATTTCAGGGAGAATAGAACTCATGATTACTTCTTGACTTTCTTTTTGTGCAGTTTCTCATTAGTTTATTGTAATTTCAGACACACACAGACAAAAAGAAATATGGTCATTTCTCAATGCTTGTGCTGAAGTTAACTATGTGAATTTCTTCCCCTTTAGGGGCATATTGTTCGTAACTGGAAAGTGAGATGGTTTGTTCTGCTTCAGGATAAGCTGCTCTATTACAAAATTGAAGCAGGCAAGAAGGAGCCTTCTCCAAAGGGCAGGATACTTTTGGATGGCTGCACCATTACTTGTCCATGCCTGGAATATGAGAACAGACCGGTATGCCTGGAAACATGTATCCTTTCTCAGTGACACTCACTTTCTAACTTCTCCCTACTCTTGTCCTCTCCTCCTGACTTCTTTCACAGAATCACAGAATGTTAGGGGCTGGAAGGGACCTTGAAAGATCACCTAGTCCAACCCCCCTGCCAGAGCAGGATCACCTAGAGCAGATCACACAGGAATGCATCCAGACAGGTCTTGAATATCTCCAGAGAGGGAGACTCCACAACACCCCTGTTCCAGTGTTCCCTCACAGTGAAAAAATTCTTCCTCATGTTTCCATGGAACTTCCTATGCCTCAACTTCTAATGTCATTTGGCATTCTTTGATTATGACAACCATATCACTGGGATGTTTCTAGGATTAGGCCCATCCAGAAGCAAGCTGCTGTTAGCAGTGCAACCAGGACAAGCAATGGACTCACTCATTGTGTCTTTGCTGTTCCCTGTGGCCAAAACCAAGTCCCAGCTATAACCAAAAAACAAACAAACAAACAAAAAAAGCCCCCAAAAATCACATCCTACCACACAGAGTGGGAAGAATAAATATAATGCATTGGCCCAACAGTGTGTGAAGAGAGAACATGGAGAGCTCAATAAAGTCTGAGGAGAAAGGGAGAAGAGGAAAGCTTGTCATCTATATTAGTTGCCTTAAACCCTGCCTGTGCCCTTGCAATGCTCCCAGGCTGGCAAGCCAGACTCCTGAAAAGGTGAGACACTGCTGCTGTGCAGTTTCCAGCAAGAGAGCTCTGGAACGGAAAGTTTCTCCTGCACTTTGCTACTCACCCATGGGCAGGAGCAAACAGACTTCCTCTGTGTGGGGCCACAAGGGAAGTGACTCTGGGAGCTGCTATTTCAGTACTTGTCACAGCAGAATGGCACTAGTGAGAGTTAGTAGCTGTTCAGAAACTAGAGATCTGGATGTGAAAATTCCATATTCAGCAGCACACTCTTATGTAATCCACTACCCAGATGTCTGCTCTCTTTTAATTTCCATAAGTTCCATGCATACAAACCATGCCTAGAACTGAAAGAACTGAAAACCCAGGAATGTGAGGTAGAGGGAAATAAGAGTATGAGTTGTGGGCCCCATCCTTCTGGACAAGTGTTACTCTGTACTGCTCAGACCTTGTGTCACTTAAACCAGTGCTAATAGAATCAAAATGCAAGTGGAGGACAACAGCTAAATTATGTTATTGCTTTGCACTTCCTTCTCCACAGCTAGTCATCAAGCTAAAGACAAAAACCAACACAGACTATTTCCTTGAATGTTGCTCCAGGGAGGAGCGAGACTCTTGGGCTTTGGACATCACTGGAGCTATTCATGCTGGTCACCCAGTACAGGTTCAAGAGCTTCACAGAAAGAAGAACTCTTTCAAACTGCTTGAGAATATCAGTCTTCAGTAAGTATACATGGGTTTTCCTTCTCTAGCTCTGCAGTCTGCAAAGCAGCTGAAGTGATGGATAAGGAGGGTTAAGGGAAGCTCCTCTCTGCACAGATTGGCTCCCACGTGGCCAGAAGCCTCTTAGCCTTAGATTTGCACATACTCTTGCCAGGGCATGGGAATCACTTTTTCCTGATCATCATTTATTGAGAGTATGGGGGTTCTGCACAGGCACCTCACTGCTGGCTTGAAGACCTTCCTAGTTATCTGCAAAGGTTCTCACCGTATTACCTCAGAAGATGGAATGTCAGGAAAAGACTGAGCGATTACATTGTTCATGCCATGCTGATCTGATGAACTTTCAAAGCTGGTAGCTGGAATCTAGTCTACTAGGATTTTTTGGGTGCATGATGTTAAACCAGAGGAAACAAAGAACTGATGAAGAAATTTTAAAGTTACATTAATCCGACTGATGTTGAGAAGGGTAATGGAGGCTGGTTATAGCTCAGTTTGAAGTGCTTTAAATTAAAAGATATGTGGTGTGTACTGCTGCTATTGGGAGACTAAAGTTTCTCTATACCATACTTAGAACAAAATTTCTGGGGCAGTTTCTCAGCTGCTTCCCATCTTTATGCTGGTAATCATGAGGATATTCCAGGCACTGCCAGAAGCATGTGTGAATTTCTGCATTTCTATTCTACTACTACTGTGGTCCTGTGCTCTCTTTTACAGCCACATAGTGGAGAGAATGTGTGACAGCAGTACTGGAATTAAGCTGACTCGCAACTTGGAGCAAGGCAGCAGATACAAAGAGACCTTCACAGGTACACCTACTGCAGGAAAAGTGCTTCCTCATATCTGACATACCATGTTGAAGAGACAGGGAGGCTACTGAACTGCCTTCATAATGGGATCAATTATGGCCAAGCTTTCTGACACCTTTTCTCTTTTGCTCTTTGGTAGTGTGGAAGGACATGTAGGACCCCACACTTTCAGTCAGTTTTGTGCTTCATTGACCATCTTTGTGACGGTGCCAAAATTTTTCAGCAGATGAAGACCTGTGTATCAGGATACCATTTGTCTCCCACAGAAGAGCACATGGTCTTGGTATGAGAGCTGCCTTTCTCCCTGCAGGTTCTGCACTCGTGGACTGGCTCATCTCCAACAGCTTTGCTGTGTCACGATTTGAGGCTGTCACCTTGGCATCCATGCTGATGGAGGAGAACTTTATCAAGCCCGTGGGAGCCCGCAGCACTGAGGCCACACGCTACAGTGACATCTCTGAGCAGTTCCTCGATGACTCCTCCGCACTGTACATGTTTGTAAGTGCTGCAGCTGCCAACAGACTCTCCTCTGCCCCTCCTCACGTGTGTGATTTGGGACAGTAGCAAAGACAACATGCACAGCATGCAACCAGAGGCGAGATCTGCAGGCTATGAAAGCAAAGATGGAAGGAACACCTCTAGGATTGTAGTAGTACTACCATTTGCATTGGAAGGATCTATAAATTACACAATGAAGCACTAAAAGGACTGTGACCCTTGAGTGCCCTGCTGTGTCTGCATTTAAATGAGGCCAGGCTGTAGTTATGCTACAACTCAACACCACGGTGCATGTGCTGGCTTTACAACTGCGATGTGTTGCTTGTAAATCTCTGGCCTACAAAGCTGAGCAGCAGAGCTACAGAATAGAATTTATTCAGGAGTAGAATTTAACTCAAGGGAAATAAAATGCAGAAGCCAAAAGCGTGCCTAGATTAAAAAGAAAAGTGGGACCGTTTTTTTTCCCATTTGCAGGCTGAGAGCAGTAATAAAAATACTGTTTCCAAGGAAGAGCTACAATTTAACATCTCTGAGCTAAGCGGCACAATCGTGAAGCAAGGATTCTTAGTGAAACAGGTAAATATGCTTCTTTCAACCTTCACTGGGAAACAAGAAACATGGCAGCTCTTTGAACTTCCTGGAGAACAGATGTGGTTTATACCAGCACGGCTGGGGTGTTGTGGCCAGCAGAGCTAGCTTGTCTGCCAGTACTACTATCAGACATCATGTGGTGGAGTTATAAAGAAGTGAGCTACAGGATTGCTGCTCAGGCAGGATTAATAGGATATTCTGCACAGGCAGGGCAGCCACCCATCACCCCAGGAGATGAAAGCTGCTCAGGAGCCTCTCCCTGTGGGCAGCAGCAGTCATGAACAGCCTGCAGCGGGACAGCCTGCAGCTCTCCCTGTGGACAGCAGCAGTCAGGGACAGCCCTGAGGCCCAGCACCAAACCTCCAGGGGCTGAGGATGCTCTTGGGGCCTGGCACAGGCTTGCAATGCTGCCCTGCACTGTCAGCAGCTGAGAGGGCTAAGGGACAAAGAGGAAAGAGCTGTGAAAGGACCTGGATAACCCTCTCCAAGCATGCATCACATGGGTTTTCAATCCAAGACCCATATTCAATCTGAAATTAAGAGCAGGAATCAAGGCTTTCTTGGTTCTCAGCACAAGGAAGGGAGAGAGGCAGGCGTTACCAATGTATGAAGGATGTTAAGCAGAAAATCCTGGGAGTTACTAAGATGTCATGGAAGATTTTTCTCTGTTGACTCCAAAACCCTATTTTTTTCAGTACTTGTTTATGTTTAGCCTACAGCGTGCAGGAAAATGGCCATTTCAGGAGGTATGTACTGGTGGTAACTTTAATTCTTCTGTTTTGCAGGGGCACAAGAGGAAAAACTGGAAGGTGAGGAGATTTGTTTTGAGAGCTGATCCTGGTTTTTTGCACTACTATGATCCCACTAAGGTATGTGAGTGGGGACTTACTACCTTAGAAATCCTCTTACAGACCTAAACATTAGAATGAAAATATAATCATGCTTGTAAATGTTTCTCTCACCCAAATCTTCTTCTGGGTTCCTCTGTCCATTTCTTAGGAATTTAGACCTCTCTGTCCTCTTACCCTGGACTTTGTCCTTGTAGGATTTTCTATCCCTGCATCTTCCCTTCTATCTTTTCCCCAGTGAAATTCTTTTTCCTTAACCAGGAGGCAGCAATCTTCTTGGTATTGGTCAGTTGCTGTGCCCACACAGTATGGGCCATGCTTCGGCAGTGATTCCTCCTGGGCTGTGATCTCTCTGGCCTGACATCTCGCCACTTAGGGTTCATACAGTTACTGGGATATTTTTACATTCTTATTCCAACACTGAACAGGGTCTCCTTGATGCTGAAATATTTATAGGAATTTCTGCTACTCAGTTTTAAATTTGCTCAAGGGATAGTAGAATTTATGTCTATGGATATAATAATCAACGTGAACAACCCAGGAGGGCATGTGGATCCAATAGCCTCAGAAGCATAGAGTGCTGGAATGCCCAATAGGTTGCTGAAAGAATGTATAGAAATGTTTTATGTAACTTTTAAAGGAAGCAAACCCAACATAATAGTGAAAAGCTGGTTCATTTTTTTGTTGTCTGTTTCTTTGTGGGTTTGTTTGTTTGTTTGGCTGGGGTTTGTTGGGTTTTTGGGGTTTTTTGTTTTGTTTATGTGTTTGGTTTGGGTTGTTGTTTTTTTTTTCACTGCAACTCACCCTTGTAATGCTGTAAACAAACTGCAGAACCTGAAGATCAAAGGAGAGAGCCACCCCGCTAGTGAAAAGTCATTTTTTCCCCATGTCCCAGAGTCCTAGTGAAAAGAAACAAGATAAAAACTTGCAGAAATATATATCTTGCTATGAGATCTCATTGCAAGACCATGCATAAGTTTGAAATGTAGCTGTTAGCCTACCTGTGTGCTTTTAATTGATCTTCACTGTTCTCAGCTACATCAGAGGAACACCTGAGACTGGAAGAACATAGCAATGCATTTAAGTACGTGTCCTAATTGACTTCTCTTGTGACACGGATGTTTTATATCTGGAAAGACTGACATTACATCTCTGCCTTAGTCAAAATAATTTATCTGCTCTGGGAAATTACTCTGATGATGATATTTTCCAGATATGCCTCATTTCCTTTTTCTTGGCAGGAAGAAAACAGGCCGGTGGGTGGATTTTCTCTTCGTGGCTGTCTGGTCTCAGCTCTGGAGGACAACGGAGTCCCAGCAGGTAAACAGAAGCCTCTAAACTTTCCTATGAAATTATTTATGCCATACAAAACCTTTGAATGTGGGGTTGTGTGTATGGCTGGATCTGTATGCACGAATGGGCTGGTCTTTTCTCTCACAAGAAAGTGAGAGAGAGCCATATCTTGGCTCTGGGTTGCCCAAGCCAGAGGGGATTTTTTAAAGTGTTATTTCCATTTATCTTAGATATTCCCCTTTTTATGGATTTTTCTCAGTCAGATGACTCTGAGACAGTCCCAGAACACTGATTAATATTAGAGAGTTAATAGAAAATGAGGAAATGTCATCTTTCTGAATGTTGCTTAAATGAAAGTACTGAGACATCCCCTGCTGCCATCCCTTTTCTGTATGTCCTCTCTACTTACACTGTTACCTTTTCCTTTTTTGATCTTCTACAACTTAAATGTAGGGAGAGACATAAAGACAGCAATACGAAAACCAGTTCTGATAGTGAATATGCATAGCTTAGGCATGTCTAGAACCTCAGCCTCACAGGTGAGTGTTTCTGCTGTTAAAGTGATTTATTTTATGACCCAGTCTGTGGATCTTGAATAGGGAGCATCTTTCTAAAGACAAAAGATGGAGTTTGAAAAAGATCTTGTCCAGGGTGGGGGACAATGAAGAACAAGAGAACTCCTCGCTAAGAGGAACCTGAAGATTGGGAGGAGTAGATCTAATCTACTGCACAAAGTGGTAGGGAGTTAATCCCTCTACTGTGTAACTTAAGTGAGATTCTCCATTTAAACAGCAGCTCTTTTACATGTGATGCAGTAGTTCACCTGGTCTATGTGAAGGATGTCTGTACTATATATAATTTTTTGCAGAAGGAAAATAAAACCATAAAAGCTTTAGATGTCTTATCTACGAAAGGTCTGATACCCTAACTCAATCAATTGAAATTCTTCCCTATGAAGCTTCATATCTACCACAAAGCATTTTCCTACACACCTTCCTGATCTGCCCTTTTTTTTTTTCTCTCTCTGCAGGAGTGAAGGGCAATGTGCAAGGCAACCTCTTCAAAATCATTACCAAAAAGGACGTTCATTATTATATCCAGGCTAGCTCCAAGGCAGAGCGAACACAGTGGATTGAGGCAATCAAACCACTGACATGAGTAAGGTGAACTCTGTGCTAAATGACAAGTCCCATTTGTGACCAAGATTCCTGCTCTCATTGTCTGTGAGCGTTGGTTTTGGGTTTTTTGTTTGGTTTGGGTTTTTTTTTGGTTGCTTTTGTTTCATTTTTTGTTGGTTTTTTTTTTTCCATTAGATATTCTATTTTTTGTTATTTGTACTGCCACAGCACCTAGCAATTCCTGGCAGACCTGCATCCCAGGTGACTTGGTGTCATATAGACTCAGAATGATTCTCCACCAAGAACTTACTATCTATAGAAGGGACAACAGACAGCAGATAGATATAGATAAACAGGGCTTTGCAAGGAAAGACTGAAATACAATATTCCAAGATGGAAGAAAATAATTATTTCACATATCTGACAGATCTGGATTATGCTTTATCCTAAAGCAGAAATGCCTTACTCCTTTCCCCTTTATAAAGGGGCTCATAAATTTAGTTAATTAAGACTGACTGAATTGAAGTCACAGAAGATCCTGGTGTCTGAGACTGCCTTTCTTGGTGTATCACAATAGTCTTGTGCTAAGTGTGCTAAGCCACAATCTGGCTGCCAGGATGATTGCTACTGTGAAACAAACCAGGGATCTGTCTGTCCATCCATCTACCATTTGCTTCTCTGTGAGGCTGGAAAAGATCAAAGGATTCTCCTCTCTGGTATATAGATTATTCTGATGCCAATAATGGCCCATAGCAGTACAGGATCCTGAGTATCAAATTAGACCAGTGGCAGTTATGCCAGTCAATAGCTGGTGCTGAGTACACTGGAAGAAATCACTCAGCCATAAAAGCCAGACTTTTCCTCCTGATTATCATCCTAAGTTAATTTTTGTGGAGCACCACTAGGACTGAGAACTCCAATAGCAGTTCTGACTATTGCATTTTCTATTTTAAGCAATTAAAATTTCCATTATTTATCTAGTAAAATTGACTTTGGTATCATTATCTCTCTCTCTCTCTCTCTCTCTCTCCACACATATATAAAGTTCAGTATATTTGAATCTCCTGTGCTCTTCAGACATGATTTTGCTCAGAGGATAGTCTAAAAAAGAAGGGTTTCATACACTGTAAATTTAGATTTATAAAGAACATTTATATGAGACATTCTCCATAACAAAGAAGGGTAAAATGGAATGTAATAGATGATGAAAACACCTGATCAGTCTGCTGATACATTATTTTAATAAAATTCCTTGTGCTTTCTGAGTACCTGTATCTGACAGCCAGACCCTGCAGAGCCTCCAAAAACCCTCTGACCACAGCATGCTATATACCTTCTTGGAGAGGAATTTGATAGCCCTCTACCCATGGAGACAGCTCTTCACAGATGTTTCTTTTTTGTTCTCCAAGTTATATACCTTAGACAAAGAATCTTCATCTCATCTGGACATTCCCCTTCATCCTGTGTTATAACCAACTAATCATAACAGAGCCCAAGGCAGCAGCTATGATATATGCATAGATATGTATTAGAATAGCCATGTATTTAGGACTTCTGTCTAAATCTACAGCAATGAAATAACAGCACAACACTCAAAAGCATTCAAATATTTAACAGAGATGGTAAAGAAGTTTGCCAGCAGAGATGCAGTTTCAATTAAATACAAGAATGGACAATGCAGTTTCAGCTACAGATACCATTCCCTAGGGCTGGTCCAGAGAAGACTGAAATTCACAGTTGTTGAAACCTTTGAATTCACAAGAATGCTGTCTGCAACAGGCAGGAATGCTGCTAAGGTATTTATTGCTCTGTACTGGGAAGCACTTTGTGCTGACCAAGCCAAGCTACCAGGAAAAGCAATTCCTTCTTGATAATGTGAGGTGGGGTCTGCCAGACTTCCTTTTTCTTACTTATAAAGAAATCTTCTGCTTCTCCTCCCTCAGTCTCACCACCTGCATACTGCCTAGTTCTTGCCATCAGGGTAGCAGCCATCCCATTGCAGAATGCTCAGCTCCACTGAGTCAGCATGTGTGAGGGTTAGGGGACCACGAGGATGTGAGATGTTGCATAGTATCAGAAATCTTGCAGTTTGGGGGCTGAAAAAGTATTTCAGCAAAGGCCCTCTGATTTACCTGGACCAGCCACAGTTGTGCAATTGCTGAGAGCAACTGGGGAAAAAAAGTGTATGTTTCAAACACATCAGCAAATGAAAAAGATACAGTTCCCACTCTCCAGAATCAGACAGAGAAAAGAGACAAAACATTTCTCAGACAGGAAAAAATACAATTGCCTCTGTCCTCTGGTGACACTGTGTTTTTTTTCTTTCAAGCCACTTTGGTAAGCTTGATGTCCCCTGTGATCTGCAAAGCTTTCACTAAGTTCAGAGGCTGAATACGGTGAGTGAAGTCACAGAGCTGCCGTCCATCAAGCAGGACTCGTATTTGCTGGTGTTCACATAGGAGTTCCATCTGCAATGGGGAAGGATAGGAGAAGGTGTTAGAGATGATTTCACGAGTATGGACTTAGAACCTCATGTGATGGGGATAGTGAAGCACAAAGTCTATCAGTTCTGACATGCCCTTAATAAATAACCTACCCTCTGCTGTGATGATACTCTGAGCGAGCTCTTTCACTAAGACTAGAGAAAGGAATAGGCCTCTCTCTTCAGGGCTTGAACTGTTGCTCTCTGTGCCATACTAGACTAACCTGGCAACGTCAATAATTAGCTCTCTGTGGGCATAGCCTTCAGTCTTTTCCATCTTCTTTTCTCCACCCTATTCATAGTATCTTAAAAATTACCTTAAATGTGTCTCCTGCTGTAAATGGGAAGTAGGGAATAGTCTTCTCTTCTCTTCCCCACTTCCCAGCAACTCGAGCATTTCGGGTGATGGATTTGTCACTAAAGTTAACTGTAAACAACAGCCCAACATCTTTGTTTGCATCCAATGGATCACAGAGCAGAGTCACTGAAAAGCTGAAAAAACAATTAAATGGCTAGGACTTTCAGACATGTGAAAGGACATGGGGAATGTGGCAGATGCCTGTAAAGACTAAAGACATTGACTTCCTGTCAGACTGAAACATGGGACTTCTACAGGTTTAGAAGCTGCAGAAAGGGGTGAGAAGAGGCTGATCTTTGTTTCTCCTCCAGTTTCCAGTAGGGTGCTAGTGTCTTCTAATGTTGCTTTCCCTCTCTTGTGGATGAACTCAAACCAACAAGCATGAGCCAATTCTAATTTGTGTCCTAAAGGAGGTTATGGTGAATGCTTCACCAGTGGAAGCACTGATCACTGCAGATGAAAAAAAACTGCACAGATCAGCATAGCTGCTGCTCATCCAAATTAAACACATCGGTGAACCTGCACCTCCTCTGCCAAACCCACTGTTTTTCATGTGGTGTTTGTTCCAGCCCCTCACAATCAAACAAGATGCAGGTTCTGAATTACACCTCTTCTTTGGGTTAGGAGGGGGTGGCAGGGAGGGAGGGAGGGAGGGGAGGATGCCACTTGTGTGGCCACTCCAGCTCATGTTAGATAAGAGTAAGGAGTAGAAAATCCTGACAAGGCAGTTAGAAAGGCTGAACAGTGAGTTCTTTCTTGCTCTTTAAATCTTAGTCTAAACAGGAAAATTAAATATAGCCATAAGTTATGAATCTGTCTGACTTTCTTCCTCCAAAGAGCACAGACCTTCAAGGAATCTCTTGAATTTAGAAGACAGGTAGGAGCATGTATGATGGGGTGAAGCCCCCAACAGTGCTTTCACATACCTCTTGGGGTTGGAGTGCACCATTCCTATGACTGTGAGTTTCATGGCTGGTCTCAGGCCACCTTTAATTTCACCAACATATTGCTCCACCTGCAGGTACAGTGAAAAACGTGCTGCTGTAAGTCATGCCGTGGGTATAAATCAGCTTTAATAGCTGCTTTGGTCACCTCATGTAACTCAGCTTTATTGGATTTAAAAAATATTTCTGGCCTGAAGTACTTCTGGCATTTTTGGTATAAATTCTGTCAGTCCTGGTATCTGAGGCAAGTAAGAGGGCCACCATAACCACATTGGCTGCCTGACAGGACTGCTGGCTCCAGTGGGCAGTTGTGACCAAAACTGCTGTAAGTCAGTCAAGTGGCCACCATCAGTGCTCCACCTGACTAATACCTGTTATTGATAGCTCTGACACATGCCTCAGGTTGCTCTGGGAACAGCCACCACTGACTTCAGGTGACTGATGCCACTCTCCAGGACAAGAGCAGGTGCTGCAAGTGCAGTGGTGACCCACATGTCTCAGGAGTGACAGGACCCAGATAGCTGACAAACCTGTGATGAGATGGTGATGACACAATAAATCTAATTGCAGCAAATCAAAACCTTTGTGGCAGTGTAACACAAGACTGCATGAACTTGCTCTGCCAGCTCAAATTCAGTAACACATTTTGGTAGGCTAACTTGATGCCAGCAGGGCAGGTGGTCTTTTTCCTCTGCCATAAGAGCACAAAGCCAGTGGAGATGCTGCCCAGCTGCTGCATGTTGAAAGAAATGCAGCCGTGTCCTCACAGCTGATTCCTGTCACACCTGTCCCCAATACTTTTTCAAATCCAGAAAATGGCTTCTTGGTGGATCTACTTTTGTAAAGTTCACAGAAACTTGTAATTACAACTGCCACCCATAGATCAGAGCCACATTTACTTGCTCCAAGTAATTATCTAATAGCTTCGGTGGTCAGTGGAGAAACCAATACAAGCAGTGGCTGAAATGGAAAAATAGAGAGCTTGGAAACAAGTGATAGGGACATTAGAGACATTTAGAGACTTTAGAGACATTTCAGAAAGGTCTTTAAAATGTAAGTGCCAGAATGCTACACTGCAGCATGTAATCGCTCCCTATGCAGATTCACTTAGAAAGAAGCTGCTATAAAACATGAAGTGTTACTAGCAATTTGTGTGGCACTGATAATACTGCAAGGCAATGCATAGCAGACCCTATTTCAGATAAAAAGTACTTTATCATTCCAATGCTCCAAGGTAAAAATTCAGACATTTTTTTTGCTAGCAGACCTGCAGAATATGTGTTTTATTATTTTTACTATGGGAAGCACTGCATCAGCATGGAAACCCATGGACTTTCTGACAGCAAATTGGTGCCCATTCCCATGTAAGTTGCTCTGGGTGTTTCATACTTATTTTAAATTCTGAGAAACATAACCAAGATCAGATTTTTAAATTATTGAATGCCAGCTTGCTTATCAGAGATTCAAATTCAAGATGAAAAATGTTTTACTTATACCCTATTTCCTAATTTCAATATGTTCGTTATATCTCCTGCTAAGATGGCCTTAAATTATTTTCCCATCTTGATATCCAGCCATCTTTACAACTTCACAGACATGTTAATAAACATCTAATTCCTAACAAGGCCAATACTGGGAGAAGTTAATGGAAAAGTACCTTCAAAAATTACAGCAGTGCTGCTGATTGCTACATTTACCCTTGCAGAAGTGAGTGGGTGACTCCAGCAGGTATATTTTGTACTTTTTAACACCCAATATGTCTTATGTGAGGGAGCAGCTCCTCAAGCAAGGAGTCTGATTGTAAAGAGATACTTTAAACTGGATAAAGCAATTAGAGAGTAGGTAATAAGTATAAAAGATCCCAGGCTAAATTAACTTCATCTTC
This sequence comes from Indicator indicator, assembly GCF_027791375.1. Classification (NCBI taxonomy): domain Eukaryota; kingdom Metazoa; phylum Chordata; class Aves; order Piciformes; family Indicatoridae; genus Indicator; species Indicator indicator. Next base: position 48,012,099 of record NC_072013.1, on the reverse strand, counting down.
CTGCAGGTCCTGTGTCACACTAAAGCACCTTCTTTGTCTGCACAAGAGAAAACAATACCCTAACTGAAAGCATGCATTGAGAAATGTTTTGCATAGAGCTGCACCATAGTAAGCACCTTTGTTAAAGGCACAGGGAATCAGAACTGAATGATTTCAATACTTCAGCCAGCATGGCTCAAGTGAGTTCAGAGGCATGACTACCCATGCACCATTTCTCTGACAACACTGAGTTTACAATACAGGTGAAAAATACTCAGGGTGCTGTAGGAGGTAATGGTACAAACTCCTGCAGCATCTTGCATGGTTTATTGGTGGGTCCCAGCACATGCACATAGACTTATCCCCTTTCCCTTATTTTTCCAATCAGGAGCCCTGAGGACTCAGTCACTTACTTTGGGACACCTTTCGTCCATCATCACTGCTTTGCCTCTTGCACTTGCCTCCGTCGCAGTAGTCCCTGGAGAAGGTTTTGTTTTGTGTGTCAGGACAAAAACAAACAAAAAGCATAGAATAAAGGGAGGATGTTGGGGGGGTGTGGGGGCTTATCTCTGCCAAACAGTAGCTGGACACCACCCAGCTGAGCAGCTGAGTCATGGCCCTTCAAGCCTGATCCCACCAGGGAGGCTCAGAAATAACAGAGTGAGCGTGAGAGAGCAGGGTGGCTCCAGTGGTGGACAGTCCTCTGAATAAGAAACTTCCCTGAATAAAAAAAACTGGCTGGATGGCCAGGCCCAAAGAGTTATGGTGAATGGAGTTAAATCCAGCTGGTTGTGACTCAGAAGTGGTGCTCTCCAGGGCTCAGTATTGGGGCCAGTTCTGTTTAATGTCTTTATAATTGATCTGGATGAGGGGACTGAGGTGTAAGCCTCAGTAAGCTAGCAGATGATACCAAGCTGGGCAGGAGTGTTGATCTTCTTGAAGGTAAGGAGACTCTATAGACGAATCTTGCCAGGCTGAATTGACATGGCCTGTGGTATGAGGCTTAACAAGGCCAAGTGCTGCCTCCTGCCCTTGAGTCACAACAACCCTATGCAGGACTTGGAGCAGACTGGCAGAAAAGGACTTGGGATGTTGATTGACAGACAGGCGAATATGAGCTGGCAAGTGTGCCCAGGGGGCCAAGAAGGCCAACAGCATCCTGGCCTGTACCAGCAACGGTGAGGCCAGGAGGAGTAGAAAAGTGATTGTGACCCTATACTCAGCATTGGTGAGGCTACACCTCAAACACCGTGTTCAGTTTCGGGCCCCTCATTACAAGAAAGACATTGAGGCTCTGCAGCATGTCCAACGAAGGGCAGCAAAGCTGGGGAAGGATCTGGAGAGTAAGATTTATGAGGAGCGTTTGAGGGAGCTGTGGTTGCTTAGCCTGGAGAAAAGGAGGCTCAGGGGAAACCTTCTTACATTCTACAACTACCTGAAAGGAGGCCGTAGTGAGGTGGGTTTTTGTCTTTTCTCCCATGTAACAAATGGTAGGATGAGAGGAAATGACCTTAAGTTGCACCAGGGGGAGTTTAGAGAAATTCCTTCACCCGAAAGGGTTCTCAAGCATTGGAACAGGCTGCCCAGGGAAGTGGTTGAGTCCCTGTGGAGGTATTTACAGTACGTGTAGATGTGGTGGGACACGGTGTAGTGGTGACCTGTCAGTGCTGGGGTAGCACTCACAACATACATGCAACCCTCTCTCTGTATGTTTGTGTGTATAACGCCTGTGCGTACAGCCTCTGGCCAGACGGACGACGCTGGTCCCCTCAGGCAGCGGCCGGCCCACACGACTGTACAGCCTGAACGGGAGCCTAGGGCAGCAGCTAACCAGAGCCACCAGAGATTCGGGCACGTGCTGGTGGGCGGAGATGGGCGTGGTTGGCGGCGGGGCCTGCGCTGCCACCTTCCCTGCGACGGCGTCAGGCGCCCTAAAGAAAGATGGCGGTTTATTTACATTCTGCCCCAGCTCGGCCAATGGGCGCGCGGCCGCCCTCGTGCCCCCCCGGCGGCGCGGTCAGCTGAGGTGGTGCCCAAGATGGCGGCCGCTAGGGCTGGTGTTGCCGGGGTAGTGCAATAGAGCCTAGTGCCGCCGGGGTGGCCGCGTCCTGCCCCACCAGGTAATGCGGGTCGCGCCAGCACGGGCCTTGGGGGTCGCTGATCCGGGACGTACCTTGCGGGGGAGGGCGAGGCCGCGGGCGAGTGCGCGGGCCGGGCGAGGAGCTGCCGCCATCCCCACAAACGGGCGGCCGGGGGGTCGGGCGGCAGTGAGAAGCGACGAGAGCATCCGGCGAGTTACTGGGCTGGGTTTCCCCGGGCGGCGCACCCGCCGCGGGGCAGTCACGGCAGAGCGGTAGCCGTGTTATCGGCCCGCGGTGCTTGGCACCTGACTCCTCTGCCCCATATGGGACGAAGCCACTTGAAGCCCGGCCAGGGCTCTACGCCTGGCCGTGCCCATGGCGATGTCAAGACGAAGAAAACATCAGGATGGTGCCCCAACGCGCCCTTATGGCATCTGTCCTTGCGTATGTCACCCTGCCCAGGTCACCTGCTTGTCCTGGGAAGATGCATTCTTTTGGAAACGAAGAAGAGGTCTCTCTGGAGCGGCTCTTCGGATTTTTCTGTGAGTGTGTACGGCATGGTGACTGGGAACTTGCGCAGGCCTGTTTGCCCCAGCTGAGCCAGTGGCATGGGGATGGCCCTGAGAAGGTGGAAGCGATTCTTCAAGCTCTGGTGGTTTGCCCGGTGGGGGTGAGGTAAGTAAAGTACTGTTTTGGTTCGGTAGGCCTGAGTGTGAAATGAGAAAGAGCAATCAGTTTAGTGGTGACTGTAGGACGCAAGGAGAATCTGGGAAATAGCACTTTCTTCAGCAATGAAGTGTCTTGGAGGTGTGCTGTTCTTTGAATGCTGACATCCTGCTGCTGCCCAGCCCACTAGGATAGTGAGATGTATTCTTTTATGCAGTGGACAGGATGATTGGTACAAGCTTAAAACTTCTTCAAAGCTTTTAAGAACTGATTTTGTTTAATTATAATGAACAATATGAAGGAGAAAGAACACCTTCTGCAATTATATGCCTTTGACAGTGATCTTTGGTTAATTCAGGAATGAAACCACCAAGAAAGCATGGTTGTTACTTAAAATGTTCACATTTTTAGCTCTTGAAAGACCTTCCAATTTCTTAAAAAAAAAAAAAAAAAGTTCAAATTATGCTATTGATTTCTTATTTCTCTCACACTGAATTTTGCAATGGCATTGGTTTTACTCAATCCTACCTAGTTTTGATCTCTGCTTCTCAAGTAGGTGCATATGAAGTGTGACTTTCTAGCACTTCAGGGAACAGTGATATTCCCCCTCTCCAAGCAGATGGTAATACTTCTTCATATTAAAATTGGTGTAGCATTTTGTTAAGGGTTCTATGAAACAGTTTGCACTCACAGCAGTTAAAAAAGTCTGGAGGAAGGTGTGCATGTGGTTAGATGAATATTGTTAATGGCCATGTGAGACAAGCATTTTTGATCATTTTATCTCTGATGGTTGGGCACTTGAAAGCTTTAGTTAGCAGTGCTGAGATTTTTAACGTCCAATAAGCTATCTTGTGCTTTTCCCCTTTTTCTAGTCCTTTTAATAGTACTGAATACATTCCCTAACAGTGTAGGTTTTTGAATGTGTGTATAAGTACTGGAGCACATGAAAAGCCGTTGTAATTAGAAGTATTCTTTGTTTTATTAGTACATTAATTCACTTTTAGTTTGGACATAGAGCTGTACTGGTGCTGCTGTGACCTAAAACTTAGTTTCACTTTTTTTCAGGTAGAGCAAGGCAGAATAGGAAAAAGCAGTGATTGGCAGGCAGCCAGAATTCAAAGAAATCTGCTGAAGTGCTCAAAGAGGGCTATACAGACTGAACTTTAGACCAGGAAAAAAAAAATAGTCATTGTTTTGAAGCAAAGAACTGTGGCAGTAGTGTTGGTATTTGGTAGGCCTAAAAGTGTTATTTGCGCAGCAGAAATCATTGAGTTAATGTGTAAGTTCTGGTTTCTCTGTATTCTCTTCCTGTCTGACTCATCTTCAGCTATTTTGTCATCTTTGTCTTTTGAAAAGAAATGTAAAAATCAAAATGACCTCTAACAGTGTTTTCTTGCATTTTAGAGATGGGAATGACACTGTATGTATATTTTGCTTTTGTAGATGTGGACAGAATTCCAGCCCATGGAGAACTTCATGGCTTTGGCTTCTTGTGCTGGAAAAATGGCTTGCCAGGAATCAGGTACAGAAACATTAGCTGACTCCCAAATGGGAGCTATGGCTCTGACTTCTAGCTGACTTCCAAGTGCAAAATGTCAACCTTATTTAATTTATAGACTTTCCATGTTGTGTGGAATTAAGTGACACTTGTCAAACATATGGATAAATGGAATCCACTGGTGTGGGAGCAGAACCTAATTGTGGGACAGCTTTTAATCAAGAATTGATTATCTTCAGAGAGGTATTTGTCTGCCTCAAAATGTTAATGAAACAGCTAAGATTAGATTCATGTGGTAATGTAACTAAGTAAATGCTTTATTGGCTAATGTCTTTCTCATTCTTTTGCAATTGTTTCAGAAAACAGCTCCAGTTTTTCTTCGGAGAGAAACTGAATTTTTGTTGTTCTTGGAGGAACTACAGAAAGATGTCTCTGAGGAAGTCCTAAAGGTGAGCTTCTTAGTATGCTCTCCTTCCTCTTGTTAGTTATGCAGAATGTCCAATTTAACAGCTTTTGGGATGGAAGTTAAAATGTTTTCTGCTAACCTGACTGCCTGAGATGCTAACATGTTATTAATTTTCTAGGCTGCTAAAAGGGACAGTAATTAAGGTCCCTTTCTGAAGTTAATCCAATGTGCCTGCAGGTTATTTCTCTAGGCAGACAAGTTTTTCTATATGGTCTTTCTAACATACTTCAGTCCTGACTGCAACTACTTGCCACAGTCTTATATCTATGGACACCTTTAGTAATCATAAAGTTAAACCTACTGTGAGCCAAAATAAACCATGGTCAGCAAGGAGATTATACATCTGTTTTATTTGTCTTCCTCTTATCTCCTCTAGACCCCTGTGCTTCCTTCATGGAAATTTTTTGTTACGATCTGTCCTCTGAGGTCTGGGGCTCATTTTTTCCAGTTTGAATTAGCACATGAAAGGCTGATTTAGTTGAGAAATATCTGAAAATAACCAAAGATGGATTAGTGTTAAAAGTGAGTACAGAGAAGAAAATTGTGAGAGTCCTAATTTAGTGTTGGTTACAACAGAATTAGACCTGACATGGTGTATGGAATGTTCTCAGAAGTCGCTTCTAGTCTTAGAGGTTCAAAGTCTTAAAAGAACTTTTTTGTTTGCCTTTTTTTTAGCGGAAAATTAAAGCTTACTGCGTTGAGAGTCTATTCACAGCTTTTAAGTATGAATAAGGAAAAAGTGTTCAAGCATGGTAAACTTGAGTGATTAAAATAAATCTGCTTGGATTCTGTTAATGGCTAGTGAAGTCTGTATATTACTATCTAACCTCCAAGATTATTAAAGTTTCCACCATGGTCTGCAGTGTTGCATAGAAACAGGAGATTCAGCAACCTCATATCCTTCTCACTATTACTGTCAGAAGGATGTTAGTGTGTAGAGTTATGATTTGATCCAGCAAATAAAGGATGTTGTAGACTTGTCTTCTACTGCCAATATTCTAATCTTTGTGTGCACCAGGCACCTATCCCCTCCATATTCCCTAAGTTTTCCCTTCCAGACAAGGGCAGCACTACATAGTTCCAGAAGTACCCCATGTGCTTTTCAACTGGGTTGTCCCTCACTTTTCACCCCTTATTGGGAGAGCTAACTAAGGTTGGTTGTTTTTTCCCCTTTCTACTTCTGAAATTGTAGATTTGGTTCTGTTAGCGAGAAGAGTTCTCGTTGCTTAAGAAAGAAGTTTGTGAGATCTGAATCTGTTAGCCAGTTTGCACCAAGTTTGAAAAATTAGCGTTGATGTTGCAGTTGGTAGAGATGGTGTAAGTGTGAAAGGGTAGGATTATAAAAATCTGAATGAGCAACTAAACACAAATCATTATGCTCTTACTGACTTAGGAAGATGCAGTCACGTCAATTACACTGCAAAGAGGCAGAATATGGCAGCGCTTCAGCCGTCCCATAGGAACTGCTTGCAAACCAGCTCAACTTGCTTATGTGCATGTGGCTCATATAGTGTAGTCATGTATTATGGGATTCTTTCTATTTTGTTACATATTCAGGCATAGCCACTCGTCTAGGAAGGATGTTGGACAAGGTGGACCTTTATTGGTGGAGTTCTTAGGTAGCATGATGTTTCCAAATGGATTTATCTTCTTGCTTTCAAGTTTCTCCTATTACAAAAAAATAAAAACCCATAAATTGAATGTACTCTGAAAGGCTTCTCTTTCATTATTTCCCTACCAGGAACTCTTTGAGGCATATGAGTGCACCCAGAACAAGCACATAACAGACAGGAAAAGAAGAGATGACTGTTCTCACAGATTCAGTTTGGATATTGTTTCAGCTCTCCGGAAGCTTTTGCTGCAGGCTCCCCAGAGGGCAAAAGCCCTGCTGGAGTTCTTCCAGGAAGAACAAGGAACACAGAGGTCTTTGCTCCAGCAATATTGCTCTCTACAAAACATTTTCATTGAATTTCTTCATGACTCCTTGAAATCTCTGCAGAGGCTTCAGTGCACTTCTCAGACTTCAGCAGAACTAGATCAAAGAGAACTTGTTGATACAATTTATGCTGCTCTTAGTATAGTGACTTTTGACATGGAGCACCAGGCAGATGAAGTACGGCACATATTCAGGGAGCTCTTGGATGTATGCTGGACTGAAGGAAGCCCGCTGAGGGAGGAGAAGCTACTAAACTGTATGCTGAGGAAGCAGAGCCATGGCCTGTTAAGCCTGTATAGCAGTGTCCTCATAGAAAGAACTAGAGAAAAATTTCTAGTCTCTACATCAATCCGAAAAGGTTTGTTTCCCCTTTTTGTTTTGTTTTCATTTCATGTTTAACAAAGCAGAGTCAGTGAGGCGCTAAATTCACAAGTTGTCAAGAAGTCAGTGTTTTTGCTAAGGTGCCTTAACAAGCCATGGAGTCTTGTAAAAGATACTAAAATGACTAAAAGCAAGGAATTGGCATAAGAACCCCAGGACTCTCCCTATATTTCTGTGCTCTGCACCACGTTCTTTTATGAGCACATTTGTGAGAGATTTTTATCTGCTCAGCGTTTCTTCTGCTGAAGATCTTGCTTGTAACTAGAAAATTTACTCTCCACATCTATATAAAGGTTTTAATTGTTCAGCTGCAGCTCAGGGTCATCCGAGTTGGACATCTGTTCCACTTCAGGCCAGTAACAGTTCACCTACCTCAGTAATCCCAAAATATTCAACCCCCTTAATACTGGAAAACTTCCAGAAGTAGATGTGGAATGGCCTAATAGTTCATCTGAAAAGAAGATGCAGTTTGGTTACCTTCACAGAGCCAGAGCCAACTGCTGCTTCTATACTGGCCATCACTTCACAGCTTCTTGTCTAGTTCCCTATGACTGGTGCATTTAATTGAGGATCTTGTTGAAGCTGAATGGCAAGTGGTGCCCGTGCTCTTGTCAGGAAAGTGGCAGATGAGCATGCAAGGAGGGAAGAGCTGGAACTCCTGTCCTTTTTTGTTCACCTCTGTACATTGAGGTTAAGTCGGTGGCGTTTGTATCCTCTCTCCTACTTTACAGGGACTGCTGAAGAGAAATGGAGATACAGATACCGTTGCTCTCTCTGGGAGTAGTTCAGTTCTTGCTTTGCACAGATATTAGAAGCTCCTGTGCTGGACAAGTCTTTGCTAAGGTCCTCCAAAACAGCATAGTCTCAGAGCACAAGTGAGAATTCATGCAGTTTACAGATAGGATGCATATGACTAGAGAAAGACAGACAATGCGACCTGAACTTAGCCTCTGGGCTGAACAGGACTTGATGTGTTAGCATCTGTGCAGACAGTTTCCTGTTTTCTGATCTGACCTGTTTATTTTCTATCAAATTTCTCTTCTTTGCTTTCTTGGTTTTCAGTAACAGTATCTGAGAGTCTTAGGTGTTAACATGTAACGGCTGGTTAATATTGGAGGAAATGTTTCCCAGTTTAAATTACCATCAATTATGTTTGTTTCAAAGGTACTGGTTACTCTGTACTGAAAGGTAATCCCGTTTTGATGTTCTTCAGGTTCATCTGAGCAGCTGGATACCGAACGAACAGTGAGGAGTTTGTTCTCAGATGCCAAAGACATTCCTTCTTGGAAGACAGCCTATTTCTACTGCTTGAGCAGCAGCAAGCACTTTCTGGAACAGATTCTGGTACAGCCACAAAATCATTAAGGGGGAAATCCAGCAGTGGCTAAAGTCAGTCCTTGTATTGAACATACCTTGATGGTGCCCAGAAGTATTTTATATTAAAATAGCGTTTCCTAGGGTAATGATTTACAGGAACAAGGAGGTAACTGGTGATAGCTCCCCTACTTTCAGCTGTATGAGGAGCTCAGGACATGCAATGAGATTTTTGGAAAATCTCATCTGCATGCAGACTGAAGATTAGGTCTTCAGGATGTAAGAAGTCCTATGTTCTGCATGTAATTTTGTTGGCTACGCTATCTGATTTACCCCATGACTGAATTTATTACTTGACTTTTTTGATGCTGATAGTCTTGGGACGGTGAGGCTAGTTTGCATGGTGAAATATATGTTTTAAAGAACTTGAAGACCTGTTGAAAAATATTCTGGTAAGAGTTAAGTGATTTGAATGTATTTACATAGATAAAAGAAGCAGAATTACAGGTAGGTGGTCACTGTTAAAGTATAAGGCTGAACATACTTCTGTGTCTACATAATGTACTCATTCAGGGTTCTTAACTAATGCCTATGGCAGAGATATAATCAATAGAAAACATGTAAAGGGAAATGTAGTGTGTGTCGGTGTGAGCTGAAATTCCCCCCCCACCGAGGAGTGTGAGATGGCTCTGCAGTAAGCATTTGAAATGATGGTGGTTTTGGCTCGTAACAGATTTACTGAAGAGTAAACTGATGGCTTGAAAAATGTATGATTGGGGATGTTCCAGATGCAGAACTTAACATATATTAATGAAGCTAAATGGCTGCTTGCTTATATAACCTGCTAGGCATTATGGCTCTGCATTTTGGAAAGATAAATACCTCTTCCTTTTGTTTTCCAGGTGACTGCATTAAATTTACTGAAAAGAGAAGACTACTCAGGCCTGAGCAGCTTGTTGAGGAGGGAATTCAGCCCCCTTAGCCGTCTGTTAGTGTTGCTGGGGTGGACTCATTGTCAGAGCTTGGAATCGGCAAAAACATTGCTATGGAATCTTCACAAAACTCAGGTAAGTCAGCAGGAAGCAAGTGGCAATATCCCAGTCTGCATCCAGATAATCCAATATAAAAAAAAGAAAAAGAAATCAATGAGTATCCAGTGAAAATTTTAGTCTTTTTCAACAATGAATTAAAGAAAGCTAAGATTTTACAGTTGTGCGTATGTAACATGATTAGACTCTTACCTTTCCTCCTTACTGAGCTGTGAAGAGAACATGATTGCCCAGGATATTCTGAAAGCTTCTTTTGTGTGAGCTCTTCATCCTTTGCTGTTAACATGAAGATAGACAGCAATGGTTGATTAGTTTTGAGAATTGCTGGGAGACGTTTGATTGGTGGTCTTTTGTCCAGTGAGTCATCCCTGGACAGTGACTAATTCTGGTCATAACTAACCCTGAGTTTTCTTGTTTGAGGGGAATCTTCATCTTTGAAGAAGAGAGCATTCTAACTCTGAGGGTATAGTTACACTTGAGGTGGTGTCTGCTTGCATGCTTGAATGGCAGAGATGGGGAGACAGAGGCCCTTGCACTGCTGGGTCATTGAGGCAGATCTAGACTGGTATTGCCTTTAGGGATTTATTATCTATTGATAATAGACCGAAGGTCTGTTTAGTAGCCTCTGCAAAGCAAAAGCCTTAGATCTGATTTTTAGCAGGCATCTATAGTAAGAAAACCTAGTGGAAAAGCAGAATAACTGTCTCCTACCCAGTATGTTGTCTTGTCTCTTCCAGTCCATGTTTAGATTCAGAGGTGAATGTCTCAGACTGAGTAGAAAGCATTAATCTGCATTTTGAAAGCTAACCTTGAAAAGGGATTTAGCCACCTTTCCATGGTCTGTAGGTGTGTCAACTAGGGGCTGACTGATTTTTGATGCTTCCTCAGAATAGCCCTTCCTTGCTGGCTTTTCTGTTAAAACTTTAAAATAACTGTGTAGCTAAAGAAGTCTTATGAATGTTCCACATGTGAACACAGACTTGTTTCTGCTGTTGGAGTGGAGGATGTGTTATAAGTGATTTTTTGTCTTTCCATTTAGGATTTGTGCAATGATTCAGTACTGAAAGATTTCTGTGATGGGCTGTGGGCTCAGGTGGAAGTTCTTGAATGGTGCATACAGCAAAACAGGTAAAGTGATCAGAAGGGCTTTTTCCAAACTCTCTGTCCAAGTCTGCTAATTAGCAACTTATGTATGCAAATAGAAATTGTCTTCTTTTCTTGGCTAATTCTTGTGAATCTTGGCTAATGATCTTATAGTGACTGTATAGTAGAAGCTGTCAAAATTGCTTCATGGGCATTGGCTATACTATTTGATTTTCTTTTTAACTGCAGTAGTTTGCTTGAATTAAGAGTGAGAGAGATGTCGTGAAACATCTGAGACTTAAATCTGTGCCACCTCTTTGTTCTCTTTTGCAGTATTACTATCCCGAGGAAGGTTCTTTTGCAACACTTGCACGGACTAGATTGCCACACTGCAGTGTACTCTCTTCATCATCTCACTAATCTTCTGGCACTGAATGAAGATGATGTTATTGAGCTTCTTCAGAAAGGTCCTGCTAGAGACCAGCAGATGCAGGGTAAATGTCTAGGGTAGTGAGAACACAGGAAAACCCCAACGTATGGAGTATGTGCTGCTCAGTATTTCTGTTAGAAAGAGTCTGTTCTTTTGACCTCCTTCTATAGATAAGGAGGACAGTTTATAGGTTGTCTTCTGTTTTACAGAAGGCAGCTAGAGAGCATATAGGAATTATTTTAGAATCCTCTGGGGGAGTAAACTGTCTCCCAAGAAGTTGTGGGATGTCTGTGATCTCACAAAGGCAGATCTCTGAAAGAGCTTTTTCAAAATGGTAGCAGTCTTTGCACATGCTTATAATGTGTGATACTTTTTTTTTTTTTGTTTTAACTTGTGTAATACCTTTATCTTGAAAAGTAAGTGTGTGTTTATATTTCAGCCTTCCATCCACTTAAAATCAAAGTGCAAAAGCCAGATGAAATTGACAATATCTCACACTCTAACATCTTTGGTTTTGAAAGTTACAAGAAGTATTTTTTTTTTATTCTTGTAATATTAAATCTTACCAAATCCACTTTAATATTAACAATCAATAAGGCTTACATACAGGTTGTATTTACCTTCCTTGTGCCTCGCTTCTTTCATTTTCCTAAAATGCTTAAGATCACTTAACACATCAGTTCACTTAGACGTGACTCTCCTTGTACTCTTTTTTTGATTGCAGCATATGTCCATGTTCAGCTGCTGCTACTTTAGGTCTGTTTTCTGATAGAGCCACTTAATAATGATACAGAAGCTCCATCTTACTGCATGTACTAGAACCTAAGAAGCTGTATCCTTCTGTGGATGGGAATTTGTGCATGTGTAATTTCAACCTAAATTGTGTGGAGAGCTCTCAGTGATGGATCTTGGATGGATTTTTCCAGGTTGTTTAGTGGAAAGCAGTTTTCTTTCCTTCCAGTATCATATTGTTAAGACGTTGGTTTTCAGTCCTGTTTTTATAGATTTTGTTGTTCAAAATTATAATTATCATGACAGTTGTCTTGAATAGTGTTAAAAAGTGTAGGAGGCTCTATATAGATCTCCAGTTTCAGAGCCCTGCTTTCTAAAGTTGTTTTGTTGTTGCTGATATTGTGGGTTTTTTTTACCAGTTCTTACATTTTAATCCTTTTCAGTCAAAAGTTTTCAAAAACAGAAGAGGCAGTCCCATCATGTCTTCTGGAACTCTATCTGTAGCTTACACTTTTTCTTTTTTTTTGTTCAAACCACCTTAATTTACAGAACTAATGAAAAACAAGTCCTTCCTCTCTTTTCAGCCCACTGATTAATGTAAAATTCAGATAATTCTATAAGCAGTTTGACAGACCCTCCTTTAAAATAATCTATTTTGAATCTCTAAAGGGGGAGAAGAGTCATGAAGTTTTGATTTGTCTTACTTAGTAGTGTTGGCAGGCATTTTTCTCTGCTCACTCCCTGTATTTCCTCCTCTTCCCCTCCTTTCTGACACACATCTCTCAGCTGCAGTAGTGGAACTGGAGTAGTCAAACCGACAGACACCCTTCAGATCAGTGTGTAATGCTGGCTTTGATAAGTCACACTAATGAAAGAAATGATGAGCAAAAAACTCATGAGTTGGAGAATTCAAGAAGAAGGTGTTAATATTTCTGGCATAATTTAAACAAGTGATATAGATATAGATAAGTGATAGCTCTTCAGTACTAGTACAAGAAAAAGAGCTGATGTAGGTTCAGATACTGACATGAGAGGCAAAGTTTATTAAACTTGTATTTGATTATCAGTGTGTATCATGTAGTATTTACAGCTAGCTATTTCTCTTTTCTGAGAGTTGTATTTATCAGATCTTTGGCTTTACCTGCCTGAAGTTCTCCTAAGACAGTGGCCTTGAGAGCTTTTTAGGTGCTACATATTGGTGTAGAGCTGCTGGTGAATTGTAGCATTTCTCTGGCCTTGTGGGTTCTGCAAAGGATTCATGTTTGGATGTTTCCTCAGTTCTATCTGCTGTCTACATTATAATTTCCACTATTGTTGCTGTCTAGAATTGAAGTAATATGGAATAATTGGTTTCAAACTGTGCTCTTAGGCTTTTGTTTTGGCTCCTATGTAGTTTTCAGAAGAGTTCAGATGGATGCTTTTCTTTGCAGTCATGATCAAGCCTTGTAGAGGACAGTGCTGAAACGCTTTCTGGTAATGCTTTTCAGTCCCAGAGTTTGGGTGAGGACATTAGCAGTGCATCATTCTGGTGCTTTGTTCAAATAACATGTGGCTAATGCTTCCCCTGCATGCCAATAAGCAGAGAGACAATCTGTCCCTTGTATAAGAGTATAGGATAGTGAATTCAAGAACTAATGTTAACACTGTCTGGGGTTTTGAGGTTTGTGGAGTTTTTTGTTGTTTGGTGGGTTTGATGTAGATTTTTTTTGTTTGGTTTTGTTGTTTGTGTTTGGGTTTTTGTGGTTTTTGTTTGTTCGTTTGGAGGGTTGTTTTTTTTTTTTTTGGTGTGTTTTGGTTTCTGTTTTAACTTTTGTACAGTAATTAGAAAATTCATCTAAATGCAGCATAACAGAACATGACTCTGTATTGTGTTTCTGGGTGAAGGGAATGATGGTACACCTTTTACATAGTTTGCTGCTCTGATGTTCTGTTTTACTAAGAAGGGATCATGTCTTTGACCTTTTTTTTCCTCAAAAAAAAAAAAGGCAGAAGGGGGTGGAGGTGGGTGTAGCACTTCTCTAAGTTGCTTTTATCATAAATGTGTAAAGGAACCTGTGGGACTGTGCTTTAGTCAGTTGCAGATTTTATATGTTCTGTATGGCCAGTTGTTGTGGATAGAATCATAGAATCATTAGGATTGGAAGGGACCTTAAGGATCATCTAGTTCCAGCCGTCTCTGAGAGGGAGGTGGCATATCCAGCATACTGCTGTATGGGAACTGCAGGAGAAAATAACTTGTTTTCTTGTCTCTCTTAACACCCTCACGACTCTTATTTCCCTTCGCAGCAGCAACACTCCCTAACACCCTGAGTCAGCAGCGCAATCTGGCCCTCTTCCGAGCCTTTTGCGCCATGAAGTATGCAATCTATGCTCTCTGTGTGAATTCCCATAAGCATTCCAAGTGCAAAGATTGTGTAAGCAGCCTTCTTGGGGATATCCCTGAAGACACAGCTTTTGGAGAACCAGCAGGTGATTGACCTCCTTTCTCAGGTTCAATAGCTTGGCCTTCTCCATTTGTTGGGCTCTGAATTATCGTGTAGTGTTGGGATAATATTGCACTCTGTGTACATACAGTGCTTTTATTCAGTGGGCTATGAATGCTTTGCAAACAATTATAATGGCATTTCTTTGAGATGGTGTTCCCTTTAATAATAATAGATATGAATAAACTACCTGACTTGTTCTAAAACTTGTAAGGTATTAAAAATGTAGTGCAAAAAAGATGGTATTATGTGTAGGGTGGTAGTGGCAGTGGTGCTTTTGTAAGGGCTTATGATCTCCCAGAGCTAAAACTGAGTTAATGGCTGAAATGGGTGCAAACTGTGTTTGAACATTATTGTATAAGGTGATAGTTGGCATTAGTGAGAGGGAGGAGGCACACTACCTTTTAAAAATACTGGACATATATTTACTTGGTTTGTGGAGGAATGCTCGGCTCTGAGCCACTGGGATAGTTCCCTCTTCTAGGATCTTCTTGAAGGGCAAAGGTTGGAGGAAGGAACTCTTGGAAAATGTTGTAAATGTTCTTTATTTTTGTTTTCAATTATACAGATTGCTCTTCAGTATTTCCTCAGTACCTTGTAAAGTGTCAGCAGTTCTTAAGCAGTGTTCCTGCTCCTCTGCGCCTGGAGATCTTGGAGAACATCTTCTCCTTGCTTTTTGTTTCCTACAGTGACCTCCATACTGAGACTCTCCTACCTGAGGACTATGCAGAGGATGATGATCTTGATAGAAAGAGCACTACTGTGAATGTAGAAGGCAGTTCTAGTCGGCGGTCTTCCACCTCAGAAAGTCCACAGCGCCTAATAGAGGCTGAAAGGAAATTAGAGAGGCATCTGCTGGCTGCCCAGACAGTTCACACAGATACCCAAGGTCTTCATGACTCAGTGTTAGGCGGCAAAAGCTGTGAAACCTCTAAGCTGAGCTACTTGGATCTCAAACATTTCACCAGTGGTGTTTCTGGATTTTTAGTGGATGATGTGTCCATGGATGCCTTCCTCACACTGCTTCTCAATCATCTGGAAGAAATTCAGAGTACTCTTCCATGGGACTCCAGTAATATGCTTCGTGAAGAGCTGGAGCTTGTTGAGTGCTTGAATCTTTCTGCAAGCAGAGATACCTTTGGAACTCGGGTGTTACAGTTTTCCAAACACCTTTCTGAAGCTCACTGGCGATACAGGGTGGTGATGAGTAACAGAAATGCAGGTAGGCTTCTTTTTTGGCACTTTCTGATGTATTTGTACTGTTTTGTTACAACTGTGCAGGTGGTGGTCTCAAGACTAAATTCCTAGGACATCGTACTGAGGAATTACATTTTGGCAGATATTAGGAGTGTAACCTAGTTGGAGATCATCTGGTTCTTGTACCATTTTTGAATAGGAGTCATCTCTGATCTAATAGGAAATAGGAAGTTTCTTTTTTAGCTGCTTATGTGCTTGAACTATACCTATTTTTCTGTATAGTTAGTATCATAGAAACATTTAGGTTGGAAAAGACCCTTAGTACTCCTCAGAGGTGTGTACAAGGTATAGTATGTTCCAAGTAGCATTGGATGTGGAAGTGAAAAACACAGCATTAGCTGAATTGCATCAAAATTACTTCAGGGTGCTGGCTTAAACTTTACTGCAGAAGTGCTTTTATCTGAGATCAACTGTGTTTCCTTTGAGATTTTCCAGCATAGCTCTACCTATGTAGAAGTGCTGATAGGTTCTTTAAGGCAGACAAATAACTGGTTTTGGCTTGTCCAGCTATTTGGTAATGTTTTGGCTTAAATATTTCACAGAACATCAGCTTGGAGCTTCCAGGAGATGCTGCTCTTCAATCAGGTCCTCCAGCTTTAAGAAACGAAGTAGATCTCAAAGGTACAAGACAGGTGAGTTGAAAAGTCACCTGGAGAAGCCATCTCTGAAATGTGTATAATTTTGCGTAGTTGAATTTAATGGACTAGTAGTAAACTAGATTTAGTTTTGTAACTGGTTTGAAGTGTCTTAGTCCAGTTCCACTTGGATTGAAGTTGTTCTTCTAAAGCTTACCTGCACAACTGAAAGATAATTCAAGTAAGAAAATAACTTCCTTCATATGTAGTCTGGTTTGGAGCAGGGGAGACTTTGCAACTGCAGTATCAGTTCTTCCTTTCTGCACAATATCCAATGATTGGCATATTTTCATTCCCATCACAATAGTCTCTAGCATGTGAATTTGCAGGAATTTGTGACTTAAATTCACAGCCTTAGGAGAAAGTTGGGACTCCTCACCCTTTTACTGTTGAGCTTTAGAAGATACACTTGGTGTTGGAGACTACCGAACATAGTCTCTTCCCAAGCATGACCACCCTAACAGTCCCTTCCCTAGCATTTTGTTCACAGTGGTTTTTGCATTTATCATAGACAGCTGTGGTGGCTTATTTGTCAGGTACTCTTGAAGATCTGTTGCAGTTGCCTGATCTGTTATTTGCAGAAAGTTTTTAATTACCTTGTCTAGAAAAAGTGCATATAATGTGCTGGTTTTCATTTGTTTCCATTTTAGGTGGGAAAGAGGGAGCTTCCAGTCCATCACTAGAAAGTACAAGCAGTGAGCTAAGCACCAGTACCTCAGGTATTAAGCTGTAAAAGTAGAATTTCTGTGTCTTGCCAAAGTGCACGATGAAGTATTTCTTGACTAATAATGTGAATTACTGCTCTGTGCAAAACAGAATCTTTCACTTCTCAGAGCTCCCATTTTTGGCTGACCTTTTCCCAATTAGAATAGTATATATCTCTTCTTCTGGAATAAGAAAACTAGATTATTTTTTCTTTATATTTTTGGCTTGCAGGAAGCAGTATGCAATGTAGTGATGTACAAACCACCAAAAAGCTAGTAGACTGGGAGTCAGGTAACCTAAACCATGCCTAGGCATATTAAACTGATAGGTCCAATACTTAGGACTGCTCCCTTTATCCATATTGAACCACTGACCTAAGATTACATCCACCTTGTGACTGCTAAACAGTGTTACATTTGGATGAGATCCAAATTGAAAGCAGAGTTTTGACCAAATAGTGAAATATTACAGGAATTTTTGAGAAGGTATTAATGTTGACCTCTTTACCCTAAAACTTCCTTCTGACTCTACTATTTTTTGTGTTAAATATGTGAAGTATTGTTATCGGATAGTTAGTTGTTTTCTGGTGAAATATTCTTTTCCATAATAGCATAATGATTAATTCTGTTGTCTTACAGAGGGAAGTACCAGTAATGTGTCTGTCTTGAGTGATGTGGAAAGCAGGGTGAGACCACACCAGCAAAATCCCCTCATTCCTTTGATGCTTTCACCACCAGAATCACTGTTAGTTTCTTGTGTTTTGAGAGGAAACTTTGTAGAGGCCCATCAGGTAAATGAGTTGCATGTATTCTGTGCAAATAAAAATCTAATTTGATTTTGCTGTTTGTGGTTGTGGTAGCTGATGAAATTCCTGCTTCTGCATTAGCAAGCATAAGGCTGAAGGGTCTGTATTTCAAGTGAAAGGGACACTTCAGAAGCGTTGCCAAGTGAAGGGAGCAGAGATAACTCCAAGCCAGCATCCCAAGGATGCTGTTTTCTTTTTTTTTCCTTGTTAAGTAAAAATGCTTTATCTAAGCCTGAGTTCTCAAAGCCTGAAAATATTTGTTGAGAACTGGCCAAACTTAGTGTTTCAGCTGAATGAGGAACACACAGTTCATGTGAAACCTCATGAGGAAGAATGGAATCTAAACTGCTTAGTCAGTGAATCAAAACTGTGACACTGCCACTTGTAAGTTCATCAGGAACATGGAAGTGTCTTCCTTACCCAGAGTGAGACAGAGTGGTGATTACGTTTATCTGAAGGAGGTATATTTTGGGACTAAGTAGGCTAAAAAGCCTACATAGTTGTAGTTCTTTGCTCCCTCATAGCTGTGCCTGCCTTCCTTTATGTGGCTTTTGGGCTAATGCTCTGAAAAAACATCTTGAGGTACATCAGCGATCGGATCCTCTGCAAAAAGCTAAGTTTGAGATACTGGTATCAGAGCAGTTAATACCATTTAAGCATTGCACTAGCAGCAGGTTACTGCTCAACTTACTGGTTCTGTTTGATGTCAAGCATGTCACTTCATCTTTTCCCTACTTACAGGACTAAAAACTATTTTGTTTTGCTTTGTAACTTTGAATTTCGGTATCAAGTCTTCGAGTTTGGTTTGTGTTCTGTTACAGGTTTGATAATGGGAACTTGCACAGCTGTGCTTAGGTACTCTTTGTTTAAATTTCTAGAGGGTATTCCTTGCAGTGTAAGAACTTGTTTAAAATAGTTTATTTTGCAGGCCCAACCTGATAGATTTCACATGTTACATGGTGTATTGAAATCATGAACAGCCATTCTGAAAAGTGTGGGTTACAAAAATTAATTCAACTTTTGCCTTGCAGTAAACAATAGCTGAGCATTATAAAAACAACTGAAAAATATCTCTAAGGCCCTGTTTTTCAGGAACTTAAACCTAGAAAATAACCAACCTTTTCAACCTGCTGTGTCTGTGGGGATTTTTTCAGTTAAAAATACCTGTTTTATTTTGTTCCCTTGTCTCCTCTAAAATTCCCAGTGCTCCTTGCCTAATGAAAACTGCTTTTGATGTGCTTTGTTCTTTTTGCTTTGCTCTTTTTATTTTTGCAAGGTGGCTTTGATGTTTAATCTGGCTACTTCACCTTGCTATGGTGAATTGGTTTTCATGGAGCGCTACCAAGAGGCAGTACGAGAAATGGCAAGAGTGGAGCACAATATTGAGAGCCAAGCATCAGATAGCACTGGAGGCATCAGGAGATCTGGCAGCGGCCGTTCAACACTGCAAGCTATTGGGAACGCAGCAGCTGCTGGTAAGGACTAGGGAGTTTGCCATTTTCGCAGAACAGGTGGAGGAGAAATGGAAAACAGGGGAAAAGCCATTTGAATGCTATCATAATGATTGCAACAACTGTTCAGAAGAGTGGTTCTTTGCTGAAATCTGCTGGTGGTGCACAGTGAATTTGGTCCATGAAGCAGGCTACCTATTGAGTTATTTGCTTAAAAGATTAGAGAATCATTATCCATGGCAGGATCTGTGGTAAATGTGCTGTTTAATTATTGTGTATTTTGCTGATGCATGTAGGTATGGTGTTTTATTCCATCTCGGATGTTACTGATAAATTGCTAGCAACTTCTGGAAGTCTTGCCCCTACTCTCCAAGAAAACTTCTGGATCAGCAACATCCAGCTGGAGCGTACTGATCCTCTGTGGGAAGTCCTTGAGGATCTCAGTCCTTCAGCAATGGCAGCATTTGACTTAGCTTGTACTCAGTGCCGTCTTTGGAAGACGTGCAAACAGCTTTTGGAAACAGCAGAAAGGAGACTGTACAGCAGCCTTGAAACTCGGGGTAAGCTTTTGATTTTTGTGTTTATCAGCGTGGGCCTGGGAGCAGAAAATGCTGTGCTGTGTTGTTTGTGCTAACACCCGAGTCTTAGATTTAATCTTATTTTGTACTTTCATATTGTTTTCCCCTTTTTCCAGTCCTAACTTTTATTTTGTCCCCCTTTGCACAACGACTTTTCCAGGCCACCGACCTGACATTGTTTTAGTGTACTCTGAAGGTGTAAAAGGTTTCCCAGCAGTTCTCCAGCAAATAAGTAAAATACTCAACTACTCCTGTACCTCACAAGGGCAATCCAAGCCAGGTAGTATGCTTTGCTGATAAGGTTTGCTGTTGAAATGCGCTTAAATCACGTTAGTGGCTATTGTTGGAATGAAAGTTTGTATTTTCCATTTTTAAGCTTGGTAGTTGAAATTTTAAAAAAAGAGGGGAAGGAGGAAACCAAACTCAGTTCTGAATAAACTGAAACACTTGGAATTTGGCAATCTAGTTGTATTATAATAGAATTTTGGTTCTGTGGGACTTTTTTCTGTGCAAAAATTTTTGTCTTTGTTACAGTTGCTGGTTTTTTTTTCTCTCTTTGTAGAGGTCTCTGATGAGAAAATGGGGAGTAATTTTCGATGCAGTATTGTAGACCTTCTGCAAGCTTGCTACCCTGCCTTGACTGAAGAAAGTATTACCAGTGAAATTGTTTTGTCACAACATCTGGATCAAATCTTAAAAGCACTGACACATGTTGAACGTTCTGTGGGTGAGTTATTTTTGTGCTCGTGAAGACCTAACAAATGGATCTAAATTTTTGGTTTGACCTGTCCAGACAACTATAAATCTAGTAGTAGTGCCCTTTGATACATGCATAAATATGCGAAGTGTGAAATTTTCTATAATTCTTATATTCTAAGCACTTGTTTTCAGAGAAGAAGGGGAAATGTCAGCGAGTGCAACTGAAGTTATTTGTCCTATTTTTTTATTTCAGTCTTAACAATGAATTCCTTAAATGTATTTTAACCTGACAGCTTATAGGTAATTAAGTGTATCTTTATTATTGCTTTTTTATGTTGTTTTTTAACAAAAAGGAGATAAATTTATAAAACTATTTGTTGAAAGAAAAAAGCAATAGTAAATATACACTCACTCGTCTATAAGCTGTTTTATGATAGCCCTATGAAAATTTGTTTATAATAGCTTACATAGAGCTATCATAAAATATCTCATAATTTTCTGAAATCTTCCACCATTGCATTTTCTCAGAACTCTCTTCATTATATAACACTGGGGTGTTTTCTTATGTTTTTGGTTGGTGGTTGGTTTTTTTGGTTTTTTTTTTGTTTTTTTTTCTTCCATTCACCAGGTTTTCTAAATGGCATGTAGGTGTTTATAAAATATTTACAGATGTTTGTACGATTAAGAGGCAAAACTCTAGGAGAGCTCTAAAGGGCTAAATGCTATGGAACACAAGGATTGGTCAACACCTGTGTTTTCAAATAAGCTAATGAGACACACCTAGATGTATTTTAGACCTGCTTTAGTATATTTCTGAATAGTCAGAAGCATGGTTACTAATTTAGATGAACTGTTGATTTGTTCTGCTGTGAAAACTTCTTTCTTTTAATGAAATTAAAATACCCAGACTAGACTCTCTAATTGCAGAAAGGAAATTAGGCTAGAGCTTTTTTTTTTTTTTTTTCCACTTTTTTTTTTTCTTTCTCCTATTTCTTCTTCCATTTTTGCATTTCATGCTTATGTGAATCTTGGATGTTTGTCATTCTCTTAAACCAGACTCTAAAGGGGGCCTGCTTGGCACCTTGGTGGAACAGGCCTCCCTCAAACCTGTGGAGCTGGAGAAGCACCTGGTTTGGAATCAAACACAGCTCCTGCTCCAAACCATGCCACAGAGCAACACACAGACAAACTTTGTGAAGGCCTTCTTTGACTACGTGGCTACACTGGCTGCTGTTTTGTTACGAAGCCTGAATACGGAGCTAGGTAAGGGATCTCTGCTGGAAAGTCTGAGCCTAGGTGAAGATACTCATTCTGGAAATGGGACAAAAATTATTTCTTGCTCAATGTACCTACTTCCTGTGCATAGTCAGATCTTTTGATGTCAAGTAATTATGATGCTGCTTAAAAAAAAATATTTCTTATAATGTGGATCACCAAACGCTAAGGTAAAAAGAGCTGATGGCAGTAGGAAAGCAGGAACAGAAACATTAACTACTGATCCAGTTCCTGCACTGAGTTTTGACAAAACAGTCCCTGACCTCCAAAAATTCTGATCACTATTCTGTAAGACAAGATTATTTTTTTTTTTTTTTCCATCCAGTGGATCAGCATGCTGTGCACTTTTTAGCTCCCTTAGAGACAGCTAGTGCCCTGCTGGTACAGGGATAAAGAGAGAGTGTGTAGAAGGCTATGCAGAGGTAGCCAGGCAGAATTTTTTCATGGAATCAGTAGACGATGGTGGTCCATGAAAAGAAATGCACCATCAGCACATAAAGCTGTCAGAAGAACACAACAATTCACTGTGCTAGGGGAAAAGCACTTGTCTGTTTTTCAAAGCTGACACTAATTGAGCTGCACTAATGTAAAATACCACAGAACTGATTGCAGAGACTACCTTCCCAAAAGGATGAGTTTAAAAAAGGGGCAAAGATCTGTTTTCAGATGTGCTGGTTCAGCTGAGGTCACTTTCAGGGCATCTATAGCTGCTGTATGGACATGATTCAGTCTTCATTGACAAAGGCCCCCCAAAAAAATAGGACTGAGTGAGTTTTGAGGAAGCATTATTGTATTGGAAGGTAAAAGGAAAATGTAAACTTAGAAGAATCTGTTCAGAGTTACCTGACATAATTCAGTAGTGAATGCAAAGGCTTTTCAGCAATACTGGCCAGGGCTTCACTCTGTAAAAGTAGCTGTATGCCTGTGAATTCCCTCTGCCTTTGCTCACTTCGATTTGGAACAGAGCATCGATTCACTAATCTACATCCAGAGGCTCCTCAGAAACATTTTCTGTCTCTCACCACAAATACATGTTGTAGTGAAAGTTTGAAGCAGAGCTGCTGAACTGTTTGAATATAGATGTCACTTAAAGGCCAAAGACTCTCCATTCTACCTGTTTGGTAAAATATGAGCTGGTAAAATATGTGCAATAAAATGTGAGCCAGTGGTGCCATGGTTGGGAGGCATATCATAATCACAAATGCCTTGCAGTTTATGTGGGATTTTACACACTAATGTGAATGTGGACCTCTGGGAATTTAGTCAAAGAGGTTTCAGACTCCATCTCTTGAAATTTATATTCTTAAAATAAGACATGGTTGGTGTCTTCAGCTAGTGTGTTTGTAATATCATAAGGGGTTTTGCTTTGTTTTTTAAAGATACATCTGCAGAAGTGAAAGTGGGGAATCCTTTCATACTGCTGCAGCAGAGTCCATCTCAGCTTCTCTCCCAGCTTGTGTTTGAAAGACAAGTTCATCCTGACAGGTTGGTGCTTTTCAAAATATATACTTCTCTAGATTATTTTGTTGTAGGTGACTTTGAACCTCAGCTAGGATTAAATTCTTCTCTGTCTGGTGTAGCACGGATAATACAGCCTCCTGTGTCTCACCAGCAATAATTGGTGTGTGGAGAGGAGCTCAGTCAGTGGCTTTTCTACCAACCAGAAGATTTTTTGATAGGGAAAACTGTGGCTACCTATTTTAAACAACTGCTATCTTTTGTGAAGAGAGAGAATACATTCATATGGATTTTTTTTTTTTTTTAACTGAATGTGTGACATTTCAGGGTAGTAGACTGGTAAATTAGCAATGTAATAAAATAGACCAGTAGGACTTCTTAAGATACAGCTGGCCCTGGCTCTTGCATTGGTCAGTAGGTAAAATGGATAATCTGAGGTCCTTCCATCACAAATTACTAGATTAGAATGGCATGGAAAGTTAGCTCTTAAAAAGATAAGCACTAATAGTGAACTGGATTAGTGCACCATGTTTGAGGATTAAGTTCCTTTTCTTTAAAGGAATGGCAGCATAAACTCTCAATTATTGCTTATGTGCTGGGTCCATTTTTTTTCATACTGAATAAATGTATAGGATACCTACTCTTTCCCCTGTATGTACTTGTGAAGAATGCTAGGAGACTTATGTTCACAAAATATTTGGAAGATTTATGATAATATGTAATTGTAAACTGCCTTTTACGTGTGCTAGGTAAGATGTTTGTGTTTTCAATCCTGTAGGCTTTCTTCTCTCTTGGCTAAAGAAGAGTTGAACTTGAATGTGCAGCAAGTTATTGTGAACTGTTGCTGTGAACCACTGTCCTTGTGCAGCGTGAGGCAAACCAACCAGGCAAAGTTTCTGCTGACAAACATCAGCAACTTAGCAAACCAGTGTGCCTACCACTGCCTGCCAGATGTTGAAATACCTCTTCGCAACTCTGCAGTGACCACTGAGGATATTTCCGCTCAGGCCCCATCCCCTGTGAATGACCTGAGCCAGCATACACTCACTGCCTCCTCCCTGGACTTCCTGAAGTCTCAGTCGAAGCTAATGGCCACAGTGGCATGTCTAAGTGCAGTTAATATACAGAAGGTTCCCAAATCAAGTTTATCTTGGATGGAATTTCGGGGCAAACGGGAGGTGCCCTTAAGTTTGGAACAGATTTCCAAGGAGTGTGAGACATTGTTGAAGGAGTTCCCAATACTGGAACGATTTCTTCTTTTTATGTTTGAGCCACTTCAGAATCAGCGAGAGGAAGACAACAGGTTGGCTACTGTCTTCTCTGGCAAGACATACATAGCTCTGGTTCTCCTAGGACTGCATTCCACCACAGCTGTTAAGATACTAATGGGAGTCTTTGAACAAGCCCTTGCTGCAAAAGACTGGGACAGAGCTCTGAAAGTCTTAGATCTGTACAGTCAGGACATGGAGGATATGATCAGTGTAAAAGATGCTGTGCTGAGCTGTGCAGCTGCTGAAGGTAAGAAGGATTAAGTCTAGCTTTTTTTGTTTGTTTGTTTTTTGCCTTAGTCTTTTTCTTTTTAAAGTGAAGAATATAGCCTGGACCAGGCCATGGTCCTTGGGCAAATCCAAAGATGGAAACAGATCCCTTCCTTTCCTTCATCCTAAATTTGCTTTCTCTGGTGGTTTAGTTTCTGTTTTACACGTGTACAAATCCTGACCAGTTTGTTACAAGAGATCTGGAATGCATGAGATGTTCATCATAGTACTGTTAATGGAACATCTCTTACAGCAGTATCATTGTCATATATGGATGATTTCTCCTGTGAAAGAAGGTGCCTTTTGGAGTCTAAAGATAGTATGTATCCCATGCTAACTTTGCTTACTTCCTGAGCATCTGATGCTTGGGCTGAAACTTGCATAGATTTTTCAGCAGTGGACTGGCTGTAATGGTAATGCCATCCAGTGAAGACAAGGATTTTATTTTTTACATTTTCTGAACTATAGAAACTGAATTTCAGTCTAGTGATTTGTTTTGTCCACAGATAATGATGGTTGGCAGTACTTGTTCCAAATGAAAAATGCAGTGCTGAGAAGTCAGATGGCCTTACGCTGTCTGGACAGATGGCCCCTTGATGCCTGTTTGGAAATCCTGGCTTATTGCATTTCTGATCTGGGTATAACTGATGAACTAAAAGCCAGTCTGCAGAGCATGAAGAAAGAGCTTCAGGTTTATCAAAAGGTACAAAGTCATTTTTCACATAAACAGTGAGATGAAATAGGCAGCAGGAAGTAAATGTGCTTGCCCTTTGAAAAAACTTCAGCCCTTGATTCTTTTTCTGATCATAATAAGTTTTCAAGTCTTTGATCCAAAACAGTTCATGTGTTTTCAGTGCTGTAATGTCCAATTAACACTCCCATCTTTCATAACTTTTACACTCTCTGTTATTAGCATTCAGGTCTGCAGACATGATGAGACATAAACATTTGTGTGAAGCTGTTTTTTTGCAAAGTATTTGCAAAAATGCTGGAGCCTCTGGGAGCTTTCCATGGCAATGCATCATTTCATAAGCTGGAGAGGGGTAGATGTGCCTCAGTGTGCTGTAAGAGACTAGTGGTCCAGTAAGTGTGCTTGTATGCAGTCAGTTCTTCTGACTGCAGGTACACAAGTCAGACTAGCTGGCCCAGAGTTCACCACAGACTGAAAAGCCAAATGGAGCAACAAAAGGAGTCTAAATCCCTGCTGAGTTCTGTCTGATGATAATTTTGCCAACTGACAGCTCAGTTGTTTCTGTTAGTGCCAGCAATGTCTGCAGTATACATGTACTTTTTCATCCATAACTATTGCCATCGAGTCTTTCAATAAACTTCCCTTGCAAACATGCCTTGGAGACTCACACCTCTGAGAAAATGGCTTGGTCTTTTTCAGAGTGCAGGTACAAAGTTAAATTTGTGGATTGAGAAAAACAGTTTAATAACTGAACTAAAATATAATAATAGCAGTAATAGTAAAATATAGTAATTGTAATGAAAAGAAAGATAACAAAGAGCGACAGACACAAAACCCAAGAAAAGACAAGTGGCTCACCACTTGCTGACTTGTGCCCTGCCACTCCCTGAGCAGCAATCCATCTCTGTCTGGATCAGCTTCCCCCTGGTTTATATTCTGGGCGTAATGTCCTGTGGTGTGGAATATTCCTTTGGTTAGTTCAGGCCAGCTGTCCTGGCTATGCTTCCTCCCAGCTTCCTGTGCACCTGCTTACTGGCAGAGCATGGGAAACTGAAAAGTCCTTAACTTAGGATGAGCACAGCTTAGTTACAACTAACAGACCAGTGTGTTAACAGCACCGTTCTTACACTAAATCCCAACCACAGCATTGTACCTGCTAGCAGCAAGAAAATTAATTCTATCCCATCTGAAACCAGGACAATTACATCATCCCAGACTAGAGATAAATGTGGGCTTCTTTTTTGACATTTGTGTGAAGCATCTCTTGATGTGGATCAGCTCTAAGCTGTTTTCTTAGACTCAATGACTGTTGTAGCTAAAAGCTTTTAAAATGTATACTACCTTAATATTTTTCAGATTTTGACTGTGCAGAGTGAACCATTGTGGAATGACTGGCAGGATCTGAAAAAAACCTGCACTGAGGACCCTCAAACCATCATGAATATCATTCTGAAAGCAAAGGTTAGGTAGCATCATACGAGTTGTATTAAACTTTTAATAGATAAATTTGTTGAGGTATCTTTAAAAAACAATTGGTAGAGATTACCTTGGGAGGAAGGATTCTTTTACTCACTTCTGTGCTACAGAAACAAACGTAGATCTGTGTTTAATGTCAAGATTGACATGTAGTTAATAATTCTTAAACTTCAATTTTAACTCTCACAACCTGTTCTTTACTTTTAGAATTTTGAGGACTTTAAAGGCATAGCTTTTGGCATGGTGCGGGTTTGATTATTGTATAAGTGCTAATATTGTAGGTCTGAATGGCCTTAAAAGTGTCTCTCTAAAAAGCCAGCTTGCTTACTGTGATTTAAGAAGGTATCCTTAATGTAAGCTGCGACTAACAAAACTGACTATCATCATCTTCCCCTTGTCAATGTAATGATTTATTTTTGCATGTGGCAGAGGAGTCTAAGCTACAGATTTTCTTGAAGTTGATCAGAACTTTGGGGAGAAACAGCTTTATCATAGAGAACAGAGTTTGTCCTTCTTTTAGTATTATTTTCTTTTTAATTTTTTAAAATTTGATTCTTTAGGATTATGAGTTGTGTGAGGAATGGGGATGCTTATATCCTGTCCCAAGAGAAGACTTGATCAACCTTCACCGTGAGCACCTTCTCCACTTACTGGAGATGGGAGACATGGAAAAAGCATTGCAGGTAATAGCAAGACTCTTTCAGTCTTACATCCGTCAGTCAAGTAAGTTGAGAACTGTTTTCTTTGACTACATCATGTGTGTTTTCATGGCCTTTTTGGTTCTTCCCTTAAGAGATGCTATTTGCTTAGATGTACTTTGAGGATCCTGGTTCTGGCCTGTTTTGCTTAAGTGAAAATTCAGCTTGGCAATCTAGTTGCTTGACCTAATAAACATCACTTACATGGCAGAAGAAGGCCTCTTTTATTTGAAAAATCATCATGAAGCATTTCTGTGCTGCTTAAGCAGAAAAACCGAGAAACGAAACTGGTAACAGGAACTGGTCAGTTGTGCTTCAGTGGCCAAAGGAGTGAAGTTTGAATTCTTATGCTTTTAATAACTATGGAGCTGTTGCTAGTAACAGAGTGTAAAATGAAGTACAGGCTTTTTCAGACTCTATAGCTTTGGAAATATTCCAGAAGCAAAGTAGAGATTTCTGACCACTATGCCTTCTGTCCTGTTCCTCACTTAGTTTTCACTCATTTCAATTTAAATTAATTAATTAATGTAGTAAACAGGCAATGAGTAAACTATAAATGGATTGTCTAAATAATCCTTATCTATTGAAGATGCTTGTGCAAGTTAGTTTGTTCTTTGGAACATTGTAGGGCAATAATCTGTCGTGATAGAATCATAGAATCAAGAAGGCTGGAAGAGACCTCAAAGATCATCGAGTCCAACCTGTCGCCCTAAACCTCATGACTATCTAAACCATGGCACAAGTGCCACGTCCAATCCCCTCTTGAACACCTCCAGGGATGGTGACTCCACCACCTCCCTGGGCAGCCCATTCCAATGGCCAACCACTCTCTCTGTGAAGAACTTTCTCCTCACCTCCAGCCTAAACCAAGGAATGCAGTGGGGATTCACTGTATTTTGTTTGGTTTTGTAGCTTTTACAAAGAATTGATGACCCTGGTATTTGCCTTGCCATCAGTGAACAGTCCCTTGACCAGCATCCAAACTTGGCAGCCTCTCACTTCTTGGCTGATTACCTCACAGCTCACTTCTACGTGAATCTGACAACAGCACGCCGTAATGAAATCCAGGCACTCTATATAGGATCAAAGGTAAGTAAAACCTCATGGGTTTTAATTGTAATGTTTATCAAGAGTTCCTATCTTTGTCTCAAGTGAAAAAGAAAGCGTCCTCAGCTTACTCACTGGTGTCACTAAACCACGTGTCCTACATATGCCCACCTGTATGGTGGTCTTTGATGCTTAGAGGGGATGTTTCTCTTCAAGTGCCTCCCAAAGGTAGGTAGTATCACTCCTCTTTTTGGATGGCCATTGCCTTTACTGAAATCCTACAGCTTCTGTGTCCAGCCTAGGAACAGATGCATTAACCAATAGATTAATTTCATTGAAAGCATTACATGTAAACAAAATGCAGTATTTTTTGTAATGTCTATTTTTTTATAGGGCTACAAATAGCAGCTTGCTCCAGTGTGTGTTACAATGTATATTGCTGGGTTTCCTGTTTCCTTCCTTTGAAGACATGATTTTATTTAATTTGGAAAGTGTCCATATTAACTGTTCATCTTTAGAATTACTCTTACTTTCTTCTCTTGACATTTCCTCTAATGATGTGAGGATAACACTTCTTTTTGTAAGCTTATTTAATAGGAGAATGTACTCTACCCTACTAGAAATCATTTGTCACAAGGTCACAGAATGCTTTCAAATGCCTCTGAAAAGAGGCAGTGTTTTTTATGGAATGGGAAGGTGGAAGCTAGGCAGTTTTTGCAAATCCACTTAGTAATTGTGCAACAGAAGTAGGAACAGGTCTGAGAATTCCTGACTACATTTTTTGGCCTCTATATTCCTTTCCATGCATAAGCTACTGTGCTAACTTGTTTTCTTTAATGTCACCCCAAAAAAAAAAAAAGAAAAATTGAAGGTGTATAGTCTTAACACATGCTTTTTTCCTTCTGTCTCAGGTGCTGCTGACTCTGCCTGAGCTCTCCCGTGTTAACTACATCCACCTCTCCTCCAGACCACTGCTCATGTTAGAACAGCTTCTCATGAATATGAAGGTGGACTGGGTAGCTGTTGCTGTGCAGACACTGCACCAGCTTTTAACTGGACAGGAAATTGGTTTTACTGTAGAAGACATTGACAATTTGCTCTCCGAATATGCAGAAAAAGCTCTCAAATTCCCTTTCGCATTAAAAGAAAAGAAATCAGGTGACTATCCATGAGAATGCAGTTTTCCACTTGGAAAAGAGCTGATTTACCCCTAGAATCGTTTCACCAGTTGTGCCATAACATTTTCAGATGTGTGCCTCCAGTCTTGCTCTAGACCAGGACACGGTCTTAAAAGTCTTTGTCTTTTTTGTATGTCCTCAAGAACCAAGAGCTTCAAAAGTTTCTTGAATTCTCCTCTGTCACTCCTTTTTTGGGGTTTATTTTCTTATATGATATAGTTCAAATTTATTTCCTTCTTGTTTAACATAAAGTCACTGATGACTTAAGCAGCTCTAAAACCTCAGCCAACTCCACTTTCCCCCAAACAGAATGGGGATTTTATCTTGCATAGTCTTTCCTCCTCCTAGTCTCCTGTTCCTTTTTTCATACAGAAAACTTTTAAACTTGTAATTCTGTTGAACAGTGTTGGCACAATTCTTTCTGATTTGTCAGTGCCCTCTCATCTATATTGTCTTTGATTTTTTTTTTTTTCCCCCCTACAATTGGCTCTCCTTCAAGGGCTTTAAAACTGGTGTAGCAGAGGCTGCTGCAGATCAAGTCCAGTGCTTTTGTTTCACTGTTAAAAGCACATGGCAGGTGTACCTATCTGTACCTATTTATGCCTACATATATGGTACTAACTTGCTTTGTACCACTTTCCAAATGCTGACTTCATTTCATGATTTAAAAATGTATCTCTTGTTAACATAAAAGCATCAGATTTTAACTCTTTTCCTGACAAATTGCCTACAACCTTGCAAGTGCATTCCTTCCATTGCCATATAATGCATGTAATATTTACCGTGAACATCTTGTGACACATCTGATACTCACTCTCTGTTGTGTTATTCCTCTGCCCATTGCTTTGGTAAGGATCCTTTTCTCTGCCTTTTAGGTCATTGAATTTTATATACTTAGAGAAGGCTGAGAGGGGATTAATGAGTGTTTATAAATACATGAGAGCTGGATGTCAAGGAGGAAGAGAGAGCCTCTTCTCACTTCTGCCCTGTGATAGGACAAAGGGCAGTGGATGTAAACTACAGCACAGGAAGTTCCACCTCAACATGAGGAAGAACTTTACTGTGTCACAGAGCACTGGAACAGGCTTCCCAGAGAGGTTGTGTAGTCTCCTTCTCTGGAGACCCTTCTGGATGCATTCCTGTGTGACCTGCACTAGATTATATGGTCCTACTCTGGCAGGGGGGTTGGCTTTAATGATCTCCAGAGGTCCCTTCCAGCCCCTGAAATCCTGTGATCCTGCGAAAATAGAGTAGTTTGTAATTATGTAATTAATCCTATTCTGTGCTGACATTGTTACATCAAACCTGTGAATGAATTCTAATTTTCCTAGCTGTGTGGGTGGGATTGATTATTCTCTGATTATTTCTTTTATTTTTTCCTTCCCTTTGTTCTAGATTCTCTAATACGTATCCAAGAAAGCATCAATCAGGTACTGGAGTGTGAAGTGCTGTCTAAATTGGGATCATCAGACATATCTCCTGTCAACTTTACTGGTTGGTGCCATTTACACCTTGTTGCAATTTTCTCTCAATGTGTTATTTGTTTTATACCTTGCGTGTGTCCCACACTTAATAATAACTTGGGTCTCATTTAATGCAGGTTAGTAGGTCTCTACAGTTGGGTGCTTTGGGCCCAATTGAAAGAGAACTTAAAGGTGAACAAGGAGTCTATGACTTAGTTTTGCATTTTGGTAGGTACCTATAAAACATCTGAAAAATCAGCACAAAACCTTTCCATTTCAGACCCTACAGAAAAAATGAACAAAAAGCCTTGAACAGATCACATAAAACAGGACTACATCTGTAGAAAAAAAAAAATACTAGTCCATTAATGGTGTTGCAGGTTAATCTTTCTGCCCCTGGAGGGTTGTGGAGTCTCCCTCTCTGTAGATAATCAAAACCTGCCTGGATGTGTTCCTGTGTCATCTGGTATAGGTGACCCTGCTCTGGCAGGGGATTGGACTAGATGATCTTTGAAGGTCCCTTCCAGCCCCGAACATTCTGTGATTCTGTGACTTCTGTAACCTCTGTCCAAGTATACAGGCAGAGCCTGTCTGGAGGCCCATTGTTGTGGTACTTCTCTTTCTCTTCCTATTCTTTTTTCACTATCTTTTTTGTTTGTGGATCTTAACTTTCATTTTATTTATGTTGGCTTTTGGAGTTGACATGTTTTTGCGAGGGGGTTGTTGTTTGTTTGTTTGGGGTTTTTTTTGTATTCTTTTTTTCTAGGATCCTTCTTGTGAAGTGAGGGAAACAGCACACCTTGTGTTGCCTAAGAGACTCCACTCACAGTCCTCAAACAAAGATTAATATAAATAAAATAATGTAAGCTAAAAGAACGGAAGATGATTTGTGGCTTAAAACCAACCACAAATCCCATATATAGGTTCATTCCAGCATCTAATGCTAGAGATGTACTATTTGGAGGGTATACATTGTAAGAGCTGCACAGCCTGTGCTCTCAGGGAGTGACCATCAGAGGATGTCCTCAGACCTCCACGACTGGTGATTCTCAGCAAGTGGTGGACCTGAACTAGAGCTGCACACTGATATCTTGATCTACAGTTTAGGGTGTCTGGAGTGTTGCAATCTTAGAACTGTAGTTTAAAGTGTATGTATTCTTTACACAATGTTATCTGCCATGCCTGATTGAAAGACACTGGTACTCATCTTGTGAGACAGATCTTATAACCTTAGGAAGTCTGTAGTGTTTGCTGGTAGTCAAGACTTCATTAAGCAGCTTAAATCATATTCCATGTTTTTCTTGGCCTGTTTTTTTTTTTTTTAAGGTGTCACCATATCATCAAGTCCCAGAGATAGAAGTCTGCAGCAGAATTTATTTCCTCAAGAATTTGTGCCTCCTGAGAAGCCACCACCAAAGCAGCAATGGATACCTGATGACACTGAAACGATATGTATGGTTTGCAAAACCGAGCGCTTTACTATGGTAAGGAGCAAAAAATGAAGTACAGGCATCCCTAGAACTGTGACCTTGATATGAACACTTGCTCATAGTCCTTTTCCTAAGAGACACTAGCTACTTTATATGTTTGTCTACATCGGTGTAAGCCTGACAAGATTGCCAGTCCTTTGGTGTTTAATCATTAGTTTCTGTTTAGCATAGCCGAGGAGACTGGCAGCAGTTGGCTCTTTGCAGAGCCTTGTGTAGTGATAGAGCCTAAAGAGGAAACCTGGTCGTCAGAGAGGAGACAAATATAAGGTCTCAAAAATGTGTAGTAATAGCTATATTAATATTTCAAAAGGCTGCCCAGCTGATTGTGCCAGCAAGAGGTAACATGAGTATCTTTTAGTTTGGATTACCAGCATAGAAAATGTAATCTTTGCTCTCATCTATGCTTTTCTAATACCTATTGTTTCATAGAATACTTGAGTAACTGCTTTGGGTCTCTGAGGGAGAATTCTGAGGTTTGCAGGTGTGCTTACAGTCTGTTATGTTGAATTGAGTGCAGTTTTCTCAAAGTATCTATTTCTTTTGAGTTTGGAAATTACTAAGGAAGTGTCAAAAAGACAAGTCTACAGCTTCTGACTTTTCCAAGAGATGACCTAATTAGTGCTGTGATCAAAATAGGGACAATTTAGGCAGTGAGAAGTCCGAGACATTGGGACGGCAAACGTTTAAATGCCTGCCTTTGGCTTTTGGTGTTGTGTTTTGTTTTCCCCTTTGCTATGCCCTCTCCAGGAAGAAATTGTAACAGTGGCGGTCAATCATTGTATGGTTCTGCAAAGCCTTATCAAGCACAGTGTTTCCTCTCTTCAGAGGAGATAAGTTTACTTATGAGAGGAGGCAGATACAGGAGGGAACTTCAGCAAATTCTTTCTGTAACTCACTCATGACCTCTTTTGCTTAGTTTAACAGACGCCATCACTGCAGGCGCTGTGGCAGGCTGGTGTGCAGCACTTGTTCCACCAAGAAAATGGCAGTAGAAGCTTGCAGGGAAAATCTGTCTCGTGTATGTGATCAGTGCTATAGCTACTACAACAGAGAACATCTGCCTGACTTGGCACAAGACACAAGTGTGTAAGTTCTTCCATTCTAAGTTTTCTTCAATTTCATGTAGACAGCAGAGTACATGAATGAAAATGAGAGAGGAATAATCTTTTGGATTTATCTGGATGATATAGTAACACCAGCTTTTTAGCCTCCAGCTGTTGGGATTTTCAGGTTTGATAGCTGTTGGGACGTTGATTATGCCTGAGTTTACTTTTCATATTAGAAAGAACACTGGAGAACCAAGCAACAAAGTCTTCTTTAAGCATCAATTATTAAACCTAAGCGTTGAATGTTTTGATGTAAAACTTTCAGTTCGCAAACTACTACAGCGTGGCAGTGTCTCTTGCAGTTTACTTGTCTTCTGGATTAATATCACATGTTGACTAGCTCTGCTGAGCATAGCAGATCTATAATCCTTTGATTACAACTCCTGGAACTCTTGGGGATTCATAAACAAATTGAATTAGACAGGCTTTTAAACTGCCCTTAGTAAAATTCTTTGTGTGAACATTAGGTCGGCTGATGAAAAGTGCAGCTGAAAGAGTGAGTTTTCTTCTTTGTAGCTGTCAAGCCTGCTGAGACTGCTATAGCTGATACTCTCTGTGACCCTCTCAAGCCTGCTGATGGCAGTATTGGCTATAGCAGTCTCAGCAGGCTTGACAAAGTTACAGAGTAAGGCTTGCTCTTTTCAGCTGCACTTCCTCTTTATCTAGCAAGCCTGCAAACAGCAGTATCTGCTGTGGCAGTATCAGCAGGCTTGTTAGGAAAAGAGGAATACTGTGCAGATCTGACAAGGAACCTCTGAAAAAGCAAACATTACCTTTAGCTGAACCAGTTTCTGTCAGTGTGGTTTACACTGTCAGATTAGATCAGCAGAGCCTAAGCAGTGAGTTTGAATGCCACCTGTCATGTGGCATTGCTTAAGTGTCTGGGTTATTTTTTTGCATTTGTCCTGTTTGTATATCAAAACCAACTAAATCTTAAGGATTTAGAGCCCTGGATGCCAAAAACTTCATTTTAGCTTTGACACATTCTGATACTGGACAGTTCCTGTTCTCCACCTTTGCTTCTTTAGGATATATACAGCAGTGCTATTGCTACAGAAAGTTACAAGAGCTAATTACGTAGTGTAGGTGGAATACAACAATGCAGATGGAGGATCTTGTATTTCCAGACAGTAGGGGGTGGGAGCAGGGAAGGGGGCAGGGAAGGAGAGGTGTTAGATTTTTTCAGGACAGTCCTCTGACAAGGTTAGCCATAGTGATCTGTCATTTGAAACTGTTATTCCCAATGTGCTGGAGTAGGCATGATGTTTCTTTCTGTCATTTTATTGCAGCGGAAAAGGAGATCAGGCCCAAGTGGAAGGTAATGTTAAACTTCACTTTTTAAAAAATGCTTGATTAGCAGCAGAGTTAGAGATAGGAAGCTGATAGCACCTAGTTGCAGCTGAAGGGTGATCAAAACATTAGCTACAAAACATCAGTGATAGATTTTGCATTGCGGGCTGAGATTGAGTATTCCAAACTTCTGTGAATGGAAACTGAGATTTAGGAGAGATGTCTGAGCCAATATTGAGCGTGCTGGATGGGGATCAAAGGAAGGAACTGAAAAACAACGGTTGGAGAATGCACTTTGCATACTAGAAACAGTCAGTGAGAGGCTGTGGTATGAGCAGGAATTAAGTAGCCCACAACAGAGCTGTTGTGACTGATCCTCTTTACAAACCATGTCAGTACAATCGTGAATGCCACTGCAGTGTGCTGTGGTATTTAATACCCCTCGTCTGGGGGTAGCACAGAGTTGGGGCCCCTCTCATTGCTCTCTTTGTGTCCTCAGTTCCATCTCCTTTGCTGGCTGTATGAACATGGACTAGTCATTTCTTTTCAGTGCCTGAATTTCCACACCTAATATCATAATGCTTCAGGAATAACAAAATTTAGTTGATTTTCTTTTTCTCTACCGTTTTTCCTTCTCCTCAGAAGGTATTTTACTCATTGTTGTGTAGTCTGGTGTTTGTGGTGATTCTGCAAGATTTCCCCACACTGACATGAAATTCTGGCAGACCAAAACATAGTTATTTGAAGGGCTTACAGTAGCAATATGAAACACGGAACAAAATTTGCATTTGTGCTACAAAAACAAAAACACATACACACACACACAAAACAAAAAAACAAAACCCGGGAGATTATTTTCTTTACATGCCCCTTTTTAAAGTATTCTGGGCTAATTTGAGCTATTTATTTGTTTTGCTGTTAAGGAAGGTTTGCTTTACTGCTACCTTTGTTACAAGACTAACAACTGAAATACAATTTCTGAGCTCTTGCTTCTGCTTAGGTCTTTCTCTTTGCATGCAGCTCTACTAAATACCAATGGGCCCATCATGGGATTTATTCAGTATGGAAAGGAGAGTGGTTTATTCTGCTTTTCTAACTTATCTGATGAGACTGTGAAGAAGGCTTATCAAATGTTTTCAGGCCTGGTTTATTGTACTTATTCCAGTTTCAAGTTTGATTTAGAAATGGTTAGGGTTTTTTTTTTTTTGTAATTTAAGTTTTTCCAGGGAGAAGAGGGAGTTGATCAGAGGGAAGAGTGGCAAAGTAGCATAGCTCTTCATTTCTTAACATTGTGAGATTTTTCTGTGGGGAACCACAATCACAAACATGAGCATCAGAGGGCTTGTTCATTCTCAGCTGCACCCAGATGACTGACAACACATGATTTGTAGCTATTCTGGGTTACTAATTTCAAAATAGAAATTTCCTTAATCTGAAGGAAAGAAAAAGACTTTTCACAGAAGTGAAATTTGAATCATTTGATCAAAACTCCAATTTTCTGCAGGACTGTTTTACATGAAAACAATGTAAGGAGTTAGATCATCTTCTCACAATCAATTGTCTTAAAGCAGAGGGACTATGTGTTCAAATAACCTGAATTCTAAAAAGATACAGGCAGTTAAATCAATTTACTCATTCTTTTACAACTAATTCTTTAGTTTCCACTCATATTTCCACTTGCTTCCTGCTCAGAAATATTTCATAACTTGCTTGAGGTAAGTCTGAAGAGGGGAGATTACTGTGCCAGCATGATAAGAGCAGGATAATCGTTTGAATATGTGTTACTGGAGACAGTTCTTGGTGACAGGGTGCTGCTAGCAGTGAAAGTAAGTTTAGGTCTGCTGAGGAATGGAAATGTTTCTGTAATGTAAGCTTGATGTGCTGCTACCAGAAGGTGGCACGATGAGAGGATTGCAGGTGACTGTTTTACAACAGTGTTTGGAATTATGTGTATTATCTGTATGGAATTACGGAATGATCTGCATTATGTGTGCTTAGCCAGGTTTGTTGGTTCTTCTACAGTGATTCTACCTGGTATTTCCTTTTTGACTGCAGAAACTTCTAATAATGACTATTCCACAGTGGTGCGAATACCCAAGGCAACAGAGCTTGAATGGATTTTTACCCTGAATGAAGAGGAGAATGAAATTGTACGCAGTGAATTTTATTATGAACAGGTGAGATCTGGAGGAAGAGTCTGATATAAGCAGTTCCCTGGAGAGCTATCTCAATACCCATGCTTGTCTGTCTTTTCTCAAACTGTCAGGCTCCCAGCTCTTCCTTGTGTATTGCCATCCTTAGCCTGCACAGTGACAGCATAGTGTGTGGACACCAACTGATAGAGCACTGCTGCAAGTTGTCCCAAGGGCTCACTAATCCTGAGGTGGATGCTGGTCTCCTTATGGACATCATGAAACAATTGCTCTTCAGTGCCAAAATGATGTTTGTAAAAGCTGGGAGGAGTCAGGATCTAGCTCTCTGTGACAGGTGATTTACCAGATGCTCGCTAGGATGTGTTGAGGTATTGTGGTTGTCAAGATCTTTTCACTGGGGACTGCAGAGTAAGAGGGTTGTTTTGTGATTGTACTGGGGACTTCTTAAACAAGACGTTCATAATGTAAGAATGATGTGAGAGTTCAAATAGTAGAAACTCAAGTATGTAACTACATAATTACTGAGAAAAGTCTCAGAGTAGGGAGAAGTAATTCGTAAAGACCGAAGTAAATATTTTACTTCTCAGATTGTGTATCTGCTTTCAACCTATATTTCAATACAGGATTTTAACCTGCACTTCCTGAGAATGAGTATTTTACACTTTCCTTAAGTTTTGTCCTACAGAGCTTGGGACAGCAGGTATAATATAGGAATTTCACAGGTACTCTTTGATCTGGTTACATAGAGCTAGTATCTGCAGTCAGTATCTGCCAACATTGCCGGGACCCCAATAAAAAGAATCTGAATACGACAGTGTGATGGATAGAGAAACTTGGTATCCTGGTGATTAGGAGCCACTGTTCTAGGGGTTGTATTTGACAAAGTTCTCTAGGTGTATGGTAATAGTGAAAGTGTATGTATTTGTTTAAACTCTTTGTTTCTTCCTAGCTACATCAGTAAAGTTGATGTGTTGAGTATTTTGGTTGCTGCTGCCTATCGTCCGATACCATCTTTGGATCAGATTCTTCTCCCTGCAGCAGTAACAAGATTAAGAAATCAGCTTCTGGAAGCAGAGTACTATCAGCTAGCTATAGAGGTAATGACAGTCAGCATTAGTAGTGCTTCTGTAGTGGCTTTTGGCTTTTGATTTTCTCCCTCCTGAGTTCAGATAGGTGCGATGTGTGAAATACAGACGTTTAAACAGTTACAAACTGGGATTAAGTTTTTAAGCAAGGAAGAAATAATTTTCTGAACCGTGGGAAAAACGTTTTGAGAAGGAAAATCCTTCTGCAGTAGAGCAGGCTGCTAGAGGGAAGGGTAGGGACCTTTTTTTTGCCAGTACAATTAAAATTGGAATGAACTAACTGCAAGGAAGTCATTAAATGGAGGAATCTTGGCATCCAGGAGAAATACTGAGACACCCTTTGTGGCAGAACTTTATCTGAAGCTTGTATGTTTGATTTAACTTGTCTGTAATCCCATAGCAGTTACTAGTAGGGCACACTTCCCTAGCATTGACTTGAAAATCAGCAAGGCTGGCAAATCTATCGGAGCTCATCCAGTGTGGTTTATCATCTTCTCTCTTTGTCCTGCTCCCAGGATTTCATAAGGCTCTGGTTGCTGTAAACAGATGAGGATTTTTAAGAGGTTATAAACAGCAGCCATAGAGGCCCTGTTAGAGTAATATCAGTTTGCTTAGTTCATGCTTAAAGGCAGCTGGTCTGGTGGTGGTTAGTTAAGCATCTTTTGAAGCCTTTTTTTTTTTTTTTAATTAAACCACAAATCTGATGAGTTCTGCTCTGTAAAAATAGTCTGTGTTAGATAAACAGGAGTGAAAATGTCCTGAGTTTTAGAACCACTGAATTGAAATTTCTCAGATAGTGTCTTAAACCTGTACAATAAAAATATTTCCACATTTGGATGTTGTGGATATTTGGGTAGTTGGTATGTTGCACCAGTAATACAGAAATAATCAGGTTTTTGTGTTTTGTTTTGTTTCTAATGGAAAACCTGCTCTAGGAAGTGAAAGGTCATGATCAGACTGTGTGTTAAGTCAGTTTTTCCTGTTCTCCAGGCTAGGACTGTGTTGCAATATTAACAAATGGTTTTGAGTTTAGGTTTCTACAAAATCTGGCTTGGATCCGGGTGGAGCATGGCATGCCTGGGGCATGGCTTGCCTTAAAGCTGGAAATTTAAGTTCAGCAAGAGAGAAGTTTAACCGATGTTTAAAGCCACCTATGGATCTAAACCAGCTGAACCAGGGTTCAAGGCTGGTCCAGGATGTGATACAGTATCTCGAATCCACAGTGAAGCCCATACTCATTGCGGTAAGAGTCTCCTGCTCTGTCTGCTCTGCAAAGCCAAGTAGCAATGTTTTAGTGTGCATCGTAGAGCAAAGCAAGTTACAGTATCAGGTGTTTGGGTTTTTGCCTTCTCTTCTCATGGTTGCATATCGTAAACTGAATATTGTTGAGGCATTTGTAAGGTGTTTGGTGGCAGTGAGTTGTTGGCTGAGAACCAGATCATAGGATTTTGTAGTAATTTGGGGCATATTTAGCAGAAGGGTATCATGGTTTAACCCCAGCCATCAACGAGCAGCTGTCTGCTCCCTCCCAGTTTATATACTGAGCACAATGTGCTTGTGGTATGGAATATCCCTTTGGCTAGTTGGGATCAGCTGTCCTGGCTGTGATCCCTCTCAGCTTCTTGTGCATCTGCTTGCTGGCAGAGCATGGGAAACTGAAAAGTCCTTAACTAAGGATAAGCACTACTTAGCAACAACTGAAACATCAGTGGGTTTTCAGCATTATTTTCACACTAAATCCAAAACACCAGCTACCAATATCATCTGTTCAGGAAGAAAATTAACCCTCTCCTAGCCAAAACCAGGACAAGGGGAAAGAAGTTGTACTGGTTAATAACATGTTATTACTACACTCTGAGGAAACTAAACTCAACCCCAACAATATGTTGTGATGCTGTTGTGCTACTGAAACTGATAACTTTGCAGGAATTCAAAGAATTTACAAATGCTGTCCCACTCTTCATTCCTTGTCAGAAAGGACTGTTTACACAGTTTAGGATTAGCTCTGTGAGTTCTGATAAGGCACCAAACCCCAACATTTAGTATTAAATAACTGCAGAATTATAATGATAAAAGACCTCTCAGTAGTACATATTTTAGCAGAATAAAAAAGCCCATTTCAATTTGGTTATTGAAGTAGCTGTTGACAGGGAACTGTATTTAAATAAGTCTCCTGTCTGCCCCTGTACAGCCATGCTGGCTACAGCAACATTCAGCACCTCTGTTGATAGCAGGTTTGCAGCCTAGTGTTTATAAAAAGCATTACTGAATTCTCATCTCTTTAAAGCATTTTTTTTCTTCAAGGCCAGGTTGGATGGGGCTTTGAGCAACTTGATCTAATGGAAGGTGTCCCTGCCCATGGAATGTGGGGCTGGAACTAGATGAACTTTAAGGTCTCTCCTAACCCAAACCATTCTATCATCCTGTCTGTTTTAAAAATAACATTAACAGGACTTCATTCAGGGCTGAATGACAAGATCTAACTGAAAAGAAAGTTTTCCTCTTACTCATCACTTATTGTTGACTCCATTTTAACAGGACGACGATTACTTTGCCACACTGAAGGAACTTGAAACAACACTGAGAACGAGAAGTCTGTCTCTGGAGATGATGTGTGAAGGGAAGATACAACACAACAGCTACTATCAAGAGTGCTTGTTCTATTTACATAGTTATGGCACTAACCTGGCAATAATAAGCTTTTACATGAGGCATGACTGCATGAGAGAGGCACTGCTTCACTTGTTAAATAAGGTGAGGAATCAGTCTAATTTGCCTTCACCTTAACAGCAATTTTTCAAATTTCCAAGAGGGCTTCAAGGCCAGTTTAAGATTGCAATGAATATCATGCAGTGTTCTGGGTGTTTTTCTGTACAGATGTTTTCCGAGGTCCTAAATGTTGTTATATGAACTATCCAGTGGCTGATGAGAATTCAGTGTCATGCAAAAATAACTGATCTTTACATCTTGTGTTTAATCTCTCTTCCCTGTTGTACTGAAACAGAGGCTTCCAGAGAGGAGAAAGTAGTCTAGGGTTGTTTTGTTTGGTTTGGGTTTTTTTATATAGGTCCTGCTTCAACAGCATTGTGTCTATCTTTTTTTTTTTTTTTTTTTTTTTTTTCTGGGGCTAATGTCATTTGGTTCAGAAGAGAGGAAAAAAATTCTGAATTTCAACAGGCCCATAACACTGGATGCTTTACTGTCTGTCACAGTAGCTCCGTCTCTTGGTCTTGTTTGTAACATCAGACACCCATGTTGGCACTTTTGTAGCAGTTAAGAGTATAAGCTTTACTAATAGAAAATTGAGTTGTCTTATCAATTCACTTTTCTCAGTTTCATTGGTCATTTTAAGCTCATATACATATCTGCACATGAAATTTGCTTTTGATCTTTTTAAATTTGCCTGTAAAGAAAAGTCAAATAATTTTGCAATGTTACTGAAATAATTTCCCTAGCTTGAAAATACTCTAGGCATACAGTTTGATGTGGAAGTTTTGGACAAGACAGCTGGTAGTGGTCATGTGAACTGGAGAGGAGGGTTTGTTACCTTAAGAATCAAGAATCAAGAAGGTTGGAAGAGACCTCAAGGATCATCGAGTCCAACCTGTCACCCTACACCTCATGCCTATCTAAACCATGGCACCAAGTGCCACGTCCAATCCCCTCTTGAACACCTCCAGGGATGGTGACTCCACCACCTCCCTGGTCAGCCCATTCCAATGGCCAACCACTCTCTCTGTAAGGCTGTAAGGCACTCAGCTTCCGATTAAATATTTGGCAGTTGATTGCCTGGAAACAGTTTATGTGTACAGGCTTTATACCTGGTACCTTGCTCTGAGATTTAAAAAAGAATTATAAATTTCTTCATTGTCTTTAAAACACTTATGTATGCCAGGTTGTCACACATGCTCCTTTCCATAGTAACATTAACACGTGAGGCTGCATTTGTGAGACAAGAGTCAGGAGGTCAAGTGAAGTAAAAAAATGCCTCTCAGCTCACTACCTGTGAGGTTTCATCTGCACTACTGCACCCAGTTTTGGATTCCCTAGTAGAAAATAGATCTTGTCAAAGTGGAAGGCCAGCAAAGTGGCTAGTGCTCTTAAAGCACGTGCTATATGAGGAGAGTGATACAGCTAGGTGTTTTCAGCTTGGAGAAGAGAAGGCAAAAGGAAATCTATGTGCTACCAAGTAGGTGATTACAGGGAAGAGAGAGCCAGGTTTTTCTCACATGTGCACAGTATAAGGCTAAGAGACAGTAGACACTATATGGAGCAAGGAAAATTCCAACTGAATATAAGGAAAAGAGTTTTTCTGCAGTGAGAATATTCAGACATGGGAGGAACTGGGCCCCAGAGAGGCTGCTGAATCATCATATTTTGTCATGCCCAGAACTTGTCTAGACAGGCCCAGAACAGTGTGACCTAAATTGGAAGCCGTTCTTTAAGGGAGTGTTTGAACCAAATGACCTCCAGAGATCTCTTCCAACTGGAATGATTAATTTCATGATCTCTGTCACTTAATATTTCTTTGTTATATAACAAAAATCAACACGCCACAGTGGCTTTGCTTTAAGCTGCCTTTCTGATGTTTGTCTAGGAATCCCCATCAGAAGTGTTCATTGAAGGCATCTTCATTCCAAGTTATGAAAGTGGAAAATTGCATATGTTGGAGAACTTACTGGAAACCATTGATCCAAGACTGGAGAGCTGGGGAGTCTACTTGATTGCAGCCTGCAAATATTTACAGAGGAAGAACTACTACCATATTCTGTATGAGCTGCAACAGTTCATGAAGGTAAGATGAGGGTCAGTGCCATCTCCTTCACTGAGATGTTGAATACTGTCAGTCTTTTGGTTATTTACTTTGGTTTAAATCTGCATGATGGAAAGGTGCATTTTTTCCTACTTTCCAGTCCTGAAAAACACATAGGAAAGCCTGAGCCTGACTGAAGCTGACCTGATGTTTGTCATGAATCTGGCACATTGCAGTAGCTTAACTACTGTTTTAAACAAAACAGAGCATTGCCTGCTTTGTCTGAGGACTTCAGTGCAGACAATAATTAGTGAAGATGGTGTACTTTGGGCCATCTTAGTGTTCAGTATATTTCTTCTAGGATCATGTTCGTGCTGCCATGACCTGCATTAGATTTTTCACTCACGGAGCAAAGACCTACACTGAACTGGGAGGCAAACAAACGTGGCTTCTAAAGATCAAGGACCATCTCAAAGTCTATCTGCAGGAGGTCTCAAGAAGTTCAGGAAGGAA
Organism: Indicator indicator; assembly: GCF_027791375.1. NCBI lineage: Eukaryota > Metazoa > Chordata > Aves > Piciformes > Indicatoridae > Indicator > Indicator indicator. The sequence continues at coordinate 47,968,657 of NC_072013.1, read as the reverse complement.
AAAAATGACATTCACTTTTCGGAAGAAAATGTCTGCTACAGATGTATCAAGGTATCTTTAAACAAGAAGCTAAGGTATAGGAAAGGGGAAATTCATGATTTCTTCAGTGGTTGTGTTTAAATTGGCTTTAGCTAGCACATGCTAGCTCTGCCTGACCCAAATGTGACTTTTATGTGGTTGCAAGTATAGGATTCCCATTACCTTTTCCCCCAACAACTCAACCCAGGAGATAAGCAATTGTTTCTGCTAAAAATATCAGTCTGTATATCATCTCTCTTACGTTAATTTAAAAGAAAAACAAAAATCCTACAATGTACAAACAGCTATATATCAATCCTCCTTATTCTTCTCCACAAAGCAAGCAGCTTTGTGGTGCTTAGCAGCCTAAAAGGGTTAACTCACAACATTCAACTATATACAAGTTATAGGTGTCAGACATAACTGAGTCTCTGTATTCAAAAGTTGAAGTGTAAACATAGCCAGATCACTCTTGTACCTGGGCTTTGGGCTTTTATGTCTTGGGTTTCTTTTTTTCTTTTTTTTTTTAGGCTAGACTCAAAGGTGGGGGGTAGTGTGTGTGATGAGATGGAAAAGAGGGAACAGGTATTTGGGAGGTGATTCTCTGGCTTAGTTCTTTAAAATAGTATGAATGAGTGCTCACCTTCAACTTGTGATGCATGTGAAGTGCACAGATCTGAAAAGTATCTCATTGCTGCAGACTTGGCTACACAAAAGACAAAGTCAAAATGTAGCTGAAGTAGTTATTGTGTTCAAGAGATTAGTAAGTTCAAACAAAAAATTGACACTTTCTCTATTTAAAAATAAAGTTGCAACTTTTCCTCTTATCTAGGCACATCAATACAGTTGATCTGCAAATGGAAGTAACCAAGTTCCTGCATCGATGCGAGAGCTCAGGAACTTCTCAAATGACAGGTTCCCCCTTGCCCACACTCTTTGGAAACAATAACATGAAAATGGATGTTGCTTGCAAGGTACTCGCTGTTACTTCAAACACACCTCTTATTTTTCATCAACAATACTAATTTGATATACAAGTTGAAACATTGGATGGTTGGAGCAGCCTCTTGTATTTTTCATGGGCAGGTTCCTTGTACATGTGTGCAACCTACCATATACGAAGAATGTCTCCAAGTAGTGGAGAATGCATGAGAACTTGGAGCTCCTCTCTTCAAGGTTCCAACTTTTCAGAGCTAGGGGATCCCAAATATAAATACATTTTGACTATACATCCTATTGTGTTTAGAAGCAAGGCAAATAACTGCCCTTCTTACCTTCAATTCAACTCCGTCTATAACTGGTCCTGTGTCCCACAGGGAACTGGTCTGTGACAACAGACCTGACATTTGCTCTACTTGTTGGAGTGGTGCTGTGTTCTGTTGAAGTAATGCATTGTATTTTGATCTCTGGGCAAAATATGGAAACCCATCATCGTTTAACTGTATGTAATGAAAAAAGAATATGCATCCCCAGACTTGTCTGTGCCTCTCTTGTCAGGTCATGTTGGAAGGCAAAAACATCGAGGAGGGGTTTGGAATTGCATTTAGAGTCCTTCAGGTATGGAAAAACTTGATATAGCAAGCACAATTATTTCAGAAGTAACTCCTGCAAGCAGCTGTTGTTTAAGCAAAATGCTTTATTTTTTGGAAAAATGTACCCCCAAAAAAAAAAAAACTCTTGAGAAAGGTCACTGTTTCAAGTATCAAATGTCCATGTATGTGGAGCAAGCTTGGTAAGGAAATTAAGATGCTGCTTCAGTAGGACGCTTCCAAACTAACTGAGTCCTACGAGGGAATAAAGAGTATAGCTTTTCCTTTGCTGTGCCCTTTCCTTTCACTGACTTAACTCTGGCAAAACAGAATCAGATGTGAGTTGAGAGCTCTGACTTGCTAACTCCCTGCAGTTCATAATAGCCATGCAGACACAGTGAATGTGTAAGGCCAAGGCTATCTCTGTACTGTTGTCCTGGCTGAGAGAGGAAAATCAATTAACTGGAAAATCTCTCTGGATACCTCTCCTTCCTCATGTATGGGTAGAAGTTGAGGTGCTGAGCATCACTTCTGTTTCTTCCTTTTTTCTGTTTCCTCCTTTTTAATTTTTTTTTCCTTATGCTTTGCAGGATCAGTCCATAGCTTTTATCATCTCTTCCTTTATATGGGATGTGTAGGATGGTCAATTTCTTGGGGTACACAAAGGGTGGCTGCTGGTGGAGTGGCTGGGGGAATATAGTGGGAGCTTGCTAAGTGAGAAAGAAGTGGTAGAGACCTATGAAAAATCTTTTGCCAGAAGAAGTCAAACTGGTATTTTGCCACTCCTGAAAAGGAGACACTAACAGTGTTCCTATACTTCAGTAAAATTTAATTTTACCAGTCTGATTATAGAAAATCTTTAAGCAAGTCCTGAGCAATGATGACTGGAAAATGAGGCCCACAAAACAGCTTTGACTTTTGGGAACATGGTGTGATACATTGTCCTTTGAGGAGATTCTCAGTTGTATAGACTACTTGTGAGAGAACCTCCTGAGAACGTTTAACATGTTACTCTCATGTTCCAACTAACTCTAGGACTTCCAGCTGGAGGCTACAGAAGTGTACAGCAAAGTGGCCAAGCAGCTAGTGAAGCAGCAGAAGTACAGTGAGATCCGGCAGCTCCTCAAGTGTGTCAATGAATCTGGAGTTGCAGCAAAAAATGATGGAGATAACATTATCCTAAACTGTCTGAATGAGTTCAAGAATATTCCTGCTGAGGTAATTCTATCCTTCAATGTGCCCCTTTTAAAGTAAAATAGACAATGCAGGCCACACAGAAACCATCCTCTGGTGCCTGTGCTGTTCTTTTAGTGAGTCCTTCATATCTTCTGACTTTGTACTACATACGTTGTCTAAAGATGGGAGCGTGTGGTTTGCCTTACAGAAGTTACTATGAGAGGAACCAATAAGTAGCTGTAGCATGCTCCTGCCCTGCAAATCCCAAATGAGTAACCATGATGCAGAGAGAACCTCTTGCTTCACAGGATCCTGCTAAATGCTCCTGACTGGGGTGAGAGGTGTTCGTTCAGTGAGGCTTCCTTGGCTAATGCAGAGGATGTGTGGAGGTACAAATCTGCGGCCTCCATGGGAAACAATTTGAAGATTTCCTTTGCTCTAACAATGTCTTTCTCCATCCCCGTGGAGGAAGGAGGTGTCCTCAGTGAAGTTCTACTAATCAGGCTAGGGGACATAGGGCCAACTCCTGCTGAGATGCAGAGAACCTACAAGTTCATACCATGCAACAGGAACAATGTCCATGAGGTGGCTTGCAGGCTCATGGTGTTCTCTAGGGATACCCTGAAGATGTGGCAGGCAGGGGAAGCTGCGGTGAAGGGAGGAATTGGACTTTCTATTTTCTACATCTGCAACACTTGCTGTTGGGACAGTGTAACAACCATCTAGCTGTGTTCTCTGTGCAGGGGTTCCTGATGGGGTAAATAAAGGTTTGCAAACAATAGTCACTCCAAGTGTGAACACTTTTTCCTTTCCTTGGATACAGGATCTTGATAATCTGATTCAGGATATGGACAGTGATGAAAACAAGGTAAGTGAAAGTACGATAGAGGAACTCCTTTTGCAGGAGCTAAACAGCTCAGTCTTGGTCTGCAGGCTATCTGTTCTCTTTCACCATCTTCTCTCTCATCCTCACTTAAGCCAAAGCTTTAAAGGCCACTTCCTAGATTGTAGAAATCACAGTGAATTCCTCAAGGCTGTGGTGTTTGTAACTGTAGAGCTGTGACATGAAGGTACAAATTTGATGTTGTCATTATGCCTATTAGTTCCTTGGCAGTCCTCAGAGAGCTGAGAATTTGTGGCAGTGGGAGGGAAAGTGTTTCAGAGAGGTGCATTAGTGGGTTTGTTGGTTTTGTTATCCACCAGCTCACAAAGGTACATGTAAGTTTCTTGTAATGGCAGGCTGCTGATGAGGATCAACATACCTCCAAGATGACCATTTCAGCAGAGTGTTTCAGGATTATACTATTTCTGATGTGGCTGAGAGTTAAATAATAAAACTTCTCCAAAATGCTTTTTTTTTTCTTCTGAGAGAGAGAAGCAAGGCCTATACTGTTTGGTTTCTTTGTCAGCTTTCATACCAGCCAGCCAAGCCACTGCAAAGTCACAGACAGATTCCTGATGTTAATTCCATGGTGATACAGTAAAGAAGTTTTCACAACAGACAAACTTGATAAAATAAAGCTGTCACTCCAGCTTTTACATTGGGATCTACTCCATGCCATACTCTGCTTCCTAATATGTTGCTACTTACCTTGTACCTCACGTGTCTGAACTAGGTTTTTGCAGTGAATCCTTGCTTAAGCTTATCCTGTTAGTTTGCTACAGCCTTCTAACCATGTTGTAATCCTTGCTTAAGCTTGTCCTGTTAGTTTACTACAGCTTTCTAACCATGTTGTAACTGCCTCTTCTGCTTCAGATCCAGGCCTATGTGATGTGCAACAAGCTGCGTTCTGCCTATCTTGTCTCGGTGAGACAGGAGAAGACCAGAGCAGTGCAGCTGGTCCAGCATGTGCGACAGCTGGCTGAGAACAGCGGAGATGATGTTGTGAAGGCCATCTGTACCCAGTGGCTCTCAGTGCACCAGCCCAAAATGAGAAATCGGCTTCCCCAGGGCGCAAGAAAGTAACAAGTCATTGAGATTTGCCATCATACAGAAGGGGAAGGCTCCCAGACAGCTTAAAGGTGTGTGGTTCAGCAATCTCTTGGCAAAATGGAAGTCTCTTGACTGATGTTGGTGGCAAATGGATGCTGCTCATGTGCCTCTGGTGAATGGAAAGGAACTAAATTACAAGTGCCAGTCCTGTATTTTGACAAACAGTCACTACCTCAGGGTGTTTTTTGGCTATCTTAGCTGGGGGGAGGGGGGCAGTTTCAAAATGAACAAGGAAAAATTCAGGCATATGGAAAAGAGCACTTCTGTGTCTGGTTTGGTTTGGGTGTTATCGTTTTGTTTTGTAAGACACTGATCTTTACTCTCTTTTTTGGCTTTTTTTAATCCAGAAAATTTACATTGAGTTGATGAGATTTTTTTTCTGTCTTCTGTGTAGCCTGGAGTATAAAACTTTCCATGTTTATGGGTTTCCTGTAAACTCCTTCAAGATTGGAGAGATCTTTTACAAAGACTGAAATTCAGAGAGGTTTTTTTAAGTGTCTACACAAATCATTGCTACAAATTTGTGTGTTGTATTTTTTTCACTTCCCCACTATTGCAGTGTGCCCAGTTTCTTTAGTTCATTTGAAAAGGCAGGAACAGATCTGTCATAGTATATTTCTGCTTACCAGTCATAGTGTCGGATGTGTGCCATACATATGGTACTTGAGACCTTACTAAATGGATGAAGTTATAAAGGGCATAACTTGTACAGGGTGTACCCAGGGAAAATAATCCTTTAAGCTAGTTGAAAAAAATCACTTACCTCTTTGTTAAATGGTTGCAATACAGCTTTGTCACTCTACTGTTGCCAGTAAACTTCCACAGTTTTTCATCAGATATTGCAGAAAATACATGTGGAGAGAGCAAGCTGAGGTAGACCTCAACAGGCAGTCTGCATCCCTCTCAGGGATTTGTTGCCTAACAGAATAATCAATCCCTGTCCAGTACAATAGAACACTGGATTAATTTTTTATTGACTGGACATGCTGTAGAGACTATATTGACAGGCTCTGCTCTGGAAGTGGTAGGTTAACTCAGCTTTATGAAAAAAAAGGAGAAATCTTTGTGTAGCTGCTTTGTTTCAGGGATGCTGAAAAAAGCAGCTGCTTCTCTGCAGCCATGACTGGGACATGAGAAATGGACAGAAGAAGAGTAGACAGTAGTAGGTCTTTCAGAAAGAAACAGATCAAGACAAGGCCCTCAGCAAGAGCTTGTGTTTGCCATTTGCATGTATTTCAGCACACAAAGGGAGGAAAACTAGTTCACTTTTTTTAAAGATTTAGTTGATTGCTTCAAAAGAAACAACAGCTTTTCTAAAGTGTAATGGAACTGTAAATGGTTTCAGTATATAAAATAATTGACTGTCAAATAAGAGTTTTGCACTACCCCCAGGCTCACTGTACTGACAGAACAGACTTCCATGGTAATGGAAAGGGCTCAGTCTGTCTCCTTTTAGCATTTCATGAGCAGTGCCCCACTGACACGAACACTCTTTTGGAGGAGCTCTGCTTACTAGAGCGGGACTAGAAATGTCTGAGATGAAAGTAGTCAGAAATGACCACGTTTAGCTTTCAAAATCTTCTGACCACAGATTTGCATTATCTCATTAGCCAGCAATACTAATGAAAGCTGCTTTTGTTTTCCTGGCCAGACTGACCTAGCTTTCCATCAGCTTTCAACCATTAGGCTAATCCTAAAACGTGACACTATCCCTGCCTTCACCATTTCCAAATCTCTGTTAATGAGGCGATTTTACTGTTTGTGGGTATCCAGATCTGCACTGATGCAATGTCTACCCTTCTGCTCGAGTTCTGTCAGCTGCATCAAGCACAGAGTGGAGTTTGCCATGTAGAGCAGCCAGTTCTGTACCTGCCTTTCTTCCTGACCTTTTTGCACTGTACCTGATGCACTTTACGTGGTGTTCATTGTAATTTGATGTTCTTAACCTGGAAACGTAGGGATCTTTCTCTTACCAGCAGAACTGGAATTTTGATCCTGACTAACTGCCTTGTGTCGTGAATAGTGCAATTATCCAGGGGCTTTGAATTTTTGAGCATCAAAAAGGGAGTGAGAACTGCCAGTTAAAAACGACTCCTATTATTAATGACCAAGGTTTGTTTACAATGAAAAAAGATAATAAAGTATTATGACTCTTAACATATCTTCTGTTAATGTATCTTCTGTTTGCTGGAGATCTCCTCTAGATTTGTATTTTGCTTTTGGCTGAGCTTAGCAGGTTAATTAGAAGGGGGGAGAGAACTGTTCTGTTATGGCAAAATATCTCTCTGATGCAGAGGCCTCAACATTTAAATTAATTGGAACATGGCATCTTTAGAAGTCCTCCTGGTAGCTAGCTCAGCCTCATAACGTGTACTCTCACAGATCAGTAATCCTCTGTGGAGAGCTTTGTGAGTTAATCTAACTCTCCCTTACAAGCCTCTCTTTAACACAGCTAAATGAGCTTTAGTTCCTTCATTTTACAGATCAGCCTAGAAGAAGGTATTAATTTACTTGGACAAGGTCAAAAAGAGTGAGTGTGTCTCTATGGAAACATGCAACTGCATGCTTTATGTTACATAACAGTCAAGACTCTCTCAGCAGAGCAATGGCAAAATAGTTCAGTCTAGAGACACTTCCTGCATTTTTTAGAAATGGTTTCCATTGCTCCTGAAAGCCAAGTTCTGAGAATCACATGCAGAGAAAGCAGGCAAAGCCTGCAATGCTACACTGTAGTTGTGCATTTAATTTCCTATTCAAGAGGAAGCATAAAGAAGGAAAAAAAACCAGAGCAACACGCAGAAACACAAAGAGACTAAAACGTTACCCAAATTGAGTTCTCTACATTTGGTAAGGTAGGTGTGGGTAACAGCAACACCAAGTAAACCAATTCACCATTCCTGAAGGAAGATACAGTCTTCTGTTGCAAAAGGAAAATGACTTTATTTACTATTGCTCAGAGGTGGCACAGGACTGATCTGCACAGACAGCATTCAGGTAGAAAGAATTAACCAGAAAATTAACGTTTCCCAAAATCGGCAGTTGGTCGCAGTGGCATGCTCATATGCGGGTCCAAAAATTTCAGCCAATGACTCTATGAGCTGTGGCACTTGTTTTCTAGCTGCTTAACTCTTTCTGAAATAATTTGTGATAATGGACCACACTCCAGCAATTTGCAACAAAGCAGCACCGGAGTTCCAAGGGAGCAGTCTCACCACTATGTGAGCTGACCCAGCTGCCTTTTGAAAGTGCAAGCTGTATGGGAGGGCAAGGCCAGGCTGCAGCCTTGGCCAGCCAAGGCAGTAACTTCTGGGCAGACAAACAAGGATTTCTGTGCAAGTCTCACTTTCTTGTCCTGTAGCTAACTTGACCTTAATACCAAGATAGTTCCAACCTCTGCTTCAGCTATATTGCTCTAGGTGGTTTGCTGTCATTTAAAGCTAAAGTCTTATTTGAAATTGTTTAATGTTTAACACAGTTGAGATGTTCTTTACTCATTTTGCTCTCTTTTCTAGGTTCTAAAGTCATTTAAAGTGCAGCTGGGGAGTTTATTGACATTTACAGCATCTTTTCTCAGTGCTTCACAGGAGAGATGCTGATTTTTTTTATTTTTTTTTTAATATGGTAACTTGCCTGCAGCTTTAAACCTCCCAGTCATCTATGCTGAGACCTGGGTTCCAAAATAGAGGCCAAACCTCAGTTACCTTACTGCAATCAATGGGCGTTCAGGGCCAAGGTACTCCAGTGGCTACGATCCCGCTTCTTACAATGAATACAGAGAAAAAGTATTGATTGTATTTAAAAACTTTACCTACTGCTTGGCACAAAAAGGCCAGCACCTGTTTCTGTGTGCTTGAGAGCATCTGTATTGCATGTAATTGCCAGAAAATCTAATACTCTGCCAGGTCAAATAGTAGAGACTGAAAATAACCTCACAGAGCATGAGTTTAGAGTCCTACAGTTTTACTATCACTGTTAAGAAAAACCTAGGTAATGAAGGTAATTCTTTTTTTTACTTCATAATCTAAAGCTAAGCCTGCAACCTCCATTTCTGTTCTAAAGCCAGAGAATAGCAGATTCTGGCTGTTGTGTGAGATACCAAGCAAAGGTTGCTACCTGCTTCAGAGCTCTAACTCTCCACCTATTAAGGACTGGTTGCTCACAGATTGCAATCCTTAAATGTAATGTTCCAGAAATTCTTATCAGATTATGTTCACAGAGCCAACATAATGGCAGCCAAGTATCAGCATTCTTGTCTTGAGGTCTCTCAGCAGTGCTCTTCCCAGAAGCATTGCTGGGCTCAGCCAGGTGTACAGTTGAGGTCTGCACTGCTCAGTCCCACTGGATGTGGAGGAGCTCACAGCTCACGCTCCAGAGCTTCTTTGCTGTCTCATCATCCCGGCCCCGTGGCGATACATACGCTGGCTGGCAGTCACTGTAAGAAGAACACTTTCTATTTGAGTCAATGATCTCCATCTGTGTTAGCATGCTGAAATGTCTTAAGAGAGTTGCTTTTTATCAGCTTAACTTCAAGACCAGTTGAAGAAGGGTAAGGCTATCCACCAAATAAGCAAGGGGGTAGGTGCTAAACCACCTTGAGAAAGCTTTCTTCCCAGCTGGCTAGTGAAGAATCTTCCCCAATGGCACCAATATCTGGAAAGCAAGTCTAGCTCTATCTGTTTTCTGAACTCTTCAAGAAACTTGTATATGCTCTACTAGTCTACTATGTGTACATTCTCATTAATGCCACTAAAAAGGGCTATAAAGACTGACCAGCGTTCCTCAGGGGCACCTTTTCTAGCAACCAGTACAAAAAGAAACCCAAATCCACTCATCCAGTCTTTCATTCTGAACTGTTTATCCTATTATAGTGCCAGTGCATGAAAGGCAAAGCTGCTCCAGAATGATAATACTGTACTGTTATCCTTTGTTCCATTATGTGGCTCCTTTCTTCTTGGCTCCTGCAACCAGGCAGCACCCTGTCTAGAAGAGAGATCATGTGTTCTCCTCTGTAATGCTAGATGCTGCAATAACATGGGAGTTTAAGAGAACAGAGGAAATTGCACCTCCTAAGATTTCTATCCAGCTGAATGTTCTTAAAGCTCCAAGTGCACAGTCTCTCCTGTTCCTGAAAATACTCTGGTAGACTTCACCTGTCTTGTGGCATGCAAAATCTTTTCTTAACATCTATATTCTATTGCCCAGAAAGTGAAAAGGATTTTAGGTTAGACCAGTGTAAACTGTGAGTTACTATTGAAGCTATTCATTACCCACCACGTCCAAAACTCCTGAATTTAAAATCCACTGAGGTTTTTCTGTAATCCAGCACAGAAGTGCTCCATTTATATCCTGGGACAGTCATCCAGGGAAGATTAAGACCTCTATTTATATATTCAAGTCTGATTAAGACAGTACAAATGCCCAAGTGAAGATCAGACAGAGTCATTACAGAGACTAATCTGGTCACACAGCACAAGAGGAAAGCTCTGCAAAGATGCAAAGGCTCCAACATTATCCATATGGAAAAACCCCACAAATTTCACATTTACTTCCAAAAACCTCCCAGTATTATTACACTGCTCTGTGCCCTGTGGGAAGCTGACAGACACATCTGCATGAATATGCTCAAATGGCAGTCTTCAAATCTAGGATGATGGTGACTTGGAACTGCTTTGGTCTGTAGTCTTGGTGAGGGGGAAAAGGCATGACTATGCAGGGTCCTGGAGCAAGGCAAAGGAGTCAAGAAACAAAAGGATTTGTTGGGGGAGCTACAGGTGACAGTTTATAGGACAGAGTGATAAGTATCCCAGCAGGAGTCCCTCCCAGCTGGTGGCTCTGTCACACTGGAAAATCAAGTTTTGTCACATGCCAGTCCTGAAAAATATCATCTCTGCAGCACCCTCAGCCCTCCCATCTCCCTGGAAGCACAGGCCACTTCTGCTCCTGTAGGGTAAAACTATAAAGAGAACCAACATAGTCTTCCCAGAACTGACTGAAGTGACCTCATTAACTAAACAGCTCTACTAAAAAGTGATTTGCTCAAGTCTCAGGCAGATCAGGATTAAAGCTCTGAGCATATGACAGCCATCACAGAATGTTGGGGGCTAGAAGGGACTGTGAGACATCATCCAGTCCAACCCCCCTGCCAGAGCAGGATGACCTATACCGGATCACACATCCAGGCAGGTCTTGAACATCTCCAGAAAAAGAGACTCCACAACCCCCCTGGGCAGCTTGTTCCAGTGTTCTGTCACCCTCACAGGGAAAGAATTCTTCCTCCTGTTTCCATGGAACTTCCTATGCCTCAACTTCCACCGATTGCTCCTTGTCTTGTCATTGGGCATCACCAAGAAGAGCCCGATTCCATTCTCTTGGCACTCACCCTTTATATATTTATAAACATTAATGAGGTCACCTCTCAGTCTCCTCTTCTCCAAGCTAAAGAGCCCCAGCTCCCTCAGTCTCTCTTCAGAAGGAAGATGTTCCACTCCCTTAATCATTTCCGTGGCTCTGCACTGGACTCTTTCAAGCAGTTCTCTGTCCTTCTTGAACTGAGGGGCCCAGAACTGGACACAATATTCCAGATGTGGCCTCATCAGAGTAGAGTAGGGAGGGAGGAGAACCTCTCTCGACCTACTGACCACATCCTTTCTAATACAACCCAGGATACCATTGGCACATTGCTGCCTCTTGGTCAGCTTTCCATCCACTAGGACCTCCAGGTCCTTTTCCCCTTCACTATTCTCCAGCAGGTCAGTCCCCAACCTATACTGGTACATGGGATTGTTCTTTCCCAGGTGCAAAACTCTGCACTTGCCCTTATTGAACTTCATTAAATTTCTTCCTGTCTAATTCTCCAGCTTGTCCAAGTCCCACTGAATGGCAGCACAACCCTCTGGTATGTCAGCCGCTCCACCCAGTTTTGTGTCATCAGCAAACTTGCTGGCAGGGCACTTGGTGGCCTCATCCAGGTCGTTGATGAATATATTGAACAGCACCAGTCCCAATACTGACCCCTGAGGAACTCCACTAGATAGAGGCCTCCAACTGGACTCTGTCCCATTGACCACAACTCCTAGCACTGAAAGACTGGCTACTCACAAGTCAGCAATTTCTTCTAACATGATTATCACTGCCACAGAACTGGAAGGGGTGGTGCTCTAGAATTTCACCACCCCCAATCTTATCAGCCAGCCTCTTAGTGAGCCTCTTAATTTTTTCCAGCCAGCAGGGTTACCTCCTACAGTATATCACTCCATCAGTTTGCACCCACCTGAAATACTGTCCTGTCACAGAGTCCAGCTCCTCTGCTACTGCACAGTAGATACTGGTCTGAGCTCCTTCCAAAGGTGTCTTCAAGAAGAATGAGAATATCTTCCACATCCACGTCATTACAAATGAGTGCCGGACCAGCTCGGAATAGACAGAACCAGGATGGAGAGCATTTGCTGTGACTTTAGTGCCTATGGCAAAAGAAAGTAGTCCAGGACAAATCTGCATACATTAACTTGTCTTTAAAAAAAAAAAAAAAGGGTAATACACTCCTCAATTCTACCTGCAGATAGTCTACAATTTAAAGGAGGAGTCCAGGCATGCACACAGGGAGCATAAGTAGTTACTGCTTGCTAGAGCACCTCCCACTCCCTTCCGAACACTGCAGTCACTACACACCACCTGCAGAACAACGGCCTGGGTAGTAAAACAGCAGCAGCAGCCATCAGGCTTCTAGAATACCAGCTTCTTTTGCTTTTCTGTAATACTCATTTCCTAGACAAGACACTGCTTCTGTTTTAATTAAATACTACTTCAGTTTATGAAAAAGACTGAACAACAAGGCTGTGATAGATGTTGTGTCATAAGAGGTAATGTCTAGTTCTATGCTTCTGTCCTACAGGCCACCAATATTTAAGGCAGCCAAGTATGCATTAGGTTTTCTATTAGAAACTGCAATTCTAGTTCAGCTCCTTCAGTTTTTTCAGCTCCCACCTGCAAACCACAATTGTCTGTGTGAATGCTGCTAGCTTTTGACAAGTATCAGAGGAAAATGACATGCATTCAACTGTGCCAGGCTACTAAACAACTCTGCCCTGTTGTTGTAAAGACTCTTCATGTTTTAAGTCTTCTGGTTCCACAGACAGGAGGTATTTTCTTACTGCAAAAAGCCGTCAGTGGCCCTTGCCTCAAACCATTTCTTCAATCCACTCTCCTCATCCATCGTATAGGAAAGCACTCCCCCGTGCTTGGGGACTTGCCTTGCAGCCGCCGCGCCAGCTCGCGGGTGAAGAGCACGTTAGCCAGTTTGCTGTGACAGTAGGCGAGGCCACGATGGTAGCTCTTCTCACCATGGAGATCATGGAAGCGGATGCGGCCCCCGTGGTGCGCCAGCGAGGACACGTTCACGATTCGAGCGGGGGCAGACTGCTTCAGACGCTCCAGCAACAGGAAGGTCAAGAGAAAATGACCTAGTGGTGAAAGGAAACATCAGCCTTTTCTGAAGGGTTCCCCTTCTGGAATGCCAGCATCCTTCCAACATATTACTTATGTGTTATATCCTACTGCTGCCCTTAAGTCCAGGGAAAAGGAGACCTTCCTGAATCAACTGCTAAACCTTTTGCGGGCCATTAATTCTGCTCCTCAGCTTCAAGAAGCTGGAGCTGTCATGCAATTCAAATGTTCCACGTAACGTACAGATACTTAAAGAGGATCCATGATAAGCAAATACATTGCAGTGCATCTCCAGAACTCTAATTCTGGCCTTCCATACTTTCCCAAGAAGGAAAGATGAGGAAGGATGAAACCTTACCAAGATGATTGACTCCCAGATGCATCTCAAAGCCATCAGCAGTCTTGGAGTAAGGGCATAACATTACCCCAGCATTATTAATGAGAATATGGAGTTCCTTCTCCTCTGCAAGAAATAATAGACATCGTTAAACAGGGCAACAGAGACCAAAGGCAAGAAGGTAGCACAACTCCGTCAAAAAATCCCATGCCTGAGTTGCAGCTACATCACCTCAATAAAATACAGATAAATCTCCTACCATAAACTAGTTCATGGCCTCTGGCAAGCCCTTGCTGTGAACCACAGTACCCAACATGGTACAGAGGTAACCAGGTCATGGATTTGGCATTTAATAGAAGAGCAGTGAGCAGTACTTGGTAAAATATTTTCACTGACAGGAAGAAGCTAGAGGCCATACCTGCTAGAAATTTCGCAGCAAACTCTCGGATGGACTTTGTATCAGCCAAATCCAGTTTTTTCACAATGACTTGCTGGTTCCCTGTGTCAGCTCGTATTTCACTGGCTGCAGCCTCTGCCTTCACTATGTCCCTGCAAGCGATGATCACCCTAGCACCTGCAAGGGGGGAAAACAAGCCGAGATCAGTGGAGCACACTGGATGGTCAAGCAGGACACCTATGCACAGTGCTTGCATGCAACTTACTGTTTATTGAAGGAATTGGCATCAGTCAGTGGAGCAGCTGGGAGGGACAAAGCTACATTGCTACATTACTACATTGTTAGCTCCAATCCAGCCCAAAGCTGCTTTCAGACCAGGAAAACGCACATCTGAAGTGCATCTGTACGAGTTCTCCCAGGTCAGGAGTATGTACCACAGCACTGGCATGACATATATTTATCTGTCCCTATAACAGGAATGTCAAGCCAGGAACACATAAAGATACTTGAATTTCATCCAGAGTAATTTCTAAATGGATTGTGAATAGGTAGTTTAATCTTCTTACCAGTTACCCAAAAAGCACTTAACCCAAATTAGCTTGAAACGTTAATAACTACAGCACATAGCTGTGAACCCATGGTCCAATGGAATATGCCCCTACCTGTAGTAGGGGTGTTGGAACTGGATGATCTTTAAGATCTCTTCCAACCCAAACCATGCTATGATTCTCTGATTTCCCAGCTTCATACAGACAGAACCCAAAGATACCAGGAACTTCCCCAGTTCCCCCAAAAAAGCAGCAGTGCAGAGCATCTTCCAGTCACAAGACTCATTTTTGGACTTTGAGCACTGAAACTAGTTGAGTAACCTGTGACTTGCACCCCAGTGGTTACATCATCTGGAGGAGCAACACTCGGGCAAGCCTGAAATAACTTTGGAACCTAATTCACTTAAACGTAAGCATAAAACACTCCTTTCCTCCCTTAGATCCAGCAAATGGACCACAGGCCCGTGAAGGTACATAAGCTGCATGGGTGCCTGTGGGTGACTTGCCTCTTCGTGCAAGGTCTCTGGCTGTCTCCTTCCCGATGCCCGTGTTGGCTCCTGTGATTATCACAACTTTCCCCTCCAGCTTTGCTGTGGACTTGCACTGTCCTCCAGCGACATACCTCCTGCAAGAGAGGGTAGCCTCGGTCACGGCCCAGGCCCGAGGGCACCTTCCCCACCCTGGGGAACTCGGGCCAGGGCCAAGCACTCAGCGCCCCACGTTCAGTCCCCTCGATTGGGCTGACCGCGGCGCGCCGAGCTCCGCGAAGTCACAGGCATCCTTGCCTGAGGCGGCTGATCACGACCCTGTCGCGATCGGGCCACCATCTCAGGTCCCCACTCGCTGTCCAGCGTCCCCGCTTTACAACAAGCGCCACAGCCCGCGGCTCCCGGCCCCTCCCCAGCGCCGAGTGGGGCCATGGCTCCCATTGGCTGCCGCCGTCAACTCCGGAGATTCGGCCAATGGGCTCCGCCGCGACGCCGTGAGGAGAACGCGGGCCCCTCCCACCGGGAATCCCGCTACGGCGGCGGCTCTTCTTAGCTCCGCCGGCCCCGGCACAGACCCCAGAGCCGGTTCCGGGCTGTCGGACACTGATAGGAGGCCACCGAGCTGTGCGCAGGTGCCAGTGCTCAGCCGAATCCCAGGAGCGCCCCGCGCCTCCTCCAGCGCAGCAGCGTTCCCGAGGCGCTGGAGCCGCAGGAGCGCGGCATGCACAAAAGGAACCCCTTCTACTCGTACTCCCCTCAAACAAACGGGGAGAGCCGGCCGCCCTGAGGCGCGGCGCACACCGGCTCCACCCGCAGCACCGCGGGGCAGAGGCCACCGCCGATACCCGCATACGCGCGAAAAGCTAGAGCCGCGCTCGGTAAGACGCACCTGATGTAGGGCGCTGCCACGAGAAGGAGAACGGGGACGGAGACGGCGGCTCCCAGCGCGGCTCCCCAGCAGGTGAACATCGCTGTCGCCCGCTCCATGCTCACTGCCGGTGCCCAGCCGCGCCCGCCGCGCCCGCTTTGGCCCCGCCCCCGCCCGCTTCGGCCCGGCCCCTGCCCGCCTCAGCCGCGCCCCTCTTCGCTCAGGTACGGCTGGCCTCTGTCCTCGGCCGCGCCAGCTGCCCTCAGCCCTCTCGCACCAGCAACCCGGAGGTCCTGCTCCCTGCCGCGCTGAGAAGATCCTCTCGGCCAGCTGTTTTCTCCTGCTGGCTTTTTCTCCAGGCAGCGCACGGCTCTGAGGGGGCTCTTGAGAGCAACCTGGAACTGTACCGAGCAATTAACGACCCCATAAAGCTGTGAAAGGCTGTCCGGAAAGGATTTTCAACATACATTTTCATAACCTCACATCAAAGTTTGTGATATCAACCCTATCAAAAGGTATGGAATTACGTATACAAGTATCAAATGATAGGTTGAGAGGAAATGGCCCCAGGCAGTGCCAAGGGAGGTTTAAGCTGGATATTAGGAAAAATTTCTTCACTGAAACGGTTGTCAGCCCTGGAATAAGCTGCCCAGCGAAGAGGTCAAGTCACAATCCCTGGAGGTATTTAAATGACGTGGTGCTGAGAGACATGATTTAATGATGGACTTTCGCAGGTTAACAGCTGGACTCGATAATCAAGGTCTTTTTCAACCTATACATTTCCATAATTGGACACATTAAGAAGAGTGTGACCAGCAAGTTGAGGGAGGTTGTCCTACTCCTCCACTCTGCCCTAGTGAGGCCACATCTGGAGTATCACATCCAGATCTGGGCTCCCCAGTTCAAGACAGAAGAAAACCATGGAGGGCTATGGAGATGATGAGGGGACTGGAGCATCTTTCTTAGGAAGAAAGATGGAGAGAGCTGGACCTGGGGAAGAGAAGACTGAGAGGGGATCTTATCAATGCTTATCAATATCTAAAGGGTAGGTGTCAAGAGGATGGAGCCAGACTCTTTTCAGTGGTGCCCAGTCACAGGACAAGGGGCAATGGGCACAAACTAGAACACATAGATTTCCACATAAAGGAGAATTTATTTACTTTGAGGGTGCCAGAGCACTGGACCAGGCTCTGCAGAGAGGTTGTGGAGTCTTCTTCTGTGGAGAGATTCCAAACCCACCTGGACGCGTTCCTGTGCAAGCCGATCTAGACGAACTTGCTCTGGCAGGGGGACTGGACTAGATGGTCCCCAGAGGTCCCCCCTACTGGCTGTGATTCTATACGTGAACACACGCCGAGGGCTGTAGGGATCGCGGCTCTGCGTGCGGCTGTGCTCACTCACCTTTATCTGACGGCATAAAAACCAAACGGCACGGGGCAGCGGGTGGCGCTGCCTCTTTGCTCCCCACCTCCTCGGAGCCGTGCACTGACCCCGATGGCGGCTGCCGAGCGTCCCGCGCGGTGCCGGCGCGACGGCGCTGTCGCCTGACCCCGGGAAGACTACCCCTCCCGGCAGGCACTGCGCGCTCGGGGCCACCGTCCCCTCTTTGCGGCAGTCCGGGACACCGCCTGATGCATCTCGGCGCAAACGGCCGTCCACGTCGCAAGGCGTATGGGGGCCTGGTCCCCCAGTGAGCAGGCGGCGGCGGCGGGATGGCCGCGCTGCCGGCGTCTGGGGCCGGTTTTGAGGTTGGGCGGCGCTGCGGGCGCCTGGCTGCGCGGGGGAAGGCCCACGCCGCCGCAGATTGCGGAAGTGCCTCGCCAGGCAGGCTAAAGGGCAGCGGGAGGCGGCAGCCGAGCGTTGTGGGAGGTGGCTGTCTGTCATGGCGGGTCGTGGCTCCGCGTCCTCGGAGCACCTGGAGCGGCTGCACGAGATCTTCCGGGGGTTGCACGGAGACCTGCGGGGCGTCCCCGAGCGATTGCGAGGCAGCGCGGCCGGTAGGGCGGGGGCGGGCGGACGCCGTACCTGGTTGCTTAGGGAAGGGCGGCGGGCTGGGCTTTACCAGGGGGCCGCAGCCGTCTGTCTCACTGACTGTGGGAACCGGCCGCGGCGGGGTTGGTGGCACTTTCCCTCCGCCTTGCCTGAGGGCAGCCGGCCTTCCGGTGTGGGCTTCTCCGCGGCGGCCCCCTGGGTAGCAGGCGCGGGTAGGACCGTTGCGGGGGTGTTCTGGGTGTTTCTTCACAGATAAACCTGTTTTTTTTAAGCCGGGAGGGCAAAGGCCCTGTCAGAAAGGCTGTGTGTGAGGAAGGAGTTTGCCGAGGCGATTGCAGGAATCTAGCTCTTCACTTTCGGTAGGCGCTTCCTTGGGGGTGGGGAGGGTTGGCATTGTAGGGGCTGGCTTCACCCTGTGTCATTTTTCAGTTGCTGCCGTATTGTGGTAGCTTTATTCTTGTGTGTGAGGCATGGTCATGCGAAGCAGCACACAGGCAAGCAGCGAGGCAGGTGTGTCGCAGTGTCGCTTTACTCCTCTGGAGCAGCTCTTCTTGTCTGGCAAGCGCTGCTGTGCTGGGCTTCCACCTTCAGTCTCGTCTCTGAGGAGTTGTTAGGTGGATATTATTTCATGCTGTTTCTAGGTTAAATGCCTAAACGGCAGAGGTTTGGAGTGGGTTTTGCCTTTTTTTTTTTTGTGTGTGTTTTTTGTTTTGTTGGGTTGGTTTCTCCGTGAAATAAAGCTTTGTCAGGTTTCCTTGGAACTTGTGAGGCCTTGAGCAATGAGTTCTAATTGGGCTTAAGTGTACAGGCAGCAATTTTTGCAGTGGTTATAGATAATTTTTTTTCCCTTTCAACAAATTACAAATAATTACAAACTGTTTTTTCAGACATGCTATGGAATTTTAATATTCTTTAAATTTGTAACTGCAAAAATCCCAGTAATATTTTTGGAAGGTATTTCTAAGAGAGTTTAAAATAAGTCAGGAATTTATCTCTCTAAGTGGAAGTGTTCCAGTCTCCTAAAAATGCTTTGTTTGCTTCTTGTACTTATGGGGAGAGGGGAGTATCTTTATTTTTCAAGTTATCTGGTCCTAAAAACTTCAAGAGGTGATACAAGATACCTTGCATACTGTTATCAGATGATAGGCATGCTTCCAAGGCTGAGGAGAGACAATATGTAGTCCTTGAGACATCTTTGACGCACAGCAGCTTGGAAATGCTGTTTTGCTCTATATAAATAACAAATTCGTAGCTCTAGAAAGAAAAATTTTCCTTCCAAATTTGTAAGAAGGCATCCTAAGCAGCTGGGTTCAGTTTCAGCTGTAGATGCTTTCCTCTAAATTAATTCAGTTAGGTGTACTTTTCAATTGGATCTATTTCTAACCAATTGGAGATACATCAGTTGAATGTTGATGAGCATGTGGGTAATGTTACTGTGGCTTAGATACTTTTTATTGCATTAAATAAATTCTTTCTGTGTACTTTGAGTCACAGTTTAACCCACAGTGATATAAATTACACTGCTCATGTTCTGGCATTTCTGTTAGGCCAGATCCAGTATGATGTTTTCAAGCCACATTGCCTGAATTGTTGTTGGCATATAGACTAAAAAGTTTCAAGCCATTGCTGCTTGACCTTTGGAAAGTAGTATTTCTTTGGCTGGTCATTTGTAAGTGCAGTGTCTTCTTAGCCCACTTCAGGGACCGAAAGAAAGTGAAATGCTGCACCAGGTTTCAGTCAGTTTCAGACACCAGTTGTTTTTAAAGGGCACTGCTTAAATCAGATTAGTGAAATGAAGCAAAATACTGACTTCTGAAGGCTATTTTCATAGAATCATAGAATCAGTCAGGGTTGTAAGGGACCACAAGGATCATCTAGTTCCAACCCTCCTGCCATGGGCAGGGACACCTCACACTACATCAGGCTGGCCAGAGCCTCATCCAGCCTGGCCTTCAACACCTCCAGGGATGGGGCCTGGAGACAACCCATTCCAGGCTCTCACCACTCTCATGGGGAAGAACTTCTTCCTCATATCCAGCCTGAATCTCCCCACTTCCAGCTTTATTCCATTCCCCCTAGTCCTGTCACTACCTGAGATCCTAAAAAGTCCCTCCCCAGCTTTCTTGTAGCCCCCTTCAGATATTGAAAGACCGCAATAAGGTCACCTCGGAGCCTTCTCTTCTCCAGACTGAACAGCCCTAACTCTCTCAGTCTGTCCTCATAGGAGAGGTGCTTCAGCCCTCTGATCATCCTGGTGGCCCTTCTCTGGACACCTTCCAGCATGTCCACATCCCTCTTGTAATAGGGGCTCCAGAACTGGACACAGTACTCCAGGTGGGGTCTCACCAGAGCTGAGTAGAGGGGCAGAATCACCTCCCTTGCCCTGCTGGCCACACTTCTCCTGATGCAGCCCAGGCTCTGGTTGGCTTTCTGGGCTGCAAGTGCACACTGACAGCTCCTGTTGAGCTTCTCATCCACCAGCACCCCCAAGTCCCTCTCCTCAGGGCTGCTTTCCAGCCAGTCCCTGCCCAGCCTGGATTTATGCTTGGGATTGCCTCCACCCAGATGCAGGACCTTGCACTTGGTCTTGTTGAACCTCATGAGGTTGGCTTGTGTCCACCTCTCCAGCCTGTCCAGGTCCCTCTGGATGGATCCCTTCCCTCCAGCGTGTCTGCTGCACCACACAGCTTGGTGTCATCAGCAAACTCGCTGAGGGTGCACTCAATGCCTCTGTCCATGGCACCAACAAAGATGTTGAACAAGACTGGTCCCAGTGATGATCCTTGAGGGACTCTGCTTGTCACTGGCCTCCCCTGGGACATGGAGCCATTGACAGCCACTCTTTGGGTGTGGCCATCAAGCCAGTTCTTTATCCATCTCCTCGTGGTCCACCCATCAAACCCATGTGTCACCAGTTTGGAGACCAGGATGTGGTGTGGGACAGTGTCGAAGGCTTTGCTCAGGTCCAGGTAAATGACATCAGTTGCTCTCCCCTCATCTATTAATGTTGTGACCTTGTCATAGAAGGCCACCAGGTTTGTCAGGCAGGATTTGCCCTTGGTAAACCCATGCTGACTGTACCCAATCACCTCTTCACTATTCTTCTGTCTCAGTAGTGCCTCCAGGAGAATCTGCTCCATGATCTTACCAGGCACAGAGGTGAGACTGCCTGGCCTGTAGTTCCCTGGTTCTTCCTTCTTCCCCTTTTTGAAAATGGGAGTAATGTTTCCCCTTTTCCAGTCACTGGGGACTTCCCCAGACTGCCAGGACTTTTGGAATATAATAGAGAGGGGTTTAGCAACCTCATCTGCCAGTTCTCTCAGTACCCATGGGTGTAACCCATCAGGTCCCATGGACTTGAACACTTTCAGGTGATCACGAACCTGATCTTCACTTATGATGAGCAGTTCTTCCTTCTGGTTCTTGCCATTAGCTTCCATGACTATTCCAGGAGTGTGGCTGGAGGCCCTTGCAGTAAAGACTGAGGTAAAGAAGTCGTTGAGAACCTCAGCCTTTTCCAGGTCACTTGTGACCATTTCACCTGTTTCCTTTCTGAGGGGGCCCACACCTTCCCTAGGCTTCTTTTTACCATTAATATACCTGTAGAAATTCTTAGTGTTCCCTTTGACCTCCCTGGCTAGGTTCAATTCAAACTGTGCTTTGGCTTTCCTAAGCAGGTCTCTTGCTGCTCGGGCAGCTTCCTTATATACCCCCATTCCAGCTGTCCTTTCCTCCACACCTTGTAGAGCTTCCTTTTAAGTGATAGTGTGTCCAGCAGCTCCTTGCTCATCCAGGCAGGCCTCCTAGCATTCTTCCCTGCTTTTCTCTTTGTTGGTATACATTGCTCCTGGACACAGAAGAAGTGGTCCTTGAATACTGAGCAGTCCTGCAGTTCATGCTTATGATTTCACTTGCCACCCAGTTACACAAATCTGCATGGTGACAGCTGAATGCAGGCCCTGGTTCTCATGGGGGGCTTCAATTACCCTGCTATTTGCTGGAAAAGGTACACAGCCAGGCACACTCCAGGAGGTTCCTGCAGTGCAATGACACTAGCTTCTTGATACGTATGTTGGAGGAGCCAACAAGGAGAGGAGCACAGCTGGACTTTGTACTGACAAACAAGGAGGGACTAGTTGAGGACATGAAGGTTAGGGGCAGCCTTGGCTGTAGTGATCATGAGATGGTGGAGTTCAGGAGCACATGCAGTAGTCCCGGAGCAATAAGCAGGATCACAATCCTGGAATTTAGAAGGCATAATTTTGGCCTCTTCAAGGAACCACTTGGAGAAATCAATGAGATAGGGCACTAGAAGGTAGGGAAACCCTGGAGAGTTGGTTAGTACTCAGCACCCTTTCCCTCAAGCTCAAGAATGCAGCATCCCAAAGATTAAGAAATCCAGTAAGGGAGGCAGGAGACCTGCATGGTTGATAGGGAGCTACTGGACAAACTCAAGCTGAATAAGGAAATTTATAGAATGTGGAAGAAGGAGCTGCCACTAGGGAGGAATACAAGAATGTTGTCTGAGTGTGTAGAAAAGCAACAAGGAAGGTCAAGGTTTCCTTAGAATTAAACCTGGCAAGGGAGGTAAGGACCACACGAAAAGCTTGTTTAAGTATTGTGGAGGCAAAAAGAAGACTACAGGAAATGTGGGTCTGTTGCTGAATCAAGTGAGTGCCCTGGTGATAGGGAATACAAAGAAGGCAGAGTTACTGAATGCATTTTCTGCCTCATTCTTTACTGCTAAGGCTGGCCCTCAGGAGTCTCAGAACTTGGAGACTACAGAGAAAGTTAGGAGAAAGGAAGACTTTGGTTCAGTTGAAGTGAGTTGGGTTAGAAATCAGTTAAGTAAACTGGACATCCACAAATCCATGGACCCCAGTGGCATGTATCCAGGGATGCTGAGGGAGCTGGAAGAAGTCATTGCAAGGTCACTCTCCAACATCATTGAAGAGTCCTGGAAAACAAGAGAGGTGTCTGAGGGCTAGAGGAAAGCCAATGTCACTTCAGTCTTCAAAAAGGGCAAGAAAGAGGCTGGTCAGCCTCTCCTCCATCCCTGTAAAGATGATGGAGCAGTTTGTTCTTGGTACTGTCTCAAAGCAAATTGAGGAAGAGTGGGTTATCAGGAGCAGTCAGTATGGATTCAGGAGGGGAAGGCACAGTGACCAGTCTGATAGCATGGCATAACTGGATGGATAGACGGGAGGGCAGTGGATACGGCCTACCTTGACTTCAGCAAGGATTTTGACACTATCCCCACACATCCTCAGAGCCAAGCCTAAGAAGTGTGGATTGGCTGACTGGATAGTGAGATGCATTGAGAACTGACTGAAGGACAGAGCTCAGAGGGTTGTGGTCAGTGGGACAGAATCTAGTGGGGTGCATGTGGCTATTGATGTTTCCTGGGGGTCAGCACTGGTGCTGTGCTGCCTCAGTGAGACCTGGACAGGCTGGAGAGTTGGGCAAGGAGAAACCTGATGAAATTCAAGAAGGGCAAATGTAGAGTACAGCACCTGAGGAAGAACAACCCCATGTATCACTACAGGTTGGTGACTGACCTGCTGTAGTGCAGCTCTGGGGAAAAGGACCTAGCAGTCTTGGGGCACAACAGGCTGACCATGAGCCAACAATGTGCCCCTGTGGCCAAGAAGGTCAGTGGCATCCTGGGATACATTAAGAAGCGTGGCCAGCAGGTTGAGGGAGGTTCTTCCCCTCTACTCATCCCTGGTGAGGGCATATCTGGAGTACTGTGTCTGGTTCTGGGCTTCCCAGTTCAAGAAGGACAGGGAACTACTAGCAGGAGTCCAGCAGAGAGCCACCAAGATGATAAGGGGACAGGAACATCTGCCTTAGAAGGAAAGGCTGAGAGAGCTGGGTCTGTTTAGCCTGGAGAAGAGGAGACTGAGGGGGCATCTCATTAATGCTTATAAATCTAAAGCATGAGTGTCAGGAGGATGGAGCCAGCCTCTGGTCAGTGGTGCCCCTAGTGACAGGACAAGGAGCAGTGGACACAAACTGAAACACAGGAGATTCCACGTAAACGTAAGGAAAAGATTCTTCACTTTCACTTCGAAAGGTCATCTAGTCCAACTTCGCTGCTGGAGCAGGATCACCTATACCAGATCGCACAGGAACACATCCAGGCATTTTTTGAGTATTTCCAGAGAGGGAGACTCCACACCCCCCTGGGCAGTTCCAGTGTTCTGTCACCTTCATAGGGAAAAGATTTTTCCTCCTGTTTCCATGGAATTTCCTATGCCTCAACTTCCACCCTTTGCTCCTTGTCTTGTCATTAGGCATCACCAAGAGCAGCCTGGCTCCATCTTCTTGGCACTCACCTTTTATGTATTTATAAACGTTAATGAGGTCACCCCTCAGTCTCCTCCAAGCCAAAGAGCCCCAGCTCCCTCAAATATGTTCCACTCCCTTGTTCATTTCCGTGGCTCTGTGCTGGACTCTCACAGGCAGTTCTCTGTCCTTCTTGAACTGAGGGGCCCAGAACTGGAGTAAATAGTCAAATGCAGCCTCACCATGACTGAGTAGAGGGGGAGGAGAACCTCCCTCGACCTACTAATCACACCCCTTCTAATACACCTCAGAATGGTGTTGGCCTTCTTGCCACAAGAGCACATTGCTGGCTCATGGTCTTCCTTCTGTCCACCAGGACCCCCCAGGTCCTTTTCCCCTTCACTGCTTTCCAACAGGTCAGCCCCCAACCTATACAGATACATGGGGTTGTTCTTTCCCAGGTGCAAGACTCTACGCTTACCCATGTTGAATTTCATTCAATTTCTCCCTGCCCAGCTCTCCAGCCTGTATAGGTCTCACTGAATGGCAGCACAACCCTTTGGTGTGTCAGCCACTCTGCCCAGTTCTGTGTCCTCAGCAAACGTGCTGACAGTGCACTCTGTGCCCTCATCCAGGTCGTTGATGAATATATTGAATAGTACCGGTTCCAGTACTGACCCCTGAGGGACTCCGCTAGATACAGCTCTCCAACTAGATATTTTTACTGCAAAAATGTTTTCATAATGTTGGCTTTAATTTTATCTGTAAATTTAACCAAATTAGAGAATTTTTACAAAGATGATTGTCTCAATTTTTTTGCTACCTAGAATTTTACTTAAGGCTGAATTATTCTCTCCTAAGAGAGGTGAATTGGGGTAGTGTGTATTTATCAGATGTCTGACAGGATTTGGTTTCATTTGCAGTACTCTTCAAGAGTTCTCTGGTGGTTGTCTTCAGTGCTTTTACAGAAGCTTATAAAACACATTTTTGCCCTGTTGAGGCAAGGGGAGTGTCAGAATTGACACTTCCATTTATCATGGGTATTAGAAAGGGATGACAGTTTTTTAAGACATGCAAAGTATATGTTTTAAAGCTTTTGTTTAAAAACAAAACAGCAGCAGAGAAACCCATTCTTTGGCACCTGAGTTACAAAGATCTAAGCAAATTAGTTTCAAGGAACTAAAATGTGTAGTTTTGTTGGCTGATTCAAACATCTGGTGTCATTCTAGAACAGGGAAGCATTTGGGTATTAATTCATGAACCTGAGGTGATCTCTTGATGGCATATTTAATCTCTGACCACTCCAGAAAGCTTTTCCCTTTTCCCTGGTTACTTTGTGATTGTGAGAATGGAGAGTGCCTTATTTGCCAGGGTCTTCAGGGCTCACTTAGAAATACGGATTGACTTGATGTTCTGTTGAAATCCAAATTATGGTTCCAGCTTTCAGTAATCTTGCCAAATGTAGGCAGAAAAAAGAAAGACTTGCAAGCAGTTTACCTCTTTGTTATCCTGTCATGTTAAATGCACATGCAATCCTGCAGGGTCAGAACTGCATGCAGTTTTTCAACACACGATTCCGTGGGTGCGTCTGTCAAGATTTGGACTATAATAGGTCAGAAAAAATATTTCAGGTTTCAAAAAATAACTTCTTTTGTCTACCAGGAGTGGTGGCCACCATTTGGAAGGGTGGTTTCTACTCTCCCACCACTTCCCTTTTCAAAAGGTGTCTTAAGACCAGGCTGTGCCTGTTTGAGGTAAATTTTGGCCTGGCATCTGTGTAATCAGCCATCTGTGGCAGCTTCCTTTGTAATGGATGGAGTTGGAGCTCTGCTGTCATGTCTCTGTAGTTTGTCTGACACGCTGCTTTTTCCTTCACAGAGGAGAAGAAAAAATTAGTTCGAGAATTTGATGAGAAGCAACGGGAAGCAAATGAAACGGTAAAGATAACCTAGGCTCCTGCCCTTTCTGACTAATCAAAACATTGATGCCTTTAGAAGAACAGTACTTGAAAATCTTACTGTGATTACAGATCCAGTTCTGGCAGGCAGGTGTGGTATGTTTTGGAATGTTTGGTATAACTGATCTGATAGGTGTGTGTGTTTGTTGGGTGTATCTATATGCATATACAGACAAATATTCTTACATGTGTTTGGTTTGGATATCATCTTCCCTTTGGATATCACTTTCCCCTCACAAAGAGTGATAGAGGTGTAATTAAAATTTTAGGGCAGGCATGTAAAAATCTGATATTTTATTTATTTTTCTTTACTGTCTTTTTCACAGAATCACAGAATTAACTAGGTTGGAAAAGACCTTTGAGATCATCAAGTCCAACCTGGTACCTAACACCATCTACTCAACTAAGCCATGGCATGAAGCACCACATCCAGTCTTTTTTTTAAATGCTTCCAGGGATGGTGACCCCATCACCTCCCTGGGCAGCCCATTCCACTGGCCAATCACTCTTTCTGTGAAGAATTTCTTCCTAACATCCAGCCTAAACTTCCCCTGGTACATGTTAACCCATCTGATTTTTCTATAATAGTCTCATGGTTAAATATCAGGGACCATGAATAACGGAGACCTTTTTTGTATAGGCTTCCTGGACAGCAGGTGATGTGGAACAACACACCAAAAAAAAAAAAAACCAACCCACCTGTGATTTGTCTTTTTAAGAAAGACATTGTGGATTAAGCTTTCATTTCATATTAATGTGCTCTTAGGATGTTTTTGAGTCAGAGCTGAGTGCAGCGCATTATTCCTCTAACTTACTGAGTTTTATTGACATGTGTCTGTGTAGGTGATGCATGAGATGTAGAGGTCATATTGTGAGAGAGCTTGTATTGGCAGACAGCTTTAATCATTGTGAACTCATAACTGTTACTAAAAGCTGATGTGAAAATTCACACATCCAGAATCTTGAGGTTTACAAACCCTACCTGCAGTTGCCAGAGTGGCTGTTGGGAGTGTGAATTTAGTGCCATGCCTACTCAATGCGCAGTCGATCCCTGCTGCATAGATGTGATGAGAAACTGATACCCAGCTTATAAATGCTTAAACTATATGAAAGTGAGGATTTCAGATGTTGAAGTTTTAGAGGGATGTTTCAGAAAAAAATCAAGCATTTAAGCTTGGCAATTTGTGTTGGGTTTTCATTTATTCTTGAGACATTGTATATCTGAAAATCCGGGTGGGCTGAACAGCATTAGGTGGAGTGGTGTACTCGGTAAGGGTTTGGGGTTAATCTCCCTCACACATATAAAACCATGTGAATCCCTTCATCAGGTGCTGAGTTTTGAGCATAGCTGCTGTAAGAATAGATTTGGTGTTTTAAAAAATAACACCTTTTCTTTCATTAAAGCTGCAGGAAATGGAGGAAGAACTGAAGTATGCTCCTCTGCCTTTCCGCAACCAAATGATGAGCAAAATCCGGGCATACAGAAGAGACCTCTCCATGTTCCAGAGAGAGATGCGGAGTACGGATTTGGGATTGGGGCCTGGAAGTCAAAGTGATATAAAATATGGAATTTTCTCCACAGAAAACGAACAGAGTGTGAGAATTAGATTGACATTTTATTTGACATTGCTCTGATTAATATTCCAGATGTATCATTTACAGTGTTTCTACTTTCATCAACTCAGCTTCCATGTTTGTATATCTCCCTGTATCTCTGCATGTAACGTGGGTATCTCAGAGAGGAGAAAGGACACAGGACACTTGGGAATCAAAGGAGAGCTTTTCTGTTCCAGAACAATGATAGGAGTGTAATCAAAATGCAACTCCTTGGATGCTAGGTAGTTCGTAACATTCTGTACTAAAATGCTTTAATCATTCCCCACAGCAGTGAAAACACAAAAGTGATGCTACGGGCTAAGAAGAAAGCTTAACTGATCCAGTTTCAGGCTCCAAAAGTGTGGGAAGCATGCAGTGTATAGGTTTTTTTGATGGAAGTCTCTTCTAAGCAATCTTAGTATAAATAATCTCAAAAAAATACAAGTTCACTATGGATGTGCTGCTACAGTGTGAGAAATGCACCAATTTCTTTGTTTGCCAGGTGTGCTTAGATTTCTGTGCTAGTGAGACTGGGTCTGCTTATTATCTTCAATGTATGGGACAAAAAGATTGTGGGCATGGGCTTTTTGCTTGTCTGCTTTAGATAAGGAAGTTTTGAAGGAGGCTCTTTGTTTAGTATCTGGTAAACCTTTGCATTTGATTCCTCCTGATTGGTTCCTCTAAAACCCCAAAGCAGGATGGTAGAT
Organism: Indicator indicator; assembly: GCF_027791375.1. Classification (NCBI taxonomy): domain Eukaryota; kingdom Metazoa; phylum Chordata; class Aves; order Piciformes; family Indicatoridae; genus Indicator; species Indicator indicator. Next base: position 47,940,321 of record NC_072013.1, on the reverse strand, counting down.
TAGACTTTCCAAAGCTTAAGACAGTGCTTTATTTTGAGGTACCTTTTGACCCCAAGGTCAGCAAACATCTTCTATCCTCTAGTCAAGGCTACTGGCATGAAAAGAGGATCTCTGTTACTTAGCAGCCCATCTGTTAGTGCAGTTTGTTCCTAATCCTTTGGACTGTAAACTCTTAATGATCTTCCTGGCAACCAACGGTGAAGTCACAAATAAGACTCAATTTAGATACAAATGGAAGAAGGAATCGGCATCTTGAAGGAATTTTGTGTAGATGTTCTTTGATGGAAAAGTAAAGTGTTACAAAGACGGTTTTTTGTAACTGTTTTGACTCTTTAGTAATGTGTCCTTTTTCAAGGTTTAACCAGATTTGGCCACAATCTTACAATGGGGACAAAAACTCTTTCAAAATGAACTGGGCCACATCGATTAACCTAAGAAACAAATGGATGGCCTGTGAGGTCACATCCTAACTGTTAATATGTCAAAAGCTTAATACCTCTAATACATAAGCATGTGTTATTTTTCAGACTAATCTACAGTCTCAGAGGGTGCTGCTTCTCCAGGGAACAAACAGCCTGAACCGAGCCAGTCAGAGCATTGAACGCTCCCACCGAATTGCTGCAGAAACAGATCAGATTGGCACCGATATCATTGAAGAGCTTGGGGAGCAGCGGGAGCAACTGGAACGCACCAGGGGCAGGGTAAGCAGGGAAACTGGACATTGTATTGAAGCAAGCCTGTTACTTTAGTGAGAACTGTGTGCCAGTCACTGCTCTCAGAGACCTCCCTAGACTGATGGTCCAACTGATGTTTCTATAGACCAAATCTCAGCTGCCGCATTCCTATGCTGTGCTCGTAAAAGGTGAATTAATTACTGCAGAAGGGCCCAGAACACCGTGGTCAAGTGTGTGATGCTGTGTCTGTGCAAGATAGAACATTAGACCTAGAAACCTGCTTTGAGAAAAACTAGCATTAGGGAGATGACAGATTCAAAAAAATGCCAAGGAGCTGCCCACTACTAGATTCCTAGTAAAAGTTTAGATTTGGGAGGCAGTGAGCAAAACCTTCCAATGACATGAAATTTAATAGAACCTCAATTAAGTAATTGAGCTCCCAGTATTTATAGGTTATTTAAGGATGCCCATTCTTTATCCTTGGGTTAAGAAGCTCTACACCTGCTGTTGAAGCTTTTAAAAATAATTTGTTTTGTTTACACACATGCAAAATGAGAACTTGATTTTTGGAGTAACAAACTGATGGGGTTTTCTGTGTGTACAAGGGATCCCAAGTGTATAGGTGAGTCATTTGCAGGGGGATGCTGAGTTTGGCAAGTAAGCACGCTCAGCCAAAACAAAAAGGGTACCCCTTTTCTTGGGAGTTGTCCCTACTGATTGTATGTTTTTCATTTAAATAGTTTTTCAATTTCAGTCAGAATTTTATTTGCCATGCTCCTGGATATGGATTGAGGAGCAGGAAAATAAATGTTTTTCAAGATGTGTAGGTATAGTTTTCATCTGTTCTTTTTTTTTAATAAAAATAGTCCTTCAAACATGTCAGTCCATTCACAGGCAGCATGCTCATGAAGCTGGCACATGCCTTTTAAGCACTGTATTGCTAAATGTTATTAACCACACATTGCAGCTAGAAACAGACTTTGTTCTTGCTTGGTTTTTCATAGCAAAGATTGGTCTAGTATGCTTTGAATGGACTTGGTAGTTCATCTCAGTGCAAAGGTACCTACAGGGCCAGTTTTGTAATTGGGGCAATTACTTAAAACTACAGGGGAATTGTGCAGTTAGGTGTTTGTGATGGTTACTGACTTGGCTTACCTTTCACTGTCCTTGAAGGTCTGGAAATGAAATAGCAGAAACTTACCTTGAGACCTCCAGTGGCCATACATCATGAATCTTGACTCTGTGAGACAACAGCTTTTTCAGTTGTCTGTAACCTGACTTAATTACATGCTGCTTAGTAGCAGACAAAGAAAGTTGACAGTTCATTTCTGAGCATTACAAAGCTGAAATGGAATATCTATTAACAGCTCAAGAGCTTGTACCTCCTGGCTCACTGAGAACTGTCAGTGCAACATGGTTCTTCTTTGCTAGAAATTGCACAGCATTTGAAAAGTTTCCAGATAGGCAGGGGGGAAAACAGGTCAGTATAATTTTCTTCTGATGTCAGCAATTGGAATAATGAAGTTAAATTTGATGAGAGGAGCTAATACCAATTTTCTGATATTTGTAGATGAACTAAAGGGGCAGAAAGTGATCCTAAACTGTGTATCTATGTATGTACCTATGAGAAAATACACATGAAAGTCTCATTTCCTCCATACAAAGGAGACAGTGCTTATAGCTTGCACCAACCATTGCCATCTGAATTTTAAGATGTGGTTAGCCTTGGTCCTATTCCTACCTGTATTTCAACAGCAGCTACTTCCAGGTGCATCTTATCAGAGCTGCTGTGTGCTTGTTCAACTGAGGGATAACTTTTGTTTCTTCTTAGTTGGTGAACACAAGTGAGAACTTGAGCAAGAGTCGCAAGATCCTACGTTCTATGTCCAGGAGGTGAGTAGCATGACTGACCTGGAGCAGCACTCGGCAGGTGGCATTGCTGCCTGCCAGTTTCAGGCAAAAAATAAGAACACAGTGTTAGCTGGGACTGCAGGGAGGCTTTAGAGGTGGTGTACAGGTATTGCACATGTACAGATGCTAATTTGTGTTTTTAACTCTCTAATAGAATACAGGTAGTTGAACGTTATAGAATTTGTGCTGCTCCTTTTGGGTAACATGGGGTCTTTAACCAGCCCCCATGATAAATGGTGGTGAGGACATAAGCAAGTTACAGTGAATTACTAATGGTAACTTGAGATGAAACTCCTTGTGTTGCCTGGAAAAAGCTGTGCCATAAATCGCTGCAGCAGTGTTAGATGTCTGGTGATGCAGACAAATTGGTTTAGCCCATAGTAATGCCCTAGAGTAGCTGGAATATCATATCAGAAACTCAGAGCCTGACTGTGTGCTATTTGATTACTAAAGTCTTGTCTGCCTAACTATGTTTAGTTTTTTAATTATAATCCTTATAAACCAGTTCATGCAGTATAGTGCTTGTAGGTACTTCTGGTCTATCCACCTTTCCTTTATGCCCATATTGCTAAAGCAAGTTATGACAGCTATGTAATTTTCCAATAGTAGAAGTACATCATTGTTTTGAAATTTTGCAGTTTCACCTCAACTGCATTGTTCAAGTAAAAGCAAGCACAGTCCAGGTTTTAGTACAGGAGTTCAACTAATCTTTTCTTCTTTGGTTACTTGGATGAGTGGGCATGTACAGAGCAGAATGATCTGCCTTAAGCAGGGTGAGGGAAGAGGAACACAACTGCTACTGTTGAAGCAGAAGATTTAAGCAGAATTAAAAAAAAAAAACAAACATGGGCAGGAAACTACTGATCTTGTCCCTTCCTGCTTGTTACGAGTTATTCAAATAACATTTTGTGGTCTAGCTGAAACAGGGACTATATTTATTGAAGGACAGACAGTGATCAAACTATCTAGAATCTGAATTAATTTAAAAAAAAGCTATTTTGGATTTCTTTTATTTTTTTAACTCTAGGATTACCACGAATAAGTTGTTGCTGTCAATCATCATCATCCTGGAACTAGCCATCCTAGGAGGTGTGGTCTACTACAAATTCTTTCGCAGCAAATGAATCTTTGTGACAGAGATGAACTTTTCTGATGCTGAGGAACCAGACTGGGCTGACTCTGACTGGCTGAGGATTGAACTGTCTCATGAGACAGCATCTTAAACTGAAAGTGTACTGACACTAGAAAGACAGAATGGGAGTAAAAGGAAAATGCAGAGAGACTTGAACTACTGGTAAGATTAATAAGAAGGTAATTTGTATATACTTAACTACATGAATAAATCTTGGTAATAAAGTAGCCACCGATCAGTGGAAAATCTAATTTATTTAAAAATGGAGAAGTTAACAGTATTTGTCAAGTGTTGACATAGCCACTCAAGTGCCTCAACAGAGCTCTGTAATGTCCAATGTACCCAACACTTTGGGTTCTTAAATCCTCACTTGCTCTTCACTGTCAGATTCATCCGGAGAACTGGGTGTTGGGAGTTCATCAAAGGCGGCGTGTGGTCCTACCCTTGTCTGCCCAAAGCACGTTGCTATCACATCGATTGCCAGGCTAGCAGTTGCTTTCACTTCCTCTTGAGAAGCTCCAAGCAGTGGATTGACTTCAACCATGTCTACAGCTGAAAGCATTCCTGTGAAAAATGATTTACAGCTTTGTTAGTTACTGTGGAAAAGAGTAAAATAGCTCTTAAGAGGGTTTCTATTGCAGCCTTTCATTCATTGCAAGTCTGACACCTACTCTGCCCCTTGGACAAGTAAAATTGGCTCAGGTAAGGGATGAGGTTATCATTCATAGATTCATAGTTTGGTTTCTTTCTTATATCATCACTACCTGACTCATTTATGCTTTTAGCATTCAGGAAAACTAAGTTTGGTCCATTTACACATAGGAGAGGAATGTTTTTTAATCTTGCTTTCTCCCAGTCTACAAGGGGATATATAAGAATTTCAACATAGTATTTTTTTGCTATCCTACCTGTAAAACTCTGTTAATAGACTCTTATGTGGGTGGGCTTTGTTTCTTTTTGTTCTCCTTTTTACTGAAAATAACTTATTGTTTTAAACACCTGAAATAAAAACTCGATGGCATAAGGAAGAAAGTCCTCATATGAAGTCAACTGCAATATATATTATTGAAAACTTGATTTGTTAGCCTTAAATCCTTTAAGCTGTTTAAAACTGATTGCATTTTTTTTTTACTCCAGATGTCCATTTTCAGATCTCACCTTGTGTGTTTAGGAATAGGGGCAGTATTATGCAGGAAAAGAAAGTAATTTTTGGCATTAGCTGTTAATATATTGTGTATTTATTTATGGCAAGTTGAAGCTGTTGATGGTTAAGCTGCTATGAAAACCAGGGGTTCTGCCCAACCATAGGACTTGTTTTTCCCTTACTGAAGGTTGGATTGACTTTGGAGGCACCTTAGCTTTGAGTACATTTAGCGTACTGCACAGAAAAAATAACTAATGTGAGCTCTATGTTGTTTCTTGGGTCCTTGCTTAGTCCAGTACTGCTGGGGAGCTTGTACCTGTGTTGTGTATTTCCTCTGTGATGTACATGCCTTCTCTGTAGGTTAAGCCACCTAGAACAGGAGTCCCAGTTGCTGGAGCCAGCGAGGGGTCAAAAGCATCAATGTCAAAACTCAGGTGCATTGGTCTCTGTCTCCTGAGAATAAAACAAGAGGAGCAATTTCAGAACCATCATTTTTTTTCTACATGTATTTCTTACTGTCCAAGCTGATCAGCAAAAGTAGCATCATGCTTCATGATGGTAAGGGTACCCCTAAGTTCTATACCATGTCTCACATGCATCGGGAAGGGGTTTTTAGAATTGTTTTAAATACATTTGTACTCCAAAATAATCTCTTAGCTCAGACCTTTCCCAGTACATACTGGGAAAGCAGAAGTTTCTTTCTAGTTTCACAGAGCATCCACTCAGGTATGATTTGGCTGAAATATTTCAGTTCAAACCATCTTACTTCATACTCATCTCTAGTCAGAATAACATGTATGATATAATTCATCCCTTTCTCCTTTTGTACAGAAAGCCAGAATGAATAGGGCAAAAAGCTGAAGCATTCATTTGTATGGTATCTAGGAAGCACCACACTTGATTTCATAGACAGCTCACCAAGATAAATCAGACATTCTGCATTTTCAGGTCAGTAGTTGGAAGGCTGCCTCTAACCTCTTTCATCAGCTAGTTTTACATGGCAAAGCTATTAAAGACAGTCTCAGACCTGAAATATTAGTTACTGTCTATGTGGTCTGGCAACCAGTGACAGTTAAATAATTTAATTGGGCACTGTTTGTCAGTTGGATGAGCTGTTTAAAATGATAGACCTAATGGGGATGCTCAGGAGGGAGAAGTAGCTGGATTAACAAGTTTACTTGGCACAGGTTCAGCTAGGAAGGATGCAGCACACCTTTAGATACAACAGCATGTACTACAGGCACATGGACCTTGTTCTGCTTTGGGGCTTTGTTCTATCCTGTGGTGAGAGGTTACCCTTTGTAACTGATCCTCTCCCTGTGTCACCAGACTAGCATGATGTGCTGTCTGCTCTGCTTCCTCTACCTTGAAGGCTTTAGTATTGAATACTCCTTTAGTATTAAGGGAGTGGTTACAATGAACTGAAATTGGCAACTGTCATCAGGCCAACCTGTGTAGAGCCCAGTCTAAGGAGGAAGCCATCAAATGCTTCTACTTCATGTACTAACAGCTGAATTCAAGTTACTGTATACTTTTTTTTTAAGTAGAAGGTATACTCTAGGCTCTTGAAGCAATTCAAATGTCCTGTCAGACTGCAACAAAACGTAGAATTCCACGAGAAACAGAACAAATCATATAAAACAGAGCCACAGCTGTAGTGACCAATGTAACTTGTCTTTGGCTTTTTGCCAAACACTGAAATGGTTTCAGTGCAAGATGTGGAAATCAACAACTGAAGTCAATGCTAAGACTACTGTTTACTGGACAGTGTCAGTTGTGTTGGGTCACCTCACATCAAGAGTGACCTTCACTTAACTTCCAGGAAAATAGATATTCAACAAGTGGATAAGAGTAAGTAGTTTGTATCAACTAATAGTTTGTTACCTGCCCATCAGTTGTTCAAATGTTCTTTCCATAACTTTCTGAATTCCAAGGCGATCAATATCCCTCATTGAAAAATACTGGATGTCATACTTCTTTAAAATATAGCTGTTAAATTAAATAAAAAAAAAATATCATTACTGGCCTAAGCTTAAATCTAGTGACCCTTGTGAACAACATCTACAAAAGTCCTTTCAATCAACTTACTATTCAGCAGGATCCACGTCCCTCAAACCAATGTACACAATATCAGATGCTGAAAGGCAGGGCTTTAGCCAGGAGAAGCCAGGAAGTTGTGGTACCTGCAAGCAAGGGTTTGGTATCAGGTTAGCTTAATAACAAAGGTAACAAAACTGTATTTACTGCCTCCTTCAAAACTTTGTGTTTATTCATAGCATCTGTATAAACAGAGAAACTATATCACTGGAGAGTTACCTTATCTTTGTTGTACTATTTTACTTACCTGAGTTGAATAGTAATGGATGAAGTTTAACTTTTTCTACATTTTCCAGTTTGAAAAGGAGGAATAAAGAGCCCAAATCCACAAGCAATAGGTAATTAGCATCAGTCAATGTAAGGGGGAATGATAAGAAACCAGGTACCCAATGCAGTTAACTTCTAAAGTGCATTTAATGGTAATGCTATGAAACTTACCCTATACATCACACTTAAGTGGAAGAATAAACACGAAGGCATCTGTATCCTTTTAGGAGAATCACCAAAAAGTCATGCAAACTTTGTTGCAAAAACAGCATTAAAGGTGGACAAATCCAAAATGGGAAGACGAAAAAAGAACAAAACCCCTGAGCTTGACAAGAAGTTTGGCCTCTACACTGGGCTATATTGTACTGATTTTTAATGTATAAATCAGAAAGCAGGCCTGGGACAGCAAATGAAAGGTGACAGTCGTCATTTTTCAGCTTTGATAATTAAGTAGTCATGGTATGTAAGTATAAAAGTCCTTCAATTACTAATAGCTACTGATTTTAGGAGTGCTCTGAAAATGGCTACAGCCAACACAGCTGTCAAGCAGCAAGAAGGCTTTGTTTCCCTCTTACATTTCTCAATTACTAATTCCATTCTAGTTAGAACATTTGGATTTGTTTTTAGAGGCTAACACACCCACATCACTGTATTTCATTACATTGGGATTAAATAAGCAGTATTTGTTACTCTGGGGAAATGACCCGAAACCTTTCTGAACAATGACCTGAAACAGTCATGAAGGAGGATAAATGAATTACAGACAACTAGGAAAAGTAATTCAGGTGTCAGATAGGAAGCTGTATCTGGAAACCCCATCACCACAACGTAAGTCAAGCACAGTATTGATAACATTGCCAGCTACTCTCTAGTATCAATCATTTAGAAGATTTAACACTGCTGTTTTTAATCATAACTCTTGCTCTTTAAAGAAAGAGAGTGCAATGCCTTAACTTCCTTTGGTAGGCTCTGTCTTGACGTGGGTGCAATAGAAGAGGAGCTGCTGCTAGTAAAGCCAAACAGGGATCAGAAAAAGGTGCAGGCATTCTCATGGCAAGCTATTAATAGAGGTTTTGAATGGTTCCAGGAGCCATGAAACTAATGCTTGGTTTGCAGAATGCTAGATGTTTTCTCTTAAAGCAACAAACTTATTTTAACAGGCTGTTTTTTAAAACCCTTAGTGCCACTTTGCCTTGAGGAATACCAAACAATGCTCCTGGGAAGCTAACTGGACAGACAGGGAGCAGCTGACAGCCTGTGAATGGGCTGTGCAAGCAACACTGGGGTTTGTTCACCAGGGACCTGGCCAGATGCTTTGTTTTATTTCATAGCCATGTACATCACTGCTATACTTTGTGTTTTCTGCTACATGGGGACATTTAATTCAGTAGAGCACTGACCGTGCTCCTTAGTCCTGAGTAGGTAGAGGACTCTGAAAATAAGTGAGGTAACACCTAAACTGAGGGACTTGAAACAGCCCTGTGCTAATTTGAGCAGTTGCTGCCACATCAATTCCCCAACGCTATGTTGTGCCAGGACAGCTGTTTGTGGGGTCATAGAGTGAACAAGGGCTAGGACTTGATGGGTCTCAAAAACAAAACAGAGAGGCAGTGCTCCTCACTCAGCTCACATGCAATCCCACAAAAGGTTACAGCAGCTAAACTAAGTGGCTGGCATGGGGTCAAGAACAGTCTCAACAGACTGTGTCACCAAGAGAGACGTGTGTTACCCTACCACCTCTGTCTCATGTCCCCTTGATAGGGAATGAAGAACACACAGCCTGGAGCTGCTGGAGGAGCAGGAGCAGTACCAGTTAGTAGAGCTGGGTAATGAATCAGGAAGCTAAAATGTAAGCATGAAGGCTATTTTGCCCCTTTTTTTAGATTCTCCGAGGAGCTGTTGTTTCATTCTGGTTCTACAAAACAATTTAGACAGGGAGCCAAGTGCTATAATAGCCTTCCTGAGAGTTAGTGATGAGCAGATCTTGTGACCAGCATTTCTTATTCTGCCTTTCTTCTCCTTCCTCAGCTCTTGAAGAACTTGCTTTGTTCTGTTCTCACCAAGACAAACAGTTCACCTTAGGTGAACTCCAAGATTTACAAAATGTTCTTTTGCTTCTTCTGTCTCTCCTGCAGAAGTAGGTGTAGTTACCAAAACCAACCAAACAAAAAAATCACCCTCTTCAACTTGCAGCAATAAACTATAACTACAGTAACTTTTTATACTGACCTCATGTCATGTGGGTTTTTCAGGAAACCATGTTAATTTTGCATTACTTTGGGAAATCTTAACATGTTGGTAGAAACCATACAAAAATGATTAGAAAGGGGAAAGTGTAAAAGCAACAAGTGACTGTTGCCTTGTGGGTAGAAATTATTCAAAAGAATTTGCAGGAGAAAAGCAGAAGAGCTTTGCCAGATGATGCTAATTTTGCTATGCCAAGCAGGTACTAATGAATGGCATCTTCAATAGCCATAAAGACATTAATCATCCTCAGTCTTACTTGGGAAAAGCATATTTCCATCAACACACCACCCTCCAAACTTTATCAGAGAGAAAAAAGAACCTTAAGAGAAATGACTAGCAGTGCAAAGTGCCAGAATAAAATAGGTTTTCTACAGCTCCAGCATCTGTATCTCACGCTGCAGTTGCTAACCCTGTTCCCACTCTCCAGCATAAGCTTGAGCAGAAGCAGATTGTCATATCTAAGTTGCTACTACAAAGGCCTCTGCTATTAATAAGACTATTTAACAAGTTGTCCCTGCGTGTCTCCAGGAGACAGAGTTTGCAGCTAAGCCAAAAAGGATATGTAGGGTTTAGGTCAACCTACTGATTAGCATCTTGACAGCAGCAAAACCAGCCATGTACATCCATGTGCCCCAGTAAGCAGCTCTCTGATAATCTGACCTCTTTTCCAAATAAAGACTATCTCTTTAAAAGCATCCTGCAAGCAAGTATACCTGTTGTGATTGGTAATATTTGCCAGTGGAACCTAACCTAGCGCAGCCAATAAGAAAGATCATGCAGCAACAGCCCTGTCAGGCCCCAAGGTTGTCAAAACACGGAAAAGCCAAACTAAGCTGAAGAAACATGCAAAGTATGCAGGACCCAGCTGCTACTGGAGGTGAGCTCAGCACAGCTCTCACAGGCTCTGCTGCAGGGAGGTTCCCTCTTGTGCTGACTTAGTAGAATTGCTGCCATTGCACAGCCACAGCACCAGTTCCACTCATCACACTGGAATGGCACCATAGTCAGCTGCTGCATACACCTTATGGGGACTCTTGCTTTCTGTACAACCCACAAGGGTGCTAACAGTAAGAACAGCTTTTTCTCCTTGTTTCTAAGTGTGTGCATGCATACATACATGTGTGTTCCCACACAGGTGTACAGACATGCATATGATACACAAATAGTAGGCATCCTTGCTGGCACCTTTTGCAGCAGATAATAAAGCACCTCACAACAGACAAGTAAAATGCTCAGAAGATTCCATGTAAGCAGAAGTACAAGCAGGATACTTACTTTATCTTGAAGCTCTCTCAAGAGAAACGAGAGAGGTTGTCCATGGAGGCTTCCCGACTGAGTTGTGAGAGGGGTGTTGATATCAGCGTGTGCATCCACCCAGATGACACCAAGGTGTGGGCACTGCCGCGCGTGGCCACTGACAGAACCCAGTGCCAAGCTGCCAGTACAGGAGGAAGATATTTAGTCACCATTTCTGCTTCAGAACAACTACAAGGACAATGGGAAATCTCTGCAGTGACAGAAACATTTCAGGTTTCAACACGTCAGACATCTGTGACAAAGGGTGCATCCCATACGAATGACATGACATGCCACTGTCATGGTATCAGGAGGCTCCAAGCAACTCGACAGGAGGACTGTTATCAGTACTGACAGACAAGAAGCTCTTTAATCTTCACTCGTCCTGTCTCTAAATGATCTCTTAGAGAATCTAGTGCATTCACTCAATTCTTCTGTTCACCCATTTTTATTCCATGCCTGACACAAACCCCTACAGCTCATTCTTACATGTCCAATGTTCAACAATTTCTCAGCCCAAAGGTCAGTGAAAAAGAGAAGAAACGGATTCACATGGTAAAGATACATCACAAAATGGTCTACCTGCAGGCATTACAAACCCATCCTAAGAGCTGACACCTTTGAGAGCTGAGGGGCAAATGAGACACACCTCTAAACACTCATGGATAAAGAAATTACAGAAGTTCCTAAACAGACCTGATCACAAACTTTTCCAAACAGGAAAACCTCATTTGTATGTCTGCAGGTCATAGAACAGTCTGGGATGAAGCAGCACTGTCTCAGGAGATCAGTTTTTGTAGCTGTCTCTGTTCCATCTCAAAAGCCCCAGCAATAAAATCAAAGTGTTGCTGCCTTCTGGTATTGTCAAGAAATGACACCATCCTCTTATTTAAATTCTTCTACTCCAAGTGTCAATCTGCAGCATGCACCACTCATCACTCCTAGTTCATCTCACCTGTGGTCACCTCCTATTGTCACGCAGCTGTGTCCAGCAGCTACTGCCCTGCTTACAGCATCGGCCAGTATCTGGCTGGCCAAGCCCACCGACCGTGGGTATAAAATCAGGTTGTTGTACAGTTCATCATTTGGAACTTGAGTGAAATTCAGATCTCCAAAGTCATACACTTGACATCCTGCAAACACAGCAGCAAAAGGAGAAAGTGAGGTGCTTACCTAAGTGCTCAGAGAAATGCTCAAAGTATGATGCCTTCACAAAATCAGTTCAGCAAGCACAAAAGGAAGAAGGGGAAGGGAGTGGATTCGTTTGACTGTTTGCATGCTCTCACAAACAACTGTGTCACTTGACGGATTAGAAAGCTTACAACAGTGTTGTTGCTTTAATTCAGTGATGAGATAGGAGAATCACAGCATGGCACCCAGAAAAGTGTGATTTTTTTTCCTAAACTATTTCTTGGCAAATGTAACATGAAAAAGACATGCCATCTTCCTTCTCAGTTAGATTGCATGCAGCCTTAAATGAAGGCAGTTGCTCAATGATGCCTAGGACTGCATGTTTCACTAACTGTACCTGAGTCCTAACAGATCTTTCCCATTTGCAAGCCCAGGAAGAATCCAGGCACAAAAGTGCCAAAGTTAGCAATAATGGAAATTTTCTTGCAGTACTTCTAGGCAACTCCATGAAAGACACGCAAGTGCTTAGTTAAGAGAAGGTGTCTGATTTTCTCAATGCAAGGTGTCCTAGAAGGCATTTTAACGTGGGGGCTTTGATCTCAACCTGTTTTGAGATCCTCTTGTTGCCAGTTACAATTTCACTGTCTGTTGATGCCTGACAACATTGAGTCTAAGAGTTGGCCTTTCCTAAAATGTATTTCTATCTGCTTAGCCTGAAAAGGAGTTACTTCACAGATTAGGAAATGGGGCAACATTTTTTAGCGTTGGTTCCCCTCCTCCACCCAACTGGGATCTTACTTAGCTGCATGTAAAATTTAATTCTCTTTCATACACATTATAGAGCTTCTTACCCTTTGAGCCTCTGCTGTCCATTATGTGCTTTCTTAACAGTCATTTAGACATTAAAATTTCTAACAGTATTTCACAGGCCAGAGCCTGTTTCAGATAGACTGTTGCCGTAGGCACTTAAGAGGATCGTAAAAGCCCTAAGTATTTACAACTACATCAACAGCGACTTAATGAGTCAAGACCACCCTCACTACCAGTCATACCTGTCCCATTTGTTCCTCAATCACCAGTCTCCCTGCAGTTCAAAGCATCCAGGCTGCAGCCTGACGTTTTGCCTTTAGCCATCCTTTTCCTAATAGGGCAATTTGAAAAACTGAGGCAAGCAACATAAATAAACAGCCCACTTGGTGCTCTGGGCTTCCTGCTTAATTTCCATTAAGTCATTAGTCTAGTCTAATGCCTAGGAAACAGGCTCTGAATTTGCTTGGTGGAAAGAACATAAAACTAGCACTGGAAACAAGCATGACTTTATTACAATTTCAAAAGGAGTTTTGACTAGGGAAAAGAATGAAGGAAAAGAGTCACTTGAATTAGGTGTCTGGGAAATAGGCAAGCATACTTTTAGAGGCAGGGACACAGACGACCATGTCAGGATATTTGCTAGGAGAGCACGTCAGCTGAGCACAGCTGCCTGAACAAAAGATTAAATAAATATTGCCTCAGCAACTCTGTGAGAAAACACATTACCTGCAGAGACTTAAGCAGTAAGCAGGACTGTAATATACCCCTCCCTGCTTTTCAAAAGGCAACACAGGCACACAAAAGCAGTTTTATCCTCCCTTAGGCAATACCTAATCAGCCAGCAGGATGATGGCTCTGGAATTTTGAGCCTATTTTGTTCAGATTTGAATGTGCTATCTGATCTCCTTTGACCATTGACTTTACCTTGTTTCATTTTGCTGCTGTGCAGAACCAGAAAAAGAGTCGCAAGTCCCGAAATATTCAATGAATGTCAAAATTCACTTTTTTGTGTGTGCATGCCTTCCTGCAAGGCCACTTCTGAGTAGCAGTGTGCATTTGTGTATTTCAGGGTTTGATGAATGTACATGACTGAACCTGGCAGACAAGTCTTGGAAGTAAGGCTTCAATACATGGCATCATTCAATAGGTATCGCAAGAGCTTTTGGAGCTGCTGTACAAGTACCTCTGACATCTGTGGGAAGTAAATCTGCAGCTGGGAGCTGTTCAGCAACTTACACACTGCAGGACAAAGCATAATGGAAGAAAGGACTGCCACATGTTTTGCTCTTTTACATAGCACACTGCAGTATTTTTACCCATTAAAGGATGAAAAAGGATTAAAAGAAATTTTATCACGAAGCTCATCGTCTTTCATGACACTCAGGAACCAGTTAAAACACTCCAAGTTATGCTCAAGGCAAGCCAAACAGCAGATTCTAGCAAGAAGTTTGAGTTTAAAGAAGTTTGAATTTCAGAATATCTTTATCCTGCCTGCCTCCCAGTCCTCATTTTTAAGGCAAAAAGACTTGGTTCAGCTTCCGAATAAAGCATGTATTTCTTATGATCATATCAGGTTCATGAAGCTTACAATGTGGGTATGGAACAAAGAGACAGAGACACTTTTGGGGTCCAGAATTCTGGGATCACGTCCGCCTTTTGGACAAATAGTGCTCTCAGACCTGCATTAAGATGCACCTCCCTGATTTTACAAAGAGTCTACTGTCTGTTACAGACAATAGATGCTTCCAGTTTGTTACCGTCTTCAAAAGCTTCTTGTTGTTCAGATAGTTCATAAACTTTGTAGCAGCTTCTTTTCTCAGCTTTGTGCTTCCCCCTCATTTAGCCTGGCTGTCCTTACATGCTTGCTGAGAATAGCTCAAGTTTCCCAGGGTGATAGGAATATTTTCAACCAAGTGTCCCATGGCTATCTGATTAAGATACAGTTAATCTCAGAAGTACCCACCTATCCAATCCTTGAATATTAGTAGCATATTTTCTTCCTACTATGATTAAATCTTAGGGCAAAAGGAAAACTTAGTGGATACTGCACACACAAATAACGTAATTAAAAAGTCACAGTACACAGACAAATCACATTTCCTGAAGCAACTAGAAGTGTGCATGCACGTGTGCCCATATGAAATCCACATGTGCATTTGTCTTAATGCTTACTGAACAGTAAAAGGATGTATGCTAAATTAAAGTTACTATTGATGTAGTTTCTTCGCTTCTACTCAGATATTAGTCTGATACTTAAAATACCTGCATTGTTTTACATTTCATCTCTCTGCTTGCACATAGTTTTGTTCGAAAGAAATTACAAAACTAAATCTCTCGATTACACTATTTTGTCCAGCATAGAAATTGCCCAATGGATAGGCATGCTGCTGTGCATCATGATCAGGTGGATCTTGCTGTGATTTTGCTGTTACTGAAAGATTTATGTCATCTATCACATCAAACACTATGGGCATAATTTCTTTGGTAGTTGGGGCACTCTGTTTTAAGGTACTACTAGAAATAAACACACAGCTTTTAAATCACCGCAGAAAGTTACCATGAAGAACATATATGGGCCTTTTACAAGGCAGTAGCTCCAAGTTCTGAATGAATATAAGGAAGCTGGCTTTCCTATCAGCCCACACCTTATCTGAAAGAGCACAGCATCCACACCATTTGCCAGTGCAGCAGATCAGGTCGAGCCAGGTCTGAAGCTCTCCTTTAAATGAGAGATTACCATGCAGTACTTGCAGACTAAACGCCACAGACGTTTTGCTAGTAACTAAGTAATATGAAACTAAGTATCGTCAAAAAAAGTCTTCTGTTCCACTTCCAAATTCTAACAGAAACTAAATTCAAATGAAAACTATATTTTGATTCATTAGTCAATCACCAACAGTGCAGAAAATTTACCACCATCAAGTCCAGACAAATCAGCTTCATCAGCACTCTGGCTCAAGAGACCACTTTTTGAAGTGAAGAAAACAAACCCACAGGTTTGATTAATTTATTTCTGTTACAGGAGCTTGAAAGAGAGATTAAGGAGATAAAAGGTGTCAATCTGAATAAAGTATAAAAAAGATTAAAAGATGTATATATGTGCAACACTCCCTCTGTTAGCGTGAATGACTTGTGTGTAAAGGCAGATTTATTTACCCCTTCTACAGCTTAGCAGTAAAATCCACAAGGGTTCAACATGTCCTGTCCCCACACCCAACACTTTCATCAAAGCTGTTTGAAAGCACATTTCGGCCAAAATGAATACATTACCTTGAAGTGGTTTGTACAGTAGATCTTTCTGAGGTCAAATTGTATCAGCAACAGTGTGACCAGCAGAACTGGATAAGAAATCATCCCCCTGTACTCAGCATTGGTGAGGCCACACCTCAAATCCTGTGTTAAGTTTTGGACTCTTCACTAAATGAAGGGCTTTGAGGGGCTTGAAGCACATCCAAAGAAGGGCAATGAAGTTGGAAGAGGATCTAGACCACAAGTCTTAGGAGACTTGGCTAAAAGGAGACTCAGGGGAGATCTTACCACTGTCTACAACTACCTGAAAGAAGGTTGTAGCAAGGTGGGTGTTGGTCTCTTCTCCCAAGTAACAATCAATAGGACAAGAGGAAATGCCCTCAAGATGTACCAGGGGAGGTTTACATTGGACATTAGGAAAAACTGTCACTGAAAGGGTTGTCAAGCCTGGAACAGGCTGCCCAGGGAAGTGACAGAGTCACTATCACTGCAGAGCTATGTACATGGCACACACACATGGTGCTTAGAGACATGGTTGAGTGGAGGACTTGGCAATGCTGATTTAACACTTGGACTCTATGATCTTAAAGGTCTTTTCTAACCTATACCATTTTGATTCCATGAAATTCTTTTGACCAGAACAGGATAGGGAAAGGCCACATAGGCATTCAGCCAGCAGACCAGGGGATGGAGGGCAGCCATCTCTTCAGTCTGCAGCCAGAACTAGAACTTCATCTATGTATAATAAAATAAATCAACATTTTTCATAATTAGGAGTCTAATATACTTCTGAAAAAAAAGTAGAAATACAAATTAAGAACATATTTAAGGAAGTTTCCTGCATGCCTTTTCAAATAAGTCATTAATAGAGGCTTGACCCAGTGATGTTTGTAACTGGGACGTAAGATGCCCTTTAGCAAGCTCTATTACAACGGTAACATTCACTTTCTAGCATCTTAAAATAAATTTCATTTATTCAGTACCCACAGTAGGCAGTAGTTACTAGAGTAAATCATGTCCCTGCACAGATTTAGAGAAAATTTTCTTTGGTAAAAGCAGGTGGCTCCTAAGTCTGGGGGCATTTAACTGCAAAACACCTGGAGAGTAGCAAAGAAAGCCTCCCTTCCATCCTCCTCTACAAGACACTGCACCAGGGCCAGAAGCAGCAATGTGATAGTAAGAGATTCAATTTAAAACCCAGGCTCTCTGCTACCATTGCCCAATGACATGCTACTGTAACAGTGATAACTCTCCTACAGCAAACAGGCATTGGAACAAAAGCATGTGCAACGTAGGCTTGAAATGATCTCCTGACGCTGCCTGTTTACACTGGACACTGGTGAACTAGAGGTAAAAAAAACATCCTAAATTAATGGAGAAATTAAGTCTTTCCTCTTCTGGCTTTCTAAACTCTGCTGACCTGCTTTCAAAGGAATTTGGAAATCCCAGCCATTACTTCACGCTATGAATTATGCAAAAGCACTCACATGAAAGCATCACTCCTGCAGGCTGTTTTCTCAGATTACAGCCCATTTAGTGAATCACCACCGACACAGAAAGGCTCTTCAGGAAGCAATGTGTGTTACCGACAATGTTTACAGACAAACTTAACCGTTTTCCTTCCTGCAACTGAAACGAAGAGCTACAAGCTGTTACCATCCTTCGTTCCAGTATAAGCTCATTGGCTTACGCCACCGACTTTGCAATCCTTTCTCGGACACTGTCAAAATGTTCCACAACAGCAAACAAAAGACTCCATTCATTATGATCAGTGCATTCTGAAGCCTATTTTAAGACGGTTTTAAACCTCTAGAATTATCTAGAGAGAGTGTGTAAAAACTATAGAAATAAACTACACAATTTTGTTTTATATGAAATTAGGTTAGCAGTGTTCTCACTACAAGAGACCAAAACTTCAGCAGCTTAACTTAATCATAGCCTTCTTGCTTGCAAGTTCCTACTAGATACAGACATTTGATGGCTCAATAGGTTCCTGTCAGATCTAAAATTTCACTTCTTAAAATGTAGGTTCATGTCTCAGTAGTTTCCACCCCACCTTTTGGTATTTTGAAAGGTCTGGTTAAGACAAAGTTTCTTTATCTATACCTACATAAAAGATTTCAGCTCGTAGAACAGCAACAAACAAATCCAATTACAATTGCTACCCAGAGTTGTAGTCTCAAGCTGTGACTTGCATAAAGTAACATGAAAAATACTTTTTCCAAGCCCAAATCGAGCAGGCACCTCATTTCCCCTTGATGACCACTTATAACTTTAATCTCTTAGGAAATTTGGTGTGCTTGACCTGCAGAGGTCTCTAAAAAACGTCAGTATCAGGTGTTGGGAAATATTTGCACTGTGGCTTACATCACAGAGCAGACAAGGGTGCAGCTATTGCTGTCTGCCACTCCACCAAACCCTGCCCAAGTTCTAATTCCCTTCAAATAAGCTTAACCCAGAAACAGTTCCTGATAGCAAGCACACAAATAAGCTCTTACAGCCATAGGAAATCACAACACCAAAACAACTCTTCTCAACAAGCAACTTGTGCTTTAGATTGTTAGAGTAGTAAGTAATCATTATATTACTTAACCCAGGCAGGTAACACTTGAAAGGAAGGGAGAGAAGAATATATCTGCGATTATTAAATTTCTCTCCCTCCCTCTTAGCAGATGCAAGAAACTAGTATCAGATCACCTACTTCTCCATATTCAAATTAAAGATACAATTTATTTATTTTTATTTTGCTTCAGTGCCCCATTCCCTGCTTTTCACCAGGTGATTTTCTTACAGAAACTTCCACCTTCCACCCAAGAAAAATCCTCTGTACTGCATTAAAAAAAAAAAAAAACACACACACACCTGCTATACATCTTGGTCTTGAGTTCACAATGAGAGACAGGATGAAAGTTTCAAAGGAGAAAGCAGCAAGATTCTGTATACCACAAAGCAGTACTCCAGCTGAGGTCTTACCAGAGTCAAGTGGCAGAATCAACCTCTCTCAATCTGCTGGCTACACTTCTTTTGATGCAGCCCAGGATGCCATTGGCCTTCTGGGCTGCAAGCGCAGTCTGTTCATGTCCAGGTTCTGTCCATCAGCACCCCCAAGTCCTCTTCCACAGGGCTGCTTTCTCTCACCTTAACCCCTAGTCTGTATTAATACTGAGGCTTGCTCTGACCCAGGTGCAAGACCCTGCACTTCCTCTTGTTGAACCTCATGAGGTTCACCTGGGCCCACCTCTCCAGCTTATCCACGTCCTTCTGGTATATCAGCAGCACCACTCAGCTTGGTGTCACCTGCAAACCTGCTGATGGTGCACTTGATCCCACTGTCTATAGCATTGATAAAAATATTAAACAGTACAGGTCACAGTACAGAGCCCTGAGGGACACCACTCGTCACTGCTCTCCATCTGGAGATCAAGCCATTAAGCACCACCCTCTGGATGTGACCATCCAGCCAATTCCTTACCCACGGAACATCCCCCCATCAAATCTGTATCTCTCCAGCTTGTCAAGTAGGATGTTGTGGAGGACCGTGTCAAAGACCTTGCAAAAGTACAGGTCCTTCAGTACATCTTAGGTCATCCCTTGTCCACTGACGTGGCATTTTACCTCAAATTAACGTTTCTTTTAAAGCCAACTTCATGGATAATGTGCAACCTGGAATATATGCCAGCCAAAAGGGAGAGGAAAACAAATATCAGATCCATGACTGACACAAAGCTTTTCATTTTGAAGCAAAAACAAGCAGGTCATGGCCTGCCTCAGTGTGGGGAAGGGAAGAGAATCAGAGCAAGGAACACTCTGACTCCATATACTTTCACTGCTGGCATTTTCTAGTAATTTCTAGGGCTAATTTTTTCAGGCAAATATCAAAGGGTACAACATTCAAAGGGATAAACCATAAATGCTGCCAGAGCATACGCCCCCACTTCTAGGAGCTTGGCTTCCCATGCTCAAGGTGAGCTAGCTGATGAAGTCTGTTGTGAAGAAGCAACACAGAAACAGTCTCAATGGAGGCCTTCCCAAAACAGCTCTCCTCCAAAGCCTCAGCAGGAATCCTTCTGCCTGCCTGATTATCACAGTGAGCTCCTGACTGCTTTCCCTCAGAGCGAAGCAGCACCTGACCTTGATGCATTCTGACAACTGGTGTAATTTCAAAGACTCACTGCAGATGTCAGTTATGACCAACCCCTTTAATTGTGCTTTGGTTTTTGCCAAACCACAGGTCTTTGAAGCTAACCAATCAGTGTTTGAGGGGTAAACAGGAACAGTCCCTTGGATCTCCATTTGTTTCTGTATGCATATAAAGAGGTCAGCTATTCTAGTTCTGGAAATAAGATGCAGTACTACACAAGCATGTTTTACTGATGCTAAACAGGAGTGTTTGTGCATGCTTGTGTCTAAGGGAAGGGAAGGAAAAAAGAAGAGGACTGCCATTTACCTGTTCTGTTTCAGGGGAAGAAAGGGGAGGGTGTGTTTGGGTAAAGAATGGGCATTCCCACTTGTGCTTTGTAGGGCAGAAGACTTAGCTGCTAGTCTAACATCTTCATGCTATATCCTAACCATTTTTTTCCTGAGAATGCTCCTATCAAATGAATAGACTTAGTTTTGACAGTACTGACAGCAGATGAGATCAGGTAGAACCCATGAACAGCAGCATCTAATCTCAACAATGCAGATTTAACTAACATGCAGCTTAAAATGCCAGCAGTTATTTAAAATGTTATGTCTCCCATTTCAACTTTATCAATAGTGGAAAATGTGAGGAAAGAGTCTAAAAATGACAGATCCCGATGTCACCTATGCATTTCAGAGATGTTTGGCTCTAGACTAAACTTTAAAGTCTTAAAAAGTTAAAGCTTTGAAGAGAAACAATTGCAGTAAGAGCTAATGCAAAGCTAAACTAGATTCTAACTCAAGAGTACTCAAATTCCTGACAGATCTTGTTTCTAACATAAATGAGTCTTTGACAAACTACAGCTTGCAAGTCCAATAGAATGGTACAGTTCATCAAAGTCTTAAGGGATATAGGCAGCTATTTAAATATATATTTACTGGATGAGCTGATGAAAATTATTTGTGCAACACTGTGGCTGTAAATCTTACCAGTCTACATCTGCTTAACCTCAGCACCAGGACTTTGTTATGTAGCCCTTGGTGCATAGTTACACCAAATTCTTCACCTAAGAATATTTAGGTGGAGAGATGTAGAAAAGGCTGCTTTGTGATTTATTGTTAAGACTAAGACCAATCATATGAGCAATGTTGCAAGACAAAGTTGAATCGCTATTTTTGGCAGATGTCAGTAAGAGTCCAATGGTTTTAGGCAGAGCAGGAGTGTATTTCCAGTTACATGGGGGGATTAGCCACTCCATTCCTCTTTCAGAGGGGGTTATTCCTTTGAGTCACTACACCAACTTCCTGAATCCTATTACTGAAAGGTTTTGTCCCAGTCAAACAAAATAACAGCAACACAGTCATTCTCTTTGGTGAATCAAGCTCCACTTCTGTCTGCAAGCCACAGGTTTTGGCAGTCTACTAACTTCCCAAACCAGCAACTCTGATCCAAACTTTGTAAATATATTCTAGAATAATCCAAACCCAAGTTTGACTTGACTCAGCAACCCAGCCACATCCGGCTCTAAATAAATCGAAGAAAAAACCAAGCTAGGGAAATCTACAACAGTCAGCATACGAGAATGACTACTTGGGAAGAAATTTTATACTGAAGTTATTCCCATGTTAGCAACAGCAGAGGAGTTCTAAGTCACCTCATGGACTATGGTAATTAGCACAACAGCTAGCTGTTATTTATAAATATCTGATAATGGTCCCTCCCTCTCACCTTCAGGTAAAAGTACAGGGTAACACTCTGTATTTAAGGTTCATCTGCAGTAAACAGAAGTTGTTCAAGAAATTCTCATTTTAAAGAACTTCATACTTTGCATGTTCTACAGTTTAGGTCAAGTACATATATCATCTACCTTCCCCACTGCTTCCTACCAGAAGTCCAAGAGCCTCCACATATGACATCCATTTCTCTTTACTGCCAGAACAATGCCCAGCTCTGCAAGCTTTGAACCCCCTCCTCCTCCATGCCAGGGAGTTATGGGTCTATTTTCATACACTGCTTTTACTTCTCTGGCAAGATGGAAGAGTCCTTTCAGGTGTTAATATTTCAGTTCCCCTTAGGAGAAGAAGCAAAGCCAAAAGACAAACATCACCAAGATGAACAAAAAACCCCAGAGGCTGAGTCAGTTTTATTTTAAATTATCCCTGCTGCAGACTTGCACTCCTGCTGTTTTTTTGGCTTAGGAGCTGAACTCTTGCTGCATTAACTTTCCTCCCAAGTACACCTCAAGCTACCATGTTCTGGCTGCTTGTAACAAGGGGATAAAAGTCAAGTTAGTGGCTCAGATTCATCTCTGACAGTCTGGTACAGACTAGTGATACCATCTGCCTCTGAGCTCCCTCCTCATATTTCAACCTAAGTATAAACAAGCTGTTCACAGGCAGTCATCATTTTATGTAGCCAAGAATTTATCAAACCAGGTATGTATAGGCACAGTCTCTTTCAAGGGAGGGATTCCCATCCCCTGCCCCCACCTCAGAAGGGGAGAAAAAAAAAAAAGGAAATGGAGTTGCAACTCACAACACTGCAGTAGGACTTTGTGAAAGAAAATAAATTAGGACTGCAGTGAAAGCAGCAATAAAATTCCCTCCCAAACATCCCAGCAAGTGAAAAGAAAATGCAAAACAGTGAATAAAAGAAACAAAGGTCTTGGGTTCTCACTCCCTCTGATGCAACTTGAACACTATTGGCAGAAATCATTAAATCATGCACAAAAAGATAAAAAGCTATGTGGCAGCCTGATAGTCAAAGTAACAAAATATATGCACATAAGACTAAAAAAAAAAAAACAACAACAACAAAAAACAAACCACACAACAAAAAAATGCAGTGCATGCATCTTACTGAATGATCAATTTCAGAAGAGGCTTCAGAGCATATCCATTTAATGCAGGTCAAACAATGTGATTATATGAATGGGAAATAAATAAAATAAATCGCAATAATTTTAGGCAAACAGAAGAACCTGATCACCAGCAACCTCTACCACTTGAAACAAGCAAGGGCAATTTTGTGAGTTAATTCAGAGCTTGCATTACATCGACAATGACTCTGACTCTTTCCCCCATCTATACTTCATTAGACTGCCTAGAATTCACCCTCACACTTCTACTGCAAAGCATCATTGCACAGCTGGTCTCATGTCTGGTTCCTAGCTTCTTAAGACAAGGAAAATCATATTTAAAGCAGTCAGTCACATCTCAGTGGCTAATGGGGCCAAGCAACAACTCACACACACAGACCCTATTGACAAATACTTCAGAAGTAGCCAGTATAGATAGAAGCTCTGAATCTTAGATAAATGTATTTCTTCTTAAAATGAGAAACTGGGTCTGCTGCTGTGTTAATTTACCCACTCCTGGAAAACCAGCATCAAGGTCTCATAAAAATTATTAATTCTTTTAATGCAACATATAAGTGGAATAACCAAGTTAATGAGAATAATACCATAGCTCTATTGACTTAGTGTATGAGGAGGAAATTTGCAGCCTTAGAAAGACAAAGATAAAAAGTTTTACTGCCAGTTCAGCATACAGCAGCAGTCCAAGCAATGGTACTACAACCACAGTACCACAGGCATAGTCATCCTGCCAATCCAGGGAAGGAAAATCAACAGCCCACACACAAACTATTTGTTAAGTTTCTATGAACAACAGATGTGCACAATACAAAAGGCTGTGTGGTGGTGTCTTCCTCAGTC
This sequence comes from Indicator indicator, assembly GCF_027791375.1. Classification (NCBI taxonomy): domain Eukaryota; kingdom Metazoa; phylum Chordata; class Aves; order Piciformes; family Indicatoridae; genus Indicator; species Indicator indicator. Next base: position 47,916,525 of record NC_072013.1, on the reverse strand, counting down.
TACCACCCTACCCTAAAGCAGATTGTCTTTGCAAGATAAACAACTTCCTTGTGCATGCCGGTGACTGGCATTGTTTCAGGAAGGGCAGAGCCTGTCACAATCCATATGCCATCTGAACCTGTGCACATGAGAGCTGCAGAGATTTAAGCAGCAATAAATATCAAGAGAAAAAAAACTCTACCCCAATGGAAAAGTATATCAACAATAGGAAATAAACTACAGGATGATGAAAATTCAGAGCTTTTAAAAAACTAAAGGAACAAGAAGAAAAGAACTCCATGTGCATTATTGATTAATGAGTAAACAGTCTAAACAGTGGAAGTATTTTTCACCCACCACTTTGCCTTGCTTCATTTCTGTCTCCACAACTTTGCTCCTGGAATCCAGAGAGAGCTTATATTCTCCTTTTTTTCTGCCTTTTCCAAATTCCTATTGAAGTGAGTTTATCATGCAAATGAGGGTCACCTGTTGTTTTGGGTTTGGCTTTTCCTTTGTTCGGTTTTGGGTGTTTTCCAGTGTGTTTTGTGTGTGTTTTAGGTGGGCTTGATTTTTTTTTTTCTTTTGTTCATTTGTTTTTTCCCAAAAAAAAGAATTCTGACAAAATGGAAGTACTAGGTCTCAACTACTTGAAAGAAAATCCCAAGCCTTCCAGTATAAAATTTTGTCACTGATATAAAAATAAACTGCTGCCTGGAGTCTTGTCTAGAGTAGCATCCTCCTTTCAAAAATGGTATCTTGTCAAATAAACTGAGTTCAGTAACATCCAGACCTTTACTCCAGTATATAAGTTCTCTTCTAGACACCCTCTTACATGTTTGTAGAGTAATGTTATAGATCGTGCTCACTAGAATTCAAATATTGCTAAGGATGGCATATGTCTCAAATTTGCACAAAACAAGACAGAAAAAGAACATCTACTCATTTAATTGCAAATGAACTTTCAACTTGTAAATCATAAAATATGCAGGGTAAGCCTACAGGACTGCACAAAACAATAGCTTCTGTTTGAGAGAGATCTTATAATTCAGAATAAATGTGTTAGAAGTTTATTAGGCAATTATCTTTCCTCTGCATGCATCCAAACTCCACTGAGACTAATCACATATAGAGCATATAAGACAGTTCTGTGGTCCACTCATGCAATCCATCCCCATCATATGGTTTGCAGTAGCAATTTTAGAGTAATGATTCTCTATGACGGAGTTGAGCTTTACAAGTTTGTCTCTCATGTCCTGTTTCTAATAACCTTTCTGCAGGCCTCAGCTTGTAGAAATTACATATGTAGGAAGCCGAAGCACAAATCAGTGCAGGGATTTGACTGAATAAAAGTCATGTTACCAGCAAAAAGACCAGAAACTTTCCATCCACATAGTGCTGTTCACAAGAGTTTTCAGAGCAAGATTCCAGGCAAGATCTCATATGCAAATCTCAGGATTTCTCCAGAAATTCCGAATTTTGTCACTTGAAAGGGCGCAAGTATTTCAGGAAGAAGCAAAGTAGCCGGTAATGAATAGGGCACAAGAAAACAGATTATGTGGAAAACTAAGGAACACAGTTAAAGGCATTGCCTGGCTGCGCCGAGCGCAGATAATGCTTTAGACAGCCTCACCTTTCTCCAGCTTCTCTTAAGTCAATACAGAACAGTACACATTCCATGTGCCAGTGAAGACCTCCGTGTGCCAGCGCAGAGGACGCGGAGGCACACCCAGAATCCAGAGCGCATCACAGGCGGTGCGAGCCGGCAGCTCCGGCCACCTCTTTGTCCCGGAGAGCCCCGCCAGCCTCGGGTGCGCTCCTTCCGGGGCTCCACCACGGCATGCACAGAGCCGCTATGCGGCAGAGTTCACCTTCCCAACACCGCAGAGACATCACCTCTCCCCGGGCACCAGTGGCTCGGAGGAATTTCGGGCGCTGTGAATGGAACCGTTTCCGACTGATCCTGTCCGTTCCCCCCGCCCGGGTTCGCAGCAAGCGGCTGAGTCACGCTTTACCGAAACAAGTCGAGAAACGGACACCGCACCAGGGAAGAAGGAAGATTAAGAGAGCCCCGCAGTCCCCGCCACCCCCCACAAGCACTGCGCCCCGCCTCACCGAGTCCGGCCAGCCGCTCCACTAGCCCCGCGGCGCGGAGGGTAGCGGGTCCATGATCTACTCCCCGCCGTTTCTGCGAGACAAAGAGAAGGGGGACGCGTCAGCCAACACAGCTCGCAGCCAGATACGCCGGCCTTGCAGAGGGCAAAGGAACCGAGCGGCTGCGGCACCGCCGGGCTCCCCCACAGGGGTGATGCGCGCTCCCGCGATGCTCACCTGTCCCCGGGAGAGCGGGGCTCCCACCAGCGCCACGGAGTGTGCCTGCCGGGGCCGCTGCAGCGCTGTGTCTGCCTGCTTGCGGAGGAGCCGGGCGAAGCTGCTGCGCAGGGCCATCCTGGGAGCGCGGACAAACCTCAAAACGATGCCGGCTACCGCCGCGCTCCTCTTAAGGAACCCAGCGCCGCTTCAGCCCCGCCCCTCACACCCCCGCGCCGCGCGGCCAACGGCAGCGCGCGTGCCCGGGGGTGTGTCCCGCCCAGCGCGGCGCACGCGGCTCACCGCGCGACAGCCCGCGGCTTCACAGGGGGAGGAGAGGTTGGAGCGCGGCGGCCAACGCCTTGCACCGCCCCTGGGCCAGCACCGCGCCCGCTCCTCCTCCTCGCCGGGGTTTTTCCACTCCCAGCCACCGCTTCTCCAGGCTGCTGGTGGTGGACAGGGCTGCTAGGGCTGGCCGTGGGGGTCACCGGGCTGCCGGGCTTTCGCGGCCTTATCCGCGCAGTTCCCCGGGGCGGATGCAACACCGGCACGCTTCTGCCGAGAGGAAACGGCAGGATACACCGGCCGGGCTCGGGGTTGGGGCAGCGGCACAGCACGCTGGGAGTGCTTCCCACGGAATATCGTTTCCGTCGGAACTGCGGCCACTGCGAGATACAGGCCCCGGTTAAGAGTGAAACTGTGGAACTTGCAACTCCCAGCGACAAAACATCACCAGTCGAGCTCTCGAGCTGGCCGCACTGGGCTCCCGAGAGACACCTTGCAGGACCCCCCTTGGCTTTACTGGAAGAAAACTACTCATCTTAAAAGGCTACCTCTCCAGCACCTGCCTCGAAAATCTTGTGTCTTGGCCTGAGACAATTCACAAATTCTGAAAGCTCCTGCTGTTCCTACAACCAGGGCACTGGGTTACAGATTAACAAATTACTTAAAAACTATTACCTGCCCTTGCTTTTCCTCTCTGTGACAAGGCAAAGTAACTCCTCCTATCAAATGTGCAACCCCACCTATGCATCTGAAAGGCAATCAGCATCCATGAGAGATGACAGGAGTGCAAATGTGGTTAAAGTGTGACTTGCCAGTCCCGGCCCCCCAAAATAAATCCACACACACTTTTGCTTCTTCCTTTTAAGATTTCCAAGTCCTCTGTATCTCAATCATTCACCACACCTCTTTGTTAACGTGAATTGCCATCACCGTTCCTGCAGGAGCTCACACTTCCCTTCTGCCACTGACCTCATTGTTTTTAATTCTACTTCCTACTCTTATTTTTTTTCCCCTCTCCCTGTTCCCATCTCCTAGGCTGCCATGCCAAGAGCTTCTACCTATTCAGTCCTTTTCACCTGTCATTTTAAGCATTTCTTCCCTTTTTACAAAATGTTTAACTCTGGTTTCAATTTATTATTATTTTTCTCATTTGCACTCCATTTATAAACTTCTTTCACCCTCATTTAAACACCAGCATTTTCTCCTGTGTTTCTGCAGTTCATTGCTTTCCATTATTTTTTTTACTCTGGGCCAGCTCACCTTTTAAAAGCTCCAGCCTATCCCTCATTTTGGCTCTTGCCTCAAGGTGATGTACTGCACACCTCTGCCCCTGGTGCCAACCGCCACCCACTCCTCTAGGCTGAGCAAAGACCTTGGTAGTGATTCTTCAATGCTCCTTCGTTTCTCATGTCTATTAAAGGCAAGTTTATACTCATAGTATCCACCCAAGAGCTCTGAAGATACCATGAACAAAGTAAATTGCTCACGGAAAGATGGTGTCTGCAATTGAAGCCAATGGACACGCTCCAGGACTGTTGGAGAGGAGGAACAAATAAAAAGGGCAAAGGAGTTACACTGATGGTTTGGAAATTACAGAACTATAGCTTTACATCACTGCCAGGCAAGTCATACAAGTAACAAACAAGAAGTATTAACGGGAACACAATACAAAGACTTAAGTCTCTGTACATGAAGCCAGCTCTCCAATGGATTAAATACTTAGATGGCAAGGAACCAGAAAACATTACGTTAAACTTTAAAAAAACTAACCAAGCAAACAAACACCCCCTCCCCGCCCCACCTCCACCAAAACGAAAAAAACAAACAAAAAAAGCAAACTTGTAGTGAAGGATGGGATATATCATTTATGTGGTAGGAATTGATACTGATTAAGGCAAATGGAGAAAACACCCCGGCTCTCCTCGTCATGGATGGCAAGAGCACCATTAAAACTTGTCTCGTTTAAAACTGTCATTAAAAAGCAAGCGGTGAATTATCAACACTTGCAAACCGCTGCAGCTCTTGATGTCGATCGGGATCACGGAAGGACGCCTCGCAATCTTTAAACCAGCGAGGCAACCCGGCAGCACCACCCCTTCACACAGCGGGGGCGCGGCGGCACACTCATTGAGAGCGTGCTGGCGAGACGCCATTTGGCAGGGGAGAACCAGGCGTAAAGAGCCTTCCCTGAGCTCCCCTCAGATCAGCCTCCTCCCGCGCCCACACTGCCGCTGCTCCGCGTTTAGGGCAGGCCGGGCGTCATGACGCCCCACTGCGGGGCCCGGGGCGACCTGGCATAGCTCATGGGGACGGGAGGCCTAGTCGAAGCAGCCCGGCCTGCTACTCCAGTCAGCACCACCCCGCTCCTTCCCGCGCCGGAAGTGCAGCACCGAGCCGTGGGCTGGGGCCGTGCGGACCGCTCTAGGCTGCACGTCATTGGTTACGGTGGGGCGGCCGGACGACCAGCATGGAGGAGCGGCAATACTGCTCGGCTTCGGGGGCGCCCATCGCGCTGCGGCGCCGTCAGCACAGTGCCTCCTGCCGGGAGCTGGCCGTGCGCTGCCCCCGCCTGCAGCTGCGCTCTCTCAGCGCCGTCACCTCTGCGGTGTGGCTGGCGGCCTATGGGCTCTTCGCGCTCAGCGAGGTACCGACTACCCCCGGACCGCGGGGAGCCTGGTTCGCCCCTCCTTGCCGTCTCTCGGGCCTTCCCACGGACGAGGGGTGGTCCGGGGGCCCGGCCCCAAGAGGGCTACTTCTCTGAGTCTGCGTCTCGCTGAAATGCCGGGAGTGATTTGGGGCAGCGATCGGCTCGGTGGCACCGTGTCCCCAGCTCCCGCCGGCCTGGGGGGAGCCACGCAGCCTTTGCCGAACAGCTCGTGGGACATGGGCGACGAGGGCCAGGGAAGGTGGCCAGAGCCGGTGGAAAGGCAGCCTGTCCTGGGCCTCCTCCATGCATGGGAACATGGAGGTGGTAAAATGTGATGAGTATGTGGTGAAGAAGAGAGAGCCTGTGTGCCAGGTGCTGGCGTCTGTAAACTGCCCCTTGCGTTCTTACAGTTTCTCAGGTGCCTCCATTGGTTTGTAGCCTCTTGCCAGGTAGGATAGATGTGTATGGATGTTAAATGATGCCTAGTGCATTCTTGTGAGTCCAAATTACAGACATTTACTTGGAGAGATGGGTTGTGGGAATCAGAAATAAAGGATATAGTGAAGAAGCTGAGTGATGGTTAATCCTCAGAGGCATTTTCCTGAGTGACTCGGCAAGCACTGCACCATAGATGTTACCTACTTGCTCAAGTTTCAGCGCTGAGATGGTAAGACCTTGGTAGTACAGATGTCAAAAGTTACTGATGAATCCTAAAGTATTATTTTAGATATGATCTGTGACCCACGCTTATCTGTGATCCATACTTGTATGGAAGGACTGGCTTGTAGACCCAGACTAGTTATCTCCAAATTGAAGTCAGTAGCTTGGCTGAGGATGGTCACTGTGACCAATGCTGTGCTTGTTGCACTTCCATTTTTTTTTCAGTAATCTGTCTTGAGGAATGAAGACAGATTACGACGTGAGTCAGTTGGCACTTTTCTGATACAACAAAAAAGGGTGCAGGTTTCTGGTACAAAAAGGTGGTTAAGGTTCCTCTAGCTGGAAGGGAAGCTGTGTTTGAGTTTGCTGTACCCAGTGCCCTCCTGCTTGTTTTTACATGTGCTTATCATACAGCTTTTATGCAAGTGACTGCAATCCATCCTTTCTGCCTGGAAACCAAGCCTTAAAGTCTCTCTGTGGATTTCAGTGTCTGTAATTCATGACTGTTTTTTGCTATGGTGACACACTTGAGAGAAGTCCTGTATCCTTTCTGTTTCAACATGGCCACAGCACCATGGTTGTGGAGACTCAGGTTGTGTGGTAAGACCATGCAGTTCTAGTCCTTTAGGAAGTGTCAATTAGAACTTTGATTCACAGCCTGGAGCTCTCTAAAACATGTTTCCAAAACAGATTATAGGTTGCAGGCCTATTACCAGGCTTTCATAAGACTTGCTGTAGTTTCATCAGTTATGTATTATTTTATATAACAAAAATCCCAAGACTGCAGTATGCAAAAGATGTTTGTCCTTGCGCGAAGCACAACAGAAGGCAAATGTATTTTAACCTGGCATTTAAGGGAGGAAGAAGTTTAGACTTTAGAAGTTTGAACAAGTTTAGACTTGCAGTTCATAAGAAGACAACTACTGGGCCAGTGGCTTTTCCTGGAAGATTTTCCTTCCCTTCTGAGGCTTCACCCTCAGTTCTAGTAAATATTTCAGAACATTTCAGAGATGTCATCTCTATTGACATTGGCATTGATGTAACTAGTTGGGTTTGATTGAGATTTCTGCACTAAATTTACAAGGAAATAGAATTTTCTAGTAGTTTTCAGTCTTGGCTCCCAATTCCTTCAGACCATACTCTGAAGACTGATTTAAATCTGATTACACATATACTATCCAGACAGGTGAATAAAAGAAATGTACTCTATCAAAGTAAAACTGCCTTGTAACTGTAGCTTTAATATGATGGTTTACTGTGTAATGTTACTTTCTCTAAAGCCATGTTCAATTAATTGTAATACCAGAGCTCTGTCTTTGCTTGGCTTGTGTTACAGAACAGCATGGTGCTTTCTGCTGCTATCTTCATTACACTGGTTGGCCTGATCATATACCTGCACTTTGTGAAGGTTGACCAGGAGTCCCTGTTGGTCATTGGTTCACTAGGCATTCAGGTGACTTCGTCCTATGCTTCAGGGAAAGAGAGCACAACCTTCATTGAGATGAGTCAGGTGAAGGATGTGGTTATCAATGAAGCTATCCATATGGTAATCATACAGTCTTTCTTCTTGCATATCAGTAGGCACACACGTATTCAGTATGTTTTGATGAGTGTGATTTACCAGAGCAATTAAATACAGCACTAGCCATAGCATTACTGACATTGGAGCTTTGTTTCAGATCTCTCTCTTTATTCTCTTACCTGTTCTCTCACCTTTAAATGAGAATTCAAGCCAAACAAGTAACCTTAAAAAGCCACAACTATCACTTAGATAATGCCAGTGACTTTTAGTTCTGTGTTGTTCTGTGCTTACAAATCCTGATGCCAAGCTCCCCAAGAAGTCAAGATGGAGATAAAGACAGACAGCAGAAGAGATGATTTTTTCTTGCAGTTGGGGTTTTCTGCAAAGCTTCTGTAGAAAAGACCTTACCCTTCCAGCACGTGTATGTTCTTTTCCGGTTAAAAATCTAATAGGAAAAAAAAACCCCAAACCCACAGGCGTTTTTTAAATTGTTGTGTGAAGAGAGGTAAACTGTAGATATAAATTTGTAGGCTTGACAGTGGCCTTGGGGTGATTTGCCTTCATCCCAGTCAGTTGAAACAGTTCCTCTTTCTGAGATAACTTCTGAGATAGCATTTTCAAACTCTGATGATTTTGTCTGTTTGTCTTGTAGCAAAAAGTTATCTACTATCTGTGCATCCTCCTCCAGGACCCTGGAGATCCTCAGGGCATATCTGAGGTTGTGCCACTCTTTCAGGTGAGTTGACTGGTGGTCTGTGCCTGTGCAGCAGTTGTCTAAGTGTATATTTATTCCACTGCAGGTAGCTAATGATAGTTGCCTTTCCCTGACAGGGTGTTCAGGGTGGGTGCTATTGGATGTCTCCTAGAACCGCATACTGGGTGGATTTCTCATTTATCCTCTTGTGTAAATCTGAACCCAAGCAGGAGTTTGCATTAACTGGAAGTCTTTGTCTCACGCAGGGTACTGAGGACTCATACAGCTTTCCGTGTAGCCTTATACTCAGTGTTACCATTATAACCATGGGACTGTGCTGCAGCTGATTTTTCTCTCAGCTCCCTGTGCCAAAAATGCTCATAATAACCTCCTTCACATTAGAATGAATTCTCCTGCCTCACCCACTGACAAAGATCACAGTACAAACTGTGAGCAGTTTGCTTAATGTGTAATGACTCATTTGGTTTAGCATTACCCCATCTCCCCTTTCTCTTCTCTTGCTAATTTGTTCTGACTGTTCATAATCCCATTTTTGGGATGGGTTTTCTTTCTGTATGTACATATCTGACACAGCAATGCCCTGATCCCTGAGAGCAGTGACAAGTAGTACAAAGGTACCTCACATCGTAGACTGCTGAGTTTTATAGCCTTCTCTGTCCTCCTTAATTCACCTGCTGCTGGTGACTATAATTTTGTAGTCCACATCCAGTTTGTGACTGAATACAGTTAGTTTTCAACTAAATACTTAGAAGTATAAATAGACTATTCATTGGTACTGGCTGCTAACTTGGTCCCACATATGCAAGGACAACAATATAAATTGTTTCATGCAGTCAAGGGAAAAAAACAGATTTGCTGGAAATCAACAACTAATGAATTCCAGAGAACTGCAGTTGGGAACTTGGTTTTAGTTACACGTGTTTCTTTCGAGTTTCAAAGAGGCTGTCTGGCATTTGTGCAGTTTCTCTTTTTTTCCATCTTGGCTTTGAACAGTTTTATTTTCATGGAAATGTTTTTGTATCAATAGGGTTGACTCCACCAACAAAGGAGGAAGAGCTGTGTCAGTTTGCAATTCATTACTTGTCAGTAATTCTCACTTTAACATGGAAGCTAGTATGTTACTGAGCTTTGAAGGAGCACTAATTGGTAACTTTATTGTGTCTCCTTTGTTTGGTTCTTCTAAGTTGTGTCAGCCTTCAAAATTACACTTTATCCTGTCAGTGAGCCCAGCAGCACTTCTGCACTGAACTGACCTACTGTTCTTTAAGCAGCACTTTCAAGGAGAATCATTTGATGGACTTTACACAGTGTTGCTGTTCTGGGAGGTCAAAAGTCATGGGACTGTGGAACTGGGAAACTCATTTTAATCCAGTCTAGAAATGATGGAAAATCATTATACTTTGACCACCATTTGCTGATTATGTGAAATGAATGGATGTTCTCAGTTAACCTTCTGTTGTCCCTTTGTTGGCTGTACTAACAGGGGCCAAGAGCCAGGTGTCTAAATCCCTGTCCTGAAGGTAGATTTTTTTTTCAGGGTGGGTAGCGTATGAAAATATTTGGTAGGTGTCTAAAGGGAATATGGCCTAACAGATAGATCAATGGGTTGGGAGGTGTAGGTGTTCTTCCATGCTACCACTGTGGACCGTGAGCTGGGAAAGAGGAGGATTTCTTATGTGGTGAGAGATTCAGGCTAACTACACAATGGTGCCACATGTTTATACCTGACAGTTTTAGGGACTGGTGTTTCTCATCACAGAGTGGGTATGGCTTATGGAATGGCTTTGCACTCCTTTGTCACCTGCTTACATCAAACACCTCCTGGAGTTTGATGGATTATATCTCAATAAACAGGTAAGAGAGAAATCTATTATCCATTGGCTTAATGTGAGAAAGGTAATTAACTACAAATACCTTGCTGTTGCATTCCTTTTCCATGCATGCTTTTCATAGCTTTCTGTCACCTGTCTTCACATTCCCTTTCTCTGCATGACAGTCTCAGTATTGGGAAGTCTCCTTCAGAGCCAGTTCAGAGCCTGATTCTCTGTTGTTTGACTTAAATTCTAGAGCTCCAAGCCACGTCTGGACTGCTTGATAGAACTGTACAAAAGTTGTCAAGAAATCCTGGAGCAGGGGAGGACAGATCCACAAGTGGAATAAAATAAAAAAAAAATAATCAAGGCAGCAAACTTGCAGTGGGACTCAGAGAGACACATAGATGAGTAAGCAAAACTGCCTGATGCTATTTTAAATGAGATGAGTAGAAGGCGCAGATGGAGCAGCAGTGCAGTGGTGATGGGGCTAAGGCCTGCACAGACTCACAAAGTTGTTAGAGAAAATGTCAGCTCAGTCACAAGAAGTGAACTTTGAGATCCTCTGCTATGGAAACAGATGAACTTTTTAGACTTGAGAGAAAAGGTTTTTCCTTGCCTCTCCAGAGGACAAAAACAGGCAAGAATATGCATCAAACATTTACCTTTTTGTGGATCTGAAAATTGTGATAAACTCATACTGTAACCATGGCCAGGTGGCCAAAAATATGCCTTTTAAAAATTTCTTTTTAACCCTTTGTTTGAAAAAAAAGCATGTATCACTCTAAATACCAAAGCTGATGTGTGATCTGGGATGGTAACCTGATTCTCCTGGTAAGAGGAAAACTGCAGAAGGAAAATAACAAAAAAATGAAAACACATTGCATTCAATTTTGTTAACGAAATAAACGTAGGAGAGCAGACTTTAATTTCTTCAGGGATACGACTGGAAGAATCTCATGAGATAGGGGCTTCAGAGAAAAAAGAGGATTGATTGTCAATGATCAGGTCCTCCATGCTCAAGAACAGCCCATCCCAATGAGCAAGAAGGCATGCAAAAATGCCAGGAAGCCTGAATGGATGAACAAGCTGCTCCTGGTAAAACTCGAACACAAAAAGTAAGTACTCGGAAGGTTAAAGTAGGGACAAGTAACCTGGGAGGAATACAGCAACACTGTCCAAGATGCAGTTAGGAAAGCCAAAGCCCATCTGGATTTTAATCTGTGGAGGAATGTCAAAGACAAGAAGAAGGGCTTCTGTAAGTACACTAGGAACAAAAAGAAGACAGAGAAAATATGGACCCATTGCTGAGTGGGGCAGGGATGTGATGACACAGGACATGGAAAAAATGTGTCATAACCTCTGAGAATATGAGGAAAATGGGTCGTTAAAAATTACAGTAATGGCTATGTGAATAAAGTTTTATGGGTTAACTGAAGGGTGGTAAATTCTTTTTTATTGATTAGCTCAAAGTTTCTGTAACCTTTAACTGGTATTTTTCTCTTTAAATGTTGAGGTTGGACAGACTGTTAATTCCAGTGCTTCCCTAATGTAAGTTGGTAGGTCTCTCAGAAGTTAGTGAAGCTGCATCCTGATGCAAACTGAGTTTGGTTGCAAGCAGCTGTTGGGCCAGGGGTAGAAATAGGCTGTTAACAGCAAGTCCTGGAGCATGACTGTGTAAGTGACTATTGTTGGGGTCCCCTGAGGCTCCCCAGAGAGGTTGTGGAGTCTCCTTCTCTGGAGACTTTCAAGACCCATCTGGATGCATTCCTATGTGACCTGTGCTAGATTCTATGGCCCTGCTCTGGTAGAGGGGGTGGACTCCATGATCTTTGGAGGTCCCTTCCAACCCCTAATATCCTGTGATCCTGTCACTAAGGACCATGTAGTATACATATAGAGTTGCATATGACTCAGGGCATAGTTCGGCCAAGTTGTATTTCCTCAGAAGGAGAAATGGTCAAGGCCCTTGAGAAGCACTATAGCAGTAGGTAGATTTGCTGAACTGTGGGGAGAACGTGTCAGCAGGTAGGTACATTATGCTTCAACAGAACAGACAGAGTCTTGAGCCTAAGAGTGTGCTGCGAACATTGACTTTGCTGTAAAAATCCCACGAAGTCCTGAGAATGTGCACTGAAGAAATGACCAAGTAGCTATGACACAGGAGGAAATCTGGAAGATTGTTTTAGCCACCTTTTGAAGGAGGGAACGTCCTGTGCCCATGGGATTGCACTTTAGTCACACGCTACAGCTGAGAGACCAGCAGAGAAAAACAATACTAGAGCAGGTTTGCACCTGGTATGTGCCTGGATAATTTTTGTCCAATTTTGTTTACATTGGTACTATTTTGGCTTTTGAAATAGTTCCTTTAATCCTGAGAATAATACATTTTAATTCATGATAACTGCATTTTATTAAGAACAAACAGAAATCTCACAGTATCTCTCAGCCTTTTACATAAACACAGTAGTTAGGAAAACAAAGGCTTTTGTCATTTTACTCTATGCTGCAGCAGTGGTCATTGCCAGAAGCCTTGATTAAACCAAAAATTGTTTTCTCTATCAAAGAATCATACAAAATAGGTATCTACACACGGTTGAAGTTAGGTGAGCTATAAATAGGAGGTATAAGTGCATCCATCAGAGTGGAGTGGTCCCTGAAATAGCCAAGTACTTGTGAATATTTTTAAGAAATAGGAAGAAAAAAGTTCTATACACCATGCTTGTCAGTTTAAAGTGCAGTTCCGTCAGAAAATAATGAGCTTCAGGACAGCTCTTGCTTATTCACCACTCTGCTTCTGCTTGCCTTCATATGAGTCTATAAGAACACGAGTGTTAGCACTGTAAAGTAAGTACAGCCTCAGAACTGGAGGCTTATGCCTTGAACATTCCCAGCACCCATGACAGGCTGGCCTATTCAGAAGCAGCTTTGTTACTAGTGGAATACAATACTGATGAACAGACCTTCAGATACAGGTGGAATTGTTAGGCACAGGTGATTTGAGTGAAGAGGAATAATGTTCTCTGTATTTGAACTGATGTGGCTACACTACAGCACTGTGTGTGAGAGAGAGGAAGTGCATACTACAGACCACTATCAATATATAGTCACTGAAAAGTATCTAAGGAAAAAGAAGACTAAATACCTTCTCAAAATTGTTTTTTGGCTCAGAAAGCTTTTTCTCTAACTTCAAGGAATGGTCCTTAAATTCGTAAGTGGGTACATTACAGTATGTGCAAATTTGGTGTCTGTTCATACAATCTTTTCCTGTCTCGTGTCTGCTATATTGTTTCCAAACTCACCATGGGGTGGTTTGCTGGGGGTTTTATTACAAAGATGCTGATAAGGAATTACTTAGAGTTTTCATCTGTCCTATGCTCTTCTCTTTCAGTTATGGCCTTGCACCCACCATCATAAGCATGAAGCAAAAACTTCCAAAAGTATTGTCAGTTCCACTGTGTGTGTTCTTTGGATGTTTCAAGGTTGGTGGCAGGTACTAGGAAGTGAAGTTTCACACTGGTATGGTTGATTTGTTCATTTGCAAATAGCTTTGGTTTGCTATTGCTAAATTCTTTCCAGTGGTTGGATTCATAACACTTTCGTTTGGGAAGTAGACTGTGAAGGCATAATTATTATGAAGTTACAGATGGTGCTTTGGAAAGTGCACTTTTTCTTCCTTAGCTTTTTTTCTTTTTTTAAGAATTCTTATTAAGGTAGATTAGATTTTTTCAAGAAGAAATGCTGATATTCTTTCATTTGTTTAAAATCCATTAACCTTCTCAATCAAAATGAAGTCCCTTTGAGACAGATTTAAAACAAACAAACCAACCAAAAATCCAAACCACCCAACATTCTCTTGGAAGATCATAAAAACAGTACTTGAGTACACATTTGCTGACTACTTCCTTCTTGCTGTGGTAGCATGAAGGAAGCAGGAGTCTGAAAGGAGCATCTCCTGTCAAGTCAGAGTGGCAGAGCTGGTTTGGGAAGATCTCTTCCAGTTGGTGAAAAATACAAAATTTGCTTGCCTTGCCGTCCTTTGTCTGAGGTTATGTGCAGTTTCAAACACATCCTATAACATCTACAACAGCGATTAACAGAAAGTCTTGAGAAAGCTTTTGTGACAGTGGAGCACATGACACATTCAGCCTGGCAAGCAGGATCTAATGTTCATCTATTGTGTAGAACAGTGTCAACTCCTGACATGCATCAGTCCTGTAGCAGCTAGGGTACCATCAGACACGGGTTCTGTCCCAGTTGTTCTGGTCCTCAATATTCAAAGGTTTCCACCTTTGTTTTAAGTTGAAAATGTTCCTGGGTACCACTGAACTCTTACTCTATACTCTCTCAGGTCTGAAATTACCCTTGACTTTCATAGGAGTTATTTTTGTCAGTTTAGTTCCTCTTCCTTCTCAACAATGTCTTCTTTCTTTCACATCTGGAGCAAGGACTTGGAAAGTTTGTCTTTCCATTTTAATACTGGTTTCAGGGAGGAGTCGTTACAGCTCTAGGGAAAATGAAATTGTTCTCTTGGTTGTGTTAAGCAGTTGCATAAAAACTATTACAGTCTCAGCAAAAAGAGTATCTTAATAGTTGTTCTGGGAGTGGCAATATTGAGTTTAAACCCTGGTAAAAACTTTAATTATGATGGCTATTCACAAAAAGAGCTGAGAGGTGATGTTATGTCTGTAATCAGACTATGTCATGTTAACCTTTACCCTGGTAATAGCGTGGTATATCTAGCTTATGGGGCAGTGATGTGCAGCTCCTAATACAGGCAGTCTTCAACAGGAGGTATCCTTGTACAAGAGTCATGCCACACACCAGCACCCATTACCACTTGTTTGCCCTTTTACAAAGACTCTGTGCTCAGCTCACTGCAGTCAGCTTCAAGCCCGTATGCCACTCCAATCTGCCCCACAGAGGCTGCAGTCTAATTCAGGTAAAAAGTTAGCAAGATAGGGAAGAAAAGAGGTCACTAGAAATTTTAAGAGCTCAACTGACATTCTAGACACAGGATGTGCAGTGACCTAGAGGCAGGTGCAAGGCTGAAAACAGGAGGGGTCAAAGAAAATGTACATGCTTGTAAGTAAAGCATTAAGATCAGAAGCTGGAAGAAGAATGGGTGCAAGGAAAGAAAGCAGATGCAATGTGACTGCAGCACTGTGCAGGTAAATGACCAGAGGCACAGTATTTTGGATGGAGTGTGGCATGGAAAAGAAACTCCTGCACAGTCCCCAAAATCCACTTTTTTTTTTTTTTTTTTTTTTTAAAGAGAAAGGACACTGCCTCAGCCCACATTAAGGAACTTTGTCTATTACTGAAAAAGAGTTGAAGCCTGCACTAAAGGAAGGGTGTGTAACCAGCAAAATCACAGCAGTCTGCAATTCAGTACAGAGCAGTGCAAAAAAACCCACAACCCAAAACAAAAACCACCCTAAATACCCTATGAATGCGCCCTCAGAGCAGGGTGGGCCCCTTAGTGCTTCGGGGCACAGAAGGGAAAAAGCAGCGACTTTCAGTCTCCCATAGCTTGTTAGCTGGTGCCTTGTTTTGGCAGGGCTGTGTAGAAGACAGGAGGGAAGGCGTTGAGTGGAAGTTAATATAACTGGCAATAAGAAGTGTTGCTTCAACAATCTAGGGAAAAAAGAAAATTATTAACTTTAAGTCAGTTAGAAGTAAGAGTGCCCTTTGATTTTTAGAACCTGCATAACTTATTGACTGCATAACATATTGACTGCATAACTTTTGAAAACAGCTTTCTTACATGGAATTGTTCAGTTTAGAAATGAAGGTCTGCCCTAATTTAAGAGTGAGGCAGAAAAAGTCTCTTGCTGAAAGGTTTCAGCTTACAAGGATTTATTGAATATATATAGGTAGTGGAGCAGCCCCAAGTACCAGTCACCAGGGCTTATATAAAATGCCAGCTGTGATGCTGCCAGCTGGAAAGAAACTCACTGTTCGTTTTGTAATTACCTTTGGAATTGCCATTGTGAAAAGGAGTTTTTCAGTGCTGTTTTTTCCAGAGCTCCTTTCTTTCATTTGACTGACTACAATCATGAAGTCTTCTCGACAGCCTCCAAAGGTCAGCACAGAGGAGTATGAATAAGAGACCTTCAAGTGCTGCAGACAACAGAAAGTTTGAAAAGTCATAGTTCTGTAAAAGAAAGAATGTCCACCTTATACTAATATATTTGTTATTCATTGCAGGAACATCAGATCTCCAGCAGTAGTAGGCAGCATATGCAACTGGCTCCGTAGGTAATAGCTGGCAGTGACAGCTCAAGTGAGAACTGCATTTCTGGTTTCCTCCTAGCTTTCCTCATGGAACCTCATTGCTTCCAAGCAACAGTCTAAACTTGGTTATATTGCAGATGGTGATTGCAAAGCACACAGCACTGCTAGTTTGCAAGATGTATGAGCATGTTTACAGCCCATCAGAGAGGCAGTTAGCTTTTTCACACTGCCTCACACTGTAGCTGTAATTTTCCTTTGCTTATGTAACATTCAAATATTGTATGGACTTCCCTCATCTCTGACTTCTACAAATTAACTTCTGGATCTTTTTGAAATTAAAGACAAACTTTTAGAGACTGTAAATGGACTCTGAAGAAAGTCTTTCTGTGGGAGGTAAGTTATTTTTCTTAACAGTGTTCCTCACCATACCATAGTGTTATAATCCAGTATGCTGATACCATCTTCATTCACAGCTATCCAGACTGGATACTCTTCCAACAAGGAAGGTAAAACAGGCTAGAAAGAAAGGAAATTATTAATTTAGACAGTTCTTGGCCACCACATAAAGATACCTCTGACATAAATCTTGAGGTTTAAGGATAAAGTGAAGATGAGAAAGAATCCTATAGGCTTACTGGTCTGGCCCCATTCAATTTTGAAGAGGGCTTTTCTTAAAAGCTGGAATAATATCTTCAGATTTACACAGAATTTTGGGATGAGTGGCACAGGAGATGCAATGATAACGAAGTCTTTGAGGTAAATTCCATCAGTGTGGTTAACACTGGACAGAGTAACAAAAAAGGCAGTTCTGCTATACTCTTGTTCTTAATACTACTCCCATCAGCCAGGCAGGCAGTGAAACCTGTTGGTTTCTGTAATACCAGTGCACCCACTACTATTGCACCACTGCAAATGTTCTTTCTTACTGATTTTGACAAAGATACATCCATTTTCTGTTAAAGCTAGTTATTGTAGCTAGTGACATGAATCTTTCCTGGGAATCTGCTATTACAATAGCTAATGCCATAAGCTTTGCCATTTAACTATTTAAAAGTTATAAAATATGTTAATTGGAAATATCTATATTATTTGGAACTATTCTGTATTCTGCTTCTTCAGTGTCAGTAACCTCAGATACCAGTAACCTCTTCTGCTTTCAATCCTGACAGTAGCAATAATTGTCTTTACAAAAACTTCTTGTATATTTACTCAGGAAGTCCCTTTTATCCTTAGACTTTATCCCATAACTGTAACAGCTTTGTCTTCAAAGCAGGAGATGTATAACCATGAGCAAGATCTATCTCAAGCTTTCAAGAAACGATGTTTCTGCTGGGTTGGTGAGGATGGTTAATGCTGTTAAGATTTCTCAGACAGACACTCAGTGCTAAAACATTACTTTGGGCAAAGGTAATAGGTACAGAGCGCTAATCCAGGATGGGCTGAAGGATGGTACAAACTAGTGGAAGAAGCACTCCCTCCAGCTGTTCTTTGCTTTCCCCCTAATGCCAGAGGGCTGACAGCTTACCCGGTATGTGCTTTAGGTTTTTTTAATTTGTCAAGCAGAGAGTGGCACTGAAATACCCATTCTACTTTTAGCTGGCATCAGCTGCCAGGTGTGATTTATGGGGGACTCTGCCTTTCCACACCCCTACTGGTATGTAAACAGTATTTTTTTAAACAATCATTACAGCCTTGAAGGCGAGGGAAATTCCTGCCTGAAGAAATCTTGGCAAGGTTTGTAAGGAAAGGTAGTACCCTCAATATTGTGATCAACTGATGCAGCTGGAGGGGGGGGGAAGAGAGAAAAATAAAAGTGTTCCAGTTACCTTAGCAGCAAATATTTTGGTTCC
Source organism: Indicator indicator (assembly GCF_027791375.1). NCBI lineage: Eukaryota > Metazoa > Chordata > Aves > Piciformes > Indicatoridae > Indicator > Indicator indicator. The sequence goes on along the minus strand of NC_072013.1, from coordinate 47,898,512 downwards.
AAAGAGAGGCCATTTCCGGGCCACTGTCAAATAAATGCGAATGCATTCTGGTGGAGAGCATCCCTGCAGCACCATCCACTTTGTTGCCAGCCTGTCAGCCAGTTGCCTTTCAGAACCAAAGATGCAAGACAGCATTATTTACTAATGTCTTCCAAGGAAAGGTGAGTGAAGTTATAACAATTAATAGATGAACCTTTTATTCCAAAAAGGCTGTTCTACAGAGTACAATAGAGAGGGCTTGTTAGCACTGTCAGCTATGAGCTTATTTTAGCAGTTTCCCTGCTCCCACAATTATTTTACTACTAGTGACACTGTAATGCCCAGGAATCCCAGTCATATGTAGCTTCCTCACTGGTATAGATTAAACAACTGTAGCTACAAACACTGAGACAGCTATTACTGTAAAATCCTTCCTAGCTTGTCTTCACATTCAATTACACTTTCACCTTCATCTTAACTTACTAGTATGCTCTATATGGAGTGGCTATATATATATTAATTTACTGTTGATTTGGCTCACTAGGGATGGTTTGGCAGCTGTCTTGCTACATGCAGATGGAATTTGCTTCCAAAAAGAGGTAATTGTGTTAGTTCCACCACTTCATCACTAAGTAGCTTTGGATCTGGAAGATGACTGTTCTCTTTAATTAGAGCTGAGCATCTGAATTCTGTACTTGAGTACATCAGATCTCTTCATTGTGTGAGAATTTCCAAGTCAGAACATCAAAAAGCTCTGCCAAAAAATGTCCTACCAGAATTACCACAGCCTGAAGCAGCCCATATGTGCTGGCTTTATGGCTCATTGCAAATGTTAGGCATCTGGATTCAATTGACACTTGGGGAAAGAATAAAACAAAAACTCAAAACCAGAATTCATCTGGGACTTAGGTTAGAGTTTGTTGGAACTGAGATGCCTAATTTGGAAGTAAAAAGCTTAAACTTCTTGTCAAGAGAAAAATTAGTTGGTGACTTGGCTCTTTTTATATTCTTTAACTTCTGTTTTCTTTTAAAGGAACCTCTACCTGATGCTTGTGTTTTAAGTTTTTACATCAAATAATTTTGACAGGGTTCCTTCAAACTTTGTGCATATAAAGACAGAATTTTGCAAGTAAAATTTGTTTTCAGTGCAAAGTCTAGAAGAACCAAGAATTTACCTGAGCTGTTCAGGAGTAATGTTTTGCTTGTAGCATTTTGGGTAGAATTTGTCTAAGACCTGGTGGAGAAGATGCTGCATTTTTGATGGTGACGTTCCCGCAGGACTTGATGATCCTGGTCGATCCAAATCCCCATATTCCACCTAAGGCAACATAATAGTTTATAGTACAATAGAATCACAGAATGTTAGGAGTGGAAGGGATCTTGAGAGATCATCTAGTCTAAACCCCCTGCCAGAGCAGGATCACCTAGAGTAGGTCACACAGGAACGTGTCAGGCAGGTCTTCGATAGCTCTCTGGGCAGCCCATTCCAGTGTTTTGTGACCCTCACAGTGAAAAAGTTTTTCCTTATGTTCATGTGGAACCTCCTATGCTCCAGCTTGCACCTGTTGCCCCTTGTCCTGTTATTGGCCATCACTGAGAAGGACATCAATTCTGTCCTCCTGACACTCACTCTCTACGTATTTATAAACGTCAATGAGGTCACCCTTCGGTCTCCTCTTGTCCAAGCTAGACTCAGCTCCCTCAGCCTTTCTTCATGAGGGAGATGTTCCACTCCCATAATTATCTTTGTGGCTCTGTGCTGGACTCTTTCAAGCAGTTCCCTGTTCTTGAACTGAGGGGCCCAGAACTGGACACAATACTCCAGATGAGGCCTCATCAGGGCAGAATAGAGGGATAGGAGAACCTTTCTCGACCTACTAACCACGTCTTCTAATACATCCCATTGGCCTTCTTGGCCATAAGGGGATACTGCTGACTCATGGCTGAACTATGGTGGTTTTAGTGCACAAGAACATTCTGTGAGCTCTCATGCTGGTAACTACTGTGTTTTTCAGTCACGCAAAAAGACACCATTGGGCTGCACAATTTTGTCTGGAGGTTTTGCCATAGTAAATGTATACTGAGGACATGACTGGCTAAGGAATTCCTCACTAATCTAAGAAAATTAAACAGTATCTTGGCCAGCTACTTGTTGTAGGGAGATACTTCTGCATAACTGCCAAGCTTTTGGAGTTTATTTTCAATTGGCCAGTTAAAACCACAGTGTGTTTGTAAATAGTTTGGACAACCTTCACAGTTTCTTCATCTCAGTTTACATTGTGTGAACAAATGCAACAATCAATTTCAGCTCAGTAAGAAACTATTATCCTGCTTATTATGTCCACAACCCATACTATGTGTTTTATGTAGTAAAATGCTAAATGTAACCCTGGAGATGTAATGAAGATGCTACAGGGTGCTTTTCCTGAGTAAAAAGCATTAGAGGTGCAAGAGGGAAAGTTTTCGGTTAAGTCTAAGTAGTCATACTATTTCCGTACCTCTAACTAAGGCACTAATTGGAGCAGTTTTGGGGATGGTCCAGCTTCACTGGGTTTTTCCAATATTTTTCTCCATAAGGAAAGGAGAGGCACTCCTATAGCAAATTTTCCTACAGCAAAAGGTATTCTAACAATATATGTATGCTGATATAATGTATTTGGCATTGTATATCTCAGACTTAAATAGATGAAAAATCACTTTTGATGTAGAAGAGAGCTGATAAGTCAGATATTCAAGTGTATAGCTGATATCCCTGAATGACAAAAGAGAGAATTTCTGCCCATAGCCATACTCACCTGAGCCATCAGAGCCACCATTTCCAGAGCTAATTCCTTATTAACAGGAAACCTTCCATTGGCAATTTCATTGCTGACTTGGAAGGCCAGCAGCAACCGCTCACGGTCTGTCTCTCCTTTGGCCTGGCTCCGAAAATAGAGCCTAAAAAGTAGAGAGGATTGTGAAGGTGAAAAGGTATTGTGAACTGAAAGTAGAGGTAAGAACTTAAATCAACATCAGTAAAATTAAAAGTGGGTTTGGCTTTTTTCTCCTCTCCTTCTCCTTCTCCAAAGTGTACTTTTTATATTGCAAGGGTACTAGCCAGCTTTGGAAGCAGAAGTGCTTCTTTTATGAACAAGATTTAGGCAAAGAGACTTAAAACATGCTTTTTAGTTCTGGAAGCCGTTTGAATTCTCTAAGACAATCACTTAAGGATGGTGAAGCCTTATAATCACAGGTCAGTTGGCATCTATCCATCCCCATCAAGCACAGATAGGCAATATTTAAGATATGGCCTTCTCTGCTTATCACAGAATACAAAACTATGTCTGCTCTACCACCATTAGAACCATATCGACCTTACACATGTCTTATCAGAGTCCTTGGTGTCAGAACAGCCCAGCCTTGGAAAGACCTTATCCAAACATCCTTGCTGTCCAGTCAAAGCACGTTCCAGTCCAACTAAACAATACTGCAAAGTTTCACTTCTGAAATGAATACTGTCTTTTGGGTCAAAAGCAGTAATTTTTGCTTCCACCTCTGTTAGACCAACTAACAAAGCTGACAGAAATTTGTTTTACCATTACAGTCAACAAAGTCTTCATGCTTGAACACAGAACTTTGTCTCTTTTTGGGTTTGGAGTGGCCTTTGTTTTACCTGCAAAGGGAATTCACATGCAGAAAGCTGTTCCTCGCTCTCATTACACAGCTCTCTAGTCATTGTACTTCAGAATTCCTCTCTGTATTATAAATTATGAACTTGTTCCAGTTTTTGGTATAGATTGTCTTGTACTTCCCTTCACTACCATGTCTCATGATGTAACTTTTAACATTTATTTCTTTGTAAAGTCTGGGCACTGCTACTACATGTCTTCTACAGCTCATGCAATTTAGAACATTGTTCTTCTATCTTTTTAATCTTTCTGATTCTTCACTTAATTGCATGTTTCAGCATATTTGTTTTTCACTGGTGATTTTCCCGCAGGTCTCCCTTCCTCTCACCGAACACACATCATTTAATCATGTTTTAAAATCTAGGCAAATGAAATTTTGCCAAGTATGTCTTACTGTGCTACAGCTAGTTGTTAAACAATTTTAAGTGTATTCTTCTGTTGCAAAGTATTTTGGTTTTCCTTCTAGGCCATATGCCCTCTTTTTATACATGTACCACACATAAAAGCTAAAACAATTTTGGCAATAACAGTGCTATAAATTATTGGACAGCTATGGAGGTGTATGCAGTCTAGAAATGTTTAATTAGCAGCAATAGTGAGGCCAACCAACAGAGCACAGTACCTGTTCTTATAGGTCAACTTCACAATTCTTGTGCCACCTTCATATTTCCCGGGATGCAATTCTTTTAAGGCTTGTTCCCATTTAGAAATGGCATCACAGATCTTTAAAAAAATACCATGTAAAATGAGAGAGAAATGAGGTGAAATGTATAGTCAAGGCTTGAGGGAAAAGTAAGTGTAAAAACCAGTAGAAGTGATGCCTTTGATTGTCTCAAGCTCCTTCTTTTGTTCTAATACCTCATCTCTCCTGATGGTGGTTACCAGCAAAGCTCCAGATTCTGATCTATGCCAGCCCATGAAAGTGAAGTATATAATTTGGCACTGTGATAGTTTCCTCTTCAAACCGTCTAATTTAAAATTACTGGTATCTTCTCTCTCTACTGGCCAATGTGAAGTTTTACTGTGTAAACCTGAAATATTTATGTTCCTTACAGGTATCAGGGCCTCTTCAAAGCTGCCACTAGCACTATTCCTCCATCACTGCTGAATGACAGATTATTCTCCTAGATTTGTACCAAACTCCAACATGTCTCATTCATAGCTTCTAGCCTGCTCCTTCAAGGAAGTCATCCAGCTGCAACAGGAGTCAAAATCTCCATACAAAAGACACAGTGATTAACACTTTATCTGCTCTCTTTTTCCCTTGATCTGAGGCATTCCTCTCTTTTTCAAAGTGAAGGTATATTCAGTAGAGCTTTCTCTCTTAAGCACACTCATCAAGAATGAAAGCCTGAATTATCTGGAGATAGCTGGGTGATACTTCATAATTCATTAAATGGGATTTATATAGACATGCCAAGAGACTCACAGCTGAACATAAATTTGTCTCAATTAGAAGTGTCACATTTGATGTTAGTTGAGATATCAGATCATGCTAGCTAGCTCCATCGTTTAAATTTTGTAGTCAAGACAAATTAAGCTTTAATATGTGCTAAAATCCAAGTTAAAGGCTTTTTAAAAATGGACAGATTTGTCACCTACTAAAACAGAATGTGCTTTGTCTTAACTAGTATCTCAGATTTGACTGAGCTAATTATAGACTCATAGAGTCATTTGGGTTGGATAGGACCTCTAACCTAACCCAACCATTAACCCATCACTGCCAAGCCTGTTACTAAACCATATCCCTAAGTGCCACATCTACATGCCTTTTAAATATTCCAGGGATGGTGGCTCATCCTGGTGACTGGGCAGCCTGTTCCAATGCCTGAGAACCCTTTTGGTGAAGAAATTTTTCTTAATATCCAAACTAAACTTCCCCTAGTGCTACTTGAGGCCATTTCCTCTTGTCCTATCACTCGTTACATGGGAGACCAACGCCCACATTGCTACAACCTCTCCTCTGAGCCTCCTTTCCTCCAGACTAACAACCACAGTTCCCTCAGCCACTCCTCGTAAGTGTTGCTCTGCCGATCTTTCACCAGCTTCATTGCCCTTCTTTGGACATGCCCCAGGACCTCAGTGTCTTTCTTGTAGTAAGAGGCCCAAAACTGAACACAGTATTTGAGGTGTGACCTCGCCATTGCCAGGTACAGGAGGAAAATCACTTCCCTAGTCCCAATAGCCACACTATTTCTGATACAGGCCAGGATACTGTTGACCTTCTTGGCCACCAGGGCACATTGCTATTGACCAACACCCCCAGGTCCCTTTCCACTGTGCGGCTTTCCAGCCACTATTCCAAGCCTGTAGTGTTGCATAGGGTCATTGTGATCCAATTGCATGAATGAGTATCTCATCTCTGAATTCTAATCCAGACAGCCAATACCCAAGTGTATTTGATCTTGCTAGATTAAGAATAAAAAATATTAGCCATTTAGCAGCTCTCAAACATGTACACTGAATGTAGCAGAGGCAAAATAAACTCAGACCTTCATGTTGCCCTGCAGACAATGTTCCAAATTCTTGCCAGAAGGATCATCTGTGAACAAAGAAAATCCCATGTGGGATGGCTTCCTCATTCCTGTCTCCTGGTTGAGTCGCTGGATGAATTCATCAACTGTTGAGGAACCATCAAAACCTACAACCTGCAAAGAAAGAGGAGTTAACTGAGGATAACTTTCAAAAAACACAGCACTGGTAGGTATCACAACTACTGAAGCCTGGTTTCCTACAGATTGGTGTCTCAGGATTGGCTGCCAGCTCCTGTGATATCACTTGCATATTGCATACGTTTTCATTGCTTGCTTTCTTGTACTGAGACACTTAAGACACCTCTCCCTTTTTCCCAAGTACTTTTTCTTCCTAAGATCTGTAGATCTGGGGCTAGAATCCTTTCATTTTCTCGGGGAAAATCACTAAGATGTTACGGAGAAGAAGTACTATCTCCCAGTGTCTCACAGAAATAAACAACACAGTGCCACCCACTCACATGAAGGAGGGATGTTACAGTGCAGTCCTCTAGTGCCCAGAAGAAAGGCAGCTATGGTGACTCACCTGGTAGGTTCCATTCATGAAGTGCACAGGAATGCTGAAGGGGAGTGAGTGATGGTATGGATTTCTTAGCAGGATGGATACAATCTCCATCCGGGAGGGCTTGGCTTCCCGCTCGCCAGTCTGTACAGTGCGGTCTACTGATCTCTGGCAGTAGATGGCATACTTGCCTATTTCACTCCTAGGTGGAGATAAGCCACAAACGTACTTTGAATGCCATGTACTCTTCCATTTCCCATGCCATGACAAATTATTCCTCCCTCAGGGTTTTGCTCAAACAAAGATACATCTCTGTGCAGATACTTCATCCAAACAGTCTAACAGCTGCAAGTGAAAAAAGCTGCAAACCAAACCTGAGCTCCAGGGATCTGTAAAACTAAAATAGGCAATGTACTCTCTGTGAAGTGTAAGACCATTCCCTGCTCCCAGATGGACTGCATATAGGACAGGGGTATCCTCTTCTCTACCCTGTTGACATTATCCATTAAAGCAAGACTACTTCACCCTCAAGCTCACTGTCATGCCAGTGGAATTTACTTACTATCATGTCAGGTCCACATAAATATTAATAATAGGTTGTAACACATTAGCCTCACAGGATTATGTAAATTGTGTTTATCAATTTACATAGTTATACAAATTATGCATTTCCATGGGTTAACCCTACCTGTCAATCAAGAAACTCTCAAAGATTAAAGCAGGCTCAGGTTTGCTGATAATTCAGCACAGTACAGGGATAGTTACTCATATGATCCAGGTTACTGTTGCCTGAAGAGTGTGCTCCACTGAAAAGCACTAAAAGGATACAAGTGTCTCTAAAGCCAGGCAAGAACAGTCAATTACACCTTTTGCAAGAAATTTTAAGAATGTAGATACTGAATAAGTTCTGAAATTGAAGGATTTATATGGATTTAAAACAATGCTATCACTTTGCAGTGGAAACTACTTCTACCCAAGATGTCCTCAAGAGTTCAGTACATGATTAAATCTCTAGCTAAATCCCTGCAAGCAACATGAAGTCAGGAGCTCTGGCTTCTCCCTGTAGCAATATATTGCTCATCTGCCCAGTAAAGTATCTAAACTATTTTCAAACAGAGAATCTTGCTTCAATAAAAAGCTATTGCATCTGGCTTCAAAATGCTCCTGAGTCCTGTGCCTTCTAACCTAGAACTGGTTCGATTTTTTTTTTTTCCTCTCAGGAAGAGGATATATACTCTGAAGTCACCTTTCATGAAAAACAATACTAAAATTAAGATCTAATATAAATCTAGAACATAGGCATTATGGAATGTGTGTCTTGTTTGCTGTATGAAATGGGGAATGCATATCTATTTAACTGCTCAAAAACCAGCCATACCTGCTTCACTTAAAGAAACATAAGTATTCTTAAAGCCAGGCTGAAGGAGCTAAGCTAAGTCCCATTAAACAACTGCTCTAAATTTAATCTAAACTACAGGTGAATGTAAGCACAGTTTACTGTAATTTCTGTATGGTTGTGGTTTTTTTTCTAACCCTATTAATTGTTTTCTGTCTGGATTGTACATCTCTGTGCTTCAGCTTGATGTTTATCTGTTGATAAAAGTACTTTTGACTAAGAACCTGGCAGAGGTCAGCATAGTATTGCTTGAAACTGACACATGAAATCAGTTTCACAGAACTCAGCACATCCTTAGCCTCCCTAGCAGGTCCACTACTAAAGCTGAATGCGCCAATTTGGGAGCTGGTAGTGCACAAGTTTGAAGAGATGGTTTCTAGTACTGGCCAGACAATCCCTAACATGTTGCCTTAGCCTATGGAGAGAGAGCCTGAACATAAAGCAGTGCCTGACATCTGTAATTCTGCTTCTGAGAAAGAATAGCACATGTGAGGGAGCATATGAGAAAAGAAAAAAACACCAAACTCGCTAGGATGAGTACACAGATGTCCCCTACAATACGAGGAGACCTTTAGCTTGCGTTCCAAGGCAGACTTAGGCTGAGTATTTGAATATGAAAACTTGTTTGAAAAGAAATCACTCTTTTACCTATGTCTTCTTAACAACAGTATGTTGTTGGAGCAGACAGCTAGACATCCCATAAAGGACACAGTGAGATATGGTAAAGACCAGATCACCATAGAAACAAAGAGCACAGCATGAACACTGGAGAACAACTTATTGCTGTTACAGTAGGTCTTGCACTGATTTCTTATAGGAGAAAATATTACAGCAAAAAGTTAAGGGAAAACAATACTAGCATATTTCAGGTTTGTTAGTTTTTCTTAACTTTTTATGGTTCCCTGAGGTGTTCTCCACTTCACTTTTGCTCTGTCAGTATGCCTGCTAACCTATCAACCGACTATAATAATCTCAAATGCTAGTAATTCATTCTAAATAATTATTTTGGTCTGTCTTTCTGTTAATAAAAGGAAGAAGCTGCATCAGCAAAAATCCTCCATCTCTAGTTACATCTTCAGAAAGTTCTTTTGCTAGCATAGGTCACTCAGTTTGTGAACTATCTTAATATAAGTTACAAGTTAATGTGAATGACTGAGGGGGATCAGATTGATACCTCTGGAAGTCTGTTTTCTCTATCACATTATTTTTGCAGGTGGGAGTTCTAAAATTGCTTCCATCTTCATCCTTGCAAAAAGCTTAGCAGAAAATAATGCTGTTGTGCTCTTTACCTGGGATCTGCATGTCGCTGAAAGTGCTGTTTGATGTACCAGAGGAAGTGATGTTGAGGCAAGAATAGAGGAGCACACAAAGCCAGGAGTTGCCAGCACTGTGAACATAAAACTGGACATCATTTTTATTCTGTACTTGTCTGTACTGTTCTCTTCCATAGAATACTGTAACCAAAATGTTGGATGGTGCCTAGTGCTTTTGGGAATGACCATTTTTTGACATGTAGTTCAAGAGGCTTCAAAGAGAAGTGATGATCAGAGAACAGACAGCTTTTCAGTATCGCAGCCTGGACTCTAAGAGGTATTCTACATGACTAGCCACTTAGGAAAATTTTGACTAATATAACCAGAGATAAGTGAATGATTAAGACTTAAATTAATACTTTTTTTTCTCCTGTTTGTAACTGCAAATCACAAAGAATACACTGGGGAATTTTGTTTCAAATTTGATTTGCAAATGATATAGTGCACATTATAGTGCAAAAATCAAATTTAATCCTTGATAGTAATATTCATGATTTGCATGCTGCTGATTAACTAAAACAGGAAACAAATTCAATATAATGTGACAATCATATCTAGCCAGCACAAGCCATGAATTTTGACTCTGAACATGCTCTGAACAGACCATTTGCAACTGGTAAATGGTTAAATTCAAGATAAAATTTATTTTGCAAGTAGTTACATTCTCAGTGCTGAGGTTCTCCTTTCTCCAGCACACCTTTAACATTTGCACAGTTTTGTGAGAACCACTCCCATTGCTGATTATTAAAATATGGAATTAAATAGAAAGCATTTGCAGAGTAGAAGTGACAAAAGAGGGACTGACCTGAATGACTGAGTGGTTCTGGGGCTGTCGGCAGCTGGTCTGTTTAACAAGCTGGCAGTAAATTTCATTCTGCAGTTCGGTATGTGTTAAGCAGACCTGCAGTGCTGTCTGGGCAAGTGACACATGGTAATCAATAGAAGATGCCTCCACAGGGACATTGATGAACAGCTGACAGGACTGCAAAAAGGTGGAAGTTAGTCAATGCCATGAATACAGCAACACTTCCCTGATACTTCCAGAGCAGGTTTCCCAGATGCATTACAGAAAATTAATGAATTCTTCTAAATAACCTTGAAAGGAGGGAGGAGCATACTTAGCTCCTATCCCTACCTCTTTATGTTGTGGCAACTAGAAAATTCACTCAAATTCCCACACCTGAGGAGCTCACAAGCCAGCACTAGAATCGAGGGGGAAATGTACCTGCCTTTCAGGCCTGTGCTTTACTTTGCTAAGACTGTCAAGTTTTACTGCTTATCCTAGAGTGCAAGAATCAAATCTCCAACAGCTTCATCACTGGTCTAACTGACACAACTGGGTTTACCAGTAAATTGTTTCTGTTTCCTTCAATCCAGTTACTGGAGGGGAAAAAGGAAGATAAAACCTGTAGGGAACATTTCTTCTAAACCCAGATTCCCTACAAGGGAAAATTAAACTGACAGAGAATGGAACTGTTCTACTGTAATTAAATGACCCAGCAGATCTGTCTAAAGCAACCAATGATGACAGTAAATGTTGTGACAAACAACATGACCAAACAATGTTGTCCCAAGAACAGATCAAAGTAACAGAAAACTTTGCAATGTCCTTTTAAATACCTTAAAGAGTTTCAGAGCTTCAGTCTGTAGAGCTTCAGATGGCAGAGTGGTGAGGGATGTGTGCAACCCATCTTTACTGTAGCACAAGATAGGATGTTTCCAGAGAGGAGAGTCTGAGATAGCAGACAGGCAAAAACATGCATTGTCAGAAGCAGAACAAAGACAGTGTCCACGCTGAATAGGAGCCTTGATGAAATGGCAAAGCATCTGAGGAAGCAGCACAGCACTACGCCATGTTTATCTTTGATGCCACTTCACTGATTTCAGCAAAGCTTGCCATGAACAATGAGTCACCAGCAGAAGTATTGCCAATATCACAATCCACAGTCCTGCTGTGTCAGAGCTTCTCATCAGCTGAATTCTGGTGACAAACTGCTCAGCATTGTGTTCAAACAAGAGAGACAAACTCTGCCAGGGCAGCTGCCTGTGTTGGGGATTGATACATAGGTTCAGGAATATGTGTGTGTGAGCAGGAAAAGAGGATTAAGTACAAACATGTTAATTAATACACATCTGAGAGCACAGTGCATTAACACAGGTGGCACAGATGAGCATGGATGCAAGTGTGAGGGATTAGATGTGCAGAGAGAGGGGCAAGATGTGAAGGCAAGTGTGTGTGAGTGTATTTTGAGAACAGAGCATGTGTTTGTATGGTCAAGACTCCCAGCAAAGGAAAATTGTGAGTAATAATAACAGGAAAAATGAAAGCTCCAGTTCTTTATTAATGCTACAGACATTCCAGATGCTTTATAACTGATGGACTTGTCTAGTTTCATAATACCATGCCTGCTCTCCTTAGGCATTACTGTAGAACCAGAGGAGAAGGATGCTATATCATATGCTGCTCTACCGAGAATATCCTTTCCTCACCTTTGTCTGGATTAAAACCGGGAACTGAATTTATCCTTCCTTATGCTTTAGTGCCATGGAAAAGAGATTGTGGTTTCTACTTACTAGGGTCTCCCTCTGCGTCCAATAGTTTTCCAATGAGTTGTTCATACGATGTACCCACTGTGGCATTACTGCTACCAGCTGCTACAGTCAGATGGTACAGCCAGGTGTTCTAGGCATAAGGATGAGAACACTACAGGTCAGTTCAGACCTTGTTCTCTACACAGAGCTTCAGTCTGTATGCCACGTTTGCCCACTGAAACCAAAAAGACTCTTGCCCTCCAAAGAGAATGTCTTTCATACCTTTTCCTGTTTGGTGCGAATAAGTAAGTATGTGGGACTCTGGTCCTGTGGGTGAATCACCAATGTACAATGGGATGAGAGAAGTCCTCCACCTGTGGCTTCATAATCTTCATCAGAGTCACAGGAACGGTCTACTTCTTCCACTTTGGACTCACGCATAGGCAGATGCCCTAGGGGACACTATAAGGGGAAAAGCCAGTTAGTAAGCGTAGCTAATCTCCCACTATGGGCAGGGAACATTGGGAAAAAAAAACTCAACAGGTCAGCATGCTAGCAGTTCTGTAAAAAAAACAAGGAATAAACTGTAATTGAGTGTTTAATTTAATTATATAATCTTGTATTTCTGTAGGATCTCTTCACTACTGTACAACTAAAGTACTTACAAGCTGTGTTACTACCTTACTTTTATTTTTATTCTTTGGAGAACATGTACAGGTCAGAATGAGAATATGCAAAAATAAAAAGATTGTCTTTCCCATAAAGTACTGATTTTTAGCATTACACTTGTGAGTTGTTTGAGATCACTGGTTCTGCAAGGCAAGATGTGTTTTCTGATGTCACTTGCTCAGTATCATGAGCCACTGTCTTCCAATTCTGGTCAGACTTACTGTTTGCCACTGGAAGATAAGTACTTTTACAATTACATTAAATAGGTAGATTCAGACAAACAGGGGATATCTGCTGTACTAACTCTGGAGGTCAGTCCCAAATATGAGTCACAGTATTCCTCAATATTCTAAAACTTGGGTTTTGATATCACCAACAGACCATTGGGCCACAATTCCAGAAATGGAATCACATTACACTGATTAAGTGATCTCCTTCTTCTCAGATTGTTTCTGCTTGTTTTAATGACAGCATGCAGAATCTATCTGCTGCTGTATAGAACTCTGCTCTAAAGGCTTCAGAAGTCCAAACGAAGAAAGTGAGAAACAAGATAAACAGTGATCAGAGAAAGAGTTTTTAAGTATTTTGTCATTTTTGCTTTAAAAAACAAGCAAACAAACAAACGAAACAAAACCACCACCAACAAAAAACAACAAAATCCAGAGAAAATACTGATTTTCTTTGAGGAACAGATGCTGTTAGAAGTACAGCCAAAGACGAGCTTGAAGTATAAGACACAGAAGCAGTAAAAGGAAAAGAAGTGTTCAGGAACAAAAGGGAAAAAGGAATTACCTTATCTTCATGATTTCGATAATAGTAGAAAGTTTTTCCAATCAGTGCACACCAGACCAGCTTAGAGTGACCATGCTTGACCTGTAAGACAAAGAAATAAGTGCTTTTAACACCAGCAATATTGCTGGAGTGATTTTCTAGGGTTTCAACTTCCAATTCAACTCGCCTTTAAAACCTGCATATATATTTCTCCTGTGCTAATATGAACTTGGTTCAAAACATACAGGTCACTAGTTCCAAAAACAGGAAAGTACATCTCATCTAAGTAGGTTCTTATGGAAATGAGTCTAAGATTTTATGAAGTATTTTTTACTCACTCATAAGAACCCATAGTATCTATATCCTGAAATACATTGAGTAGCCTTTTTTGAATTTTAAACCCAAATAATTTCATCTCAGCAGAAAAAGATCAGTCAACGTGTAGTCTAAGGAGCTGTTTTCTGTTGCAGAAGAACAAGCTTCAGAGGCAGGGGTTTTTAGCCATTATTAGATGGTGACCAGAATTACATATAAAAATTCATAATAACTTCTATGCAATACTGTCAGTGGAACTGGCACAAAGCCAAAGAATTTTCAGCCATCATACTACATACTGAGGGGCACGCAGTCTGTTATGATGGAAATAAATGCTAACCTAGAACCATACAAGCCATTTCTTTGAAACTCTCTTGTATCACCAAAGTAAGATCCATTCAATGTGAAATATGACAACATTTCCTGTTTTTTGTGTTTTGTTTGATTGGGGTTTGTAGGGTTTTTTGTTATGACGTGCTGTTTTCTTCTTTTGAAGAAAAACATACATGTGCTATTACTTACTTGTGTTATTACTTACTATTTGACAAAGTTAGTATCTCTCACTAGCCTTGTTTGTCCCATTCCTTACCAACAAACACGTTCTGAAATACAGAAGCCTACTGCCACTTTTCTTTCTTTACTCACTCTTCTACAGAGCATTAAAATAATTATCTGTTGCTGACATTTACTGCACAAACCAAGAAGCTGGCTGACTGACAATACTGAGTTAAATTGAGTAAGGCAAGGAAAAGTATTTTACCTTGGTGAGCCAACCTTTCACAGTAGGTTTTGCATCACTGTGAGGAACACCAACAGGACTGGTCACTTGCACTCTCAGAATACTCTGAAGGACATGAATCCATTCCTCCAGGATGTTGGGAGAGTCTGCTGTCAAGAAGAAGGTTCTCTTTTCTGTCACAAGCTGGGAGGAAAAGGAGTGAGAAATATAAATCTGCACACCTATGAATCTTTTCTCCAGCTGCTCAGTTTCATTATCCAGTACAAATTTTTTGTGGTTCATGAGGGATTTTTTTAAGATAAGAAAAAATGTGCTAACCCTCAGAGTTCCAATGAAAGAACTGAAACTCAGATTAATCAGATTCTCATGAGGTCTCTTGCTCTTTCTCTTGAATATTGTGACTTTCTATCTTCTCATCCTTTCTTGCACAATTTTTTTCTTTTGAAAAGGTAACTACATAAACATGGTGGATTTTGCTGCCTTTACTTTGTATTGCATTTTGCCTTCAGTAGCCTGTGGCTGTGAGCAGAAGGATGCTATGAACTGAGTAAGGGGACAAAGTAGCTCACAGGTCAGGCCATGAGCCTTTCAGTAAGAGCACGAGAGAAACTTTAATGCCACCTTTGTAATGAAGTCCTCTAACAATAATGACTCGGAAGTTAATCCAGTTATGGGCTTATTTCTAATACTTCTGAAGTTGTATTCTAGTAGGATGTTTCTTCAGATCCTCCAGACATACAAAGTCAGGGAGGAGACCTTATGACAGGAGTCTTTCAGAAGAGGAGATCCTAGGTGCTGTCTTGTTTTAATAGTTGTAAGACTCACTTTTCCCCACAGATTTCAAGCTCTCGGTCCTAACTGCAAAAAAGGAAAATGTTAGGATGTAAAGACCCCCCCAAAATAAATGATAGTTTCTTTCTATTTCAAAAGGTTATATTTGGGTTACAATTTAGCTCTTTCTCCATTATTTATTAAAATGATTTTTTCCTGGAAGCACAGGGGCCAGATAAAGTCAGCTCATATCAGTTGAGATGTACAGTTTCATTCAGCCTGAAATAAGTGCTCTCTCATCTAGCCACTGAGTGTGTGGTTATCAGCAGGATGAAAAAACAATGCTTACCTGGAATGTTTGGGACCCTTCACCTCTGACAATTTGGCAGGAGGAATTCAGCTCCATCTGCCCTTGTGGTTTGCGGATGACATCACTCTGAAGAGAGAAAAGCAAACAACCTTGTCTGTAGGTAAAAAAATTCAGGTGGGTCTTGGAGTACTTAAATACAGGAAAATATGCACATGCAGGTTGGAGTCCACATTCATGAGCTGGAAAGGACAGCTGAAGGTTGTCAGGTTGAATATGAGACAGTGTGATCCCATTGCAATGATGGAGCAAAAGACTCCTTAATAGTAGCAGACAATATAACAAACACTCTCTTATGAAATTCAGATTGGACATTAGGAAAAAAACAATAAAACCAAACCCTTTCTCACTGGGAAGGCAATATAATACCAAATAGGTACTCAGAGAACAGCTGAATTTCCACCTTTGGAAGTTTTCAAGATTCAGCTACACTAAGCCATGAGTGGTTTGATTTACAGCTTGTGACAGTATACCTCCAATGTGTCAGTTGGATTAGGGTCTTTCAGAAATCCCTTCCAACCAAGACTACAAATTCTGCATATTTATGAAATTTATCTATACAAAAAATATCTATGTATAATTGACTTGTCAATGCTAGTGGACAAACCTAGTATCAGAAATAAAGATGCATTGTGACAACAGCTGTGAAAAATTTAAAAAGTTGAAAACAAATCTACTCAACATTCCTGACCTGAGGCAAAGATGTGTAAGTACAAAGAAATACTGTATATATACATATTGTGCAGGTATGGAGGAAATTACTGTGGCCAGAATTAAAGAAACATGGAAATATCCTCAAGTATAGTTCTCTTCAGTGTAGCTAAGTACAGCAGAATAATGAAGGCCAACAATAAATCTATTTTATTGTATATACAAATTTTCAGTGCATACTGCTTGAATTTTTGAAATAATGTAACTTCATTTGAAACAGTTGTGAGTTATAAAACAGATTTGGAAAAGTTTGAATGCACAAACATGTTCTGTCAGTAATGTTTCAAGACAGCATTTTGCATGAAAGCTTATTTTCAATTGCACCCTAGTTTTCTAATACTTCCATGTCCATCTGAGAGGGTGAAAAACACAAGATTGTAGCTTTGACCCCCCCTGAAAGTTGTAGTTTTTCTCAGAGCCCCATATGCTGACTGATCTGCACCCTCCTGGTATTGTAATTTATTTTCCCTTTATTTTCATCTTAAACATGACCAAAGCCAGGCCATAGTATGCCTTCTGCTGTTTGTACTCCATATGAGACTGACTAGTAGGTGTCAGATTTCTGCCCTTGTGAACAATCTTTCATATACTGGAAAATGCTACCATATGTAGCTTCCCTGCTTAAGCAGAAGCCCATGGTTGATCCTGTGGGTCAGACATAGAGCTCTTTGGCACAACATTTTCGAGGAAGCTTGCCCATGGCTTGCCCATACCACCACGACAGTGCTATCAGCCTGGAACTAGTTCTGCAGACAACCTTGCCCTGTGCCTCCACACAGGAGTAAATGCATCCTCATGACTCACCGGGGACTTGTAGTACATTATTTGTCTGTTTCTTAGAACAAACCATCGTCTCTTCCACATCTTCACCTGGCTTCCCATCTTCAGCAAGTAACCTGATTTTTCCATGGGCTCCTGGAGGGCAAAGAGCAAAGGGGAGAGGAGATTATCTTGTGCCTCTCAAAACACAAACGAAAGAGTGCTGAAATCAAGCTCAGACATTTGCTGCATCTCTGCTTTACTCTGTGTGATGGGAGTAGCAGCCATACAAGGTCAGTGCTCTCTGATCAACTTGGAAACAGTTCTAGACTATCTGTGTAGTGGCAAATATTACACTGTGGTGTTTTAGCAAATAAGGCATCTGAAGATCACTTCAATAATGGTCTGAGGCACTGAAAACTTACTTGTTTTCTTACCACAGCAGAGATTTTTTAGATAAAAGTGAAGGCCATGATTAGCCTCCTGTTCCTTGCTTGCTTGATTTCTTACAAGTACAGAATTTAATGCTGTCTGTGTTTGAGTTTGGGTTGGTTGTTTTTGTATTTCCTAGGCCAAAACATTCAATTGTTCTTCCTTCCTTACTCCAAATTTCCAGAACTGTTTTGTCACAAAAGTATAATGCCATCATTAGAGTGTGACTACAGGAAACCGGTATAGGTCATCAGAAAATGAAAATATAAGCATCGAGGGCTGTATTACCTAACTATGTAACAGAAACTGCACCTTCTTCTGAAGCATCAGATAATGTAGTTTGATACAGATCAGCTGGACCAACAGGCCAGTCTGTTAGACCATCGCTTTGCAGGGGTTAACTCCATATATTGTAGTTAGGCTTTTTCAAGCTCAAGACTGTTTGCATCCCTCACAGCTGTGAGGTCGCAAGACTTACAGTGCAGATTCCACCGTCAGTGGAATAGGAGGATGTTCGCTGTAGCTTGTGTTCTGGCTCTGAATAGTCACCATCCAAGGAGTAGGCATCAGGAGGGATGGCATAGTCACTCTCAGAGCTCAGTGAGGACATAGATACACCTGTTCAAAATAAAGAATGAAAAATATGGCTAGACAGAAGCACACACTGAATACTGCACACTCAGGAAAAGTTTTTGAGTTCACCATTAAGGCCTTTTTGTTCAAGAAGAACAAAGCAGCTCAGACTTTGGAAACTCAAACCCCACTAACTAAACTTAGAATTCTGATTTTTTTTTTCCTAGGAAGACAAGTAGTGAGAGTGAGTTTTGGATACTGACATTGAAATACATTTGTTGCTGAATAAACAGAGATTGAAAAAATACTTTTAAAAAATTAAAAATCAACAGACTTGTTATCTAAGGATAGACATGCTGTTCTCAGCTTGGAAACATCCTTTATAAAGCCTCAAGCCCCTCTCATTTAAACTAAAGAAAAAGCTCCTTCACTAGCAATGGGGCTTTGTTTTCTGTGAATCTTCCACCACTGGTCCAGGGCAATGCACAGATGTATCAGCCAAAGACTCACAAAAGAAGTTAAGATGACGTGAAATGGGTTTCTATTTTATTGACTACCAATTGTAATGAAAATTCCACTCAAAGTTCCAGTTAAACTTCCCAGCAGTCAAGAAAAATTGTTCTAGACAGGACCCAAATTACCTCTCACCCCTCACAGATAGGGAAGATCTGCTTATTGGTCAAGAAATTTTCAGCCAGTGACACAGATAAAAAAACATGTTCTTGGATGTGTCAATATTAGCTTGATTACAAATGAGAAGTCATAGAAAAGGTATGGAGGGCCTCACTAGATATGTGACTGACTTGGAAGATGAATTCTTCACATAATCTTAGTTTAGCAAGTGCCTGCGTGGAAATCTACGCGCAGTAAATCCATCTAAAAGACAGATTTCTGCTGAGTAGCTGTTGATGTCTGCACATGTTCTGGGAGGACTTACTAGCATCACCAAAGCTGAGCATTTGCTTGTCACTGATGATGCTATTCAGCACATCTTGCTTCACCCATGAGGACGGAGTTCATGCTTCTCAGTGTCAATACTCTCACTTTACCTCTCTTCACTGCACGAGGGCTGCCTGGCATGCTAGCTTTCCTGTTCTCAGATCCAGCTGTAGAATTCCGGAAGCTGGCATGGGAGCCACAGTCATCATCAGAGCCTGAAGACTCATCTAAGAAAGGCACATTGCTGATCTGAGTGGCTTTCTGGAGAACAGAAAGGAGATGCAGTGATCAGTGCAGGCCCTTCATTTTCATACTATCCTTCCCACCAGGACTACTTATTTCTTCCCTTCTTGTTTAAGAATTTCCAAGCTGGACTCTCTAGTTTGATCTGTTTGAGATCTGGTGACTCTCACCCACTGTTTCACAAGGCCTGTGCTTCCCCATAAACTCTCAAGAGTCTGTTTCCATTCTCTAGGCTATGCTATCACCCCTAGATTTCCACAGCCTCATAATGACCAATGCAGATTCTTGGATCAAAACTTGCTGCAATGTTCTGTATTCCTAAATACATTTGTCATCTGCTACTTCTTTGGCATTCTTTTGGTGTCATTACACCCTAGAATTTTCTAGTTTTCTTTCCTTAACTGCACAGCCTCATCTGGGATGCATTAAGAAAAGTGTGTCCAGCAGGTCTAGGGAAGTTCTCCTCACCCTCTACTCTGCCCTGGTGAGACCACACCTGGAATACTGTGTCCAGTTTTGGGCTCCCCAATTCAAGAGAGACAGGGATCTACTGGAGAGAGTCCAACAGAGAGCGACAAGGACTGTTTGGGGACATGAACATCTCTCCTCTGAAGAAAGACTGAGAGACCTGGGGCTGTTTAGTCTTGAGAGGAGAAGGCTAAAAGGGGATCTTATCAACATCTGTAAATAACCGAGAGCTGGGTGTCAAGATGAAGGTGATGTGGTGGTGCCCAGCGATAGGACAAGGAACAATGGGTACAAGCTGGAACACAGGAGGTTCCACCTCAACACAAGGAGAAACTTCTTTATGATGGGGGTGATGAAACACTGGAACAGGCTGCCCAGAGAGGTTGTGGAGTCTTCTTTTCTAGAGACTTTCAAAACCCACCTGGATGTCTTCCCATGCAGCCTGCCCTAGGTGATCCTGCTTTGGCAGGGGGTTGGACTCAATGGTCTCTAAAGATCCCTTCCAATCCCTAATATTCTGTGGTTGTGTGGTTCTGTGATCCCATCCTCTCTAATTATTAGCAGCTCTAGACCATGCTTTCCATAATGGGAAAAGTGAGTAACTCCTTACCCCCTTCAGCGTAGTGTAGACTGGCACTGTGACATTTCTGTAGATCAGACAGGTAAATGGCCCAGAAGGTGAACATGAGAAATTGGATACTGGGAAAATTCAGAAAGAGACCAAATAATACAAACTGATGAAGAGGAGGAGGTTTTAATTGAGAGGTACATATATGTGGGTAAGAATTTATGCAGCCTCTTGGAACGCAAAATAATGGAGGGTTGCCATCCTGTACCGTTTGGCCTTAAAAAGGCCACAGGATGTGTTATTAAATGCACACAACTCCCAGAGGCAGCTGCAACGCTGCTTCTGTTTAGCCTTTATGAGATCTTACCCAACCTGTGCTCCCCATGGTACAATGGCAATGCAGTGCACCATGTTCAAACAGGTAAAAGCTGTAACAGGGGAAGGTGATGGTGAATCACAAGACTGAAAGCAGGCTACAGACATACAGAGGCAGAACAGGGGCCCCTGAAGATATCACTGAATGTAGAGGCTCAGACAGCCCAGCACCAACTATCCCTGAGATCAGATGTATCCTCCTCCCTTTCTTTATAATCTGCAAGATCAGATTTACTTTGAGAACAGGCAAGGAAATGAAGAAATGTGAACAGCCAGAAGCTCAGGTCCCACATTGTCACTGTAAACCCCCTCTAAGGATGGATCTTGTCCAGAACTTACAGCAGCTGGAAGTATCATTCACTGTGGCCACTTCAGACAACCTCATGCCAGATTTGGCCACAGCATAGATTCGACTCTCCTGGAACAATAATGCCATGAACAGCACTGGTCAGAAAAAACACATTTCCTGCAAAACTGTATGTTTGTCACAGAATCACATCACAACCACACCTTTGGGCAGGAAGAGGGGCCCTCTTAGACAGATTGCTCTGCTCCACTAGATGTTGCATGAAATGTGGAAATAACATTTGAATCAAAACAGACTTGGCTAATAAATGCTATAGAGATGATATCTACCGACTGGAAAACCTACATAAAATTATCAATAAAGTACTACATCACAGTTTGGAAAAAGCTGAGGTTTCCACTTTATGAACAACACATTAAAATCAATCAAGAACCACCCTAAAACAGAGCAATTTTTTGAGTCATCATCTGCATAAGATTCCCATTCTCTGATAAGGGAATGAAAGAAATGTCTGAAATCACAGGATCACAGGATGTTAGGGGTTGGAAGGCATGTCTGGAGATCTTTGAGTCCAACCCCCCTTCCATAGTAAGACCATAAAATCTAGCGTAGGTTGCACAGGAATGCATCCAGATGGGTCTTGAAAGTCTCCAGAGAAGGAGACTCCACAACCTCTCTGGGGAACCTGTTCCAGTTCCCTGTGACCCTTACAGTAAAGAAGTTTTTCCTCATGTTGAGGTAGAACTTCCTATGCTGTAGTTTACATCCATCCAGGGTGCGAGGGAGAAGAGGCTGTCCCTTCATTCTTTACACCCAGCCCTCAGATATTTATATACCTTTATTAGATCCCATCTCAGTCTTCTCCTCTCCAGACTAAAAAGCCCCAGGGCTCTCAGCCTTTCCTCATCAGGCAGTGCTCCAGTCCCTTAATCATCCTTGAGCATATGTCTGTCATATCAACAGAGCTTTCAGTTCAAAGGATCTCCAAGTACTTCACAAACTGATAAAGATTCCAAGGTGGGGAACCCAAACTTTTAACAAAATGTAGCGTTATGACTAAGACATCAACCAGTTTTAAAACAGATAAAAATCAAAGCTAGAAATCTTCTTGCTGCTCCTTAATGCCTGGGTTAGGGAAACCAGGAAGGGACAGAGGAGTGCAGGTGCATCTGGCAAAGGACCAAACCAGAGACAGGGAAAGTGTTTTAAAGCTTAATTTCTTGGTTTATTGTGGGCTTTTACTTTTTTGTTTGCCTAATCTTGAAAAGAACTAATGAAACAGCTAAAGGGGGTTAGTATTGAGGGCCAGCAGGTCTTCTTGGCAAGGTCTTCCTGGTCCAGGGAAGTGAGGGTGAGGATCACTCAGCTGATCCTCCCTGAACCTTCAAGGGAGGTTCTCCTTCCCCTCTCCTCTGCCCTGGTGAGACTACATCAGGAGTATTGTGTCCAGTTCTGGGCTCCTCAGTTCCTGAGGGACAGGGATATAGTAGAGAGTGTTCAATGGAGGCTACCAGGATGATGAAAGGACTGTAACATCTGTCAGATGAGGAAAGGCTGAGAGACCTGGGGCTATTTAATCTGAAAAAAGAGCAGACTGAGAGACGACCTGATCAACGTTTACAAACATCTGAAGGATGGATGTCAAGAAGAAGGTACCAGTCACTTTTCACTGGTGCCCTGTGACAGGACAAGGGGCA
The DNA here is from genome assembly GCF_027791375.1 of Indicator indicator. Classification (NCBI taxonomy): domain Eukaryota; kingdom Metazoa; phylum Chordata; class Aves; order Piciformes; family Indicatoridae; genus Indicator; species Indicator indicator. Next base: position 47,875,887 of record NC_072013.1, on the reverse strand, counting down.
ATGGACACAAACTGGGACACAGGAAGTTCCACCTCAACATGATGAAAAACGTCTTTACTGTGAGGGTGCTGGAGCCCTGGAGCAGGCTGCTCAGAGAGGTAGGTTCTCTAGAGACTTTCAAGACCCACCTGGATGCATTCCTGTGTGACCTGCCCTTTGGCAGGGGTGTTGGACTCAATTTCTGGAGGTTCCTCCCAAACCCTACTATTCTACTCTGTGAGATAACACATGCAATACTTATGAATGAAAGCACCTAAGCCTGCAAAGTCAAGTACACTGGAAAAAAACAAACAATAGAATTAGTGTTTTCCTTAGGCATATGCACCATGATTTAGTCTGTAATGAATTATTATGTGTATTTTTTTCCCCAGACACCTCTTATTCAGGGCACATAATAGACATTTCTTGCTGATTAAACTGCTATTTATAATTCTTCAGTGTTTGATATACTTAAACCAGCCCTACTCCAGTACCCATGTAGTACACTTGACTGTGGTCTGAACAACAAAAAATGGATTTTTCAAGTGGTGTTCCCAACTGTAATACTGCAATCCTCCATAAACTTTAATAAAAACTGTTACAGCTCCCTTAGGAGAAACATTGATAAGTGCTATCACTATTTTCCAGTAAAGAAACTCAGACATAGATTCTCTGAAGTATCAAATATCTTTGGAGTACCCATTTCAAGATGGCCAAGACCTCACTCTTTGAGAATTTAACATCATATAGCATTATAATGAAAAAGACCAAATGTAGTTGCAGAAATGCTCAGAGCTTCTCTAATAGGATTTACTTGCCAAACTCAAGATAGACATTAAGAATGTCCGTGTGGAAATGATGGTCACCTGTGAAAATTTTAGCTTAAGGGATTAGCCAGTCTCTGAGACCTATTTCCCTTCTTCCAAGAAAGTATGCTGTTCATTATACCTTTTTAACTTCTGTAGCAAACAAAACAGACATCTTGAAAACTGCAGTTTCTTTTACTATGCTACCCAGCTTCATCCTCAGCAGAGTTTCATATTACAGACCGAATGGAAAGAGATTCCTCTGGAAGAAAAGTTGTGATTATACTGGAGTTTAACTTCCTATCATAAAGGACATGGCCTAAGATGACAAATTGTGTTACTTTTTTGTAGAAAAAAAACCAATTATAAATCAGTATTAACAATAAGTGCTTGACTTTGCACCTTCAATAAAGCACTTGTTTGCCTATGCCTATGAAAAAGCAAACTGAAGATAATGGAATGATCTCTTCTGATATTACATCAATTGCCACTAAGTTTGTCAGTTAGATTGACACATTAGCAAACAATCCAGCCATCTGAACTAACAAGTAACTGAAAGTGATAACAAACTTCTCTCAAATGAAGCAAGAAATAGGATGCACACATATATTCACTTTACCAAGGGTTTCCATAAAAGCTTCCCAATAGCAGAAGTATACCATGAGATAGGAATGCTGAGACCTAATACATGGATCTGTTCTAGCATTCACAGCTTTTTCTGACTCTGAAGCCATCTGGTCTGGTCCATTCACCTGGATTTATTACTCACTTTTCTATGTTAAAACACATCACAGCAGAACTAAGGAATAATTTGTGATCACCCATAAGGATAAACCACAACGCAGCACTTCTTGACTTTGATTTTTATTCCTATATTTCTTGAGTACTATTTTCTTTCACGTATATTTTTTTCCTTATAAAAGAGAAAAGAAAAAATTGTCACTGGAACCAGTACACCCTATGATGTGGAACTGTCAGACTAGGTGGTTCAGAAACATGACTGATGCCCACAGGAAATAATTTCTTGAGACCAAGAGCTGTTATAGCCTAACTACTCAAAGAAAAGCAGAACTCAGATTGTTGTCCTTGCATTTCTTACCCATGATGGCAGTCTGTGTAGCGGTGGTGTGGGTGGTTTACCTCCTGGATCAAGTATGCCAGCCTCAGAATTCCCAGCTTCTCTTTGTCCTGCAAATAAGTGGTTGATTTCTTCACATGTTCCAACTTCTTCATACACCAGGCCATGTTCTGTCTCCATCTTCTCTAGTACCCCATCATCATCGATGTCTGTCTCCTTCACTTGCCCATGGCAGACTGCAGAGTCTGTTATGGTCTGGAAGGTGCTAGCCTCTAAGCTCATTACACGATGGAAAGAATTAGCCCCTGGCTGTGGCTGGCTGTAATGTCTCTTGGCTAGTTGGATACTGTCTCTTGGTGTATTGGGAGTTCGTATTTTTGGAAAAGTCATACTACTGCCAAGGCCACGTTCCCTCCCTGGACAGAGGGAATGTGCTGTAGCAGCTGATGTTGACACAACCAGCGGTGGCTCAGCTGTCTGAAGATGGCCTTCAAGCATGGTCATTATTTTTCCTGAGGAAGAAGATTCCAGCCAGTGGGAGTGGAAACTGGCACTCAAATCATCAGAAAAGTGAGTGCCATCTAAAGCTGCTTGTTGCAAGGTGCTCACAGTGCTACGGTTTCCTTCCAAAGATGACTGGAAAGTCAAAGCCTCAAGGATTCTTGTGGCTGAGGCTGGAGGGCCCAATGGTGTGGGGTCAGAACATCCTAATCCATGTTCAGAACTTACGGGTGGGAATACATCTTTCTCTGTGGAGAGATTCCAGCTTGATGGGTCAGACATAAGCTTCAGTGTGCTCTGGGAAAGCAGAGATTTATCCTCTTCATCCTCAGTAAAGGTGTCATTGGCAAGGACTATGTTTCCTGTAGAGAAGACATGTTTGGCAGGCCTGAAACCAGGTGTAAGGAGCACAGATTTCTGGTCTATCTTCTCAGCAAAAGAGGGAAATGCTCCAGACTTCAGAGAATTACAGCTCCAAAGGGATTCAAAGGGAGGAATGATGGCCATATCTACAATGTAGGAAAACATACGGTTAGGGCATTCAAATGCTCTACTGGTATGGTTCCTCCCAGTTCCCAGGGCTAGATGAGGCTCCCAGCATCAAGACCTTCTTAACCATCAGACCAATTAATCAGGTTTCTCTCTTTTCAAGAATTCTCCTGGAGCTTTTTGCCATCTTTTTGTGCTACATGACCCAAGCAGTACTTTTTGTCAAAATGATTTATAACACTTGCTTACATGTTTCTGCTGTAAAAACTCCCTTTTGTTTATTTTTCCTCTGCCAGTTCAGCTGCTAAATTAGATTACATAAAAGATAGATGTTAAATTGCTTCCCTTGTTCTTTGTCTATATTGTATAATTCTTCTACTTTTTGCCTTTCCACAAGTACTTGATTTAAAGACTACCTCTGTTCCACAAGTTCTGCTGAGTAGAAGCTTTAGAGTATGAGAAAATGAGAAAAAAGGTTACTTCATTTTATGATTTTGATTGGCTGTGGTGTTTGTGTCTTGCCTGACTGAAAAGAACCAAGTCATAATATGCTTTGGAAATCGGATAAATACACGAGTGTTACTCTGCACAACTATTGCTGAAAAATGCTGCCTGAGCATCAAACTCCACAGACACTGCTTAACCACTAAAGGAATTAACAAGGAAGTAGAAACAAACTGAAGACAAAGTAACAGAGGGAAGGGCAAACAGCAGAATAAATCACTGTTGATTGTGGAGAGCATGAAATGTGCTCTTGGAAAGCCAGCTGAAATAGAGACAACCATGAAAGACTAACCTTGGCACTTCAATCACAAGGAACTGAATGCTAACAAAGGTATTCCTGACACGTAACACTGGCACACAGAAATCCTGGCACACGTTTTCCCCTGCCCCTGAGATAAATCATTAGTGTAGACTGAAAAGAGGCCTTTCATTTTAAATATTCTTATTTTTGCAGCTTTCCAGATACAACAAGAGATGAAGCAGAGGAAGCTGTTACTATTAGCATGGCAAGCAAAAAGAAATTTATCTCTCTCCAGAGACCTCTGAATTCAGCCTGGCACACTGAGGAGTGGGATAAGAGGAGAGGACAGAGCTGTTTACTGCACAGAGAGTGGGGATCCAGGGACATGTAATACCACATTATTAACACAGCTTACCAGCCATTCTCTTTTTGTAAACAGCCAGAGCCAGAGGGGATGAGAAAAACTCAGTCATAAAGCATTTAGCTAGAAATGTGGTGGGATTTGGAAGGAATTTTGCCCTATTCCTTTGCTGAGGAGTGATAGGAACATCAGAGAGACTTCTGCAGGAAAGAAATGCTCTCTGTCTGCATGCCCAGTGAAGTCTGGAAACTAACTGATCTTATTGTAACCAAACCAATCTCAGAAGGAAAAAAAAAAGGAGGGGGAGGGAAGAGAATTTCCTCTTCAAAATGTGCTGCAATGAAAGGTTCTGATTTCAAGCCCTAGAAACCAAAGTTCTTCATCTTTCCACCAAACCACAAAAGCACATGCATTGTAAGCAGCTTTCTTCAACTCAACCTGACAGCACAGAGGAACCCAGTTTTCTAAAGGCAGACCAGAGTGCTGCTGCCTTGGCCCATTCAGTTACTCAGCTTACATGCCAGCGGAGGTTCTGTGAGCATGAGGCTAATTCACATGCAGAGGCAAAGTTAAATACATCAAGGATTTCTAACCTGCACCACTGAAGTCAATGAAGAGTTTTGAGACGTATTCCGATGATTGCTACTAATTCAGGACTCAGTGGCTTACTTTAATGGCAAAAGCAGACTCTGAAAAAAAGAAGTCTGCACTGAATTGCTGGTGGGAAGCCACTTAAGTTTTTAAGACAGATAAGCACTGTTCTTCCCATCTTAAAAATGGACCCACTGAGGAACAGAGCAATTCTACTGCTCACCTCACTGTCAAAAGTGCTAATTTCGGACAAATTTAGGAATACAACCCAGTAATGCTGATTTTCACTCCTGTAGTGGTTACTAGGCTACAATGGCATGTGAACACATTTACCTTGCAATGTATCCCGAAGGGCTTCAATTTGCTCCGTCAGCTTCTGATTACAGTTTTTCAGGTGGTAATTTTCTAGCTCAAGCTATGAAACAACAATAATTTAAAAAAAAATGCAAAACTCTGTATGTATGTGTTTTACTATGCAGAACACCTCTTCATCTTTATTACATTCAAGTATCTTAACAGGAAAAGGGGGGAAAAAAGGATGGGTGAGTCTACCAGTCTCCTTGAAATCCTACTCAGCAGCTTCACTGCACAACCCACTGAAACACTTTGCTATGCTTACTCAAACAGCCTCTGCAACTACTATTTGCAGTTCTCAAATAGGTCTTTTGATTTCTCTTTCTGCTATTATTTACCATTTACTCCTTTTCCAGAAATAATTGTCATGAAAGAGACAATCAAAAAACTGTTACCCAGGAGGAGCACTTTCTCCTCTCAACCTATATGTGGTAAAAGGTGATCCCCTGGATCCAGGGGACCAAGGGCAAAAAACCCCAAACAACAACATTAAGGCTGCATTTACATTTGCAATTAGTGCACATTTGCCTTATAACTTTGCTTGAAGTTTCTCAGCACATATTCTTCAACACAGCAGTGGTGCAACCAAAGAAGTTTCCCTCTTGATGGAGTCAAAGTTGAAATTACACTCATGATACTATCTAGAACAACCCACTTGCAACCCAGATGCAAAGTCCTTCTGTGGGCAGTAGTCCACAGCACCTAGAATTGTGCATTGTAGGCACCTAGAATCAGCATCTGACAGAAACTTTGTTGCCAGTAAAGACATGATGTGAATATATGGTGCTGGATTCATAGCAGGTCCTACCAAGTCAACCCATGTGCTTCCTTAAGTTGTCTCATATAGAAAAATGTAAGAGAAGCAGTACAGCAGCTTGATGAATTATCTAGGCAATGTAATGAGATTACAAAGTCACATCATAGCACAATTAATGCCATCAAAGATTGCTTCTTTCAACTCAAACAAGCGCCCTTTCTGGCATAAGCTAGAAAATCCATGGCTTTAAAACCTGGAATAAAAAGTAAAGACCAGATAGCCCCACTCCCAGTTATAAACTATTATTACATATTTAAACTGCATGCTGACCCATTGCTATCTCTTTCAGGTATTGAATTAGGCCCAGATAGAGGCATACATCTACAGGATGGATAGAAAGGAGAGGTTAGACAGGAGAAAATGCTGAGCAGCAGGAAAACAGCAGTACTCAGAGATGACAAATTCAGAAAGAGCAAAGCACAGGTGTTTTGTGTCATAGCTGCTTTGTCAGGAAAAGACAGAAACTGCACTCAGAAAAAAAAAAGGGAGAAGCAGAAGAAAACTAGGTGAAAGGTTCTCGTAAATCTTCTTTAGAAACAGCATTTGGGCATTAGTGACTTCACAGTCATTCATAGTTTGGCCAAAGCAGTAAACAGCCTCAGTAAGACTGGGTGTAGGGCCAAACAGAGAACCTCTGTGGCAGATCAGCTGTCCTTAGGCAGGAGGACATACACAGGAGCCCACTGGCAGTGCAGCCACTGTACCTACTCATAGTCCTTGAAAACTGGCAACAATAAAGACTCACCTCTCTCAGCTTAAATGTTACCCACTCTTTGATCTTGGCGGCTTTCTCTTGAACAATTTTGGCTTCCTCAGTCCTCAACTGTTTCTGTGCCAAAAAAACATTTGATGCATTAGAAGAGTACAACCAACTGTTTGTTCTCAGTAAGTTACTTCATCAAGAGTGACTTAAACATTGAAGTTCCCACTCCAGACATAAAATTTAAGATGTAGTTATTTAGCTGGCTTCCAGAAAGTCAAGCTCTAACTGTCTTACATGATCCTTGGAGTCAAATTCAAAGGGTTTCAAAAGTTTGTCATGGAATAGCAAAATCCAGCTCAGATAACAATTGCCCATCTACCACAGATTCTTTTGGGTACAGTCTGCAACTTTTCCTAGTTTAGATGGTTTTGCAATGTTGCTGTCTGCTGTTAAGCATTTGTAGCATTCCCCCAGCCTACACACACACGTTGTTGGCTGAAGTTAATAAGAATAAAGCAACAAGTCCAAGCAAAAGGAATTCAATTGCTGCAAGACCAGGTGGAGAGTATAGACTTTAAAGGTGCATGAGATGGAAACTAATACCAGCAATGTATTTAACATACACACAAACACACACACACACACATACAACTGTTCTTGAGGAAGTAAATTAAAATGAAACGAAAAAAAAAGAGATAGCAGACTTAGGATAAAAAAACCCTCTGGCTTGACCTTGAAACACTAACATCTGCTAGAAGGTGTGTAAGTGGTTGCATGTTTACATGTCCATTGAAATAGGTTCTAGTCCACACAAAGGTGTTATGGAAATACCACTGATTTGCACAATGCACATCTTCCCCCAAGTATCTGCTTGGGCAATATTGCTACAACATCATTTTTGCAGCTGTGTTTTCTCAGCTGTGTTTTTTTGTTTGTTTGTTTTCTGGGAATTTCCTTTGAAATATGTTGGATGGATACTATGATACTATGAACCTTCTGTTCATCCTGTGCCTCCTGTGGTGGTTTCACTGAAGCAGTGTCACTGAGAAGTCTCCTATATACATAATGATTTAAACAACTACAAGGAGAAATCAGTTCCACCAACAAGGGAGGGAGGGGGAATATACTCTGTATCTCACATTATATGAACAAAGGTAACACCCCCCAGTAGCAAATGATGGTTTATCTGCTCATTTATTTATTTTTCCTGAAATGAACTAATACCAGTAACTATGATGATAAGGGAACAGGGGGGAAGCACTGACATTAAGTTTTCTCACATTGAGAAGCGTAATTTCACTTAATTAATACCATAAAAATATACAGCAGGCTGTAGTAAACACCCAACATCTTTGTGTTGCTATTCATCACCACCAATGCACATTTAAAAGCTCTTACTCAAACGTTTGCTAACTTTAAAATAGACCTTGGCAACATTATGGGTAGCACTAATATTTGTAGTTGAGCATAATGAAATAAAAGTAAACAAATCTGATACTTCAAAAGGAGGATTTATTTAGTTTTTCTCCTTGAATATGGCTGTGTGTGTTCCTAATCATCGGCTACCATCCTTGGCTGGAATCAGAATCTTAGATACCCCTCCTGGTCTGAAATGATCTGTCAGATATAGTGGATGTACCATAGTCCTCTGAATATCCACCACAGGGGTAATGCCTCTGAATCCCTAATGACTAAAGTCTCAGATCAAGGACCATCAGATAAGAGATTCAGAATATTGCTCTGCTACATGGTAAATTGCAATGCCAAGATTTTATTTAGGGTCCTCAAGTAGAATAGACACACAATGAACACATTGTCAGAGCTTAGTAAGCCCTACCTCTAAGTAGAACCAACTCATTCAGGCACAGCACCTGTAGATGCAGCTCTTGTGCTTTAAGATCCGGAAACAGTTAGAGATTCTTTGTGTCTCACGCTATTGTCTGGTCCGTGCATGACCTCACTGTTCTCTTGATAATGCTCTTAACCATACATCTCTCCCTATCACAGTGAAAACAAATAGGATGCCTTACAGGAACCCTTAGTGACCTTCCAGACCTGCTGCCATCCCATCCCATTCAGAAACTAAGCTAAACTGACCCAGATAAACAGTGTTTGTTGTCTGATGTTGTCAAGCCTTGGTTTTCATTTCCAGAATCTCATTTTGCTTCCTGTTGCAAAAATAAGAAAATTTCTACTAATAGAGCATTTTTCCTACTTGTGGTTGTTGATTTTAATCAAATCACATCTTCTATTTTTGAGTAAATCAGAATTTCTTTCATCTTGATTGCAAGAGCTGCCTCCAGACCTTGATCACTATTGCAGCTTTTTCCAAACACCTTCTTTCTCCTCCAAAACGTAGAAACTTCATCTATATTCTGCCTAAGCAAGCTGTTGTGGAAATGTGAAGCCCAGAGTACTACAAAGACCTGATGCCTGACCTCCACACTATACTTGGTCTGAGTAAATTCAGACGGCTTACTGATCTATTTTGCACTTTAAAGAGGTGATAATTACTTCAATGTAAAACATAACTCCTCTAACTAAGTACTGTTTTTGTGTAAAATTCTAAGGAGATATTTCCATTTGAAAGTAATTTACTTTGCAACACATAAGAAGACCTCATTCCTCATGAAATACATAGATGTAGCTCCTTCCTTCCACCAACTGAGAATGGAAAAGTCAGAACTATCCCTACTGAGAAACATCTGAAGACTAAGAGGAGCCACCAACTTCCCAAGAAGCTGCATGTGCTGAGTCAGCAATGGGCTACACAGTGATTTTGCAGAGAAACCTTTATGCTAGGAAGCCAGAGAAATACTGTGACCAGACTGTAGCATTACAGTTTTAGATCTAAATGGTAACATAAGGACATCCTTCAAGGACATTGACCAAACTGTTATAATGAAGAGACAAGGGCTACTGAGGCTGAATGGACATTTTTGTCTGAACAGAGCAAGGAAGAAGTGCACTGAGCAGGGCATCGTTTTACAGCTGATCTGAAGGCAACTTAGAGTCTAAGTAATAGAGATGTAATCTGTACCTTTGAAGCATACATTACAGAGTCCCTCCAAACCATGAAAGCTACAGGTCTCCCTGAAGAAAGTATCTTTACCTGTTTTGCTAGCTGTGTCTCCAATCTGTTGATCAGATCTTCCTTTCTTTGCACTATGCCCATCAGTTCCTGGTATTTCCTGTGCAGAGTGCTGTCGAATTCACTTGTCTTCACATTGGTTAGCTTTATCTTCTCTTCCATAACTCTAACCTGTCATGACAATGCAAATGAAGGAGCTGCTTATTTAGTGGTAGGACTCTAACAGAAAGTATTTGTGAGTTTCATATTTTTGAAGTTGGGAAAGGAAGAATAAAATACCACAATCCTTCAGGTCAAGCTTATTTTATATCCGCGTCTGTGAAAAGAACATTGACCAACAAGTTGTAATGCTGAAGCATTACTAGATGCAAACTGAACCATGAACAGATAAACATATTATGGATTGTGAAATATTTGCCCACTATTAGTCAGAGATCATACAAGCACTATAGCCTACATAGACATATGGGCAATGTGTACCACATTTTTCTTCTTTGCAATATTATGGTCAGTGTTTTACCTTGTTCACCACCAAGGTATACACCACAAACCCCAGACATTTGCTTCAGATCAAGATTTCTATAGGGAAACATACTCGAGAGTTCCTTCCTCATCCTAGCCCCAGCTTAGACAATGTTTTGGCAGCCTCTGGCCTTCTGAGAAGTGTTTTCTCTAGACTTGCTAAGGAGTTAACATGTTAGATATTTCAGAAGCTTTGCCTTTCTTTGAGCTCCTCTCAGTGCAAATGCTTCTTCTCAGCAAGTATCATTGTGATGTTCCTTCACTACGGACAGTTTCCATGTATTAAGATCTAGCTGCTGCTGAAGCCTTTCAGGTTTTTAGCAAATTTTTAAATCTCTTTGCTTTCTTCAAAACCTATGCCTCACAATAGTAGGCCTGTTCCAATTGATTGTAAGACTTCATTTCTAAAGGTGAATGGAATTCCGTCAACTTAACTCAAACCTGCTAATTGATCTGAGCACAGAGTCTTTGCAAGAGAGTTACTCATGCTCTGTTGAGCAGCCTGACTTTATACTTGCAGAAGCTGTGTTTTGTCCTCCTGTCTGCCTGCATTAGGCAGAGAAGCAAACTGCCTCTTCCTCATACTGAATTAGGAAGGTAGGCACCCGAAATCCAAGCCAGAAAACTAAGCCTGCTGAGTCGGATGTGTTTTCATTAGAGTGTAGGGTGATTATAGTGAAAAAGAAATGGCCCCTCCTTTCTGTCTGATGCCCAAATGCTGACTGTACTAGAGGCTCAGAGAGGGGACTGCAAACATGTGATTTCCTTAATTGAGGCTGGCAGCTACAGGGAGCCCATTGAATTAACAAATCCAACCCCCCCAGACTCCTGGAGAGAAAGATAACAAGGGATTTTGCACTTGATGTGGAGCCCTCTCATTTGCCAGCTGCTTTTCATTCATGGTGAATATACTTGTCAGTGGAAAGCAATGGTCCTACTCTTATGCAGTCACTTCATCAGGCTGTCAGGCACCAATGAAGTATTTCTCTAGGAACACTTATCTATGGACGTGGATAAAGCTGCTGGAAAGGCAAACTGTGAGGGTTGCTAGTCTTTAGGACCTGCCAACACATGGCTGCAGAACTGCTGGTGGCAAGTTAGTGAAGGCAACCTTCACTTCTGCTGGTGGCAGGTGAGTGAAGGCAACCCTCATTTCTTCTGCACCTTCCCAGTCAAGTTCTCCCTTTCTTGCCCATTCTCTAACCTGGATTTGATTTGCTCTCCATCTGCTCCCTTGCTGTCATCGCATCTTACCATACCATGGACACTCTACGCCTGTCACTGAGTTGTCTGCTAGTATGAAACCTCCTTCATTGGCATGCAGCAACAACTCTCTTTCCTGCTGGTGCTGTCACAGTGACAATGACAGCTTTGCCTCAGTTGGGCATGGACTTACTGATATCACTCTCAAGAGCAACTCTTTTTCTTGGTTGGTAGTTGCTGATCTAGCATAGAGACCAACAGAACGGTAACTAGACATAGCATCTTTCCTTTATTTAAGCTTGTTAGAAACAAATCTTGACGTCAATATCAAACTGGCATGGAATAGTACATTCTGCAGGCAGAATACCTTACCAGGTATTTCAAGTTCTTGATTCCTAGGCAGTATGTTTCCCAATGCTTATAACACTACCTATTCAGTCCTCCACTGCTGAAGTCATCTTTGACAGCCATTCTTGGCCATCTTGCATGGCTTTTAGTTCTGCCCTTTAATCTCTGATTCAGTGCTCAGCCTTGCAGCTTTTGTCCAGATGGAGGGAGCTGGTTGACTGTAAATCTTCTCTTCAGCATCGATTTGCAGTGATGCAGAAGCTCAGACTACTTGGCCCTTCCTAGATTTTTTGCTTTTGTAATACTCTTCACAATGCAGACTATACAACAGCCTGCTTCCCAAAAGTCCATTATTCTTTATAGCTCATTCACAAGCTGAAGTCTGTCTCTCTCCTCTTCTCCATTATTCAGGAGGCATAGAAAGACTAGCTACGACAATATGCCTAATTTTCAGATGGTTGAAGTAACACGCAATGAATCCAGCTCTTACTGTTCTTCTCCATGGACTCCTGAGCCAGAGCAGTAATTACTAAAAATAAAGTCCAAAATAGCTGATAGGTTTGGCAGACACACCCTTACTTCTGTTGCAGAAACTTTTCTACTTGTAGACAAGTCCTTACCAGTATTCTGGTGTTTTCTGAGGACTTGCCAGGCAGCTCCATCTCTGCATTTTAATCCTGAGGTACAACACCCACTTCCCTTTCCATGACCAAGCATGCCTATCATGGATGAGGGGGTAGAGGCTGTGAAGCTGAGAGGCAAATATAAGGTGCTGGTTTTCACTTAGGGTCGAACCTGTTTAGGAGCCTGTTCATAGCTCAAGCCCAAAAATTGCAAAGTACACCAGAAAATGTATTAATCATTCTAAATCAATGTTTTGCTAGCAGAGTGCAGCACTGCAGAGTGTTGTCCATATGCTAAACTAGAGGGAACATGGACTAAGTTACTGTTGGGCTTGTACCAGATGAACCATAAGAGAACCTCTTACCTGCTTCTCTGCATCCTCAGCTCTTTGCTCTGCTTCTATCACTCTCTGTTCCAATTCCTGCATCTTCAGAGCCAGAAGAGAAGGGGAGAGGGGGAAAGAAAGAAAAGAAATTAACATCACCTTGAAATTCACTGGTTTACTCAGGAATCTTCCATTTCTTGTACTGGTCTACAGGTCATCGGCGTCTTTTGAGTTAACTGGACAGCTTTGACCAAGATAAAAAGAAAAAAAGCCACTGACCTTTTCCAGTCTTCTGCCCTACTTTGAATTTACCGGAACTGTTTTCTCATTAGTGAGCTTCATCGTTCATTATACGGGTCAAGGGAATAGTCCCAAAGTCTTGACCCTGTCTCTACAATTTACACACCATGGATTGACCCTGCAAGAAGCCTGTATACAGCATGCCATTCTTTCCTGGGTTTATTTCAGATAGAATTCATTCACAAAGTTACCATAAAAATGAATACATCTTGGAAAGCTCACAGTAGGATCTCTACAGTGCCACATTATAACCAATACAGTGCTTTAGCTTCAAAAGCAGCACAGCCTCATAACTGATAAGATTAACAATGACCTTAACTTTTTGATGCTTCTTTTAAACAGCTTTGCAAACTGACAATTCTGTGATTCTTCATCTGGGCATTGTTGTTACTGAAGTCAAACGACACTGAATGGAATTTTATTCTAAAGCTATGGACATCACTTCGTTTTCAGTGAAATGTAGATGTACCTGGAGTTCCTCTAACTACTTACTACTAGATGTTTGGTTGTAGGGGTATTTTGTTTTGTCTTTGTTTGAGGTTTGTTTGGTTTTGTGGGTTTTGGGGGTGGGGTGGGTTGGGGTTTTTTTGGGTTTCTGGTTGTTTGGTCAGTTGGGTTTGGGGTTTTTTTTAATAGAAACTGAGTATCTCCTTCAGTGAGTGCAAGGTCATCTTCCACCACCCACCCTGCTTCTAATGGGTCTCAGATTTAAACCCAGTAATATGAAGTTAGTGACACTAAGTTTCATCCACTAAGCTGAAAAATTTGAGGCAGGCTTCACAGAGCTTCCACTACTTAAGTTTTAGTAATGAAGTAATCACATAGAAGCATCTTCAGAAGATTAAAAGAATCATGCTTCAAGCAGAAAATAAGCTATAAGGAGAACTGAACTCCTTCTCTCCAATGGATTTTATGATTAGAGCCAAGTATTCAGGCTGGTCACTGTAAGGACCAAACTAATACTTCGGAAAGCAGGACTTATTTTTCTTGGGCTGATCACCCAGAACGGAGATGACAATATTGCTGTGTTCCCATTTCCTTTCCTTCAGATGGCAACAAGACAAATTTCCTTTTCATGTATACACATTGATCATAAGATCAGACTGACATCTACTGACAAACATGTCAGAAAGGTACATATGAAAGACATTTCAATGGTCATGTAACTAAAAAAGACATGCCATAACAAATTCAAAGCATGAAGATCAGAAAGTGCCACTTTCAGCGTGATACCTCTCAGGTTTGCTTTTTCAGTGGGGCAGACAAGGACATCACAGTCCAAATTAAGGGCACTTCTTTGACAGAGGAACAAAGGGGTGCCACAGAAGACTGCAGACAGCCAAAGCTGCTCTGAGCAAAAACTCAATCTCTGAGAGTCTTGATAGAGACTGAGCTTAAGGCAATGTAACACTGACAGCATTGGTCTGGGTTGTGAGTCTGTCTGCTAGGAATAGTGATCTGCCCATGCATTTATCTGTTAGCCTCTGCACAGTCATCACCACACATAGGCAGCAGCAAAGTGAAAAACAGATACTAACTGGAGACACCTTATGCAACAAAGATTGTTTATGACAGTAGCTTCTGCCTTTGCTAGTTTTCTGATGAACTGACAGGATCTACATTCACAGCACAGACTTTAGATGAATCTCTGGGCCTTTTCACAAAGGCTATCCTCTTAGATTAGTAACTCAATCCTCCACAAATGGGTGATCACCATGAAAGATTCAGGTTATTTTAAGAAGACAGCACTGTTTTGACTGAAAAAATCCTTGTCCCAGACTCACGACATAGCTAGCAGTCCCAGATCCCGATCAGGACAGAGTACGTATGTTGAGACCATTTCTGATCACTAAAGAGTTATGAAACTTCTTGTGCAAGCAGGGTGACCTGGCTAAGTTCCAGTCAAATCAATTACTTTTTTTTCACCTTAATTCCCACTGTAGCCTTAAATGAACTTGTACTTTTCTTAACTTCCTGTACTACATGGGGTTGTCCTACTTATGAACTGTTGAATTAACTGTTTCTCATGTATGTACAATGATTCCTTCACCCATCCCAAGTGTCAACCATCTCACTGGAGCACATTCAGATTTAATACACCCATGCCTGTAAGCCTCTTTGAAATCCCTCAATGAATTAATAATAATGCTAGGTATTTAGATGGGTCCTTTCATTCAAAATACTTTATAATTTGACAAATGCTACTAAGCAACTTGACCCAGGTCACATAAAAAACTTAGTGACCAAGCCAAATTCAAGCAACTCTTCTCCCAAACATTAGCCCAGATAGTTTGTATGGAGAGAAACAAGCCCAGCGGTATATGTGCTTGCATAAGACAAAAGAGGCATTTTCCAAATGTTTGTTGTTTATTGAAATAAGGCAGAACCAGGTTAAAACCTATCCAGATGGCCCTTCTAAGAGCTGCAAAAGATCCTCCAATCAGCCATTCACGTAGGCTTTTCCCACTCCTGATGGCTAAGAACAGGGTAAATCAAACTGAGTGAAAAAAGTTCCTGCATGTCTCAGCCTCATTTTTCTCCTGTTCTCTTCCAGAGTTTGCTCCTAACAAGGTCATCTTGCTGCCAAGGCAATGGCCTGCTGTGTTGTTCACCAGCAGAGGAGTATTTCTTCCTTTGTGTGTGTACAAGAAAATCAGAGTGGAAACAACTGCCTGTTTCCAAAGAGACCAGATCCCTGCTGATGTCCACAACAAAGCAGGACCCAGCGGTCTAATACACTGTGAGGGTCCAGCAGAACAGCATAGCTTTGTCTTGGGAGGCTAGGGCCTGAGGATTCCTCTGCCACGCCAACCCACAGCCAGGCTCTGTGCAGCTTGGACTCAGTAACTGGGACCAGGCTACCAACATGGAAGTTCGCACCATGTGAAGTAGGGCACTGGCAGTTAAACTGTTGGGTTTTAAATTCCTCATGTTCAGAACAGTGATCTAGATTATTCAATCTAAGCGGATTTTAAAAATCTGAAGTATTTAAACTGTTAGCACACATTGTACTATCAATGTCAGACATGAGTGTTAGGGGTTTTTTTGAGAGGTAAAACAGCAAAATCTGCTTAAAATCATAACAGTGGTCATAAAGACTAATTTGATATGTGGGAGATCATGTTTCCAAGCTTTTCCATCAGCAGCTTCCAGACCCCTAAGACAACCTAGCTGGTTAGCAAGTATCACACCACTGTTAACATTCTTTCACTGGCAAACCCCTTTTTAAAAAAAATAAAATTTGTTTTCCTGTTGTTGTAAACCATATCAGAGGATCTCAAGGCCAAAGCTCACCACAGGTTGGCCACACAGCTTTAAACTGTGCCCAGTTCACATTTTTCAAGATCTGTCCCCCATCCCCCTGAAAAAAAAAACCCTTTTGAAAAGGCAATACTCATTCAAATAAGTCTGACTTTTTTCATTTTCACAGACAGAACTGTAAGAAAAAAACCCAAAAAACAAAACACAACAACATTAAAAATCAGATGCTGTAGAGTCTATGATAAAAACCCCTGCAGCTGGCATCACTATGCATAAAGCATGCATCCCCTTTGATTCTGCAGCACTGCCCCTCTGAGAGGGAGGATTGGGCAGCATGGGCAGGAGCCCCAGTTGCTGTGGCTGCTGGGGAGCCCTGTGGCAACTGAGGAGGAGCAAAGGAGGGTCTCTGAGCAACTCACTGCAAAGCAGTTGGGGACCTGAGGCACTGGAGAACACTGTATGCTGAGCACCTGCTCTGGTTTCTCAAGTCTGTTTGCATCAGGAGGGCCTGCCAGGCCCTGCCTGCCCTGCAGCCTTGAGGTTCTCCACTTCCCACATGATGTTCAGAGCAGGGAATTACAAACTTGCTAGCTCTTTGACCCTTCAAGTAAGCCTGTGATGGCACTGTACAGGTAGTTACAGAGTAACCCGCTCACTGAAGCAGGCTGCTCCTTCATCTTAACAAAGGGAACATCGCTCTGACTGAAAGGCTGGATTAATGGCAGCCAGGCCCCTTCCTTGGGGAGCCCCCTGAAGCAGATGAAAATGTCATTGTCTGCCATGGCCCACAAACCACCCTAAGGAGATAGTCAAAAGATCTCTGGCAAGCCTGTTTTCCAAAAAGAAAGTTTGACAGATGGGTCTCTTTGTTTTGCATGGGTATAGTCAGGAAGGTTCTCGAAGCAGAAATTAATAAAGCACAAGGCCATGGATTCCACAATGCAACAAACACAGAGTATTGCTCGTGAGCACTGGTTGTCTCTACCAGACCCAGGCCACATCCATACTCGATTTTTTTACTGTGTCTTTTTCTAAACTGACACGCTTCACAACCATTTCAGTGTTTTCTAAGGTAACTAATTAATTATTAAAGTATACCTCAGAAGCTGCCTTGGAAAGATGAAGAGAGTGCATAAAATTGCAACACTTAAAGTATGAAGGGTAAATGAATGCCTCATGCAATATATGGTATTATTGAAATGTAACTACAGTGAAAGCAAGGATGATGCTCCACTCTAAGCTAGATGTCATCTGGATGTTTTTACATCCAAAACCAACAAACAAGAATATACACATAAAGGTTACATAATACAAAATGGAGCAAACGTGAGTTTAGAACATACTTGTCATCAGGTACAGCTTAAAAGCATTTGGATTAAACTGCAGTTACTTGTAAAGGTTTCAACTTTATTGGCAAACTGACTGAAAGAAACTGTTTGCACTTTCCAATAGTAATTGAATATCTGAGCAATCTTGGACAGGACCATGACAATGTAAGCCACATTTTAAAACAAAGAAGGAACCTCACAGCAACCTAGAAACTTGGATTTTATGCAATTTAGAGGTTAGTGAAAAGCTTTCATTCAAATTGAAAAATTGAATAATAAATTTAAGGTAAAGAAATACACCAAAAATCCACACCATGATGGTAAAAAAACCCCACAAACAAATCTGTCAAATCTTTGCCAGTCCTCTCTCCTAGGACTGCAAATGAGTTCATTTAGCGTACTTGAAAGAGATTAGTAAGAGATGCCTCTAAAACCACAGGTGCCAGGAGAGTTTCTAACATCCAGATCATTTCAGTCCTGCTCTTCAGTATTCCCAGAACGTTTTGACTGCTCGTGCAGTGTTACTCTAACACGACAGCAGGACATGTATTTCTGCCCAGTCTTTTAACATTACAGCATAATTTGCACTTCTTTAAGCTTTCTATTGCCAGCCAAGCCCTGACCCTGCTGTTCTTTTCCAAAATATCCATCTTTGCTCTGGCTCTGACTCAGCCACTTCAGATACCCAGAATCTTGCTGGTACAGTGTTTCCCAGTGAAGTCTGGTAATTTTCCAATAAACAAGGTCAAATTCTTACTTTAACTAATGCCACTTTACACAACTCTGACAGGCACATCTCTGTATCTCAAGCAGAGTGCAATGACATACTGTAATCAAGGAAGAGATCCCCACTGCAAGTATCAGTATTATTGGGTAGCTCAGCATTTAGGGAGTTTTCGCTCTCATGCCATAACTCATTGCAAAGTAGAAGCCATCACCACTGCCTCACCTTCTCAGCTAACAGCTCTCGGATCTTGCTTGCTTGCAAGCGGAATTTGAAGAGCTGGGACTCCAAAGCGAGGCATCGTTTTTGCCAGTCCATGCAGCTGCCACTCTCCACTGTGAGTTCTGCCATTGTGAAGTTAATCATCCATTTGGGATGTTGTCTGAGGCACTTTAAAAATTCTACAGAAGAGAAGGGAAGGGGGAAAAAAAGTATTTTAAGCACACAAACTTTTCACCCCTTGTGTCTAGGTTTCCTTGGTCCATCTTACAGGATTTGTAATGAAGGCCATTTCTCCTGCAAGCAGAGGATGAAATGGCACTACACCAAGTTATTGATATTGCCCTCTACCAGAGGTCACTCTTCTAATGGATAACAGATAAATATTTAAATAAACATTGACCTTTAGAGTGAGTAAATAATTTACTAATGCATCATACTGTATATTCCACAAACAGCCTCACTGCCATTCTTATAGCCTTGCTCAGATAGACTAGGAGCATTTTCACTACTGCCTCCTTTGTACCAGAATGGCTGTAAAACTCTCAAATCTTAAACATAACTCAGTTCACACACTTTTCATCTCATACAGACTGCATGAAGCAGTGTTCCCAAACCTTAACAGTGAGACCATAATAGGAGTGGATGAGTAGCCGTACCACGTTATCTAAACAATCATTCCATGGAAACATAAGGAGATCCCATCCAGGAATAAGCCAGGGCTAAAGACAAAACATGTGAGTCTACTGAAGTCCTTGTAGATATCAAGAGAGAAACATCATTCCACAAAGTGGAAAAAGCTGTGGGTTTTGAAGTTGCTTTATTTTCTTACTCAGTAATTGTTCATATACTTTGTGTTCATTCTAAAAGATAGGTAAAACGTAGGTACTAAGGGTTCTTAATCAAATTCTGGCATTTGTGAACACTCACAAAGAAAGTTTGTATCAACTCAGTGTGTGCAGTCCACCAGCCATCTGTATTACTCTAAAATACCAAATGTTCACAAAGCCAGAACAGTTATCAGTTCATCAGCTCCATCAAAACACTGAAAGTCATACTTATTAAAGGAACTTTTTACCTGCTCACAGGCAAATTTGGTGCTTTTCTGAACTGGGACCAAAGTAACAAACCAAGACTTGGGAGAGAGCAGTGAAGTCACTCAGCCTCATTGCCTTTACCTATGCCTGTGTAGGTGGGAAAGCTTAAGATGCCCCTCTACTTATACTCACTTGCCAGGACACCTGGCTCATATTATGCACAGAAGAGACCTGAGATTCAAGTTACCCTAAGAGTATACAGAATAGTGTAATTATACACAGCACAGCAATCCAAGCCATTCAGCTATAATCTTGCTGTTCTGACTTAAGGAAGACACATTTCATATCCTTTAACAACAAACATTACCTGTGAGTTATTTTATATACAGGTTGCTTGGTTCAGTAATAGGAAGCTTTCCAGGCAGTGAGTTGCCTGTCTTACCAGTGATTTGTGAAATGTTATCCAGGTCAGAAGGTAGATTTAAGCCAAACAGGGACATGGCACACTTATGTCTGGTAAACTCATCACTGAAAACACTGCAATAAGAAGGAAGACCAGTATTCTACAAGGAGCACACCTGCATTTCTACAGAAATAGAGAGGCCATCCTTTTCCACAGCCCACTCCAGCACACAGACCTAATCTCTAGCCCTAACACCCTGACAGATGTTTAACCAGGTTATCTTTGGCACACTTCACAACACTGCAAGTTTTCTTTCTAAGGTAGTGCTATCAGTCCTTCCCAAGCCCAAAGAGTACACCAAATCCTACAACAATCCTTCCTTGTAGGAAGGATCCTACAACACTGTAAGTCTGGTTACAGCCAGCTTTGTTCTGGACATAACCATCTGGCTCTCAAATTCTGCTCTCTTTCATGCAGGTATAAAGATATTTTAGTCTTTATTCACAGAGTTTAAGTTTAAAGAGGACATAAAAATGAAAGGGATAAGCTATAATGAAGCTGATTTACCACACAGCTTATGCAGAGCAAAAGTAATTTCCTCAGATAGTCCATCACTTCTGGTTGAACAAAAATATCCCATTCTGACTAGGAAATCCGAGATTGGGATAGATGTCCTGAATCATGAAGACTTGTTCATTCCCACTGTAGACAACTGTATGACATAGCCCTTCCCTAGAGCTGTGCAGGTAGTTTTGCTCCCACAATTTCTGTTCTGGAACCTCACCCCTTTAATGAGGTGCCTTCTAATTCCCAGCATAAATATGATACCAACTTGTATCTGTTCTTTCTTGGTATCAAAAGCTTCTCCTTAAAGACTTCATTTTGCAAGAAAAGCTCACCACCCTCCCTCTGCACCTGTTCCAGCTTCAGTGCACATCATATAAAAGAGCTGAGTTTTATCTTTCCCACTCTCCTTCATAGACATGGCTGGACCACAACTGCATCTGAAAGGCAGCATGCAGCCTCACTGAAGCCTTGTGTAAAGGCATTTATTACTTCTCAGTCTCTCAGGGAATACCTCACCTGATTACATTTGCCTTACTCAAGAGAGTCATGAGCCTGTTGGCATGGGTCCAGAGGAGGGCCACAAAAACTATCAGATGGCTGGAACACTTATTCTATGAAGAAATGCTTAATGAGCTGTGATTGTTCACCCTGGAAAAAAGAAGGCTCCAGAGAGACCTTATTGTGGCCCCTCAGTACTTAAAAGAAGACTTACAAGAAAAATAGGGAAAATCTTTTTACCATGGCCTGTTGCAATAGGACAAGATGTAATGGTTTTAAACTAAAAAAGGGCAGATTTAGACTAGATGTAAGGAAGACTTTTTTTTTACCACAAGGGTGATGAAACACTGAAGTGGGTTGTCCAGAATGGTGATAGATTCCCCATCCCTAGAAAGATTCAAGGCCAGGTTGCACAGAGATTTGAGCAACCTGATATAGTTGAAGATGTCCCTTTTCATTGCAGGGGGACTGGACTAGGATCCCTTCCAACCCAAACCATTCTGTGATTCACAGACAAGCCAACACAAGTGGAACAGAGGGATCTCAAGTGGCTTTGCCTTTGCGAATGGCAAACATAGGAATGCAAGTGGCCCATTATATTGACACTGGAACAAAGCACAAGTCTGTGTGAGACCTCAAAAAGATCAAGAATCTCTGTACCACAGGCCATTGCAAAATTTAACAGGCCCAACAATTGATTAGTATATCCAAACCTTTTCTTCCTCTGTTTCTAGATACTGCTCTCCCAGGTTTTATGTCTACCTTATTACTCCTTCCAATGAGTGATTTTACTTTGTGCCATCACAGTTTATCCCATCCTTACTAATCCCCCGCAACAGTCAACTCTTCCAGTAAAATACCTACTTTCTAACATCCCCCCTTAAGGACAGTGTTGTCACATTCTTTTTTGTCATTTCTTTGTCTATCTTATTCTTCTATCAATCCCTTTTTCCTCTACCTAGGCTAGTGAATTCCCCATGTGTTATCATATCAAGTGATTTCTGAAGGCCAGAGATTAGAAGTGTGGATTCTTCCTCTCTAGCAAAAACCTTACTCTTTTTCTAAGAAAGATACTGTATCGCAATGTTTCACATTTACCCCTAAATTATTACTTTATTTACAACTTCAGATTTATTCACAATTCTCATTTCCTGCTAAATGCATCATTCCTTCTCCCCCACTCTCCTAAACATACAAAGTACAGATGAACTGCTTAAGTTGCAGTATCAAGACTGACTTTAAATCCTTGCTACTGAACCTGCCATTTTGCATGCGGGTTGTTTTTAGTTTGGTAATTCTCAACCATCTCAATCCACTAAGTTCTTTGATTCCCCCCTCCCCTAGATATTGGTCTTTTCCATATCAGATAAAGAATTTGTATAGTTGTATAAAACTTGATCTTTTTTTCCTTTTGGCACATAAAGAAGCTGAGAATCAGATACACACAGGTTCAGTATTCTTATTTTAGGAACTTGTAAATAGGAGGCAGCCACTTTTTAAAAACAATCTGAGATTTTCAACACTTCATTCTTAAATGCATACAGACATTTCCTAAAGAGCAGCTTGATTTTCAGTGTTAAGCATCAAACAACTTACACTGGAGATAATGGGAGCTACAAAACCCTTAGAACTTATTGAGGAAAAAATGACTGAGCCAACTACTAAATGCAGATATGAGATTGTATATTTGACTATATCTGTAAGTTTTGATCAACATTTGAGAGAGTTTTGACATTAAATACTATACCCAAAATAATTTGTAATGCTGATGAAGGTAAAATTGATACCAGAATGTTATGGGGGTTTTGTTTGTTTGTTTTTAGACCAGAATCAGATAATATCTCAGATGCTGGCTGGTTCAGACTAGAATTCAAAACACTTCAGCAACTTCTTATGTATCCACTCAAAACGCCTTCTGAGAATAAAAAACAATCAATGTGAAGAACACAGGTACTAATATAAACGCAAGTAAAGTGTTCACAACTTTGTTCATTCAGTGCAAACAATGCAGACAAGTGAAAAAGTATTTCTGTGTTTCAGATGTGAATGTCTCCTCAGCTCACAAATCAGTTTACACGGGCTAGTTACAGGGGATTCAATCAGCACAGAAGTGCTGTTCTTAGCACCTACCAGTAAAACGCACCAGACCCTGCCTGAACACCAGACCTGAATACTAGTCTAACTTTCAGCTACCATCTTACTACAAAAGGAATTAGTAGAAATGTGGTAAGTATAACACATGAAAGGAGTGATTCCTCCCATGTCACTGCATCAAAACCAAGAGTGCCAGGTGATACAGACCACAGTCAAAGCTCAGAGTGGAAACCCCATAGTATTAATTTTCTGCCCTTAGTCATTTTCCATTTCATAACCAGTTTCACTCCACAGTTTTTTAACCCTGAGGTCGTTAGAATGTTGAGCCACACAGTCATTTCCCATTCACAAATGCAACCTGGGATATGCAGAGCATGGGGGAAAAAGTAACATGACAAGCTGTAAGCAGGGCAAGGCTCGGCATGGGCCAGAGGAAAAAAAATGTAAAAACAAAAAAATCCCTCTACATCAGTGCAGGTGGCTTGACTAATAAAAAACGTCAAAAGGCAGGAAGAGGCCTTCTGGGTTTATCACTCAGCCTCCAGAGGACTTGCCCTGCACACCTTGGCTTACCAGTAAGACAGAAGACACCGTAAGACTTCATTACGCTTTGGCTGCATTTTTTCCCCTCGTGTGGCCGTTCTCTCCCCGACCTTCTCCATGTACCTACAGGGGCCAAAATCTCAGACCCGAAAGCAAACCTATATGAAGTAGCAAACCTCAATTACATAACATCACCCCCAGAGCGCTGCCGTCGCTCGCCTTTACTGTCACCTTGAGGAACGAAAGAATGGCTACGATAGTCAAACCCTGCACAGACCAGCTCTTTGCAGACAACTCCTCGGCAGCGAGGAGGGGGCCCGGGCTGCCCCGCTCACCTTGGCCAGCACGGGGATCTCGTCCCGACGAAGCGGAGGCGGGTGGTAACAGGCGCAGCCGGCGGCGTCCGGAAGCTCCTGACCTGGCGCGGCCGCCGGGAGCGCGGCAAGGCTGGCCCTCGCCGCCGGCGACTGCAGGGCGCAGGGTGGCAGGCAGGTGCCCGCCGCGGCTTCTGTCCCATTCAGCACTTTCCCATTCTCTCTCTCCCTTTTCCTTTGAGCGGGACAGCCCAGCTCAAATATCAGAGCCAGCCCTCCTGAGGAGTGCAGGAACTGACATCACCCGCCCCGGGCTTTTAACCCCTTCTCGGGCTCGGCGGCGAGACAGGTGAGGCGGGCAGTGCCCCCCTCCGGGTGCCTGGGCGGCCCGGGAGGAGCAAAACCCGCTCAACCCTGCAGCCTCAGAATGGACCGGTGCTGACGGGACATCTCGGGCCGGGCTCGCCGCGGGTGCCTTGAGCGCCTGTCCGCTGCCCCCTAAAGCGGGAGCGCTCCTGCTGCCCCTGCACCGGGCAGCCATTTTGTTCTGCCAAGCGCCTTCGGGCAAAAGCTGAACAGGGTTGAAACCCCCATCCCAGGCAGAGCTCCTGGCGGCTGCAGACTTCTGCCTTGGGCAGTCCAAAGTGGCAAGTGTTAACGTCCAGTCTTTGTCTCCTGAGATCCACCTTGCGCTTATTTCCCAGGCTTCAGATCTGATGTGCCAAACTGGCCCCAGCCCTGAGGGCACAGCCGTGTTTACCGTAAAGGAGCCAGACTGGAGCTGGCATCTACGGTCATGCTGCCCTCATGTCCCACCCGCAGCCCTCAGGAGCCTGTGGAAATTCAGGCTTCAGCTGGTGCACCTTTCCCTGGTTGCAGGCAGACCCAGGGCATTGGGTTGGTGCCAGGACAGAGATGAAAACTCATTTATCATAACGACAGCTTTCCTGGCTGCAGGACACCATCCTGCCCCACATTCTTGGGCCACCTGTCACGCAAAATGGCTCAGACAAACAGGTCTTCAAGCATTTCTCTACCTGCCAGAGCAGAAAATACTTTATTCAGGGACAGAGCCACCACTTTCTGAGCAACTTTACAAGCATCAATCCCATATATGCATATATATATTGACTACATTAATAGATACTACCTGTGTTATTCAAGCATAGCTCACTGTCAAGGAGGCTGGCATCAGAGTGGGGGTGTGTGTGGAGCCTTGCACTGCCTGCTGCTGCCCTCTGCTGCAGGCCAGCCTCTGCCACCCTGGGCTGGCTGAGCCTGCCCAGTGTCCCTAAATACTGAACAGACTAAGGCAGGCACATAAAAGCAAAAAGGGACTGGATAAAGACCATAAAAGGGCTGTAGGACGAAACACTCTCAGGACATTGGGCCTTAGACATCATGATGAGTATCAAAGCAAAAGGTCATTCATTCTGGTTCAGGTTTATCAACTACTTGTTTCTTGCTCTATCATCAGGCACATTACTTCTGCCAAAGTTACTTAAAAAAATTCTCTCTGAGGCTCTCCTCAGTAGAGATACTGACAGTTACGGTGACATGAGAGATGGGCACGGACAAACCTCATGAATTTGAACAAGGGAAGTGCAAGTTGAAGCATATGGGTTAGGGCAATCTTAAGAACAAAAATAGTCTGGGTGATGAGTGGATTAAGAGCATCCCTACAGAGAAGGACTTTTGGGTGTTGGTGGATGAGCAACAGAATATGAGCCAGAAATGCACTCTTGTAGCCCAGAAAGCCAATTGAGTCCTGGGCTGCACCAAAAGAAGTGTGACCAGTAGGGAATGATTCTGCCCCTCTGCTCTGGTGAGACCTTACATGGAGTACTGTGTCCAGCTCTGGGGCCCCTAGCCTAAGAAAGACATAGACCTACTTGAGTGGGTCCAGAGAAGGGCGATAAAGATGATCATGGGGATGAAGCACCTCTCCTATGAGGACAGGCTGCAAGAGTTCGGATTGTTCTGACTGGAGAAAAGAAGGCTCCAGGGTGATATTCTAGCAGCTTTCCAGTCTTAAAAGGGCCTACAGGAAGGATGGGGAGGGACTCTTTATCTGGGAGTGTAGTTGGATAGGACAAGAGGTAATGGTTTCAAACTGAATGAGGGTAGATTTAGATTAAATATTTGTAAGAAATTCTTTACTGAGAGTGTTCTTTACTGTGAGTGTGGTGAGACACTGTAACGGGTTGCCCAAAGAAGTTGTGGATGTCCCCTCCCTGGAAGTGGTCAAGGCAAGGTTGGATGCTGCTTTGTGGTCTAGTGGGAGATGTCCTTGCCCATGGCAGGGGGCATGGAACTACATGATCTTCAGGGTCCCTTCCAACCCAAACCATTCTGTGATTCTATGATTCCATGTATTTCTCTGGCTAATTTGCATGCACCTTTCACATGACCTGCTTTGCTGCCATTTCTGCAGAAAGCGTAGCTTGTTGGGGAAGGGCTGCACTAAAAAGATGGTGTCTTGAGTGATTATGTGAATCCGTGAATGCTCCAAAGCTGTACTTTGACTCTTGTTGAGACTACTCACACAAAACAGGGCAATCCTATTTAAAAGGACTTCAAACAATCTATGGAGAAGGAGGTTGGAAAACTGAACAAAATTATCTCCTAGTAGTGTAAAGCAACACTGTTCACTAGGCGTGGTTAAACAAGATCTTAGGTGTGATTGTCCTGGCTCACAGATAGTGTCTAATTTGAGAACTGCTGCTTATTAAACATTTGTTATAAACTCTTCCATCACATTTTGCTGGTGTCTCAGCAGAGAAACAATGGGTAGCAAAAAAACTTACTATGCACAAATAAAAAGACTGAAGTGATGAAGTGGTTAAAATATAGACATATAACTAAAAACATAAAATCAAGATTTGGAATGACTAAAGGCAGACTCTGAAAGCTTTATCTTCTTATCTAAATAAGAAGTCAGATTTCCAAAGCCTCTGTGGATGTTGCAGTTCCCTAAAGATTGTTTCACTTTAGATTTTTCATCCATTTCCAGTTTCATGGAAAATTGGCTGAATGGAGCTGCCTGTTCCTTTATAGCTAAAAGACAAAGCATGCATTACTGAGCTGGTTCAGGCAGAGATGTCCAGGCAAAGACTGAAAAGAAACAGGCATCTGGAGAGGAGCTCTTCCATTTGGCCAGCTGAACAGGGAGAGGCAGGAATGCAGGCAGAAATGGAGCTGACTGTTGGGATGGTGTCACCCAAAGAGATTTCTCCATCAATTTCTAGTGGAGGGGACTCCACTTGCCTATAATCTGTATGCTGTGTGTGAGCCTATATTAATCATTACTCCCAATGATCATGGAATTGTAATAAATAACCAGAGCCAACATGATTTGTGGCTCTCTATAAGTATTTCAGAGGACAAAAGGTAGCTTTATGCTTTACAGAGTCCCCTCCTGGACTAAGGCTGGCCAAAGACAAAATGGGAAAGAGGAGCTATTCCCTTCATGCTTCCCATCCTGTTCCTTTCAGCCATAGCATGCAACCACAGTATTTCTTAATGTGAATTTCATGAGGTATTTTTATTCTTCCTTTAAAAGCACTGGTCAAGTTCTCTCATTTGCACCAGCAAAGCCAACAGGTTTGTATCACTCTCTGAAATGTCAGTCTGGCCTTACGTGTTTCCCAGGCAATGAAGCTTGACTGCCAGGACATTCCTCAGCCACTGAACTTTATACAAAGTACCTCCCAAAGAATTGCCTGCACACACCTTGCTTTAACTCCTGGAGGCCCAGAATCACATCAGCCCTCACACAACTATATGCTGCCATTTATTTAATCAATTATTCCAAAGAGCTGTGCCTCCATAGGCCCCTCTGTTATTTCTGTTAACAAATTATTGAACATTTTTTAATTGAAAATGTGGCTTCCACAAATAATGCAAATAGAAAAATAGTTTTGACTTCAGAGGGAGAAGGTTGTAAAAACAGACAGTAGTATCTCACATTTCCCATGTGATTTCTCTCAACAGTTATCTTTAATATGTCTGCTCAAGCATGCTATGTTAGGTCTTCACAATTTGCAGACAAATCATTCAGCAAAAAATAAAATTTACTACAAACATCAAATATCTTACTGACAAACAAACTCTCTGGCACATCCAGATGAACTAGCTTGGCACTGTTAGATTATCCTTATCACAATATAAGCACAGGCTGCTTTGTTAGGAACATCACATCCAAGACACCTAAATAGATGGACAAAAAGATAAAGCAGAAGAAGGTGTCTGAAGAAGAGAAGAGAAAAAACACTCTTTCTACTAGGCAAAGTTTTCATAGTTCTGCAGGTGACAGAGAGAATTGCATTCCAGACACAGTGCTGCTGAAAACTTACCAAAGGGGCAAGGACACCAGCCAGACTGAGTGCCACTGAAAGCTCAATCCTAGGGGGCAAAAAGTTTCCACAATACCAAGACAGGACCTTGAAACACCTGTTTGAGATACTTTTCTCTCTCCACAGGGAACTTGGGCTTCATATCATAGTTATGTAAATTCCACCTATGTTAGAAGCCTAAAGATGTTGAAAATGGCTTTTGTACCTAGTTCCTTTCCTCCATGGCTTACAGCATGCACACAGACATAACACAGACCTGCAAACCCCTGCCTTGCTTCGCTTCTTATCAGCAATGACAAGCTCATGCAGCAGAAAATGAAACTGGCGGCTGTGCATCACCTCACTGCATAAACCAGTTGCTTGTGGGAGGACCCAGTGGGAGGGCCAGGAAACCATTGCCCTCTGGTACTTTGTCAGCTGGTTTTGAGTGTATCATGGTCATCTCATCACACTTCACACACAGGACATAAAAACACTTGTGTGTACTGTTGAAGGCAGAACTTGAGTAAGAGCATATGTTTTTTATATACAGTTTTGACTGGCACAGAGGAAAACAAAGGAGAATTTCTATTTTCCTTAGGGAGTCAGCCCAGGGGTAATTCCTATGTTATTCTCAGTATTCATATCTCATGCTTTATTTAATTTCTGAATTTCTCCAATTTCAGTCTCCACGTATCAGATCGCATTAAGAAGCCATCAACTATTATTGAAGTAGTCTGTGACAAAAAAATTAACTTTCTCCTCTATAAAATACATAGATTTAACATCTCTCACAATAATTAATGTTTTCTAGTGTTTGTATTCTCATATGTTTATTTAGATCATAGAAAAGACAACTGGAGCTTAAAAGTTAAACTTGTGGTTGTTTATCAGCATGCTTGTGTGTGCCTATTAAAGTCCCGTTCCAGAGGGCAGAAGAAAGGAGGATGGCATGTGGGAGTGTACAGGCTGGAGAAGGAGAACAGTTTTTGCAACTGTATTTATTTTCTGTGGTATCTAATGTTGGCTGAAATGCAGCTCATAAGGTTCCCACATACCACAGCATGTTTTCAATCTTTTTCCGAGTCCACATGCTACAGCAGTAACTGCTGTGCAAGTGATGCCATACATGGTGTATCTCACAGGTAAACTGTATCAAGTCCAGATGATGCAAATATGCAGACAGAGCTGGCTCAACAGCACTTGCAAAACTGAATACTGCTGCCCTAAGGAAAGTGGGCCTAGCTGCTCCTGCCAAGAAAAAGAAGGCATAGAAAGAGGGGGAGTGGAGCTGGGATAAGGTGTTGGAAGGGATCAGGGAGAGCCCTGGGGAGCTGGACCTGCTGTTCCTGCAGCCCCGGTTATATGAGGGATGGCCACAATCCTGCTGCTGCAAGCAAGAATCTATATCCCTTGACCTCTCCTTGAATGGCAGCAGCAGGTCTGGACTCCCAGGAGCATAGTTCAGGCAAAGTAGGCAGCAGCCCCTAGTAATTTTGCTTCCCCAAAGCTTCCTGTGAAATGTCAGACAAATACTTATTTACAGAGCTGGTTCTGGAAGCACACTGCAAAAACCTGCACCAAGGAAAGGGACCCAAACCATGGGGGGGAGCCAGGAACAGAATACAGATTGCTGGTTTGAATTCAAGTTAAGTAACAAATAAAAACCTGCTACCCTCTGGGGCAAGGAGCAGCAGTGACAGAACGGTCACCTCAGCCTAGTTCTTAAACATTAGCTGTCTGAGGGGCATATGAGCACTGAGGAGGCAATGGTGTGTGCTTCAGCTCACCAGAGGAGTTCCATGGCACAGCACAGACCTCTGTTACTGCTATAGTTGACTATAGTCCTGCATCCACCCATCACTGCAAACAGCTTCTCAGCAAAGAAAGTATCAGCCCCGTCAAGGGATGATGGGGAGTGAACTCATGTCTAATTCCCACTAAAGCTGTGAAAAGAGTCGCTGGATGGAAGAGGTTTCACCAGGTGAAGGGGCTATCTATGTCCCTGCTGTACCCCTTTGGCAGAGCTGGGGGGAAATTCCATTTCCAGAATTGTTAAATCAATACTTTTGAGTAAAGTAGGTCCCAGCTTGCCTTCTGTTTGAGTGCTGATCTGAGAACTTCAGCACGGGCACCTGGGGTAGCTATGTGGTCAGTGCGAGAGAGGCTGCACAGAACATCATGCTCTAATGTAGGTTCCTTGTGTCTCCAAAATCAGTGGGATGGTTTGCTCTGACTGCAAGTGGGGGAGAGAAGACACTAGTAAGAGATGGTGCGAGCCTGTGGGAAGGGTTTTGGCTACCTTCCTAGTCTTGCACTGAAGTCATGCTTACAGCTGCCAGATGTCAGAATGGGGTGTGGAGAAGAACACAGTTACCTGCCATTCCATTGGACTCCTAATTGCAGAGCCTTCATTGTTGGAATCAGTGGGCAGGCTGTCCTCCATGGGAGTGCAGGAGGCAGGCTATGTTAGCTGGACAAGTTTTTGGCTTCTTTCCTTGTCTCACACTGGAGCCAAGCACATAGCTCCCAGATGTTTGTGACATCTGCTCTGGGATCTTTCAGGCTTGTCAAGGCAATGCATAAAGGGTGGAATTAATTTCACTCCCACTTGGGTGGTGGAAATGTCAAGAGTCCTGACAGAGATCCCTCTGCTGCTTCTCCTGGGAGGGGTCACCTGCAGGTGAGCATCCTTGGAGAGGACTCCATTTCTCCACAGGCAGGATCCCCAGACAAAGCACTCTGACAGTAGTGGTTCCTGAACTTCCCCATCATGACTGTTTCTGACAGTCTCCAAGGTGATCCACAAAAAGGGCAGAAAAGCACAGATCTCTTTTGGAAGACAACTAATAGGATGTGATAGTGCCTGTGGCTGGGCAGGGGGGATGACCCCGCTTTCATACTGTTAACTGAGTTCTGAGGTCAGTCCTTGGGCTTGCCCCACCTCGAGTTGGCAAAGAAAGCATTGCTGTACCATTCTCAAAGTGCTAGTAGCAGCTCAAAGCAGTAACTCTTGCTTATAGGTGTTACAAGCTGCCAGATGAAATGATACTATAAACTGGTTTTAGTGGACATCACTGGGAAATGATGTCAGCAGGCAGCCTAAGCAAACAGTGTCTGACAGTGACTGGATGGGGTTATTGGGAAGCACCGATGAGCAGCACAGGATGTGCCACTGCATGGCTCAGCGTGCAAGCACGCCCACAGAGATATGACAAACAGAGAAAACATGCACAATGCCTTCTTTTCTGTCATGTCTGAAAGCACGTGGACAAAATCTCAGACCTTTCCACTAGCTCATAAATTCTCCATGTGCATCCATACCACCACAGTATTATGTTCACCACAGTATTATGTTCCCAAGACTTTACCTACTGCCGTGAAGATCTCACCTTGCCTTCTTCTCCACTATTAAAGATGCAAGCATTATCCAGCACACTCTTCCCCATGCAACTGGGAGGTACCTTGATGCCCACCCACTCCCATGCATGAAGCAACAATTGCCAAACAGCATAGCTGCCAGGATGAAAGGACATGGAGGGAATAGGTAGAGGGACTCGATGGACTCAATGATCTTTGATGTCTCTTCCAACCTTCTTGATTCTTTGATTCTATGATTCTAGGGGTGGCTATTTTGTGATACAGTTTAAGATTTCCAAATAAAATCTGCAGGAGGGGAGCAGTAAAAATGATAAATGGTAAGATGTCTTTTAAACACAGCCAACAAGCATCTTAAAACGGGAAACTACTTTTATGTGCCTCCACCTCTGGGCAAAATGTTCTTGGCTTGGTTTCAAAGGTGCTGGGAAATTCAAGGGATGGGTATCTCCTAAAACCAGCCTCAAGGTGCCTGCAACAGGGTGACCAGAAAAAAGTGCCAATGTCAAAATTTTTTATTTTTTCCCTATCAGTGAGCACTCTCTGAGAGGCTCAGGGATTTATCTAGAACTTGTCTTTAACTCCAAGGCAAAAATCCACATAAGACAAATGTGTTACCTTGCTGTGGATTTCAGTGATGCTTGGATTTCATTGTGCTGACTGCTGCCTTATGAAAGACTGCCACCCATTTCTTCATGCTCTGCTCCCTTTCTCACTCACACAGTCCTGTGAGCCCCCAAAGGAGCTTCTGAAGTTGAGGTTGCTGCCTAGTCTCTCCCTCTGTCAATGACAGCCTCCCCTGCTCTAGGGCAAGCCCTGTAACCTCAGTCCTAGTGCAGAGATGTACTATCTCCTGTGCCCTGAGAAACCCATGCCAGGATGCAGAATGGCACTAGGCAGACAGCTAATTAAAACAGCTCAAGCAGTTTCACCACAAAACTGAGTTAGGACAGTCTGCAAGGGATGTCATGGGTAATTTTTAATTATTTGTTTAATTAGTGTTAATTGCACACAGTAGGAGGTCAGAACACAGTCTGCAAATACTCATTTGGCTGTGAAGCATGAGTTCTTCAGCCATTCTAGAAACTCTGAGAAGCAGAAGAAGGCGGGGCGTCACTCTGATGGTGTCAGTGGGGGAATGAAACTCTGGGGATTTTTTTCTGAAATAGAGGGAGGAGTACGATAAGGAAAATGGGAAGCGCCCCCAGGAAGCCACCAAGAGGATACCTTGCCCCTTCCTGCCCTGGAGAGCCACTAGCACGACATCCTGACTGCACCGTTGCTGCCTAGGTCACGGGCAAAGCTGGCCTGCGGGCAAAGGCTTTCTCTAGATATTTAAATTGGAGTATTTTGATTCCACCTTTCGCCTTGGTCAGAAGTGACTTTAAATTTGTAGTTATTGCAAAGTATACTGCCAATATGATACATTCGTGTATGCATGTACATGTAATAATGTACCTACCCATGCGTACAAACACATATTATCTGTATAAACTCACAATAATATGAGGAAGGATAAAAATACGTCTCGGTGTTCTGTCTTGACACAGCCCAAAGCGCGGAGGCCGCGCCGCGCCGCCCCGCTGGTCGCGTAGTCCCGACCACGCAGCCCCCGCGTCCCGGTTCCGAGCCCGGACAGAGCTGACGGATCCCGACGCCGTGCTTTGGCGCCACCTGGTGGCTAGCGGCGGCGCGGCGGGCGCGCTTCCGTTGGAGTGTGTTCGAAGCATCAACACGTTACAGAATCACTATTGTTGGAAAAGATCTTCAGGATCATCAAGTCCAAACATTATTTCACTCACTCAGGGCCACTGCGATACCATACCCTTGAGCACCACATCTAGATGTCTTTTTAACACATCCAGAGACGGCAACTCAGCCTGGGCAGCCTGTTCCAGTCTATGATAATCCTTTCAGTATAGAAGTTTTCTCCTACTATCTAACCTAAACCTCCCCTGGAGTAACTTAATGCCATTTTCTCTTCTCCTATCAGTTGTGACTTGTGAGAACAGACCAACACCCACCTCTTTACAACCCTCTTTCAGGTAGTTGTAGAGAGTGAGAAGGTGCTGTTCTGCATCCTGGCATGGGTTTCTGAGAGCACAAGGAGATAGTACAGCTCTACACCCAGACTGAGGTTACTAATGCCTGAACTGAACACAGGTAAGGTATGCAATCATTGCCCTAGGAACACCTCTTACTTCCCTGCCCATTCTCATATGTTTGTCAGGTAAAATAATGTGATGCTTATCATCTTTATAGGAATAGTTGCCTAGGTGCTCCCTGAGTCAGGATTGTATGGTAGCATGTGCATGAGTGTCTCAGAGACATGGTCTAGGGCTGACTCAGCACCTGTCCAAGAGAGAACCCATAACAAATCTATGGCCATTCATACCCTCTTTCCTCTCCAACTCTTCAGAGCTGTACCATCACTATGCTCCCTAGAAACAGACTTGGGCATAGCCCACATTTGTGTGGTCCAACATTTCTGTTTATTTCAGCTGATGAAAAATTCCTGTTACCTGTAATTAGCCTAAATGGTGCAGATGCACAGTTGTGTTTATGTTTGTTAGAGGGCAATGACTGAGTTTCCCACTGGGAAGTTTTGCTTCCCAGTTAGACAGAACTAGCTTAAAGAGTCAAATGGAGCGTCACTCAGCACTCAGGCCTGTGGCTGAACACAATACCAAGGAAGCAGAAGAGCTTACCTTGTGTATCATTCCCTTTATAAGCCAGCTCAAGTTTCATGGTTTATGAGGACATTGTTGGATGCAATGAAGTATTGTGCAGTGGAGCTTTTCTGTTCAAAATGAGGCCTCCATAGACCTTTGTATTGTGAAATCTTTCTGAAAATATTACCAGATAAATTTTTCATGCCTGTAGGCATTTGAAAACCAATTAAAGTATTTGAGTTAGTGGTGTTATGTTGAACATGACAGAGGACTTCACAGGCACAGAAACCATGGCTTGGCCACACTACTGCCAGAAGATTCTGCACCAAATTGTCCCTGTACACAGCCCATTTTCACATTGTAAAATATACACACAGAACAGTCAAACCTGTTTTGGGTGGGTTTCAACCATATTAAGGGCAATGAAACTGATGAAGAGACTTGAGAATAAGTCCTATGAGGAGCAGCTGAGGGAGCTGGAATTGTTCAGTCTGGAGAAAAGGAAGCTAAGGGAAGACCCAATTTTCCTGCACAGGATCGGGCAAAATGTCCCTGCCTGTAAGAGGTTATGCTCATATGGGTTTGTGACTGGGTCACATCTTTCAACCTCCACAGAAGAGACAGCAGGTTTGGGAGAGCAGCAACTGTGATACTCCTGCAAGCTCATGTTCATTCTTCCCAGAACCCAAAATCTCAGGGAACTGTCCTGAATTTCCAGTAGCTGTTTACTCCATTATCACAAAATCGATCACAGATGGTGCTTTTGATGCTGGTAGATTGGAAAAAGTAATCTCTTGGTTTATATCCTGAGCACATTTTATCTGGACTGAGTGGAATCATGACAGCCTGTCATCTTGTCATTGGTACAGAAACACTTTCCTGACTGCAGCTAACGTTTGGGTAAGGATGAACATTTTCCTTTAAATAGCAAACTTCAGCCTTAAATAGTTACACTTTGCCCTTGCTGTTTGGCTCTGTTGCATACCAGAGACTTAGCTCTTAGCAACATGAAATCCCATCCTAATTAGCTTCTGCTTAACAATACCACTTTGTACCACTCTCAGAATACCAAGCTCCTTCTATTTTGGGGCTACAGAGGAGGGGAACATTTCATATCAAGCTCAAATGCAGTTCAAGACTATTTCTGTGAAATGTGATTTTTATTTTTTTTTTTAAAGCCGAGCCACTCTGTATGAGTAGAAATCTATTAACCAAACCTAGCCCAGTGTAATCTCTCAAATCTGCTGCAAGAAGTTCTGGAAAATTCAGCAGTCTCACAAATTCAATGTAAATGATGCATGCTAGACATAAACCTTGTGTATAAGTAGCCAGATTGTGTAATTTGACGCTCAGCTGGGGAGAATAATGTTTATCATTTACTCACTGAGTACATCAGTGACCATGTATGAAATAAAACAACTCTCATACATACAAATAAGTCTTCCTTTGCTTTTGCATCAACAATTTCAAAACCTTCCAAGACTTTCAGTACCAAAAGCAGCTCTGTTTAAGGCTGTTCTAAAATAAATAAGGTCTTGTCATATCTGACTCTGTATCTCAAACAGCTGCAGTTTCATGTGATGGCAACATTAGTGTATCTTCTGATTATAAAATTTCCATCTTCAGTTATAGAACTGCTTACTTGATCCATTTTTGGGAACTGTTCATATATAGACAGGCACACAAATACAGGAAAGAAACTAATAAAAGACCTTACATTGAAACCTTAAAAGCATTGACAAAATAGTGTGAACATTTGAACATATATGGCTGCCTTTTTTTTTTTTTTCCAATGCAGGCCTGAAGAATAACTTGGGAGAAAGCATCAAGACCCATGAACCTCTTTAGAATAAAAAATAAACAAAATGACACATAGCTCTGCCCACCATAAATGCCAATTACTAAAGATGATCATTCACACATGTGGGTTGGCATTTGGTCCTTCTTTTATGCTACTATAAATATTTTCCTTACCTTACAGGAAAATCCCTGGATTCAAGGAAAGTTTCTTATCTGAAGCCATCTGAAGATACAGAAGAGTGACAAGGGCAAACTATTTTTGTTTTCAGCCTTTCAAGAAAACTTTTTACAATTTCATTCACTTACTATCCTAGGAACTTTGACCTCATCTCCATCCCACAAATATACTCCCCTAGACAACATTATTCACAATAATGAAGACTGTATGATGACCTCGAATACATCTGTTTACTTTGAGTTCTAATATTTTGTGATATAGAATTCCATAATTCTCTGTACATTGTGAGTTTGTGCAACCAAAACATTCTCTTTCTTTAAAAGAAATCTCTACATACTTAAAAGTGAACAAAAGAACCCATACTTGAAATGGGTTTGGAGACTATTTTAAAGGAAAAACTCCACTATCATATGGCACATTCCAATCACTGTACGCAAGTACAAAGCAACCTGAAAAAAAACCCAAACAAAAAACCAATTTTGCTTAAAATCTTTGCTGAGATAAACCCAAGGCAGCAAGTTTGAGTGGATATTGGAGCCACTGTAAATTGGATCGGTCTTGGTCTTTAAATGTAATATCCAGTAAAGATTCATTTTTCAGATCCCAGTGCCCAAAAAGCCCTGGAGGCAGAGACTGAAATTTGTCGAGGTAATTCCAGCATGTTTTGGTCTTTCAAACTCAATGGCATGCAGGATGGAGGTATGAAGCATACATCAGTGCACCTTGTGACCTCGTGCTCTGTGTGGATGATGAACAGCTCTGCAGAGCTATTACATTTGCCTCAGATGATAGAGCTAAAATACCATGTGCTTATCCAGCTTTGGGTCTGAGTAAGAATCAGCTGGTGGAGGTTGCTTCCAGAGAATTTTGTTGGAAATTCTTCAGTGTCACAGAGAAACCTGTGTTATTTCCTGTCAGTGACAGTCTTGATTTGTCACTCAGCCTAGTACCTGTACGTTTTTTTTAATTATTACCTTTGGATGCCCAGATATTAGCATGGATAAAAGTCAGAGAGGAGCTCTTCTGATGCTCTCTGAACTTTCTGCAGATTATTTTCTTTCCCTTTGTCATGCAGCAGGTGGGAGATCAACACTTACAGTGAAATATAGGGCTTCTGGATTGTTCCCTGGGGATGCCTGGTTCTCCTTGTGCACAACTTGAGGCATATCCAATTTCCCTCATTTTCATACAACTATCTGCCAGGTTGAGGAAATATGACAGCACCATTTTTTACTCTCTTGGAAAGAAAGGAGTTGGGTGTCACAGTGTCAATATTCATGGATCACAACAAAGGAACAGAAGAACTGCTCAGCAGTATCTGCACCTGGAAATCACCAGCTGGGGTTACTGGACAGCTGCCAGGAGGCAGGGGCCACATGGACATCAATTCATCTACCTGTACCTTTTCACTAATTGTTTGCCCATCAGTTTTAGACATTTTTAAGGTTACTTCTGTAAATACAGCTTCTCAGGACTCCAGAAGATGTTATTCTGCTATGCCAAAAATGCCCAAAAAAGATTATTAGCACAAGTCTAGTGAAGTTGCCTTGCCATAAATTGTTAACTTGACCGAGCTGTCCCCTGGTCACTTTAACTTATACTGATCATGGGGCAAGGGTACTGAGAACACAGGGAATGTAAAAACTGGGGGAGAGAAAGGTAATGGACCTGTTGGAGTGTAAAGGAGAAGTGAGGGACATTGTACTCTGACTGTGGAATCAGGGCTTGTGAATTCCCAGTTTACCCAAGTTTTGTTTGTGCCAGGTATGTTTGCCAGGTATGTTATAGCTAAATATTCACAGAATTTATGAGCACATAAATGTTTTATAGTCAGTGCAATACAGTTAGCAGCAGTAGTTCATGTCCAGGATCATGCTAGAGAAACAGCTTATTTAGGGAAGATGCACTATTTCTTTGTCCTTTGTTCTTATTAAGGGGTTCAGAAGAACATCAGTTGATAGCTAAATCTATACTTCTGAGACTGGCTACTAAAGAACCCTTAATTGCTTGTATTAGTATAGATATCCCTTAAGAAAAAAAGCCTACTCAAAATGTAGGAGACTCCAAAAGAATCCTTTTATAAGCTGATATCATCTTTGGCTGTGCTAAACTATGATAGAATATTTCTCTGTAATAGCATGCCCAAAGTTACAACAAAATTTAAAATTGCTTTAAATCAAAAAATAGCTATTTGTTTTTTTTTCTGAAGAAGCAAGATTCAATAAGGGCACCTTTGTTGTCAAGTCCCCTTCTATTAACTTGCACTTTTACTTTGGAAGAATATAAAAGAGGAATTTAGTTCTTGTTTGCAAAGACAACCGTGAAAAAATCTTCCAAAATCATCTGATGGTGTAAGTGTGACAGAGGTCAAATTAGGAAAAAAAAAAAAAGAGATTTACTTATGCATCAGAACCTATTTTGGGCTTCTTTCTCACTCTCATTTGGCCACTTTAGGATCTGTCTCATGTATCTAGTCAGGGGGTTATGAAACAGAAAGTACCTAGTTTGACCATCAGTTTGGGATTGTTTTGCCTGACTCCAGCTACCCAGAAGTCAAGAAAAGGGCCTGAACAAATCATCTGGCTGCATCTATCATCAATAGATGTAAAAGATCTTTCTCCCTAGGATGAAGTGCACCATCATCCAGAAGCATTCACCTCTCACAAGTGAGTAAATAGGGAATTACATAGATGGAAAGCAAAGATTCACAATATTCTTGAAGGCATAGTCTAGCTAACACTGGTATGTACATGTAAGTATATCACGTTAAGAAACTGGAACAACCCTTCCACAGCACTGTTAAAAACTGGATCAGTCCACAGATGAAGAGTTGCCACTAACTAGGCAGATGACTTTCACAGCTGGGGAGCTGAAAGGTGCATTTTTGCTCAAATTCCATTTCACTTGGTCTATTTTTGTGCTTGTTCTATAAATTGTGATTCTGAAGTTCACTAGGCTAGATATTGCTTAGCTGACATTTGCAGTCAGTGTAAAATATCTGATAATTACAGGTTACAAAATGACAGAAAGTCTCTTTTCTTTTGGACATGTCATGAACCAAACATTCTTCAGCATAATCTACGTACTTAATCTCATTAAACTCTTCATAAAAAGTCTCCTTAATAACTTTCCAAAATGAAAACTTACTCTATGGATGCTATCATGGCCATTACGCCTAGCGATGGGGAGCTTTGCTGTGTAAGATACAGATGAATATTTGATTAAGTAGTTATTTATTTAGCATATCTGTAGATACAGACAGTCTTTTTTATCTGATTCTTCTCAGTCATCAAAAAGATATGGGACCATTTGGCTCCTACACAGTGACAAGACACAAAAGGAAAGGAAGAAGAGGAAAATGTTACTTTTTACAAAAGTGCAGTAATCTCCTTATGTATCAGTTTGCTGTGTTCTTTGTCATATGCACCTTATATGGCAGGTGAAATAAATGATGAGATTAGGCGGCTGCTTGTCAAGGCTTTTGGATATCATCTTCAATTCTGTGTGATGAACTTCACACAAACTTCTCTGTATCTGAGGTCATTTGCTTGAATGGGGAAAATATTCATATGTAACGCATTCTGAAAGTGACATAGCAAAAACAAGGTAACAGTGAATTATCATCAAAGATACTAAATGAACAATGTGAAAGGACCTTATTTCTAGTGGAACTGCTGTGTAATTCAGCCTTATGGACAAACCGAACCAAAGGCCGAGAAAGACCACAAGAAAGGAGGAATTGTTCAACTGTTAATATAGTGCTGCTAAGAGTGGAGGTAGTACCACAAATACAGAGCTAAGAAAATAATTAATGTAACCACCATTCTGAAACCTGCTGCAGTAATTTGTACTGTAAAATCTCATTTCAGTTTGTACCAAAAAGCGAGTAAGAAAGGAGTATGAGAAGGAAGATACGCTCCCTCTTAGGACAACCATTGAGTATTTTGGAATTATTAGTAGTTCAGATCCATGGGTGCTTTAATGCATAATGGCTTAATATGCTAAATAATAACAAACTGTTATTGGGGAAGAAAAGTCCCTTAGGGACCACTACACCAGATCAGAGAACAGGACAAAATACCCTAAAGGTGAGGAGGAGAAACTCAGATACAAAAATATGGAAGACAACCAGAAACTATTGAAAAGAAAGTCTTAATTTCATAAGCATACTAGAGAATGTTTCAAATGCCATCCTGGGTCAATGTATGAAGTGAAGGCATAGTTAGAAAATAAAAAGCCTACACAGCAAATAAATACAACGGGAAATAAATAGCAAACAAATCAGAGATTATATAATGTAAAAATAGACAACAGAGGAAAATCATTGGCTGGCAGACCTTAAGACAATAAAATGAGTTAAGAGTATATTAAGAAAAACAGAAGTCTTAACAAGGGTACATGATGCTGCTTGATGCATGACGATGAAATGATAATGCTGCAGAAAGGACAATTATTCAATAAGTATTTTTGTTCTACATTTGGAAAGAAAAAAGATGATGCATTTATATCACATGGCCTCATGAAAAATTTCCCACTCCATTAGTGACCAGGAGGAATGTAAAGTATGCAATGGGGGTAAATATTTTAAAATCAGCAAGTCTGGATAGCTTACATGGGAATACTAATAGAGCTCATTTAACTGATGTCTAGCCTGTTGATACTGATATTTCATAAATTCTGTAACAGTGAGGAAATATCAGAATATTAGAGGAATGTCTGTTCTATGTCACTATTAAAAAATGGTAAAGTCAATAATCCCAATAGACGTATATCAGCAAAGCTAACAGCAGTTCAAGGCAAAAAAAAAAATTAACTGATTGAGAATCTTCTGACAAAGAATAAGAAAATCCAGAGATGTGTTTTCCAGCATCAAAATAATCTTGATAAAAAAACAGTATCAAGAAAATTTGAGCATCCCTGCCATGAGTAGGAAGATGATTAGAGATGTTCTAATTAGAGTACTTTCTAGCCTACCTTCTGTGGTTCCATGAGGAGATAACATAGTTACCAACAGAGTCCTCACTGGATAGAAGTGAATATACGTATGGGATATGAATTCTGCTTGACTTTATTTCTTAAATTGTTTTCTCACTGAATGCTTCTTTGTGTGTAGTGTTCAGATCAGGGGCAGTGCTGGACCTTTGTACCTATTCACTAAGAGAAATATAGGACACAGGATGGTTGAAGTACAGGGAATACACTCCTACAATCACAGAATCACAGAATGGTATGGGTTGGAAGGGACCTCCGGGGATCATCTAGTCCAATCCCTCTGCTAAAGCAGGTTCACCTAGAGTAAACCTAGAGTTGCACAGGATCATGTCCAGGTAGGTTTTGAATATCTCAAGAGAAGGAAACTCTACAACCTCTCTGGGCAATCTGTTCCAAGACTGTCACCCTCAAAGTAAATTTCCTCATGTTCAGATGGAACTTCCTGTGTTCCAGTTTGTTCCTGTTGCTCTGGTCCTATCATTAGGCACCACTTAAAAGTGGCTGGCTTCATCCTCTTGACACCTGCCCTTTAGGTATTGATAAGCATCGATAAGATCCTCTCTCAGACTTCTCAAGGATCAGCAGCCCCAGGTCTCTCAGCCTTTCCTCATAAGAAAGATGCTCCAGTCTCCTCATCATCTTTGTGGCCCTCCAACGGACTCTTTCTATTAGTACCCTGCCTCTCTTGAACTGGAGAACCCAGAATTGGACCCCAATACTGGCCTCACCAGGGCAGAGTAGAATCAAGAATCAAGAAGAATCAAGAATCAAGAAGGCTGGAAGAGACCTCAAGGATCATCGAGTCCAACCTGTCACCCTACACCTCATGCCTATCTAAACCATGGCACCAAGTGCCACGTCCAATCCCCTCTTGAACACCTCAAGGGATGGTGACTCCACCATCTCCCTGGGCAGCCCATTCCAATGGCCAACCACTCTCTCTGTGAAGAACTTTCTCCTCACCTCCAGCCTAAACCTCCCCTGGCGCAGCTTGAGACTGTGTCCTCTTGTTCTGGTGCTGGTTGCCTGGGAGAAGAGACCAAACCCCTCCTGGCTACAACCTCCCTTCAGGTAGTTGTAGTAAGCAATGAGGTCTCCCCTGAGCCTTCTCTTCTCCAGGCTAAACAGTCCCAGCTCCCTCAGCCTCTCCTCATAGGGCTTGTGCTCAAGGCCTCTCACCAGCCTCGTTGCCCTTCTCTGGACATGCTCCAGCAATTCAACATCTTTCCTAAACTGAGGGGCCCAGAACTGGACAGAGTACTCAAGGTGTGGCCTAACCAGTGCTGTGTACAGGGGTACAATGACCTCCCTGCTCCTGCTGGCCAAACTATGCCTGATGCAGGCCAGGATGCCATTGGCTCTCTTGGCCACCTGGGCACACTGCTGGCTCATGTTCAGGCGGCTGTCAACCAGTACCCCCAGGTCCCTTTCCACCTGGCTGCTCTCCAGCCACTCTGACCCCAGCCTGTAGCTCTGCATGGGGTTGTTGTGGCTGAAGTGCAGCACCCGGCACTTGGATTTGTTGAATGCCATCCTGTTGGACTCTGCCCATCTGTCCAGCCTGTCAAGGTCCCTCTGCAGAGCCCTTCTACCTTCTAACAGATCAACATCTGCTCCCAGCTTGGTGTCATCTGCAAATTTACTGATGATGGACTCAATCCCCTCATCCAGATCATCAATAAAGATATTGAACAGGATGGGGCCCAGCACTGATCCCTGGGGGACACCACTAGTGACAGGCTGCCAGCTGGATGTGGCACCATTCACCACCACTCTCTGGGCTCGGCCCTCCAGCCAGTTCCTAACCCAGCGCAGAGTGCTGCTGTCCAAGCCACAGGCTGACAGCTTGGCCAGGAGTTTGCTGTGGGGGACAGTGTCAAAGGCCTTGCTGAAGTCCAGGTAGAATACATCCACAGCCTTTCCCACGTCCACCAGGCGGGTCACCTGATCATAGAAGGAGATCAGAAGAGGAGGATTAACCTCCCTCAAGGTCACACTGTTCTTAATGCACCCCAGGATACCATTGGCCTTCTTGGTCACAAAAGAACATTGCTGGCTCACAGTTAACTTCTTATTCACCAGGACTCCCAGGTCCTTCTCTGCAAAGCTGCTTTCTAGCAGGTCAGCCCCTACCTGCAGTAGTGCATGGGATTGTTCTTTCCTAGCTGCAGGACCCTACACTTGCCCTTCTTGAACTTCATCAGACTCCTTTCTGCCCAACTCTTCATCCTGTCTAGATCTCAGTGAATGGTAGCACAGCCTTCTGGTGTGTCAGATACTCCTTACAATTTTGTATCATAACCAAACTTGCTGAAGGCACATTCTGTCCCTTCATCCAGGTCATGGATGGATGTGTTCAACCAGACTGGACCCTGTACTGACCCCTGGGGAACACCGCCAGCTACAGGCCTCCAGCTAGACTCTGCGTTGCTGATCACAACCCACTGAGCTCTCATTCAGCTAGACAATCCAAGTTTTCCTGGATGTGAAGCAGGACAGACCAAGGCCATATCACCTGTGCTTTGTAAAAGCCATGGAAGTAGTAATGGGATGAATTAATAGATTCAGTGCTATTCAGCATTTTCCTCATGATCCTAGAAGTATAAACTCACTGCTGACAAAATATGGAGGCATTAGGAAGCTGGTAGAACGGCAATGATGAAGGGAAAGCATTTATGTAGAGGAGGTTGGATCACCTAGTAGATCAGATATGTTCAAATAAAAAGTCTTTTACTACAGACAAATGCAAAGTTATGCACGTGGAAACCAGATAGGAGATTAGGAGATGTGTAATCAGGAACTCTACCCTGGAAAACAGTAGGCTGAAAAGGATCAGGGTCATCAGAGTATGGAGTAGTTTCACTCCAGTGAGATACCGTGGCAAAAAAGGTTGAATTCAATCCTTCAATGCATAAACATGGGAATAGTGAGTAGAATTACCAGGTTGCTTTTCTTCGCTTTGTGGTACTCATGAGACTAATCATATACAGGGTATTTATTTTCAAAGGTTGTTGAAAAGCTGGGAAAGGTGCAAGAGAAGCTTGGTAATTATTCAAGATCTACAGTAAATGCCTTATTGTAGAAGACTTGCAGCACTCAGCCTGTCTGACTTTCTGAAAAGGAGATGATTTATGGCTTGCTTAATGACTTGGTACTGTTGGAGGCAGAAAACAGTAGCAGGAAAGGGCCCAGTGAAGACCAAGCATACTGAGGACTGAGTGCAG
Organism: Indicator indicator; assembly: GCF_027791375.1. Taxonomy (NCBI): domain Eukaryota; kingdom Metazoa; phylum Chordata; class Aves; order Piciformes; family Indicatoridae; genus Indicator; species Indicator indicator. The sequence continues at coordinate 47,831,484 of NC_072013.1, read as the reverse complement.
GAATTAGAAAGTGGAAAATGAGACACAGAAAATGATTAACCACTAGAACAAGTTAATGTGCTGAATTCTTCATCTCCTCATGTCTTCATTTAAAACTTGATGTCTTTCTTATCAGATTACAAATTGTCATGAGTTATGGTATTTAATATTGGTATATAGCTACAAAAATTGATGGTCTATGATATATATAAAAGGTCATTCTATGTGATGGTGATCTCTGAGATCCATTACGCTGTGGAGGAGAAATACATGTATTTATGATGATGATAAATATTCAACTTTCCCTCTGATCTACTCTTTAAGTGTTGCCATTCAATGATAACAAGATGAATTAAGGTTGTCAAGTGAAATAACAACAGAGACTAGAGGACTGTAAAAGCTCACAATTGATTTTATCTATAGATATTGCAGTAGATGGTCACTTCACCAGCTGAACTGGCATAATACATGGGAAATATGAGTTGCTGAGTAATTTCCTTTCCCCTTCTTTTTCCCTCTGCCTTTAGCTGTGATGTACACTTACGAACTGCTGCAGATTTGATCCTGAGAATCCTTGTAGTAGCAACCTGCATATCTGGGTGTCTAAATGCTTTTACGAATTGGGCCCGTGAGAACTTTCACTCTATATAATCTCAAAGCACTTTGGAGGCCTGCCAGGCTCTAGGGCAAAGCATGGGTACCGCTGATTGTGCACAGCCTTTCAACAGAACAGTTTAAATACGAAACTGAAGAATCTCATCACTAATGCAGCTTCAGGGGAAATTCAGGGAATGGAGAACAGAGAAGTGCAGGGTAGATAACTTGTATTTACAGCAGACAGATTATCTGACAGATTTAGCCACGCCTCTTGCTGCTTCAGCACTGTTTGTGAACAGCTTTTGTTCATCTCATGTTTTTGTTGTTCAAAAAGCCCTTGGCCTGTGGAATGTTCTCAAACAGCTCATTGTGAATATTTGATACATGGAAGTAGAGAGTCAAGCTGTGACTTTTTAGCTCTGAATCACCTTTATGCAGTCCTTTGACTCATCCACTTTCTACATAAATTCAAATCTCTGAGGAACTATTTTCAATTTCATTCATACTATTCAATTCCTTCCAACCTTCTTCAGTCTCTTTTTTTTATATTGCAACCCTTGTCTTCTCTATAATTTTCCTTCATCCATTCCCCTTGTCTCCCTGGTTTATTATCACTACTTGACTAATGTTTGAGAATTGTACTGTAAGTGACTTGAAGCAGACACGTATTTCAATGCAGTGCAGAGCACTTCACATACATTTTGTGTTGTGTAAATGAAAACTACAGCTTCAGAAATATTTAGTCTTTCAATTACATTTGGCAATATAATGTGTACTAGAGACAGTGTATGAAATATAATTATTTCATATAATTATCCCATCTCCAGTGCTGACATTCAAAAGCATTTTAGGTAAATCATATACCTTCTCGCTTCTCTGTCTCAGTTTCCTAACTAACTCAGAGCTATAGATGTGTCAGTGAAGTGCTAGCATTGGTTTCTTTGACATTCTAGAAACCCTTCACCTCTTTGCAAATTCTGTTTTCTACTGGTGTGTTTCAAAGCCTCCTAGGAAAAGGAAACGTGTTCCCTCTCTTACAGCCAGGAAAAGAGAAAAACAGAGAGGTGAATGTGAGGGCCTCCAAACCCTCCAAGATCTGTAATTTTCACATAGAACCATAGAATTATTTTGGAGAATTTTTTTGTTTGGAGAAGACCTTTAAGATCATTGAGTCCAATGGTTAACTAACTCTACTAAGTCTGGTCCTAAACTATGTCCCTTAGCACCACATCTCTGCGTCTCTGAAACACCTCCAGGAATGAAGATTCAACCACCTCCCTGGACAGCCTGTTCCGGTGTTTGGTAACACTTTCAGTGAAGAAGTTTCTTCTAATATCTAATCCAAACCTCCTCCGGTGCAACTTGAGGCCATTTCCTCTTGTCCTGTCACTTATTACTAGGGAGAAGAGACTGACACTCACCTTGCGACAACCTCTACAACCTCTAGTTGTAGAGAGCAATAAGGTTTCCCCTCAGCCTCCCATAATACTATTTGCCTTCTTGGCCACAAAAGAACATTGCTGGCTCATGGTTAACTTCTTATCTACCAGAATTCTCAGGTCTGTTTCTAGATGCAGGATCCTAAACTTGCCCGTCTTGAACTTCATCAGATTCCTCTCTGCCCAACTCTTTAACCTGTCTAGAGCTCAATGAATGGCAGCACAGCCTTCTGGTGTGTCAGCCACTCCTTCTAGTTTCCTATCATCAGTCCAAGCCACTTGAACTGAATAGGTAAGACTAATGGAGGTTCCCAATTTTCCATGTGCTCTGTTTTCTAGACTGGGGCTGGATTTACAGAACAGATGAGCATTCACAACTGGAATATAAATATAAGGAGCCATTCTCTGGTGAAAAATGAGATGCTACAAATCTGAAATTTATGATTTCTTTTAAGTGTAAGATGTCTGAACTTCAAATCCCAGTCTGCATACTTCACTGGGAATGACTATGTTGACAACATTTGTGATGCACTCAGGTACCATTGTAATGACCACATTAAAGATTTTCTGAAGAAGGAAATCAGAAAGAAAGAAATTTTCAGAGTAACAATTGCACCATAATTAAAACAAATTCTGGTGAGGGAATAAGCTCTGGTGGACACAGAATGGATGAGTGTGGAACCAGCTTGGGTATTGCTGCACTGCATTTTATAGTGTGCCCAGACAAAAGAGTATAGTAGCAAGCAAATATGATCATGCTGCTTTCCAAAATGTTGCCATTCAGGTGTGATGTGGCACCCAAATAAATCCTTCCAGAGTCAGACAGGAAGGTGCAGACATCTGAGGTGGCTTTGGGCACATGTAGAGAGGAACTAGATCAGGTGTTATATACGATCTGCATTATTGCAGATAAAGGCAACGCAGGCATGATAGGATTAACAAGATCACCTGCATCTCCTTTGCCTGTTTACAAGTGGCTGCAGAGGGACTTAGAGCATACGTAGGTTGCTGCAAACTCTTTTCACCTTGGAGCCAGCTACCTGTGTACATACCTGGAAGCTCTGCACAGAAGGGTGCTTGCCCCTGGCACTAGGCCTTAGAGAGCTCCAGCCTCCTGGTGAATGCCTGATAAAAGGGCAGTTCTAGAAATCCTCTCCTTTGTCTCTGAGGTTCATCCTACTCCCATCTTCCTTGTATTATAATCTCAACTCTATTTCTTTTCTCTATTTCTTTTCATCCTCTTCCATTACTTGCTCAGGCTGAAACAAACAAGGCTGGACAGAAAAAAATAATAGCTTTTCGGAACCAGCTAATGCAGATGGGGAGAGCTGAATAAGTTCTTGGGTGTACATCACCACTCCCAGCTGCTTGCTCTAACATTTTTCCCTCCTTCCTCTCCCCTCAGCACAGTACAGTGTTTGCCTTCATTCCCTTCACCCCTGCCTGTCTCCTTCTTCATGTCTCAATCTGGGAGCCCTCTCCTTTCTTCTTACTTCCTCCTTCCTCTCTCTGCTTGCTGTGACTACACAGCAGAATACAGATTTTGTATTCCTTACATGTGATTCTCATTTTTTCCAGTCCATCTCTGGTTGTTGATTTCTCCTTCTCGTACATGACTATATCTTAGTTTTCATCTTCCTTTCTCTTTGACTTTTCCTCTTATCCTTGTAAGGCATTCTTTCCTCTCAAGCTGTAAAATGTTCATGCTATCTCATACTGTAAAATGATCTCTGTCACACTCTCTTGACTATGACTCTAGCACAGTGCTCAGTGCTTTCTAAATGATGCTGTCCTCTGTATCTGCCTAATCAGATATAGTATTTTAGAGGTGCTTCTTAGAACATCAAAGATGCCATATCTATCTTAGTATTTTTCATCTCAGCTCTGTTGAAATACACATGAAACATTTTATGTTTTTCACACCCAGTTTGAGCTCACCAGCACAGGCAGCACTGTACAGATTGGTTGCTGAGATAGGGCTGGCTGAGCACTATTCTCTATTTCCCCTTTAAAATGCTCCATCTTTCTGATACTCTCACAGTGAGGTTGTGCAGTCAGGTGACTCGCTGACAGGCTGGTTTGCTGCATTGTGGCATCCTCAGAGCAGCAACAGTGGTTTGCACACAGAGCCCTCCCCAGGCAAAGACTGAGAGGAACTATGCAAAGCCGTGCCATTTTTTGAGTGTGCAGCCTCTGCTGGTCCTGCAGTTTCAGGGCTGAAGGAACAGTCTGAGAGATACCTGCCATTGACAGAGTCACTGCAGCCAGACATCTTGAGAATCCTTTGATATAACTGCCTCATGGCCTGCACAGACCCAATGTTACCTCATCACTGGGACCATTTATTACTGATATCAGGAATGCTGAGTCATTAAACAGAGGTCACAAAACCATCAATATTCTGCTAAAAACATCAGTTCATCTTTTCTGATACTACAGAAAGCAGGAGAGACCAGGAAACCAGGTGTCTGTGAGAAAATGTGACCTGCATCAGAGGACTGGGAAGACCAGAGAAGAGCCCAAAGTCAGTAGCTAATGAAGAAAGGCAGGGTGTTGCTTAAACACAGGTCTTTGGGCTTAGGATCAATTGCCACATGCAAGTCTGTATCATTTGAGGTTACCATTTCACCCCACAACACTTTGATTTCTCCTGCTGTAAAGGAACACACCTAAAAATCTCCCTCATTTCTGTCAGCAAACTGTAAGGCACTTCAGAGGCATTAGCTAGCTAATCCTCACTGCAGAGACTGGCTGTTACTTCCATGTTTCAGAAGGAAGGCAGCAGCAGTACAGAGGGGTCATTTGTTTGCTCATGAACTCTGGTTCAGGACTGCAATCTCCCAATTACTAATCCTAGCACAAGGTGGCTGTTTTTTTCTCTCATCTTTGTTATTGTTTTTAGTTTTTTTCCTTTCTCCCAGTGTTGTTATGTTGCTAGAGAGTTAATGTAGATAGAGAAACTAATTCATTTTACTACCCATACTTTATATTCTGACTCCTCTTCCCCAGGCAATTTTCTGAATCTGAAGAGATCCTTCTGTGTGAAAAAACACTTCTTCAGATTACGTTTCACTATTTTAAGAGTGATGCTGCAGACAAATATTTCCTTTGATAGTGGTGTTTGATTTCCTGCACTGCAGGGACGTTTTGTCAGCGTCTAAATTCAACAGCAGGCACATGGGGGTTATGTTCCATAGAAGCCCGGTGCAGGGGGTATTTTTGTTACGGACTTCTTCAGAAGAGTACATGTAAAGAACCGTGGGACTCGCCAGCCAAGAAGCGCTGCCACACGGTGCTCCCAGGCAGTGCAGACACTCCAGGTTTTTGGGGAGCTTTTTGAGTGGAGCGTTCCCACTACGCACCTGAGCACACACCTATCCACCCAGGCATGCCCCAGTTCTCTAGCGGTGGTATGGCTGCCTCCATGAGCTTCCCCCTCGCTGAGTTTAGGCTTTCTTACCCGCGCTGGTCCCGGCAGGCCTCGGGGGCAAAGCATGGGGCTGTGCTCTCCCGGCTGCAGACGGAGCAAACCGGCCGCACCTCCGCGGGAGGGCGTGAGGCCGGCGCCTCCGGGTGAAGATGGCGGGGGCTGTGCGGTCCCTGCCCCATTGTTGGGGAGGCAGTGCGGGACAGTAGGGAAAGAGTTAAGGGAAGGTGGCGGGGCAGGCCGGCTGTCGGAAGCGAGCATGTGCAGATTGCAACCGCATCCATACTACGGGCGAGTGTCACTGGCACACTTCACCTCCCGCAGCCGCCGGCCGCAGGGCACCCATGGACACCGGTGAGGCGATGAGCCGCGACGCGGCCGTAGAGGGGGCTGGCGGGAAAAGCCGCGGCATGGGCACCTGCCCTCGGCCTGCCGCCGCCGCACCCACGGCTGCCTTGCCGGTAGGTGCACGGCGCCCGCGGCGGCTTCTCAGCCGAGCGGCGGAGGCAGATGCGCTGCCCGGGGCGGAAAGGCGGGGGCGGTCTCCTGGCGCCGATGGTTTTCTCATTCGGGCGGCTGGAGGGCAGTGCCGCTGCCCGGCCGCGCTTCCCGCCGCGCGAGCGTCACGCGGGGAAGCCGGGCGGACGCCGGCCTGAGCTAGACAAAGGCGGGCGGCGGTGCCCGGGCGGCGGAGCGCCAGCTTCCCCGCCCGCCGGCTGGCCCCGTGGGGGGCCCCGGGGAGGGCCGGCGGGGCCCGCGGCCCGGGCGCGGGTTGTCGCCCTCTCCCGAGGAGCATAGCCGCGCGGCGCGGCCTGAGAACAGCGGCCCCCGGAGCGCTGCCCGCCTCACCCCCGCCGGATGGGCCTCGCTGCCCCGCGCAGCCCCTCGGGGCGAGCGCTGGGGCGGGGGCGCAGCGGGTGGCTCGCGGGCGTTGCTCGGGAGCTGCTAGCCCAGCTCGGGGAGGTGCGCGGGTGTTCCAGGGGAGCGGAGTGGAAGAGTTATTGAAATTTGAGCAGCTTTTCACTGAAAAATGCCACTTTTCTGGCGAAATGCAATATTTGGAAACATCTTCTTGTACTGATTTCAGTAAAACTTTTATTTAAGGAAAGCCGAGATAAATCTGAAGCGGCCCAACACTTGCAGAATAGAGTTGGGGGTTGGGAGCTGGCTGTGGTCCTCTCAGTGACTTTTCTGTAACCTTGTGAATTAGTGGTATGTATAAAGCCTGGAGGTCAGGGAACTGGATATTATCGTCAGCTGAAAATTAGTTTTTTTATTTTTTATTACTCTCAGGATATTTGGTCTTATTCCATTTTTGGTATGGAAAATATTCAGAATAGCTGATTTTTGGTGAAATGGAAAATCTTATTCCTTCTGTCCCCCATTCTTTGCACTAGGATTTTGAAAATTGTCTCTAGGATGCTTCGGAGCAAGGATGCTGGAAGGCTGATCTATCCCTCTCTTGCCTGAGCATTACACTGGGACTTTGTAGATCACATTGGGCATTGCTGACCCCAGACTACCAGGCAAATACAAACTTAAGATTGCTAATTATGTAACAGAAGCAGTATTACTCTGTCACAGGCAATATTTTGTATTATTCTCTGACATCATTTATTTGACAGATTTGTCTTGTTTCTCTTTTAATTCAGAGGGGAAAAGCAGTCCCTGCAGGGGCTGAATTTTTTTGGAGGCAAAGTGCTAACAGCTCTGTGACTGCCAGCGCTCTATACATTGAGGCTTTGCAAGGAAAGTGGATTGCCCAAAAAGCTCTTGTTCTGTGGTGTCCAGGAGGGCAAATGCATTTAATATACATACAGCATTAGTCAGAGATGGGGCTAGCTATGGTTTGGTGGTGAATATGAAGTCTTGGGAAAGAAGAAAACCCAACCAACCAACCAAAAAACCCAACTACCATAAAATTATTAGAAAACAGAAAGGGAAGACTTACAGACATGGAATTGTTAATGCCTGTACCCACTTTCAACTAGCATTGAGGAAAGCCCTGTAGTCTGTAAAGGGAAAACCATGAAGTCCATAATACAATCTGATGCCCAAGGCACATCCTGAATGTCCTTTCTGAATCCCAGCACCTAGTAACAGGGAGAAGGCATGATCTCTTCCTTGCAGGCATGTCAGTTTTTCTCTGTGTGGTGACAACAGCATGCGACTGTGGATAAATTAAGATTGTTCGTTTAATTTGAAAGTAGATACTTTCTTTCTGTGGAGCTTTGTGTGTATGTCTGCAAGTTTCATAGTATTATGTGGAGGCTTCCACAGAAGAACCTGGAAGTTAACCCTCTTTGAAAAGGGGAGACTAAGGTACAGGAAGGTGGCGTTTCACAGGTAGAAGCTGATTTGAAACACAAGAGTTAGCTCCAGATCCTTTGGTTTAACTAGAAGTGTAATAAACAGCTTATTCATTGTCAATGAAGAATTTTGAGATCCTCTGCTTACAGGCATACCATAGTGATTGGTGGAAGGTGAATAGAGGGGCAAGCAGGTGTTGAGGTTGTATTGCTTGTGACTGTTTAACATCTTGCTGAGTCTATGGCAGCAGGTCCATAGCTATGTTGAGCAGGATTGTGGTGGAGGTGGAAAATGAGCTGTTTCATTGGGAGAGTTCAAAATTTGGTGTTCTTGCAGCCAGTCCTACATTAGGTTTACAGAAACTATCACGGGGAGCTAAAACAAGAGTTGTGGATAGCTCATTGGCATGTGGGTTTAGAGGAATCCATGTGTATCCAGAACTGTGCATGCATATGGAAATGATACCTGATAGTGGGGACTTTGGTTTTGCTGACAATGTCATAACATGATGTGGTGCTGAGCAGCGAAAGGCAAATTTAACCTTGAAGGCACAAGTGTGTTCCTCACTTTGAGCATAAGACTGGAAGAGTTTTTTGTTTAAGGTGGTGGACTTGACAGTCTTTAAATGGAGGTCTCTTTTTACAGTCTTTCAATTTAGCATCTTGGAGAAGTTGTAAGGAGTAAAGATGTAGAGATCCTTCTGGCCTAGTGATTTGTGGATCTACTTACTTTCGCACATCAAGAGCTCTGGAGCGAAGTTATTTTCAGTATCCTATGTGTGCTTGTAATACCTGTCCTTTTGCTTAAGACAGTGGCTGTACTTGAGTGCTTCAAGGCTGCCGGCAGTCACTACATTGTGTCCAGGAAGGGCATTTCCTCTCTTGATATCATTAGATGAATTTAGTTTTTGCCTTCCTCTGAAGTGAAACGAGCAACAATAGGGGACTGAGCATGCCAAGAAGGAGGAGGTCTAGGGGCAGTGGGGGAGAGGGAGAGGAAACTGTGCACTCTTCCCAGGGGAAAACCAAAGTTTTTTGCTGTCACTCTGTGCTTTGATGGCAAGTCTTGTTTGTGTCTTCAGAATCACATAGAATCTGAGGCCAGGCTTTTTAGGTTTTCTCTTTTCTCTGCAGCATGGGATTGGTCACTAAGGGTCATCTGTGTGAGACTCCTTTGAACGGTCCTTTACCAGTTTTGGAGTTGCTACATTGTCTGTGGCCTGATTTCTTGAGCTCTTTTTTCATGGTATGCAAATCTCATCTTTTTAGACTAAAGGACTTCTGTCCTTATCCAAGTTGCTCAGCTCCGTGGCAAGAAACTACATGAAATTTTAATAACCTCTGATATGCAGGAGGTTTGACTAGGGTCGTTTCTGTTCTTAAACTTTCTGACAGAAGAAAGAATTTTTTTCCTCGTGGAAGATGAAGTATCCTGAAAAAACTATTAAAAAAGAGAAGCCTAGTATCTTGAGGAGGCCTAAAAGGGTAATGGCATGAAAGAGACCTACTTGTTCTGATGGTGAAATCATAAAATAATGGGAAATTTTATTGTTGCCATTGCCAATCTTAACTTAGGATTCTTTGGTTTTGAATTGCATCTAATAAATGCCATACTTAAGAAAATTACATTAGGCCCTTGTGTTGTTGTTTCTGTTTTTTTGTTCAATCTCAAGCAGCCTGCTATTACATGGTAAGAGAAGACAGGTAACAGCATGACTAATTAAAGCATGACAGTGCCTCATTCCCTAGGACTAATTATTCTGTAGAAAATGGGTCAATTACTTAGAGCAATTATTTGCCAGCAGGAGCCTGGAAGAACCTGTTGTTACTCCTCACCTTCCTTCTGAGGGAAGCACTGCCCACCTCCATAGGCAGTTGGAATATCTTGGTAAGCTTTCAGATGCCAGAGCCGAGTCTTGCAGATGGGGAAATGGCAGCTGAGCAAACTTAAATGTGGTCCATTCTGTCCTGTATGTTCCTGTATAGCTTCAAAATGAAGCAGTATCCAAGAGGCATTCCTGAGTTGGATCTGAAGTGAAAGGCATGAAGTTGAGCAATACCGGTAGGAGTTCTCTTTCAAAATAAAATTTTCCTTTTGTGGAAAGCGAGGCATTTTTCCTTACTTTTTCTGAAAGAAGATTGATTATCTAGATAGCTTATGTTTTCCCACTTAAAGGTATTATCTGCTTGTAGCTTGCTTTGTATGAGTTTGTAAATTATCACTTTTTACTTCTCAGATGTGCTTCCTATATGTATTTTCGTATTCTCTGGTGGCTTTGTTGCCTGACTGGCTTGCTCTTGGCTCAGCAGGCTCAGTACAGATCGGGAGGGGGAGTGGAGTGCTGCTTTGTCTTGTACATCAGAAATAAACTGGTCTGCTTTTCACATGTCTGTGACAGTATGTCAGGCAGGAGTATCCAGATGGTTTCCAAGCTCCTAGGTAAGGTGGTTGTGCAGGCAACAAGAAAGAGTCCTGAAACAAAGTGGGCAAAGACTTTGGCTCTGTAGAAACAGATACCAACATCTGTGTCAACAGGGAACAACGTGCTCTTTCTGGTTAGTGTGCTACATTCCTGGTTGTTAATGATAGACCCAATAATGTCTAGTGAGAGCCAGAACCTATGCACCTCGGTCTGGCTAAAATGAGTATAAAAGACGTGTATTTGCAGGTGCATGCTCCTCTTTAACCTGTTCTTAGAGGCTAAATAAAAGCTAGACTGCTTTAGAAATATGTTTGTAGTTACATCTAAGTAAGAATACCTGTCAGTTACTAGTTTGGAGGTGCCTAATCATTGCATAGAGAAGTGTTTTATGTTACCTTATCTTTCATTTGAGGTTTTTATTAGTGTCAGTGCACAAGAGTTCACCACAACCTTGTTTGAAAACTCCCCCGCCCTCACAGGCTTCTGTCAAAGCTGGATTAAATGACTGAGGGAATCTTCCCTACCACAAATGCTGTCTTCCTTTCATTGCATAAGAGCCAAGTATTAGTAGTCCTTAGGTAAGTGTTGATAGCATAGAGTGGTGAAGCTGCTGTTTGACTCCTTCCTTGCTGGATCTTTGATTTCAGGTGCACCATATATTGAAGCTGGTCTATATGAAGCTCTCAAGTGGAGCACGATTTTGTCCTGTTGCCCTTGACTCTGCTGGAAGCATGAAGGAGATGAAGAAGTACATCTGAAGGAGGAAGTTCTCAGTTTAGGGTAGTTGTGTCATGGTGCTGTGTTTACTGCTAAGTGTCTTCTAGGGGTGCGGAATTTGTTTTGATTTTTGTAACTCAGAATACATGCACAGAAGATGATCAGACTCATTTAACTCCACCAGCCTAATCTGGGCTAAGAAATACTGGCTGGGGCTGTGTCTATGCAGAGCCCTAGCTAGGCTGTCTCCTTGCTGCTTGTGGCAGAGAGTGCCTGATGATAGTGTTTTCACCTTGATGACCAGCTTAGCAAAGCTGGGTTTGCTTAACCCATGGGATACCTTACACCATGTATCTTTGAATTTTGTGTCAGCAGAGGTTTTTGGTAAGGATGCTTCCAGTAAGTTCTAGAGGAAGAAGAGTTGTTTCTTCTTGTGATTTCTGCTGTTTTCAAGATGTGTATATAGTTTCCCCTAGTGGCATGATAGATACCATGTGATTTGGTTTATTTTGATCCAGGAGTCCTTTCTGATGCCAGTCTTGCAGTTAAGCTTTTAATTGGAAGTGGACTTGTACAAGAGCCGCAGGATGTAGGGCACAGTTTATGGCAATACTTGAGTGTCTTCTAGGAAGAGGGGAGCAACTGTGAAGGTAATATAACGATTACTTAGTATAGAGCTTGGCTGTTGTTGCTTTTGATTTTCCTTTGCTGCTCATTACTTTACTATGAAGAAGAGATGCTAACTTTCCAAAACAATTTCAGTCGCTTGAGCTGACAGAGGCTAGTGTAGTGTCAGGAGTGCCCTGGGCAGCTAAGCTGTTGCTGTTCTGTGCAGTGGAAGACTCAGATGTGTATACAAAGTAGGCAGTTTACTATGATACATTATGTGGATGTGCAAAAAGTCAACTTCTTGAAATCAAAGTCCTCCTGTTAGATAATTGTATCCTCTTGGAAACAATGCCTCAGTTTGGTGTTTGTGCTGTTGGCTATTATTGCTTGCCATACAGGAAACTTAAACGCTTAATTCTTTTGTAGATTGTCTGGACTATCTAGACTGTAATTAGTTTGTCAAAGATCAGATCAGTAAGTAGAGTGCATGTTGATTTCTAAAAATGTCATGTATGCACATGTTCAGATTCAGCTCTGATTTTCATGGTATGAGCTCCAAGAACTGCCATAATGTTTAGTACTCCAATCTCAACTTTCAGTATGCTACTGTGTGTGGAGTGGTGAGAGTAGGTATTTTTATTTTCTTTTTTCTTCTCCAAACTATGTATCAGACATAGAAGACTGAAAAGTGTGTCGTTCTGATGGGAGAAATGTGGTTTTCTTGATTTGAAATCCTTGTTTTGAGAAATAACGACTGGACAATGTCATGACAATGATTAAAATTTGCTACTCTCTGGATCAGGGCTTAGCAACATTGGAGTACTTAAAAGCTGTAAGTGCTAACAGCAGCACTTCCATGGCATCTTTCATCTGAGAAGCTCTCTATTAATGAATTTTCAGTGTGTCTCTGTGAGACTGGTGTTATTAGTGTCATTTTGCAGGCAAGTAGATAAAATAAAATGCTTGTATAAGCACATTCAGCAGGCCAGAAAAAAGCAGGAATAGAATTCAGGAATACTAATGTTTCAACCTGTTTTTGAGCTGCTGTCTTGTACTTTCTCTTCTGCCAGAGAAGAGACTAAAGTTGTTAATTTTGGTAGCTTTTTCCTTTGCACCCACCTCCCATATTTTTTTTTTCCCCATAGGGTTAGGCAGCATAAAAGTGATACATTATTATGCAACATATCTAAGTGTGCATGTGATAAATGAAAGAATGGTAATCAGATAAGTTGCTAGGCAACAGTACCCTGTCTTCACTTACCAAAAAGCCAATGAGTGTGCTTTCATGATGTAACATGTGTTCTGTATTTCTTCATAAAGCAAGTGTAGGTGGACTTCTGTAAAAGTTGCTCCTTTTTATTCACCTGCTTAACCTGCCATATGTTGTGAGGTCAGATTTGACCTCAGTTTTAGATAAAAGTATTCACAGGACCTGAAATCAACAGAAAAAAATACTAGGATAGAATCATAGAATCAGTCAGGGTTGGAAGGGACCACAAGGATCATCCAGTTCCAACCCCCCTGCCATGGGCAGGGACACCTCACACTACATCAGGCTGGCCAGAGCCTCATCCAGCCTGGCCTTAAACACCTCCAGGGATGGGACCCAACCACCTCCCTGGACAACCCATTCCAGGCTCTCACCACTCTCATGGGGAAGAACTTCTTCCTCACTTCCAGCTTTATTCCATTCCCCCTAGTCCTGTCACTACCTGAGATCCTAAAAAGTCCCTCCCCAGCTTTCTTGTAGCCCCCTTCAGATATTGAAAGGCCACAAGAAGGTCACCTCGGAGCCTTCTCTTCTCCAGACTGAACAGCCCCAACTCTTTCAGTCTGTCCTCACAGGAGAGGTGCTCCAGCCCTCTGATCATCCTGGTGGCCCTTCTCTGGACACCTTCCAGCATGTCCACATCCCTCTTGTAATAGGGGCTCCAGAACTGGACGCAGTACTCCAGGTGGGGTCTTAAAGTACTCCAGGATGAGCTCTTAAAGATAATGAAGCATATGTTTGTAAGTGTATTTAAATAAATAACCATTCCCTCTCAAGGGTCCAGTAGGTCTTTGGTGGTTCAAGTAATTCACAGCTCATCCTTTGGGACTGTGAAAAATAAGACAATGGGTGAGAGATTTGTGTTAAAAGACACATGGCAGGGATATGTGGCAAGCCATGAGAAGTCTTAAAACACTCCCAATGACCCATTAGCCCAGAAATGTTGACAACTGTGGTAACATGTGAAAACCTGAATGCAAACCCAGCTGGTTCGTTTTCATTGCCTTAGCAGAAACAGAATGGAAAGAACTTAAGCAGGGATAAGTGTACGCAGAGGAAAAAGTAAGTGAGAGTCTAATAATATAAGACAGACCTAGCAGTATGAGGGAATTTGATTGTGTTTTTTGAAACCCTTTTAATTTTTTTTAAGAAGACAGATTGTGGGATAACAACAACAAAATATAGACTCTTGGCAGTCATTCTAAACAAACACATTTCTGCTTTTGTTGATAAAAAGCCACAAAAGCATTTGCAGATACTGTAGCTGTGGGCATCTGCCCAAGCCTTTTTGGCTATTGGGTGACAGTGTGGCTTTTAAAAGAAATCTGAAACTCTGAAGGTCTACTGTGCTTCTCAGGGCTTTTTGTAGAGATAGGGGACCTACCTGGAGGTATCTGGGAAAGGATGCACCTAACGTTGGGAATCACTTGATTTTCAAGTAGCTGAAAGTTGTTGCTTTTACAGAGTTCTTTTTCCAATTACTTTGTTGTTGTTGTTTCAGAAGGGAGGTATTTCCCTTTCAGGAGGTGAGGACTGTGTAGCAGTGCATTTCCTCTCCTATAAGGACAGACTGAAAGAGTTGGGGCTGTTCAGTCTGGAGAAGAGAAGGCTCCGAGGTGACCTTATTGTGGCCTTCCAGTATCTGAAGGGGGCCTACAAGAAAGCTGGGGAGGGACTTTTTAGGATATCAGGTAGTGATAGGACTAGGGGGAATGGAATGAGTCTGGAAGTGGGGAGATTCAGGCTGGAGGTGAGGAAGAAGTTCTTCCCCATGAGAGTGGTGAGAGCCTGGAATGGGTTGTCCAGGGAGGTGGTTGGGGCCCCATCCCTGGAGGTGTTCAAGGCCAGGCTGGATGAGGCTCCTGCCAGCCTGATCTAGTGTGAGGTGTCCCTGCCCATGGCAGGGGGGTTGGAACTGGATGATCCTTGTGGTCCCTTCCAACCCTGACTGATTCTATGATTCCTATGTATCTCTCTGAGGTAATGCAATCTGGGAAGGAAATTCAGCCAAACCTACCATGTTTTGTGCTCTGTCTACCAGTCTAGGTTCAGAGATGTTCAGATGCCAGCTGGCCTGTGTGTATGTTCAAGAGTCCTCATCAAAAGGCATGTTGGGACTTCAGTCAAAAGTGAAATCTGCATCGCCCTCACTGTAAGTCTTGTCAGGGCAGGGTGAGTTTCTGAGAAGACAGATGCTTGCTTTCTATTTCCAAATTTGGTACTTCCCAGGAGAATCCCAGATAAGACATGTAGCAGTGTTGTGACTTGGTTTCTCTGTTGGACTATTGATCATTGGATAGCTGCGTGGACTTCAGTTTTTGGGTTTTGAGCACTCTGGAAATTATGAAGAAAACAGAAGAAGGAACACACAAGTAACCACTTCCCAGTCAGGAATTTGGTTTCCTTTTTGTTTGCTTGTTGTCTGTATTCTAATTTGATGAGCAGGACTTCTAAGTAATACTAATATACAGTCCCCAGCCTGCTGACAATATGAATGTTGGTGTCTATGTTAGAGGAACAGTCAGAGCATGGGCAAAGGCTATTTGGGAAGCCTGAGTCTGGCCTAGTAGTAGATTTCAGATTGTAACTACTATGCAATTGAGTGGTCATACCACTGTTGCTGTTTTTCAGGGTTTTGTTGTTGTTAGTTTTTGTTGTTGTTTTCTTACTACAAACACTGCACATTTTTAATCAGTAGTATTTGAACACAGGAAATTCATTTATTTACAAAAGAAAAAACAAATCTCCTTTTCTGACCAGTTTAAGTGTTGTAGTAATTATGTGAGCTTTAAGGTTGAACCTTTATCTTCAGTTCTGTCTCTGCTCATGTGTGTTAAAACATAGTTTTTCCTAACCAAGAATTTATTAAATGATTATTTTCTTTCAAATTTAAGTTAAATGTGTAACTGAAGGTATGGTTTCTCCAGCATGAGTTCATAGAAATGAAGCTTCTTCTGAAAAAGGAACTTCTTTCTGCTGGATGGTAGCCAGTGAGCCAACTCTTAAGAGGTAATGCAGCTGAGAACTGCATTGGGATAGCATGGAGGAAGCATTCACATGACTGATGAGCTCCTTGGTCTGTCTTCCCGGTGAAGCCCCATGGGTGACCTTAATGCTTGTGCCAAGGAAAGGCCTGTGTTGTCCTAAAGTTAGGTTGGCTTGAAGCCAGTGTTTCTGCATTGAAGGATTTAGGAGTGTGTTGCAGAGTTTTTTGATGTTGTTTGTTGGGGCTTTTTTTGCTTGTCCCGTATGATTTTGTTCCTCATTGTCTTACAATTTGGATTATAGATAAGTAGATATTACTATCTAATAATAAAAATATTAAAATAAAAATAGTAAAAAGTGTACTCATTGTCTTTGTAATTCTAGGGGAACACTTTGAAAACTTTTCTTTGCATGTCTGATAAGTAGTTCAATACAAAGCTATATTCAACTGCGACAAAATGTGTATAATGAAAGTAGAATACATGCAAATAATCTTTAGGAACATCACTTTTAGAACAATTTATAGCAGAGCTAGCTAACAAACAAGTTCTTTCCAAAGCTGATCTACAAAACACCTAGCTGGTAAAACAGCAACTGTTTCTCATAATAGGGGAGACTCCACAGTAGATAAAAGCCTCAGTGCATAGGCAGAAGGTGCTAAATGTATCTCTATAGTACCCATGTTGCATTGATGTATTTGGTAGTTTTAAGCTCTTTATTGCTGTGTTAATCTTGGAGGGAAGATTTTTGTGGGAAGATTAGTTATTTAATCTTCATTTTTGATTGGAGTGTTTTGGTAGTTCAGTGTTACCTAAACAAAAATAGTGTTGTGTTGTGGGTTTTGTTGTTGTGTGGTTTTTCTTTTTTTTCAATGTTTTATTTTAGGGAAAATATTTCTTTTGAATTCTTGTTGGGACTTAGGTGCTCAAAAACTCTCAGATTCATTAGGCTAACATGAAGATCCCATTTGTTACAGTCTGACACAAATGTCCTTGTTCTAACTTCTTCACATGCAATTAATCCAGAAAAATGCTATGTATAGGCAAGGCCTTGGAGTGTAAGAGCTGTGAGGCTGACATCAGTACAATGTTACATACTTGAGTGTTGGAGCTGGCACCTTGAGTTGTGGCCTCTGTGAAAATAGGGAGCCTGGCATCCTGAATGTCAGTGCTCCAAAAGAAGCAGAAGTACAGCTCCAGCTCATGGACTCTGCTTGGTTGGGTCATGCAGCTGTGCTGCCCAGGCCCAGAATGGAGGTGTAAGGCAATGGGTCACTGGAGCAGGGGGAAGAGGCAGTGCCACTCCCCCCGGGAATGGGCTAGAGTGGAGGGTGGGTGGCATTGACAAGGGCCTGCTTACACAAAGGCCATGCTCTGGTTCAGGGAAGGGAGAAGAAAAGCGTGGTGATTGGAGATGGGAAGAGATAGGGAGGCAATGTTAGGAGAGGGAGGATGAGGGTGAAGAGGAGGCAGCAGTACCCCCCAAAAGCTAGGGTACTGGCCAGGAAAACAGAGATAAAGCACTTTCTGGTAGACCCTTCAAGGGTTAACTGAGACTTTGGCTGAGATGGTAGCAGTGAGAAACCTTTGGTCACTGGCTCCAGTGAACTTGTTCTGTATGTTTGCTGTGGCAGGGATCCATAAGGACAGTGGAGAGCTGAAAGGCTCAGCCTCACCAGAGGAGGGGCAGCTGCCAGGGAACCACCCTGGGCAAGAAGCAAATTCAGATGCCTGCCTGGGGCTCTGAAGAAGCCAGGTCTTGCAGGGCCCAATGTACTGTAGCTAAGCTATCCATATGCACAGCTCTTTCAGTGTTTAAAGCCTCTTTTGTACTGTGCTTTGTTAACGTCAAACTGTACTTCTTTGGTTTAGGAAGGCTGTCTGCTTGGTGTATTAGCTCCCGGTCACACACACCTAGCCTGAAAACAACTGGCATCTGAAACAGCTCAGACTTGCTGGAGGCAATCTTGTTGACCTGCGCATGCTGTGAACCAGGAGCTGACCAAGAAGTGGGAGAACTCCAGGAATTCCTTCTTGGCAAAGGTAAGGGCTGGAGGGTAAAACTCATGGGAATGCACTCACAGACTGGAAAACCAGAGCAGTTGCGTGAGTACAGAGCTAGATGGGACCTTTGAAATTTAAGTACATAGAATACATAAAGGATGGTCAAGGTGGGAAGTTACTTCCATCAGTTCCAACTGTAGGATTCTTTCTGGAAGTGTAAGATGGCTGTTTGCACACATCACCCTTGATTTCTGTCTGCTTTGAGTCACATCGGTCTGCTTGCTTGTAATTTGTATTGCTAACTTAATGCTGGTGATGTTGTCTCTTTAAAACCTTACACTTGAATAGCCTTAGACAGCTAAAACAATCAGGACAGTGGAGCATTATCTCTCAGCTAAACCAGAGCAGTAGGTGAAGAGCAGAGGATTGCTCTCTCCAGCGGTAAGAGCACAGGTGGGAGTTGGATGATGAGGAATCTATTCCTGGCCCTAACAAGCAGTGCAGTCTCTGCACCTGATTCACAAGTGTGCTACTCTACTAATCTTGGTAGGTTTGTCTTGCCACTCTCCTGTATGTATGGCAGTCTGTCACACTTGCACAGAGCGGATGTAAAATGCTGTCAAATCAGAAGGGTAATTTATATTGCAGAGCAAAATTTATATTGATCCTAGCAGGTGGACTGGACATAGGTGGGACCAGAGTGACGATCTCCAGAACCTGCAGCATTCTCAAAGCACTCTGTTTATCTGCAGTGTGCAATATGGTGCCCTAACAGGAGGTTAAGCATGGGTGTTCTGATACAGTTTGCAGCAGTTCAGGCTACAGTATTGTTTTCCTTGTGACTAAGGTTTCATGGATAAGTCAGGCAGAGTACTTTAACTGGGAACTCATTTTGAGTATGCAGGTGCTGTGTATCAGCAATTCTGATTAATATAGCACCTTCCTCCCTCAGCCTGTCCTATCTCAGGGGTCTTATTATCCTCTCTTAGTGGTAGTGCCCAGAAGATCCTATGCTGGATATTCTGTTGTCCCACTCCTGTAGATATTCTTCCTGTGACAGACCCCTGAGACTGGGGAGCAGATCCATCAACTGCTGAAGGAAAGAAGTATATTTAACAGTGTGGATAAGCAGGGCCGGATGCTATCCTGAGCTCCAGCTGTGATCTTGTGGCCCATTGTGTAGCTCAATACAGAGCTTTAGTTGGTCAAAAAGTGTAATCTCCTGAGTGGTACTGACCAGTGCTGCAAAGTTAATGGCAAAGCAAGTGCCGACAGCTTACTGGGAAGGCTGGTGGTGATGGGCTGAGCCTTGGAATGAGTCCAGCCACTTTGTCAATAATGCAGCCATGAGTACTTCTGAAGAAGGCTGCGCCTGACAGGTGCACTGGTGTATGGTACTATTGCTGTGAGTAGAGCAAATGCTTATTGCCTGCCCTCAAGAACCATCAAAAGAAGCACAGACATCTCTTATTACTGTTGAAACAAAACCTGAGTGCCATATAGGCACAAGAAACATAGATCCATTGGCAGCAGAACAAGATTATTAATCATGCATTTCTCCAGTGCCTCTTGTGTGTTCCATCCACTTGGGCCATTCAGGATGCTCTCTGCTGGAGATGCAGACAGATATGCTTCCAAAGCCATCAGAACACAACCCTGAAGACTGTGAGCACCAGCTTGTCCTTTATGAAATGGCTTGTGACATCCTTCAGAACACAGAAGTAATCTTTGATCATCCTGTAGGCTGTTAGTAGAAACTCCTGTAACACCAGCAACGCTGGGATGTGTCAGGTAATGCCAGCATGGAACTGGCCATGAGGCGAGAGTAATGAGTTAGGACCGAGCTGGAAGCACTGGCTGCTCTGGCCCATTTTGCAAACAAGGAGGTGGGGGGCTGCAACTTTTGTGCAGATTTTTTTTTTTTTTTAAGAGAACTTAGTGTGACAGTTTGTTCCTAGCTCTGTCTTGCTGAGGAGCTGAAGTGTCATTCTAAAAGTTCCTTAAGCACAGGCAGGGGTTTTCTCTCCACACTGAGTGCGTTGGTGGAGAGGAGCTTACTTAAATGGCTTTTTAGGAACATCTGTGAAATGTGTATTTTTTTTCTCAACTTGCTTACAAGTCGTCATTTGTCTAAGTAATGGTTGTCAGTTGGAATCTGAAGTTGAGAGGTGCTGAGGAGCTGCAGAGACTAAACTTTTCCTATTTTCCTTCTGCATCTTCCAGAGTTGCTCTTGGTTTTTAGGCTTTTGCTGTGAAATACTCAGATTTTTAGTGTGGGAAAAGCTACCTGTAACTAGCAACTGCTGTAAAAATGATGGATTTCTTAAAGCAAAAGTTTAACCCTTGCATTTACAGTTGTCTTGTAATGTGTCCTACCCCTCTTTTACAGCACTTAAAATGTTCTTATAGAGTTTGTCAAACAAGAAATTAGCTTGTGTCCAGAACAGTTTTCAGCTTTTCATGCCAGCTGGCTGGATTTGCCCTAGAGTGATCTGCCCTTGGAGTTGTCCTAGTCAAGAAGCTGATGGAAGCTGTGGAGGCTAAGATAAAATCCTGGACTGTGTTTGAAGAGTCCTCACTGAAAGAAGTGGTGAAAGCCTCCTTGGAGGAAGATTGCCCAGCTGGATTGAGAGGTGGGGTAGGTTTCACAAAGAGGGCTTCTAAGGAAAAAAGAATTAAAAGAGTGGGTATTGAAGCAGGTAAAATGTGTTTGCTCCCCTGTTGTCTTGACAGAATTAGGAAGACAAACTGGAAGAATCCTTTACTTCGATTTTTGTTTTAATCATTGAAAGAAGCAGACAAATAGAGCAGGTGATGGATTTGTGGTTTCCATAGTGATGTAGCTGTGGAAGCTTTTGTACGGCTGAGCTTCGCCCTCTCTGCAATCACACTTAAGTGTTTGAGTAGTCAGCTTCCCTGCCAGGGAAATGTAAATACACATCAAACATGTAGATGGCAGAAAATGCAACTGTACATTCACGATTTGTTACGTTTGCTATATTACCTGAATATGTGGATGCTGGGAAGTTGAGCTCTATTGTGGCGGCTTCTTTATTTGTTTTCCTGCACTGAAACTGCATCCAGCTGTCTTGATACCATAGTTCTTCCTCCACCAGTCAGTAACATGCTGACCTGTACACTTTGCTTTCTCTCATCTCTACATGCACACACATCCCACAACACTGATGCTTGTGACTTTCTCTGCTCACCCACACAGATTTCAGGCATGCACTGATCAAGAAATGTGTGCCTCTTTCAGGCCATGCTGACTGATGGGAGCACCACCCTTTGAAACTTTGATAAGTGTGCTTCATCCTATTCATACCCATTGCCTCACTTTTTATTGTAGGCCACGAAATTAAGCCTTGGATTACTTTAGTGGGCATTTTGAGAGTGTTTTAATAGTCAAAACGTAGGTCCTTTCAGGGTTTTTTTTCATATGGAGGGAGCTGTTTGTGACTGAATGGTTGGTTGAATTTGAGAGCTGTAAATCTGGCTTTCAAAATAAGCTGGAGCGTGGAATTTTTTTGTGTCTCTGCTGGTGGATTATCAGTGGGCTCTAGAGATAGAGGAAGGAAAAACCTCAGTGTGAGTGCTGGCTGGATGCACACATCAGACAGTTAGGCATATACCAGTACTGCACACCCACTTTCATAGTCCAGTCTTTGTGAGTCATGGGCATTTGTGCCTTGTCTTCCTTTTCACTCATATTGCTGCTTGATGCTTCTTGCCTTCTCCCTGAACAAACCTCCCTTACCTTCAGCATTTGTTTTGCTTGTCCGATGTAACGGGTCATTTGTTCCTTTTATAGAAAGGAATGTTAGTTATTTTCAGAAGGCTAATTAGGTTGCTAATGAGAGTCTATGCTGCAGTAATATTTCCTTTACTCACTCTTAAATGCTATAAAGATGCTTACTGAATATGCTGTTAGAGATGCACTTTGGAAGAAAGATCCCTGAAAGAAATGCTTTGGATAAACTTAGGAATCCACGTGACACATGACTGAGCAGATGAGATTGGTGCTGAGAGCTGCCTTATTGTGCAGCCTTTTTGATTCAATGTGATTTGGTGCTTCTGCAAGTGACTGGTTGCATTTGTTCTCTGTATTACAGTTTTGCTTGATGCTTTTTGGCTTCATCTGTAACCAGTTGTGCTACCTGCCAAATCAATCTTTAGGTAGATGCAGCCCTCACACCCAATAGTATAGTCCAATTAGCCAGATGGCAGCCAGAGAGGCACAGAGAGGTGGAGTGACTTACCCAAGGTCATGTCAAACCTGGTTATAAAGAAGAGGTTTTGTCAGTCCTGTGTTAGTGTGCTGCACTATTTGGCCCCTTGTACCACTCTTACGGCCAGCGTAACTCACTGCAAGGCTTGCATGAGTTGAGCAGAACAGCTCAACACCATCCATGTATCCAACAGGAAGGTCATTTTACTTCTCTGAGTCCTGGCTGCTACTTGCTTCTTCCCTTTTTTTCGTCCTTTGTTGTAAAAATTGATGCCTTTTAGAATTGCTCTGAGAGAGCTTTAGTTTTAGTACTCCCAGGATGAGAGGCATTGGGGTGGATCTCTAGCATCAACCATATTTTGAATACTGAGCCTCTGATGTCCAGTCCAATTCTTGAGTCTGCTCTTAGTTTGGAATTCTTTACACATGATAGCTCTAATAAGGAAGCTGGAGAAGAAAGACTGCTGAATGAGGGGCCTCTTCAAGCATCAGAAGATGCTCCTTATGCTTATATGCTGATTGTCACAGATCCAGTTGGAGAAGAAAAGAAGATCTTTCAATCTTGTGGATGCAGTGCAAAACTTATTATGTTGTATTGTGCTATTAAAGTTATCTAAGCACAGGTGACTTTGGGGAGTGACTTAGGTATAAGAAATGCCCAAGAAAACTACTATCAGCATGAGATAGCAAAAATCAACCTGCAGGTTTTTTTTCAGGAACAGATGTGCACTGTTAGAACAATTTATATCTGTGCTCCAGACATGCATGACTGTCCTGGCTGAGGTGCATTCATTTAAAAGTTAAATTTGCATATCTTTAAAGCTGTGGGAACAGACAATGAAGATACAGCAAAGCAAGTGGGTTAGCTGCAGTGTACATAGAGGGTCCAGGTTAGTGCAAGCCTGTGCACAAGGATCACACATGAAAAATGTCAGGGTATCTATTTTGAAGCCCTTGGCATTGCTGTGAACTGTTGTGTAAGGTGGTGGAAATAGTGCTGTTTAGCCTGTGTGTAACGTGATACACTTCTGTTGCATGTATCAGAACTAGTTATATAATGGAAGCATATTTGGGTTGTTTTACTCATGGTGGGAGATAAAAAATTGAATTCCTACTCATCCCACCAACAGTGTATTGCTTAATACCTGGCGATTGTCATAAAAGTCCTTGGGTGCTGTAGGTTTGTGTACCTCTAGAAAGGAATGGACAGGCTGACCAGAATGTGTGCTTCCAGAACTGCCAATAGTAGATGCATGATTCAGGCATGAAAATGACAGCTCTTAAAGTGTTTTACATAAGCAGGCACAAGATAACATATGGTGCCTCTCTGGTTCCATTTGCTGTGGGTCACCTGATGCTCTTGTTTGTTGAGCAGATTTTAAAGATTATTTTAAAAGAATGTAGAGTTTGAGAGTTTTGGAGAAGGTTACGTCCTTGGTTTTTTTGGTGGCTGGGGAGAGGGGTGTGGGTTTGGTGGTTGTTTGTTGTTCTGGTTTGGTTTTTTTTTTCCTTTGGCGGCCAGTGTATGCAGTATCAAATCCTTCAACTTAAAACTGAGGAATTCCTTTTTAGTCTGTCAGAAGAGAGCTCACAACACATGGATGAGAACGGGCATCTTTGTTCCTCTGGCTTTTTGTCCCGAGGCATGAGGCACCTATTCTTTCCCAGAAAGAAAACAAGATAAAGAAAAATTCTTGTTTGCTAAGACCTGAAATTACCCTATGTAAGCTCAGGTATTTCACTGGGTAGATAAATCTGATTGGTACATGCTTTAAGCACTTTTTAAGTAGGTACTGAAAAGATGCAGAAACAGTAGTATTAGGAGTGCTCAAAACTCCACTTTTGTCTCCTGAGTGTGTCCATCTTGAGCTACCCTCACAGGCTCTAGTAATTACAAATGGAAGCCTACAGAGACAAAGCTTGTAACAATGGTACCTTCAAGTGTCTGAAATTCATGAACGAATGTGGGCCTGTGTGTGTGTGCTTGGGAAATGTTTATATGAAATTCACAAACTAGTAAAACTCTGTCATGCAAATAATTACTTTGTTATCATGGTATCACATTGCAGTGTAAGGCAGATTACTGGGGGCTGAATCTCAAAGAACAAGTTGCTGTCAGAGGGGTTTCTGTCTGTGAGAGCTCAGTGGCTACACAAAGGAGGGATCAGCTCCTCGCTGCTTAACTTAACAACTGTGCCTCCTGAAATAACACATAGTTGTTTAGATTGTATCTTTAAACTTTTATCCCCATGAAATGGCAAAATAAAAGCACCACACATGAAGAGCTGGGCAAAAAGTCCCTGGCAGAAAGTTGCGTGACCCTGGGAAAGCCCTGCCCTGTTTGGGAGCTCTGTGGCAGGATGCTCTTGTAATCCCTGACCAAAGCCTTTCTGTGTAAATATGAAAGGACAATTACATGGTAGCTGGGTAAAGCTGTAGGTTACAGTTCAATGGAAAGAAGCTAGCTGAATTGCTCTTCCATTTAAAAGGCTTCTGCTGTTGCACGAGACTCCAGGATGGCAGCCTCTCTGCTGCAGAGGATGGTGCAGCTGTGGTTGTTTTCTTTTCAGGTTGTGCTTGTCAGGCTGCATGAGGAAACTGAGTCCTTCTGACCAGGTGCAGAGTGCATTAAGCTTCCTCTGACAAGTTGGCAGAAGTCAGTGGGGGCTTCGTGCTTGACAGAAAGAGGTGCAGGAGGTGTTAAGAACAAACTGAACTTCATGTATGGAAAGTCACAGTCTTACCACTTCCTCTTACATGTTCCTGTCTAGCGTAAATGCCTCTGTAGCACATAGCTAGGTAGCATCACTTCCAGTGCTTCAGCTGAGAGTATCCCACATTTCATAAGATTTGGTTATTAGGCTGCCATGAGACTGAAAAACTAAGCCTGTTCTGGGAACTAAGTGAAGTATGTTCAGCTCAGTATTCCCTTCTCTTCAAAGATCATAAAATGTTTTAGTTTGGAAGAAACCTTTAAAGGTCATCTAAGACAACCCCCCTACAGTGACAGTGACATCTTCAAGTAGATCAGGTTGCTCAGAGCTGTGTCCATCCTGACCTGTAATGTTTTGAGTGCAATATGGTTTTGTAAGGAGAGATAATGTTTTGCTGGGTCAATTGATACTGCAGAGGAAGGTGGAAGGGTGCAATAAGTTTCAGATTAAGGCTATCTTTGGGCTTGAAGCTGTTTGGAGTTAAGTATCAGGTTTCTGTCTCTGATCTGACCAAAGTAGTAAGATCAAAGTTACTGAAAACATAGTCTGGGTCTGCAGTAGACAATTCTCCCTGGCATGAACGTTTTGCTTGTAGAGCCCAGCAGTGGCAGAAAATTGTGAACATCATAACCTCAGCTGGACAGAGTCACTGGGCCACCGACTCCTCCTGTGCACTTGTGTCTCCATGTGTTCCTGAGGCGGCTGTATGACCCTCACACCTTTTTAAGGGAAATTGGGAATTGGTAAAAGGTACTCTCTGAATGTCCAGAGAGACATTTGTGCTTTTATAGATTAAAGAGAAGCTCTTAACAGGGAGAACACGAAATTTCTTTGTTGTGCATCAGTGTGAGTTATCTGTCCTGGGAAGGGTGGCTTCCAGAGGCAAGTAAAAGAATCTAGGGCCAACTGGAGTGATTGTCCTTCTGTACTTGGCACTGGTAAGGCCACACCTCAAAGACTGTGTTCAGCTTTGTGCCACTCACTACAAGAAGGACATTGAGTTGCTGGAGCATGTCCAGAGAAGGGCAATAAAGCTGGTGAAGGATCTGTTCTTGTGAACAAGTCTTACGAGGAGTGGCTGAGGGCCTGGATTGTTTAGTCTGGAGGAGGCTGAGAGGAGACCTCATTGCTCTTTACAACTATGTGAAAGTAAGTCGGAATGAGGTGGGTGTTTGTCTCTTCTCCTTAGTATTAAGTGATGAGAAATGAGGAGGAAATGGACTCAAATTGTGCCAGAGGAGGTTTAGATTGGATATTAGGAAAAATTTATTTAGTGAAAAAGTGGTCAGGCTGCTCAGGGCGGTGGTGGAGTCACTGTCACTGGAGGTGTTCCAAAAACGTGTAGACATGGCACTTCAGGACCAAACCTATTCTATGGCTTTTGTTTTGAAGCCTGAAAATCAGAATAAATAGGATTCTAGTTTCTAAATCTTTTATTTGCAGCAGCAGTGAGATGACATGGTATGATGCTCTGGCAGGGGGGTTGGACCTGATGGTCTCTTGAGGTCCCTTCCAACATCTGATATACTGTGGTCTTTTGAAGCTTTCTTTCCATGCATGTTTGTACAGTGTGATGGTACCTTAATATACCTGGCCACTCCTTCTGGTATGAATATTGAGGGAATATATGTTTTACTGTGAAGTATACTGACACAACTGAAGAGGCAAAGAATTCAATTGTCTTAAACTTCTCCTTTTTAAAGGCTGGATGTTCAATTTCATCTATGGTATTACCACTTGGGACAAATAGTCTCTTTGGAGCATTCAACCAGTGACAGGTGCTGCTAGCCCAGGGCGAAGACCATAAGAGACAGTACACAAAAGCCTGTTTCTGCCACTGATCATTCTGTTGGGGTGCTAGTCTGATGACAGCCGTGTCCCACTGCAGGGCCAGGTTAGTGGAGAGATGCTTTAAAATAGCTACCTTCCATTTTATGTACAGGCAAGACAGGTCAGTGCAGTCTGGCTATATTCAGTCGTTTTCTTTTTTCTTTTCTGCATGCAGCAGCTTCATGGCTTCAGAGAGCAAGGGCTGCTGAACAAGAGAAGCACACTGAACTCCTGCCCTGCAGAGCAAGAGTACAATTTACTTTTAGTAAAATTAAAATTGTCTTCACAGAATGTTAGGTCTTGCATCAAGAGAAGCTGTTACTCATGTAGCCTTCTAAGCACAGTCATCTGGGAAGAGACTGGTAGAGAAGCAGTCTAGACTTACCTTGGCACCTTTCTGATGTGAGGTTTTGTTAGCTGTATGACAGCTGTCAAGAGTCATAATCTTAACTTTTCTTCCAGTGCTCTCAAGATTGTTTCATCCCAGAGCAGTCTTTGGTCCATATCCCACTATCTTCCTCTTCTTCTCACCCATTCTTTTGCATCCCAACACCTGGAGTAAATTGCACACTTCCAGATAGGCTAGTCAATTTAAAAACCAAGTAAGAAAATTGCTCTGCCTTCTACTGCAGCAGCTGTATGTGTGGACTCAAGTTCAAGTCTCCTTTTCTTACTGTTCTGACCTTTTGCAACTGTGCCACCTTTCTGCAGCTGAGAGTGGAAAATGTTTCTGTGCAGACTGACAGCTGACAGGAGTGAAAAGGTGAATAGTATTTTTACCTCCTTGCTGAGTTTAGGATTAGAGTTAGCAGTTCTTAAGGATTTTCTTTTCTAAGGTGGAAGCTTAATTCCTTTTCAAGTGTTTAGCAAGTAGGTGGTATTAACATGATGCATTTAACTTCTGTGAGTCCTGAAGCAGATATGTCTTAGCTGCTGCTCACAAGAGATGGCTTAGAATTTTTCAGAAGGCTGAATGTGTAGATTGGATCTGGGAAAAGAGATGAATGTGCAAAGCAGTCTGAAGCGGTGTCGTGATCGGGGTTACCCTGTACTATGAAAGATGAATTCTGGACTCCAGGCATTCAGAAGCATCTGAAGCATCCCTGTGCACATACATTTAGACTTTTCTGTCTTAAAGAACTAAAGTCTTAAATTTTGGTTGACTGATAAATACAGACAAATTTTGAAAATGCTTTCCTGTATTGGAGCAATGGATCTGTTGATTTTACTGGGGAGACTGTTCAATAGAGCATGGTCATTTGGACATGCTGCAGTCAACAAAGGGGAATGCAGAGGAAGGATATAAGCATAATATTAAATGGATCTACTTTCAGAGGGGCAATGTGAAGGCTGGAACAGAGAATGCCCTGCGGAGCTGTGATAAATGGTCGGTAGGCTGCAGGTAGGAATTCTGGATCCAGTCATAGTCTTTCAGCATCAAAATGAGCACAAATCAGAAAAAGCAATTATAGGGAAAAAAAAAGAATCCATCCCCTTCAAGTAGAGGGGAAGAGACTGCAAATAAGCAGATAATAATGACAGCATAAAATCACATCCATGTACCTTCATGTATGTATATATCCCTACAGTGGGATACTGGCTTCTAAGTCTCTGCTTTGTGCTGGGTCCACTCCAAGGACATTTAGGCCCTTGGTGGACACTTGCTTGCTTGAGAACTGTAGTATCACCAAATGCTGTGAGCCTTTCCCAAACAGGGGAGGGCACCGAGTAAGGTGCAGGAATCTTCTGGCAACAGGTTTGGAGAAAGATGTGACTTTACCTGAGTAAAGAGATGCTAAGGAGATTCAGCATCTAGAAATACAATGTCTGAGTTTGACCTCAGTGATCTTTCACATATTTGTCTTGTAAGTGTGCTGCTTGCTTTACTCTTGAGGGGTCTTAATTTCTGTCAGGAACATAGGAAACATCTCTCTTGGTTGCTCTAAGTAAAGAGCAAGCTGCCTTAACTTGTTCTCAGGTTGGAATGGTAACTGTGAGCTAAAGTGATTTTGAGTAACTTGATGCTATGTGCGAGGCAGGGCACAGGCGGTCTCAGCTTTTTGCACTTCTGCTGCTTATTCATGGAATCACAGTAGTCAGAAAATTATTCTTTAAACTAACAATAGCTTCACATTTTTGTCTTTGTTCTTTGAACAGTCCCCTCAAGACCCCCCCTTTACATTCCTTCCCAAGTAAACCCTACTTTTCTCCTTCCCATTGTGAAACTGTGCCTTCTGGGCAGCCCACACACTGGCATTACTGGTGAGAGCTATACTTCCCCATCCCTTTGGCTTAGTCTGGTAATTGGATTATTTTAATCCCCTTTTGTCGTCATTCTTTTTTACTGTATCCCAATTCTCTTCAGAACAGGTTTGAAAGATAGGCAGGGATCAGAGGCTGCCAGCAGGTACTGATAAAACCAGGCAAGGAAACAAGGAGTGGCAAGGAAATGATGTGGCTTCTAAGGGAAAGGAGCTAGAGACAAAAATGAGGGGGAAATGCAGATTGAAAATGGGCTGTACTTTCTTACGTGCAACTCTTGGCAGTGTAGGTAGAACTTGGAGGAAGGGAAACAACATGCAGCCTGCTGGAGGTAAAGTCCAGAGAGAGATACAGCAAACCCAGGTGATTTAATACATCCAGATATTACCAAAATCCCAGGGTTTGAGATTCATCCTGAAAACACTAACAGTAAGGACATCAAGTCTGTATTTGGAGACATCTGTCTGTGGCATGCTTTTATCTTTATTGCAGGGTTTGAGTAATCGATCTGCTGGAACTATTCCACACTCTTCAGTACAGTCGAAATTCTATTTTCTGAGCCACAGTTAATTGAAGCTCTCAGTTACCTGAAGAATGAATATCTCCTCAGACTTATGACTTCAGGACATAAGTACTGCTAAGACTTCACTGCATAAATCTTTAAACACTGATGAACTAATGTCTTGGGACCAAATCCAACACAAGTGTTCTGTAAATCTTTACTCATAATGGCCACGAGAGAAGGGTCACAAGGATAATCAGAGGGCTGGAGCACCTCTCCTATGAGGACAGGCTGAGAGAGTTGGGATTGTTCAGCTTGGAGAAGAGAAGGCTTCAAGGACACCTTATTGTGGCCTTCCAATATCTGAAGGGTCACAAGGATAATCAGAGGGCTGGAGCACCTCTCCTATGAGGACAGGCTGAGAGAGTTGGGATTGTTCAGCTTGGAGAAGAGAAGGCTTCAAGGACACCTTATTGTGGCCTGTCAATATCTGAAGGGGGCCTATAAGAAAGCTGGTGAAGGACCTTTTATGTTCAGGTAGTGATAGGGGGAATGGATCCAAGATAGAGAAGGGTATATTTAGATTAGATGTCAGGAAGAAGTTCTTCACTGTGAGGGTGGTGAGATACTGGAACAGGTTGCCCAGGGAGGTGGTGGAAGCCCCATCCCTGGAGGTTGTCCCTGCCCATGGCAGGGACGTTGGAACTAGATGATCCTTGGGGTCCCTTCCAACCCTGACAATTCTGTGATTGTGTTTGTGTGTGATTTGTATTAAAAAGTCAAAGGCAGATTTGCAGCACAACCATTGAATGCTCTCCATGGTTGCAAAGGCATGCTTATTTGATGTTTACTCACAGGGAAAATGCAAAATAAGAGAGGATGAATTACACTAAAGAAGATACTATGCAAAATGCATGTCAGTTTGCATTGGCACATCCTCATACCTACTTTACACTTTGTTAAAAGCAGAAAAGCAGATATATGTCTGATTGTCCCAATTGTAAGGAAGAACACAGCTGCTTTTACGTAAGTACTGTTTGTGTAAGAAGATTCTGAGGAAGGAGAATATCAGAAGCTGTAGAGCTTCTGGTTGGGGAGTGGCAGGTGCCTTTTATTGCACAGTTCTGTTGTTTGGAGGAACTGAAATACACTGCTACCTATGTGCCTCCTCTCTCTGCAGTTACTCTTTCAATGAGAGAGTAATTACAACGTGTAACTTAGGGTTATACATGTATCTAAAGCATTTCTTAGAAATATGAACAACATTAGTGAATACTTCAAATATGAATTTGTAAAATAAAACTATGCCCTAATTTTTTAACTGTTAGAAACAACCAGGCACTAAGAATAAGGAACTAGATGCTGCAGTTCAAATTCAGCTGCGGTGAATTGAGTTACTGACAGAATTTATAGACTCAGGCCATCACAAAGCAGGAGAATTCGTATGGAAGTTTTTTGTTTGTGTTTTTCCTTTTCTTAGCACTTCTGAGTTAATTCAGAGTATTTTGGTGAGGTCTCATTACACCCCATCCAGAGGCTGTAAGCCCAAATAATTCTGCTAGAGTAGAGGGAATAGAGACACTCCATGAGAGCTTACTTGAAACAGTTTGGCTTGGTAGCAGGGAAACAGGCAGAAAGCCACTGCAGAGGAGAGCTTTGGAAAAAAATGAACCAGGCAGTGTTCAAGAGCTAATCAGGCATGAATATGTCATGCACTGATGACTCCCCTGCAGTGCCATGCGTGTGACGAATCTGCCATTATGTCTTGGTCTCCTGTCAACCCATTTTCCAATCACTTGCCTCTTGCCTGCCTGGGCTGTGTGTCACCTGGAGAACTGAGCGTGAGCATGGAAGTGCTCCCCCGGCACAGAACGGTTTTGCATGTGAAACGGGGCAGCCTGGGATTTATGTCCTTTCCCCTTACTTGACCTGGTGCATCAGGTT
The DNA here is from genome assembly GCF_027791375.1 of Indicator indicator. Classification (NCBI taxonomy): domain Eukaryota; kingdom Metazoa; phylum Chordata; class Aves; order Piciformes; family Indicatoridae; genus Indicator; species Indicator indicator. The sequence continues at coordinate 47,800,246 of NC_072013.1, read as the reverse complement.
CATTTGTGTCTTACCTCAACCTAGGGGATGAATAATATCCATTTCAGAGTTGATGTTATAAAATATAGAAGTATAATCTTTGTGTTGCTACAATATTATTTTCTTGCAGCCCTAACTCAGAGTGCTGCCCTGACCTTCTGACCAGATTTCTGTAGAGAAGCAGAGCCCTTCATTTCATACACTTCCTCCTGCGAGGCCTGTGCTTGTTTGCTGTAGCCATGATTTCCACAGACACCATGAGCTAAGACAGAACAGAGTGTTCTCTGACACCCATGTGTGGTTTCCTTAGGATTGCTGGTTTTTTACTTCTATCAGCAAGCTGGAAAAGAAAATCCTGTTGGAAAAAGAGGAAAATTCTGTGCTGGCTTAGCCCAGGCTTCCTAACAACGTTGTACTAGAGGAAGTATTTCTGCTTTAGTGCTTGAAATACAACTTGCTGCTGATGGAGGGCGTTTTCATAGCTTTGAATTGAGATGCTCCCACCTTTCCACAAAATAAGGCAGTGTGAGCAGCCTCAGTATAAGCCTGGCCATCCCTATGTAGTCTCCACTACTTGTTTTGCCCTCTGCTGAGACAGTTGTGTGTGATAGCTGTGTTTCTGGTTTTCAGGAAGCCACTGCCCATCCCACTGTAAATACCTCAGTGATGAATGTCATTTGTTTTCTTCAGGAGACTGAGTAGCTTTTTGATCTGTATTACTTTCACACCATTAAAAGTTTTGCATCACCAAGTAATTATTTACTTCAGGCTTTTCACAAATCTGCATCTCTTACTGAATCCAGTCCTGGCCTTTTGTTTGGATACCTCTCCCACTAATGCCCTGCAACTACTTTTCAGATTGATCCTTTTATCATTAATTGCTGCCCCATAAAACAACATTTTTCTCCTTCATTGCCCTCTTGAGACCTTGTGCTGTACTGCCTACCAAGCACCAGCCAGTTCGGTGTGGCTGGGAAATAAGATGCTTGGGAGCAGCTGCAGTTTTGTTTTTGCAAGTGCTCAAGTGACTTAAAAGTATTACACTGTACAGTCCCCAACTCATGCAGTGATGTGCTGTAGTGCGTTGTGTCCTCCCTACGTATTCTCCCAAATAAGTCTCTTAAAGAGGTCAGGTTCACCCTGGTGTGTAAGTCTGTGAGGTTTCAGTAAAATTATGCTTAAAATCAATTTGGTTTAGTGAGTAGCATGGCAGAGCAATGCTTAGGACCTTACACATTTCTAACAAAAAGTGGGAAAACTTAATTGTGCTGAAACAGTTCAGTGATAAGCAAATTATGTCCTTTCAAAACCTCTTCACCAAGTTTCTTTCTGTAGAGACAATCAGAGTTTGTTTTCATTTCCTATTAATCATGACTAGCCATCTCTCTCTCTGCTCAGCTGTTCCTTTTTATTATCCTCCTTTGTGTTTTGCTGTCCCAAAGCCAAATGTGAGTGGGTTTCAATGGCTCTCTCCTGCTTTTTGACTTGCTATCAAGCAACACAGTAAGAAAATTATTTTCCAAATCCTAGCCATACAGTGCAGGAAGTATTTAACAGAAGAAATAACAGTTATGCAGAAAAGTGGGTGCGTCTGGAAGTATAAAAACCTCCAAATTTTCTCTTCCTGTTTCATTTCTGTGGCTTCCATCAAAGCTCAGTTTTTCACTGTTGTAAACATTTTGGGTATAGAGACTGTAGGTGACAGCAGTAAGGGCCCATTTCAATGCTTTCTTCATCTAACCTATTGCACGTTAGAATCAAAAGCAGGGGCTGGTGCTGTTTTTGAAAAGAGCAAAAAAAGTGATGTGTGCTTCTTGTGAGGTGCTTGCATTTTTCTACTGGCTTGCAACCAATGAGTTCTTAGGCAGCCTCAACCCTGGCAAAGCCCTTGTATCTGCTAACTTCCTTATCACCAATGCAATGCCAGCTGCCTCTTGCTTCTCAGGCAGAGCAGTGTATGTTGTCTGGGACCGTTCTGAGACTTAGAGCCCAGTAAGGTGCTACCTTTCTCTGGGAAAATGAGGTGATTCAAAATTCACTTCTTTCTTGGATTTGCCCTCTGTGGATGTTACAAGTTTGCATGTGTTACCATCTTGGGGATAAGGACTTGTGACACCCTTTTTGACTCCTCTCTCCCTTTCTCTCTCTCTCTGTTTCTTAATTTCAGAGTGCCTGCTCAGGTGCGTGCAGAAGAATGGCTGCGGCAGAACCTCTGACCGCTTTCTCCCGATGGTACCTCTATGCCATTCATGGCTATTTCTGTGAGGTGATGTTCACAGCTGCCTGGGAGTTTGTAGTCAACTTTAACTGGAAGTTCCCAGGTGTTACCAGCGTGTGGGCGCTCTTCATCTATGGCACCTCCATCCTTATTGTGGAGAAGATGTATCTATATCTCAAAGACAAGTGTAACATTTTAGTGCGCTGCTTCATTTACACACTTTGGACATACCTCTGGGAGTTCACCACCGGCCTCATCCTACGCCAGTTCAATGCCTGCCCATGGGACTATTCCCAGTTTGATTTTGACTTCATGGGCCTGATCACCCTGGAGTATGCCATCCCATGGTTTTGTGCTTCTTTCATCATGGAGCAGCTGGTGATCAGAAACACCCTGCGCTTACGATTTGATGAGACTGCTGAGCCGGGGGCCCCCACCGTCCCTGTTGCCTTGGCCAATGGCCATGTGAAGACTGATTGAGCAGTGACTCAGAACCACACTTAGCAATCTGAGTGAGCCCAGACCTCTACCACAGACTTGTCAGCTCTAGCTTTGAGGTACTGCACCTTGCTGTATGATAAGGTTCATAAATCCCATTTTTCTAATGGGGATGTGCATGGGATATACCAGAAAAAAATGGAACAAATAGATTTTCTATGGATTTACTCTTTGGGCTCCAAGGACCAATATCAGCTACTTGTTAGTTAGGTCACTTCTGATTTTAACTTATTACAGATGAAAGCAGTCCTTTTGCTTACACTTTTATGTGGAGAAAGAAGAAAAATAAGTACTTTGGTGGAAACACATCCAAAAAGGAAAAAACCTAATTAGCGGATGGGCATGGACACTCCAGCTACATTAATGATTGGCTTACTCCATTAGGCAATATTCAGGTGCTTGCTTGCAACCAATACCTCCTGTGGGACCTGAGATGCTGCAGGAACAAGGAAAATCCATCTGCTGTTGAGAAGAATTGAAGACTGTCAGTCTGCTGGGGAGGTAGATGGTGTTCCCCTTGCAAGGTCCCATTCGCCTCTCACCAGGTTCTTTGTTGCACCATGAAAAAGTCTGGTGCTGGACATCTTGCTGAATTTATATAGATCTTGTACTTTTTGGAATCTCAGTCCTGATAGTAGAATTTTTTTTCTTTTCCTTTTTTTTTCTTTTTTTTTTTGTGATAAAGGTGTTCTTTGCTGAGTGAATTTTACTATAATCTGTGCAATCTGAATCTTGGCAAAAGGCACAAGAAAAAGTGCAAGTCTTCCCCATCTCCTCTAACCCCCAAAGCAGACCTTGCCTGAGGATTTGCAGCAGATGCCAGCTCCCATTTTACCTGGGCAAGCCTTGTAGAGACTTTACAGGCCATGAGAATTTTCTGCCTTCCTTCCCAGGGCATCCTCTGTTTCTGGTGATGTTGCTGATTTAGTCTGGCTGCAGCCCATTGTATTTGAAAGTCAAAACCTTCACATGGCTCATGGTATCCAGAACGTGGTCCTCTGGCACTGATTCTCACCTTCCATCAGCAGGTGGCAGGTCTTGGCTCAGTTCTGCCCAGTGTTCCCAGGGTGTCTAGAGGATTTCTTTTTCTTTCCAGATTCTTCTTTAAATAACCACAATTATTGTCATGACAGTAACTGGAGGCAGCAAGAAATACGCCATGCTGCCGGATATATTATTTTAAAAACCCAAACAAAACCAAAAGCAAAAAGCTCCTCTCTGAAAAGGACTTCTTCATGCTCTGCCTCAATGAAGCTTTGAGATAGGGCGTAAGAGCAGCAGTACAAAGGTGGCGCGAGAGGGAGCGCTGTGGATCCACTGTAGAACTACTTGCATCAGGGACAGTTTGAAATTGAATGTACTGGAGACATTTGAGGAGTACAGAGAAAATTGCAGGGCAGGGAAAGTGCTTGATAGTGGCAGCCACAGGTTCATAATTCATTCTAGCAAGTCTTGGCTTTGAAGCTAGCAACAAACCTGAAGCTTTTAGTTGTCATATGTATCTCACTCCTAACTGGTTTATGGAGAGGTTTTGCTGTACTTGCCCCGTAGGGCCAGATTAATTTTAGGTGTACTTCTACCTTAATCAACAGAGCTGCACCAAGGATCAATTTACCTTGAAATGTGAATGTGTGGTAGGATTCTGCTCTTGTACTGGAAATGGCTGGGCTATTTCTGTGAGTCTCTTGGTAGGGAGTGCTCAGCTGTGAACCTGCTTCTTGCCCTGAGGCATCCATTCCTGAAGGGGAAAGCACTTCTGGCCCCATGAGAGGAACTGTTTGTTAGTTCTGGTCTTATGAAGGCAGTATTAATCCTTTTTTGAATGACACAAGAGTGCAATTATTTTTCCACCCCCCCGCACACACACACTTCTCACATGGCATCTGTTGCTGGCAATGGACACATGAAAACACTGGCAGCAAGGAGTTAATCAAATCTGTCCTGGGGTATGTAATGTCTCCCCAAAGCACCAGGAATACTTAGGTGGCTATTTAGATTTCCCTTTTTATAGTTCATTAAATTAAAAGAGAACAAACACTGAGCTTTTTTTTTTTTTTGCATGCTGTGATGCCAGTATTGTGAAGTCAGAGGAACAGTGTGTAGTTTATCAGCCTTGATGGTCTTTGACCTGTAGACCTAAGCAAAACAGTCAGCTGACACTGTACATGGTGGGAGGGGAAGAGATGAAATTTGTACATGGGGTAATCTAGATGAGCCCTACTAGACCAGAACATGAATTGCAAGTGCAGGTGAGAGTTGGCATCTCCCCAGTTCGGCCCTGGTTCTTGTCAGGGTCACTAAATGCAGTGTCTAAAAGCTGGGTTGTCATCTCATGGCATAGCTTAAGTGTGGTGTCATACTGCCTCCTGCACCACTTCTACATCATCTGAAACCCTTAGCTTCATAGAAACATCCTTAGGATCCCTGTTTTCTCCTTAGCTGTTGCAAAACTCTCTTTAAAAAGGTTGAAAGAAGATAGCAACATGGTGTGGTGACTCCCAGCTGCAGATGGGCCTGGGGGAGGAGGTGAAGTAGCTGTCCACAGAGCTAACCTGGTGCACAATAACAGCCATGTGTCTTGACTTTAGAAGGTCCCTGCTAAAATTTAACACTGGTTTTGCTCAGTGTTGTAATATCTAGATGCTAAAACTACAGAGAGATTTCCCAGCAGTATCTAGTACCTTATTCCATTATCCTTATTGCCTGTGCCATTGTAACAGCTGTTGTAGTCTGCTTTCCACTGATGTCTGACATGTACCCCTAGCAATTGCATCCTCATAGAGTGGTAATTTACACCCAGAATTGCACTTTACTTGCAGCTTGCACACCAGAAACAGAGACTCTGCAAATTCTTAAATCAATTAAAGTAATTACACATAATACCATGTACCTACTGCAGCAGGATTAGCCAGACTTCTCCTTTCTGAGCAAAAGGCTGCAGCCAGAGCTTTGTCGTTTCAGCAAAATCCCCCTTTTTAATACATGGGATCCTTAAAAGCATCTTATGGAAATGCCCAGAGTACATTATACTGGAGTCTCAGTGGCAACTCAGCGAGAGCTCAGGAGCTGGACTGAAGTAGTAAAGACATTTACATTAAGAAGAAACAAACGCACAAGGCCTAACATTCGTTTGTATGTGTATCCTCCTCAGTAGATTAAAGTTGCCTGTTTTGAGTTCACCAGCAATAAAAAAAATAATTGTGATTTATCTACCTTGTCCTAACTGCAGCAAGGAGAGAGTGGCCTAGTGCTGCTTTACTTTTCCTGGGTATGGTGGGTGGTGGAATATGGGCTCCAGTTACACCAAGGTTCCAGTTTTACCTCTCTCCTGTTGCTTATCTCCTTTATGGTCCACACTAAAGGAGCTCAAAATATCTGATGAAATGCAGAGCCTGGAGTCCTGCACACAAGAGGCAGTTCAAGCATTTATGTGGTGTCTTTTCATACTCCAAAGATCTTGAGAGAGGGAAATGATTTACAGCAGGACCAGACTGCATTTTGGCTTTGGTGTTATAATTGAGAGAAGTGTATACATATGTACCAGGTACTAATGCGCCTTTGGTCTGAGTACATTTTGTAATTAAAGCAGAATAATCCAATCAAGGTTTTGCTTTACTAGTCCTGTGACTATAAAAGGTGAAAAAAGACTGCTTTGAGAACTCCTCAGTTAAATAGCATTGCTCTGCTGCTGACTGGTTTTCTGAAGCATGCACAGAAAGAAAGTGGGTTTCTTCCCTCATGGAAACTTCTGACTTGCTGTACTATGAATAAAGCATGAGCCACCACAAAGACGTGAACTGAAACCAAAAGTTTTTCGATTTTAGTTTACCCTGGGCTCTGAATACATGCACTATGCCCTGTATTCAAGGAGGAGGCTTGGAGACCTTGCTTCAGTTGTGCCTTCAAGCTGCAGCTGAACCACCTGAGGAGACTATTCTCTTCCCTTTCCTTCCTGCATATCAGCAGCTTCCAAATCCCTCTGCAATCCATCCCCTATGTAGAAGGAAATCTCTCTTCTGGTGCAGCCTTGTTCCCATCCTAAGTTCCCTCAAGCAGCTGCTTTGGCACCTAATGACTGGGCAGGATCACTGTGCTGGTGATACCTCAAGAGCATTGGCCCTGTTTGACAAATGGCCTCCACTCATACCTGTCTTCCCTTACTCCCTTTGGAATGTGCTGAGGCAGTCCCTGGGGATGGGACCTTCCCTTCCTTCCACCTCCTGCATCCAGGAATGGAGCAAACTTTGCTGCTGCCCTGGGCCCTTGGCACCACTGAAGATTTTAAGCTGACAGAGATTGGTCTCCACTTGAGCAGGGGAGCTTTGGTTTTAATGGCTATAAGGCTCTGGGCTCCAGGCTTATTACTGGCAAGTAATCCACAAGGGAATTTGTACCACATGGAATGCCTTATTTCTCCTAGGATGGTAAGGGTTTTCTTCAGCGAGAGTTTAGCTGCTCAGTTCACTGCTTTGTGAAGAAGAGGGAAGCTACAGAGGCAGGTGGTGCTTCCAGTACCTGCTCTGCTTATTGCCCCTGGGCAGCTAGCATAGATGACAAAGGAAAAAGCACTGTCTTGAGAGAAGCCCCAGGGAGAGGCACTAGTGAGTTTGTGTCCAAAGGCATCACTTCTTCAAATAGAAAACTGCTTTTTCCCCCTGAGATCTTTACTATCTGCAGCAATGCAAAAGTTGTCTGCATGCCCTGAAGCATATGGTTGCCTGAACTTAACTCTGAAGTAGAAGGGGTGTGTAAAATCTCTACTCCTCTTTTTCTCTCAGAGATTCCTGATTTAAATCTTTGTGGAAGAGTACATCACTTAGAGATATGCAACCTAGTGCTCATTAAGCCAGTACAGGTTCAAAAAGCCATACAGCGCTGTGCTCCATCCTGCTAAGTTAATCATGCTGAGAAGCAGAATACCTTGGCCCCAGACCTTACTGCCATGTGGCTATGCCACTTTAGCACCTGAATTAGTACAATTACCTACTCAGGAATGCATTTTGCCTTATAAAATTTACTCTTAATTCCATGGGTTCCAGTTGAAATGTTTGTCATGCCCACAAAGAAGAAAGACTGAGATCCTATATGAGCTTCCTCACTGCTTATGATCTTACTTGACAGGATCTTGTTTAAAGTTTTGTTACTGAACTGTGACCCTGGAGACTAAATGTAGAAGGTGACTTTTTACAGCCTTGGGGCAGGTCACTAGCATCATCAGTGAACTGCACTGCACATGATGTGCTGTGCAGCTCCAGTGCACAGCTGTGAGCTTCCACTGTACAAGGACTGGGATAAGTAGAGCACTGCTGGCAGTGGTGGCAGAGCGAGGACTGATGGTGACATCTACTTTCCCAGACCTTTAAGAGCTGGACAGATTGGAAGCAGCTCTTTCATGTCCCCTATATTTGGGACTTCTCACAGGTGGAAAGCAAAGTGGAAGCTTTTTTATTCTAAGAGAAGCAGACCATTTCCTCCACTCCTTACTGGAGTCAGGGCGGCTCAGTCCTTTTGTAGCCACTGGATTTTGTGATGTGAATAGCCTTCATTAGTGTCTCAGAAAACAGTGACTTTTAAATGGTAATCCCAAATGCCTGATGTCAGTTTGTATTTATGCTTTAGTCAATTTAGCAGCTAAAGACCCTTAACTATCTGGTGATGCTGTATGTTTATACTGTTGTGTGGCATGCTGTCCTGCTTTGATGCTCTAATGGAGAAGAAAGAGAAGGAAATACAAGCAATTTGCTCTTTAATAAAAACAAGTAAACATATGCAGTTGAGACAATATTTTTTAAATATGTGAGCTGAGATATGCATAGTGCTTGTAGATCTCTAGCCTTTAAAATACAGGATGCTTTCCAGTGCAGAATTTCTCTCCTTTGTGGTTAATCCCTTTTGCAACATACCTATATTGCTACTTCAGTATGGTTCTTCACCCAGTATTTTGGTGATGAGAACTGCTTTTCTTTTCCAGCGTTCATTGAAAGGTTGCTGTGTGCTTTTCACAAACTAGTGAAATGATTCTCACTTTAGGCCTTGAAATAGATGAGGATTAACCCCAAATAGCACTGATCAGGAGCTGATGAGAATGTCCTGACAGCAACCAAGTTATTTCAGAACTGGGAAAGGGAGTTTAACATTTCACCTGTTCGCCAAGTTTCCAGATTCGCAGGATGAGTTAATAAAGTTACGAGGAAGTGGGAAACTGAGAAAATACTACCCAGGTTCCACCATCTGAGGCTGTCTGAAAAACGCTTTTGTACATCATCACATTTTTCTGTCTGCCCAAGTCAAAGCTGGCACATGAAAGGACTGTCAGAACTAATAGGCAGCACGCTTCTATCTTGTACAAAATAGGACTGATGGCTCTCTGTTTTGTACATAATCCTGTCTCCATCAGTACTTTTGGGTAAATATTGCTGAGGCAACAAGCCATGTTAGAGGCTAAACTGAGATGACCATCTGCTCTATCAGCTCACGTTGTTGCGGTTACCGCAGAGCTTAATCTGCGTTGCTGTTTCTGTTGTCAGACCACTCATCTCATACCACAGCTCTTCCTATTGCTCCTGTTTCTCCATCAGTGGTAACCTGTCCCTTTCTGTTCCTTTCCTGCTGCAACTTTATGTACCCCAGACTTCTTGTCTGAACCTAAGCTTTGGCAATTTAACACAAATAGGCTAATTGCTGATGGGCTGAAGCTTCCATTAAAGCCCACAACAGCTGCAGTTGTCATTGCTTTGGAAAGCAGAAAATATTTTACACACTTGCCTTCAGGCACAAGTATAGCAGTAAATTTGCAATTACTGTTCAGTGCCTTTGCTGTAACACCACACAATGGTATATAATAGGCTTTCAGGGCTAAATTCAGCAAAAAGCTTCTCCAGTCAATCTCTCTGAGTTTCAGTGTTTGTGGAATAATGCACAGTTTCAACGGATCCTTCTTACAAATGGATACACACATAGCGAGTGTGTGTTTAGATGCATAGCTGATGGCCAAATCAAGTCTGATCTTGAATGTCTCCAGGGATGGAGCCTCAGACACATCCCTGGGCCACTTACTCAAGTATTTTATTACTCTCATTGTAAAGAACTTTCTCCTTATGTCCAACCTGAATCTGCCCTGCCCCACTTTAAAACCATTACCCCTTGTCCTATCACCACAAGCCCTTCTAAACAGTCCTTCCTAAATCCCCATCAGATACTGAAATGTAGCTATAAGGTCTCCCCAGAGACTCCCCAGAACTGCCCAAATTCAGAAGATGTGCTCCAGCCCGCTGGTACTCTATTCCCAAATGAGTTACCAGCAGCTCAAACCAACCATAGTCAGAGCAGACTTCTGCTCACCTTTCGCTTCTTACATTCCCTGGTTTCATCCTTTCTCCCTGGCAGACACATTACAAAGGGGAGAAGCAGAGATATCTCTGACATTCTCTTCTACTCTCCTTTATTTGCCTAGCCTTTACATCTTACTGCCTTGTCCTCATCCCCTGAGGCCTCCCTGGGCTGGTGCTGGTGTTCTGTATGTCTGTTTCCCATTATGCGTTGTGTACATAAGATGTTTTCTTCAGCTGACCTGCTGAAACATACCCTTGTCCCCATGCCAGTCTTTGTCTCATCAGCCCTACAAAACCCAGCATATTAAGTCATCTGTGTATCTATGTCATGTATTTATGGGTGAGGTACTAATCCCTGCATAGCGAAAGGGTCATACGTACAAAAGGGGAAACAAGGACACCAGCACTGAAGGCAGAAGTGGAGCAAGGGGAGACTGAGAGCATCAGCAGGGCAGCTGTCAAGGAGGAGAGTTTACAGTGTTGAAAAAATAATGCGTAAAACCGAAACAATGGCAGACAAGCCACAGCTATGCTCTTTCCTGGCCAGTTCTGCACTGAAGTTCTCACTTTTCCTATTCCCTGCATCTTCAGACCAGAGACCAAGTCCTCCAACTGCTCAAAAATGTATAGAGAAATTAAAAAACCAGCAGACATCTTCCCTTTCACCCCAGTGGGAAAACTGATCTGTAAGACTGATCCATTTGTGAAGGCAGCCCTCCCAGGCATCCTCATTGAGTGCTCTACCTGAGCCTGTGCCCCTGTGTGAGCAGGAAAGCTCTTCCCAGCTTCCCCAGCAGAGCTGACACTCTGTGTAGGTCCCATCAGGCCAAGGGTTTGGAAGTCATGCAGTTACAGTGACCTCCAGAAACTCTCCCATCCATTCTGTGCTATGACTTCCCCAGGACACAAATGCAGGTGAAATGTCTGTTGGATGCCACAGAAACCGCTAAGACTTCAAATTGTGGTAAAACAAACCTTAAAGCAATCGAGATCCTGCTGTGTGCAAGAGCTCCTTTCACATTGAGTTGGGGTTCTGCAATGAGTTGAACTGGAGATCTGACAGTTGCATCCCAGTCATATTTTAACACAATGGTTTGGGTTTCAAGGTACCTTAATAGATCACCTAGTTCCAACACCCCTGCCATGGGCAGGGACACCTTCTACTAGACCAGATCACTCAAGGCCCTGTCCAGCCTCACCTTGAACACTTCTAGGGAGGGGGCATTCATATCCTCCTCCCTGAGTAACCTGTTCCAATGTCTCACCACCCTCACTGTAAAGAATTTCTAGTCTAAATCTACCCTCCTCAAGCTTCAATCCATTCCCTCTAGTACTGTCACTACAAGCCCTTGTAAAAAGTCCCTTCTCAGCTTTCTTATAGTCTCCCTTCAGGTACTGGAAGGCCACTCTAAAGTCTCCCCAGAGCCGCCTTTTCTCCAGGCGGAACAGCCCCAACTCTCACAGTCTGTCCCCACAGAGGGGGTGCTCCAGCCTTCTGATCAACTTTGTGGCCTCCTCTGAACCCAGTCCAGCAGCTCCATGTCCCTCTTCTGCTGGGGCACCAGAACTGGGTGCAGTACTCCAGGAGGGGTCTCATGAAAGCAGAGTAAAGGGGTAGAATCACTTCCCTTGTCCTGCTGGTTGCACTTTGATATTATCTTTGATATCTTTGGGTTCATAAGACTTATGAGTGTATCATGTTTGGCTGAGCTGGAGTTAATTCTCCCCAGAGCATCTTTCTAGTGCTGTGTTTTGCAGTAGTGTAGCTGGGTGTTGATAACACACCAGCATTTTGGCTACCTCTGAACTAAGCACTAGGGCTGTACTTTTCCAACATTTTCCTGCGCCAAGAGTATGCTGAGGGATGGGCAAGATCTTGGGAGGGGACACAGCCAGGCCAGCTGACCCCAACTGACCAGAAGGGCATTCCATGCCATAGGACATCAGCTCAGATATAAAAGCTAAGTTAAAGAAGGAAGTATGGGGACATTCATTGATGGCGTCTGTCCTCCAGAGCAACTGCTACATGTATTGGAGCCCTGCTTCCTGGGAGTGACTGAACGTCATCTGACTTGATGGGAAGTAGAGAAGAACATCTTTATTTGCTTTTGCTTCCATGTGTGGCCTTCGCTTTTGCTTTGCATTCTATTAAATTGCTTCTGTCTTATTATGGGCCTTTTGTTATATTTTCCCCTCTTCCCTGTCCATCCAAGAAGGTGAGTGATAGAGCGGCTTTGGTAGGCATCTGGCCCCCAGCCAGGGCCAAACCACCACAATGAGTATTTGACAGTTTGGTATATCTAAACAACCTGTTAATTTGGCTTCAGAAAGTATCAACATAAGTGAGTTATATAGAAACAAGTCACTAATAATTTTACCTGAGTGTGAAGAACTTTGCTTCAGCACCTTGCTGATTCTCCAGTCACTATTCACAGCAATTGCAATTATAATGTAGTACTTCTTAACAGACAGCATTCTGCATGCTAAATTATGGCTGAACACTTCAGAAAATGCATTTGAGAAGTTTCAAATGACAGTAATAAGCTTCACAGAATCACAGATTCACAGAATATACCTGGTTGGAAGACACCTGGAAGATCATCCAGTCCAACCTTCAACCCAGTACTGAAGGGTCAACACTAAACCGTGTCCCTAAGCACCAGGTCCACATGACACTTGAACACCTCCAGGGGTGGTGACTCCACCACTGTGCTGGGCAGACTATTCCAATGTTTGAGAACCCTTTCAGTGAAGAAGTATTTCCTCATGTCCAGCCTAAACTTCCCCTTGGTGCAGCTTGTAAACATTTCCTCTAGTCCTGCCATTTGTCATCAAGGAGAAGAAGCTGGCCCCCTCCTCGCTCCAACCTCCCTTCAGGTGGTTGTAGAGAGTGATGAGGTCTCCTCTCAGCCTCCTCTTCTCTAGACTGAACAACCACAGCTCCCTCAGATGCTCCTTGTAGGTCATGTGTTCCAGGCAGACAGCAGATGTTTCAAGATTATATTTCTTCATGTACATTGGGTCTCCAGGGAGATTACACATTTAGGATCAAGGGCTTTAGAGGCTGGCTCCACAGCCCCACAGGAGGATTTTTATGTTTTAAACAAAATGTATCTGTAAAGCACAGGACATTCTGCTAAGCCTTCTATATGGAGCCAGCAGGAAATACTGCTCCCAAGAGAGATTTTACCTACAGTCCTGTCAGGGGTAGCTTTTATTATAATAATAGCAGTTGATCAAATAGCCCTCAGTGCTGCAGTACCTTGCAGCATAAGCATCAGGGCTGAGCCTGAGCAGAGGAGCAGTACTCACTCATTGGGCTGTTAAAAGGTTATTCACGTAGGGGAAAACTGTCTGCCTCCATAAAGGCAGGCAGAAATGGGCACCTTATTACAGTATGGTGGTTTTGAAATGCACATATCTTGGCCAAACCAGTCATCAGCTGGCCAGCACAGAAGACTTTGTAAGAGAGAGAATCATGTCCAAAGATGCAGCAAAAGCACTTAGGCAGTCTGCATTGTACACACTGACTAGCCAGAGATGATCTAAGTTTTAATGAGGTTTTACAAAGAACTGTCTCCTCCTACTCCCAATCCTGCACCACCATTAATTTATCTTCTTTGCATACTGAAGGATTGAGCAAGCCCTGCTAGAATGGGAATTTCCAGTTCTGCATGACTTAGGAACCTTGGCACCAGTCCCTCTAAAATCCAGTCCTGAGAATATCAGTAACTATCAGTAAAATTCAACTACCAACACAGGTACTCCAGAGTGCCAGCTCATAGCCACAGTGCTCAGGAGCCATTGGAGACCCCTCCAGTAGCAGCCTGGCCCAGTGCAGGCAGGTGGCTTACTCCCAGGCTCTGTTGGGGAGTGAAGCTGGGCTGTCCCAACAAGGAGTGCCTGTGCATGGGCTTTCCCACACTGGCTTCTGAAAGAAAGGAACAGTTAGCATCTGTGGTCTGGGTTAATTTCTCCATTGACCTGTGTTCATGCAATGACTCAGAGCTTGCAGGGCCAGTGAAAAATGCTACTAAATCACAAAGGGAATGTTTTATGCTTACTGGATGCTCAAATAAGTAAAAGCACTGGATGAGAAACAGAGGGAATATGGACCTCACTTATAAATACATCAGACAAAAATGCTTCAAACTTCCACGAATGTTTTCCTAAGGAAGGAGCAAACAGTAACCAAGGGAACCAGGATTTAGCTCAAGCACTGAAATCTGCATAAGAGAAAGGAGCTGGTTATAGCAGGTACCCTCCAAAGCCTGCAGCACCACATGTGGCATTGGTTTGGCTTTGCAGTGTGGCTGGCCTCCAAACATGAACTGCCCCACCATGTTACCTCACCCTCATGCCCAGAGTTTAATGGTGCCAGAAACAGTAAATGTCAGGAAGTGTTTGTGCAGCAGAATATAGAAACTATGGATAGATAAGAAAAGAGGCTGTGTATATATTAAAGAGCCCTTAACTGGATGTCACAGCCCTGATTTCTATTTTTACCCTGCAAACAGCTGCCATGTCCTATAGTCCTCTTGCAGGGGAGTATATCTAGCAATGAAAGAATTATGGTTCAGGATGCCTGTCAGAATGTGCTTTCCCGGCACCTTGTCCACCCCGTTGCTGGGGGATCAGCAGCACTGCCATAGTCAGCCTCAGGAGATCAGTGGGTCAGGACATCCCTGTGACACCTTCTAGAAGAACAGGGGGTCTGCAGTAATTCTCTGAGCTCCCCCAGTCAGTAAACCAGATACAAATACCACATATGGCCATGATGTTTGGACCTTTTTCAGGCTTGGGAGTAAATGAGTTTCTGAGGGGTATGCCTGCAGCACCATCTTTCAGAAGCAATGCAGTAATAAATTTCATTTTACTCAAGTCATCAGGCCTTTGCCTTGCTGTATGTGAACGATGTCTTGTTCTTCTTGTGTTCTCTCAATGTCTACAGTTTTGTGGCTGAAGGGGTGGCAGCAACTTCTTTTTTTTCCACATTTTGAACAGGCACAAGGAGTAATGGAGGTAAGCAGGGGAAGTTAGCAGTGTGAAGGAGAGACTGAGGGGAATTCATGCCCACCCTGAACTAATTTTTTCCATTTCTTTTAAAATATGTAGTTTTGATGTTATGTGTTGACTTTGGTTGTTGAGAGACTGCATGAAAAGAGCCAATATGTTACTGGAGGCATTTTTGGCAGATATGAAGGAAAGCTATCCAGTTAAGAGCAGCAGCTAACCCACCACAAAAGCTTAATCTAACAGAAACCAAACATCTGCCCTTCTTGGGCACTCTGAGATGGAAATAGAGGTCTTGGCTTCTGGGGTGGCTCCAGAATTGTTTTTTCATCTCCTGACTCTCAACAGACGGCAAAGCAGGATATGTGCACTCACTCTGTGGTTTAGGTCAGAGACTGTGGTGTGGACTGGCAGATGCCAGGCTCTCAGAATTACAGCTGCACAACCTTAGACTGAACCATACGCAGATCTAGTACAAATAACAGTATCCCTCCCTTGCCCTCTTAAACCTTCTGCTATTTCTGGCCTTTCTCTCCCAGCATCTCTTTTCATACACAGCAGATTGAGACCATTATCACTGGAATACAGTGTTCATGCTGCTTTCCTCCCCCACACACTGTATTTTATTCTTGACCTCTGCTGCTTTTTTACTATTCCAGTCCTGGTTTATAATAGGAAATTGAAAGCCCAAGTATTTTCTTCACATCTGACATTCATTCATCCTCCCAGCTTCTTTTGTTTACTCTGTCATATTAAAAACAGAGAAGAAAACCAGCCAAAACTATGTGTTTATGGTACACATTTTTAATTCCCCAAAACCTGATTTCTGTTCTTAGTTTTTCTTTGTGTAACTTTATTCAATTCACTGATCTTATTCTGGATCCTCACCAATGCAAGAAGGAAGTTGGGTGATATATTTAAAGAGTATTTGTTTTAAACATAACATTGAAAGTTAAGACAAACATGTTTCATGTCCCTCTGCCCATCTCCCAGCCTCAATGACTTGCCTACATTCCTAATCTTACCATTCAAGCCCACGTATTTGAAAAGTGACCACAGATTTAGAATAGCTGGGGTTTTATCATTTTGAGACTTTTCTACCCTGGTTTTCTTCAGATGGCTCCAGTTAAAAGTATGGTAGCTGTGTACCCTTGGGGCTGAAAATATTTCATGTTGGAAGTCCTAAAATCAAGCCAGCTCGTATCAGAGGATTTTAAAAATCATTTGGCCTTTGTATGTGAGTTGGTCAGTCCCTGCAGAGAGGTGATGGGCAGCCAGTTGTTAAACCTTTAATACCATAAGGCTGTTGAGTCACACAGCCAGGGATACACCTGTCCCTGCTGATGCTGTGACAGCACAGCTATGATCAAAGTCAATGATGGATGCAGGATGGCCCCATCTTCGGTCAGCTCTGAGGCGTCCTTCCTTGTCGTGCACTTTACAAGGCTGGGAGTGTTCTCATTTCATGCCCTTTCCCTGTTGGGTGTGAAAACTCCTGAGGTTTGGGAAAATATGCCTTCAGTGACTGGATTGCATCAAACTGTGATGCTTCCTGTATATTTATAAGCCTGTATCTTAAAGACCATTGAAACAAAAGTTCAGCTATTGGACAATTAATAGTTTAGCAGAAGAGCTAATCATGCATACAGCTTCTTGCTGTACAAATATCCTATTTTACTGCAATTAAGTATAGGCTTAGTTTGCTGCATAGTTCATTTAATACAATTTGCTGTAATGATTTAAAAAGTAGCTATGGCTATAAAATCAGATTGTCATGGCTAGTCATTGCAGGGTGAGGATAACATGATCATAGCTATGGAATGATGCCCAAACAGTGAATGGCAAACATGCTTGCCTGAGTACTCTCTGTAGTAATTTGGTTTAGGATACTAGAGCTCTGAGGTGATATTTGGCTATATTATTGCTGTGCACTCAGCCCAGTAAAATGGGTAAGAAGCACCATGCTTCAAGGTAAAAAATAATCACTATGAAATTAATCTGATGGTTTTTTTCCTCTGTGGAAAAATTCTTCTAGAATTATCCATTAAGAGATCTCTTACATCTGTTCACCAGCACTACTAAGACACAGGACACTGGGTCTTGTTTGAAAGTGCTTGAGTTTCTTTCAGTGGTGTGTGGGAATGAGTAATATTCAATTGCAGAGCATGAAGATGTCTCACTCTTTCAAGGCCAGGCAGAAAACTGTAAGTCACAAACACTGTGGGAGTGGAGACCTTCCTCTGCTTGCTTTGCTCAGGTTTGGTGGTTTCTTCTCTCTTCCATGCCACTCATCCACCCCACCAGTTCTGGGGAAGACGGGTAGGACATCTGGAGCAGACTCCTTTGTAGTTCCAGCCACAGGGATCCATGAAGAGCATTGCAAGAGCCAAAGGCTTCAGACTGAAATGATTAATAGAATGAAATATTCCAGGCTTTGTTTGTTTGCTGGTTGCTGTGTTTGTTGTTTGAAATAAGAGCTATTTGGCTCAGCTCAGCTGATGGGTTATCAGAGTGATTAATCTGTAATAACACAAAGTGAAGACTTCTTTTCCAAAAGCCAAGGCACTTTCACTGCCATTATTGATTTGGAACAAGCTCCTCAGGTGGTGAGCTGAATAAAAATAGTCACACTGGAGGGTTTTTTAATGTTGTACATGAATGAATGAGTCTGTCTTTTTTTTTTTCAGCGGCACCCCCATTTCTGGGACCAGCACCAAGATGAGTGTCTGGGATCTACTGTTCTCTGCTGATGCTGTCTGTGCAAAAACCCCTCATCTCTCAGTAAAGTCCACCATCTCCTTTTGTCTCTTTTTTCCACTAAAGAGTTCTGCAGATGGAGCGAGGGCTGTACCTGAAAGCAACAGATGTCCAACTGTAACTGCTAAAATCAGGCACCATTAGTACTAATTTCATGGTCTCTGACTGTGTGTGATGACGAGGGGTACACAGTGCACTTTCTCTGCTGGTTGCTGCAAGGTGCTTGCATTTTTCTAGTCTAATTGTGGCTTCTCAAGAGAGGCTGGCTGCTGTGAAGGGGCACGGGGTATCATTCTGGATGTGCATGTCCCCAGAGAACTGAGCTGATCAAAGAGGAGACACGCAACCATTGACTTTTCTTCCATAGCTGCTCACAGTGAAAGAGATCTGCTTCACAGGACAAAAGTCTAAATATAGCTCAAGTTTCTGAGTAATAGAGTATGTTGCAGTTTTCCCATGCTTTAACAATAAAAAGCTCCAGTGGGGACCTAAGCTTACCTCAGTCAGATTTTATCTACTTTGTGCAATGCTCCTAAAGGCCAACTGCTGTGATATTTGTAATTTCTTGGTCTATCTCAGCATCCCAGGGAAAGCTGCAGGAAATTTTGTGGCAAGAGTGGCAAGGCCTGGTGACTGCAGGCATCAGTGCCAGGACAACCTTAGCACCTCAGTAAACAGAAACTCAAGGCAGTAAAAAAAGGGATGCTGGTAGGGAACAGGCAAAAAGCTGGAGGCGGGCAGGTTTGTGTTATGTAGGGTAAATATGGTTTAGCATGTACCGATAAAGATCTGCTCTGGTAACTACAACTCCACATTGTGATTATTTTGCTGCCATTCTACCAGCCCATGGCCTTCTCATCTAACAGAAACTTAACAGGGAAATACAGAATGCCCAAAGGCCTGAATGACTCCTGCTGTCCCTTTAACCAGAAAAAGCTAAATGAAGTAGGAATGTGATCTTGGAGGGCAATCTGCTTAGATGAGTACAGGCTAAAAGTGGAATAATCCCTGAGGTCTTTCATTTTGTTTGCTGTAGTTTTGGCAGAAAGCAAATGCAGTTGAATTTTTCAAAGCTGTAATGTGCAGGTGGGTCTGTCCTTCTGCCTGTCAGTAGTAGTGAAGGTGGCTAGTCTGCTTTTCAAAAACTCTACATTGCTGCTCAATATTTCTGAAATGGCTTTGGAGGTGATGGGTAATTCTGAATCCACAGTGGCATGTATGAAGAGGTAGAAAACAGAAATGCCTTCTGCCTCTAATGAGAAAAAAGCTGCTTTTTCCTGGGTGTAAATATGTGTGGTCAGACAGGTCCTCACTAGTACCTCAGGAGGATTCATTATCATTGGGTTTAATCCTTCCAGAGCAGGAGGAAAAAGGTTAAATACCCAAGGAGAAGCATTTGTCTTGGTAACAGACTGCTCAGAGGTCTGTTTTTCTTGATCTGTTTACTATAGCAAATGATAACAGTGAGGTGCTGAGCAGCTTGTAGAAACAACAGAAAGATGATTTCCTTTACCTCTACCCTTCTCTCCCTGGAGCAGATGCAGCTGGAAAGTCTCAAGTGAAGTAGCTTTGCTAAAGCTGTGCTGGTATGGACAGTATGGAAAATAAAGCATTTTTAATGAGGGCGGGTGCAGGCCTCCTTGTGAGATCCTTTAAATTCTTTTTTTTTTTTTTTTAAAGACTGGGGAACCTCATAGTATTGGAAGTAAATCTCAGTCTCCTTTGGGGAGACAGTAATGGAGAGAATACTTCACTGGAGGCTCATTTGTGTACTGTTATTGAGCAACCTCTTGAGTCCTTAATCCCAGGAAAGCACTGGCTAGTCAATAATTGCTTTCCAGTCTTGGGAGTACATGGATTTTTTTTTTTTTTTAAAGAATGTGGTAAGCATCAAGTAGATAACCCCAAGGAACAAGACTATCTTAGACTAATTAGACACTCGTCAGCAAGCATAAGGTAGGGAATTGTTCTGAATAACTGGATTACCTTATGAGTCAAGACTTATTGCTGTGTTTTCATAGACTGAACTCTTTTGGGGAGATATTTCCCTTTACAGGGATAGGGGAACACTGCTAATTTTAAGGCAAGAATGGATAGTTGGAAAAGAGCCATAAACCTGAGGACTGCAGTCAGTATCAGTGAGCTGACGCTGTATTAGCAATTAAGAGAATGATGTCAAATGTTGCAGAATGTGAAACTATTATCTGAAGATGATCACAAAAGGCTGTCTTGGCTTTGAGGAAGAAAATTTTCTAAGGATTCTGTTCAGAAAGGAAAAAAAAAGTGCCATCATCTTTAAGTTTTGGAGGCTTCCAGATTTACTTAACTGCTGAGTATTTATTTGGATAAGAACTGTTAAGTAATTAATCTTGTGCCGTTCAAATCAGATTCTGTCCCTTTCAGCTTGCTTCTTAACAGGCTAATCACCATTCCCTTTTTTTCTGGTAATTAGTGTGTTTGATGTTAGAGCACTCTACTTCTATGGGACTTTCTTGTGGCTGTTCTGCTTTGCTTTTCTGTAAGTCTTCTCCAGTGCTGCCCTTTCAAAGGACATTCTTAAATTAATGTGGTGAAGCCCTGTTTTTATAAAGTATTCCTCTCCTATCCCATTAATACCTTTTTATTATGGATGCCAGGGGTAGCTAAGGGTTTAGTCTAGAGAAGCTCTCTGCTGTATCATGCCTGACACATAAGTCTGTAGAGCTAGAACCACTTACTCTGTTTACAGTCTAAATCCAAAACTGAGAAGGAAAACAGATACCCTGTCCCTATGGGGCTCAGCCGAGGTCACGGAGCAGAGCTGTTTGCAGAGTGCCCTGACTCTGCAGTGACTACTGTCCTTGGAATATGTATGGAAGCTGTGGAGCTGCCTGCTGTGTTGATGACTCAGCATATGTGAATACTTCCATGATTAGCCCCTGGATAGGTAATATTAACCTTCTTGAGTTACATGGAGAAGATGATGCATGACGACAGTAGATTTAAAGGTGTATCTGCATATCTGAGAAGTAGAGTGGCACAGCCATGACTCCACTGAGAAATGAGATGCAAAGGACACCAGTGTATACTGTTTTTTCTCACAAATCTTCTAAACTACCCAGCTGGTAAGAACTGCTTGCCTTACTCAATGTCCCCAAACAGTTCTCTGTTTAATACAGGTATTATGTTTTGTAGATGGGAAGAAGCTCCTGTTGGCCTGGAGTTAAAGGGAAAAGCCCTGCTGTATTTGTGGGAGGAAAAAAAGTCTTCAAGTAACTTTAAAAAGTTACTTTTCCTTGCACCTCTGATCAGAAGGTGGGGCTCCTGCTACCGCTGTATCTAACAGGAAATAGTAGTCCACAACAGGTCAGTAGTCCAGAAATGGCCATGCCCTCCTGTATCCACTGGAACTAAACTGGAGCAACAGCTATCCTTTCTCTTCCCCTAGACAGCTTTTCTCAATCATGACTTCGATTTTTCAAGTACACTTTTAAAGTCCAACTACACTAGGAGGAGTTCTTCCTCCATTTCATCTCTTCTTTTCCTGTTCAGCTAGCTGTTCACTAAAGCTCTAAGTTGATTTTGTATGGGCTGCTTACTCCCTGTCCAGCTTCTTAAATCCCCTGAACTTCTTTGGGCATGTAAGCTCCCTTCAGGGTAGGAAGAAAACACTAATTCCCAGGACCCTTTTTTGTTGGACATTTCATGATAGTCAGCTTTTTGTTATGTTTATCCTGTTTGCTAGTTTGGAAAATTCGCTCCAAGTGTGCTGTACTTCACAGCTTCACTGTAATGTTTCTTTTTCAGTAAAGCCAAAACCCCACCCAGTTTTCACTTCAGTTAGGTTAATTTCTAAAACTGTAAAGATTATATAGACAACTTAGTTTCAGTACTTCCCAACATAAACTAGAGCGAGTTGGAAAACTCAACACTATAGACATTAGTAAAGTCATGCCAGTTGTTTTGATGACCCATTCCCTGTTAAATTCACATTACAGGGTCTTACCTTATTCAGTCAGCATGCATTTCTCCTAGGCTGGCAGCAGACCAGAGAATAAATGTTATGAAGAGCAACTGAATCAGCTGGGGCTGTTTAGTTTGAAAGCGAGGATGCTGAGGGGATCGCTCTCTACAACTACCTGAAAGGATGTTTGGTGCTGGCCTCTTCTCACACGTGATAGATCAAGAAGGAATGGCCTCAAGCTACCACTGGCTATGTTTAGACCGGACATTAGGAAAACAATTTTCACAGAGTTGTCAGGCATTGGAATGTGCTGCCCAGGGAGGTGCTTGAGTCATCAACCCTGGATGTGTTTAAAGATCATTTGGATGTGGTGCCTGGGGTATGGTTTAGGAGTGAACCTTGTAGAGTAAGGTCATCAGTTGGACTTGGTGATCCCGAGGGTCTTGTCCAACCTGAATGTTCCTGTGTGATTCTGTGTGTGACCAAACATTTGTAAGCCTTCAATCTGATGAATCAGAATTCCAGGATCTTTCACTAATAAGCGAACATACACACGGCACTCCTCATGATTGAGATTTTGAGTTTTGTAGGTGGTATGTATGCACAGGTCAATAGGAATTCCTAGAGTAAAAACGTGAAAGCACTCTGCAAGCCAAGCCCCGAAGATGCCCGCATCGAGGTTTCCACACCTAGAGCACACTTATCTGCTCCACCTCAACAGCCTGTCTAGGCGGCCTCGGGCAGGCGCTAACATTCACGGGCGGGGACAGTTACTGCACATTCCCTCGTCTCCTCCTTCTCTTCATACTTGCTTCTCTTCTGATGGGGAGCAGGGGCGAGACGAGAGCACCAGCGGCAGGCCAGCACGTCTCCTATCCAAGCCGCAGGGCAAGGCAACACGCACACACGCACACACGCACGCACAGCCTCCTTCCTGCACTTTCCGCCCACCCGGCCCCGGAACCACGACTCCCGGCATGCCCTGCGCCCCACAGGCTGCCACGGGTGCGGAGGGATTGGTGGGACCACAGCCAATCGCGAGTGCGGGCCCTGCCCAGCAGGCCCGCCTTTTCGCGCGCGGCGTGGGGAGCTTTCGAATAAATGTGGAGGTGCGCGCGCTCTTCCCTGCTGCTCTGCGGGTGGGGCTAGCTGGGCTGGGCGGGAGGTCCAGGGCCGCGAGGGCGAGGCTGCGTCGTGCCGGGTGCGAGGTTCGGGCTGTTCAGCGGCTCTGCTGGGGATGAAGAGCTATTGGGCCTGGCGCTAAGGCCCCGCGTGCAGCTTCTGGTTCCGCGCCCAGACCGATGGGGCAGGGGGGCGCCTGAGTCACCTGGATTGGGTGGCAGGAGGGGGACACTAGCCTTCGGTGTTGGGTTGTGAGTCACTTTCTTATTCCGGGTGAAGGGGGACTGTTAAGCAGTTCTGCAGTAGCTGGTGTAAGTGGGAGCCGAGCTTCGGGTGTGGTTTTTCTCTCACGGGTGCCCTCCACCTGCTCGTGCCATGACCACAGCATAAGTTGCTAGAGGTTGTGCCTCGGCTTGTGCTGAGCTGCAGCTCCGCGTGGTATATATGCAAAGCCAGAAACCAACATAAATCTCGTTGGCGGGGTGTGCACTTGGGGTAAATGGTTACTAATTCAGCCGTGAAGTTGAACGGAGAACTCTTCATACTTTAGAGCTTTTCCGTTGTCTGAAGAGGGCTTTGTGGAAAGGTTTGCAATAAAGTTTCTATCTTATGAAGAGGTGGATGCCTGTGCATCTGCAAAAGTTGTAGCAATTTTGTATTCTTTCTATTTTGCTTAAACATCTGGCTAAACTGTTTAGGAATATTGCCTAAATAATATGTGTGAAACAGCTATGTGCTCAAACACATGTCTAGGTTAGGAAAATGTGTGCTTTAGGTTTTACTGAGCTGATTGCCGTCCTGCGGAGCTTTGGTCAATAGAATGGAATGACAAAAGAAGAAGGTAAATAGCTGAGGGCTAAGCAGGGGAGGTTTCCTACTGGCAGTGTGATCTTACTATGTATGATAATCTTAAGGCTTTTCTGAAATAATAGAACTCTTTAAGCATTAATTTGCTTAAGTGACTATTCTACAATTATTACTGCCTTGGTTCAATGGTATTTTTGTTCATATTTAGGATGAAATGATATTTACATTGTTTTCACCTTCATATGCTTGGCTTTGGTCTTGAACTATGGAACTTTTAAGTGTTTGTTTTGTAAATAGTTACATAGAATATTAGATGGGTTTGGCTAGTCTGACCATCTTGAGTCTTGTATGCTAAAGTATCGTTCCAGCCCTTCAGTCTTTCTGGGTCTTTCCTGTTCTCGTAACATCTGTCACAAATTCTGGCTCACCAGAACTGAATGTTGTGTTCTAGCAGTACATATTCTAGTGCTAAAGTCTTACTGTGATTACTATTTGAGCTTAGGCATCCAAAGATAACCTTATTTCATACCAGTGTAGTAGAGCATGAGGAGTTCTTGTTCAGTTCACCACGGGGTAATTTCCGTTTTTCATACATCCTAGAAACATCTCTCCTGTAAACAATGCTGACTCTTTTGTATGATCTCATATATGGTCAATAATTAGCATAACTGCTTTCAGAGTGGTAGTATAATTTAATTTGATACAGACTCATGGGAAGTCTGGATCACATTAAATTTTTGTGTATATACACACACATACTTGTATATAGTTCCCTGTTCTTTAGCAAGAAGTGAGTGTAATTGTCTGCGTAGTCATATTCTGAGTATCTTTCAAAAATTTTTGTTTACCCTGTAGAGTGGGGAGCATGGCTGCTAAGAAACTGAGAAGAGCAAGGTTGTCTGAGGAGCTGTGTGAAAGGCTGAGTCGCCATCAGATCACTACCTGTCAGGTGAGAGTTATTTCATATTTGTGAGGGATGTTTTTTTTTGGGGGTGGGTGTTATTTTTTTTCTAGTTTAATTCCTGGGGAGCTTTACTTTTTTTAAAGTTGGGAGCACTTCAGGCCCATCTGGCCTGCTTCCTTGTAAAAATGCATCTTTAAAACATTATATATGCCTAATTAAAATGTTTAAACTTGTATGTACTTAATACCTTCACTTCCAAAGCAACTGAAGTTGTTTTATTTTAGCAGGGGTGTGCAGCTGCTACTTGTTCAGAGTAAGACATATGGTTGTGAACACTTCACAAAAACACTTGTATCTTACATAATCTGTTGTTTGAAGGTGCTGTGGTGGTGACACTGTCAGTTATGAGTTGATTCAGCAGTATGTTCTGAAGTTCTTCTTGTGAGAGCCTGAAGAGAGCCTGGAGGTCCTGTATGGTTTAGTAGTGCACATAATGAATAGAAAATCTAGTCCTATGACTATAATCTAGAAGACATGTATTTTGAATGTTTTTCCATGATAGTGACTTTATGAATAAGAAATGTTTCTGGAATGTTTGGTCTGTTGTGTCTGTCTTTTAAAATACAAACACAACTTATTTTAATATATTTGTCTTGGAGAAAGATGAGAGGAGTATAGCACAATGCTGTACAACGTGGCACAGTTGGTAAACCTGGGGCATGTATACTAATTGTGTGTAAATTGCATCAATGTTAGTCTTCAGTCTTGATTTTTAGGTTGAGCTCTCTGAACTGTGCTATCATCTTTCAGGACTTTTTATGTCTTTCCCTCTTGGAGCTAATGAAGGTGACAGGACAGAGCTACTATGATGTGCAGAAGCTTGTTTGTCAAGTCAGCAGAGCTTGTGCTCCCAAAATGCAGACTGTAAGTATGCTTGTGTTGATTGTGGTTTTGATACAGTATGTGGGGAAAAAGCTAAACAATGTCAATATATTTTTACCCAGAAGGCTTGGATGTCTCACTTGGATTGCACAATGAATATAATGAAATAATACTTTTATTTGAAATTTTAGGTCTTTCATGCACTTTAGTTTGATGCAGAGACTTTTATTAGGCATTGTATCCTCAAGAGATTGTTTAGGCTTGGAGAACTGTTCCTGAGAGCAGTAGGGAAATACGATGTTTTCTGTTGCAGTCTAGCATATACAAATTACTCTTAGGTTGGGCCCTTCAAATGAAAAATCCCACCATTGTTTAATACAAGTAAATAATAAGAATTTCGATTTGTCTTAGACATAAAATTAGTGCCAGGAAACGAAGTGATCCTGAAAGTGACTTCTTGAGGAATTTTTCTGTCCGTGTAAATGAGCTATAGTGTGGCTTTGGCTACAGGTAGCCTGCCTGAGGAGAATGTAAGAAAGAAGCAGGTGGTAGCTGCACCTGTAGTGGCTAGGTTTTGTTTTCTTTTTTTGAATTCAGGTGAAAAGATGTTGAAAGTGGTGTCTTTGGAAAAGAGCAAAAAAGGACACTTCTGACCTGTGTCAATGCAGCGTATTTTTCCTGAAAAAAAAGAGAAAAGATGGCATGTCAAAGTTTATTATGTGTAATTGGCATAGTAATTGTAGCAGTAACAATGTGAAACTTTAAATTCAGAAACATATTGTGTTAAAGTTGTTAACATGCACAATTAATATTATAGAATTTTAGAGTATTGGGTTGGAAGGGACCTCAAGGTTCATCATGGTCCAACCTTATTTGGGAAAAGCATGGCTAAGCACCCTGTCCATCTGAATCTTAAAAATCGATTAAAACTTAGCTAATTTTCTAATTTTCCATCAATAACTGCTAAATTGAAGACAGATGGAAGTTTTGAGTAGTGTTCTAGTATTTGCTTTTGCCTGTTATCCACACATTACTACTGAATCAACTTCCTTTGAGCAGCTTGGCAAATACTGAAGCTTATCAGACAGCAGTTATCGAGAGCTATTAGTATAGAACCAGCTGATAGACTACCAGCTCTGTGTGTACAGTACAGAGTTGTACTTCTAGAAGCAGAGGATGCTAGCTAGTTTTAAGGCATGTGGATTGGATTTTTGCAAACACAGGATTTCAAACAGACTTCAGGTCAGAGTGAATCATGAAATATGACTGATGTAGCAAGAAGGTTTGACAGTATCTTTGAGTAAAAAAAAAATAGGAGTTGCAAATAAAGGAAAAATACTTTCCAGATATATCATTGGAAGCACTGGCAGGAAAAATTGAGAGTATGCCAAGATTTACAGAAATTAGTTTTACTATATAGCCTCACAGGATGACTTACTGAGTAAAGCCTACTGAGCTTATCAGAGAGGAAGCTATTTAAGGGGTGACTTGATCACATTACATGTTGAATAGAAAAAGATAAGTATTATTAGAGGTCTCTAGAGTCTAGGTGAACAAAAAACTGAACAAAATCCAGTGACTGGAAGATAAATTAAAAAATAAATCCCTGAAATTGGAAGCAATAAGAATCCCTAAGCTATTACTGGGAAGAATTGTCTAAGGAAGTGGTAATTTTTCATTCACTTGGACTCCTGATCTAACAATTGATTCATTTATTTTTTTTTCTGAAAGACAGTCTAGCTCAACTCTAATTTATTGAGTCAAATGGAGAAATTACTGGGTAAAATTTTATAGTCCATGTTAGGTGGGACGCTAGACTAGAATATTGTTTCCATGATCTACAGGGTTTGCCCTCTCAGAGGTTAAACAAAAATGATTAAAGTGTGCTGCAAATCCTTCTGCAACAGTGCATATATTCACTCAAAGTGAATCTGAGCTTAAACTCCAATCCATTTGGGTGAGGTGAAATTTGCTGGGTTTTTGCATTGGCCTGTTCTGTGTCTTAAAAGCTGTTTTCTGTTTTTCTTCAGCAGAAATAGTCTAAATTTCAAATATTATTCTAATAAGCTACCTGTCACAAAAAGAACTGTACCATAAAAAAGGAAGATGCAAAATGTCTTACCTTAGCCTGCTGGTAGAACTACCTCGATTTTTTTCTGATCAACCCCAGCAAAAAATGTTTACTTGGCCCAAGTAGTATGGACCAAAACCATCTAGGATTCAATGTGGTTATCTACTCAGTTAATCATAGAATCGTTTTGGTTGGAAAAAACATTTAAGATCATCTAGGCCAATGTTATGATTCCTGTAGAGGTTCTTTGACAGTACACCATATTCCTTTCAGACTATCTTAAGTTGGGATAAGTCTTATGCATGCATTTCTCTCAGGGACAGAACAATCTGTTTTCCTGGAGTGGTCAAACTCAGCAGGTGATGGCAATATGCTGTGGGAGGGCTTTGAGAATCTCTGTTGTTGGACCAGGAGTCTGAAAGCTCTGCAAACTCTTAACTGTGGCTAGAGCAACAACCTTTAGATCTTGGACTGTTCCTTTTACAAATCAAACTGGTGATTTTCAGGGTGCTCAGTTGTTGAGGAAGTGTCAGTTTTAGCAGACGTCTTCAAGGTGTAAGCAAGACCTGTTTCTTTTGGAAACATGTTTCCAGATGGGCATTTCCACTTTGTTGTTTCTTCTTTGGTTTAAATTGATCCCCCAAATGAACATTTTTATGAGCTAGAGTTCTGATCTTGGGCCAGTTCTTCCAGGCAGTGGAGGAACTAAGAATTCTGACTCTTTTTTTCATTTCTCTACTTGCCCTGTCTTGACTAGTCTTCCTCACAAAAATGGAAAATTATGAATGGCTACAGAATCAGCCCAGGCTTATTCAAGGACTTGGAACTCTTTAGCAAACCTTTCCTTGAATCCAGGTGGTTTCAAATTGGTAACAAATGTTGGCTAGGGTGTTCTTCATGTTGGGTTGTATATAGTGTTAAGTAGTTTCATGGGTTAGATGCAAGCCTATTGAATAGCAGCAGAGAAAACCCTTAACACATCATGATTAAAGTCTTATCTAATATTGTGGTGAAGAAGATGCAACAAACTTCTACCTGTACTCTGTGAGCTATAAATGGGATACAAATGTGAGGAAGGATGGTGACCTTAGAGAGTTCCATAGCTGAAGATGGAAGTAGTTTGCACATTGGCAAGTGTTAGGTCACTCCAGGTTGATGAAAGAAAATGCAAGGAATTCTGTATTTCCCTTCAGGGAAAAAAAGGCATTTTCTGATTTTTGTGGGTTTTTTCCTTCCATTTGTAGGCTTATGAAATGAAACTGAGGAAGGCTGGTGATCCTTCTTCAGCCTTTTTATCCACCACACTTCATAGTTTGGATCAAGTCTTGCATGGTGGAGTGTCCTGTGGATCCCTGACAGAGGTAACTTGTTTGATATGTTCTGCTGCAGTTGTGCATCATACCTAAAAGTCACAGATAGTTTGGACTGTCTTGTGTCAGGAGTTATAAACACAAAATACACAAAAAATTTTGGGTGACAAGTGCTATTTTTTAATTGGTAGAGGCTACACTTCTTTAGTGTGGTTTTATTGTTTGTTTGGGTTTTGTGTTTTTGTGGGGGGTTTATTTTTATTTTCTCAGTGTGTTGGTTAAGTAAGAAAATGGCTGGAATTTAAAAATTTGGTGACCCTGTTTTCCTTTTTTAAAAAAATGAAAATGTTCTTAGGAAATCTGGCAGAATTGTTGGGTGGATTTTACAGTGGGAAAGTTGCAGTGGGGTTTCATGGTCAGAACACAAGGTGCTGTATCCTGGGCTACATCAAAAGAAATGTGACCAGCAGGACAAGAGAGGTGATTCTCCCCTTCTACTCTGCTCTTGTGAAACCCCATCTGGAGTACTGCATCCCGTTCTGATGCCTTCAGCATAAGAGGGGCATGGATCTGCTGGAGCAGATCCAGAGGAGGGCCATGAAGATGATCAGAATGTTGGAGAACCTCCCCTGTGGGGAAGTGAGTTGGGGCTGTTCAGCCTGGAGAAAAGGTGGCTGCAGGGAGACATTATAATAGCCTTCCAGTACCTGAAAGGGGCCTACAAGAAAGCTGGGGAAGGGCTTTTTACAAAGGCTTGTAGTGCTAGGAGGAGAGAGACTGGATTGAAGCTTGAGGAGGACAGATTTAGACTGGATATTAGGAAGAAATTCTTTACATTTGAGAGTAGAGACATGCTGGAACAGGTTGACCAGGGAGGTTGTGGCTACCCCCTCCCTGGAGATGTTCAAGGCCAAGAGTGGATGAGGCCTTGAGCAGCCTGGTTTAGTTGAAGGTGTCCTTGCCCATTCTGGAGGGTTGGAACTACATGCTCTTTAAGATCTTTTTCAACCCAAACCATTCTATGAATCAGGAGTTTATTTCAGTACTGACTCACTCTGACTTCACCCCAAGTCACCACTTTTTGCAGTAAGCAATCGGGCAAAAATGTGAAGCATATAGACATGAGAATGACTTTCCATAGCTTTTATATCTAAATGTAACTAATTTATGCAATAAATATAGAATGCATTCTTGTAAAAGGGACTGTAATGAAAGTCTGTCTTCTATGGCTATGTTGCAGCACTAGAAATTGCATGTGTCTGTAACTTTGGCACACTATCAACTTTGGATGCAATGCCACTTCTTTTCTTAGAATCTTTTTAACTATGTGGGAGCACTTCATCTTTTATTACCTGAATTTCTCTATCACTTCACAGAAAGTGATAACAATTTGCATAGCTTCTATAATCTGGAAAGACAGGATTTGTGTATGGGAGACATGGAGTATTATAGAAATACGAAGATGCAGTCTGACTTAATTTGCTAAGCCAGAAATAGGGAAATATGAGTGCCCTGATCTTGTATTACTCCTCATGCCATTGTTGTAGGCCCTCAGCAGAGACAAAATCCAGAGACAGATGGACATAAGTTTTATGCAGCATGGCTGTGCTTGCCTTCTTCAAGTTCTGAACTCAGCCACGCACTTGAAATGAGTGGAAAAATATATACTGTGCCTCACACTCTGAACTTAGACAGGTTGAAACCTTTTTTCCATGAACACTTGAATAGTCCTTACCAAGTGCTCTTCTTTGTCTACTGTGGCAAATTGCCATAGCAGAGGAGTAGAAATGAGAAGTTATAAAAATCTTACTCTGAGGAAAATGCATTTTCCCCCACATCCTGTAATCAAATTAGATTGCTTTTGAGATAGAAATCATGTATGAAATCTGTGAAAAGAAACCACATTAGTGTTTAAGCAACACTGAGTTTGGACCATAATGGATTCTGCTCTAGTAAATGTGTATGTAATAAGTGGATATTACTTTTTAAACACTTGAGTATTTTTCTTGGTATGTGATGTGCAGGAATATACACCATTCAGATATTCATACATTTTGAAAAACCCTCGGTGAACTTACACCTGACTGTCAGGATTAGTATTTTCTCCATATTTAGGCCTAGTTTTGTTGCCAATTTACTATAAGAAAATTGGATAGGAACTTTTGCAAGCAGTTGATCTCAAAACATGAATGTCAAATATGATTTTCCTGAGATGGTATAAAATAATGCTCTTCAAGAAGTAAATGAAAGTTTTCTAGAGCTGTGTATTTTGTAATACTTCTCAGCTTGGCTGATTAATGCAATATTCAAAATTAATTTTTTTTTGATTCTTTCCTTAAAACATTTATCTTTTTAAACATGAGAAAATCTGGGAAACTTGCTGAATGCTGTTTTAAGTGATCATGTTCCATATGTATCAATGTATTTGAAAGTAGCTGGTGGAAATGAGTGTGTTCAAAGACAGGTTGAATTTCTGTCTGATTGTAAATGAAATGCACTGCACCAGGAAAGGTGTGACATGAAGTTTTCCTCTGAAAAAACCTGCTAAACACCGTTGAATGTTAAGCTTTTTTTGTATTCTAACATGTTCTGGTTAAAAATGCAGAGATCTGCCCAGTGCAGTTACATTCAATAGGTGATCTCACTGAGTGACTAAGATAAGCTTAAGTCTGTACAAGACATCTAGTGGATGAGACCAGGACTGCAAGCACTCTGCTCTTCCACCGTTACCTTGGACTTGGTTGGACCCTCAAGCTAGATTGGCAGTAGTAACTTATTTCATCAGCAATGTTCTGGAGAGAACTAGGTAGACTCCAGAAATTAGAAGACTAACTTGAGAGATTGGAGGCATCTGAAAAAAGTGTATTACTGTTTATTTGCTTTTTATGTATTAGGTGTAGAAAGCAATTAGGGCACATATCTAGCAGTTTCTCAGCACATGTGAAGGCAGAGAACAATTAACTGTGCAGAAACTAAATTTCTCATTTAAAACTTGGTTCTGGAGATTTTTTTTAAAAGCACTTTTGCAAGAGTCATGATATCTGAAAATTTCAAAGGTTGGTGGCAGCAACTGTTATTCAACATCATTGTTAGGTGAAAGCTACCAAGCGTCTGCTGCTGCTTTGATGCTGTACCGCAGCTTGTGAACACTTTCAGGTCATGTTCATTTTGCATTCATTTGATTTTGGAACTTAATCATTTTAATTTGGTCTTTTGCAACTTAGCAGAGCATGGCTGACCAGCAGATTGCCCTTCAGTATTTTTGTTATGAGGCAGATATTCAAAGTCTGAGAGGAGTTCTCTTCGACAGTATATTTTGTGCAGCATTTGTTTCCTGACTGGTATGTCTAAGTCATTGTCTTCTTGTTCAGCAGTGAGGGTGGTTGGAAATTTGGAATTCAAATATATGAGCCATGGAATTAAGACTTGTGGTCATATCTTCTACAGCTAGAGTGGTTTTTTTTTTTTTGATTGCCAGAGGCCTTTGATTTGCATTATCCTGTCTTGAACCATTTTTCCCCCAAACCACTATTAGGTTTTAAGTTGGGAATTAAACCATAGCTTAAATTTTGTGGTCAGATGTTACAGATTTTGGCCAACTGCTTTGAGGAAAAATTAAGGTGATGACTATGAATGTTGAAGAGTTTAATACCTTGGTAGTTAGAGAAGAATTAACTCCTTGAGACTTCATCCAAACCCTACAGATGTGCCAAAGAAAATGTGTAGCTTATTGAAAGATAGAACTGTATTTTATTAGGCAGAGATAACTTAAACTGTTGTAGTCTTGAGTGAACTTGATTATTTTTTTAAATTTTTTTCATATCAAATGTTGAATAAAATTAATCAAGCTTTTTGCAGGCATTTGATTGAAATTAGACAAATTATTATTTTTAATGAGGATGGTGTAGTTAAACACTTGCTGTACATGTGGTAACTACAATAAAACATGGTAGTTCTTTAAAATTGTTTACTGTGGATTATTTAAAATTGTGATTTAATGCCCTTTAAAGGAATGCTGATGAAAGATGGAAGTGTTGTTGTCTTTGCGAATAGATCTTCTCTCTTGATCCTTTGGCTTACTAGCTCCCTGACTTCCTCTGATATGATTGTAATATCCTCAGACATTTTTGCAGTGTCTCTGCAGAACTATATCGGCCACTTGAAATAAATGTTGATTCCAATACACCTCCTGGGCAAGGCTGAAGCTACAGATGTTTATGAGGTGGTCTCATAGTTGTCCAAACATTTAACAACTGGATTGGTCCCCCCCTCATTCATTTCAAGTCGTCTTTTTAACTAAAAACAGCTGATGAGATTCCTTGGCTATCACAGTCTAAGGAATATATGCTGCCTCTGGAATTTTTATATACGCTTGGAGTTCATATTAAAATGTGGCAGCTATTGTTTTGCAATTTAAGTGCACTTGATGTGGGCCAGATAATTGCATAAGGATGATTGATCTCTCATCTGTAATTCACTAAATGCAGTGTGCTTCTAAGCAAAAATCATCTAATGCTTCTCTTGCATTAAAGCTTCAAGTAGATTGACTGATACAGCTTGGTTTTCAGGCTTTGTATAAAGATGAAAGTGATTAGAGAGATTTTTAACCAACTGTTCACAGCAACTAGTGTGTAACTGTAGCTAATGCTATCCCTCAGTAATTCCCCTGTAAATTTTCTGTGCTTCAAGTCATGCTGCTGCTGCCTAAACCAAACCCCTAGCAATACTATAGTATATTGTTTGTACTTCAGACAAATTATTGTGCATTTAGGCTCAAGAGTCAATTTGATTTTTGAGTGTCTGGCTGTTGTAAGGTTTATTTTTTTAAACAGCTTTCTATTTAAGCCTTTGTTTTGACAATACAAGGTATTTTGAAGAAGTGTGCTTCATTTTGCAACTTAACTCCTCAGAGAGGCTTACTTTTACGTAGTCTCAACTAGCAACAAAATGAACCCATTATTACTTTGATTTTAGTGCCTGAAGTCACTTCAACTTTGTATATGCTGTTTTTCAGCTCTTAGTATTTAGATGTAATTATCTGCAGTCGCAGAAGCAGTGACAATATGATACTGTATTTAAAAACCCACTGTAGCAGTAATGAACGTATGATTCTCTGAACACAGAGGCCAACATTCATTTACAATCTCTGCAAGATCCACAGTGGATAAAGAACAGCATACTGCCATCTGTAGTAGAAAAATCTTGCTCTCCAAGTGGAGATCTCATCAAACAATGTAATCTTTTGATCCTTGTGGTTTTCCTCTTGGATTAAAAAAATCATACTGGAACACAAGTTGAGCGTGCTTTTTGAAGAGCTGCTTAGCTGCAGCAGGCTTACAGCAAGTGCAGGTGAAAGCTTAAAATTGGCAAGCAGGTCTGGCTCATTAAATGGTGTTCATGTTGAAAAACGTTAGTAGGGAGGTAACACCAATGACAAAACACATGCTGCACAGCCAAGTGTAGTCTCTGGGGCAGATAAAATCTCTTATATATATAAGTGGTTCATATTGAACATTCAGTCTTTACAGAAAATAAGCAATTATTCCTGTGATTGTCAAGGAGGACCTGGTTGTAACCAAGATAATGATGATTCCTAAGCAGTCATTTACATGTGTGTACAAGTCTAAACTTTTTCAGCTCTGAAGGCTGTTGAGGTCATTTATTCACATTCAAGTCAGCTGTGAATCTTCTAATTATGTTCTACCTTAGAAAATATCACAGAGGAGATGGAGAACTAGGTGTGGCTCTAGGGAAGATTAGGTAAAAGGAGGGGGAGAGTAGGTGACCTCAAAGAGGAGATGTAATAAAGGATGTCAAATAAGTAGAGTACAAGCATAACACTGAAGAGAAACTGTTCATGCAGAGAATCAGTTTGGCTGCAAGGTGCAGATCCAAAAGTAACTGAAAGTGGCTCTCTGTGGTCTGCATTCTATCTTTTTGTGCATGTCTCCTTTGTTACTTTTTTTTTCTTCCAGATAACTGGCCCACCAGGTTGTGGCAAAACTCAGTTGTGCATTATGCTGAGTGTTGTGGCTACACTCCCTGTAAGCATGGGAGGACTAGATGGGGCTGTTATATACATTGACACAGAGTCTGCGTTCAGTGCTGAAAGGTAAGATGCAGAATTCTAAACCACACACTTAAAACTGTTTTAGCACCTTTTATCTTAGAACCCTCAAGTATTTTCTAAGCAATAATGATCCACTTATAAAGTAAGTACCGATGGTAGTTGTTAAGCATTCATCTGAGACATACAATTATTCCATAGATGATGAAATTAATATAATGGTTTGCTTACCCTCCTAATTTTTATGATGTTGCAGATTCCAGATGTGGTGTGACAAGGTGAATGGGTGCACTCTTATTTAGAAATGCTCTTAAGAGTCCCATATCTGCAATCTTTCTGTGCAGTTTAGTTTGTGGAGTTAGCAGGAGAGTTTTGATGATGTAAAGGCCAAGTGTTGTGAGTACAAAGGGAAGTAGAGATTTTTCTGTGAACAGTGGAACTTTCATAACCAGTATTCCTTCAGATTTCTGCCCTGTTTTGCTTAGTGGGCTGCCCTGCCTTTCCTTCTGGACTTCTGATTTCCTTCTGCAGTCACCTTGCATCTGTCCTATATCCTTAGCGACTACGTAGTACTGTATTCTCTTACCTGTATAAAATCTCTGGTTCTTCAAATATCTTCTGCTTTGCCCATGTGACTGAAACTGCTGAGCTGTCACTTACAATATCTTCTAATTGCGAAATGAACAGGAAACAGTGTGATGTGTGTTTGAGAGTTACAGATGTATGCATGTGTTGGTTCCCACTCTTCCCATGTTAACTGACAGATTAACTGCCAAAATAATTCTGCAGCATTTCATTTAAGGGACATATGATTTACTTTACTTAGCTACCAACTCTTCTAAAATATGACAATTCAATGGTTTTGAGATATCTATTCCTTTGTTACTGTTGTTTGAAATTAGTGAGCTTAAAAGATATTAAGGGTGTGTGTATACATGAAGTATATTAGTCTCATCCTTGTTTTTCTAGAAAAATGGACAGAAAATTGTTAGTTGAAATAACTTAGGTATTAGTTATAACAGTAGACTGAATCTGGAATATTAAATGCATTTGCATTGTTCAGTTATTTAAGGCTATGGATAAGAAGGTGGAGTTTCTAACTCTGGTTTTGTCAAGTTAATTTCACAGAATTTTGAATGACTTCAAACTGGAAGTGTAGTATATCAAAGAAAAACTTCAAGCAATGGCTGTGTAAGCTACCATGCTCTCCATTCTAATGTACCACTTAGTTTTTATTTCAAGTTCCTGACATACAGATAGTAAACAAAGTATAGGACCTAATGGGTAAGTTAACACTTTGTTGCTTGGAAGAAATGCTAAAGGAAAGGAAAAGTGGATGTGAAAACAAAACTGTTGAACATATTCAAGTAGGATGTAGAAAGGAAACACTGTAAAAATAACATTATTACTAAGGATGACAATATTTGATATTGCTCAGTTGGAAATGACAGCTAAACAGTTTCAGATGACAAGCTGTGTCTTACACTTTGTATTCTGCAGTCTCTTGGGAGAGTGTTAGACTACCTCTAGATGCTGTGTCCAATTTTGGGCTCTTGATGTGAGAAAGACATGACAAACTGCAGGGAATTCAGGAGGGGACTGCTAAGAGGCTTGGGGGCTAGAGCACTTCTCTTTGTGGAGAAACTGAAGGTTTGGTCAGTCTAGAGATGAGAAGGCTTTGTGGGGGATCTAACAGCAGCCTTGCCCTACCAATGAGAAGGTGTCTTCAGTTAATGAGCAGTGGGGGAAGACAGACTCTAAAATTACTTACAAAATAATTAGAGACAGACCTCACACAGGATTTGGATAGAAATAACAGAATATGTTGGAAGATTAAGTGGAAGGTGCTATTAATAACTGCAAACTATAACACAAAGCAGTGCAAATGCATATAAAATACACAAAAATCCATCAAGCCAAAGCCTTCTCCAAACCACCAAATCAGACCAAAAGCCTAGTACTCCTTTTCTTCCCCCACCTGGGGTTTGCCATAAGCCCCAGCACTCATTCTTCCCTGCCGTTGCTAGGCTAGTTCAGAGCTGGTCAGGCCTGAAGTGCCTCCCCCTTGCTTCTCCCTCCTGAGGCCCATCAAGGCTGCACTACACCCCCCTGCCCGGGCCATGATTGCGCAGTGAAAATACCAGGAGATAAGAGAGCACTGCCTCCCTGGGAGAAGAGAGGGAAGGAGGAATGAGCTGGCTTTGCTGCCAGCTTAAATAGAGTAAGGTAACAGAATTATGGGAATGAAATACCAAAAGGTGACAATTTTCTGTCTGCTCTGAACCATCTCTAGCCTCTGGAGGCTTGCACTGTATGGTTTTTAAAGGTCTAAGTCTCAGCCCATGACAGGAGGCCATCAAGAAGGTAGCACAGTGGTGCATGGCAGGGAGACAGCAGGCATATATTGGAATCCCTTTCTGTGCTGATATATGCAGAAGGGTTTTCACCATTAAGGACAGTCAGGAATTGGAAAAAGGTTGCCCAGAGAGGTTGTGTTGCATCCATCATTGAAGGCTTCCAAAATACCACTAGCTAAAACCCTTAAGTAAATACTTCTGACTCTGTGCTTTGAACAGGATGTTGGCCTGGAGATTTCCTGAGTTCTGTTTCTAACTTGAATTATCTTTTGATTCTATAACCCTGTATTAATAATAAATGGCAAATAGTAGAGACTTTTGTCCTTTGTTTTAGTTGTTCTAACACTAAACACAAAGGGGCAAATATCCATTTAATAACAACTTACTTTAAATATGTTAATGGAGACATTTAGCTGTCACTGTTTTATTTAAAACTCCAAAGTCTCTACAGGAAGCTGGAGGAGAGTGTTTGTCCCCTTGCTGCTCTTTAGGGCTGAGATTTGCTGAGTGACAGCTGTTGAATGGGCTGTAATGTGCTGCTTCTAGAAATATAGTACATAAGGCACTTCTTTTTTCCTCTTTTTGCCTGGCAGGTCTTACTTCAGGGCAGGAAGCTTTTTGCTTCCATAAACTTTGCTAGTCTTATTGTTTATTCTTTAACATGGCAGTTTAGTTCAATCTAATAGTAATGCTGAGAAGAGTGATGAGAATTGAGATGCCACTGGTTTCTGTAGTTTACATATTTTTTTTCTCATGTAAAAGAAAGCTGTAACAGTGAAGATGGTGTCCATCCTTCAGCTTTGTCAGAACATGGATACCAGGATGAGTAGATGGAATGGTATAAGTCTGGAAATCAAAATGGTTAGCATCTTTGTAGCAATTGAGTTCAACTCTAGCCAGTTGTTAACTGAAAACATGGTAGACTTACTTAGAAAGTCCAAAAATATACGTATTTATTGCTTGTGCAAAACTCTAGATACAAATTCTGTGAATCAAAGTTGAGAACAAATGGATTTTTGTTTTCACCCTATGGGCTTCTTCCCTGACTGTAGACAACACATTTTATGCAGATTTTGATCTCCTCATGACAAAGAGGATTTAGTTTTTAAACTACTTTGAACCAGCATGGAGCTCTGTGAATAGCACTGTGATCTCAGCAAGGTGGTTGTGTGTCATTTTAAGTCAGCCTGTGTAATGATGTTCTTTATGATATGTGTCCGTTAGTGAGTGTGCGGAGATCTCATTACATGCAGACTGGTGAATGGCTGTTGCCCAAATGGTCTGCATGATTAATTGTGCAAATGGAAAGACAAGATCCTCAATAGCCAAACATTATCCTATTTCAATTACTACATCTAAACATTATTTTCTGGAAGTTCTGCTGGATAAGATTTGGTATAAGTGATGTATCTAATGAATGTAGTTCAGACTATTCTAATGAAATTGCTTGCTCAGGACAAGCATATTAATGTTCAAACTTAGTGTTTCTATGTTTAAACCAAATGAAAACCATTAAAAGTATTTTTCTGATCTAGCTTTAATGTTTTGGGCTTTTAATGAAAGAGACTTAAATAAAAAGCATCAATATTGCTAATAAGTTGTGTCTGCAGGTATCATCCACTAGATGCCACACTTCTCAAGCTATAGGCGGTTGCGATGTGTCTGCCTAAAATACAAACAATTACGTTTCTTTTCTATTATTAAAATGTCCTCATTTTTGAAAAAGAATTACAGTGCTCAGATCGTAGCTATGAATTTTGCTTGGATCATTTACTTAAGGACCTGCGTAAGATTGCCTTGTGTTCAGAGAGGTTGAACTGCTTTCCGCTATCTTCCAAAGAGTTTGTAGTCACTCAGCATGGTATACCTAAAATGTATACCAGTTAGTGGTTTTTATGCATGAACTCTGATTTTACTGAAAATATTAGCTTCGCATCAGTAAAATTGTTTAGCTTTCCATCTGTGTGAGGGGTTTCTTCAAAGCAGTTTCTGAATATAAAAATGTTTTGATGATAGATAATAAACATCCAACTTCCTCTGGCTTCTTTTTGTTTTATCACCAGTTAATCTGATACTCTTCACTAATCTACTCAGATAATAAACAGTGGTATGCTTAACAATTGTAATTCAAGGTTTTGAAAGGCATTAAACTTTCTAATAAGGTAATGGAGTACATTTGATCATAGAATTCTACCTTCAGTTCTATCAGTGAAGCAGCCACTTAAACTGTTGAGTCATTTCATGATGTCATGCCATGCTAGTTGTACCTGTGCTATCTGAACGGATGGATGGTCAGTTGTAGCTGCCTGGCAGCTGGAGCCACAGTCACTTTGTGACACAATGCTAATTCTGTATTTTGATAAAAAATGTTGTTACATTCTAAAAAGTGTATTAAAAGTGTATTAAAGTTTTTCTTTAAGCCCTTTTTTACGAAGAGGTAACTGGTACAATGGAAATGGTTTTGGTGAAAGTCTCCCATCCAAATGATCTTGTTTTAAGGAGAGATTATGAGGGAATTTTTTCTTTTGCTCTGGCAGGCATGCTTTCTTTATATAAGTACTTGCAGCTGAACCGGACTGTTCTTTGCAGTCCTGCTCTCTTGTTGGCTGTATGTTGTAATAGCTCTACTGTTGTCAGCTTGTTAAGTTTCAGTGGTGACACAAGGTCCACTTCATGACTTCACTGCATGATAAAGGTGGAAGGGGAAGGTGGTTTGAGTTGGAGGGTACATTTGTTTAAATGAAAATAATGTTTAGATGTAATAATTGAAATAGGGTAATGCTTGGCTGTTGAGTGGAACCTCTTGTGGAATACTCAAAAGAACTTTGCATTCAGTAACTATCACCTTTTGCATTTCCTCCTACAGGATATAAGCTATTTTGTTTCTTTCTGTACAGACATTGTGCCTTTCCCTAGTGCACTAGCACTGCTGAGAAGAAGCCCTAACTGTTTTGACTTCCAGTATTTGTCTGGCTGCTAATATGTGCCTCTCCTTTGAGAGAGATTTCCAGTATTACTTGGTATCTGCTTATCATTCAGACATTTGCTTTGTTTGTGTTGTAAATGCTTCATGTTGCCTCATCCTACATTCCTTTTGCAGTGTTTTGTCTTCTGTTTTTTTTTTTTTGTTTTGTAGGTTGATCGAGATAGCAAGTACCAGATTCCCAACTTATTTTGACTCAGATGAGAAGCTATTCTGCATGACCAGTAGCATTCACCTGTATCAAGAGCTGACCTGTAGCAGTGTACTGAAGAGGTATTCATTTCCAGTTTAAAAAACAAAAAACAAACCCCATTCTGTCTGGATTTTCTATAACAATATTTGTTTTATATCACTGTTTTTGAGGAGTAATTAAATTTTTAAGGACTTTTCATGTTGATAACAACATGATTTCCCACAAAGTAAAACTGCTACAGAAACTTGACATTGCTCTTCTTATTTCATAGCACATGACTAATTCAGGTGATGTTTTCTGATTTTTTTCCTAGGCAGAGTTCCATATAATCTGATCCCTGTAAGCCTTTAAAGGGGAGTGTTCATGTGACAGGTCTTGTCTTGGGTTGTGGAGAGACTGTAATATGAGAGTTGTGTTTTCTATGAAATAGGAGTTTGCTCCTCCAAAGCAGAGTTTACTTCCAGCAGTGGGAAGGAGTCATCCTTTAACAGCCATCAGCCTGAATGCTGTTGTTGGCAGTATTGTACTGTTACATTGTTTGTTACCTTATGTTAATTTGTGAACACATTTTGTAATAAGAATAAATTGTTTTTAGCATCACCTTTTTATTTTGTCTTAGAGGGAGAATATTCAAAGAATAGTTTATTCTTCTAGTGTAACTTTATTATAGAACAGCTAGCAGCATGTTATCAATGGCTTAGGTTTGGCATAGTCTTTGGAGGAAATGGGTTTGACCTTCTGCATATAAGGACACTAAGAATTCTGGTGTTGGAAATGGGACACTGCTACTGTAAGCAAAAAGGCAATTTCAATGTCCACTTAACTTACTGTCTGTAATTCAGGAGTAATACAGCATAGTGTTACTAACTGCAGGTTCTTCCAAACCTCCTTTGGAGAGGTTCTGGTTTGGGTTATGTGGCCCATTGGAGCCTCAGATTCCTTACCAAATCTCTTCAATACATGTGGATACTAGCGGAAGTGATCTGTGTGGGGGGAAAAAGAGGGCTGACTTTCAGCTTATTGAGGCAAACCTTTTATCTGAAGAATTTCAGTGTTATAAAATGGTTCTATTGTGTAAATATTGTTATCAATGACTGGATGTTTTTTGTTTTCACTTTTCTAGGATTATGTCTTTGGAAGAAGAAATTATTTCTAAGAAAGTTAAACTCATAATAATTGACTCTGTCGCTTCAGTTGTCAGAAAGGAGTTTGACACAAAGCTCCAGGGCAACTTGGCAGAGAGAAGTAACTTTTTGGCTAGAGGAGCATCAGTGTTGAAGTATTTGGCGGAGGAGTTCTCAATACCAGTAAGTTCTTCCTCCTTTCTTAAATTTTTGCCTTACAGTGTCAAGTTATAAAATCTGAAAATAGTGAAAATGACAGGAAGATGAAAACCAGAAAAAGCTTCTATCAGGAATCTTAAAGGTACTGGTTGAAAGAGAGTTGGGGAACAGGGGAACAGTGACTGAATCTTGGAAGGTCTTATGTTCTAAAGCAGAGTAATGGTGTTTGTGGCTGATCATGTATGCTAATTAATGCAGAAAGCAAGGTAACAGCTCAGCAAATAATTGTTTGAACTTGCCCATGCAATATGAAGGAAGACATGGACACTCATGGCAGGGACTGGGTGGGGCTGATTGAAAAGTGCTTTAGAAGATGTAAGATGGATAAATGTATCCGTGTGTTCCTTTGTTATATGATTTGCCTGGGGTAATAGAGCATAATATTACTAACTGCAGGTTCTTCCAAACCTCCTTTGGAGAGGTTCTGGTTTGGGCTATGTGGCCCATTGGACCCTCAGATTCCTTTCAAAATATCTTCAGTCATAGAATGGCTTGGGTTGGAAGGGAGCTTAAAGATCATATATTTCCATCCCCACTGCACTGTAAGATGCTTTCAAAGCCATCGCCTTCCCTCATCTACAACCTTAACAAGAATTGAAGGAATTTACAAAACCCATCTCCAACTTGTACAACTGGACAGGGTATGTGGTGGCCCAAAGAAGGATCTGAGCAGCAGGAGGAATGGCTGCTGGTTGCCCCCTTCCCCAGCAAGGAGCCTCCCAGCTGTCATGGAGCTTCAGCTGAAAACACATCCCTGAGCTCTGCTGCATACCTTCTGGAGCCACATTCTCCTGTAGTAGTTGTGGGTTGCCATGAGTGAGCCACTTCATGGGATGGATGCTGTGGCTCTTGATCTTGGTTCTTGTGCAGATATAAAAACCTGTGCTGGGCAGCTATATTTCTTAGTACAGGTAACCTACTCAGCATTCCAGAATAAGAGAGAAACTGTGGCAGTAACTTGAGCAAGAATGGTAAGGCCTTTTCCTTCTGACTTTTCTGGGGTCACAGCAACTGTCATACCAGAAATACACACTTCAGAAGTGTGGAACTTCTGAATAGGAATGGATTTCCTCTAGCTGTGTGTAGTTTTTAGACACTTCTGAGAAAATTAACATCCTTTAAAGTTCAGGTATGAGAACCAAGTTGGTGCACCCAGTAGTGTTTATAGTGCTTTAAAAAGCTGGGAAAGAAATGTGTGTAGCTCTGTACACTCTAGTATTTTTGGAAAATATTATGTAGCCGTTTGAGAAAGGGGGGGAGATGGGAAGGTACCGTTTTTCTGTTTTCTTCTCCTTTTGACACCCCTTTCACCTTCTCTAAAATGTTGAAACCTCAGACAGTGCAGGCTTCTGCCCTGCTTATTGTAAGAGGGATGGTGTAAAAGTGGACAATGTGAAATTGTAATCCTTACTTGTTCTAGGTAAGAAGAATGTAAAAACTGGAAGGTTTAAAAGTTTGTTACCTTAAAGCTAAGTTGTTTGCTGTGATAGATTTGTGATAGATACCTGCTGTGCTGGTCTGTCCTTGTTTCACACCGAACACTTTGGTAAGGAATTTCTGGGTTTTAGGCAGAATCTTGTGTGCAGCTCACAGCTCTTTTTTTTTAATTGATTCATGAGATGTCTTACATTTAAGTAAAATTTTTAAACATCCATGTAATTACATGTAAATACAGATTTATAAGCCTAATCAATAGGTGTTTTGAGAATATGTATGCTTCCAATTTATACAATGGAAATCCCACTGTAGCTTCATTTATTGCCATATTTAAACACACATTGCTTGTTGGTTGGTCCTAGAGCATTTTAAAGATTTGTTAAATTTGGTTACAAAATATGCTGCAGCAACTCCTATGAAGAATTCTAGGGGAGCCTTAGCTAAAAATTTGCATTCTTGCAAATGGATTCCTAGGTCAGGCTGTGTATGAGTAACATGCAAAATCCAACATCAGGATTATGTTGTGCATCTGCAAGTGTTGGTGCATACTAGAGGTATGTTTGCCATTGCATTGATCTCTGCTACTGGAGTTCAGAGGGTGTTCAGGATTCTCACTGTAAATAACTGTGGTGGAATTATTCCAGATGTTTTTATTTACCTAGAAAATCATGTATATAAATTTAGGACTAAAAACATTAGTAAGGTTGCAGAGTGATTTAGATGACTAATAAATTGGACAAGTTAAAAAATAAGTAATCCTGATTTCATGATAGAATCAGTGCAACTAAATAAAGTTGAGCAACAAGCAGGGAGACTCAGAGACTGAAAAATATTTGAAGTTGATGACTGATAGGAGCTGAACTTGAAGTCAGTGCTTTTGGCTGTAAGAGGTCTGGTGGAAAACCTCTGAGTAGTTGGGCAAGAGAATTAGAAATAAGGAGGTTGTGTGCTACCTGTTTAGCTGTAACTGTTACTGAAGCACTACAAACTGGTGTTAACAGACCAGGGAGGGTGGTGGAAAAAAATGAGCTTTCAGAGAACAGCTTTGAAAATGGGAGAGGAGTCTTAGTAATTATGATGAAGTTATTACTTCTATTTAGCCTAGCCCCTTTATTAGTTAATATGTACCTACTCCAGGAAGAGTATTTGATAAAAGCAGCCCTCTCTTCAGCTGGCAAAGGTATACCACAGTTCTGTGGTTGGAAGCTGAATTAAGCAAGTTCAGACTTCAAATAAGAGTGTCTTCTTACTGGAATAATTAATCATTGGAGTGCATTAATAAACATAAATAGCTTCTTGTCACTGAGTATTTTTAAATGGCCTCTTTCCCATTTTCTGAAAAAGTAATGGGTTCACATAGGAATAAATTTGGAGCTGCCCTGTCCTACCACATTATGCCAGAATTCAAATGAGTTTAACTCAGTTCTTCAGTTCTTTGTTGGCGTTATAAACTCTCTTGGCTGTTCATGATAGTGTATTCATGGTGTCAGGGTGTTGAGTTTGATGTTCAAAAGGGACTAGCATTAATTACAAAATTAAAATTTAATCCATCTTTTGAGATGAGAAATAAACCCCAGCTTATTAATTGAATGGCCACTGTCTTAGCTACTGAGTGTTGCGTGGTTGTAAAATTTTGCTTCAATGAATGGGTTTATTGTTTTAAAATTTTTTGGTAAAGTACAAGGAAGCACAAAGCTTTGTTTTCTTACAGACATT
This sequence comes from Indicator indicator, assembly GCF_027791375.1. Classification (NCBI taxonomy): domain Eukaryota; kingdom Metazoa; phylum Chordata; class Aves; order Piciformes; family Indicatoridae; genus Indicator; species Indicator indicator. The sequence continues at coordinate 47,755,315 of NC_072013.1, read as the reverse complement.
AGTAAAACAAGTTGTTTCTCAAAAAGCAAAATATGATGCCCACTTTTTTAGGGTTTTTTTTATCCCTTCTTTCAAGTTGCTTAGCAGTAAGACCAATTCCATCCTAGGATCTTTAAATGATGTGAGAGCAAGAGGCAGCACAGTGTGGGTCAGTTTTGGTCTACTGACAAGCCACCTGGCAGTCAGTGATGACTGCACAGTCACTGAAGCTTTTCCCTCCATAAAGCATTGTGTAGCAGTGTCCTTTTTCCCCTTCTCTGCATACAGCTTTTTTTCTGCCAAGTTTGGTTGAAGTGAGGCAGCTAGATCAAAAGCAATTACCAGTAACTGAGAAGGACAATTTGACTATAAATCAAACAGTCCTCTATTTTAGAAATCCATTGAATATGTAAAGCTATATGAGAAGTTTACATTAAATTTATCTCTTTTAGATTGTACTTAAACATTTGGATCTGAATGTTTTCTGTTACAATATGTGATGCTGTTATCAGTCCCGTATGTTTCCTGTCGAGTTTCATGATTTCCTTAGCCTTCCTATAAATAGAAAACAAAATACACTTTGGATTTTCTTTCTTCTCTTTTTTACAGATTCTTAGGAACCTATACATAAACTATTAAGTGGCAGTCAGTAAACGTAGTTTAGTGTTGATGCTGGTTGAGAGAGAAATGATGTTTCCTGTTTAAGTGAAAAGCTAAAACTAAACCTCAGTATGACTACAATTGTTCTTGAGATTTAACTGCTTCACTTATAAAAATTGGTCTTCTGGTTGGTTAGTATTTGAGAAAATGTGTGAAGCTGGCTAGACATCTCCATGGAAAACTACATTAAAAGTGGCAGTTGCAAAACCAAACTGCTTTAAGCATTCTTTTAAATCTCAAATTGACACTGAAGGTGAAACTTGCTTTGTAAATCCTTCAATTACAACACTGTCCTCTTTTCTCTAGGTTGTATTTTTAGGTCTGTGATATGACCTTTGTTATTTATCATAAGCATGTTGGTTATCATTTTTACCAGCAAATGTATAATAGTATCTTTGTTCTTTTTTGGTTTTTTGAGAATATGAAATAGCTGAGGAGAGACTCTCACTTGTGATTTGTAGTGAAAATGAAAGACAAACCATATGTAGTTATTCTAATGCTTCTACTTGCCACACTAAATAAATTAACAGTAGTTAAGAAACTCACAGTTTCCACAGGTAATTTTTCCCTTCTAGATGAAACATATTCTATTTAAAAACTAAAAATTAAGTTTATCAGTATTGATAATATGACAGCAGTTAAAGCTGTCATAGTCAGTTTTCTTTTCACACTCAATTCTCACATTTTTTGGTTTTTTTTATGCTCACTTATGCTTTCTGCTCTGTAAACTTTATGCCTAAGATTTTAATTTGCTTTGGATAGCCAAATGTTAAATATATATATTTGGGTTTAGATTGTGAAAGTTTGTGTTTTGTGTTTTGGGTTTTTTCTCAAAATCTATTTATATAGATTATATTTATATCTTCAGTACCTTTTCTACTGTCTTTAAGTGTGTTTAATTGCATTGTCTTCCTACAGTAAAGTGTCTCAAGACTGATGTGCTTCTATTGCAAAGAAAGAATATTCCAACTGTTAATTTTCTTTATAATCAGAAATTTCCATTTGACCTCATCCTCACTCCTGTTTTATTCTGCTTCCACACAGATGGTTGCTTTATTTGTCAACAAGCTCCTTTGCACATTCATGATTGCTCTTCTGGTATCTGAGAATACTAGGTCATGGACAGCTAAACAGATTCCTAAATGGAAGATTTATGAAAAAAAGTTTCTTTGCAGTTGGCAATAAATATTTAGAAAGTTTGGATAAAATGGATAGTTGGTTTGCTATTACAGTAGCACCCTTTTTTATGCTGACTTTTTTCAAAACTACAGAGGTGTATTAGATTTCTAGGTGCATTTGTATCTGGACTACAAAGTGCTGAAATGCAGACTTATTTTAATTTTGGTTTTAAAAATATATTTAATACCTTTGTTACAGAAACAGTAATGGAATTCTCTTTGCAAGTTGGTCAAACCTATAATAAGAAAAGCTTTGCTTCTAAAAAAATGAACTGCTTCAATTTTATTTCTCTCCTTAAGAAAAAAAATATACATTATACTGCATCAAAATGCCATTCTTTTAACAAGCTAAGCTTATCAGAAGAAAATATTTTGAGGCTGAGCTATCAGAAATTTACTAGCTGTATTTAGGCCAGATGTGGTTCAAAATAGCTTCTAGTGTTAAGAATTCAATGGAAAGTGCAGGTCCTTTTCTTTTGAGCTGCTGATATTTAAGTGAAGTGCCTTATTGCTCAAGGGTCAAGCAGATTTTTTTTGTGGGGGTATGTGGCCCTAAATACCATTCCCAACTGCTACTAGAAGGTTCTTTGTATTTCTACATAATCTCACTGAACTCCAGGCCATCTGCATGCTGCAAAAGGTTGAGGTTTACCCAGTGTAACTGTCCTCTACCCACCTTGCCCCAAACTTCCCTTTTTTTCATGAAGTCTGTACATTTCTCTAGGGAGTGGCATGAAAAGTTAAAAGAACTTGCAACTATTTGCTTAGAAAAAATGGTATAGTGCTTCTGAACCTGCAGAAATTCATTAAGATAATTCATCAATTTCTTGAAAAACTGAGTTGGCCTTCTATGAACTCAAGAGGATGAAAAGATCATAGTGTCTTACACTAATGACATTGTGAATATTCTCATTTTAGCTGTGTTGGAACTTTTGGTTTCAAACGCATTATCTTCTGGTGCAGAGAGGATTACCTAAACTTTTGTGATAGTGAAACAAACAAAACTATTTATATTAAGAGTTCTTCCCATCGTATACCTGGCATTATTGTTGTGCCCTGTGCTGAGGCTATAGCTTTGTTTTTTTAACAATTAAATATAGTAGTGTTACTGTCTTACAAAAATCTGCTTAAACAGGTCAGAATTTCAAATATATGTGAATACTGCTGTTTGTCAGGTGTGGTTTGAAATTATTTTTGACTTTGTGTTATTGTTTAATTGGGAGAAAAAAATGGTTCAAGGAGAATTACAGGCCAGAGTTCCTTTTTGTGCTCGCTAAAATTTCATAAACATTTTTTCTTGGCTGATTGTTTGTTTCAGTTATTCCCTCCTTTCCACAGTACAGAGCGAAAAATAGTTTTGATAAAAGGGAGTTAATTCAACTGCTAGATGTTGTTACAGTGGCAAAGTCAGATGGGTTTGTCTTTTCATGTGGCTGTTAAAAATTATTCTTGGAAGGCATGACTTTGTTTTAGTATAAAACGAGTGTTTATAATGTAATTGTAACTATCTTCAGTACTGCTGCCATCTGTGTACTTTTTTAATACGTGTCGGGGGAATATGTTTCTGCAGTTTATGGCCCAACACAGTGTTCCTTTTGGCCTGTCTGTGCTCATAAAAGCTTAATACTGCTGAGGAAAACGAATGAGAAAAGGTAGAGCAGTGTTTCCTGTTCTCATGTGGTGGTGAAGTATAGAAAATAAGGTGGTTTCAAGTCATATGATCCTGGAATTCACTTTCTTTTAAAGTATTCCCTGCGTTGCTTTTTCCATTTTTACAGTTCAAGTGGCTTTGCCAAAAGCTATCATTCTTCACAATTCCACATATGAAATTATGTAGAGGGAAGGCACCCATGTTAACATAGAGGAAAGGAGTTGAGAGGAGTGAGATTTTATTTGCCAGATTTGGGTTTAGTCATGGACAGTGTTTGCTGTGAAGGAAGGCAGACATTTTCCTTGATATCTGCCTTGACTTCAACCTCTGAAAGAGTATCCAAAATAAATCAGCTGTTTCTTGCATCTTCTAACCCACATTCTTGTTGCACTTCTCTGGATTCCCTTAATTTGATTTACATCATCCTGAAAGTGAGGTACCCTAAACAGACAGTATTCCAGATGAATCTCTACCAGTGTTTAGATATGGAGGACTACTTCTTGTTCCTTGCAGGACATCTTGTTTGTGCATCATTGTACATTGTTGCTTTCTTTGCAACAGCCTGATGTTGTTTACTTACCCTTCATTAAAACCCTGGAGCTGCATCTGCAACTTTGTTACTTAGCTATTTGCTCTTCCTTCTAATGTGTTATTTTTCCTGACTTGCCAAAATGGTTTTGAATTCTGATCTTAATTCTAGTGTACTTGGAATCTCCTCCCTGAATCTTTGTTTCTAATAGAGATTATTTGTGTAACTATGGGAAAGAACCAGACTTCAAGCAGACTATACTGTTTTGTTCCATAAGAGAGCTTGAAACATTGGTAACTGCTGTGTCATTTTCTAATAAACTTTGCGTCTGCCTTTTAATACATTAATCTAGATTTTTTTTCTTAGTTTAAGTAACATAGTTTAAGAATATAAGGTCTTCCACTGCTAAAATAAAAATACAGTATTTGGGTGTTTTTTGTGTGTTTGTTTTTGTCTTGTCATGTTACTCTGTGCTGTAGAAAATGAGTAGTCGTGCTGAAGGGCTTTGTCTTTTATTGGGAGTTTAAGGTTTGGCAACATACACTGTTTTGACTGTGTTAAAAATTGACTGAACCTTTAGGCCAATAATCTGTCAATGGAGAAGTACTTATGGTTTGATTATTCCATTCTTTTCTCATGTTTTTCTTGTGCCTCTGTTTTGTACTTTGGTTTTATTTAAACTGTAGGTTCTTGATGAATATTTCTGCATTTGCATAATGTGTGCAAGTGATTCTAGTCTTTAGACAGGATAGCAATGCAAATAATAGTTGACCAGATTACAAGTTGTTGGAAAAATCTCACCTGTATGAGCTCCCAGTATAGAATTAATTAGTGGTTTGATTTCCAGGTTCTTTAGAGTTTGTTTGCTTTATGGTTACTCAGCCCCAGGGCTTCTAGGAATAAGAGGACCTGTTCTGCAGTTGTTACTCCTAAATGGTATTGTACCTGTCCCCTGAAGCATAAAGCGATGGCAGTAAGAGGAAATAATGATTTGCTAATACTTAAGTTGGTTACCTTACACATGCACCCAAAGACCAAAAGTAAAAATTTGATTCTAATATTAGAGATTATTATATTGCTTCCTTCTTTGTGTCTACAGGAGTGCTTTGTGAGAATTTGTATGGAACCAGGTGCACTGCTGGAGCTACTTTTTCATCAAGCATGCTCCAGAAGCTTCATAATGCAGTCTGCTTGGCGTTGTTAACTAGAGAACTTGCTTTTTCAGCATTCAGAATTTCTTCTCCTTCCACACATGGTTGGATAGACAGCCATATTGCAGATAGATGGTTGATAATTGTGTACTGCCCTGAAAAAAGGAGTACCGAGGTTTAAAGGGCAGGCTTTTCAGTTCTGCTGGTTTTTTTTCTTCTACTGTTAAGGCCCTTGTGCATTAGAAGAGTTGTGGGTTTTGCTTTGGTGTGTCTCTCCTCTGGTTTGCTTGGAATTAGAATCTAGGAGCTATGATGTAGGGTCTTCTGAGCAACTTCATTCTGATTTTTCTACAAGAAGATTCCACCTTCTTTACTGAGAACAAGTATGTTTTATATCATTGTTCATTGAAGTTGCAGCTATGCTGATTTATTCACCTCCCATTTTCCTTTTAAAGGAAACCCATCTTTTTAACAGGAAGCATTTTAATTAATTTGGCAGAAGTTTCATATAAGCAAATTTAGGGAGACACATTTCAAATAAGGATTCCCATGAGAATATACATTATTTTGATAACCTCATCAAAACTCTTACATTGCCTCTTGCTAAAATGCATAGCTGTATCTCACTTGAGGATATAGTACTTGTGTTGTAATATTCTAGATAAAAAATAGTCATCTGCAGAACCTGAATTAGGCAGGAATGAAAGTCATGCTGGTGTTTTTTTTAGTGAGACAGAAATCTGAATTTCGTTAAGACAGTATCTCTTCCCCCCCAGTACTCTGTTAACTTTTGTGATACTCTGATTTGGATGTGCTGCATCGCACACCCCAGAATACAAATCACACTGTCTTTAGGTTCCAGTATTTTCCAAGCTTTTTCATGTATCCTATCTAAACTTTTAACCTGGAGCAAAGAGTGCTTTGCTCTTTAATGGTATCTGAGGATTCTTGGTTTCTTTTCCCCCTAGGGAAAAAGTGGCCTTGCTTTAGACTAGAGGTATGTACCAGTCAACCAGGTACTTTACTTTTTGAGAACATTAATTTAAGCAAACTGGTTTCAGATGTTCTCTTTGAAGCACCAAATGGAAGTTACTTGTTTCTAAAGCTTATGAACAGTGCTAGGAAGCTACAGCTAAGTAATTGGAAGTTTGACATGGGGCTCTGTGTCTGTTCATTATCAGTATTGAATTTGTGTATCACCAAATGTATGGTAAGTCTTTCTTTTTTTCTTATGGTAGTCATGAGAAAAGATGCAGTGAAATGAAAGCTAAGTATGAAATAACAACTTTTTCTTTCAGGCCTTTGCCTTCAGTTATCTTATCATTGCCTTACAGTGTCTTATTCTAACAAACCTCAGGTCTGCCCAGAGAGATTTGGAATGACATCTAAGAACTGTTTCCTTGTGCCTTTAGCAAATTCTCTCAATTCTGCAGGAATAGTGCAGATGCCTGCTGTTCACCTTTTTCAGTGGTAGGTCCTTTTCCATATAGTTTTCTAGCTAGATAGTGAACAACTTATTTATAAGAGGAATTGACTGATTTGAGGTATGCTTGCATTAACAATAGTTTGTTGGAAGCAACTCTTAACCCGAAAAAGCTTCTGAATTTGCAGTCTCAGGATTTCCTGGAGGGGGTACATACAGCCAGCTGTTAGAACAGATCTACTCTGCAGTACCCTGAAAATGGAGCCACTAGAAGCAAATAGATGAAAGAGTTTATGAAGCCTGTTCCTGCTTGTTGTATTTTGAAGGAGCAGACTGGCAATAGCAAACAAGACTGTTAGTGGCTAGAGATACTATTTTCGGGTTGTCAGTGATGCTTGCTGCTGTGCCTACTTTTTCAGTTGGCTTAAGGGAGCCACAGAGGAGAGGAACTTCTGCTTGGGAATCCACTGACCTACAGCCCATTCTGAAGTTATCCCTAAGAAAGAAGGCCACCAGATACAAGCTGTAAGCAGAATAATTTCTCTGTGGCTTGTGAGTTAATTGAGCCTGAATTGCAAAAAGTTTGAGCAGTCCAAGGTTAAGAGGTAGTCAACCAATGTCGGAGATAAAACAGCTTTTTCCTTCCTACTTGCCTTGTAATTCACTTCAGTATGGAGTTTGCAACTGGTTTATACTTGCCAATGAGCCTGAACAAGGATGCCAACCAGCTCAAAAGCAACCCAGGAACAAAAAAATGTAGCAGGCAATTGTGCAGCTGAACAGGCACTAATGTAGGCAGAAAGGAGGGGCAGGAATGTGTGGTTTCTGGCAGCAGCACAGATTTTGAGTGTAAAACTGCATCTTCAGTAAAATGTATAAGTATGAGCAAAATGCAAACCAAGTTATTACCCAAAACAAGCAAAAAGTTTTAGGTGCTTGGAACATCCTTTAAGCTTTTAGCAGCTCTAGGAAGAATTCTCTTATGCACCACTATTACCCTGCACTGTACTTTGAGTAAGGGTAAGCGAATGCTTGGCTGCATACAGTCTCTCCTTACATCAGTCAGGACTTCTGTTTATCATTAAGACAGTGTCCTGGTTTCAGTCTGCATGTTCTGGATTTAAAATGCATCATAATATGCTGCATTTTGAGTTGTAATATATCCATGCATAATTATAGCTGAGGTCAGAAACTATGCTGAATAGTAGATTTTTCAAAGCACAGTATCTCTTCCTATGCTGAAGTTCAGAATGAAATGTACAACAATCCATAAAATGGCTGATACAGTTTGTAACATGCTTGCATTCCTTCATTATTAATAGTTTCATATCCATCTGTCAGCATGCTATGGCAAAGCTGTTAGCCAGGTTTTTGCAGCTGCTGCTTTACAAGTCTGTAGAATGTGGTTATCTCCAGCTCCTGTTTCTTGTCTATTAGTAAGAGGAAATTTTACAGAGAATTTACTAAGTTGTCCAAGACTTTAAGTTCAGTGCTAGGAGAAAGTCAGTGATCTTGATTTAACTTACTTGGCCTGTAGTATTTTTCCTGTTTAAGTCTCTTCAGAAGTTCTGCACATAGTTGTTGTTGTCTTGTATTTTTGCCGTTATGTTCTCAAGAACGGAACTGATTTGATCTGAAGATTGAGCCCCTAGTGAGGTCTCTTTGCAAATGAATGAGTCTATGGTTAGTATGAGCATGGGATTTTTGCTTTGTCTCCCTCTATTAAAATGTAACTGAAGATGAGTATTTTGTATCAAAGACAGCTATCAATATAGAAATTAGTATATATACAGACTGCCAAACTACTTTCTGCATGATACTGAACAGTTACTGAGGAATAACAGGCTGAGGGACCTGGAGTTGTTCAGCCTGGAGGAGGCTTTGGGGAGACCTCGTAGTGGCCTTCCAGTACCTGAAGGGGGCCTACAAGAAGGATGGAGAGAGACTATTTACAAATGCCTGTGGTGGGAGGATGAGGGGCAATGACTTCAAACTAGAAAAGAGCAGATTTAGATTGAATGTTAGGAACAGGTTCTTTACTATGAGGGTGGTGGAACACTGGAAAAGGTTGCCAGGGAGGTGGTTGGGCTCCCATCCCTGGAGATATTCAAAGTGGGGCTTGACAGGGCTCTGGGCAACCTGATCCAGTTGAGGATGCCCCTGCTTACTGCAGACAGGGTTGGACTAGATGACCTTCAGAGGTCCCTTCCCACCCAGACCATTCTATGATTCTATAACAGTGAAGGTTATTTCTAAATCAGAATAGTTTCATACTAGTTACTCAGAGAGTCTCTATTTCCAGAAGTATTTGTGTGGTGCAGTACCCCTGTGTGCTTTTTAAAATTCCTGCACAGACACATTTGAAAGGCCATAATTTGTAAATCACCTATAGATCACCACCACCAAATGCTTGGGGTCATTTGCATCCCTTTCTATATGAGTCTCCTAGTATAGGCATGTGGATTTTCTAACAGAATAGGGCAATAGAGTTTAACTAAAAATACTTCTCAGATGTTTTATAGAGCCTTCAGCTTATTATAGTTTGTTTTGATGGCACTGAAATGGGAGCAGAAAGCTGATACTCTTGCCGTTTCCTGCACCAAATTTTGAAACAATTGGAAGTGAAAACTTGCTCTGCTCAAACCTCTCGATTTTTTTAATTTTTGTTTTACATTAGACCGTGGTTAATATGTATTCTTGATGTTTCACCTATTGTACGTAGCAGCTGAGAACATTTGTCTTACTCCTAAATTTTTTTAACTTTGCTTCAGAATGTACCTCAGAGATCTCCAAATGGAGTCACCTGTTTTGCAGTTGTTTATCTTTCATTTATATTTCAGTAAAATACATAAGAATCCACTTTAAATACACTTTAAAATCCACCATCTTGTTAGACCAGCCACAATATTAAATCTGATTTCAGTGTCAGGAGTTTTCTTTGGAAATGGTGAAGAAAGTGGCAGCATAAATTTAAGTTAGACACCTTTGTGTTAATTTCTCAATAGCCTTTTTTTCTGCTCCTCTGTTGTGCATTCTTCATTTCATCTGTTCAAGGCCGAAGAGATATCACCCACATTCTTTGCAATAGCAGTCAATTTACAGAGCCTTTTTAATCATTGTTTAATTTCTTGGATTTGTATTTGTTTCAGAGAATGCATAATTTATGCACACCTTATGTTAACTTTTTTCTCTTACAGAAGCATTTGTGCAGCCATATGGTGAATTGGACTGGAGAACTGATACACCTGAAAAGTGCTCTTTCAGGTTTTCATCTTGAATAACTTTTCACCTGAATGCAATATTCCTGCATCTGGAACCATTCACTTATTCTGTAGTCCCTACGTCCTTCTGGAAAGAAACCTATGTCTTTATTTTAGTGTTGTCCTTGTAGTAGCCCTGCCTTATTTTATTTGTTTTGCAAGTATTTATCTAGTCTTTTGAGACCTCCTTGAAGGCTAATCCTGTCTTCTCATAGGTAGTTCCTTCCATTTATGGTTCTGATGCACAAGCATTTTGCTGGAACAGTGCTGGGCACTTTAGTGCTGCAACTGAACATCATGCTGTGGTGTATCTCTTCCTCACTGGAATGTGCTAATTGTACTGCCATTCAGTAAGACTTAGACTGGAGAGCTGGGAAGGAAGAAATTTAATGAAATTCAACAAGGGCAAGTGTAGAGTCTTGCACCTGGGAAAGAGCAACCCCATGTATCAGTATAGGTTGGGGACTGACCTGTTGGAGAGCAGTGAAGGGGAAAAGGACCTGGAGGTCCTGGTATATGGGAGGATGACCCTGAGGCAGCAATGTACTCTTGTGGCCAGGAAGGCCAATGCCATACTGGGGTGCATTAGAAGGGGTGTGGTTAGTAGGTTGAGAGAAGTTCTCCTCCCCCTCTACCCTGCTTTGGTGAGGCTGCATCTGGAAGATTGTGTCCAGTTCTGGGCCCCTCAGTTCAAGGACAGGGAACTGTTTGAAGGAGTCCAGCATAGAGCCACAAAAATGATTAAGGGAGTGGAGCATCTTCCTTATGAGGAGAGACTTGAGGGAGCTGGGACTCTACACTTGGAGAAGAAACTGAGGGGTGACCTCATTAATGTTTATAAATATGTAAAGGGTGAGTGCCAAGAGGATGGAGCCAGGCTCTTCTTGGTGATGCCCAAAGACAAGGGGCAATGGGTGGAAGTTGAAGCGTAGAAAGTTCCATGGAAGCATGAGGAAATATCTTTTCCCTGTGAGGGTGATGGAACACTGGAACAGGCTGCCCAGGGGGGTGTGGAGTCTCCTTCTCTAGAGATATTCAAAACCTGTCTGCATGTGTTGCTGCATGACCTACTCTAGGTGATCCTGTTCTGGCAGGGGGGTTGGATTTAGGTGATCTTACAAGGTTCCCTTCCAAGCCCTAACATTCTGTGATTCTGTGACAACAGATGTGTTTTTCAGCTTTATGGATTAAGACTAAACTTAAATGTACTAGTTCTTCTCAGGTTTATTTTCTGTATTAGTATAATGAAATAGAAAAATGGCAGGTGATTTACAAGCAAATAATTTCATCCAGGGTCTCTAGTTAACTGGAACATCAGGCACTAACTTGAGTCATCAGAACTTGAGAGTTAATTCTGTGCTGTATGTCTTTGCAATCTCTTTTTTTCTTCATAATTTTTACACATGGAAATATTAGTGTTTGCATCAAAAATACTAATGATGGAAACATTTTCAAGAACTACAAACAGATTTTGTATTATTATGGGGTTTTTTTTTGTTGCTCATTCTATGTAAATTGCACATATGCTCTGGCAATCTTGGAGGGAGATGGAGATGATACATGAAGCAGTCAACTAGTTTTTAGAAGAGGAACTGCAGGCGTTTTCTGTACTTTGAGTACTGAGTATATAGATATTCCAAAATGCATTCTGTTACTTGTTTTGTATTCCATCAGCCTGTTATCATTAATTCTGTGTTCTATCCATCACTTTTTCAGGATGTGTTTATGGTCTTCTGATAGGAAGACATATTTTCTAGTAGCTAGACTTTGAACTAGAAGTTATTTGGGTTACGTTCTTAGCTTTGTCTGGTATCCTCCCTGGCCCAAGTTTAACATGCAAAAGAAAAAGAAAAGCTATTTGTGACATATTTTAAGTACAATATTCTTTGTTCTGACTTCCAGCATACTGTCTTATAGCATGGGCACTACCTTTCTGACAAAGGTAATGGCTGTGTGTTTTGATTGATGCTTTTGACTGTGACTGCTATTGGATTATTACTGATGGAAAAGCGTTATTTCTTCATGCAAATCAATTATGTTACTTTCGGGCCTTGCAATAAGTGTCTAATCAGTGCTTGCTGGAGAAATTATAAATGTGGAATTGTGGAGAAGCTTAACTGTTGCCTGTTACAAGTTAAATTCCTTCCCTTGTTAAGATTTTGCATGGTGGGTTTAGCTTCATAACTACGATGTGCGCTTTGAGATTAAATATAGCAAAGCCTCAATTAGCCACTTCAGTTAGCCAAAATGCTTTGTTAGCTGAAACTGGCTCTGATATTTGTTGTTTAGTTGCAATTTTTTCATTGTACAGACTGGGAATGGGCTGTACTGGATTTTTTTCTGTGGGACCAGTGTCCACAAGGTGGTGTCTTTTCATCACTCAACGGGGAAAGGAACTCTGCAAAGTTGATGTTGGCTTGTGGCCTGTTGCTTGGCAGAAATGGGAAGCTCAGATACTGAGGTGAAAGTATTCTTTCCTCCCTGGACTATAAAGTGAATGCTATTGTGCTTTCTTTCAAGCTGTCATAGTTGGAGACTGTGATGCTCAGAAATTCAGAGGTAGAAAAGAAAGGTAGTGGCTTGGAAATCAAATTTGAGCTATGTTGGCAAAATCATGAGAAGATTGGCCCTGGAACGGTGAAGTTGTGCAAGCCAAGGAGGATGTGTACTGCCAGAAAATCTTGTGAAATCAGACCCAGAACTGCAATAACTTTTATATGTTAGGCTCTGTTGATGTTGATCAAACTATTCAGGAACCTGGAAGTAGAAGAATTAAAAAATGTTTTAGGCAAGTCCTGTGCGCTTGGGGGGGAGTGGATGAAGGAGACCTGGCATAGCACTGGTAGTTCTTTTAATTGTCATAATTTCTTTGTAAGGTGAATCAGTTGAAGACGAGGCAGTTGGAAAATGTTCTGAAATGTTACCCTCCATTGCAGAATAGACCTGAGAAGCATTATAAAGACCGATGGGTAATTCCCAGCTGTGAATGCTCTGGCAATGATCATGAGATCAAAAACACAGCTGATAGGGAAAAGGGCTGTTTTCAGCTCATACCAAACACTTGAGTATTCATGGCATGGTGCTTTTACAAACAGACACTGGAGTGCATCAGAATAATTTGGGTTTTGAGATATGTGCAGGAACCTCCTCCTAACTGTGTGTGCTTTCAGATCTAGTGGCACTCAGGGCTGAAGGAGAACCAGGTGTGTACCATGTTGTACTAGTTTTCCAGCAAACCTCAACCTCTCTGCCTTAGACCTCTTTGCCAGATTTCATGCTGCAAATTGATCTCATGTTTGCCTTTCTGTACCTTGTGACCTCTTTAGAATATTTGTGGTATTTAAAACCCTGCATTGTGTGCATGACACAGAGTTTAGTTTGGAAACAAAGTTTAATTTAATCACACATGCCGATTGTGGTGTTTATTTTGGAACTAATAAGTGGGAGGCAACCTTTTTATATTTCTTAGTCTGGGTAATTTCTCCATGTTACTTGATAATCACATAAATGTGAACTAAAAAAATGGCTGTTCAGAGGAATACTGAAACATGAATGGCACTTGAATACAGCTTCTGATCTACTCTGAATGTGGATTCTGTTAGATGCCTAAACTCCTTGGGTGTTAGTGATATCACTGTGGTGATAATGATGGAATGACTGTTTTTAAAAAAATGTGTATCATTCCTTCTATGTGCCAGTGGAGAAGGAGCTGTTTTAGAGCAACATTCACATTCATTTTGTTTGTTTCTTCCATCTATTACAAATGAAAGGAGCAGTGTTTGCAGAGGGAGGTTATAGTTCTGTGGCCCTGGCCATGTTTTGTTTGCTTCCCACATGTCTGCATTTACAGCAGAATAAGCAAGCTGATTTGCTACTCCTTACTAACTGCTTTCTACTTCTAATAACCCAGCAAAACTGCTCCTATGGTCTCTATTTAGTAATGCATGTGGTGATATTTCTAGCCCCAAGCCTTACATATATCTGAGTGCTTTGAGGAGCTTGGGGAGAAAAATGGGGTAAGCTTCCACCCATGATCCTTCTTTAATTAAATATGATGGAAAAGGATGTAATATAAAGCTGAAAGGAATCTACCAACAAACTTAAATGCAGCATTGTCTGTAGCATTTTTACTGATGAAGTGAAGCAATTTTGATGTGAATTCTATATGGCACAAAATAGCAGCATATGAGGTAGAGCTGTGTGTTGTGTAACCTCCAGCTGTGTTATTCCTGTAATATTCTGTTTGTGGTGGTGTTCTAGAAGAAGCTTTCCTTCAAAGAACTGTTGGAAGTTGCCCCTAATGAAGCATTGCAAGACAAGATTTTGATAACCCAGGGATTTTTGAGGTACTGTGTTTTCTGTTCCAAACCCCTGTGTAGCAAAATGCCATGATATTTTCATGACAGTTCTCTGGTGGCTCTTGGCAAATGCTGTTTTTTCTGGTGTTCTCTGTAAAATTTTTTCCAGTATCTGATTTCCTTAATCTTGTGAAACAAGCAGGATGAGAGGAAAAATGGGCTATTTTTGTTGTTGTAGATGGGGTTTTGTTTGCTTGGTTGTGTTTTTTTTATATAACTTTAATTGAAATCTGGAGATCTGCTGTAGGTCATCTTATTAATTTGGATTCCATACCTCAAAAGTGACTGTCTAGTCTTTTGAGCATAGCATGTGTTAATCTGCATGGAAGACACTACTTGAAGGTATGGTTTCAAATTTGGCCAAAAAATGAGTTATTTCTGTATGATGTTTTTGGCACTATCTTCCGGTTGTTGTCTGTAGAAATACTGCATTTGAGTGCAGACACAGTAGATGGCACTTGAGTCATTAATTTTATGATATAGGAATGAAAGCCAAACGCAGTTGTGGAGGCAGCGGTTTGCAGCAGTAGGCACATTTTATTGAAAGAGCAGCTTCAAAGCTTTTGCTTTCAGGTACATAGTCCTAGAAGAAAGTAAAACAAGTACAAATTCTTTTTTAGTACAAGTAGGTCCTCTCCAAGTCCTTGAATTTGTTGAATATTTAAAAAGACAGATGGGCAGGCTATGATCAGCCTGAATCATAAATACATAGTGCCAGATTCCCTTTAAACATTTTGACAGTTTTTGGGCTTATAATCTGTTTACAGCATATTCTCTAATATAGATCCTTCATTTTTTTTTCTAGTCTTACTCTGTTGATATGACCTGTGATAGGAGGTGAAGGATACAAATCTGTCAACAAAGTGGATTTCTAACAATATCTTGTTATCAGAATACTTGGAATACTGTGTTCCTTACTGTGGCTAAGTCTGACAACCAAGGCTAAGAGTGTGCTGGTAGTTTTGCTAATCAAAATATAAACATGATTTTGGGTACTCCAAAGTGTAACTACCATGTGCTGCATTCAGTGCTGTGCCCTTGGACAGTACTGTTTGGTCATTTGCTCCCAACGTTTTCCATACTAGCATTAGTTAGTGGATTGACGCTCCTGAATGCCAAAGTGGCAATGCAAACTTCCCCAATCACCATGTCATCACGATTCAGCACTGTTTATTGCTGAGCTAAGAAGGTGTAGTCAGACTTAGTTCATGATTCATTCTTTGCCCTTTCTGCTGATGCTCTTATTATACTTAGCTTAATGAGCATGCTATTGGACTTGAACCCAGGAAGGAGCTTCATTTATGTTCTTCCTATGTTTTATTGCTCTTCCATCTTCAGAGTTTTAGAGTTCATAAAAATATTTGAAGGCCAAAAAAGTGTGTTGATTTACTAGAGGACAGAGCTCTAATTGTATCTTTTTTCTTTAACCGATGTTTGTAAAAGAGGTAGAGGTGTTTATGTATGCTTTAATGACATTTAAGTGATTTGGAAAAAATGCTGCATATTAAACAGGTATGATCTGGCACTAGGTTTGGCCATTGCGACTTTGCAGGGAGTTTACCTCTCGGTTTTGTGTTGCTTTGAGTATTTGCCAGGGAGTTTCATCTCTCGGTACAGCCCTCTCTGGTTGCTGGCAAAAAAAACGTAAAAACAGAAAAGTGTTAGGCAGTTCAGGGTGTAAATGATTATAGCTGCCTACTAGTGTGGTCTCTTCATCTCATGATTAGGACAAGTCCTCTGGTGTAGCTGCATCTGTCCCTAATTCAGGATGCTTCATTCAGGTTGGAGAGTAATTAAACCCTTTTAGCAGCTAGTCAGTTTTGTGAATGTTTTTCCCTTCCAAAAAGCCAGCTTTATCCTCTTTGACTGCGACTTCCCAGCAGGAGGTACCTTTTTGCTTTGCCAGTTGGAGAAAGCCCACATCCACTTACAAAGGGTATACTGGAACTCGCAGGCATTGCATTTTAATTCTAGGCCGCCATCCCTGTACTGCTGCCTTTGGAACAACTCAGCTGTGGAAGAAGTGAGCTAATCTGGAAATTTGAAAGTGAAGTACTAGTGAAGCCCTGGGGTTTACAGTTGGAGTAATTAAGGAGAGGAATTGCACACTCTGTGCTTGATTTTTTTGTTTTAATTAGGTTTCCTTTTGATCTAGTCTCTCAATTGAAATGTTGAGATTTGAATCAACAACCTGGCCCAGGATATTGCTTAACTCCTCTCCTCCTCAGCCTGCAGAAGATATATATTGCTTAATCTTTTTATTTTGTATGTTGCTGGGGAAGGTTTTGGCTGTCAGTCCTGCTTCCTATTCTCTACTGAGATTTTTGTCTCCTGTTGTCTTTTCTTTCTCCATTCTCCCCTCTCCCTGATATTTTTTCTTTATCTTCAAGCATCATAACCAACTTTCCATTCACTTTAGGTGTAGTTGAGAACTGTAAATTTTACAAATATGCCTTTAGCATCTTTGTAGGTTGTCTCTGTTCCTGTGTGAATCAGTACCTCTTTTTCTACATGACTTCTTGTTTTTTGGAAGGGCTGTCTGTTGTTGCCTATTGGGATAGGCTTCCTGCACTTCTCTGCATTGCTGGATGAAGCAGCTGATTTTAGTTCTCATTTGAAAAATCCTTTATTTCTATGCTGGCATCTGAATTCCCCTTTCTATGGTAATATATTGTGTCTCAGTTTATCATCATGGTGGTTTTGCTATTCAGCACAAGGGTGTTTTCACATACACTGTGTCTGCAACTTGAATGTTGAAGCATGCTAAAGTGTACTGTGATCATATTAATTGTCTATATTCTTTATTTTTCTAGCAGGTTTTGATGAGTATAGTCTGATTGTTGTGCAGGTCCTCTTTGATGGAAAAAAAATAGCAGGTTTAAAAAAAAGAATGGCAATTTAATTCAGAGGCATTAGGCCAACTGTGAGTTCTTGAAGAAAATTCATGAAAATGTTAATATCAACATCAAACAAATAAGGCTTCAGTTTTTGAAGTCTTATCCAAAAAGTTTTCCTGCCAGAAAGCTAGAGGGCAAATATGGTAAATGGCATAGGAAGCTAGTCTATCTGCTTTGGAAAAAAAACACATTATGTTGATGTTACCAAGATTTGAACTTTGCTTCTAGGAGTTGGATGTTTTAGAATTAATCTGGGCTATGTTACTATTAAATTTTTGTTATCTCTGAGAGGATATGTGCTCTTTTATATTTTACAAATAAGCAGAAAATGTTTTGAGCTTCTAATACAGTTCAGTGCACAAAAATGCTTATGGTTACATGCTGTAATTATTTCTTTCTGGCAGCATGTCAGTCTTTGTTTTTGTAGACTGTGCTACCCGTTTTTTTCCATGATAATTTGCCAGATCAGTGGTACAGCTACCTATTTATTTTTCTTCCTACTGCAACATATATATTCCTGCTAACTTTTAAATGTTCCCTCTTTTGTGTTTCCAGTCTTGTTACAATCTCTGAGAATAAGCAATGCAGCCACTCTGGCCAGCAGAACTGCAAGTAGGTTGATGGAAGGAGACCTTGAGTGCTTTGCCTTATTTGTGAATTGTAGCTAGTTGCCCTTTAATAGCAGTGCTATAAAGTTAAAATTAGT
The DNA here is from genome assembly GCF_027791375.1 of Indicator indicator. Lineage (NCBI taxonomy): Eukaryota > Metazoa > Chordata > Aves > Piciformes > Indicatoridae > Indicator > Indicator indicator. The sequence goes on along the minus strand of NC_072013.1, from coordinate 47,737,523 downwards.
TTTGGTGATTCTTTTAAATTAGTTTGGTGATCTAGTTGCATCTGCCAATGATATCCTGGGGAGCATGAAAAAGAGTGTGTCCATCAGATCGAGGGAGGGTTCTCCCCCTCTACTCTAGCCTAGTGAGGCCCCACCTGGAATATTGCATCCAGTTCTGGGCTCCTCAGTTCAAGAGGGACAGGAATCTGCTTGAGAGGGCTACAAGGATGATTAAGGGACTGCAGCACTGCCTTAGGAAGAGAGGCTGAGAAACCTGTGGCTTTTCAGTCTGGAGAGAAGAGGGGTTCCAATAAATGTGTATAAATAGATGAGGGCTGGGTGTCAGGAAGGAAGGGACAGCCTCTTCTCACTTGTGCCCTGTGATAGGACAAGGAGCAATGGATGTTGAACTACAGCACAGGAAGTTCCACCTCAACATGAGGAAAAACCTCTTTACACAGAGGGTCACAGAGCACTGGAACAGGCTCCCCAGAGAGGTTGTGGAAGTCTGCTCTCTGGAGACTTTCAAGACCCATCTGGATGCATTCCTGTGCAACCTGTGCTGGATTATATGGTCCTGTCTGGCAGGGTGGTTGGACTCAAAGATCTCCAGAGGTCCCTTCCAACCCCTAACATCCTGTGATCCTGTTGCATTTTTAATTAACAAAATAGGAAGGGCTTGTGCAGTGGCATTTCACTTTCATAGCTATTTTTTACTCTCTCTGATATACATCTCAACTTTGATTACAATGAAAAATCTGATCAGTTCTGGCCTTATGATTCCATGGTATAGCAGGATGTTGACATATACTAGGTATATATTTCTCCTTCAAACTGTGAAACCCCAAGGTTTTATAGCCCTTAAGTAAGCAAACAAAACCTAATGAATAATAGCTACCTGATAGCTATTGCTGATAGCAAGTAGGGTGAACCAAGTATCCATATTTTTAAAGTATGAGAATGCATTTATGTTCCTTGTCTTTTATTAAGGTTGATTTTGGGTTGTTTTTTTAAAGAGAGATTATTTTCTTGTCATATTTAGAACAGTTTCCAGTGGTAAAACTGATCTTCCTCGATTTTCAAGAGCAACAATGAAATAGGTGATAATTGCTGACAACACTGGGTTGGCATTTTTAGATTTCATTCACTGTTCTATTTTTCACAAAGGCCACATTAGGTTTTTTCCATTCAACTGTTGTTTGTGGTGTCTGCTAAACAGAATATATGCATTTATTTCAACAGTTCTGATGATTACTCTTAACTGCTTACAGTGGCATTTGTCAGTCACAGCTATACTTAGGGTAGTGGCTTCCAGTGCTTGACAGCGAGGGAAGATTTTTGAATCTGATTCCAAATCAATTCATATTTGAAAGTCTCTAAGATAAGTGTAAAAATGCATCACATCTTGCATATGGAAATGATCATTGGTCTATCATAGAATATTTCACTGTTGCTCAAGGATTCTCATAATCTACACCTAGTAATATAAGTGATGTTTTTCTGAAGCTTTTAAAGAATTTCAGGCCTGCAGGTTGTAGGAGAACTTAAAAGGAAGTAACTAAATCTTACTGGACTGAGGCTTTCCCATTGTCTCTGGTAATTTGAAGCACAGATGGTAGTGAGTAGCTGGTCATGTGTGATAATGTTCAGGAACTGAATGAAGTAAGGCGTAAGACAAGAGGAAGAGTGGGAATCCTCCTAGTTCTTAATGGTGCAAGAAATTTCTGGTCTGCCTGCCGTATATCTTATCTTTTAAATGAAAGCTGATCAGGTGAAATATAGGTGTGACAGCCTGTCTCAGCAAACTGCATAGAAACATTTTCCCTTAAGCCAGAGATCTTTGAACACTGTGCTTAAGAAGGGGATAGAGCATGCCCAGATTGTATTTCTTTATTTTAATTTAAAATCAAGGATTTTAAGACAAGGTGAGCAGGTTCAGTCCTGATAATATTTTTTGAACAGTTGTTCATAATATCAGTGCTCTTCCTCAGCACTGTTTCTGTCTAATAGCCAATGCTATTAGCACACTTTCCAATCCTTTGTTTTTGCTGAATCTGGCTGCCCTGGAATGAGTCCTGGTCATGAGTCAACATGGTTTCATAGCTTAGGTCTGCAATACACTTTCCCTTCATAAGGTGGTATGTATTACTGGTGAGGCTGTTTTGGTGGGGAACTAGTTATCTATGAGTTTTTAGTATTACTTAGCTTACTGAGCTTAGTATTACTACAACAGTAGAAATATACTGGCCATGTCTAATAGGTCAGCCTTTTTCTGTCATGCTTGCTTCGTAAGCCTGGCATGTTTACCTCAGTAAGTGGCAGCCACCGAAGGAAGAACTTATCTACCAATGAAAGACGCTATTAAATGGGTACTTGTCTTTACTAGGTTAGGGATCCTACTAACTTGTTGAAGTTAATTGTGGAATTAATCCACAATTAGGTGACTTTCTCCACCCATCTGATCTTACTTACAAATATATCAGTCAGTTTATACACATAACGTCTAGTTACAGTTGTGTGTGACTGTATGTCTAAAATGAGACAGCAGTCAGACAATATGCACAAAAATATCAACCTGTTGGTTTCATTGGAAATACCATGAGATTTTTGTCTGGTCAACAGAGGAAACTTAAGTTTTCTAAGTTTTATCTGAAAGATACTCTATTTTTCATCTGCCCCCCACTGTAGATTGAAGGTGTGGTTCCCAGGAGTTTAAGTATTTGAAACCTGAGCCAGGGAGACGCAGGTCAGTCTTTGTAGTATTTAATGGAATTACAATGTTGTGCTTGTAAATCTAGTTAGATACCAGCTAGTAAGTGAAGAAGGAATGAAACACAATGGAAATACTGTTTTCCTTTTGAAGTATCATATAATCTTCTTGGTTTGAAATGCAAATACTGAAGGGAATTTAAGAACAACACCAAAAAACACAGTACTTTCCCCTTCCCCCTACAGCTTTTTCCAGTATAAAGCAGATCTTCTAGTATTTTGTCAAGTGCCCTGAGCCTTTCATATGCAAGCCATAAAGACTGGCTGACTGGAAGGTTTGGGAAGCATAGGTAAGGAGTGGGAAACAGAGTGGGTGGGTTTACTTGTCAAAGATACGGGATTTACAGATATTAAAGCAGAATTGGCCAAGGATTAAAACCTAAAGGAATGTACAAAAAAGTTGTGCTGCGTTAGGTAGATGCTATTTTCCCTGGAGGTGTTTGAATCTGAGTGAGGTTGTTTTTGTATATCAGAAGATGATTTATCATTTCAACATGCCCAGTGGGCTAAACCCTGAAAATGCTTCATAACAAAGATAACCAGAATCCATGGTATATGGATTCTGTTTTCATTTGAAGGTGAACCTCAAAGTAAACATCACTGGTTTCCTGAATATTTAAGTGGTACTTTGATATGTTTGACTAATGGGTGTTGCAAGGTTGGGAATTTCAAATAGCAGGATGGATTTCATACAGAATAACCCTGAGTGAAACAGGGGTCTGTCCAGTGATGTTTCTTTTCACATAACTATCGAGGCTGTGTAAGTTACAAGATAACCATGCGATCAGGCCCAGGCAGCATGGGTGTATGAAGGGCAGGTCTTCTCTGAGTAATCTGATCATCTTCTATGATAAGGTGACCCGCCTGGTGGGTGAGGGAAGGCCTGCAGACGTTACCTACCTGGACCTCAGTAAAGCCTTTGACACTCTCCTACAGCATTCTTCTTCAGGAACTCATGACTCAAGGCTTGGATAACTGCACTCTGCACTGGATAAAAAGCTGTCTGGGTGGCCAGGCCCAAAAGAGTTGTGGTGAATGGAGTTAAATTTGTCTAGCACCCAGTCACTACTGATGTACCCCAGGTTCATTACTGGGCACTGTCTTCTCTTATATTTGTAGTAATAGTCTGGATGAGGTGATTCAGTCTGCTCTCAGTAAGTTTGCAGATGATACCAAGTCAGGTGGCTGTGTTGATCTGCTAGAGGGTAGGGAAGCTTTACAATGCTGTCTGGACAGGTTAGACTGATGGGCCAAGGCCATGTGCCAGGTCCTGTACCTGGGTCACAACAGCGCTGTGGTAAACTACAAACTTGAGGATGTCTGGTTGGAAAGCTGCAACTTGGAGAGGGACCTGGGATTATTGGTTGACAGTCGACTGAATATGAGTCAGCAGTGTGCTCAGTGGGCAAAGAAAGCCAGTGGCATCCTGGCTTGTATTAGAAACTGTGGCCATCAAGAACAGAGGTGTGATCATCTTCCTGTACTCAGCACTGGTGAGGTCACACCTCAAGTATTCTGTTCATTTCTGGGCCTCTCTCTATAGGAAGGATATTGAGGTGCTGGAGCATGTCCAGAGAAGGGCAGTGAAGCTCATGAAGGACCTAGAGCACATGGCCTACAAGGAGAGTCTGAGTCTACAGAAGAGGAAGCTGAGGGGAGACCTGGTGGAGAATTAGAAATGTGAATTCCTTGAAGATTATTCATTTAGAAATCTTAAAGCAGCCCAGGCAACTGAAGAAGTAGGATGGGAAGATGAAAAGTATGGTGTGAGTAGTTAACCACACACTTAGTTTGCTAGAATGTATTTGTAATGAAGGGACTCTTAAAATGAAAGCCTCTTGCTGAAGAAAGTGAGGGGCAAGGAGTGTAGTGTGAATAGAGTTGAAATGAGCATGATGCCATTAGTCATGAGTTATTTCATATATATTTAAAAAAAACAGATTTCCTTTTACTTATATATATTTACATAAAAGTGTCTACATTTCTAAAGCAGAACTCCCAAATCTTAAAGAAACTTCTCCTAAGAAACCAATATTCCACTTAATGGTGGGAGAAGAATGCTTTCTTTTCTCAAGTATTACACTGAAAAAAGAGTTGCATCTTGACCTGCTGTAGCACTGATTTATCTTGTTCTGATTGTGGTGTAAACTTGTTTGGTTGCTTATTTTTTTTCTGTAGTCACCAGCCTCATGTCCATCTAGAGGGAGATATTTCTTAACACTCTCTGTTTTGGCAGAGAGGTTGCCTACCTTAGTTTTTTGTTTCCTGGAAAACTTGTTGTGTTTTGCTGTTTCCAGCTTCTCTAGTAAGAAAACTACTAATGTAGGTTTCTGTTTGTCTCAGCTGGGGCAGGAACTTGCGTGTTTGGTTTTTGGCTTCACCAACCTTAAGTACATCAAAGTAATGGTTCAGAAGTTCCCATTGTCCTTCTCATTGCTCTGAAACCTCATACAGGGTAGAACTGCAGCTTTTTTGTTGTTATTCAACCAAACATATAGAGAAGTAGATGATAGTGACCTGACAAAAGGGAAATGTTACAGACCAGTAGATGAAGCATTTAAAATGACTGTTATTAAAAAGCCTTCAGGTAAATGAAGCATATGTAATATTAAACTCTTACAGATGTGCACTTTCTCCATGATCACAAAGAGGGATCAACTCAGTCCCAAGAGGAAATCTGGGAGCTGTGTTTTATCGTCTTAGTGAGGAGTAATGCCATATGAAGTGATTTATTCCAGAAATGGCTCTTCTAGCAATCTTGCAGGGCTGGCTCTAAGCTGGTAGTTTAGAAAGCAGAAAATGTCAGAGGCTCCCAGAGCAGTATAGGTATTAAATAACGTGCAGTTAATGGAGTATGATCCCTACAGTGTTGCAGAGTTATGCTTGTAGCCAATTTGGCAGAAATAATAGGATATGGCAGATGTCTGTGTTTTAGATAGATGAAGAGTTTAGCAGGCCTCAGATCTTTGAATGCTTCGGTATCTCATTGTGTAAGTGGAAAACTGTTTTCAATAACTGTTGTTTGGTTAATGAACGCAGAGAAATACTTTCCAGTGTAGGGTTCTCATAGCTCACAGTTTTGACTAACTTTTAAAAGTAATCATAGAATGGCTTAGGTTGGAAGGGATCTTAGAGATCATCTACTCCAACTTCCCCACCAGGGGCCTGGACACCTCTCAACTGGACTCGGCTGCTCAAGGCCTCATCCAGCCTGGCCTCAAACACCCTCAGGGAGAAGGCATCCACAGTCTCCTTGGGCAGCCTGTTCCAGACTCCTACCACCCTCATACTGAAGAGTTTCTTTCTAAGGTCCAGTCTAAACCTACTCTCCCTCGGCTTAAAACCATTCCCGATTGTCCTGTTGCTAGACACCCTTATGAAAAGTCTCTCTCCAGCCTTCCTGTAGGATCCATTCAGGTATCAGAAGGCAGCTCTAAGGTCCCCCCTAGAGTCTTCTCTTCTCTAGGCTGAACAACCCCAGCTCCCTCAGCCTATCCTCATAGCAAAGATGTTCCAACCCTTGGAACATCTTTGTGGCCCTCCTCTGGACTTGCTCTAACAGCTGTTTGTCCTCCTTAGGAATATAATTTTGTATTCTTGAACTGCATGCAATACTAAGTTAAGTTTGAAAACATGCACATATACACACACACAGACACACATGCGCATGTATGGCCAGGTTATGATTTCTGCTGTATTAATAACTTCAAATTTTTGGGGGTTGATGTCATCTTTATTCATGTTCCTCTGGTAACTAGTAGTGCTTTTTAATATTCCTCTACTAAAAGCAGTTACTCTGGTGAATACAAAACTCCTTTCAGTTGTTCAGAGATTCTTCTAGAAGATGTATATTGAAATCACAGGTTTTGTTGTTTTCTTAGATTGTCTGTTAATGTCTGAGATAAAAATGACAGCTGTCAAACTCTTTAAGAGTAAAGACTCCAAGGAAGGGAAAATAAAAGATGCTTTGTGCTTCTTGCCTGGATTATTTGTTGTATTTAAAACCAAAACTGTTGAACAGACAAATGTCTGGCTCTTGTGGCCCATACATACTTCAGATGTTGCTTTGAAAAAAAAACCCTACACTATCATCATAATAAATAATGTGAAATGCATACTGTTGCTCTTTGCATCAGGAGCTGTTTTTCTGAGGTAGCTGCATTTTGGTCACCTGGTCACCCCTTGTTAAGGAAATGTAGTCAAGATAAGGATCATGGTTGTTAATCTGTAGTCTGGCTGAGTTGTGAAATAGTTTGGGCAGACACACCTTGGTGTGGCATTGGTTATTTGCAATGGATACAAATTCTAAATCATACTGCATAAAGAGGATAAGATCCCAGAACATGGCAGCAGAGAAGTATTTTTGAGATGTAGTTTTAAGTAATGAATTTTCATGTTTGGTTTACTTTTAAACTTGGAGTCAATGTGATTTATACTAATTCATAATATTAATCAATTCCATAGGACTATGCTTACCAAAAAACAGTCATTTGCTTTCCCATGAAATGGAAACTAAAAGGCAAAAAAAAAAGTGATACAGGAGTTAAAAATGTATGTCAATTTTCAAATGATCCATACATCTTTGTCATACTAGCTCTGCATCAGCTGATCATGGTTTGACAATATGGTGCTGTTTGTTGTGTTTAATTGTGCTGGGAATTCACTTGAGATTTATGTTAGTTTAAAATTCTTTTGATGATGCTTTACCAGTGGATGTATGAAGCTAATTGCAGTGCCAAATTAGTAACACGAAATACAATCGTTTTATCAGAATTAGTACCCAAACTTTTTCGCCTTCCTGTCTAGGAGAAGTGTTAGGTTGTGGAGCTGGGCTAGCCCTGATTATCTTGTCTTCTTATAACATCAGGTATCTCAAAATGAGAGGTTGTTTTTTAAAGAATTATTTTGATCGTGGCTGCTGTTTTATATTTAAATATAAATCAAAAAGGTTACCAAAATGATACAGAACTTGACATTTTTCAGTTTCAGAAAAATGCTTGGTATTTACAATGCAGAATTGAAACAGAAGATTCCTGTTTTAGAGGTTACTAAAAAAAGAGGAGATATCTGCACGTAGTGCAGTGCTTCATGAATACATGGTGAGGTGCTGTTTATAGAATATGGAAGCAGCTCTGAAAGATTTTTCACTTTTTAGAGAGCAGTAAGGGTCTGATGAGGAAAAATGACTTACAAGTTAATAACCCCCTCCTTTTTATAGATATTTTTTTTTTTATCCACCACTATCCCAAACAAAGTATTTTCATCTGGGTTGGAAGTTAAACACTCAGGTAATGTATTTAAACCTAAATAAAATAAGTTAAACATATTTAATATAGTTGGAGTTTTTTGGGAGAATTTTATTTGGAAAAATGCAGTATGATATAGCTGTAGTAGTAAGAATTGCTAATTCTAGTGCTTTGGGTTTTCAGGAAACTAGGAAACATTTTTGATGCATTTGTGTTTTAGGTAATTTAGGAGCATTCATGCCATATTGTGTTTAGCTTGAGCTGTGAACAGAACAAGCTTCGTATCTGTTAAGGGCACAGCCTTGGCATCTACCTGCAAAAGGTTATATAGACATATGTTGTTTCAGTCCAATAAAGCTTGCTTATTCTTTTTCATTTTAGCAACCTGCCTGAAAGATATTCTTTGTCCTAAATAGTCCTAAAATAGCATTTCAAGTTCACTGGGATTCAAGTATTACCTCACAAGTGCTAAGGCTGTTTCAGGAAATGATGAGACTTTTGGATCCCCTGCTGCATTGGATAATTTAGCATCCAAGGAACATGTTTGCAAAGTCCTTAATCTGTGAAATGTGTAGAGAACCCTGTTTAATTCATCTCTTAATTTCCCAAAAGAAGGTGAGCTCATTCTCTCAGATGTTTAGTGCCAGCAACATCATGGAATAAAATGCTGTTCACAGTAAAAGCCATAAAAGCCATAACACTGTTTAGGGGAAAGGCTCATTTTTAAGGAGGTTTTCTGCAATGCCTAATTTGTTATGCCCCTCTGATCTTTATGGCTTTGAGGAATTAATCCAATTAAAATATAATGCCATAAAATGGGATTACTACCTTGTAACTTATGGTTAGCTGCTTGAGTCAGTGTCACTCTGTTGCCTTCTGCAATCATCAGTGAGTATGCTGCTCTTCAATATTGTCATATCAAGTAAGGAGGAGGGAAAGATGCCAGCTCTGACCTCCTTCAGGCATTTTCCATTGTGAGAATATATCCTTAAAGATAAGCTCCAGGTGTCTCAAATATGGAGAAGGAATTTTTGAGAATCGTATGTTAAGCAAATCTTCATTCACCTGTGGTTTCATGTGTCCTTGCTGAAGGCATGTTCTGTTCTTTCTTGTAAATGGCTGAATAATTAACATTACTATCTTGGCTTGTTACAGGTACAGCAAGTGGAGAGAAGGCTCTGGTAATCTCTCGCCAAAGGCTTTCTGAACGAGTCTGTCATAGCATAAGTGTGAATAAGACATAACCATATTTTACTACTATATTACACATATTTGTTCCTCTTACGGTGCTTCCCCTTTCATATTCTTCCCCTCCTTGCACACAAAGTTCAAATTCTGGGAATATCCTAAATGTCTGTAACATGGCTGTCTGGAACTCCTTGCATCCTCCCAAGGTTACATTAGTTTCTGGGACCTCGAAAAAATACATTTGCTTCATTGTTTTGAGACCTTTTGTCTAATTGCAACTGAAGTGGGGGCTATCTTAGAGCTTCTCAGGAGGGACATGTATGACACAGTAATTTGGAGGAGAAAATGACATGTGTCTCAGTTGCTGGAGTTGAGTTGCGGTGCTATGTATCCAGTCCTGGCTGTAATCTCACTCTTTTTTTTCCTACCCATGTGTAGAGGTGGTAGCTGAGCAGAAAACAACATCCTCTCTCTCATCATAAAGACAGGCAAGACACGTGCACATCATTTGGTTATTTCAGTTCTGACCCCTGTGTGGGCAAATTGCCTGTTTGTGAATGACTTAGTGATGAATTTCTTATTCAAAATAGCATGTAGAAGATCCCTTTACGGTAAATTTACTGGAGAGTACCTAATGTAATGAATGGCATCATGTGGTCAGAGTGAGTATTCAGTTGTATTGAAATGTCTGAAAATGGCTCAGTTAAAACCACATTGTAAGCTGTTCTCGCTCTTTTGAATGATGTGCAATTTGCTGTAATATTCCCCTGTTTTTTTTTTTGACCACTTGCTATTTTTTGTGGACTGTTCAGAGTTGTGTGTTTTAATGCTCACATGTTTGTTTTTTTTGTTGCTGTTGGTTTTTAATGGATGCAGACCAAGTTGGAAAAGGAATCACTAGCATCTCTTAATTCCTCTGACTGGAAGAAAGGATTAGGTTCTTCTAAAAATAGTGATTTGGGGAAAAGCTTCTTTAGGACTCTGGATTTCCTGGACAGCTGTCAGCTTGTTAACATCAATTAAATGTAGCTTGTTTGGTATTTAAGCTATGTTTTTAATTAAAGGTAGGGGGAATGTATGAGAGATCTTTAAAACACTACCTTGTACTCAAGAAATGTATTGGCTTCTTAAATCTGATATTTGACCATTTATGTAATTAAAAAAATAACTGATATTTACCAGATAGCTGTAAAGGGCTGAAGGAAAATACTTTGTTTCCAAGAAACTGTTTAATCTGTGTGTATATTGCATTGAGGATGCTAGCTCATGGTAATGGATCTGAAAGCACTGTTTTAGAAGGTAAGGTCTTGGTCTATCACATGCTGTGGTTCCTCTTTTTGAACTGCACCCATGTCTTCTCTGTTAGGATTCTGCCTTATCTCTATATCCACAAGTGTCCAATAAGAAAAACACACGAAGTGAGGAGAGAAAGACAGCTTAGTTCAGTAATTTCTAAAAGTGAAGAAATGCTGGAGTGACTTGTAACACATAGATGTAAATAATGGAGGGAAAGGAGATTTATTAGCAATATACTAGGGGTGACCTGGATATTTTGGAAAATTTGCTCTTAGTAGAAAATGAAAGTCTTAATATATACCAGAGAAAGAAGAAAGAATGTTTAGTTGGCAAAAGAGGAGAAAGGAGTGATGGATGGAATGGTGCACTTGTTAAATGGGGAGTGTGTGTGTGAGGATTTGAGTTGGTTCACTAGGTTTACCTACTTCAGTCTGGATGGAGGTAGTATCTTGAATTTGTACATAATTCACTACAGAAAAATCTCAATGTAAAAGTAGTTCTAATACACAAAGGCCAAAGTGTTACAGTAGACCAAATTTTTACTTCAAAGCTGTCTGGTTTATTAATAATTAATTACACTTGTAAAATGTGAGGTTTTGCAAGCAGTATCCAGAATAACTAAATATTTAGCATTAACAACACCATAGGAAATAGCAAATTGTGATCATGTGGGATTTTTGGTAGTCTGTCTTTATTTCTTTATTTTTTTGGTGACTGTTCATATTTCCATTGAAATCTCTGCAGGAGTTCTGAGATTTTTGGACAACATACTGTCTCTCCAGATTCTTTAACCTTGCCTACTTTAACGTAGTAATTTTAATACTTTTCCAGGGCAATTACTCTTGATTTCCTGTTCTCTAAGTCTTGCTTCTGTATGTGTTGGCTAGTTATCAACATCCAATTCAAATGCTAATGTATTTAAGTGGTATTCATCAAATTATTTGTAATCTTGCTAGAGTAATGATGTATAAAGTTCTTCTATTAATTTGAGAAGCAATTTTTAGACCACAGATAGGTCATTCTACTTGACCTTGTCTGTGAGTAAATTACAACCTTGTAAACTGGAGAGGTAGAGTAAGTGTGCAAATTCAGTTTAAATTTATAGACTAAAAAAATCTATTTTTTTTTTTAGCCAAATGCATGGATTCTTTCAGGTTGATACATAGATGAGGAGAAACCAGGAGGGATGTATTTTGTTTGATGTTCACATTATTTATTAGTGGTGTACTGAGTTTTTCTTGTCTTAGTGCCAGCAAAATCAGACAGACAAATATTGTTTTTGCTAATATTTCGGAGCTACTGTCAGTTAATCCTTAACCCACAATTTCTTTCTCTAGAAATTTCAGACTTTGGAATTTCCTTTTCTACTGATTTCTATCTGCTGTTTTCTTCCACATGAGAATACATGCATACCTGTTCAAAACAACTATCAGCAAATAATTTTAATGCCTTCAGAGAGCACATCAAGAGATTCATATGTGCAAGCTTAGAGTAGCATCCATGCCACTTTCCCAAAACCAGCTGACTGCAACTGCAGTGTGCAAAAGAGTATCATCTGTAACACAATGATTTACAGCTAAAAAGAACAGATCTTCATTGTTTTACTAAGAATATCTTACTTTGAACAGTTATAAAAATGAATAGCTTTTAAACTGCTCTCTCCAGAAAAAATTACACTTGAAATAACCTTATTAGCAGGATCCTGTTTGACATCTCTCTTGTTAAAAACTTAAGAGTTCTGCTTTGTTAATTCTGTAGGAAAGCAGGAAAAGTGTTGTTGTTACCAAATATGGCAAGAAAACTCCTGAAGACAAATGAGGTGTTAAGAAGCAGGCATTTATTTCAGTGCTGGACACTTAGGGGATAAATCCATCTATGTGTGTACCAAAGCTGGTAAAATTCAGAGAGTATCTGCTTACATCTTGTATATAATCATTTTTCCAAGAAGTGATTAGCATGTTTGTATCAGTTCATGGAATTAGTTACATGTGTAAATCTCCTGCACACATGCTCCTTATATACTCTGAGGGTCCCCTGGTGGTTGTTTGGGGGTGTCCATCCTCTTCCTTCCTATGGCCTTTAGCTGAACTTCTTTGTGCATGCTCTCTAGGCTGTCTGATATGGTCGATGAGACTGACTGCAGAGTCAGTGTAAACCAGTTTGCTGCTCTTAACTTTTCTCAAGCCCAGAGTAACAATTTCTTGTTATTTACACAGTTAATGATTCTTAGTTTACACATTCTATGAAGATTAGATATCTTAAGTATTCCCAAGTTAGTATGGTATCACTGTAAAAAAAAAAAAAAAAAAAAGACACCTTAGCAAATATAAACCAGTTGTTTTTCATAAAACTAGTACACTTCTTTGAATGTGATTATGCAGCACAAGCCAAACTTTCTATCCCCACATGGTTTTTTGTTATATGAACTTCAAGTTCTACAAGACCTGGTATATAATCTGTCAGTATTTTTATTTAGCTCAACCAGATTTGGGTCAAACTGGGAAGCAATGCAATAAGGGCAGTAGTCTCTGTATGTGAGTAACTATTCATTATCTTCAAAATCAGCATGAAGGTTTGATTCTTAATCTTTTAAGGTTGGTTGAAGATAAAATGTGATAATAATTAGATATCAATAAAATGTTTGTGCCTTTTCCTGATGATACCATTCTGCAGTGGATTGGCACAGCTCAGCAGTTAAGCACCTGCCAGCTGCTTGCTTCCTTCCCCTCAGTGGCATAGGAGAGAGAACTGGATGAGCAAAAATTAGGGTAAAAAAAAAAAAGGTGATGCAAAGGCAATCACTCACTACGTTTCATCAGCAGCAGACTGCTGCCCGTTCAGCATCTAACCAACAGCTAGATCCAGTACACATACAGAAGCCCTCAATGATGTTACTGGGATATTAGGGAGGACACCATGCTTCTCTGGCAGTAGTGAGTGCAAACATGGAGACCTGTGATCAGTCAGACCAAGATGTTGTATTTGATGCAATTTGATGTTTTAATATTACTGTACTATCAAGCTTTAATTTGTATCTGTGTGGGAGTTTGGAAGAAGGGTATCAGGACAGGACTCTACTGCCAAAGTTGAAATGGAGAGGGATTGACTTGTAGCCCATTAATTTAGAAACAGATGCGATAGGTAGGAAATAGAGTATCTTTTGATATTTGAGTGTTGAGCCATTAGAATATTTTTGGTTAGGTTTCAGACTAGTTTCTTTACAGGCTAGCATTCACACTACAGACCTTTTCCAACTTAAGAAAAAAGCTTGTTGATTAGCTGAAGCAAAGCTGAATTAGTTTGTGCATTTTAGGTTTCATCTGAGGTGTGTTAGTGGGACACTTACCTGAAGTATGTGTTTTACTTTTGCAAAACATTATTTGATAGTCTAAATCTTGAATTTGTAAGCACTTAAAGACTGGCATTTTCAAATCTAAATATTTAAGTTCAGTTGTTGAATTAAGAGGCTGAGGTAGTGCATGATTTGAAATTTGTCTGTTCTCTGCTCAGAAAATTAAGATGTTGATATTTATGTATGTAATCCTTTTCTTTTGGTAATCTGACATTTAATGTGGACATAGGAAAATACTAGCCAGTTTTCACAGAGACTTCAAGGGAATAAGGTGCTATATTTTTTAAAAAAACATTGTTTTGCTTCATAAAATATTTTGCAAAGTAAAGTAACACCCTAATGGTGATTTCTGTATATTGGAATCTCCACATGTTTTACAAATGCTGATGCATAAAATGTCCTTTCACTTCTGTGAAGCACATGGTGGTATTCCCATTTAATGTATGAAATAGAACCCAGATGTATTAGCTTAGTCCTCTGCTATAAGCAGCAAATCATCTCCTTCCCTCTTTTTACATGAATCGTCCCTGCTTTCCAGCTCTTCACTTTGAGACTTCTAAGTGCATGGTGCAGTGATTTACTGTTGATCACCTTTCTAACATTTTATTCTAAATGAAACAGCCCTGCAGGTTATGAGTTGCCAAATGACAGAAAACAGGAGTTTCCCTAAGCTCAAGCTGTTTCAAAGACTGAAGACTTACAATAAAGAAAATAATGAACTGAATGGTGTCAGAGAGGCCTGTGTTTTAGTGTTAAGGCGTCACTGACTCAGCTGTTAACATCTTTGTATTGGCAAGTTTGTGGTTGCTCACTTTTCGAGAAAAACCTACTCTATCACTGTTGAATGTGCAGCTGACATGAAAGCCTGTTCCTCCTTGGTTTTGTTTGATATCTCTTTTAGTCACAAGGCCCAGTGGTGTGGCTATAGACAGCTGTAGCATTGTTTCAGAACTGCTGACTCCATAAGTTTGAGGTAATGAATAATTACTCACATATAAAGAGAAACTACTGCCCTCCTTGCATTGCTTCCAAGCTTGGCTGAAAACTGGTCGAGCTAAATTATGTCTTTTAAAGTTGTAAGTGGGAGACAAACATCTGTTGCTGCAGTTGTTCTTACTGTGTGCAAAAGACATTTGAAAAATATGCATCAGATATTGAGGAAACTGCTGTACTCCAAAGGTTCTTGTGGTTTTTTACTGATGACACCATAATGAGCACCTGTTTGTCTTGATTTTGGAGAAGTGCAAGTGTTTTCGGAGGTTCATCCTTGATCTGTGGAAAACCCAGATGTACATGGATATAATTTAAGGAGTTTTAGTGCCTCACTCCTCTAATGAAATTGTGTAGCATATACAGTTTTGCGTAATTTTAAAACAGTATTTTGGAAGCCATTAGCGGTGCGGTATTGAAAGAAGCTTTAAAAGCATTATCAAGTACAAATCATTTTATATCCTGTTAGTGTGCTCTCAAGATACCTCAGCAAGCTTAAACTGACACGAACATTAAGTGCTCTTTCTCGTGTGTGTGGACTTTTTCCGAGGAATGGACTTCAAAATGAATCTTTCTATTAAATGAGCATATGCTCATTAGGAATGGAGAATTACTTCTGCAAAGCATTTGTTAAATGATACTGCTATAAAAAGACCTTCCCTCCTTCCCAACATTATGAAGCCGCTGTCCTTTGTTCAGAATAAAGAAATTACATGAATGAGAAAAACACACACTTAATTTTTTTTCAATGTCTGTGTAAATGGATAGCTGCAAGTTCTGATCAGTGTGTGTTTGTGCAGAAAGGGTGAGAGGCAAAAAACCAGAAGGTAAGGAAGGGGATAAAAAGCAACTTTTTTCTTTAAAGATAACACTTGAGAAGAGAGGATACCCTAATGTCTACATTAGCTCTGGAAACCAGTCTGATCGCAACTTTGCCTTCTTTCACTCGATTTCCTCCTTGGAAGCAGGATCTAGTAATTCAAATTCTATACCTGGTTGCAGAAAGTTAGTGGTTATGTGTAATTAACTTTGTATCTGCTAATAGATGAACTGAAGTTATTTGAGTTAGAGGAAATGTTTGAAGTGATTGTTTTGCAGTTTAGCTGCAGACAAGCCAGCCTGTGGTCCAGCCATGTTTTCAGTCATGCTTATCTTTATAGCTTATTCAGAATAAATAGAAGGGGAAATTACTTTTTTCATGCTAAATCAAAGATTAGCTTAGATACTGGTCACAGTTGTGTCATAGGCAGAGTGATTCTAGATTCAGGGTTTGGATACTTGTCAAAACTATTTTAACCTATACAAGACCACAGAAGACTGCTCCAGATTTCTCCTTTAAGTGGTACCAGATGTTTGTTATTTTACTCAACATGACTACCTTGTTCCAGTGTTAGTGATGGATGTCTCCTTTGGTGCTTTGGGAGGTTGCCTACATTCTGACACTAAAAACCTTTGCTTTTGAGCAGAAAACAGTGACAAGAGTTGTTTCCTTCTGATTATCTTAGACTGGCTTTGTAAACTGACCTGTCACGTATGAAGGGAAGAACTCATCAGAAATCTTGCTGGGATGTGTAATTTTTTCTTCTGATATATATATATATATATATATATACATGGATGAATGTGACACTGAAGAGCTTATTGTGACTTGTAAGAAAAGTCAATATGACAGCTTCAAAGATAGAATGTCCTTGCAGCTGTCCAGCAGAAATTGAATTACACATCTGGTTTTCACTGAAGTTGAGATTTTTTTTTTAAGATTCACAACACTGGAATTACAAAAGAGAGAGATCTTTGTTCTAAAGATCTGTCTCATGTATTTTTAAACTGTGTACTACTCAGACTTCAGAATCTAAAAAAAGAAAAGTAGTAACTTTCATTGTCCAAGCAGTAGTACTTAAAATTGCTAATAATCAGTCACTATGAATGCATACTACATCATTTTCAGGGAATAATTGGGCTATATTTGTAGTTCAGCCACTACTCTGATGTGATTTCAGAGGTCATAGCAGATGACCCAATAATGCAGATGTGCCACTCTAACCTTTGCACCAGGCCTATCCTTTAACTTTTCTGTTTAATTTCAGCATTGGGGTTAGTGAGAGCATCCCTGTTTTTACTTTGCTAGGCACTGATTAAGAATATAGTAGTGCCATGGCTTTCTTCTGCTTGTGTAGCACTGAAATGCATGTTGTTAGTTGCTTGGGATTTCTTTTTTTTAATAGAGTAGTTAGTAATTTTTTTCCATAAAGATGAAGCTTCTAGTTGCTAAGAATATCCTGTTTACCTTTGGGTATTCCTCAGGAATTGGTGGTGTGACATTGAGGTAAGTTTTCATGGTATAGTTAGTGTCAGCAGAGAGCTTGCTGATGTCACTGTCAATCAGAAGTATTTTAAAGCTCTTGTTTATTAGATGTCTTTTTTTTGTATTCCTGTATTTAGCAGTGTGAAGGAAAAAAACCTTGAAAGAACTTTTCTATAATTTGCATGGACCTCTATTTTTAATCCCAGATCCTGGTGAATTCTAGATATTTCCATATTTTCACACCAGCTAGTTCATAATTCCAGCTGATGTGAAATACTGAATGCAGTATAGAAAGCAAATTATAACCTGAAGTCGACTTCCATGCCCTTGTCCTGTGACTAATTGGCCTGAAATGAACAAATGAAGACAATTGGACAAACAATACAGGCCTCAAGCAAAAGTACCTAATAGTTAAGAAAACATTAAACAACTTTCTTCCCCCCCTTTTTTTTATTTTTTTTTGAAAGATAAGGTTGAGGTTGCAGGCAATGAGAAATGCAAATAACAAAGCAAAGCCTCTGAAATCATCTAAAGCAACTTGCTGAAATCCTTTATAAAGATGTTTTGTGTTCATTTGACTATGCAGTATATTCCAGTTAGGTTACAGTAATTATCTTAAGCTTTGTTGAAAGTGTCTTAAATGTTCTCCACTCATCATGGGCACAATTAGTTGGCCCTAAATAGGGGAAAGTATGTTTCTCTTGAGATCAGGAGGTCTAAACTGCAGCTGTTGTCTATGCTGTGTATGTGACCAAAGCTGAGAAATCTCTGCCCTTAGACATTGCACAATCTTAAGTCAGAGGAAAGCAGTTTTCCTGTAACCTACATTTGATTGTACTTCACTTGATAGTTAACTTCATTATGTATGCTTTTTTTTTGTACCAGGCCCAGTTAAAGCAATTGGACCCTGAACCAGTTTCTGTCTTAAGAGATGTATTTATACAGGGTAGTATATGGAATCATAGCCTGTTAACAGCTGCAAATTTTGTTGATTAAACTAGGTGCAGACAAATTTACAAGAGGCTCTGTGAAAAATTCCAGTTCATTGACATACAAAGGTATCCTGCATATTTTCTTATTCAGTTTCTACAGTGTTTTGCCAAGAATAACAAAAGGTTTCTTGCAAGGTGTTGACACTGGAGGTTCTGAATGCTAAATGTTTTAACAATCATTTTCAGTTGTCTTGAATCTCAATAAAAAAACATACCTATCTGTGCAGACACTTGGAGATACTTTTAGCCCTTGAAGGTCACATTCTATCAGGCAAGCTTTCAGATCCTCATGGGGCCACAGGTAAGTTTTGTGTGTGCCGTCATCTGCTGAGAAGCACCTCAAGACAATGGAAGTTACAGGACAGACACATTGGCTTAGTTTTTGTTTCTTACGGAGTTTAGTAAAATTTTGGGATCAAAAATGCTTGCAATTCATTCAGATAGGAAGACCTGAGTCTTCACTTTGCTAAGCAAGACATGAAACATTCTGAAAGCTTAAGATATTTCATCTTGCAGTCCTAAAGTGCAATGCAAATGTTCCTCTAAAAATCTAATTTGATATGAAAGAAACAAGTCTTTGGATAGGTAACTAAAGCATGGGGAGTATAAATGACTATTTCAAAGATCACTGAGTCAGTGGTAACCCAACACTGTCAGAATCATAGAATCATTTAGATTGGAAAGGACTGTGAAGATCATAGTGAAAACTGTTAATGGATAGGAATGTCAGAAAATTTGAATCTCAGGTTAGCAGTGAGTCCAGATGCAATCTGAAGTGATAGTGTCAAATATATAATGTTTAAAATTAGACCAACTTTTCTCTTGTGCATAAATACCCATGGTAATCTGTTTATTTTTGTGGTTTAGACAAATACATAAGATCTCCTGCAATTTCAGCAGGAGCTTCATAATCTGCCTTGATGGCCTGACATGTTTCAGTGCTTGAAAGTCAGTAAAATCAACTGCTGTGTTTGCTGCTTTGGACTCATAAATCAGGAATAATCTCAACTGAAGTACAATGGTATGAATGGAAATATTTCTATTCAAGTTTCTAATTCTGAAAGTGTGTATATGTATGCTTAAAAAAATTTCCATGCTTTCAAGAATGTGCTGGAATATTTGGTAGTAATTTAAATAATTATGTCCATATGTAGAAAGAATAAAGCTATACTGGAGCCAAGGTAATAAAATTGAGTTAAATGTCAAACAAATGTAGTTCTTACATAAATGTTCTCTATTATGAATTTCAGATTGAATTTCTGTTATTTGGTGTGTCAGCAATACACTCCAGTATTGCAGAAAAAAGTGTGCTTCATGACCATGTTTCCTTTTCTGCTTGTGTTTCCATTGTAATGCCTTGCAGCAGATGTATATAACTCTTTTAAGACAGTCACTGAGCTGTTAGCTTACCAGGTAGCAAAAAGCCTTTTTAAAAAAAAAAATATTTTTTTAAGAACAGTCATCTTTGTTGATTGACAGATTCTATTTTTTTAAAGGAGGAAAACACAGAAGGGACCATAAATACACTATGAAAAGGGCCCTCAGACTTAAGTAGTCTTCTGGTTGCTGGTTGAGGAATATTGAGCTTTTCACCTACAAGTTATCTATTCATACTTAGACTATGAGCTCAAATAAATCAGAGTAATGGAGAATCTTTAATATTAAAACCCATGTGAAACAAACATGAAACTAAAAAAATGAAATGTACTTGAGTGTAGTATGATGGAGAGTCAAGAATTAGAGAGTTGGAGATTAATTTTTTCTATGCAACCTTACTTTTTTCTTTATTATGGAATAATGTAATCTCACTGTTTTGTATTTTACCTGGTATCTTTGCCTCAATCTATTCAAGGAATGGGTCTGCTTGCGGTGAAGGAAAGTGTTTGCAAGATCATTGCCTCACTGGTTGCAAAAGTTGATTAAGTGAATAAAAACTAATCAGGAAAGCTGAATTCTTCCTTAGAGTCAGATATGCCTTTGGTTGTATAAATATATCTAAGTATATTTAATGATGTCTACATCGTTGTAAGTAGATTTTTCACAGCTGATCATTAACACTACAGCTAACTTTCTGCATGCTTGGTTTGTGAGATTAAAAATGAAGTGCTCACTTCTACAACTACTATTCAGTAGCAGCTGTTCTTTTAACAAATTTTACAGCATGCAATTTCTAACTGAACAATCACATTCTGAGTAGTTCAAAGCAGCCACTCAAAACTCTTTACATTAACCTGTCTGTGGCTCCATTCCATATCTGTAAATAGGATTAATCCATTTCTCAGGACAGAGGTATTTTGAAGGCAGAGCAGCTGTGAAGCACTTAACATAGGTGTCAGTCACTAAAGAGAAGAGTAATTTGGTGTTCAGAATGGAACTTTAGCAGTGTGCATTGAGGGCTCAGATTACAAGCTTCAAAATGAAGAGAAAACAAAATGAGTAATTTTTTGTTGAAAGCCGTCTTGTGCACATGTAGTTCACTTCTTATAGCCTTAAGTCTGACCATGGAAAATTAAAACAAAATGTCAAGTTCAATAATGTTCTACAAGACTGAAAATGAATTATAACAGGAAGTGCTAGACAGTTAAGGGGCCTAACACCCCCATCTGTACTAATTTACAGATATAGGATCCTCATGCATACTGTCACCGTGACAGCATTTTCTTAAGTGGCATCTTGCTTGAGTGCCAATAACAACAACAAAAAAATTTAGAGTAAACTTCCCCCCTTTCTAAAAATTTTGTGCATATAATGAGCTTTGTGAGAGGAGGTCGTTATAAATGTTTCTTGATCTAGCAGCCTCCCATTGCACTGAGAGCAGCCTAATGGTATTTTCTAGTAGCTTTTATTGTCAGAATGAAGTTTGAAGGTAGAGTACTATTAAACCATCAAAGACACGCAAAGCACTGTAATGTTGGGGACAAGAGAACTTGAGTTAGATGAAAATGATAGAGAAATGCAGTTTAAGTGACTGTCTTTTTCAGCACAGGGTAAATAGTATTTAGGAGTGCAAAAGAAACAAAGACTTTTCACTGCAGGTGCTCTGGAGCTCCACTCTGTTTCAGTACAGTCTGGATCAGTCCATGACCAGTCTTCCCCTTCAACTTGCCAAGCCATTGGTTCTGTGCAGTCCAATAAACCCTGTTGTCCTTCTCCATCTGGTTGGAGGCAGGGCCTCTCTAATTCTGACTGGAATTACTTGTCTTGTGAAGATGCTTTGGGAGTCCCATCAGCAGGATCAGAAGCAGTATCAGCTTGTCTGCTGTTTTTGGGTGACTTTCCACTGGAAACTGAGGTAGTATTCTTTGGGAGAGAATTCCCTTATAATTCTGTCCCACTTCCTTGTGCCCTCCTCATGGTGACCCAAGTAGAACTACAGGGTATGCTTTGGTGTGTACTTCCCACATTCTGTCCCTCAGAGGGGGAGCACCTGCTCCTCCTGGCTGAAACACGGGACCATACATGTGGGGAATAGAACATACTCTTCTTGAGTTGATGGACCTCCTGGGTCAGTTCCTTCACAGCTGAAAGACAGGCCTAGACAAGGGAAGAGATTTTCCTCACCTTGCTGAGGCCTGCCACTTACTTAATCCACTGTTTGTCCTTGGCCATCTTCCAAAACCAGAGATAAAATCCAAGTGAGCAGCCTTGGCTCTTGCTCTTTCTGTGATGGGCCTGGCTTGTCCTTATGTTTTGCAGGATGAGCTGTTTTCCTTGTATGCTTCTTTTTTCCATACAGGGACAGCTGGTACTGGCACAGGCTTGTTCTCTGGGGCAGCTGCCATGCCTGCTAGTCTGTCTTTAGGCCCAGAGACCTCCTCTTGTCCCACAGCACTCTGAACAGCCATGAGAAGGACTCGATAGGCATGGTGCAGACCCCGGCACACTGTAGTGATTTCTGTCACTCAGGCTGACAACAGATGCTCCAAATGTTTCGCCAGCTTGTCAGGATTTTGCACTTGCTTGGGGTAAAACTCCAAACCACCACGGGGGACCATGGGCCTAAGAATTTACTCGCTCACCGTTATCTAGCATTGGGGCAGGTCTCTCAGTGGTACGCTTGGGAGAGTCCTGCCTTTCTCTGAACAAAACCTGGCATGCTCCGAACAGGCATAGCAACAGCACAACTCTGAGCAATTCCCCTGAGATAACACTCATCACTGGAAGGAATATATATAGAATGCCAGCACACTGGCCCCAGCCCCTCCTGGAAAGCAAATACATCAACATTGTGAACACACCACAGGAAAAAATTTACGTAAAACTCTCTTAACAAGCCTCAAGCCTTAACTGAAGCCTCTTCTAATCTCAAAACTTTTGTCTCCTGCCAAAACCGACTGTCTTAGTTAAAACAGCTGCTTTTGTGCTGCACGTTTTGGATGCCAAGTTGAAATGTAATGGGTTAACTTACTGTAACGGGCTAGCTTGCCTGTTTCCCCTAACACAGAAGTGAGAGAGAAGTAACACACAAAATTCTGGGTTGAGATAAAGAGTTGAGTTTAACATAAATGAGAAGATAATAACACAATGCAGAATTACCTTAGCTTAGCCTATTGTCAGGAAAAAAAACAACACAGCATAAAGCAGAAAACAGCTGAATAGGAGCAACAAATATTCAACTTAACCCATGACATGGTCGAAGAGAAAATCGTTGTTTTTGTTTGATCTTCCTGTACTTGTTTTGAAAGCTTTTGTATGCCACTTACTAATCAAGACTGCAGTTAAGTGCTAAGAGAAAGGGAAGTAATTAAAGTACGCTAGGAATTCATAATCAGCTGTAAAGTAGACTTCACAATAAAACCAACCAGTTTCATGTCACAGGAAGTAGAAATGTATACTATGTCTATTCTTGTTCTTTCTCTCTAAGCACATGGGGCTAGTGCTACATATTAATTCTGTTATTTTTGCATCACAGAGGTATGAGCTATATGGAGGGAAGGCCACCTGAGGTTGCAGATGATGGAGTGCGCTGCTTCCTCTCTATCTGCCTTATGTAGCTACTGAAGCAGTTAATTCTGACTCTTGCTCTAACTCAGTCTCTTTTGCAGCATACTCAGCAACTTATTGCTCTTTTTCTCTTCCCCCAGTCTGCTTTAACATATCAGGAGGTTGCTTGTACTCAAAGTCTTTTTGTGTGTTCTCTAGCAAGTTGCACACCTTATTCCCCTCCCTATCTTCTTATTCAAGAGAAGAAGTATCAAGCAATGGAAGGTCATGTTTGGTCTAAAGAAAAACTCAATGTCCTATGTCACAGCAGAGGCAAAAATTGCATATTCTTTCTCTATATCTGTGTTCTGTCCTTATGAATGTCTGTCTTAACTGATTCTGAAGTTATTAGGCCACCAAAGGGAGTTCTGATTACTTTGATTATTGCACATTAATTACTATGTTTATTATCTATTAAGATCCTCAGGGTAATAGGATTAGGTGATTAGGACATGATCAGTGGATCTTTTGTTTTGATCATCTTATTGTTGTTTCAGGCAGCCAGAGCATTAAAAGATTTCAACTTGCCTAACTTTCCAAACTGGAAGAGGCTGAAACTTGTGTTAGTCCACTCTGACTTGTGTTAGGCCTCTCTATTTGTGATTGACCTGTTAATAAAATTAAGGTTTGCAATTCTGCTAGCTAGGGAAACATGAACTTGGTGGCAGTACTTAAACTTTTCTCTTAGCCTGTTGGTTTGTTTTCTTCTAGTTACTTATTTTCTTGTTAGGCATTTTCTCAGAAACTTTCTTGAGATACTACAGCTAATTACAAAGCTGTGTCTACCTTCTATAATCTGTAATATGAAGGATGGGTTATTTCCTATGTGTGGTTTGCTCTGCAGTAGATTCTTTACCGCAGTTCACAGCTTTTAGTTGTGGGGAGTTTTGCTTGTTGATATTTTCTTTAACTAAACTATGGTCTTAATGCCAGTTACTAATTTAATGAGTTCTTTTTTGGTATTATGTTTCATCTTGATTCTTCCACTATTTTCCATTGTTATGGAGCTCCTATAACCTAATAATAGGTAAGATAATATTTCTTCTGAAGTGCTACTTTTCCCAAGCCATCCAATATCTTTGTAAGGAATGTGAATCATATGGTTGTATGTGCTGTCATCCACCAAACGTATGTGTGGTTTTGTTTTGTTTTGTTTTTAATTTCACTTTGTGTACTTCATGATAGAGCTACTATCAAAAAGGGAAAAACTGTACTGGAGAGACCTTGTTGTGGCCATATGTGCAATATACTTCTAGGAATGTGACAATAACCAAGTTTTCCTTTGTTAATTCAGAACTCTTGTTTTCTTTTCAGCCCAGTAACACAGAATGCATTGCACTTCCACTGGACTTACGCACTACCAACTGCAGGACATATTTTCTGTTTTCCTTGTTTTCAGTTGTTGCTGTGAAACCTATGTAAAGTTTAAATTGCTGCATAAACACTTTCCAAATCAAATTGGCATATTTGTTGGAATTGGAGAAGTCCTGTAGTGTGTTTTCCTTTTTACCCTGTTTGCAGACAGGAAGAGTTTCAAGCAAATATTTGCAATCAAGTAAGTTGCTTTCCTGGCTTTATACGTAACCAATGGCTTGCTTTCTGATGTTCTCTGTTTCAGTTATTACTTAAGTTGTCTTAAAATTCCTCTCAGTAATGATGCAAAACTGTGCAAATACAGTGCTTTCTCTTTTGTAATCTGGGGAGTTGTGGGTGGCTGTTTTGTTGGATTTTTTGTTTCCTTCTTTGTTGTTGTTTTTTTTTTCTCTGCAGCAGGTTCTTGCCACTCTTAAGAGTGAGTCTAAAAGAGAGCGAGAATAAACATGCCCTTAAAGTTGAGTCTCTAAGAGTCAGAAGTTGCTTCCATAGCACGTGGGTCCCTCCCAGGATTATATCACACAATTTTGTCAAACAAACCTGCTACAGTAAGCAGTAGTTGGCATGTTCATTGATAGCTTCAGGAGATCAGGAAATAAGTAGCATACAGTTTATACATAATCTAACTAACACACCATCAGAGAGTGTGTTCATAATAGGTTTACAGTGCAAAATGGTATTACTGCAACTGCTTGGAAAGGGAGAGAACTTGAAGTGTGCACTGCTGGTGCTCAGAACTGTAGAAAGCTAATAGGAGCGAGCAATAGGATGAAATTGGAGGGAAGTTATTTTGGTTTATACTCCTGGTTACTTGCTTGGACACTATCACCCTGACATAGAGGGAGTTTGTTCATAGTTAAATGTTTTAGCATCTTTTATCTTTTTGCTCTCTGTACATATTCGTATGGAAAAGAAGATATTATAGTATCCTTAGGAGCATACTTGATTGAATGTTTTCATGAAAATGAGACATATATTGATTTTTATTGCATCAGTTTTTACTTTCTCCAGAAATCAGTAGCCTGTTTGGAGGATGTGGTTTTATATAGCTCTTTGTCATAGAAATATAATGATAGACAGATTCTGAATTTATTTAAAATGTCTATTTCAAAGAGAAGCATGGATTTTAAGTACAGAGAATCAACTCTGGTTTTCATTTTTTGGTTGCTTCTGTGATGCTTAAGCAAACAAAAGTGGATTATATTGAGTATTTCCAAAAGTTTCTGCTCATCAGGTCATCTCCATGATTGTGCTACTGTCTTATCTTGCTGTTCCTCCAATTCTGTGGGTTTTTTTTTCCCTTTTCTCTGTACTGCTTTTTACATCTAAATGGTAGAGGTTTCGCCCATAGGGATGGCTTTTGTAGTATGGTTAAGAAGATTGTGTTTTAGTGGTGTAAATGCATGTTGTGTTTTTACGATCATCTACAGGCCTGTCTTTGGTACATCTTGCTTTTAGTTTGGCTTACGTGGTGAAAATAGACAGACTTGTTTCATTTTTTTCCATAGTCAAAGTCTTTTAGCTTTGCTTTGTTATGCCTCTCTCTGCTGTTACATATAAAGTCACAAAAATAAAATGAAGGATTTAAGTTAGAAATAATAAAGGTGCCCTTCTATTAATAATTTTCACAGCAGGATTGTGACCATCTTGCTCACTATTAACTAGAATGAACTTAAACTTTGAAGTCCTTCTGTCTTGCTTCTATTACAAGTGGATTTTAAATGTTTTCCTGTGAATGTAATATTATCAAACTATGGTATGTTACTCACTCTTGTTTATTCATGCTTTTATTTGAAAAAAAAAAATCAATATGAGTAATCCTGTAAACAATATTTTGCCTTGTTTCCTGTTTTATAATTTTGGTTATCCCTGAAAATTTGTAATTACAAACAGATATTTTCCAGAAATACAGTGGAGCATTTGAAAAAGTACATGATCATCTTTAGTTTCTCTTGGCAATATTTTCCAACATAAATGGTCATTTTAATACCAAATTGTTTGCTGGCATGATGTAATTAATAATAAGTATAAATGCATTAATACCTAGGATTTTGAAGTTGTTACATACACAGTTGTTTCACACTACATTGCTACTTGTATAAGGACATAATTCAGATTGTGTGAATTAATAAATGATTAAATAATTTATACTATAGCTTGTATTTACAGTCTTCAACTATAATGATTGACAGATAAATTAGGCGAATAAACTAAGATGATGTGCAGAATGGGTTTTCTCATTTTTTGAAGGTGAGAACATGCACAGCTGTGCGAGTTCAGTTTGTTAAAAGATTGGTCTTTAGGCAGTGACTTGAGAAGTGACTAGATTGTGCGTAATCCTTTAACATTACCTTGACTCATGGAAACAATTTTCCATTTTGAAGAGCTGTGAATGTCATATACCTTTCAAAAACTTACAATCTGTAAGTGTCAAGTGTGGTTTTTTTGTTTTTTTTCAAACAGGACAGCTGGAAGCTAGGCTGACACAGTCAAGCATCTTGACAACTCCTATGGAAAACAGCTTAGTTTGCAGAACTCGTGTTTGTTTGTTTGTTTTCAATAATTAGTAGCCAGTAGTATGTAGGCATGGGAGTTTTCTCTCTCACACTTTTTTATATTATTGTGTTTTATTCATGTGTCTGAAGCAGTCTATTGTCTGTAGCAAGGTAAAAGATACTGTGGCGCTCATGTGTACTGTAATATTCTAAAACCTGATAAATATATTAATATATAGATATGAAAAATCCGTGATCTGCAGTATTCTCAGCTACCTGGATCCATGTTCATTGCCATATGAACCCATGGGTAGTTAATCATACAATAGGATAAAAATGGCAACAGCACACTAAATTTTTTACAGTTGGCTTCTATATGTTAACATGTTTTTTTCCATCAATGTGCATAAGCAGGTGTTATTCTTTAGGGGTCTGTGTTTCATCCAGTCTAAAGACGTTTTATACTAGTCTACTTTAAATAATAAGAGTCATTCAAATTCCAGTTTAATGTCTTTTCTCATCCATGGTTGTATGCATTTGTCTATGGAGATTTTCCTCTGACATCTATTTTCATGACAGCACTGCTCTACTTTATGAACTGAGTAAACATTTTAATAAGTGTGACTTTGTTCTGCTCTTGGGGGAACTCAGACTTATCAGCATGAGCCCATTGAGGAAGGTGAGCAAAGGTCCCCCAAGTGTGCCAAGTCAGCAGTCTGTGCATGCTGGGGCTGAGAAGTGCATTAAAAAAGACTGCAAGTTTAACAAGTCAGAACATTTTTCACTATTTCCATATTTATCAAACATGTCAAGGAATGCGATCACAAGGCCTTCCAGGGATTAACAGCTCTTTTGATTGTTGTTGGGGGTTTTTTGCTGTTGTTGGTTGGTTTGTTTTTTTAAGTTGTGACAAAAGCCAAGTTCTCAATGTGCAGCAGTGCTTTCATATCTATGAATGTGAAGAATGACTGGCTGGTCTTGGAGATCTGTTCTGAATGGTAGACTGCGTTCTCTAAATGTTTAATCACACCCTGCAGCTGGTGGGGACTTATGCTTTGGGAGGTGACTAGTGTTTTGACATGTTTCCCATGACCAAAACCCTGGAAAGAATTTTCTGTAGTGTCTGTAAATATACTTCTGTAGATCAACCAGTCAGTTATCCTTTGTAATACGCATGTGATCTGAGCAGTGAATTTAATCTCCGTTGGCTTGCCAGTGTTATCAAAGCATTTTGAATACACTGTCTTAGCAGTGAGGGTAAGATTTTAAAAACGGGAATGAACAGGTTCTCTGCCTACTAATACTGAGAACTAACCAGAAAAGGAGAACAAAAATGAGGCAACCTAACCACATGAGACAGATAAGCTGTAGACAGAGGTCTGTTTGCAAAATGGGTTTAATTTCATGACTAGCTTCCTGAAATGTGACTCTAGGGTTTACTCAGTAGATAGATCTATCCCACTTACTGGTGCTCTGTACTTTTGTGATATCAAAATTATGAACAGGACAAAGGCAAATGAAGTAAAAGTTGGTGTGTCAAGTATCTAAAGGTGGAAAATACAGGTAAGCGCTGTAATGGATGGAAGGGCTTTCATTCTCTTTGATACCTTTTTTTATCCCCAAGAGCTACAATTCCCAAACTTCACCTTCATGGTTTGAACTCATGTTCCTGCAGTCAAAACACAGAGGATCACATGCATGTGTGCTTATGAATATATTTGAAAACTTCAGTCCAGTTTCAGCCAG
Organism: Indicator indicator; assembly: GCF_027791375.1. NCBI lineage: Eukaryota > Metazoa > Chordata > Aves > Piciformes > Indicatoridae > Indicator > Indicator indicator. The sequence continues at coordinate 47,708,808 of NC_072013.1, read as the reverse complement.
ATATGACAGAAGATTTCAATAACGTTTTTAAGTGTGGTCAACATATACAAACAGCTTGAGAAGATGAAGAAAAACTGTAGCTGCCCCAAACCATGAGGGAAGATTTAACAGCTTGTCAAAGTTGTTAACCTTTTGCAAACAAATAAGCAAAAGAATCCCAGTATAGTATAGCGTCTTCTGGCGTTGGAACCTTTGGAAGAACTATGATGAGTTATGTTTCAAGAACTGATTTTATGCTCTGGTGGGGGGGGGGAAGTGGAATAACTGGAGCCTTTGTAATTAGTGTAGGAATATTGATCAAATATAGAAAGAGAGCAAGAGTCCATTTGATGTTAGTGAGTCCATAAAATTGCTGCATCTTGTTTTCATTCACAGTGGTTAAAAAAATCAGTCATGGTTTTTGCCATAGGTTTATTGTGATGAAATAGAGGTTTGATGCAAGCTGTTATTTGTTTCGAGTACAGAGCCTTTTTTTTTTTCCTTGTCATCTTTTTCTTGTTATTTTGGCATTTTAAGGGCTGGGATTTTTAGCTGCAAACATTTGCATTTATGTGTTCCAGCTGGTAGTTCATGGCATAGATCCATGGGAGATTTTGTACCCTGCTGTCTTTTCCCTGAGGAAGAATGGACCACATATGAAGGCTGTGGGCAGCAGTTGAAGCCCAAGTCACTTGTGTGTCAAGAATGTGTGTCAATGTATAAGAAGAAGGTGTTGGTGAATCTCCTGGTTATGCATTTGGCTTTGCTTGTTCAGCTGCTTGCTTCTGCTGCAAGCTTAACTAGAGAAAGAGATAACATTGTGCTAAAATTATTGTCCATAAAGCTGTGTAACAACATGTGCCAACAGTTAGTGTTAAAATACTGTTTGGATGCTTCTTGGTAAAGATCAAGATTTTTTTCCTGTGGCGGTTTTGCAGGAAAACAAATTTATTCAGAACTCTGACTATTAATGAAATAATCAAATATGGCATAATATTTATTCATGTCCTGAAGGTGCTAATTTAGTTTTCCAAGTTAAAGTAGGAAAGAGAACTGAAGTGTGTTACATATTGCTCTAGGTTGGTTCATCTGTTGAGAGGACTGATTTTTAAAGAAAGTAACAGTTCATACGCAATGAAATCTGTCTGTTCCTGCTAAATATTTTAGCATCTCCTGAGCCCAGCCTTTAGCTATATATGGTTCTTGCTGAGGCAGATTTCTACTATATACAGGCCATGAGGGTGCAGGGAACATTTACTATTAATATCTTCCAGAGAAATGAAAATTGCAATAATGCTATTTCACTCTCAGGTAGTGCCCTGCATCTAAAGATTTGAAAGGACTTTAATACCATTTAATTAAGCTTTTAAATATCCCTCAGTTGCAGATTGATTATATTCTTTGTTTAAAGATGGAAGAAATATAACGAAGTCCAGTACAAAACATTGCCAAAGAAGCCTTTAATAAGAACCAGGAATAAAACCCCAGGAATCTTGTAATCCCAGTTCTATTCCAGGCTTAGATCCAGCAAATACTTCTGCAGGTGTTTTTTAAACAGACAATCAGTGCAGAAAGTAAGAGGGGGACTATTGAATCTGCATCACTTAAGTAAATGTAGGTATGTGCTTCTGATACTTGGAGGTTGCAATGAGCTAGGGACAGAAGCTGAATCTTATGGTATGACTGGTCTGAAAGAGAAGGTAGCTGATGGAATAGGGTGTGGGCATACTGAGTAGGGCCCCATAGGTGCACTAAATGTTTCAACATCACTTATAACATGTGTCCCTGTGACCCTTTTGTACAGTAAATTCCATGTAGGTTCCCACATTTTATTTTGGCTATGTTTGGCTATATTTCTGCAACGTGTCCTGAGAAATTCAGGGAATAAAGTACTGTCTCCCTAATAGCTGTGTTTGAAAGAAATGCTCTTTGTTCATCACTGATGAAAAATACAACAGAGAGTTACCCTGTAATGGGCAGGTATGCATTTGTTAAACAAACCCAAGCTAAACAAAATCAGAAAAAGGAACAACAATGAGGACAGTTACTTGTTTTGCTAAACTTTGAGGCCAAGCTGACTTTATTAAACTCTAATAGAGCCAAAAATTTGAAGAGCAGCAACATTGCCCCCACCTTGGGGGTAAACATGGACTTGGTAGGAAAACATGGATATAGCTGAAATGAGGGAATAAGAGATTGCAGAGTCAAGCAGGGGAGAAAAAGAAATTGTATTATCTACTGTATCCCACCCCCCAAAAAAGTCCTTATTTCCTTTTCCTTCTCTGTGGTAACATGATGGGAAACAAGCAGCAGAAGTGTGGACAAGAACAGAGAAGAAAGGTACAAAGATGGTTAGATGGTTTGACTATGTCTGTAGTCGTTTGTGCAATCAATTCAGTCACAGTTCCCCTGCCTCACCCTTCTCACTTGCTGATGGAGCCAAATTTCTCTACTACTTTGAGAGCTGGGTTTGCAGCAGCACCTCCCTGATTCTATGGGAGATCATGTTCCAGGAAGCTGGTACAGCAGATCTGTTTACCAGCAGCAACTGGGGCCAGAGAAAATTGAAGCAAGGTGTTTTTTTTCTTTTGTCTGAGTGATTGAATGAAGTGCTGAGATGGGATCTCATCCAGAGGAAATCTTAAACCATACGATTTTGTCTTGGTCAAGCTGTATTAAAAGTTGCTCTGTTTTCTTACTTAAAATGGTGTCTTTTGTGTTATTTTAAATGATCTGTGTGTTTGAAAATAATTTGAATTTTAAAAAAGAAGTCATGGCTAGTAGACTGACTGCACTTAGTTTTGTATTGAAAATTCTTTCCTCCAGGGGTATTTAAGATGGTAAAATGTGTCAAAGACTGAAACCATTAGGCTAACGTGTGCCAGTATGTATGCACAAGGTGGGGTGGTTTGTGACACAGAAAGCTTACAGTCTAAATGAATATTGAAATGTAGATTACATTTGAAATCCCAGTTCATACAGAAAAGAAAAAATACTTGGTTAAAACCAGTCAGGATTGAAGTGTAGAAAACCTTAATGTATGGGTGTATGTTTCAGGACATGTGCTCTAAACTTTCATTTCTTTAACAGAAAATTCATGTGCTGAATGGATTACTCCTTAGCTGTTTCCTGCATTATTTCTTACATTTGTTGCAGAGATGTCCTGTACCAGCTGTTGTAGAGACTAGACACTAGACATGATTGGAAAGAGTAGCTCTCTCCTCTGTTTGTGGTCTATAAGAATCCTTCCTCTGAGCTGACTTGTGACTTAGAGCATGGGAAGTGTAACCACTGTAGCACTTCAGGCTACATACTCTGCCTCCATTTTACTTCACTCATCTTACCCAGTGCCGCCCCCCCAAAGTCAAGCTTTGTGTCTTTTCTGAGGGTCTTATAAATTTTTCACAAAATACTCAAAGTGAGTATAAGGCTTCTATTTGAAGTAGTAAGACAATTACTAAAGCTTTCTGCTATATTTTAGTCAAGATTAGATTTAATTTCCTAGGCCTTTATTTTTTTTTTTTCCAAGGCAAGCTTAAAGCAGTGCTGGAAACACTTACACTGTGCTAGATATGGGACACAATTTGAAAATAAATCTCTTTATTTTCCATTTGAGTGAAAATCCAACTGGGAAAAGTTTTGCTGCGTGTTGAGTGATTGCAAAAGGGCCTTTAGCATATTACCCTTATCTCTAGATGTTTCACATACCACTTCATTAACATTGCATCCCAGTGAGTTTTCTATTTATGACTTCCAGAGCTGGAATTTCTAGGGATGAGGCAGCAGCTATCAAAATTACAATTAGATCTAATTGTTGTGAAATAAGTGTTTTATTGGCACAGACGATGAGTTGAGAAATCCACATTAACTTTTATCTGTGCATTTCAAATCACTTTCCAGATGAGGTAATTAGGCTGTGTAGATAATTACATGTAACTTATAAATAAGTAATGGGAATTGAGTTGCCTGATATCACATGACAAATCAAAAGTTGCCTAAAATGAGACCTGGGAGACATGTCTCCAAATTTCCTGCCATTAGCATGCAGTCAGTCTGAAGTTGCATCTAAGCAAGATGTATTTGCACAAGACTAGGAAAAGTGGAAGGCTTGAATTTTCAGCTCTCTGCTGCAGCTTACGCTTCACTGTGCAGTACTTCACAGGGGCTCAGAAGAAGAGCAGAGCTCCTTCTTTGCTCAGTGAAGTAATGGTTATTAAAGAAAGGCAGGCTCTGGCAAAAGCTTGGGGAATGGAATGCCAGTGTGTTCCTGTAACAAGGTGAAAGCTTTGACTTTGTTAAACTGCATCTTGCTTTGGGAACAGTCTCTAGGTTAAGTAAACATTCCCCTAACACAAAGGATTGTTTTATTTGAGGTACTGCCTGTGCTTGAATGCAATGTTTGTTTGGAATTTTTTTGGTTAGTTTTTGCTAGGTTTTTGTGTTGTGGGTGTATTTTTTGTTTGTTTGTGGTTTATTTGTTTTTTTGTTGTTGTGTGTGTTATGGTGTTTGGGTTGATATTTGTTTGACTTTGGTTTTGTCTATTTATTTCTCTTCAGGAAAGACTGGAGTGGTATTTTGTCAGTAGATTCTCCCCGTTTAGTTGCTCTGAATGTCCTTGTAAGAACTCCAGTCTAAACTATTTTGCTTAGAGTACTGATAATATCAGTAACCTTCTGTTGATGCTGTCTCTAAGTGAAGAATGACATACCCCTTTGGGTCTGTCTGTGAGCTAAGGAGGGCTCAAGTACTTCATGTGTAATGAATCAGGGTGCCTGCAGCTCTTGCCTCGGAGATTCCAGTGTGAAAAGTCTGTACAAAACTCATTGGTGTGCTAGAGTATGTAGTGATTCTTAAAAACAGTAGATGTTACTGTGAGTACAAAATTAATATTTTCATGTCACAGGGTGTCACAAAAAATATTAAGATGGCATTTTTCACATAACAAACCCATGAGCTTTATAATGTTGTTTTGAGAGAATTGTACATATGAGTTCTCACTGTGAATTAACAGCACAATTTTTTGTATATTTTTTCCTTTCCCTGAAATGAAGTAATAGCATGAGAAACTTTCAAATCATACTGCAACATTGATTTATAATTTTTAATTAATAGGAATTATGAGTTTTGCATACATAAGCATAAATGTTACTTGGCAAGAATTACATCTTACCATGTTGTTCTTAAAGTCCAAGTAGAAATGGAAATCAATTTCTCATGGGAAAAGTGATGTTGATGAAAATATGCAGCAAATCAGGGTATTAATTAGTGTATTGTTAACCAAACTGAGTGCCAAGGCAACATAAACCATGACAAACAATGATAAATTAGTTTATCCTGAAGACAAATTCATTATAATTTAGTTACAGACACTGTAAAAAAAATGGCACTCTAATAGCTACAGATTACCAGGCAGCTCTGCCTTCTGTGCGTTCCCCACGTGGAGACACTGATTCTACGCTTCTGTGACTTACATAGAGAAGATTATAATAGAAGTTATATTACACAGAAGTGATTGTTGAATTCACGTTTTATAGTGAGACCAGATTGTATTGCCTTTTCCATAAAATGATACCATGTTCTGAAACCACTTCAGAAGTACCTTCACTGGTGCTACTTGCAGAAAAAAAGTATGTGTGTGTGGCATTCTTCTTACATTGACAGGGCCAATACAGTTGCAAGAATCTCTTGCTGGGTTCTGTATAGGACAGAATACTCTTAAATAACAAAATATATTAAGAATTTAACTCATTATGAAAGTTACATTCTCTTCTCTAATGTTCATAAGAAATTAAGGATTAGATCTGAAGAGACAGTCAAACCGAATTATCATTATGCTGCTGCTGCGAGTAGTCCTGCTTCTTTTTCCTCCCTTGCTTGTTCTCATGTTCATTGAATCCCTTGGGAAGTTGATTGAGGCTACTAACCTGCAGAAGGCTCCTTCTGGATAGATGAACTTTCTGCTAGTGAATTAGTAAGTATCAGAGCTAGTCCAAGGAAAGCATCAGGAATGTGTGACTGAAACAGGGAATCCTACAAGGAGGAGGAAGTACAGAACCTGTTTTGGGCAGCAGTTGATCTGTTACATCAGCTCAGCTGATTTCCTCTTCTTGCACCTTAGCATCTGACTGCTTTAAATTGGTCTAGTTTTCAAAATGCCAGTCTGTATAATAATTATTATATGCAGAGAGATGGGGCTACCTGAGAGAAGTAATCACTAGAAACCAGTTCATACCAGCAATGAATTACTCTGTCAGCTGGGAATAATAGACTTTCTGCTGATACGGTTAATGACTTTGATTTTTTTATAAGAAGTCATGTTGGTAAATAGGAGAAACCTATTATTTTCAAAGTTTTTATTTCTCATTTGCTAGTATTCTGCCATTCTTTGAAATTAATTCAGTTGTTTCAGTCTGCAGTACAGCAGATCTCACGTTGCAGCACAAGCCCTTGCAGAGTCATTCATGCTGCCGTCCTTTCTGGAGAGGGATCACCAAAAGTTCTGCTACATGTGCTGTAACTCTATCAAAGCAACATCTGTCTCTTTAGACGGTCCAGAATTCTTTAATGATCTACAGACACAGACTTTCTATGCTTTCAGAATCAATGCATATACTTAGAATCATTAAAAATATGCATATTTCCCTTTTAAGATTGCAAAAATAGCCTTATTGACTATCCCAAGCCAGGATTTTAACACATTCCTCTGCATTTCTAGTTTGCGTGCCATAACTGCATTATACTGGATCGTAACCTTGCTTACTTTGACCCTGTCTTTTCATTACCACATTACTGTTTTTCTTGCATGTCAAAGTATAGAGGACTTTTGTACTTCAGTGATGTGCTTGTCAGTAAGCATTTACACAAATGAGAAGCCTGATAAATGATCTTTTGGGGTGAGATTTAAGTGAGTATAAGCCTAATACAGTAACCTTTTTCTGTGACTTCAGTCAAAAGCTTCCTTTAAAAAGCTCAGCATGTCACTGGTTTGAAATACCACAAGGACAGGATCAAGAATGAGCAATGTGTAGTGTAAAGTGTGCATGCAAGTAGTGCAGGTTTATGTTTTCCTGCAGTGGCTATCGTGTTGATACTGAGGGATGATTCGTCATTGTTTTTGGTGGTGTTTTTTGTTTGGTTTGGTTTTATGGGGTTTTTTTTGGAAACTATGGATTGTGGTTTGCTAAAGCTTTTCTGTAAGGCTATTATGTTTCCTGTCTATTCATGTCCTACAAACAAATGCTCTGTGAAGCCTTTCTCGGTTCCTTGACTCTTTGATTAGAAGTAAATTCAGGTATCAGAGCAACAATGTGAGGGGATTCCACAAGTAATAGATGTATTTCTAGTAAAAGGCAGCTTAGTGATGACAGTCTAAGTAGAAACTATGAGGTCTGAAATCTGTTCCTGCTTTTGTCTTAGACTTATTCTCAATATAGACAAGTTACAGCATGTCTCTGCTGTGAAATAGGGATTATACCTGCCTACTTAACCACAGTGAGTTTGCTACCCTCTGTAAAGAGAGAGGGTTGTAAAACCTCTGCTAGTATTTCATTTGAACTCTGTATTTCCAGGCCGAAGGAAAATGAGTATTTGTTTTATTGTCTCAGGCTTCTTTGAATCCACAGTACTACAGCTAGAAAAAGACTTTTCTTACCCAAGGCTTCCAGTATTTTTCTTTCTCATCATGTTTTGAAAGTGTCTCATATTGCTGCATCTGTCTCTGTCAGTTATGCCAATAGAGTGTGTGCTGGCACTTTTGAATTTTTGTCTAGTATAAAATTATTTTGGTTTTTGCTTTAATTTCTTCAGAGCTGGTCCTTGGCTACTCTGCATGTGCAGCCATAGAAGCTGTGTGGGAAACTAAAATCATGAACCATTTGGCTAACAGCAACTGGCTTTCTGTTGTTCCTAATTAAAATGTGAAAATGGGAGAGATACCTGTGTTAGTGTCACTTTCCTCTTTCTGCTCAGTGGTGTCCTTTGGCCCTACAAATTGAAACGTTTTTGTTGTTTCATTTTTTATATTGGTATAGAGATTTTAAGCCAGGGAGGGTTGTGGTTTTGGTTTTTTGGGGCTTTTTTTGGTCAAAATTTTCCTAGGCTTGGCTTTTACAGGCTTCCCTACACAAGCTCAGGTTTGTTATTCAATACTGCTTGACTTTGTTCTTTACACTGTTTGGGAAGTGAAGACCAAAGTAAAATAGTGTTCAAAACATGGAAGTGTTAGTTTTAAGTTTGATGCCTACTAGAATGTATAAACACCATGCTGTTCCTAGTTTATCTCTTATGACCCATGAACACCTCCTTGGAAAAGGTTGCTTCAGCTAGGCTAAGGGGAGGGAGGAGGGGGATTTCTCTTCAACCTTTTCACTTGTTCTGTTTTAGTCCTCTGTATTTAGAATGGCCTGGCTTGAAGGCTAGCACCTTCCAGTGAGTGCCACTGTCTATTTTTAGCAGGCAGCATTCCTCGCATTGAAGACTTAAAGCTTCATACTATAAGATTAACAGATAAAGCAATTAGCAAGGCTTCAAACAGCCTTTTGACAGAACAAATCTATTCCAGCACTTTTACATGGTGTTAGTAAATTGCTGGAAGTTTGCTTCTTATGCTTCATTTTTTTTCTACTTTCTTTTGAATATCTTGGTAAGTTACCTGTGTCTGGAGTAACAGACAGATTAACAAATCAGATAAATATGAAAAAGACCACATTGCTCCTTTTTTGTAGCTTGGAGTGCCTGGTAGGAGTTTGAAATAACAAACATCCATCAATGTTGTTTTCCTGGTTCAAATGGCAACTGTTTGAAACATCTGCTGTCTAGCAGTGCATGGATAACATACTTTATTAGAAGTCACATGTCTGGAGAGTTGTATCTGAGCCAATGTGGTTTAATTTATTTTTTTTTTTTCTTTACAACAAGATACTCTGCTAATCTTTTCTCAAAGACTAGGCTTTTGACTGGCGTTCCTCAACCTCAAAAAATGTAATTGGGCTAAAGGAGGTCTTTTATTTTTCAGCATTTGGGAAGCATGTAGGTATGTGAACAGCAACAAACTGACATAAGCAGCCTGTCATATTGTTCAGTCATTTTCATTTTTGAGCTATGCTAATTGCTATTGATCTTGTGAAGGACTTCTAGATGTTGGTTAAGACTGCCTTTAGAAATGGAGATCAGCTCAAGTTAAATACAAATTTTGATCTGGTTTCTGACAGCTTTGTTTGTGCCTTTTTTTTTCTACGTCCTCTGTTAGTATATTAGTCTAAATCACTATAACTTGCTTGAAGGAAATGGAGCGATGCTGAGTAATAAGTGCTATGGTTTTGGACCTTATGTTATTTTTCTTTGGTTTAGATGGTGAAAGATCTCACTGTGAAAGCAGGAGTTAATATTTAAGCATCTAGTTTAGCATTTAAAAGGAAAAGAATAACAACATGCAGAAACAGACTTTTTTTCTTACTGTGACAGCCAACCTCCACAGTAGGTCCAGTGTTTAAGTTTGATGTAGCAAATGTTGTGCTGTACTCTGCTGCAATTCCAGTTGATGTAGTTGCACTAATTGAACTGTTAAGGAGTGAAAAGTCTGTCTAATGAATTTTTACAAAGCTTTTACTTATGTGGAGACAAATAGAAATATTTGTGGTTGTGAGGATCTTTGTGTGCATCAGTGGGGTAAAATGGAATAATACAGTCTCTTGTTTGCCTCTTTCAGTGGTTTTGAAGAACCACAGAAATACAAGTATCCATCATAATTGAACAAAATATCTCAGTTTTCCACTTAAGTCCAGATCCTAGTCAGAATGAGTTGAATTCAGAGAAGGTTTCACAGGGACTTTAGCTGCCTTTTTATTGCTTAGGGCTGGGGTTTTTTTGGATTTTGTTTTTCTCAGTGTGTGATATTGCAGCAATCTGTGGACTGTACCCAAAAAGTGATTGTGGTGCTCAGAAATCATTCCACTTCACTGATGATACACTTAATCTCCCTTCAGTTTCCCCTTGAGCATCAGGAGGCAATGAAACCCTGATGTTGAAGTGTTACTGACCACAAGGCTGCTTTATTTCAGAGTTTCCCCGGTAGCAGCAGGTGCATGAGTACATAGTGCTCGTCAATAAAGGCTCAAGTATTGCTCAGATGTTGTAGTGTGTGAATTGGACCAAATTCTTGGATTGAGCTGGGATTAGTGTCTAAATAGTCTGTGCAGTAGAAAGGCTCTGAAAGCTAAGAGTCTCAAGTTCAGTGTTTATTCAAAACTTGTTCAAACCTGACCAAAATACGTATCCTTTTATTTTCAGTATCCACAACTATGAAATGATAATGTTGATAACACTGACTGAATCCTTAACTGTGGGGTTGTACAAAGGTAGTAATGCTAAAGGCAGGAGCATTTGTAAGGATCCTTTTTCTGAAGAATATTGATAATTAAAAACAACAACCACCAACCAGCTGCTATTGTTTGATTATTTTTTTTTTCTGAATAGGAAAACATTCTTGGGAAATTTCCGTGAATTTTCAAATTTGTCTTCATCTCGAGATGTTTGACAGGAACGCCAAATAACACTGGAGCTATTGTTAGAGGAGAACCTGATATTGTTATTGTTCCACTTAAATGGAGCTGTGCAAGGAAATGCCAGCTCTCTATTGAGGGAACTCAATCAACTGGAAGAGGTTTTGGTTTCTTGCATTACTAGCTGCCAAATGAATGTGAAGAACTGATTTAATCCAAGTATGACATCTTAACAAACATCTGAAGGAGTGAAATGTAAATGAATTGCTCTTTGCAGGGGAGATTTCTGGAATGTAAATCACAAGCAGGAAGCATAAGTTTTGAGCTGGTAGATTTTATATACATAGACAAATGCCTGTATCTTTTAAAAGATGATAAAATTAATGTTGAGTGGGCCAATGCAACATTTCACTTACAGTATTAAAAGGGAGGAAGACCACTTAGTTTGGGTCAACTACATTTCATGGAATTCAAAAGAAATCTTTTCTATTCGAGAAACTTCTCATTGTTCCAGTTCTGTTCCGTTACCAAATCTTCTACTTGCACATATGCTGAGTAGATAGTATGTGGCTTAATTCACTCACAAAATCAAAGGAATTAGTGACCACTAATCCTTTAGCAAGGATTTAGCAGCTTTGATTGACTTGAGTGACAAAATATGTTGACATTGAACTGCTTTTTAAAATCTGGGTTTTAGAACTGTTAGCTTGACCTGTGTCATTCAGTTATTTTAATTGAATTTAATTTGTGGGCTGGGACTTAAAGGAATAATAATGGGGGTGGGGCATTAATCACTACTTTAAATTTAGATGATAAAAATTCTTATAGACAAACCTGTCTGTAAGTTGCAGTTGGTAGCATTACCTTTTGTTTAAGTCATGCAAGCACAATTTTTAGATAGATTTCTGTTTACTTCTGTGGTAGGTTTCAGACATATACCATTTAAAAGTAAATAAAGAATCCCAAAATATTTATGTAAAATCAGCAGCATTTAAAATCTTGTGACTTCGTACATGTTTTAGCTCCTTAAAATCCCTCTTCAACTTAATTAGGTGTAATATGAAACTATATCCTAAAGTATAGGGTAGAGTTTCTTGTAAACAAAATGCTTTGGGATGCATTGGCATAAAATAAATAGGAAATTAAAGGTACAATTGTTTGGCTTAGACTGTTAAGAACCAGCCATCATTGGCTGATGCTGAACACAGCTAAAAGTACGTTTCACTACTTTTTATGTACACTAACTAGACATAGGATAGGAACTGCAACAAAACAAATATAAATTTTATAATCTAACTTGGTTGATTTTTTTTTTTTTGTAACAGTATTCTCTTTAACCATAGCAAATTTCCTGAGGATTAAGGACCAGATGGAGTTAATTGGCTCCTCTCAGTCAGTCAGTAATCTTCAGGGAGTTGGTTTCAGTGCTTATGCTTAAGTTCATAGGATTCAGTGAATTTGTATTTTCTGTAGAGGGAGGAATGATGAACTCAGTCTTGGCAAAGTTTCAGAAACATCAATAGTTATCTCTAAGTATCTGTGCTCCAGTATCAGCAACTGATCAAACAAACTCTGCTGTGTACCTTTCTCCCATAGCAGCCATGAGCTGTGGTATGGCAGTATTTCTCTGCAGATTTGATGTCTCCCACATAGCGAAAGTGTTTCCTGCTTTTAGTGCTCTATCACCTGTTCATTGGGTAACCAGTTCATTAAAACTGGGGCAAGTGTTCCATTAAAAATGAGACAAGTCCCAGAAACACAAGCCAGTGATGTCAGCTGAATGAGTCCATGCAGGTTTCAGTTGGTGTTTTTAAGGTCAAAAAGTGCGGAAGTTCCAGTATGTCTTGCCAGGTTCCCTTTAAAGGGCAGCTTCTATTTCTGAATGAATGGAAGTTCTGGTACACCAGCAGACTTTAGTAGTAGGCAGTGTGGGAGATTTGGGCCAGCCATGTTCCTTTGGTAAACAGTTGAAAAGGAGGGAATTTCACCCAAGAAAAACTTGGTTTTATGGATTCTTCATAATCCTAATTATGGTAATCTTTAAAACAGATAATTACATAGTTGTGGTACTCAAAATGTGCTAAGTGTTTTGAAGTCCTCTCTAGGAAAAATAGCTTTTTTAAAAACAACAACCAAAAAGTGAAGCAGGTTTTATGGTTTTCTTGGGTGTGGATTTTTGTTTTGTGTTGTTTTTGTTTTAAATGTGAGAATGGCCAGACTGGGGAGAGACTTCAGGCATAGCAACATAAGAAAAAAGAATTTTTTACTGAGACCAGGAGCTATAGAGATGAAGAAGGAAGTTGGAGGGAAGAGAACTGCATGAATGGCTGGTTCTGTGAAGAGGACTGGCAGAGGAAATATGCCTGGCTGGTTTGTCGTCATTTTCCCTCCCTCTTCCTTTTCTAGACAGCAGTGATTTTCCTTCATTCTTGTTGCTCACCCACAGCTCCTGGAAAGATGCCGATAAATAGGTTGGCAGTTTTCAGCACTGAGCTTCTCTGAGCTCCCAATAAGGATGCTGTTGTTGTATAAGCAAGAAACAGGGCTTGGCAGGTTCCAGAGCTGTTATGGAAGATTCCTAGCAGGAGGGGATTGCAGGGAGCATGCAAATTTCTGCAGGATTTATGGCCCCAGAAGCTACTTGTTTCATGGAAGTAATTCTGAAGCTTTTCCTCTCTCCATTATGGGCAGAATTTGCAAGTGAGTTGACATATTTTGAAGTGTTTGATTTTTCAGACAAAACAGGAACTGTTCTCTCTCTCGATATCACTGTTGGCATCAGAGACAATCTTCATTGCTGGTATAAGCAGGTGCAACTGTATTGACTTGAGAGACATTGCACACATTTCCTGGAGGTGAACATCTCCTGTTTCCACCCACATAACAGTTGGGTAAATGATGATGAACACAGTTCTCATAAGAGGATTATAGCAAAGCCACAGTGGAGTTTGTTCAGATTTGATAGAATCAAGTGACTTCGTTTTATAGACTGATAATGTGATTTACTGCCATACCAAGGTTTCAGGTCTGAACCAGATACAACTTGTTTCACTTACACATACAAAGCATTTAACTGAGTTTGAGATACACGTTTTCTGTCAGCTCATTTATGAATTATTTAATGCAGACGTGTTTGGGATCAGCCATCCGCTGTCCTCTTGTGTCTAAAAGGGACTAAATTAAGAGCTTGTGATGCAGCAGTTTTTACTGGCATGGAATATATACAGAGGTGAAAATAAAATAATAAACTTTTCTGCAAGCATGTCTTAAGTCATATTGGTGTGTTTATTTGGGACTCAGTAAGAGGGGATAGGCAGGGGGGCTTGCCTTTCCCAGGCTCGATACACATTTCATTAGGGTTACTTTATTTATATTACGAGGTCAAATGTGATCTTGGTGCACAGACCTCTGACTTAAATAGAAATTCCCTTGATTGTTAGTGGGAATTTTTTTTCCTCCTCCCAAGTCACTTTCTGACGTCTGGCCTGATTGAAAACAGGCAGAAACTGGCACAGAACAGTATTATGTCATCCTTTGCTTATATTTCCTACCCACTCATTCTTTATTTTAATGTTATATGAGGTCTTCAGCTGAGTGTGACATATTGTTATAATTACATCATTTGGAAACGTGTTTATCCCCAAGAGTCGTAATTTGATTTAGGAACTGTTTTCTCTACTTTCAGTCTGTTATTCATAGCATGGCATGACCATCAGGTTCCTGCAGCAGGACTTGACACACCACTTTAAATATTTGCAAACCAAAACACAAGAGTCCATTGATGCATGTGGGGAGGAAAGAAGGAAGGGGACATGATTTAAGATTCGATAAAACTCTTGCAGGTTGAATAAACTCTAATAATATTTTGGTAGTTTCTGTGTAGAGTATGAATTCATTCATATCTCTTTGCCATATAAACACATGTATTTTTATGAGGTTTTTTTATATGTTTCTGTAGGGGGCTTGTAATGGAACTGCATGTCTGGCCCTTGGCCTTGTGCAGTGGGAAGCAATAGCTCTTCAGCATGTTTGTTAAGAAAATTGCTATGACTTCTAGCTGTGGTTTTTGATGCCTGCAGAAAAACATGTTTAATTATGAGCACAGAAGTTAAGGAAACTTTAGAGTAGTGTTCAGAAACATTTCAAAATCTGCCCTATGAATTGAACAGCTGTGTAAATGTGGGAAGCGGCAATATTTATGATAAAAAGCAGAGTCCCTTGATGTTCATCAAGTGTGGAAGAGCTGCTAACAGAGGCATTGACACCCACCAGAGATGTGAAATTCAGACTCAGTCCTCATTTTTGAGACTTATTGTTACATAAAGCTTTTATATATCATGATAATATATCCAAAGGCCCAGTAAAAAAAAAAAAAAAGTATGAGGTGTGGCTTTAGAGTAAACTAGACCTATTCCTGCAGCATTATTTTGATGTCTCTAGTGATCGTTAAGGATCATTGAACTGTTTGCTTTTAAACTTCCTGGTTAATGAATAGTTGGGTGTTTTTTTATATTTATAAATACAAAATGATAGAACATCAAAACAAATTAATTCATTAAGGCCCACTCTAATCTTATCTTTTGTAACTAGTTTGAGATTACTCATGTGAAAGGAACTTTGTAGAGCCATACTGAAGACAGTGTTTTGTTATGTGCTGGATTATTATAGCATTTTATATACTTACATTCTCCTACGAGGGAGATGCATTTTGATCAAAACCTAGAGTACATACATGGAAGAAAGGAGTATAGCTTAACTTTCACTGCACTTGATTCTTAACTGTACCTGAATATATCTGTCTCTGTACCAATCCTGGGTAGATGGCAGGTGGTGACTCTTGACTTCCTGCTTTTCACCCAGCCTGATCATGGGGAGTTGTGGCTGCTGTACTGATCTGACTGCTCTCAGCCTGCAGTGAGAGACCACCTCTGTTCACAAAAATTTATTCCTTAATTCTAAGAGTGAGACTTGTTGCTCTACACAAAAACCATTATGACTGTTCGCTACCTTTGTCCCATTGCACTCAGGGAACAATAGTGTTTACTGACATCTAAAGAGTGCACACCTTGAAGAGAAGGTTACATTTGTGCTGGAGTGGGTCCAGAGGAGAGCCACAAAGATGATCAGAGGGCTGGAGAACCTCCCCTATGGGGACAGGCTGTGAGAGTTGGGGCTATTCATCCTGGAGACAAGAAGGCTCTGGGGAAACTTTATAGCGTCCTGGTACCTGAAAGGGGCCTACAAGAGAGCCAGGAAGGGAGTTTTAACACAAGCTTGTAGTGATAGGATGAGAAGAAATGGCTTTAAATTTGAGGAGAGTAGATTTAGAATGGCTATTAGGAAGAAATTCTGTACAGTAAAGGTGGTGAGATACTGGAACGGGTTGCACCGGCAGGTTATGGATGCCCCCTCCCTGGAGGTATTCAACGCCAGGCTGGATGAAGCCTTGAGCAACCTGGTCAAGTGGAAAGGTGTCCCTGTTTGTGGCAGGGTGGTTGGAGCTAGATGATCTTTAAGCTCCCTTCCAACACAAACCATTCTATGAATCTATTCTATGAATCTGCATTTCCTCTTCTGAGAGTGAATTTTAGTCAGGGACTCGGGATGTTGAAGGGAATGTGTCCGGTTTGGTGTACTTGCACCATGCTGTCCAGCTCCTCTCTTGTTCCATGATCAGAACTAGGGAGTGAGAGAGAATCTCTTTGTCAGACCTTGCTATGCAGTCTAAACTGCTGAATCCCATGGGCATGAAAGGTCAATAATCTTAGTTTCTGACATTTTTTGAGTCAGATATTAACAAACTATATAAACATGTTTTTTAATATTCTGTTTAGCACTTCAAATTTGATAATCTGGATTGCTGGGTTCTTCATCAATTTAGGCACACGTTAAACTTCCTCTTGTACTATGTAAAGCTTCTTTTAATTAGGGTATGGTTTTGCAGTTTGAATTTGTGTACGAAAGGGAAATACATTCAGGGACTTTTATTGATCTCATTTGTTTTTCAGTGCACTTTTGCAGTGGATTTCAGAGTTTTGCTGGAGATACTTGTTCATGAGATTTCCAAGTCATAAAATGATTCAATGAAAAACTTCATCTTATACTTGCATGGTGAAACCTCACACAAAATCCTGTTTTTCTTCTGTCAGAGCCTTGCAGTCCAGGTTCATGTGTATGAATGGGATTTGCTTTTGTATTTCTTGGAAAGTGTATAGAAGATGTTAGGATAATAATTTTGGGTTTATTGTACTGATCGCTTCTAGACCTATTCTTGATTCTGGGACAACTTCCCCTTGCCCTGTATTCTCAGACTTCTGGCCGTTGTCTGTTCTTCACTCGCAGATCAAACGAGCACTGTAAATTACCTCTCTCAAACTAGCATTTTGCTTTTTTCACTTTTTCATTTGGGAGACTGTTGTGAAAAAAAATACCAGTTTCAGACTAAAGCTTGATGTGTTTATGTTAAATCTTGATTATATTACTAAAGCCAGAGAAAATTAGTTTTTCACTTCCATTCTTGCAGGGAGAACTTGAAATTACTTTGATAGTTACATAACAATCAAGTGCAGCACAGCTGCTGGAAAAGAGCTGGCTGGAGGCTGGCATTCATAGGTCAGATGTTATGCTGGGTGGGAAGAAGTGAGATGCTTAATCAAGAAGTCTTGTTTGACCCTGTGACGTTACGTAGGCAGATATGAGTGTTAAAGAGAAGCTGTTGAGATTAAGTGTAAGTATCTTGAAATAAATTGGGTGTTTGCTTTTTTCAGTGGCAAATAAATTGAAAATTTGTAGTGGTGCCATTGACACTAACAGAAGCCTAATCTATTTGACTTTCTTATGTGAAAATGAAACCTTTCAGGAAACAACCTCCTGCTTTCACCAAGCTCTTAAGTAGGTTTTTTCCCTTCTGACTTTGCGGCTCCACCTGTTTTAAAGGGATGAATATTGAATATTAATGCAGTGATCTTTTAAGAATCATGGTGTTTATAACAGATATCTTAGCATATTGGTGGTTTGATTGACTGACTGCCACACGAAAAGCATAGTAGCTCAAATCCTTGAGCTTAGTCTCCCTCAAAAGTTTTGTTTACAGCCTAAGGCACCATGAAAAAAAGTTTCTTTGAAGCCTGTTTTTGTCTGGAGTAAGATGGGACACTGGTGTCCTCTTAAAAAAAATTACAATATTGAATAGCTATTATCTAAATGTTCTCTGTAATGTGATAATACATTCTGCTATGAGATCATCAAACTTTTCTTTCTCCTTGGCATATCAGTGTGAAGTTCATTCTACTCAGATCTTAAATCTGCCAAAAGTAGGTTTCATCTCAAAATATTTTTTTTCTGAATTATTTTCTTCTGTGAAGTGTAGGAGTTTATATTAACATATGTAGATCTGTCATTGTCACCTCATTTCTGCTGATGGCTAATAAAGTATTTAAAAATTACTTGCCAGGGATGTTTAATAGATTTCATGGTCAGAGTGGTTAAACAGAGTGGGAGTTTTTGGTTTGGGTTTGTTTTTTTGTTGTTGTTTTTCCCCTTGCCTCTGATTTCTGGTGTTAGATTCATGTTTTTAAATTGTTAAGTTGCAACAAGTAATGCTAGATGATAAGCACAGATGCTATGGTTATGGGAAATGATCACGAAGAATAATGAGAAATGGTCAGGTCACAGAATGAGTTACAGATCTCACTTCTTCCTTCTGAGATTTGTGCAGGTACAAGCAGGTAGTCAGCTTGAATTTATTGATCAAATTCACCTCTTGTGAAACAGTTCACTAAAATAAATTGGGATTGTATGAAAATTTCATCTCCTGAGTCTAGTGGCTAAACGCATCTCTCTGAGCAGAAAGATTGAATATAATTAATGAACGTGTTCTTTTTTTTTTTTTAAACGAAACCTTTATATTTCTCCATCTCTACATGTTTTACATGTTTTCCATTAAAGCAGTGTGTTTATTAGGTAGCAGATATTGGGATGTTGGTTGCTTTCTGCCCTCAAGTTACTTGAGAAATTTGTAGTTTCTAAAGGTAAACTAACTAGCCACTAGAAAACTGAATTTCACTACCTTTCAGAATTGAGCCTAAGGCTCCTTCATTTTCCACATGCGTGTACCTGCTTCACGTTGAAGAGTCCTGGTATTTGCAATTTTTTTTTTGGTGGGCCGTATTTCAAAAGCACTGAGGAACAGCAAAGCATTAATGTTGTCCTGAGATACTTACCTCATGGAAGAATGTACTGAGCTAACAAATGTTGGAGAGGAATATGTCCAAAACCCTAAGCTTTTCAGCCTTGTGTTTATTGTCATCCTCAGGCTTTTGGCTAATTTCTAATTGTGTGTAATGTCTCAAACCCAGGGCTCTAATTCAGAGATAATTATCATATGATCAAGCTGTAGTTGTTATTTTAGTGCAGATTTGGGAAATAAAAGCTGACAGCTGTGTTCCAGCTGCATTTCAGCTGCACTCCATTAAGAAAATAGACTAGAGAAGCAGCATCAGCTTTGCAATTTTTTCCATTATTGCAGAGTTTGGTGAAGCTGCCTTATTTGGTTGCCCTGTGAAATATTTGCCATGTGTTTCTGGAGCCTAAATAAATAAAACAGGAAAAGAAGATTCAGTAAATAGATGGAAAGATCGTGGGTAGTAGATTGAACACGCAAACACATGTATGTGCATTTGGCTCTGCTGAATATATAAGAGATCAGCTATTAAGTCCTGCCAGACTTTTGTGTAGGGTGGATCAGAGGTTAGTAGAAAGGTCACTTGGTTCCTTTGAGCAAAGCAAGTTCAAGATACATTCCGTGACTTTCTTTTCATGTCTTATTAAAAGCTGTCATATATCTGATATACAGAAAACCATTTAAAAACTTTTACTAGGCTGTTACTTTGCTAAAAGGACAGTGTCGGTTAGGTCATAAATTGCTAGACCCATTCCTTAGGCATGAATGAAGTTCTTTAATGTTTGAGAAACATGGGTGCATGTTTATATACCCATAATACAGAGGAAAGATAATGTAAAAAAAATAAAAGCAAAGCTGAAAGTTGGAGAAACCTGAATTGCACTGGCAGTCCAGGCTTCCATTTTCAAATTT
This sequence comes from Indicator indicator, assembly GCF_027791375.1. Lineage (NCBI taxonomy): Eukaryota > Metazoa > Chordata > Aves > Piciformes > Indicatoridae > Indicator > Indicator indicator. Next base: position 47,689,235 of record NC_072013.1, on the reverse strand, counting down.
ATTTGCCTTCCATTTAGAAGTACTTGATTGTTGTAGGAATAATATTTTTCAGAAGCTGCCAACTGATTCAGCAGCAACTACATTAAGGCCATAATGTCCTATAGGCTGTAATTATTTTGATGCAAAGTTTTCTAATGTTCTCTGGTTTGGTTTGCTGAATTTTTATTTAGGTTTCTTAAAGATCTCTCGGCATATATTTGTGTTTTAATTGGAAAACGAAAACAAACAAAAAAAACCCACAGCAAAACCAAAACAACATCAACAAAACTGCCAAACCCAATCCCTGTTGATCATGCTCACTCAAACCACCACTGAAATATACCAGATGGTTGTTTTCAGAATTATGAATTGAAGTATTTGAGAGCTGATACTACAGAACTGCAGTGTCTCACTTTTCTGAACAATCTCTCCGGTGCAAAGAATCCATTTTCTGGAGAAAATCAAGATTATAATCTTTTGGGCTGCTCCAATGTGAGAGTAATCAGTCCAGAAGAAGAAGGAGCACAGCAGCTCAGCTTTGGAAGAATGGCTGATGAATGATTTGCATCTCATTTTTCTTTTCGGTATCTTGCAATTTAGCTTCAAAACTGCAAACTATTGAAGCTTGAAACAGTGAAAGATACAATAAGTCCTCTAGTCAGCTTCTAGTGCCATGTCTAACTGGTGTGCTGCTGCATTATGTGAGCATACTGCTTTTGGATTAGGGAACAAGTGAGGCATGTTGATTGGAAGTGTATGGTTGACACTTGAGCAACTTTAAGGTTGAAGAACGATGTCTACAAGTAGTATGTACATTAGTAAAATGAATGGGGCTCTTGGCAGCAGAATGGCTGCCTCTGCGTCCTTCTTTGCTGGAGGTTGCACAATGCAGCTGCAGTGGTACTAATGGGTGAAAAAAAAGTGGTATAGTCTAAGTTATTCCTTTCATTTCCTTGTTAAGCGCTCGTAACTCATGGCTGCTAACAAAAACATGGCATCTTTGAAGCTTGCATGGTTTAGTAACAAAATAATTTATTGAACCAAAGGCAATTTTCCCAGAATTTAAACCAACTGGTTCCATAGTACACGAAGGTCTCTATTTTGACAATTGTTCCTTTTTTCAGGAAATTGTTGCATTTTTTTCATAATTTGTAGCTTTAATTGCTCCAATGAACCTTAAGGGACTCACAATTGGCATTTCTTCCACGTAAATCCTAGAGTTCTTCTGTAACTTGTTTCGTATTTAATAAGTTGTAACTATTTTTCTGGACAACTTCTCTAGTCTCAATCAAGAGAAGCATTGGGGCCATCTCCTGAATTACATTTGTGATTGACCCTTTTGTCTTTCCCATGCTCATTATTTCCTGCCTGAAAGACTAACTTCTTACAGACAACATCATGCTGAATTCTAGCTTATTTCAACAAAACCTGAGAATTAGCTTTGTGTTGACAAATATTTTACTAAGGGATTTGTTTCTTTATTTATAAACATATTTTAGTAACAGCTGTTTTACTGTGAGAGAGTAACATTGGCTTGAGTCTAGGAGTAATGCTGTGCCTGTTCTTCTTTATAAGTTGTCCTGAAGGCCACCCACAGGACAGTGATTAGAAAATTGGAGGCGATTGTGCCAATCACAGCGAGGACTTAAAGACCATACACATGGCTTTCTGTACAGAGTGTACATATATCACTATGATAAAGTTTGTGCTTCCATAAAAACATGGAAAAAAGGCTATGAGGCTTCAGTTCTACTTTTTTTCTTTCCAATCCCAGTCAGTCCAGAACTACTCCCAAAATTTTACTGCAAACTGAAATACATTTATACAGATTGTAATGGAATTCTATCTAACTTTGTAGTAATTTTGGAAAACTTTCAGCAAAAGGTGAGATTTCAGAATGAGACAAAATGGCTGTAGTTGAAAGGTTAGAGCTAGATTAGACTAGACTTGGTGCATTTGGGTGGAGGCAAAATGCATATCTGGATGAGAGACTCTCTATGTGCTGTGGAAAAAGTACCAAAGGGATAGCTGCAGATTTCCTAAGGCAATTGTCTGAGTTTTTTTGACAGCATGGCCTAGATAAAATTTTCAAAGTCGATTCAGGTCAGAAACCACAAATCTTTTAAGTCAGTGAGATGTTACGAATTAAATACCTTAGCTGTTGAGGTTGAATTCTTCAGCCATTTATGGCCTTGTGTTGCTGAGCAGAGCAGTATCTGTCTGTAACCTCAAGTCTGTACTGAAAAGCCTGGCAGTTTAGGCTAAGTCTGTCAAGAATAGAGTCCAGTCTTACAACAGTCTGTAAGTGATGAACTAATACCGGGTTCTTGTACAGCGTTTGCTCTCCAGACTGAAGTTCATAGTCGATGGATGTTATGTTTCTCTGAACCTTCGTCATTTCTGATAGTTTTTCCTTTTGAAGGCTTATGCATATTTCATAATAGGTTAGCTGAAAAGCAGGAACAGCCTGTCTGACCTGAAAGAACACATCTTGTTGTGTTGGGATTTTAATGAATATGTTGCAGAACATTCTCCAGCTATTGCGTTTGAGAGGAAATTTGTCAGGGTCTGCTAAGAAGGCAGAATTATTTTCTAAACGACCAAACTATGTGCTCTGATACAAAGCAGATAAGGAGACAGCTTATGTGTGAAGCTTAATAGAAACAACTGGAGTATTGCAGATTTGCATTTGGAAGGTGGAAAATTCCTTGTTTAGATGTGATATGACAGGATAGCTCTTGTGGAGTAGTAGGATGGAATTTCTTATGACTTTCTTGAAATTTGTTGTGATTTTAGTGCAGCTGTGGGGAAGTGTGTGGTGATCAAGTCAGTCAATAAAAGCATAGGGACTGCTTTTGTCAGCTCATCGGGTACTGCAAGACTTCTGTGGATAGAATCTTTGATGCACAATGTGAGGAATTATCTATGTAGTCTTGTCAACATGCCTCATCCTACTTTTTCATCTTGCTGCATGTTGGTTGTTATGCTCATTTATTGTGTTTCTTTTCTAATTAGACTGTAAACTCACTGCTGATAAGTCCTTGTTTATAGAGATGTTTAGATAACAGCATCTTTTTCCTTGTCAAGTCATAGATTCATAGATTGGTTTGGGTTGGAAGGGAGCTTAAAGATCATGTAATTTCAACCACCCTGCCATGAACAGGGACATCTTCCACTAGACCAGGTTGCCCAAGGCCTCATCCAGCCTGGTCTTGAACACCTGCAGGGAGGGGGTATCCATATCTCCCTGGTCAACCTGTTCCAGTATCTCACCACCCTCACTGTGCAGAATTTCTTCCTCATAGCCAATCTGAATCTACTCTTCAAGTTTAAAGCCATTTCTTCTCATTATATCACTACAAGCCCTTGTTAAAACTCACTTCCTGGCTTTCTTGTAGGCCCCTTTCAGGTACCAGAAGGACGCTATAAAGTATCCCCAGAGTCTTCTTGTCTCCAGGATGAATAGCCCCAAGTCTCACAGCCTGTCCCCACAGGGGAGGTTCTCCAGCCCTCTGATCATGTTTGTGGCCCTTTTCTGGACCCACTCCAGCAGCTCCATGTCCCTCTTGTGCTGGGGCACCTGAACTTGACTGTACTCCAGGACGGCTCTCAGGAATGCAGAGTAGAGGGGGAGAAACATCTCCCTCATCCCAAGTCCTTCTCCTTGAGACTGCTTTTGAGCCACTCCTTGCCCAATATATAGTTGTGCTAAGGATTGCCCAGATCCAGGAGTCCTTCTACTCATGTGCAGTGTAGATACTGCATACTGCTTTTCAGACCACCTAATCTGCAATACAGTTTTCACTTTTGCCTAAATGTAGACTGAGGCCTCTAAAACTGTTCTTCGATGTCAGTATGTGTAACAGATGAACTGTAAGGTTCTACTTTCCAAAGTCAAAAGGTCATTCAGGAAAATAATGCCTAAAAGATCATTACTTCTTATCATGTGACACAATGCTGTTGCTATTTGTTTTACAAAAGTGCATAGAAGTCTGGAGATAGGGATAATTTTTGCATTTGGAATGAATGAGCACTCACCTCAAAAAATACAGTTTAAGGGGTCAGTTTAAGTGGTCAAGACATGCAAAGTGGAAAAATAGCAAAGTCACATGTGCTGTGTAACAACCTGATATAACTGAAGCAGCTGCTTTTTGCTCATAAAGTGCCTTGTCACTCTAGAGATTTTACCGGGATGTAGCTGATGTTGCTGCTGTTGGTGGAGAGTTAGGATGACGTCTAAGCTGTCTGTTTGTCTAGGTTAATTGGTTGATTCAGCACCAATTCAGTTTGAAAGGTAATTAAAATATTTATGTGTGGGTGAGTGGACAGCGATAGCTAGTGGAGATTATTTGATGTTGGTGATGTTGGGCAATTTTTAAAATTGATGCAGCCTACATTCCAAAGCTGGTGAAGAGATTGGTGGTGGACTGGAGTAATTTTGACACAGAACTAAGGACTCTCTGAGGACTGAGACTAGAATTAAGGAATATTTTAGCTTTTTCTGCAGAACCAGCACATCTGACTCTGTTCTGTAGAAAATATGTATGTGAGCATAGGGTGTAAGACTATGAGATGATCCATGGCTTACTTTAAAAGCAAAGATCAACGTTGCAAATGTTTGAAGCCAGAATACAAAGGAGCAAGCTAGGATATATATCAACACTAGAGGGTTTTTTCATTACTTCAGTTTAGATAAATTCTTGAGTCAAATTTGACAGAGCTAGGAAGAAAGAGGTTCAGAAGAGAGAAATAGATACAGGTACTTCTCTGCCTACTATAGTCTTTCTCAGACCTTACGTATTCCATCCTTCCATTGCTGTTTGGAAACATCAAAGAAGCCCCTATAATTACTTATGAAGGCCTTTTTCCTTTTCATACTCATAAGCTAGATGACATAGTATCCTAGAGAAAGAAGTAACGTTTCTTCGGGTGCAAATAAATCATACTAATTAAAATGAAAGATTATTTTTAAAAGATCTGCTCTCAGCTGCAGTATGCCAAATAGCTAGTGGAAAATTAGAAATATTTCAGTGAAGGTAATGTTTTCCTTTTCACTGGCTTTCTTAATGTCTTGTTAAAATATGAGAGACTCCATTAACCATGGAGTTGAAATTAGAATTGTTAGAATGTTTTGGGTAGCAGATAAAATGAGTTGCTTTGTATGTTTGCTGTAAAGCTTGAAAGATTATGAGAGTAGTGGATCTATAACAAAGGAAGATCATCTTAAGCTTTTTGCCAGTGTTGCTTAGCTTAATCTACAATTGTGGAAGAGGAAACCAATACACACCACTGCCCCCCTGGTGGGTAAAAAGGTGGTTTTATCACGTAGCATTTTGGTTTGCTCAAGTTGCAAACATTGCACAATGTCGACACAACTTTTGGCCTTACTAAAAAGTACTGAGTGGTCTCACTAGAAATCTTTGGTTGTATTTTTACTTTACAGCTTCCAGACACTGTCCAATAATGGAAAATAACTTACAATGAACTGAATACCAAAAACCTTTCATAGAAGCAGAATGGATTTCTACATAGCTGGGACAATGATCCAGCAAGGGTTTGTTGAGGTGGTTCAGAGCAGCAGAATCCCCCCCAACTGCTGCTCTTTCCTGTAGTCTGTGAATGGTACTCCATTTCCCTGCTTATATGAGGAGCTGAGGCTTTTCTATTTTTATGCTTTTTACAAGTATTACCTCAAAGGTTTGGGTGTAAGCTACTGCTACCCAAATTTCATCCTGTGTAGCCTTCCTCAGTCACTGTGTTGCCCCTTCTGTGAGATCTTGATGGCATGGACAGACGCTTGCTGCATATTTAGCTGAAGCAGTGCTTGAAATTACTACCCGTGGTGTTGCTTGTTATTACCACCAAGCTGGCAAACATATTGCATAAATATCCTTTAGACTATTCATCAGAAAGTCATCTGAGCTGCCTTAAATGTACAGAGCACTTACATCACCTGATCTGTGGAATCAGCTGTAGAAGCGTCACAGCCACTGACAGAGGTTAAACTGCTTTCCTTTTTCCAAAACATAGAATTTGTCTTAATCTAACACTGGCTTGTACTTGCTCAGCTATTTCTGACTTGTGAACATAGTGTAGAGTGGCACAGTGGTACTGCTGTCATTTATTTCTCTGTACACTTTTGGACTGCACCCGTCTTGTAAAGTAGAGGATTTTTTTCCCAGTTGTTGGACAACTCGTATATAATAGCATAGAAATAATTCCCAGATAGGAGTTTATCCAGAATATTAAAAGTCATGTTATTTTTAATTACAGACAGTATTTTTATGGATCACTGTTATTTAGAAGGCACAGTTTATTTGTTTTTTAGGTATCTGGAAGGAGTATTACTGCTTACGCAACTGAACTTAAACTATGATCTTCCCTGGGGAGAATTTGGATACAAACCAGAGATTTCATGGGATTTTGTAAGCAGAGACAGGGATGACCTCAGCCTGTTGCTCAGGACAAATGTTGCTGTGCCAGGTAATGTTAGTGACTGCTGTTCACAGAGCTGCCGCTGTATTTGTTTGGAGCATTCGTAAGATGTCTTCCATCCCATTTGACAATATGGAGGGAAATAAAAAATTATTTTTTTCATTGCCACTGGCTTTGTTCCTTGATACACTGTATGGTGCAGTTGGCTTTTCTAATTATGAGGCTATATACTACTGTGCAGTTTGGTAGCAAGCTTTTTTCCTTTGACTATTTGTTCTTACATGTAAGAATTAAAATAAAATTGCATTTAAAAAATTACAATTATTTGTGATTAGCAGTGGCTTAGCACAGCTTATTACTGCTTTCCTCCCCTGTTTTTTTTTCTTTTTTTTTTAATTTTCTTTCTCATGCTGTAAGGATGATTGCTAACTGGTGATGATTACCTGCAAAATTTGTTCCACTTGGAAGAAAGGATGCAAGCACAGTGGTTGTTTCTTAGCTGGAAGAAATATCTGTTAGAATTTATGATACAAGAAAATTGCAATCTGAGGAATTTTGAGCACTGACTTTTAACTTAAAAATATGTTTCCTTCAATATACTGAAAAGATACATGGATTGAATGTTACTCTTACAGGCAGCACAGATCATCTACAGTAGAGACCTGCTGCAGAGCTTTTCCGAGATGTTTAGATGTTTTCTCCATCCTCTCTCTTTAGTACTTGTTAAAAATGTTATCCTTTCACATTTAGATTGCTGTAATTTGTAGCAATGGGCTTAAAAGGCTCTCATTCTGTATTTTTTAACATTTTCCTTAGGGTGTTATCTTTGGTTCTACCTTCTTCTGTTAGGTGCTCTTGTCCTTCAATGCTATACCTTTTCCACTGTCCATTTTGTGATCCTGTGATATCTTCCCCCTTGAATATAACTGCTGTCTCAAGGCTGATAGCTTTTATGTCTGCCATGTACTCTTTTATCTTGAATCTGAAAGTGGTTGTGGACCTTATACTTACAACTTGGACTTGGTTCAGTGTTGAAATCCTTGAGAATCTTGATCTGGCTCCTTTGCAGCATTCAGCTGTGCGCATGTGACATCTCGAAGAGACCTGAATGAATCTGGGAAACTAAATGGGTACAAAAGAGTTAACCTTTGTAATTTTTTACTTTTATTTTTTCACTGAAGTCCAGGGCTGCAGAGCTGCTCTAACGAGTATATCTGGTAGAACACCCTGCTCTTGAATGTGATATTGCTCTTGCTTGCCTTTAGCCACTTCTTCCCAGATTAGATTCAACGCTTATTTCATTCCTAGAGGGAATAAGCACTGAAAAATGTGCTGAAATGAAAGATAGTTCAGACTTGTACTTACAGTTGTGTTGCTTGTGAAAAGGCCTGTGTTGCCTTTGAATGCAAGTGTGATGACTTGTGTTTCAGAAGGTGATTCCCAAGCATTTTGTCTGTCTGAGAACCTTCATAAAGTGTTTTCTTTGTTTCGTTCCTTTCAAGAGTCAGGGAAAAGTTGACATAAATAATTAACTGTTGGCCATGTCTAGGCTTCATGTACTCTTTTCCTGAAGCCTTCTCTTGGGAGTATTATATTATAGTTTTGGCTTTTAATAGCAGAACATTATAACAGTTTTTTCCTGTCAGCTGATATGGTTGTTTATACTATGGAATACATGCATATGACAGGTTTTGGTGAAATTTTTTAGGTCCTCGTTGTAGCGAAGTACGTGATCTTAACTCTCAATAATTTTCTATCTGGGATTCAGTTACTGTTTTGTATGTTTCTCTGCCATATCCATTCATGTCTACTTTAGAAGTTGTGGTATCGAGTACACATTTGACATACATATATCAGCAATTCATGTTTTCTGTGGCTGTTGTGAATCTACTTTTTTTCTCTCCTTATTTTGCTTATTGTATTTTACTTGTTATTGTGACCTATCTCTGTTTTGTTTGGTAAGTTCTAAACCACTGCAAAGTTTGTGTTGTTCCAACCCTGAGGTTTATGGATTCTGGCAGGATTTTAAACTGGGATTTTCCTGAGGCCTCGGTCAGCGAGTGCAGAAATATATGAGCAAAACCATCTAGAGTCTGAACCTTGAATTGTTGTAACTGTAGGATGGAGTAGGAAGTGGCACACAGGGATATTCTTTTCACTTTTGTACCCAGACTATTATGTGCTGGTACCATAAGATGCAGAATAGGTTCTGTCTTCAACTTGAGAGATACTTCTGTATTTTCAGATCAATAGACGTTAAGGAATGTTAGACACAAAAGTTACTATTCTTACTTTCACTCTCTGTGTAATTAATTTCTCTTTAGGGAAGTAGAGCAAAAGAGGACTATAGTTTGACCTCAGCAGAACTGAGGCATAGGAACATATGTCCCACTGGTCAGCATTACCCCAAATGCAAACACTGAAAGGCAGAGGGAACAGAGCACTAGCAAATGAACTATTTGCCATTCTGCCCTCCTTTGCTTGAGAGCAAGCTCTGTGTTTATTGAAGGAAATGGTTCTGCTGAACTAGTCCTGATGCTGTTCCAAGCCAATTGGTGATTACCTTTTCCGTGGGGATTGAAATGAATGTGTTACATTTTAAAATAAGCTTTTTAGCTGCTGCTGCTGCTATTGAGAATTTCTGTCTGTTAGTTGTTTGTTCAGCTGGACTCTACAGCTTCTGTCTTAACTACGCAGAAAGGCACAAGCACAACTTTAGCTTGGCTTAGGTTCCCCTCTTTTTCCCCTCACATTAGCATGGTTATTTCTGAATAACCATGGATCTTCAGAAGTGTAATGTACAATGAAGGATGTCTCTAAATACTAAAGCATAAAATGAATCGATGTTTATTCTGCATGGCTGTAAAAGAAGTAATGCAGTGGTTTATTGTGATCTGGGAAGGTCTTCTGAATTTATGACTATTTAGCCCAACCATCAAAAAAAGTTCTGTGCTGGAGTGTAATCTGGAGAGGAGATGAAGGGAGAAAAAACGGAGGAGAACATCAAAAAGATGAAGTCACATTTCTTGAATGTTAATGCTTCTACAAGATAGAAATCACCCAAGCTGGATCTGGAATCTCATAAAAATCTGAGTTTCCTCAAACCGTGGGGGAAATGGTGTTCCAAGATTCCTTTCAAGTGATCAGGCATGGACATGTGAAGGAGAGTTTTAAAGTTAAAATCTGAAATCAGAAATACACTTTAAATATTGGGAATCTAACCTTTACATTCTGGTTCATGTTTGTCTCAACATTATTATCAGTTAATGCAACAAAGATAGTAATAATTAATAGTAACATGCTGTTTGAACTGTACTGAGGTAGGCTGTGAACACAGATAATTTTGTCAAAGAACTGCATGTATAAGTAAATGACATGTTTTTCTCATGCTCTGTGGAGGAAAAATTACTATTCACAGTGACAACTGAACTACTGCCAGTTGTTTAATTGAAGTGGTCTCTGTGTACTCAAGATCATTTTCTTTTTCCTGACTGGTTAATTATTGTTGTTTGTAAGGGAATGGACAACCCTTGTGGACATTTTTTATTAAGTGACAGATCTTTTATCTGATGTTACCGATTCATTCTTTTGTGTCCTCATTGAAGCTTAGACATTTTCATTTCTATAATCTAAGCAACATGCAGACCACTGGCTGGATGTGTGCAACAGGTACTGCAGTTGTTAATTATTTTCTTTTGAGGTAAGTATTTTTGGTTTGAGTGTTCTGGTAGTTGAGACATCAAAACCGATTAATGCTGTAGGTAGGGATTTAGGTATTCAGCCAGTATTTCTTCTAGCTTCCTGTCATTGTTCTCCAATTTCAGACAATGGATAGAAGTCTGTAGTTGACTTTATATGGTAAATAAGTCTTCTAGTGGAAGAACAGAGGAGGTCTGAAGTCTAAGCAAACTAGTTCCAGTTTCAGTTTAGAATAAATTTGTAACTTTCTAAATACTCTGTGTAAAGAAAGTAAAGTGCTACAACAAGAATCATTGCTTTATGAATGTATATAAGAGAAAATGACAAGCTAATCAAGATTCTGATTAAAGAAATGTCACAATAAAATTGTCTCATTATCATACAGTCTTGGGTGCTGCATTGAGGATCTGTTTCTGAAGGAACTAACGAAGGAGAATCTCATTGCTGCTAGATTCTCAGCAGATGATCATGGTCATGTTTGTTTTCCAGACCTAAAGATATGTGCTTCTGATAAATGTGCATCTTTTCTCAAACTGCATAAATTGGTAGTGTTAGGAACAACAGAAGAGTAGAAGTTCCTTTGGTTTATAATGTATACATTAGATTCTTTGAGGGTAGCTTTGTTAGGTGGGGTTGCATTTCAGGGCTGTTGTGTTCTAAAATAATTAAAATAGTGCCTTGGGATTGCACCTATTATAAGCAGAATTAAATAAAAGTCTATTTATAGGTTAGGTGCTGCCAGTTCCATCACTTCAGTGACATGCTGTACAACCAGCCATGTATTTTGGATAGATGAGGCTGATGAAAGCATAAAGGCACAAGACTGGTTCAGTTTCCTGTGTTAGAGGTTTATTCTTCAGTGTTCTAGTGAACTTGTTTATGAAGAGACTGGATACCTGTGAAAATTGAATTGTGTGTAAGTTATAGTATGGGGGAAAAACGCTAGTAAGACAACAGTTGGAATTTAAATGGATTTACGTTGTTTATTACTGAAGTGCCATGAAATGTAACAAAACAGTAAAGCATTAGAGGTATCAAATTTTAATATTGACCTTGAATCTTAAGTCTGACATGAGTAGTTTGATAGTGACTAGTCTTTGCAAATGTCTTGTTGTATTCTATGAGGAATACCTACCTGGACCTGTGTAAAGCATTTGACACTGTCCCACATGACATTCTGGTCATCAACTTGGAAGAGCATGGACTTGAGGGGTGGACCACTCACTGGATAAGGAGTTGGCTGGATGGCTGCACTCGGAGTTGCGCTCAATGTCCAAATGGCGACCAGTGACAAGTGGAGTCCCTCAAGGATTGATACTAGGACCAGTGCTTTTTAACATCTTTGTCAGTGATATGGACAGTGGGATTGAGGCACCCTCAGCAAGTTTGTGATGATACCAAGCTGTGTGGACACAGAGTAGGGAAGGGATATCATCCAGAGGGATTTAGACAGGCTTGAGAGGTGGGCTAAAGCCAACCTCGTGAAGTTCAGCAAGGCCAAGTGCAAGATCCTACTTGGAACAACACTTTTGTTTATACTAGAATTTCATGGAGGTCTTTGTGCACAGTGATACACTTTTTTTTCATTTGCCTCCCAAACATTGACTTATAAAAGGGTGTGTGTTTAATAACTGGTTCTATGTCCATCAGCATCACAAATCTAAATTTACTGAAAATTTGTGGCCACATAGCTTTCATCATCCCCAATGACTGCAGAATGAAGCTCTGTGCTTAGTGGTCTGGGAACCTGGAGCATACGTTTGTGGAAGGTGGTTTGTGCGTTTTACTTCATGTAGGGACACCTGCCCTACTTAATGTGATCAGCTGAACAGTGCAGTGGTGGACTTGGCCAGAAGGTAACAGATCACAGACACCTCTAAGTCCTCTGCAAGCAAAGCAGCTTTTACCTCTAGTAGCTGAGGCAATTAAGGTGAAGAAAAAACATGCCTGGGTCCCTAAGATTTATAACAAATGTCTAAATGTCTTTCTCAACTGCTAGAGTACAACTCGCTTTGTATTAACACAAGTCTGGCAGACCTTAAGCACAAAGTGCAAATCATAGCTCTTAAATGTAATTGTTCTTCTGTCTGATGTGCTAACTGTTAAAATTGAAACCATTTCCACGTGGTTTCCACATTTATAGTATTTTGGTTGGAGTGAGCATACTTCCTTTATGAAATAAGTGCTGCTCCACTTCAGGTTCCAGAGGCATAACTCTATGCAAGAGTATAAAATTGTTAGCAATTTTTAGTAGTAAAACATGGTCTTCTTGAAAAAACCAACCAACCAATCAAAACAACCCCACCAAAAAACACCAGCAAAAAACCCTCTGATTTCATTAGGTAAGTTCTTTTAAGAACATACAACATGTAGCTAAAGCAGTAATTTGCAATGTATTTTTCACTGTCCATGGATTTTAAAAGCTTTTTTTTTTAATAGAGCATAAAAAACCTCAAAAGCATTTAAGTCTTAGTCATAGGATGGATGCACAATGATCATAAGAGTAATGATTGTAGTACTTAGAAGATATGTTTTGTAATATATGTGCCTCAATATTGAAGGGTTAAGATCTTCCCCAAGTATTGGGCCTATGTAGCTGCAATTCGTGTTCCTTACTGGAAGAGAGGAATTTGTCAAGCATGCTCTGAAGACATTGATTTCATGGTTCACACATTTCTGGCTCTTACATTTTTCATAAAAAGCTGTACAATGGATGCCTCTACAATTCCTCTAATCTTCATAGTAGTCCTTCATAATATCATGAAACAGCAGCCCTGTATTGGAAGCAGAGGCTGTGGCTGGGATGTGTCAGTAAGTTTCTGACTATTCTGTAGCACAAATTGGAGTTTACACTGTGTTGATATCCTGCTCCCTTCCTCTGTGATGTGCATTACTTCTGTTTCTGCTGGAAATATTTGCAGGTTCACATCTGTGAGTCAGGATTTATTGCACACTTACTGCATTCAACTACTGAGAAATAGAGTTATAGCCCTGTTAAGGCTCTCACTATACTGAGAGTTACCTGGCTGTAAATAGTACCACTTGCAGGGTCTTAGTGATGCTGTCACTATGTTCTGTCCTATCAGATGCTGCAGTAGTCCTTAATACAGATGTAGGACATGTGGCTTAGATGCTGTTTTAACTAAGTTGGGCAAAACTTGCAAAGAGTTACCTTGCAAAAGGGATAAGGGATCATAACATTATTACAGGAAAGACACCTGACATTAAAAAGAGACAGTCCAAAAGAAAACAGGTAGTCAAATCAAAAGGGAACTTGATGACACTACACAGCTCTGCAAATTGAAGGACATTGAGAAAGACCAAGTGAACTTTTGGAAACAGTAAGGAAATTAGCAATTTGTACAGAAACATTTGCTAGTGTTCTGTACGACAGCTTTCAGTGCCTGTGTTCTCAGTTCTTTTGCTTGCCTTCCAGGATCTGTAATTTTGCAGAACTATCAACACCTGGTGTGATGGTTTGAAACTGTCTTTTTAATTTTTCCTTGCAAAGTTCAGAACAGAGAAAGTGAAAGAATGTAAATAAGTCACTATTGGGTGTAAGAAAGCAAAATAATGATTGTTCTAAACACTTCCATTGGATAGATAGAAATGTTTAAGAACTATTACCCAAAACAAAGTAGGCACTCTGCACATTCTGCGTTCGGCAGTGGGGGCAGTTGCTGGGCTGTCTGGCTGCTGTTTTCTTCTTCTCTTCTGGCTGAAGATAACACGTACTGACCTTGGCAGCTAAGTTAACAACTTTCTGCTTAACTAACTCTGCTTCTCTGTCCAGGGTGGTCTGGGGGGGAAGCTCCTGGGAGAGGGAGGCCCCTTTGGGAGGGTCCCCTTGTGGGGGGAAGCAAAGGGAGCTTGGTTGTGCTTTTCTGTTGATTGTATATAATTGTAAGTGTTGTGAATTTTGTATATTTGTACATATTCATTGCATTTCATCTGCTTGTAAATACAGCTTTTCATTTGCTTCCAGACTGAGCTAGCCTGGTTATTGTCGGTGGGGGGGGGGGAATTTCAGCTCACACTGACACACTTTTTATTTTTGGCGCCCAACGTGGGGCTCGATTGCTTGTGATTTATTTCTGCTCAGATTAGGAAGCAAAATGAAGCTGTTTTGGGTTCTGAGTCATTCTATTTTATCTATTATCAGTGTGATTGTCTACAGATGGGCTGTTTCCTGCATGATAGACAAGATTGTGAGATATGTGGCATATAAGTCGTTTCTTTGGGTTAAGAACAAGTTACTGAATGCTGTTGAATTCTGTTGTGGTCTTATTGGGCTTAGAAGATATGGTAACTCAACTATGAATCTGCTAGCAGACACATTTGAGTTTGTTACTCCTCTTACAACTACAGAGGGTCTTTGGAACCAGTGGTACCCTAGATATCTTGTGCTAGCCTTAATTTTGTTGTTTCTTGGAATAATCATATGGCTGCTGATAGCACTGTGTCAAGAAAGATGTAAGGCTACTCACTCTTCCGACCTGCGTAGATGTAAGAAGAAACATAGAAAAGCTCAGAGAGGTTCGGAATTGGTTTCTGATTCTGATTACGGTGACCAGGAAATCACAGTTCAGGTTTGTGAGAAAGCTGCCGATAGTTTTGACTCAGAGCCAGCAGCAGTAGCTGCAGGACCTTTGCCAGAATCTGAGATAACAGACTCGGGTACACAGGCAGACATAGTTACACAGACAGACTCGGCGACACAGACAGACTCGATTACACAGGCAGAGAGGGGTACACACGGGCAGACAGGGGTACACAAACAGACACAGTTGCAGCAGCAGAGAGAAATGGCTGCGCAGACAGACATAGTTACACAGAGAGAAATGGTTGTGCAGACAGACATAGTTACACAGAGAGAAATGGTTGTCCAGGCAGACATAGTTACACAGAGAGAAATGGCTGCGCAGACAGACATAGCTGTGCAGGCAGACACCATTAACGAGGCACAGTCTCCTCCTCCTCCCTCTGCTGCCCAGACGGACGCAGCAGTGGCTGCAGGATCTCAAAGCACACCTCCTGCCAACCCTGCACAGACTCCCTCTGCTCCTGCTAACCCTGCGCAAAATTCCTCTACTCCCTCCAACTCTGCTGTGAATATGAAAGCCAATCCAGTAAATTTGGTGGCCACTGTAAGCAGAAAGCATAAAGGAGCTACAGGAGGAGATGCAGATGCTGCAGGAGATGGTGCAGATGGAGATGAGGGTCCTTCTACTCAGGGTCCCTCTGTTAAGAAAGATCCTTCTGGTGAGGAAGAGAAGGTTAGCCTTAAAACTCTGGCAGACCTTTTGAGACCCCACATGGATGATGGAGATGTAGACCCTGCTGAATTAGCAACTGCAGGCAGTGCCTCTGAACTCAAGGAAATTCAACGGAGGATTAAAATAGGATTATGGGGACAGCGACCTCAGGATGATGATGATGATGATGATGAGGATGACATACAGTCAGCTAATGCACCCAGACAGGAAATTAGACATGTGAGGAAGGATTACATCAGAGGAGATAATGAGCCAGTCCTGTCTTGGCTAGCCAGGTGTTTTGATATGGGAGCCCCAGCATTGGTGGTAGGTGACAAGTCGGCCTCTCAGTTGGGGATGCTCTCAAAGGATACAGGCATAGACAGGCATCTAGGCAAGTGCATTGGTAAAGCTTCTCTGTGGGCACGCCTCCTACTGGCAGTCTCGCTGAGGTACCCCAGCAGAGATGATTTACCATGGAACCCTAAGCCTTGGACCACAATAGATGAGGGAATCAAGCGTCTGAGAGAATTTGCTGTGAGAGAAATAATATATGGAGATCATAAGACTCTGAATCCTGATGAAATTCCTGTTGGAACAGGCCTTGCCAAAAAGCTCATTAAGCTTGCTCCTCCTAATTATGCTACTATTCTGGCAAGCAGGATTGTGGCAAGAAATTATGGTGGAGTGCCTCCCACTGTTGGCTATTTCACTGACCAAATGAGGCAATTGGAGGACAGTCTTGCACATACTTCTTTGGTTTCAGCCATTGAAACTTTGTCTGGAAAGACTGAGAATTGCATGAAAGAGCTGAAGGAGGAATTTAAAACCTCCATATCCAACTTGATGAAGGGGGATGATTCTGATTCCTCTTCCTCCAGATGGATACAAGTTTCAGCTGTTAGGAACAGACGTGCTCCAAGAAGGCCATTCCAGAATAGGTCAAACCAAAACAGACAGCAGAGGCAATCACGTGGCAGTATCTGGATAACTCTGCGTGATCAGTTTGGTGAGAACATGAACAGATGGGATGGTCAACCAACTTCTGATCTTTTCAAGAGGTTACGGGAGCTGCAGAGGGGCAGATCCCGAGGTAGCAATACCAGGAGGGTAGCTGTCGCTTCCTCAGTTTCCCAGAACAACTCTGATAGCTCTAACAGTGATCCTAATTCTGGTGCTGGACGTTGTGCCAGCTGTACATGTGGAGGTAATCCCCACCATTAGGGGTGCCCTGCCTTCCGCCAGGGGGAGGTAAGGGATAATGGAGGTAACAGAATCTATTGGGATGTGTACATCCAGTGGCCTGGCACTTCAAAATTTCAGAAGTACAGGGCCTTGGTTGACACAGGAGCTCAGTGCACCATAATACCATCAAATTATCAAGCGGGAGAATATATAACTATTCAGGGAGTCACTGGTGGATCTCAAGAGTTGTTTAAGATAGAGGTTGATATAAGCTTAACTGGGAAGCAGTGGAAGAAACATACTATTGTAACAGGACCTAATGCACCTTGTATTTTGGGAATTGATTTTCTGAGAGAAGGGCGTTTTAAAGACCCTAAGGGTTACAAATGGGCTTTTGGAATAGCAACTGTAGAAATTGATGGAGGGAAATTGAAGTTGTCTATCAGACCTGAGCTTTCAGATGAATCTGCAGTTGTGGGACAACATGAGGTAGAGGATGTAAAGCTGCCGGTTGCTTCTCAAACTGTGCATCACAGACAATACAGAACCAACCGTGACTCTTTGGTGCCCATTCAAAACTTGATTCGTCAGTTGGAGAGTCAGAAGGTCATCAGCAAAACTCATTCACCTTTCAACAGTCCAATCTGGCCTGTGAGAAAGCAGAATGGAGAGTGGCGTCTGACAGTTGATTTCCGTGCCTTGAATGAAGTAACTCCACCCATGAGTGCAGCTGTACCAGACATGATGGAACTCCAATATGAGCTGGAATCCAAGCAGGCCAAATGGTATGCTACCATAGACATTGCTAATGCTTTCTTCTCTATTCCCATAGCAGAGGAATGCAGGCCTCAGTTTGCTTTCACCTGGAGAGGCATTCAATACACATTCAATCGTTTGCCCCAGGGGTGGATTCACAGTTCAACCATCTGCCATGCAGTGATCCATGATGCTTTGGAGAAAGGTGGAGCTCCAGAACACATTCAGTTCATCGATGACATCATCGTCTGGGGTGAGACTGCTGAAGAAGTCTTCGAGAAAGGTAACAAAATCATTGACATTCTCTTGCAAGCTGGTTTCGCTATCAAGCGAGACAAGGTGAAAGGACCTGCCAGAGAAATCCAGTTTCTGGGAGTGCGGTGGCAAGATGGTCGCCGTCACATCCCAATGGATGTGATAAACAGAGTCTCCACCATGGCAAATCCCATCAACAAGAAAGAAACTCTGCGTTTCTTAGGCATAGTGGGATTTTGGAGACTGCACATTCCTGGATACAGTCAGATTGTGAAACCTCTCTATGATGTGACTCGAAAGAGAAACAGTTTCCAATGGGGTCCTGAGCAACAAGCAGCCTTTGACCAGATCAAGCGAGAGGTAGTCCAAGCGATGGGTCTGGGACCTGTCCGAACTGGTCCAGACATTAAGAACATTCTGTACACGGCCGCGAGTGACAATGGTCCAACCTGGTGCTTATGGCAAAGAGCTCCAGGGGAGACACGAGGACGTCCTCTTGGTTTCTGGGGTCGTGGCTACAGAGGCTCAGAGGCAAACTACACTCCAACAGAGAAAGAGATTTTAGCTGCTTATGAAGGAGTGAAAGCTGCTTCTGAAGTGATCAGAACTGAGTCACAACTTCTTCTAGCTCCTAGATTGCCAGTTCTGAATTGGATGTTCAAAGGCAAAGGTTCTTCACCACATCATGCAACAGATGCTACCTGGTCTAAGTGGATGGCTCTGATAACACAGAGAGCTCGAATGGGAAATCTCGAAAGGCCTGGTTTGGTGGAGGTGATCACAAACTGGCCAGAAGGCACAAGCTGTGCAAAACCTCCAGAGGAGAGAGTAACTCGTGCTGAGGAAGCTCCTCCTTACAGTGATCTGTCTGATGATGAAAAGAGATATGCTTTGTTCACAGACGGTTCCTGTCGTCTTGTTGGGAACAAGTGGAGATGGAAATCTGCAGTGTGGAGTCCAACGCGCAGAGTTGCAGAAGTGAGAGATGGAGAAGGAGAATCCAGTCAATTCGCAGAGGTAAAAGCTGTCCAGCTAGCTCTTAACGTAGCTGAACGTGAGAGATGGCCAAAGCTTTATCTCTACACCGACTCGTGGATGGTAGCCAATGCCTTGTGGGGTTGGCTGAAAGACTGGAAGAAGAATGGCTGGCAGAGGAAAGGAAAGCCAATCTGGGCTGCAGATCTGTGGCAAGACATTGCTGCTCGTATTGAGAGAATCCCAGTGAAAGTGAGACACATCGATGCTCACATTCCTAAGAGCAAAGCTACTGAGGAACAACAACACAACCATCAGGCAGATCTAGCTGCAAGAGTTTCCCAGGTGGACACAAACTCTGATCCTGATCCTGATCTTGACTGGAAACACCGAGGTGAGCTGTTCTTAGCTCGGTGGGCCCATGACTCGTCGGGACATCAAGGCAGAGATGCAACCTACCGATGGGCTCGTGACAGATCCATTGACATTTCCATGGATGCTATCACACAAGTCATCCATGACTGTGACATTTGTGCTGCTATTAAGCAGGCAAAGCGGATCAAGCCCTTGTGGTACGGTGACCGATGGTCCAAGTACAAGTATGGTGAAGCCTGGCAGATTGACTACATCACTCTACCTCGTTCTCCATCTGGTAAGCAGTATGTGCTGACTATGGTAGAGGCAAGCACTGGATGGCTGGAAACTTATCCAGTTCCTCATGCAACTGCACGTAACACCATTCTTGGTCTGGAAAGACAAATCCTGTGGACCTGGTCACACAGCTAGATTGCATCAAATTAAGTGTTTGATAACCACTCTAAATATATGCCTTCTCTGTCCTTCACCCATTTTACCAGTTAAGGAAACAAAGACAGAATGAACACTGTGTTTAGAGCGTATGCTGACTGAAAAACAAAGTTAGACAACAGCTGAATGTGTTGCCTGTGAGAGAATTGCTTCTGACTGGAGAAAAATTATCTACATTAATAAGTACATAGCAATTGTTGGCACAGTTCTTTAACCTAAGAGTATCTGTTGTTTGTTTTTTTTTTTCCCCCAAATTAACCACTTTCTCTGTAGAGAATACAGTACAGATCTTTGAGATTTTCTTTGTCCTTTGTATGTTGCTAGTTGTAGTAGGCTTCTATCAGCAAAGATGAGAACTCATTAAAGGAAACTGTTTCAAATTTTTAACATAACAATTCTCTGCGTGCATGTTCTAGTGCAAATAATGCTGAGTTGATTGAGTCGAAATTATTTCCACTCGAGCACAAAATAATAATCTCTCTTTAGTTATTTTGTAAGAAAGTTTTCTCCTTTGTGGTGCTTCGTAATAAGAACTTGAAGTAACCCTCTACAAAGTAGTGTCAGGAAATGGTGCATGTTATAGTGAAAACACTCCTACACTTTTTATCTAATACTGGCTTTTCTTCTTTGTGCTAGGAAATACCTGCCCTAGTAGTGTGATAACATGGTATTCATGAAAATGTGATAGCTAGTATTAATAATGAGAAAGAGAACGTTGTTTTTTTCTCTTTTATTGAGAAGTATTGAGTCTGAACCCCCCTTTTTTTTTTTCTTTGTAGTTTTCATTCTGATTTTATGATGTTTTTATATTTGGCCTCAGGTTCAAATAAACCACTTGGATACTGTTGGTTGTACCACTGGACAGGGATAGTCTCTCTGAGTAGAGACCAGGGACTGCCCACATGTCAGACAGGTAATTATTAAGATCAGTAGAACTTGAAAGAGTCCAGAACACTTCTACTATGCTGCTGTTGATAGATGCAGCTTTGTGAAGTGGTTCCACAGATGTCATTTACATGCATTAATGCTGTCCTTGTAGAGGATAACATCTGCCACTTTTATAGTGTTCTGGTTTTTCCACAGTGTTCAGGGTGTAGCGCTGTAGTGTGTTTCCTACAAACAGTGTGATACCAGCTCTGAATATTTTTCTGATTTTCATGCACTTTACTCAATACTTTAGGATTTGTATTTTTTCACCAACAGTTGACTTCTCCTGGTATCTCAATGGGAATGGAATATTTTTTTTGTCAACATTTAAGAAAAAGAAAGATGAGAGACATGTAAGGCAGGTAAGACACACAAATTTTAGAAAATTTGTGCACTCTGCTTTGATCTGCTTGATTTGATTTGGTGTGGAGTCTTACACTTCTGACAAACTGAACTGTGGGATCTGGAGGCAAGCAATTAGTTTAATGAGGAGCAATGATTAGCAGATACTCAAAGTTGGTCCAAACAACTTTAAACAACAGATCTGAGGAAAAAAAATAATTTCTCATTTACTAGGAGCTAAGTCAGAAACTTAGTTTCTTAAATTCTTGGTTTTTTGTTTTACTCAGCTGGTCTGCAGGTGTAAATGGTTTAGGCCAAGGTTTCAGTACTTGGGAACTGTAGTCATTACTAAAACTCCTGGGCACATGTTTCTGTTGGAATGCAGCTGATGTCATGGAAAAACAGGACCTTTGTAGTAACCCCTAACAACCAGAAGTATAGTAAACAGTAAATGTTACCTCCACAAGATACTTGATTTTAAGGAGACTTGTTAGGGTGGTCCTGTGTGCCAAGAAATATAAACTTTTACTGATTTAACTACAATTTTCCTAAAAGCACTAGCCTACTAGCAGGGTTTAGCTGTGATTTTGATATACCTAATAAAACCAGAAATAGTTCTGTTTAAATCTTCAAATACCCAGATTTACTGTTCTTTCCACCACCTAACAGTTTTACGGTCTTTCACATCAGAAATCAGTGATGGTGTGCTAGTTACATGGGAAATAGCACTGTAATTTTCATGGTTTGCAAAACAGTTTCTTTCCAAGGTGTTTTCCCTCTAATTAAATCAGTGAAATATTGGGTTTTTTTTCTTGCAGAGTTGTGCAGAAGTGTAGAACTGTACAATTCAGGTTGTTTTTTGTTTGGTTGGTTTTTGTTGTTGATTTTGAAAACTATTCTCAGCTTCAAAGTGTGCATACCATTTTGTTTTCATAGGACAACTCATTACTTCCAAGACAGTTTAGAGGTTTGTCATCCAAGGGGCATTCATTTCTTTACGTAATTTGAATGGTGTTTTTTTTTCCCCTCTGACAGCATCACAGATACCACACCTATGAAAGCCACACCATTATGATCTTGCAATATAAGACTTGACTTTCTTTGTAAGCAGACAATAGCATGGAGAGAAGCTTGAACAGCCTAACAAACAGCAACGCATTGTCTTTTTGAGAGCACCATTATAGGTCTTAGTACACTTTTTGTATGACCAAACTGACCTTTAGATATTGTGTATGTTTGATATTATTTGGCTTAAATCTTGGAGGTCATTGTCAGTTCCTTTGTGCTTCTGAAGAGGACATTCCTGTCTATAATCACAGAATCATAGAATGGTCTGGGTTGGAAGGGACCTCCAAAGGTCATGTAGTTCAACTTCCTCTGGCATAAGCATGGGCATCCTCAACTAGATCAGGTTGCCCAGAGCCCTCTTGAGCCTCACCCTGAATGAATATCTTCAAGGATGAGGACTCAACTACCTTCCTGGGAAACCTGTTCCAGTGTTCCACCACTCTCATGGTAAAGAACCCATTGGCCTTCTGGGCTGCAAGCACACACTGTCTGCCCATGTCCATCAGCACCCCCAAGTCCTATTCCATGTGGCCGCTTTCTGTCACCTCATCGCCCAGACTGTACTGATAGTGAGGATTGTTCTGGCCCAGGTACAGGAACCTGCACTTCATCTTGTTGAACCTCATGAGGTTCACCTGGGTCCACCTCTCCAGCTTGTCCAGGTCCCTCTAGCATATCAACAGCACTACTCAGCTTGGTGTCATCTGCAAATCTGCTGATGGTGCACTTGATCCCACTGCCTGTATCATTGATAAAAATAGTAAACAGTACAGGTCCTAGTACAGAACCCTGAGGGACACAACTTGTCACTGCTCTCCATCTGGACTTTGAGCCACTGAGCACCTCGCTCTGGATGCAACCATCCAGCCAAGTCCCTATCCACCCATCAAATCTGTATATCTCCAGCTTGGTGAATAGGTTGTGGGGGACCATGTCAAGGCCTTGCAGAATTCCAGGTAGATCATCATCCATAGGTCATCCCTTGTCCACTGACATAGTCACTTTATCATAGAAAGGCACTGGGTTGGTCAGGCAGGATTTGCCCATATTAAAGCCATGCTGGTTGTCTCAAATTACCTCCCTGTCCTCTATGTGCCTAACCAGAGCTTCTAGGAGGATCTGTTCCATGATGTTCCCAGACACAGAGGTGAGGCTGACAGCTTGGTAGTTCCCAGGGTCCTCCTTTCTGCCCTTTTTTATACTCTCATCATTTAAAGATACATTTGACAGGATAGAATTAATGCTTTTTGCTGGCAACCCCATAAACCATGCTTTCTTTGTCTTAGATGAGGACCTAAACCAAGTTGCTATATAGTAACAGTGGTATAGGACAAGCTTTGTTATTGCATATGTCAAAAACGTAATTTGCCTTAGGCTTGACGTTCCCTAAGATAACTGTGAATTGGACTTCAGAAGTAGGAATAGTAGGTTAAAAAAAAAAAGTAGCTGAAATATTTGGAGAATACTCAGTCACTGTACACAGGGGATGAATGCGACTGTGAAATGTTAGGAGAATTGAAGATTTTCTTCTGTAATTCCCTGTGGGTCTCTTTAGCAGAAGCTCAGATGTCCAGCTCTTTTTTGTTGTCTGTGTGTGTTTGGTTGTGGGATTTATATTGGTTTTTCTTGTTGCTGTTATGTTTTGTCTTAAGAGAAGTGGTATAAATTGGGGTGTTACTGTGCATCCCCTGATATCTTAAGAAGACTCACAAAACTGGTAACTTTATCAATGCTTATCCTGCAAAATCATGAGACTTGATCAGTGGTCTGTCATAAGTCAAAATACTACTGATTTAGTGCTCTGATACCTTGAGTCTACCCACCATCTCACAAAAAGTAAAACTCCAGTACAATTCCCTTATCACCTTCCCAAAAAATAAATGCTGACAAAATGTTTGTTTTACATGTTATGAGCTTGGTTCCCTACCTCAGCTTCTGACAAGGCTGAACTGGTTCTAAAATACGACTTTAAAGACTTAAATTTGTTTGCTGTGCAGAACCAAAGTATGGTAGAAGCCTTGTGAGAATATTTCACATGTGTTTCTCATTTTCTCCTCAGTCTACCAAATTTGCAAGATTTGCTTTTGTCCTTTTGTAAGGAGCTGAGGGACTGCTGCTGACAAAGAATGGGAGTTTTTTCAGACTCACAGTATCTAGAGGCAAAATAAACTACAGTGAGTCAGAAATTTGAGCAGTTTTTGCTTTCCTTTGTTTGTCTTGCTCAATAAAATGTACTCCTTAAAGATGAAAAATTGCTGTGGGTTTTGAAAACCGATCTGTCTTCAACAGTGAGAAAAGCTATCAGTTATATTAAAAATGAGGGCAGTTGCTTCCTGTGGATGTCATATTTTCTGAAAATCAGAACTGGTTATCACTGTGCCCAGAGAAGTAACCTGTGCTGTAATGGTAAAGAAACTGTTGCTTACACACTTGTGAAAGTTGTTCTTTTAAGCAATTTACAGAGGTTCTGACAAGAAACCTCCCAAAATAAGACACTTAAAATGCTACTAAATCCTTGGAAGGATGGTACAGCATTGTCTGTGATAGCGAGTTGCTTTCTTCAGTATTAAATAAGCCAAATAATGGACTTAATGGTTGTAGACTAATGGTTATATGGTTTTTCTTGGCAGTACATTTACATTGCCCTTCACTGTAAATCATCTCTTAGGTCTTTGCTATAATTCTAAGTAGCATAAGATTGTAAACTTTTAGCATTCAGACTGAGGTAGAAACCTTAAAAAGTAGTAATTGCTTGAAAACAATTAAACCCCCTCTATTTTCAAGTTTTTATTATTATAATTTTTGTGACCGTTTAGCTATTCATATTTTCCATCTTCCACTTGTGTGTTTGATGTAAAAAATGCTGCAAATTTCAGTCCTTTTGGTTTGTATTGTGACTCAAACTGGATTTCAAGCATCACGAAAATTGCCAAGAATCAAAGGCTCAACATTAAATGAGAACAACTGAGAGGATGATTTATAAGCTAAATGATTTCTTTCCTTAATGACATCATGTTGTACTTGCTTACAGGTGTTTATGTATGACCATATTTTGTTAATATTTTCTAATCAATGTTTAGCATTCTCTTCAGGTTCAGCATATTTTTTCAGCACTCCTTTCAGAAATCTTTGTCTTTTCCCCCTCACTTAGTATTTGACAATTTCTGTCAAATTGTTTTAATTGTCTTGGTTACTGTTTCTTGCTCTGTGGTCTTGCTGCCTAGACACTAGCAAGATCTTCTCTAAAACAGGGAACTAGTAAATGGTGTAGATCATGGAAGAACAGCAATTAAAACATCAGTTCTTCAACTTGAGATTTCCAGTTACTTCCCAGCAGTAGATGGATAATTAATACCTGATGCCTAAATTAAGGGCACAGCAGATATTGTCTCTTGTGATACTGATTTATCAGTAGTGAGTGATCAAGAGCCTCTTTGAACACTCTTCTCACACTATATACTTTTAGCACAAAAGAAAATTGGACCATCTCTTATTCGATCAGTATAAAATGAGACATAATACCAAGCCATGGGATTCTGAACGAGATGCAAATTTCAAACATCCCAGGAGCGAGCTTCTAGTCCTGTTTATGTTAGACTGAAAACACCTTTTGGATGTGTGTTTCACAATCCAGATTGCATCCGGAGGACAGTCTGGAGGTGATGGTATTGTTTGGAGGCAACTAAGTAGAAGTGATTTTAAGAACAAATTACTGATGGGGTAGTTAAATTGTTTGCATACCTGTTAAGTAGCTTCGAGCCAGTGTAGTTTTTTGACTAAAAGTTCCGTGTTCCCTTGACAGAATTATGGCTATTTCCATCTTACCAATAAAATGCAGCACTCCTTTTGATTTCCTTGCTGTGTTAGTTTAACACACCCTTTTCCCTACAACACAGAAGTGAGGCAAAGTAACACACAAAAAAAACCTCTGGGCTGAGATAAAGAGTTGAGATAAGATTAAGAGCATTTAATATAAATGAGAGAACATAATGCACAATTACCTCAGCCTATTTGCAGAAAAACTGCAGCAAAACACAGAAAAGCAGCCGCAAGCAGAAGCCAGCAAGCTAAACCCCAAGCCAGGGAGCTGCCTTCAAAACCCAGAGCCCAAAAGCAATCAAAAAAGGAAGCCTCCTATGTTACAGTCTGAACTTCAGGCCCCATAATACTTTGCTTCAGCCAGCACTTTCAATTTTGAAGCTGGCATGAGGCAGGATGGTTTTGAATAATAACAGCAGTAGATTTAAACTCAACCTGTGGCACTTGCCCAGGGCCTGATCACAGAATGTCAGAGGTTGGAAGGGACCTCAAGAGATCATTGAGTCCAACCTCCCCTGCCAAAAGCAGGATTACCTGGGGTAGTGCACACAGGAAGGAGACTCTACAACCCCCCACCCCCCGGGCAGCCTGTTCCAGTGCGCCATCACCCTCGCCTCACGTTGAGGTGAAACCTATGTTCAGACACCTAAAGCATTTGTCTTGGTTAAATCATATGAAGTAAACAAAATTGTAGATCAACTTTTGAACAACCTGGTTAAGTATTAGATTAATACTGCAAAAACTGCATGAGTTACATGTGTCACGTTAAACAATTTCTATAAGGTCAAGTTTTTATTTGTTGATTTAGGATGCTTCACAAGTTCTTCCAGCAGTTTGGGTAGCAGCTTGCTTTCCTGTGAATTTTTGGAAGCAAAATAATTATTTGAAAAGTACTACCAGTATTTAGGGAGTGCTTGTGCTTATGTGAGCTGACAGATTTTAAAATGTAGGTGAAAATTTTTATCTTGGTCTTTGGCACTTCTTTACCTGGATTATCACTTGTAGGGGCCACATCTGGGTGAGAAAGTTGTGAGGCTGATATTTCATTCATCAGCTTTTGCCAAGACTGAGTATTCCTCTAACCCTGCAGAAAATAGTTTTTTGTATCAGGTATATGATGTGTAGCAATTTATGCAAAAGACCAGTCAGAATTAAATTGTTTCTGGTCATAAAAATTCTACAGCTATTTTTTGGAGATAATTAACCCTTTACAACAGGAAAACATACCTTGGCATACCAGTGCCATGAGGAAGAGAAGTTGGTGACTTTTAGGGTGGGTTCGAGCTAAAAAAGACTTTAAATTATGCCTCAAGTCAAAAGCCAAAGCTAATTTTGCAAACATGGGGATGAGTGATAGGTACAAAAGATAAATGATACTGTGTTTGCATTTCCATTCATAATGGTTCCAAATCCCTGAACAGTGGGTGACCTCTGCAAAAATGGCCATCATTGCTCTGTCTTTTAGGTAATGAAGGTTTCGAGTAGGTATCTGTAACTGAAGTAAGAATTTGCATGTCACCCTGTTGATGTTCATAGTGTTCTGACTGAGCAGTGTTCTGATTCAGTCTCTCAAACTAGTTGTGGAAGAACTTCATATAGAATAGAATGTAGACATATATGGAAAGCTTACTTTGTAGCCAAAAGAATTTTTTTTTTAAGTTAAACAAGCTCACTTATATACATAATTTGTTTTAAATGACATTCCGAATGTGATTGCTAACTGAGGATGTTGGGGATATTTCAATTTACAAGATTATATATGCAATCCTAAAAAAAACCAACCAACCAACCAAACAAACCCCACAAAGCTCAGAGAAACTGTGACTTCAGTTGTTGTCCATATCACTCTGTGTATATTAAAAGCACAACAAAACGAAAAGGTTCTACTGCTTCCTAGAACTTTATATCCAAAACATATCACTTGCTTTTCAAATCAAGCATTATGTGTCCTCTTCCTGACAACACAGTGTTCACCACTGAGGAGTTAACAGTTACCAAGCAGATCTCTTGTAATCCAAAGCATGTAGGAAGTCGATGCTCTTGCTGACTGTGCTGCTGGCCTCCCGCTGGTGTCCCTGGGACCATGTGTGCTCTTAGGGCGCTGCTGTAAAGAGCACTGCAAGTGAGGGCAATACCCCACCTCATCCTTCTTGACTTTTTCTGCCTTATGCAGGTGCCTTCCACATACTCCTGTAAAGTCTTTGATGTTTATCACGGGGATGTTTCTCTTAAATTTATGTTAGGTCAGCCAGAGGTCAACATGCCCTGTCTGAGAACTTGGTTTACATACCTCTGGCAATTTAATCAAAGGCTGGCATTGTCACATGATGGTTTGCTCTTGCAGTGTTTTGTGACAGGCCAGGTAAGTTGGAAACAGCTACTTGTTTTGTCACTTGGATTAGCTTCTGTACACAATAGTTCTGAGTAAATGTGTTGTCCTTCCCTATTCCAGGGGCTGTTTTGCTAACATGCAGTCAGGATGTTATTGATGATAGTTGTGAACGTGACTACAGGCAGAACCACTCCTTCGGTGCCTGACAAAACAGTAACTGATACAAGATTGCTTTAGACTTTCAACAGTGTCAATTCTCCAAATAGTGTTTTCTGAGTTCAGAATGAATGAATGACTGCTCTCAAATCTGACTTAAATTGAGATTTTGTGAGGAGTAGAGGGTAGTTCTAGGAACATGTGTAGAAATATCACTACTTCTGTATCATGGTGATTGAAGGGAATTATGCCTCAAATCTGAAGGGGAGAGAAGGCCAGTGCTTAAGATGTGTACCAGGGTCTTCTGAAAGGTTATTACCAAAACCATGTAAAAATCTTATAACTAAGGATTTAATGTAAGCAAATGCTGCTCAGATGTCCTGATTTACACTGATTAGCTCTAGCAGACTGGTTTAAATCATAATATTGTGTTGTGTTTATTGAGGAAGGGAGCAGATTGCCTAATTCTTCGTTTGACTGCTGTAGGTCATGATAAAGGACTTGTATGACAACTCTCTTCATCCAGCAGGTTGCACAGTACTGAGCACAGGACTGCCAAACTCAGTATCTGTGCTACAACAGTACATAAGGGTCACAGGTTACTGCAAACTTTTTCCTTCCTGGTAAAGTTCAGGTATTGGTCATTGCTAGAAGCAAGATCACAGATTAGATGGTCAGTGGCCTGGGTTGTCCTGTTTCCATGGAGATGAGGGTCATGAAGAAATATGGTCAGACAAGAAAGGCAAAAATTGTCACTGCTTTACAGGTCAAATTTTAGTATGCATCTGTTTTTACTTGACTTCCTGACCATCCCTGCTGTCTTCAAGTATGCAGTTTGGAAGCTTCAACAGGTTTTAACTTCTCATGGTCTTCTTTTTAAAACCTAGAACAAGCATATTTCAAGTTTAGATTCCCTTTCCTAGGTTGAATGGAACATTACGACATACCAGCAGAGGAATTCACATTAAATAACATTAATTTTCAAACTCTTCATACAGAATTGTTTAGGCTGAAAAGGACTGCTTGAGATCACTTAATGCAACCCCATACTTACTGCATCATCCAAATACAAATGGGCCAAGTCTCTTATCAGTTAGTGCTGTATATTTTCTCTTTACCTGGAATTTATACCAGGATTTTTGACAGACACACAGCAAAAGAAGCTGTAATTGTAATAATTACAGAGGTTTTAGAAATTATTTCTTGAGGCAGGTCTTTTATTTGATATACTTACCCAAATTTACTTAGACTGGTTTAACAAAACCAAGGTGGTGTTTCAGTGACAAGTGTCTAGCACAAAGCATTCTGTACAGTGAATTTGATGGTCACAAGGCCAGTTTTTTTCTGCTAAATTGTGAGAGTGTATTGGAAAAAACACAGTCATGTTTCAGTTCTGGATTCTTTGCTCTGGTGGCAATCCTCAGTCTATTTCTGATTTGTTAAATACCTTCCTCTTCTAATAGTGGTTCACAACGTGCTATCTATGTAATGACTTGGATAACAGTATAATATTAATATTGAAGCTCCCAGCACCGTGACTCCTTGCTTGTGGATCTGAAATTCTCAATAGCAATCTTTCTAGCTGAGTACGTGCATCGTGGATGTCTTTACTGCAGCATGGTGTTGTATTTGATATGTCAGTTTTGGCTTATATGCAGTTTTAAGTATAGCATTTAATCATTAAATTAGGTAGAGATCTTAGAGGTCTTTGGAGTTGGAGCCTTTTACTGGAGAGGGGTTTTCTGTCTGCCGTTTAGCAGTCAGCTTAGGCAAACTTAGAAACTACACCAGAACAAGAAAACCTGCAGTCAAACAAAAAGCTGTTTCCATGGAAATAAAGGGAAAAGTACATGGGTGTAACTAGAGCACTAGTGTGTTCTCCCCCACTCCCTGACTAGGTAATTTGTCAATGGTGAAAGATACAGGCTTTTGATTTGAGCTATAGACTTCTTCCTCCAGTACCTTTCGGGAGGTAGGCAGAGTTTATACAATGTGCAGTACTTTCACCCTTGCATTTTTGCTGGCTTGAACTATCTGCTGAAGATTTGCTGCTTTGTTGCAGATATTACCTGCAGACGTGATTCCTGGTCAGTTAGGAAAGAATAAATTAGAGAACGTTTGGTTTACATGTAAGGAGTGATCATTCACCAGCTGGACTGGCCACTCCATCTGTATAGTTGTTAGTAGTTGGTGTAGGCAATATAATTGCAATAAAGCACATGGAGAAAAGAAGTCTGCATTGCAGTCAGGCGGCTTTTAAGATAGCATTACAGCTCGTGTTCAGAGATTAACCACAGACTTTATGTGCTGGCAGTTGATCACTTCCTGTGATAGTTTGTTTTCATGTGTTCTAAACAATACCAAAAGCAGTGGTTTCCACCACAAGAACACTATGAACTCTCAGATTTCCTTACAGGCCATACAAAATAAATAAATTTAGCATTTTCTCTTAATGGTGGTTCCTGGCACCAGCTGCTAAGTGCTGCCAATTTCCAGAACATGGTTTGGGAATCAGTGCTGTAGAGTGATTGGAAAAATTTTAAAAAGATTACATCTGTGATATGGAAGACATTTTACCTAGAGAGAGATTCTGTGTTGTTGAAGGTCATAGGTGTTACTAGATGGCCAGATGCATCAGCCCCTAGCTGCCCTTCTGACCTTGGTGCTGCCCTCTCTTACAAATTTGACAGCTGTTAAGAGTATAGTAATAACTTGACTATATGCAGGTGAGCTGCTTTTTCTCCCAGCTCAAGGAGGACTCTGAAACACCCACTGCATTTGTTCTCTTTTGGGGTGATGTTGAATCCTTTGGCAGAAACCCAGTGGAAGTGTCAAGAACCGTCACCTCCTGCACTGCTATCAGTGAATGCTCCTGGGGGGGCAGTTTTTCTTGCACATTGTGATTTCAAGACCAGAAGCATTTTCTTCGCTCCTGCCCTGTCTACTTCTCTCTCAGCCTCTTCTAGGAAATATCTGGCACTTTGCAGGACAGGTTGGCTTTGCACCTTAAACCTTCCTGTTCCTAGTTACATGCTCTCAAAAAAAGGTGGGTGAGGAGAGTGAATGAGCAAAATTACACATATGTTCATACCTACCGTTTTGTAGATCCAGCCTCAGGCTAAGATCAAGGGCTTGGGACGTTTGAGACCTTATGGATGCCTCCTGGATTCTTTTCCCACCGTGCCATTTCCTTTCAGCACTATCTGGTCCTTCAAGCTCACCTGGGTGTGTTCACAGGCAGCCAGACTTGTATTGTGAAAGAGAAGTTAGACACTTAACGTTGGCAATAATTAACTCTCATAGCGTTGTTTGCTACCTCTTTGTCATGTATTTATTGTCCTTTGTTTGCTCACTTCTAAGGAAATTATTCTTGGCATTTTATCAGGTTTTTATGGAGCTGAGCAAGTGAAGAATTAAACCATAAGGCTCAGGTGCAGAGGAGGGGTTTCTTTCTTTCCTTGGCAATTCACCTGTACAAACATGTATTGGGGTGGAGCTCAGCAGCAGTGTGGAAACATAATAAACAGGTTTTGCATAGTTTTTCTTCCTAAAAGCCTGCTTGAGAAACCCCTAATCACATCTTCCAGACCGATAACCTCCTTGTCCTCAGTGGGGTGAGGAGGATTGGGTGAATTTCTCTGCTCTTTGTGTAATGTGTGCTGAGCCACACAAAAAGGTAATTGGAACCTCCTCTTGCCAATACTGACATGTCAGAGCAAGTGACCACAAAACCAACCAGCCTGGCTATTTAATTGTTGTGTTTCCTGACAGAAAATCATGAAAGCCCATCACCTTTGAATGCATGAATGCAGTCAATTATTTTAATCCTTGTTGAATAGAATCTCTTTTCCAAGGTGACTTTTTAACTGGGCCTCTTGCTATGTATGTCTTTTCTGTGTACACACAGTGCTTTGCAAAGCATTGCTTGCCAGCTAACAAAGACAAACAATTCACAGCTGTTGAGAGGTACTTAAGTGTATGGGAGTGAGGCCTGATCTTTAGGATTATTTTTTATTTTTTTTAAGTGGGATGTCATATATGTCTGGCTCTTTTGTGTACAAAAGAATACTTTTTTTTTTTCTATTTTGCTTTGGGGATTATATCAGAAGCCAGATCTGGGTCTGTGGTGAAGCACTCCAAGTTGACTTTCCCGTACAATCAAGTTCTTATCTACTGCTGCATATGCAGCAGTGAATTTCTTTTCTGTAATTTCCCATTAAAATGTTTCAAGAGAACTCAGATGTACTTGGGCTGTGGTTTTATGGAGCAAAGTGAGCTGAGTCCTTCCACTCAGACTTTGCTCCTGTCTCATACCTTGCTCTAGCTTCTGTGTTTGCTCTATCCAGAACAAAAAGATTACCTGTGTTCTGCTGAGCCTTAGTATGCATTGTATGGACTAATGCAGTGGAAAGTACATAAAACAAAACAAGAGGTTTCTGTAGGGTTAGCATGCTGAAATGGCTCAGTGTGGGCTTCAGTGAAAAGAGAAGTAAGTATGGGCAAGTGGAAATACTTGAGCAGGGATCATAGAAGAAAGATATTCAGCATTTAGAGTACCCTGAAAGTTGAAGCTGGTTCTCAGTGCCTGTTGGTGCTGATATATGGTTTTGAGATTTGATTTTCCTGTGCGAATTTACTTGAAATTTGAAGTCCAGCAGTCTGATCTTGTTTTGAAAGTAGTATTACTCCAGATGGTATCTGAGTGATGTCTTGCAAAATACTAGTTTAATTTCATTATTGCTGTCATTTTCAGAGAATTTGGATGACTTGCAGCAGTAGCTTTCAAGATGAATACATATGTATATATATATATATATACTTATTCTACGAAAGAAAAGATATTGATGTGGTTTTAGTCCACCTAGTTATCTTTTTTTGCCTCCTTATTTGTTGTAGTACTTGTGTCTCCTTTCACGTTAGTATCCAGTGTTTCTTTAGGTTTATCTTATGTTCCCCAACAAATGGGTTATTTTGCTTCTGAAATGGATCCTGACCGAATTTGAAGACTCATGTTCTTGGTGTTGATTTGAGAGCAGCAGGTGGACTGGAATGTCCATCAGTAGAGTACATACAGTTGGATTCTTAGAATAATGATCCATTAATTGAACCATTCCATGTTTTCTGTGATCTTTCCTCTTTATTGACATTATCAGAGGAGAAGTGATTTTGAAGTTTAAAATGCCTTATTTTGTGAAAATTTTGTTTTCTTCCTTTGTTCTCATCTTCTACGTGTGAAGAGGGAATGTTGTTCTTAACAAAAATATAAATCTGAGCTAACTGAAGAAAAGCTTGCTTTTTGTTTTATGCTAATTAGGCCAGTTGTTCTAAGAAACCAGAGTTGTACTGCTTTTTTTAAACTTCTCTTGTTTAAACTATTGGTGAAGGGTAGACTTTATTTATTTATTTTTTAAATCATTTGATTTAACATAAAGTCACAGAATGGTTTGGGTTGGAAGGGACCTTTAAAGGTCATCTAGACGAACCCCACTGCAGTGAGCAGGGACACCTTTAACTAGATTGGGTTGCTCAAAGCCCCATCCAAACTGACCTTGAATGTTTCCAGGGATTGTGGCTTCTACCACCTCTCTGGTCAGCCTGCTTCAGTATTTCACCACCCTCATCATAAAAAAGTTCTTGCTTGTATCTAGTCTAAATCTGCCCTTTCAGTTTAAAATCATTAGCCCCTGTCCTGTTGCAGCAGACTTTGATAAAAAGCCTGTCCCCAGGTTTCTTATAGGTCCCTTTAAGTATTGAAATGCTACAATAAGTTCCCCCTGGAGCCCTCCTCAGGCTGAACAACCCCAACTCTTTCAGTATTTCTTCATAGGAGAGGTGTTCCAGCCTTTTGATTCTTTTTGTGGCCTCCTCTGGACCTGCTTGTGTCCATGAGCATGTTGAAAGGTGAATATAGCTTTTCATTAATGGCTGCTTAAAATTGAATAAAAAAGCAAACCACCTCAAAATGCAAACTGAACTTTGCACTTAGAAGTAATCTAAGGATTAGTTTCTTTCTAAACTGTATTAATGAGATGTATTTACAGGTACTTCTGGTGTTCGTTGTGCAGCTAATTGCAAAAGTAGATATTAGCTCCCTTCCCTGTGCTTTTCAGCCCCTTCACTGCCAGCCTAAGGTTTTATGGTGTCATGCAGTGGGATAGTTTACTGACATGATCCAGGCTAAAACTTTCTGAAAAAAAATGTGGTATGAGACAATAATTTGTAGCTGAAGGTAAGGAAGTTTGGTCATTTTTCAAGCCTGCTGTTCTGCTGAAACAGAAGTACCTTGTAAGTACTGCCCCAGTGATCATTCCCATCCATAAGCAGTGCCAAAATGGCTGCGGCAATCTTTGTGGTGTCTTCACGCAGTACTTACCGAGTGCTGATTGTCTGGTATCCGTGTCTGGGTGTGTGTTGCCTGCTGCATTTTGTCGGGGTTTCATGTGCTTGGAACATTCTTCATTTCTGCCCTAAGCTGTGCTGTGGTGTTCATGACTATAAATATGCAGTGCATCAGCTTCAGCTTTGTTTAGTGACTGTTTCTATGGACTTATGTTTGTTTAAAATAAAGACTGACTTAACATATTACTCTGCAAGTTACTAATAAGTTGTCTGTAGGCTATTACATCATGAAGAAACTAAAGCATACTTTTAGAGCATTTACTGTTTTCTCTCAGGATTGCTGACATACAAAACACAGCTGTTCAGCAGCGCACATAATGTTCACTAGCAGTGCCAGATAAAAACAAACAGTACAGGACAACTGCAGTACTGAGAAACGCTATAATTTTCTTTTTAATAGAAAAAGAGCTTTTTGTTTCTCTGAATACAGATGATATTTCTGTATTTCTGAATAAAGATTGTAGTAAAAATAGTATTAGAATGAGATAAAGCTATGCCTTAGAATTTCATGAGCTACTCATAATCTGTCATTATTGCTATTTTCTATATTTTCTATGTAAGTATTAATATTGTGTGCATCTGATTCTTGAGTCAGTGTATGTCACCAAATACCTATACTTCTTTATATATTTGCATGTGCAATGTCAGTTGATGCACAAAGAATGCAAAATGGAAATGTTGATTTAATACTAATTGCAAATTTGATTGCTTTTTCCATTGCATGGTGAATGTAGAAGCTTCTTTTGCAGTTGGTAGCATGCATGCTTCCTTGTAGGTATATATAGCAACTAAAAAAACTTGTTTTTAAATTGCTTGTATCCAGGTTAATTTTTGGAGACATCTATGAATAAGTAAATGTCAAATTGTCCTCTAATCACAATAATAATTAAAAATATGTTAAGGCACCAGAAGATGAACTTTTTTTTGAGAAGATTGCCTTTATTACTATTCCAGATCCAGCTGAATCATCTGTGTTGTATATTTGTTCTGAGTAATTGTCTCTTGTCTATTAAGGTCAGAAATAAAATTCTTCACTAAATGAATTTGCTGCTTTCTGCATGCCAGAGGCACTGCTTCAAAACCAATCCAGCCCATAGGGAGTTAAAATATTTTTGTCCTAGGTTGTCATGTCTGGCCGAGGAGTGACCTCAACCTTCTCCTGCTCTGAATCATTGTTGAGAACCCACGTGCTCTAAGTAGACTGCGTTTCAGTGCCAGAACTGTTTGTCTTTTTGTGTGTTGTGGATGGCTAAATGAGTACAACCTTGACATTGTTAGAAAGGGCACATCTACGCCCAGTTACTGTAGGTGTAGTAGCAGATTAACCACTCTAACTACTTTCATGTGTGTAATCTTTCTAATCTTGATCAAGTGGCCATGTTGCTTTTCTTCTGTGGCACGTAGGCAGAACTTGGTTTTATTCCTGAACCAGGTTTCACAATGTTAGGTGCAGACAAAAAAAAAAAAATTCAAGGAGTCAAGTATTGCATACAATGCTATGTTGAAAAGAATAAGCTGCATTTTTATGTGAAAACCCTCAAATAATGTATTTGAATTAAAGGAAGTTATTAAAGCGGTATTTCAAGAAGCGTCTGTGAGCGGTGCTTCTCATACCCAAATTCTGTGAACTCAAGTTAACGTAAGCCATGATGAAGTAAGTCTGACAAAACCAGCACACAGTTTCTGTCAGTAGTCACGTTAACACTTCAGAGGGAGAAGAGATGCTGGAAGCAATGAAATTCTTTCATGACTGTTGTATTCTTGCATTTATGATCAAAACCATAAGTTGCACAACTACAAACTTACTGCTGAAAAATCTGTTAACTCCTTCTCTTACTGTCACCCATTAGGGTAGGAATGAGAGCTTGCTTTCATTTAAAAGTACTCTCCTGGTACTTGTGAATTGCAGTAATTCTAGTTAGCCTGTTTTGACTTTGCTAAATGTGTATATTTTGAGTTTCACTAGTTTACTAGATAGGGGTTCCGAGCAACCTGATCTAGTTGAAGATGCCCCTGCACACTGCAGAGAGCTTGGACTATGTGACCTTTAAAGGTCCCTTCCAATCAAAAGCCTTCGATGATTGTAGTTTTGGTTTCTTTTTGGCAGGACAGAAGAGCTTAAGAAATCGAATGGTGCCTTCTTAATAGCTTCAAGCTTTTTGTTTTCTTCTACAGGTTTGTGATAATCTGGCCTAAGTTTTATTATTTCTGAAATGGAAGAACAGTTACTTGAACAGTTTTGTTTTCTTTAGATAGTTTTCCTGAGCTTATGGTTTGTTGTGATAGGGCTGTCCTCCATTCTCCCTTTCTTGGTACTTTCACTCACTTCATGACCTCAATCCAAAATATATCCAGGACCTATAAGATACAGCTTAGCCAGCAGTGCTAAGGTCTAGTAAAGGAGTATATTGTTAGTATAATGTGTATATGTTAACTGAGGAGCTCTGTACTGTGTTAGGCATGGCAGTAAAACTAGAGTTAAGTCATGCTTTTGGTTAAAAGAATAAACAAGAAGCCTTCAATTTAGAAAACACTGAGATCAAATGCAGTAGCATTTGCCATTGGAGCTGCATCCATAAGCTGCTTCTGTCATGTGGAACAGCTACCTTATTATGCTTTTCTACTTTATATAGGTCATTGTACTTTTTTTATCCTTGGGATATCTGAGCATTTAATGATGTTAATGCAAGCTATTGAATACTGTTACTAATACCTGTTTCACGTGACTTGTTCTCATCCATACGTCATGCATGAAAGTGGAAGTAATCTAATACACTGCTTGGATTACCTGATTTAAATATAATATCTTCCTTAGACTGAAATTGTAGAAGGTACTTCCACAAAAGCTGTAGCCACACTGTGGTTCTCCTGTCTCACATCCCTGTCACTTCTGCAATAATGTGAATGGTAAGGAATGATAGAATTGGAAGCACATCAGGCTAGAAGTTTAGCATAGGGTATAAGCATACCTTTTAGCTCAGCAGGGCCCAAGAGACCACCGTGCCAGCGAGCCAGCCAAGCAGATGTGGTACAGTGCTGGTGCAGTAGCTCCTAATGCCCTCTGACACAGGCTGGTGGCATAGTGAATTTCTAGTGCAGAGTGGGTATTTCTGGGAAGGGAATCCATATTAGTGTGGTCATGTGGATTGTATGAAGTCTTCATTGAGTCTTCCATAGCCAAATCAAACATAGCATACATTGTCAGAGGTGGTAAAGCTTTGTGTGTATAAATAAAACATCTGGCTTTATCTTGTGCTTTTTGGAAGGAAATAATTGTGATTGGTATTTAAGAATACCATTGAGTCTGTTAAATAGGAGAGCACTGAGAGCAAAGAGGCTGGAGCAGACCGATAGGTGAAATTCTGTCTGTTTAGCTTCTCAGGTAGCAAATCTCTTTAATGCAGTCCATGTGTTCAGCCTTACTTGCCTTAAGGTGAGAGCATTTTCATACTGGGAGAGGTAATAATTTGCAAATAACTATTGTTTTATAATTTATTGTTAAGATATGCATAGAAATATCTAGAAAAGACTCCTTGCCTTTACACAGGGAATAGAAACCTCTGTGGGTTACTATTTGGTTTAATTGCACAGCTCTCAGTGACACAAACCACGCTCTTTGTATATACAGTCATGAATGGAAATGTGAACAGAACCAAAAGCAGGTGTTTATGTTATAGAAGGAAATGTTGCAATCATATTTCTATGATTTGTTTATTATTTATTTGAAGTTCTTGGATAATATAGAAGTTAAAAGTGGAAAACAGCAAATTCCAGTTTCTTCTAAAGGATTGGTCTCAGCCCTGCTGCAAACTTGCACAATCAAATATATGTTCGCAGAAGATAATTTATTTATTCCTCATCTATTAATTTTTAGCTTATTTGGAGTCTGATTCTGCTCCTTCCATAGTGTCTTATTCGAGTGATAAAGCTAACTGTGGGTATTCTCCATAAGCCTGTATATAATGGAACTATTCAGCGTGTGAAATACTCCTCAGGGTTGTGGAATTGAGTCCTCTGGGGGTTGTGAAATAGGAATCATGCATATCACAGACTTCTGCCTGTGAATGTTAGCAATGGATGACAATGGCTATCCAATAAACAGATTTGATGTCTTTGCTTGTCCTGTGCTGATTTCTGTTTATGGAAATCCATGGAGTAGGTGGCATTTTGGTTTGTTCTTTGTTGTTTGTAATGCTCCTTCAGCATGTTTAGTGAATGTGTGTGCCTCTTCGGCTGATGTTAATGTGGAAAATAGATGGGTAAAATTTTAACTAATGCTTATAGGTACGATATGGGTAAGAACTTAATTAGAAACAGTTAATACTTGTCTTTCTGAACTAACATCATCAATTCCTTTTCCCTTTTTTTTTTCCCCTCCGTACCTCTCCCATTTTATTATCCTGAGAGGGGATATGTTTAAAGTGTTAGTTTGGTCAGAAAATAGTGTAAAATTTATGTTAGTTTATGTATCATATTGAAAATCAAATATTCTCATTTTACTTACAGAAATAAGTATTCATGTAGATTGGTTCAGGAAGATGTGCACAACTTTAAGAAAACAATCAAACCAGACTGTGTTTTCTTTCAAGAATTAATGTTTCATTTTGAAGTGAAAAATTGTTACATTACTGGTGTGACGTCAGAGATGTGATTCCATGTAGAATTTACAGCCTGGTAATATTTAGAATGCCACCTGACCACATGGATTTGTAAACTGAGTATGGTAGGCAGGAATCATCAAGGAAGAAAACTTAAAGATGTGAAGAGAGGATTTATTATAATTCTATACATTTAATATAACTGCCCAGTATAGAATTACTTTTAAGAGGTTGTTTGGAAAGCTGGTCAGCAGTGCAGTATGTAATTTTTTAAAGTCCTGTTCCTATGTGTTCTGACTTCCATGACACCATTCTTTAGGGACAGCATATTTTTCATAGGAGGCTGAATTGTTTCCTTTCACAAAGCCTTACAGGCTCTGAATCTCCCACTGGCTGCTGTCCAGAAAGAAAGATTCGTGGGTTCTGCCCAGTGTCTGCAAATGTGTGATTATATTTATATCCATCGAGATGTTTTCACTGTAGCTAGATCTGGTAAAACACTTGTGGCTTTACCACAAGTAGAAGACTTGTGGTAAAGACTGGGAACTTTGAAATCAGGTTCTGTGCTGGAAGACACACTCTGACTTCCATCACGTCCCTGGTTACTGGGTGGGAAGGAGGATCATCCTAGTTACACATCAGCCCTCTCAGTAGTGGGGAAAGTCAGCAAACCTTTAAAGAAAGAAGTAAACCTTCAGTTTTTGAATGCACAATGCTGTTTAAGTGTGGGCAAAAAGCAGAATATTGCCCCAACTGGGACTTCAAAGGTGATTCACAATACTTTTAATCATGTTGTTCATTTTGCACAGCTGTACAGTGGTTCAGTCAAAAGGCTTTCACAGATGGGGCTTCTCAAAGAAAAAGGCTCTTTTTTCCTTATAATTTTCTAAACTGGTGACAAAAGGGGCAGACATTTCACTTCCATGTGTCCTTTCATGTGTTCTTCCTCTTTTCCTCTGCAAGAAGTTTCCACTAAAAACAAGGCCGGTGACAAACCCTCCTTGTTCTGAGAAGCATTTCCAAATGTGAAAATAATACCAATGTAATACTTCTATAGAACACTTTTTGCTTAAATTGGCAACGATTCACTTGGTCTTCATGTGAAATGTCTTTAAGCTATTTACCACTTCCTCGAGATATGCTTGATATGCTTTAGTAGAATGATTCTTCTGGATTTTTCCATATGGTGTTCCTGCTGGTTGGTTGGTTAGTTTGGGATTTTTGTTTATTTTGAAGCTTTATGTTTATTTATTTTTGTGGGGTTTTGTTTGTTTGGTAAAGTTTTGTCTCCATACTTGATGTATCGTAAAAAAAGGATGGCCGTGGCCCCTTGAAACCTATTTGTCACCTTTGCACTTGAAAATCCACAATCTAATCAGTGGTTTAGAGTACTGTGCAGGTTTGCCCCCGTTCCTGGCTTTGCTCTCAAGTTTTCTGTAGTCTTGAGTAATGACAGTGGTCACTCTACCTACAGGTTCCCTAATCTCTGAAACAAGACATACAGTTACCTTAATACTTCCTGATTTCCATTTCTGTTTGAAGTCAGTAAAGACTGACTTAGAGATCCTTAGAAAGGTGTCTGTATGTGGAAATAATTTTCTTTGTAAATTCTCTTCTAGCTAATGCTTTTCCAACTGATTTGTGGCATAAGGTCTAGAAATAACTTGTATTGGATGAAGCATACACAGGATAAAACTTTTTGGCTGTGACTAGCTGAAGATCCAAGAAGCAGTAAAAGGATATGGTAAATTTTCCTTTGAGTTGGCAAAAGTTCTATTATTTGGAATTTTAAAAACCAGACTAGATTGATATGCTGGAAAATATACTGCAGAAAAGGCAGTGCTTTTTGGGTAGGAAAATGGGCTGGGTGTTACTATAGGGTGTGTGTACAGCTGATGAAGTTGTAAATGGTAGTTATTTTAATTCACCTTCATTTTCCTGATTTTGCTGGATGTGGCCTTCAGCATGACTGAAGCCCTCAGTTACATGCCAAAGAAAACGGCAATCAGCGTTTCTTTGTTTCACTTGTTAAGTGCAGAGTGAAACGTCAAGGGTGTAGCTAAGAAAATACTGAAATTTTTTCTTCCAGGTGAAAACTTGCAGGCATTTGCCTGCTAGGGTGGAGCAGAAAAGTTATCTGAGTTGTGTAACTCTAGCCTTTGGGTCTGCAGCCCTGAGAACACTTGAGCAATAGATGACTGCCACTTGCTGTTGGCTAGATAATGTTGTTGTTTCTAGGCTGTAGACTGTAGACTGACTTTTGCACAAGCCAATGGCATGAGGCTTTCCCATGCTTGCAACATCACTGGTTTCCAGTGGTACAACATGTCTGGTGTACAGAAGTTAAATTTCAACTGAGACACTTCCTGCTCAGGTCGGTGTCAGCTGGGCAAAGCTGTGCTTGTTACCCAGGTTGTCAGTGTCTGTCAGTGCGAGTGCACAGTGAACAGCAAAATTGTCTTGAAATATTACACCATGCAATTGTGACTGTGACGTTCTTTTACCTGCAGATTTGTAACCTGCTTCTCTCCTGCTTGAGTTCTGGGACATCCTCCTGCAGCAGGTGTGGCTGAGGTGGCTTCTAGGAGCCAGAGAAACAGGGAGCCTGACTTTAGGATTTCAGTGGACTTTAGTCAGATGTAGAAAATGGTCAGGCAGATGGATACAGATGGACACAGTTACGCTTAACTCAGAGTGATATCTGGAGTCCGTGCATGTTTGTGCTTTAAGACCCTGTCTGAGAGTTGGCTGAGGGGCCTGCTTCTGAGTCTGTGTACACACATGGTGTTAGCAACAAGGTGTTTGGAGCCTCTGGTTTTATATGAGACTGAACATAGAGGGCTTTTTCCTTCATTTGCAGTCCCTCATCCTTAGAAATGGCAGATACAAGTCTTGCGGCTTTGATGATGTAGAAATTTATTTAATCCAATTAAATCTCCTGGGAAATTTATCATGTGGTTAAAGCTACTTTCTTCTGCTTGATAGCATTAAATTAAATGCTTTGGAAGGAAAAGAATTTAAGGTCTGATCTGTTGACCACAGAAGTTTTCTATGTTGGCCTAGGGAAAGATTTAATGATATTTTAAATCTCTGTCTAATTTTGTATTTTTGAGGGGTTTGTGTAAGAAGAAATGTTCAAAAAGTGTTTCTACTTTTGTCAAACTCATGTAATACACAATCAGTTCATATAACTAATACTTGTTTTGACCTGTGAGGCAATGAACAAGTTAAATGAGTGAAAAAAAAATTCACAACTATTTTCTTGACATAACTTGCTGGTATTTGGAATTGTTGGGAGACTGTAGGTCCTATTGTGATCTGTGCTGTGTCAGAAAAAAAAGATGAAGCTGACTGCACACCTTCAAATGTGTTTGAAGTAGCATGAATTAAAATTAAGTAGACTGAATTTATAATATATGTCCCTGTGTAAATATGGTTATAAAGCACTAGAAGATAAAGAAAAAAGGTGTTTCACCACTGAGGCAGGGGAAGAGCTGTGCCCTGGAGCTGATGTCCTTGTCTCCTGCTGTTGTCATAGTACTGTCTCACAAAGTCTCAGGTCTCCAAACCTCATTGCATGTAAACAGTGCCCTTTGGGTAATGGTTGCATTATATCAAGTTTTCTATGCCCATCCTGCTGAGGGATCAAAAAGTTCAGTGGCCATTTTTTCCCTATAGATCTGGAAAATATCCTGGTGTCACAGAAGGCAGTAATGTTCTCTTTGGTATTTATACTAGCTGCTTTTCCTTTTTAATAGTCAAAGCAGGGGGAAATATGTTGAATTAGCTGCATGACAGAAGCAGAAGGATTCATTAAAGAAAGTAAAATAAATTCTACTCAAGTTTCGGGCTTCTGGGTTAGAATCACAAAGCAGTAATCATCGTCTGATTGCTTTTAATAATTTCTTCTGTGCCACTTTTCTTTTCCATGAAACCAATATTTACTGTTAGTGTGGGTGAGCCTGAGAAAATGAGCAATGTCATTGAGGCTTTGAGCAGTGTAAACATTAAGGAGTACCTTTCTGATGTAGTCTCTGATTGTGTTTGTCAAGACCAAGGGAGAGTGAGTAGATGAATCAGGATGTTATGTTGGGACTACACAATCTTCACCTGTAGTTTGCCACTTCAAACACTACCCAGCTTGGTAGCTTGGAACACTTTGCCAAGAGATGGCAGTTTTTTATCACAGATGATATAAATGAGTAAATGTTTGACTGCAAGCAAGGCTTTAGAGAAATTCCATGAGTCTCAGAGCAACATTAAGTTGTGGGCCCCTTCTTTTGTAGAATTAGAAGTTGGAACAGGACATTGCATCTGTGCAGGCATACAGATTGTCTCATCTATGGCTGATTTACCTGCCAGCTTGAGGTCTGTGAGAACACATCCATTTTACGTCAAACTTTACATTACACAGCACATGTATACACATTATAGAACCATAGAACTGTAGAGGTTGGAAGAGACCTTTGAGATCATCAAGCCCAACCACTCACCTAGAGCTCACAATCACACCACTACTGCTGAGCCACTACTACTGCAAAGCCATGTCCCTAAGCACCATATCCACACATCTTTTAAATACCTCAAGATGGTGACTCCACCACCTTCCTGGGCAGTCTGTTCCAGTGCTTGATAACCCTTTTTGTCAGGATTTTTTTCCTAATATCCAACCTGAACCTCCCCTGTCTCAACTTGTCACATGCTGCAGATGAGAACAGACTAACCCCCACCTCACTCCAACCTGCTCTGAGGAGTTGCAGAGTGTGATGATGTCTCCCCTCAGCCTCCTCTTCTGAAGATTAAACAACCTTGGTTCCCTCAGCCATTCCTTATAAGACTTGTTTTCAAGGCCCTTCACCAGTTTAGTTCCTCTTTGGTCATGGTCCACCACCTCAACGTCCATCTTGTAGTGAGGAACAAGCCCCTGATGTGGCTGTTTCCCCCTAGGAAATTATGTTCCCTTGTCTCTACTTCCTCATGAGGCTAAAGAAATCCTGAGAAGGGGAGTATCCCAAACCTATACCATTCATTTAACTACTTAGGTGAGGTGAATCTGAAGTATATCCTTCCCATATTTTGGTCCTATCTGCAGGGAGTTAGTAATGTTTTATGACAATGCATGAGAATGGGTGGCTCATTACTTAAGCTGGGTGGCACTTATGTAGTTCCTTAACACAATATGTTAAGGCCATGACTGTAGTTGCCAAGAAAGTTCAAGAGGAATATCTCAGCCACTTACTAAAGTACAATTTGCTCTCCTGTTGCTGCTGTCAGGGATGAGGTTAG
Source organism: Indicator indicator (assembly GCF_027791375.1). NCBI lineage: Eukaryota > Metazoa > Chordata > Aves > Piciformes > Indicatoridae > Indicator > Indicator indicator. The sequence continues at coordinate 47,644,962 of NC_072013.1, read as the reverse complement.
ATAAACCATTGATCCTTCCCAACTGTGAAGACTTCCGCACCCACTGTCTGCAGTAGATGCAATTGCGTTTGAGCTATCAGCCTAAATGTTTACTGAAAGTCTTTCAGAGCACATAAGTGGGTTGAGTGTGGTGTCAGTATATTCATCTGGGGTTGCACAGTGCAGGATGTACAGTACAGTATTGATCTCTGAATAAAGTTTATGGGTGCTAATGTAATGCACATAATAATAGTTGTCTACAGACCTAGATACTGCAATCCTGTAAGGGCTGGTGTGTTGGGAGCAGGGCCAGTATGCTGCAGGCATAAGTCATTTGATAAACTCAGGCAAGAGGATGTTTAGGCAGTTTTCTCTGAGGAAAGTATAAATGATGAAATAAATCCTCTCCAAAGTACAATTCATTATAGAAGAATAAATAATTTCTCTGTTGACAAGACTATTTTTTTTTTACATACTCAGTGTCTAATGTCCCTTGTCCTGCACTTGGAGTTATTTAAAGAAGTTATGCAGTTACTACTTTAAATCTTTCCTTAGTCTCATCAGTCAGTAAAATGGGCTTTTGGCCTCTTTTTCAACTTTTTCCTAATGAGTTGTCAGTAACATTTTCAGAACTGGCTGAGACCAGGCGTCTGTTTTAAAGCAGCTTGCTTTGTGCTACAGTCAGTCTGAAGTGCCAGCGTTGCTGTGTATCAGGTTATGAGTTTGCCAAATAGCCTAGGTCAGAGAGAATGGGGCTGGGGCACTGTTTGAAAGAGCAATCTCCAAAGAAATCCGTGGTATGTAGGATATCCTTATTGTGGTGTCACAACAGATCTTGGAACATAATTTTTGGAGACTCCTGAGCAGTTTAAAGGCAGCTTTTATGTAGAAGTATGAAGCCAAGGCCCAGAATAGTTGCTATGATTAAATTATTTCTTTTAGTTTTGCAGACAAATTGTTGCCCACTAGACTGGTGTTATAGTTAGGTTGCTGAATTTTCCTTACTTATATTGTCTTTGCTATAAAAATGATGGCTTTTGGCTTATTGTGATGAACTGTATGCTGTTGAAAAGCAAGTTTTTTCCAATCTCAGGCATTGCTATGCCTCCAAGACATTACAGAATGTAGATTTACACACAGGAGTCATCCTGTAACACCCAGGTGTTAAAAATTACAAAATATCTTTTTACTTAGCACAGTTTTGTGAGGCTGCAGTTCCATAGTGTCTGTAAGTGGACAGCTTTATTGAAAAGATCAGTGCTATCCTATTGTTTCACAAGTTGTTCTTGTTCTCTCTGCCCCTGCCTTCAAGGGAACAGGGCTGTTGGGATAACTCAGACTAAAATGGCAATCTTCCATTTGGCATCAGCATCACGTTACATTGATGTACTTTAGTGGTAACAGAACCTACAGGAAGCCTATGAGCTAGATCTGTAGAGAGGACAGGTTGGACTCGATGATCTTTGAGGTCTCTTCCAACCTTCTTGATTCTATGAAATTAAAGTATCAGTATAACACCTCTTGGCATGTTGTATGTTTTAATCCAAAGCAGTTTCCTTAACTACTGTATGAACAGCTTTACATATTAGAAGAGTTTTTGAAAGTGCTTTCTCTTCAGCATGGTCTCCATTGTTGACAATGATTACCCTGGACCTATTCAGTTTAGAACAACTGCAGGTGGTATGGGTGGTTTGTTAAGAATCTACCCTTAATTTATGCAATTGTGCCTTAAGGGAAGAACAAGGCCCACAGAACAGGGCAGACATCAGAGTTCAGTGGACTTCTTTTACCCTTCTCTCACTGAGCACCACTGCATCTATCTGTTGACAAGTAATTCAGCAGCCTGGTCTTGCTAGGTTGTTTTGTTGGGTTTTCTCCTGTTCTTGAGAACCTTCTCAAGTCTTACAATAATTTTACTGTGCACTTGCTTTGCCCACTGGTTAAAAAACATGCACCAGGTAAGTCAGATGACTTCAGAAAAGCTCTGTGGGCAATAAAACATGCAGTTCTAGAGTGTTCCATTATAAATTTTGTTATTTTAAAAAATATTTAGACTTGTAGTTAACCAATAAGTAATGACATCTTCTAATCTTGTCCAATGAGAATTGGAGAAGTTATTTTTGTAAGTAGGAAAACACCATTGTGCAAATGTGAATATTGTTTCTTCTTTATTAAGTTCAGCTAAATACCTCTTAAGACATTGACAATATGTTTTTCATCTCTCCTTTAGAATTGATAGCTTCAAAGGAAAAACTCCTGCTTTTGAAATATGTGACCCTAACAGATTGATTTCCTGACATACCATTTATGGTATGTCTTACAATACTGCTGCAGGCATGGTTTCAGCACATGTAGACATACTTGAACCAGCAACCCACATAAGTACCCAGTGTTCCCAGCACACAGAGCAGCATGCCCTCTGGGCTCTGCCACTCTCACACTTCTGTCTGTCCTAGCTAGCACTGGTGCGCCTGCTGGTGTCACAGTCTGACTGCAGCTTTAGAATTTGGTTAATGATGTGTACCTGTTGTGTTTGTTATTCCTTGGTTTTGTTTGGAAAGTTCATTTCTAGAAGGACTCGGGGTGAATTGTGTGTAAGTTAGGGTCGTCTTGCTGTGGGTCAGGCCTAGACAGGTTTCGACCAGCTTTGCCTGGTCTTCTAGTTGTCTGCTATTGCCAGACTAACATAGCTTAAGAATCTGTATTGTTAAAATGTCAGCATACTTGGCATGTCCTCTGAAAGGCTTCATCATTGATATGTATCATCAGATGGATGATTTCCTGTTGATTCAAGAGGTTATGCTGCTGTGCCAAAACAAAAGAAAGCATAGCTAAGCAAATCACAGTAATTTTATGTTAACGCTTCCTTGACTTTGCTCATTTTTCATTAAATGGTAGGCAAGTGTGTGTTTGTACATTGCATTTTTGTGCAGATTTAACTGTTCTGGTGTGATAGTTGACTTTTCTTTCTTACAGTGTTTAGAATTCTTCAGTACACATTTGCTGTGATGACCTTAAGTAAGTGGTTGTATGTTGAAAAGCATTGACAAAAGGTTGTCATCTTCCATACACATGACCTTTTGTGTCAATTATATATAGTCAGCAAGTCTGAAAATCCCCCTTTTTTATACAAAACTCCCTCTGGGATCCTGAGAAGCCCCCTGAAGACTGGGGACCTATAAACAAAATCCTAACTTTAGTCTGTATCCACAGTCATTGCAAATAATATCCACGTTTAAAATGTTAAAGGGATTACAGCAAAAACTGTTTATCTTTCTTTAGCTCTTATAGATTTAGTTGGATTAGTATTTTTGTCTGGATACTTAGAATTCCCACATAAGTTTTGGTTTGTGAAAGGAAAGCTGGTGAGAGCTTACAAGATTATTTGTTTAAATCTTTTATTTCAGAATTATAAGATCTTAAGCATAGCTATAAAAATAAACATAATTTCAATATTTATTCCTGGATACCCAAAACAGAGTACAATCCAGCTTGCCTTTTTTTTAGTTGCTTTGATGCTATTTGAGCAAACAGGAGTTAGGGTTTGCATTTGTTGTTCAACCACAGCTGAAGCATGATTTAAATTTGCTCAGAGTTGATATGTCAAATTAAAAATATCCAGTTGAGCCATTTCACACTATCACTATACGCTAAATGAATGTCGTTCTTTGAAATAAAAGGAATGTTGTGCATACTCAGTCTTGAACCCTTTTTTAGCTTGAAGTTCAGAATGAAAGCATTCCAGGTTGTTAAGGGAAAGAAGTCTGCTGTTACCATATGGTTTCCTTTAAAGGTATTTGTGCTTGAAAAGTCTGCATTGTATTAAATTGGAAACAACGTATTTGCTGTAGCATTTGTTGTTTTTTTTTTTCAGCAGGGTAACCTTTGAAACACAATTCTGTAATGTAGAAAACCTGCTGTTAAGCATTGTTGTTCATCTATAAATAAAGTTTCATAAAAGAGCTTTCACTTTCCACAGCTGTTATTTAAACAAATTTAAGGCTGGCAACAATGCCCCCACTTGTGTCCCACATGTAGTTGTTTACCCATCCCTCTGCTGAGCCTATTGTGCTAAGACAAAAGTGTTATTAATTTTTTTTTTCAGATAGTAACCTTCTATAAAGTCAGATTAAGATTTTAGGATCAGATCTACCTAGAAAAAGAGATTAGAGCTGTAAATTTCATGTGCTTTTCATGGCTCCAAAGTTGATATTCTTAGAAGGGTGAATTATCAAAGTGGAAAAGGTAAAGTCACTGGTTGTCCTGAGGGCTGAAATCTCTGCTTTCATTATCCTAAACAGAGTAACAGAGCCAAAGGCATTATAAACCTTCCCTCTCTTATACAAGCTTGCTTTTATCTCCTGAAATTGTGACCAGTTCTGTAGGAGGGGAGAGGTTTAGTGTTCAGTTTTGTTTGGTTCTTTGCCTGTTGAAAGCCACTAACGAGAGCAGCAGTTGGTGCCAGTTGCAGCGTTTTGTTTTGTTTTTCCATGATCCTGAAAAATGTCTAGTACAAACCGGACCATGACCACCCACTCGTTTCACATGAGCCACGATCACTTGCCAGATGGCAAAAACTGAGGAACACAAGATTTACTACAGCAGATCTGTGTGTCTGTCTTCTGCGCTTGGTTTAGCTCAGAGAGACCACCTCTTTCCTCTTCTGCTCACCCTGTCCATGCAATGAGTGAGTGGGGAATCATTCCTGTGAAGACTGTGATAACTGTTTATATTCTGAAGTACGACATTTCATTGTCCTTATCCAAGTGTGCATAAATATGATGTTGGTTTTGGTTAGAGTTAATCAGCTCTTTTCTTAATGGAATACTGCGTTATAATTTTGTCCCAAGCTGACTTCTAGCAAATAAAATTTCCCAAGAACTCCCTCCAAAAACCTTTAGAGGCCTCAAGTGAAAACAGCTATTTCTGTTGCTATATAGAAACGGTTACGAAAGGTGGTTCTGAGGCACGCCTTGACAGTTTGCCACAGACATGTCATGCATGAAGGTGAACTGACTAAAAAGACATAAGAATTCATCAAAGTACAATTGCCCACTCTGCCTCTGCCCAAGCTGAATGAAATGACTAAAGTAAGGCTGAAATCTGATTTAAAATGGAACCTCTAATATACTGAATAAGATCTTTTCAGTAGAGTACAAAACTGATCCAGGAAGACTTGCAGTTTGAATTCAGTTGGACTTAACATATGGTGAAATCCTATGCTTTGGGGTTTCTTAAGACTGTACTCTCTGGCAAGATGCTAGAAAATGTAGAGAAGCAAGGTTCACACAAAACTGGTGCATTATAAACTTTATACATTTCAAACCCTCTAATTTTTGCAGTTCGTATTTAAGGAAGGTTTGAGTATATTTTTCTAATCATAGAATCATACGATGGTCTGGGTTGGAAGGGACCTCCAAACGTCATTTAGTCTGACCCCCTTTATGCTTGCCAATTTTTTTTTTTTTAAAGGAGCATTTCAAAATTATTCCAAAGAATCCTATTTTCTACGATGTTGTCTTAACTATTGTAAATGAAGGTCTCGCAGGTCCCTCTCCACAGGGCTGCTCTCCAGCAGATCACCTCCCAGCCTGTACTGGTGCAGTTTATTATTCCTCCTAAGATGCAGGACTCTGCACTTGTCCTTGTTGAACCTCATTTGGTTCCTCTGTGCCCAGCTCTCCAGTCTGTCCAAGTCTCGCTGGATGGCCACACAGCGAGACTAGATCCTGTTCTAGTAAGGGAGTTGGACTAGATGATCTCCAGAGGTCCCTTCTAACCCCTACCATTCAGTGATTCTGTGGTTTCTTCTTGCACGTTTGCCTTTGTTAAGGTCATCTATCCTGATGTAAAGCTGCCTTTCATTTGTGTCTGGGAGGCTTGTGTGATACAGAACTGAAAGTAAAAGGCATGAAGGACACCTTATGACTTCTCCTATGGGTCTCATGTGTGTTCATAGAAAGCCTGGAAGGGATGACAGGGTGTCAAATGACCCTACTCTCCTAAATACAGGGCATAAGTCAGGCATGTGTGTACTTGTGTCCCGCCTCTAATGGGGAAAGGAGATGGGATTGTGCTTTGCTGAATTTGGGGTCATCTTGGGAGAAGAGAGATTTCCCAGTGTGATTCTGTGTAAGCAGCTTGTGAAGGAAGCAGGAGCTAGTAAAGCAGTGTGAAATTCATCCTTCTAGGCCCCCCTGCACTGATGGAAATGAGTTAGTAATTTGAGGTGATGAAAACTGCCAGGAGCTCTTACATTATAAATTCAGCCTAACTTAAAGTCTCCAAGGAGACTCTTTCATCAAGGTCAACTATTAAAGAGAAGAATATAGGTCCAGTTTAAGTAAAATCATCACCACTTTTTTCTTATTGATTCCCACCCCCCCACTGGTAGATGGCGTTACCAAGTCATGAGGACTGAGTATCCCTTTCTTTAGGAGTGACCACATTGACCAGTGTTATAAACTGTAGGTTCCATACTCCAAAACATATGTTGATATTCCCAATCTACTTCTGAGGCTGAGTTTCTCCACATTTTGTGAGCTGTAAAGAGGGAGATGGAAAAGTCTGTAGGAGGTTCTATTTTGAATCTAACATGATGATCCCTGACAATTACAATATAATTGTAAAGAGATTGCTGAGTGAACAGGACTGGGGTAACTCAGTTTGTCTCATATGAAGCATACATTCCTCATATGAAGGAGGAAGCAAAGAGCGGGCAAGGAAAACATTTTGTTTTCCTAAGTTTAAATCAAGAGTCTAATTTTAGCAGTGACTGTTCACTTAGTCAAAACACAGTCAACTATTCTCCTTTGGATCACTGATTATTGCCAGGCAACAGCTGCCATCGAGTTGTTCTTTCATATTCATGTGAAATGTGTTGGAGATCTTAGACCTTACTAGCTTGGCAAAAGTTATAAATGCCATCATTTATTTAGCATGTTAAGATTTAGTATTTGCGGAGAAGGAACTCAGCCAAAGGTAGTTTAGCAGTTCTGTGATAAGGTAGCATGGCAAAGATTGTTATGCTCTGTCCCTGCAGTAATCTCCGTGGTGAAGTTCTTTTGTCTAAGGCTATTGGAAACAATACATTTCCTTAAAAGCTGGAAGAAATTCTATCAATGAAGTACACATGTGTATATACACACATTTAAATGGTTTTTAACATTAATGTGCACGTTACAAAATAGATAAACATGCAACAGATAAAATGGAAGGAATTTTTAAGTAAGAGCTCTGTCCACTGCAAACTGTAGCAAAGGATTTTTTTTTTCATTGAGGGACAGCAAATACTTTCGAGTTTTATTTATTTGTTTCTATGCTTTGTTTCATTCATGTTTTCACAGGAGAGTAACTGAATGCCAGCCCTCAAAACTGTTGACTTTTTCTCTTCTCTCTAAATAATGCAATGCTCCATAGCACCTTTGCAGTTTAAAGACGGAAAGTAACTGTAAACTACACCGTCATTTCAGTGCCAGGCCTCTCTTAGAGCATGAATGCTTTCAGCAGTGCCATGTGATTTGCATGGATGAGCACTAGAATGATGAATAGCATCCTTTTTTCCTGATAGTTGCTAAGTCTGTGCTTTCAAGACCTTGAGGCTTCAGAAGGCGCAGGAGTTCATTACCAGCACCTTCCCTAGCTTGCTCTATTTCTTCTCAGCTGGTCGATGGAGGCTGGTGCAAGCTACCTCTATATTGTAGCAAAAGTAAATCTGTCTCAGTTATGCACATACATGGTGTTTTCCTTCCTGCCCTGTCAGTAGCTTGGTCTTCGCAATGCACTGATAGGTTTCTCATTCTGTTTGAACCATAGGTATAGTGAGATTGTATTTGCCTTTGGAAGGTCATATAACTGTACCCTGTAGATCTCTCAGACTGAGTGTAGCATCAGAGACAAATAACTATTGTCTGTCTGTTGACTGCTCTTACCACAATGTTGAGAGAGAAACAGCAAAGCATCCCAGTACTCTCAGCCTGTGGAAAGCCCTGACTTGAAATGCATCAACCCTTGCTTTACAGAAGCTTTACTTAGAGCAGTTTTCTCACAGCTTTTAAACCTCTTCATGTTGATTAATCATTTTCATGTCCTGACTCATTCAGTCTTAAGGAAATAGCTTCAGGTCCTGGACATGTTGCATTATAGATCAGGCAGGCTGGGTAATAAATAGGCTTGTTGTTGATGTGTGGAGGAATGGAAGCACTGCCAGAAGTGTCGAAGCATGCTGGGCTGGGATGTTGGCAGACTGTTGCCAGGGGCTGCTGTGGATCAGCCATGTATTCAGGATGCTAATTGAAAAGTCTTTTTATATGTATTATGAAATGTATGTTTGTTTTCACAATTTTCAGGCCCTGCAAGGTGTATTCATTAATAGGTTACTCCATTTATTTTTTCTGTAGTAAAAGGTAGATAATGTACAAATTCTGTAGCTACGCTACCTCAGGCTGTGATTTTCATCACAATTCATAAATTAAGTAAGGCTGAGTCTGGACAGTAAATGGATGGGCAAATGCTCCCCTGGGAAGGGTGAGTGTGTGGGTAACAAGCCTGTACTCCAGGAGCTTTTGCTGGAAGTTTGGTTAGAGGCATTCTTCCCTATGAGTCTGCTCTGAGCCTGTATCATGGAATAAAAGATTACTGTTGGAAAGGGTATATGATCAGTGAGATGCAAACCCATGGTTTCAACATCTTTTGCTCTCCAAAACACTGTGGTTTTCTTGCATGGAGACCTTAATGTTCCAGGTAAATTCTGAAAGAGCATCTCTGTTTTCCTCCCTAAAATAATCTTCAAAATAGGCAGAAAGATTTTTGCTTTCCCTTCATATCTGTTGCACTGTATTGTAGTTTAACAACTCAGAGTGATGCATGAAGTTCAGCAGCACTATAAATAATTTCTTGACAGTGTACACTACTTGATACAGCATAACGCATCTTGTCAGTATATGAGAAATTATACAATAGATTTGATATGGTCTTTGGATACTTTTGAATGTACTTAACCTTAGCATTTGAATCTTCAGTAAGATCTCTCAGTGTGTATCTAAAAATATGAATAAGCTAATACATGAGAGATCATAAGAGAAGCACTTCTTCTGGACTTAGAAGATGGTAGCTCCAGCATGGCCAAATCAAAGGGGAGGTGGGGGAACAGTGATTTTCTTTCCTTCTTTCTGATGTGGCTGTGTTACGGGTTATTTTACTGGACTGAGAAATAGGCAGTTGGATTGGATTTCCTTTTGTCTTGCTTCTGGTCTTTAGTTAACACTCAGTTGAAATAAGGACTGTGTCAAAAATGCCTCTGTTCTTATCTTAGAAGCGTCTGTCATGTGTAACTTCTGTCACTATCAAATGCAAGGGAATTAACATTTTAAATCACTGGAGGGGGGGGGAGTGGGGTGAGGAGGAGGGGGAGCAGTCGAGCTGTGATACAACTCTTTTATGTGCTCAACCTCTCTTTTTATGCACTGTCCATGTCTTGTTTCTTTTCAAAAATGAAGTCCCAAGTGTGATTAAAAACAAATCAGAAAACAAATTAATGAGCCCATAGGGTGTGGCCTAGTATGTGTTGTTTTATCAATAGATGATCTGGCTTCAGGGAACAGGTATTTAATTATCTGCCTTGTTGAAAGGGGCAAGAATTATATTAAGAGGGCACTGCAAGGAATAACATTCCTTATGGGAATTCCTATGGGAAAATACCTTATGGGGGAAACCCCCCAGATTTATCATTTTAGAATGCAACAAGACAGACTAGAAGAAATGCTAGTTGGCTTGCATCTATTGCAGAGACAAACTTACTGTGAAAACGAAAACATCTGCATAAATTCTTAATATAACAACTGCATATACACTGTAGCAAAGGATAACAAAATTCAGGAGCAGAAAAAATATTGAGTTTGTACAGGATGACCTTCTATTTTAGTACAGAAAACAAACCTCTGAAACCAGATCTAGTAAAAACACCCTTTTTAATATTTTTTTTATGCATGCATATGTTTGTATTATTTTTGTGGTTTTTTTTTTTTTTTTTTTTAGTTCTTTTTAGTATTGGTTACAAAGGAAACACAGGCCAATATCTGTATTGGAGTCTGCTACAGATTGTCTTTGCTTGTCTCTTTATCACTTTTGCTATATAGAGAGCTAATAATACCTAGCACATATAAATTATTTGATACAAATGGAGGTCAAAGTTGATGGATACAAATAAATGGCCCCCAAGCACTAATTAAAATCTCCTTGCCATGGTGTGTAAATTTCATTCTGAAATGAAAAGAGGTAATTAATGTTGCAGGTCTGCTCACTGGGCTCAGCAATGAGACAAATCTACTAGAAATTAAGGAAGCGAGTGGCAAAAGTACTGCTGAGCTCTAACTTGGCCAGCAGATTGTCCCCCCTTTTCCACCACAGCAGAGCCAGCGCAGCTCTGTGGGGCTCCCTGCAAGCAGGTGAGATCCTTTTTCATTTGGGGAGCTGTTGAAGTCCTGCTCTGAGAAGCACCAGCAGTGGGTCACAAAGGTCTTGTCTTGAGAACTCTACTTCAAGGGGGAAAGCAACAATTGTTAGGAGGTTTCATTTGAAAGAGTGTGAAGCTGCCATGCCTGTGCTGCTTGGCAATAAGGGGCTGTATGCCTGTCTGATGTGTGAGAGGCAATTGGAAATCAAAGAGCTGAAGAGCCTGAAGGAACAACTGAATATTCATTCTAAATGACAGTGGCCAGCTGCCAAACTTTGCAAGGTGAAACAAGCTTTTAGTAGTGTTCTAAATTAAGAGTAGACCAAATATGTCTGTTTAATACAAAGGGTGGTTAACTGTGCTGTCCTGTCTTGTGATTCCCCTCAGGTCTCATGAGCTGAGCAGGTTTAGTCCAATAATATTTGGACTCTCATGGATCTGTTAATATGAGGAAAGCTTTGTAAGACAGGGTAGAGATGGAACAGAATGTTGCGTGGATGTTACTAGGATTTCCTTCTCTTGGAAGAGCTTCTTCTGTCCTGTAATTTGGATAAATTTAGAATGGTATTTCTCATGAATTACAATAATTAAAGATCTGAAGTAACTCTTTCAATGAGTCAATCTCCTGCCCCCAGATTCCCCATTGCAGTTTTACTGGGTGTCCCACTCTTTTTTAGTCTCTTCCCTAAACGCTTCCTATACTACTGCTACCTGCCCATGCTGAGGACAAGCATTTGAGAATGTGCAAAGCAATAAATAACATAAAGGACACCATATAATGAAGCCACTCTAGTTCTGCGAGAAGGTGTGGTCTGTGAGCAGAAATTGAGGGGGTGGCACTTACCATTGCTGTCCTGAAAATAAGCAGTGTGTGTGTGCTTCTTGCTGGCATGGGTGGCAGCAACGAGACTGGAATACCACCTTATTGTCATTGGCTTGTTGGAAAAGAACTGTCAAATTTGATGAATCCTCAGTTATATTATTACTGCTAGAACTAAAGGTATGAGCAGATCAGAATTTTTAGAGTAAAAATATTTTAGACATTTTTTCCTATGTGAACTTGAACAGATTCATTAAAATACTTAGTTTTATGAGGTTTTGTAATTTTATTTTTTTCTTGCTTTCTTTTTTTTTTTTTTTAAACATCAGGCTTTTCCCTTGCACTGGGCTCCTCTCACCTCTGGCCCCCTCCTTCTTGAAAATAAGCATCTTTTAGGTCACACACTTGAAAATTCAACAAGAGAAAAGTACCATCATTTATTAATGGTTTATACTTAATAATATATATTTTTTTTGTTCTCCAATAATGAACATATATTCCTTTTTTATTAGGATTTTTTTTTTTTAATTGAAGAGATTTGCATCAAACTATCTAGTATATCCAGCAGGTGGCAGAATAACTTCACTGGAAGTTGGTTTCTTGGCATGCTCCACTTTCTCAATTAACTTTGAGAGAAAACCAGATGGATCTATGTGAGACGTGACCAATTGCTACTCTAGGTAGTAGACTACTACTAAGTTTTCTTCGATTTTTAATGTAATTGTTTGCTTGTTACTGCCACAGAATAATAAAATGCTTATTAAGGAAGTTTCTGAAGAGTTTGTAGGTGGTGCCTTGCTGCTGCAGAACAGGCACTTGTATTAGCCACCAGCTGAAGTGTGGCAAATGGTATTTTTAGTGGAAGTTCATCTATGAAAATACTACATACATATAATCCTTTCCTTACAGAGACAAGCATTTATGTAAGCAGTGCCATGAAATGTAGAAGAGCGGTTTTGCCATCATCTTTGAAGAAATAACTCCCTGGGAATTTAATAGTAAATCTTGACTAGAATTTTTCAACAAAGATGAAAGACTGCATGAAAGATGTATCTTGAGGGTTGGGGAATGGGGAGGGCGCAGCTGTGGATTGAATTTGATGTCTTGTGGTCTGTTCAGCAGCTCCTTGCCTTTCTCTTCTGCATCTCCCTGGGAAAAGTTATAATGTTCAAAGTCATTAACAGCTCCAAACAGTACCACTAAAAATAAATAAGACAAATAGCCTACTAGGTAACAGATTCCTTAACTTGTCTCAAACTTATGATAGTTTGAAGTATACCTTGGGCTATAGCCAGTTTTGTCATGGCTGGCTGCTCTAGAAGTTTAAAAACTACTAGGACCAGAAACAATGTATGCAGCTGTCATGGGTTTCCCCTATTTTGTAGCAAGGGAAAAGAGCCTAACACGAGGGCAATTGCAGTTTTTGTTCTTTAAAGGCCTGGGATCATAGTAGTGGTGGGATATTATCCTTTTAGTTTTAGTCCTGACGTGACCTCTGCATTAGGGCAGAATCTTTCACCCTGTGATTCTGCAAACATTGTGCACATGCAGTAACATGATGTGAATGCTGAAAGGAGTCATCCCTTCCTCCCTCCATCCAGACTGGGGAACTACGTCAGTTCTTTGGTCCAGTTTGGTCTATGACCACACAGACATTTTCATGAATGGAACAGGCAGCAGTCCAGATGCCAATTAGAGACAGGGGAGTGGTTCTTCTCATTTTATTGTCATCTTACACCATTTAAGCTACAGTCTCTTACAGTGATTGTTTGGTGTAGAAAAGATACTAGAAATCATAAAGATTAGATTTGTGGGTTTTTTCTATAATGGATACCTATAAAGATGTCCCCAAGGGAACACAGGAACAGTAGTTGTGCCAATAGTGTTTTCTTGTTTTGGAAATGTGTCTAAAATGCTTTCACAGAAAAATTACTTCCTATTCAGATGTTGTTTGCTATTATCTGCAGTGGCTGGAAATGGCCTATATACACAAATGGCAAAACCTCAAATGCTAATGCAGTTATCTCAAACTTACACAAATGATCTTTACAATAATCCACTGCATGTATTTCAATGTAAGATGTTCGCGTGTAGTAATACACTACACAAATCAAAGAAAAACAGTTAACTCCCAGATACCTGGCATCTCATATCTTGGCCTGATTGACATCACATTGTACATTTTTTAAGGAGTTCATCCACTTAAATGTGAGCTTTGCCAGAAATTTTAGCTGTGTTCCAGGCGATCCTCTTGATGCATTTCTCTTTAACTTACCACTCCAGTATCTTTTTGATCCCCTTGTTCCAGGAAATGCCTCATCTCTATTATTTTAAAATAGCTGTGGGATCAGGATAAGTATTTGTGTAAGGTTTTTTTCATTGAGAACTTAACAAGATCATATTGTTTCTCTAAGTGGTCCTTGTCCCCTTTCTCTTTCTTCTTCCCAGCAGATTCTTTGTTTACTTGCCTTAGACATGCTTCAGGAATTTGTTTGGTTTCATGTCTTTATTTGCTTTCCCAATTTCATCATAGCTGTCTAAATTTCATTCTTACATATTGACTGCTGTAGTTTATTTTCATCTCTATCAGCTGTATTAGGCTGACTGTTCATTTTCTAAGGTCTAGTTATGTATTGAAAAACACATTTAAATCTTTCACTATTTATTATTAGCACCTATATCTGTAAAAAATGTAAGCTTTTAAATTTACTTTTGTGCAGGCTGCCCAGAGAGGCGGTGAAGTCTCCTTCTCTGCAGGCTTTCAAAACCCACCTGGATGTATTTCTGTGAGGACTACCCTAAGTGATCCTGCTTTGGCAGAGAGGTTGGACCCAATGATCTCTTGAGGTCCCTTCCAACCTCTAATGTACTGTGATACTGTGATAGTTACTCACTTGTATACATCCTAAACAGTTCAGTGCTGACCCTCGATTACAGTTTGTAAAGGAAGCAATTAAAAAGAATAATCTTAATTACCTGTGATGGTATTAGTTTTGGTATTATTAGCCTCAACTTTGTACAATTACTTTTTTTTTTCAATATGCATATTAAAATGCTTGCTTGAAACTTGCTTTGAAACCCCTATGCTTCTGTGATCTCAGCCTGTCTTCTTCCAGTTCAGCTATAATTTCTATTTCTTCTGGAAGAACTTACTTTAATGATGGTGTGCAATTTGGTAGTGCAGTAGCCAGGCTAGTTGCAGCTTACACTTAGAAGATCATGCAGCCTCTACCTCATTTGGCATTTTGTCTTTTATAACCCTTTTACATTACAGCATTAAGTAGAATATTATGAATATTGCCAAATTTTTTTCCATTAACATCTGATTGAATTCTTTGGCCTTTACTCAGGAAAGCACTTAAATGTATTTTAATTAGTGTTTTAAGTCGATACTTGAGTACAAGCTTAAGTGTTGCTTTGAGTAGGAATACTTTTTCAGATTGTTCTTTGGTTTTATCTCTTTTCCTTATGATACTGTGTTTTCCAGAAACAGGTGTGAATGTTGTACTATTAACTGTTTCTGGGCCTGACATTTTTTTACCATCTCTGATGAGCCTAGAAGAGATTGTTTTAACAGCATGTTGTTAGACACTTTCTTTACAGTCCTCTGCTGCTGTCAGTGAACATCATAACCTTCTCTTTCAAAAGTAATGTTTCTGAAGGGAGGTAGCCTTTGTCTGGTTATTATTTGCAGGGATATGCAAATAATGTACTGACTTACCAGCTGTGATTAAGCCTATGTTAAAAGGATGTGTCCAGTGCTGGTTGTGTGTTCTGAGATGTTTTATCTTTGTTTCAATAGTGTTTATGAAAGGACATGTAGTCAAAATAAGTGATAGGAGACAAAGACCATAAAGGCCAAAATGACAGTGCCAGCACGTATGCGTGCAAAAGTGCAGTGTTCATCTGGGAGGAGGAAATGGAAAGGAAGATGAATCCCTTTTCAAACTTAGTTTATTTATTACTATTCACTGATCCATGGTTATCCTGTCAATGTTTAGCTTAGTTTGATCTAGAGATGCATAAGTACTTGTTAAAATCAGAATACCTTTGTAGTTTTGCCTATCAGCTTGTTCCAGTATAGTTGGTGTTCAGTCTGAGGTGGGTGAAATGCAGCTGGGAGGGGAGATGTACAAAATTTCCGCAGGGATGTGATTTATCTGGGTGAAGTGGAACCTGCCTATCTTTGTAAAACATTGAACATAGACTGTAACAGCATATACAACCCTGTCTTGGTTTTTTGTCAGTCTGCAGTTGCTTTTTGAAGCTGTTCGACACTGAGTAGTGTCAACGGGCCTCTAACAGCAAATTATTTTGGAGATTGCTCAAAAAACTATAAAAGCTACAAAAGTTCCATGTAAGCTGTCATTATCTTCGAGTGATGAGTAAAACAAACAAACAAAAAATGTAGAAGTCATTCTTTAATCAGAGCCATCATTCTTCCATTTCATTATGTGAAAAGACTATTTTAAAAAGTTGGTTTTGAAGGTTTAAATAAGAGAATACTGTGTTCTGCCTAGTCTTTTTGGTAAATGAATATGTTCTTCTCAAAAAATACTTCTCATCCTACGTAGCCATATAGTCTGAAATTTCATGCTGGTAAACTACAGACTGAATAATTTAGGTCAGTCTGTCTCAGAACTTCTGATTCTGCAAATTCTCTTACTTTGAATTTTAAAGTAATCAGTTAAAATCATCTTCCTTCATCACATTTTCTACTTTCTAACAGATTTTTCTATAGTTTCCTATTTTCTTTCTAGAAAAGAGAAAGTAACAGCAGACCTGGGCTTTGCGCTTTCTAAATCTCAAGTATTTTAGATCAGTGGGCACATTGTAAAGACCTTTTGTTTCAATCCTCTGGATCTGATTTGAGTTCCATGTTCAAATGAAATTAGAAAGCTTAGTAGAAAGCCTCCGCAGAGCTGAGAGGTTTTGCTTTGTGTTATGTAAAGGTTTCAGGTTGTTTTGGGGGGAAACGCGTGTGCGGTTCCTCCAATTCTAGCACTTCAGGCTTTACTTTGCCACAAGTATTTGGGGTGATGTGCTTCTGTCTTCCATTTTGTATTCTGAAAGACAGATAGGAGTCTTTTTCTGTCTTGTGATGCATTCTGAGGAAGGGAGTGCATGTGGGTGGACATTAGGAAATTATGTATTTGTAGCTCTTATAATTCCCTGCAAAATTCCCAATCAGAATCAGACAGTGAATGCCTGCAGTTGCTGTTTCTGTTAAGCATTCTTCGGATCTTTTTGCTGCCTTTTATTGTAGTTTATTAAGACTTGTCAGATACCGATGTCCGTTAATGCTAGCAAGGTCTCCCAAACTCCTGTCTCCATATTCGGGTGTGTAAAATGCATGGAGTAATTCCTGTTTCTCTTTTTTGTGATTCAGGCTCCGAACGCAGCATTTTGAGAGAATCTGCTGAAAAATACCATAAAAGGGCACCTTTAAATCATGTTCATGGGGTTTTTTTTTGTCTTGAGAAGCTCTCATATATATGTCTATGTGTGTTTGTTATGGTGTCTCATATGTATGATTTGAATAAAAGTTTTTATGAATATATGGCTTACATGTAATTATTCCCATCTTGCATTCCTCAGTGGTATTAGGATGTTAATATTATTGAGTACTTAGTCTGAAGGTAGTTTCTGCTTCAGTTAACACTGTCTCCATTTTTTTGTACAGACAGTTTTAGATGCAGGAAAAGAAAGCAACTGTCCAGGAAAGCAGAGTGACAGCGAAACATTTCCAGTAATGGACAAACATAACTTTGATGCATTCTTTAGCCTAAGTCTAAATGTGATGCCCTGTTTTGAAGGGAAAGATGGAAGGAATAGTTGTGCTGGCATGGAGCTGAGTTGCATTGCCCTTCTCCAGCTGTTGCGCCGCAAGGCAGGTGTTTTGAGTTCTGGCTTGGCCTGGGACAGAGGAGGTGGAAGGGTAGTGATCTGAAGTAACATGCCTGTACAAGCTTTCTGACATGATCCAGATCTGGGGCAAAAAGCTCCGAGCCTATACATATGGCATGTACATGTGTATGTGTGCAACTGTGGTTGTAGGCTTCAAAATTGAACTCTTGGTAAATTTAATTTGTATGCAAACAGACCCATCACTGTTAGTTAATTTTTTCCACATTCATGTTACAAATTCTCAAGATTTCATTATGAATCTCACAGTAGTGGTTGTCAGGTTTTTCATGTTCTCCTGTTATTGTAATTACTTGAATCTTATAGTAGCTTAAAAAACTCTAACTTTCAAGATTAGAGAGAGTCTAAATGCTTATGACACAAAACAGAAAGCAAATAAGAATATAGTCCTATATAGCACCTTCATCTTCTCAAAGTGCTGTGATTATTAAGGAGAATGAATAATGGACATTGTTTGGCAGGGTGGAGCTGCTCACAGCTGACACAGTGTGTCAGCTTGCTGACACACCAGCAAGGTGACATTGACAGCTATTCATATCTAGATTATGTTACCACCTGAACCCAATGCCATCCCCACAAAACATCAGAAATGTTTCACAAAATCTTGTAGCTTAGTACTGTCTGTGGACTTTGGGCACCTGTGATCTTTTTCAGGTACTGTTGAGTAGACAGACTTGAAACCATAAGGTTCAAGCCTTTTCTCAAATTGAGAAGCATGATCTTTGGATTTACATTTCTTTTTGAGGCTGGCTCTTGCTGTTTGTAATCAGAATAGAAGCTGTGACAAAATAATGGTAGATCTTTCAAGATACTTAACAATTTGTAGTGCTGAGAGGCATGGCCTCTCCTGTGGTAAGAATGACTCTTCTATTTACAGCTTTGTTCCTTGAAGTATGGTGAAACTTAAGGAACTTTCTTTCCCTCCAAAGCAACAATTTCAGGGGTCTGTGCCCTGCCATGTTCTAGATGTGCCAATTCTGTTCCTCCCATTTAAATTTGTTCTTGGTATTCCAGTTTGCATTCCTGCAGGAAGTTTTGTATTTGTGACTCATAAATTATGCCTTTTCTGTAGTTATTCATGCCTCTTCCTCTTTCTGTTTCAAACTCTGGTGCAGGCTCAGCTCTTAGTGAAGTCATTGCAGCCACAGTTTTCTCTGTGACAATTGCTTTCTTGTTCAGAAGCCTAGAAAACCTGTTGAGATGGTGTTTGAACTGAAATCTAGGAAATCTTTCATATTTTCTCCAGCCTGTTTAAAAGGTCAACTTTTCTATCTGCGATAGAATTTCTTATTTCAGCATTCAACTGCTTCTTTTTCCTGTGTCTTTCTCTCACCCTGTGCTTTTGCAGATGGGAGAAAATATTTTTTTTCATGTTGCTAATACCAATATATCCAGCTACTTGCTGAGCTTTGTATTTTAAATGTAGTGCAGGGTCTGCATCATAGGTGTTACTTGCCTTTTACTGGCACAAGAAAGATCTGAGTTATCCACTTCAGAAAATAAATTAGTACAGGCCTGATTTGAAGCCATGCTGCTTTGCTGGTATTTTGTTGTCTTTGCTGCTCTGGAACTGTTCATTACTCTCTGCTTTATAAAATAGCTCTTTAATACACTCAATAAGCTCAAAAGAGACCAAAAATTGTTCACAAGGACAGAGTCCCAGCTAACATTCAAATAATAAGCAGGCATCTACTTGTTTCTTTCCTTCTGCTTTAAACACAGTGCTAATGCTTTACAGAATGTTGTATAACATTCCAAAAGTTTTGCCACCAGTAATTTTTCAGGTTTACTCTTACCAAAGTTGATTCAAACCAGTAACATTTTTAGTCCATTACCCAACTCAAGCAAAGGGGAAGGATTTGGGGGATTTTTTGGGGTTTTTTTGGGGTTTGGTTTTTTTTTTTTTTTTTTTTTTGTTTTTTTTGGTTGTTTTTTTTTTTTTAGGTTTTGTTCTTTTTTTTTAATTAAAAGAAATTTTAAAAAAATAGGAAAGAAATAAAAAAGACCCATGGATTTTCTGGGGGGAGTTTTTGAGACATTTGTTACAAGACCTACAAACTCATACATTTAGTGGTCAACTCTTACTGCTAAATGGAGTCTAGACATTGCCCAGATGTACCATCGGAAGACTCTTAGAATACTTGGTGGTTTTAATCACCCTTCATGCAGTGAGTTCGAAGTATTAGGAAAGCAAAATACTGAGTCTCACAACACTGTTACACGGTAGGCATTATGCCTACTTTGAAAATGGGGCACAAAAGAATTTATTATATCAGTAAGTAGTCGCAGCTACTTTAGCATCCGAACTAGGATTACAAAACATGCGACTGGATTTCTGCTCCTTCCTGTTCTCTCTTGGAAATTAATTGAGGTGAAGAGTTAATGGTAAAAGAAAAATTCTGAACTTACTTTTTTCTGCAAATGTGTTTAGGAACAAAAGGATGAAAGTGGAAAAAGATAAGTCTGAGATCGTGTTTTGCTTTGATGTAACTCCTTTATGGTCATTAAAAGCAGACCTACATTAAATCTTCCTCAGTCTAGAATAAAAACTGAGCAATATTAATAAAATTTAAAATTAAATGAAAACTTGTCTTGTCATGGGTAGTTTCTATACTGGAGCAGATATCCAGTGTTCTGGAGGAGGAGACAAGTCTAAGAGTTAGCTGGAGTATAAGTCATCCATTATATGATACTCATTTTTTACATGGAATTTTAAGGCATTATACAACAGACAAGATTATTAAAAAAAAAGGAACAGAGGAACAAATTACTGTAAAACAAGCAATAACCAGTTATCCCTAATTTGACCCTAAAGACTAGCCAATAGCAAAAGAATTTTATTGTATTAATATCACCCCTGCTGAAAAGGTTTTTCTAGTTGATACATGTTTTGATGACTGTAGGAATCAGACAACATAACTAAAAGGATGTATACCATAACTGCCATTCTGCCTACGGAAGCTGTACGTCTCTGTGCCCCATGGTGTGCATTGCTACTGCACCATGCTTTGATGTCTAAGCATCTTGCTCTGAATTATTTTTATCTTTCTTTTAGGAACTCTGCAAATGCATTCTATCCTTCTCTGCTGAAGTCTGCTGGGTCACTCTTCCATCTGCACCATGGCAATCCCAGTGTGTAGCATACAATGCTCCTACCATCCTGCCCCACGGTTAGATCTGGAGGTGGATTTCTAGACTGACCTGAACCAGCTTGTTGCTTTTTCATTCCTGATTTACCACAGTATTGGCTCACACACCTCAATCCTATCCAGAAACACTTTTCTACTCTAGCCCTGGTTCTGCATGAGTTTGTCCATGTATCTTACTCCTCAGTGGAAGATGCTATTCCAGCCATGGGGCTGCAGAAAGCCTACTGGCACACATCTGTTCTCTTGACTAAAGCATTATTTGCTTCTTTGCAGCTTTTCTCTAAATTAATGAAATTCATTCCTAGCATTACTGTCTTTGCAGGTATTACTGAATTCCACAGTGGAGATTTGTTTGTGGTTCTTGAGAAGGACTTCGGATGAAGCAGTTATAGTTAAGTCCAAGGAAAATGTCTGATCCTCTAAATTTTAATAGCAAGTCTAGGAGATGATACAAACAAATTGATAACTATACTGAAAATTAATCTAGAGCTGCTACAAAAGTTTAGTTTGTCCTGAAGAAATTAGTATATAATTTACATAAAGTTTTTACATAAAATATTTACATAAAACCTGAAGTATCTAAACTAAAGAAGTGTAGTGCTGGCAGACCTGATGTCATTTCTGGTGGAAATGTGGAGCTGTTCTCAGTGATCCCCAACTTCCCAAGCAAATTTTAAAAAGAAAAGGAATGGTTTTTGGTTAGCACTGATCTGCTTGTGCAGGAATTTCATTGTTATCTGTTTCCTAGTTTGATTTGTCTTAGTATTAGAAAAAGGTTTGCCAAAACAACCCTGCAGGACTGATTGACCCAGTGCTGCCTTGTGCATCTATTTCAACAACAGCCTTGAGAACAGGGTTGTTATCCCAAGAGGTGAGAAATGAGCTTGAGTATAGTTGCTTGTGTCCATGATTTTGTTTGGACAATCTCAAATACTATTTTTCTGTATTCAGTAAAGCCAGAAGGGGATGTGTCATTCTGTGGTCTCAGCGCAAAAATAACGTGTCGGCTTTTTTTAGTTCATTTTCCATCTTGAGTCCTCACTTGCAAAAAGATTTCTAATGATTCATATTTCCAAGGAAAGAGCATTCCAATTTAAGTGAGTTAGGCAGGTAAAAAAAGTATCATTTTAAAATGTAACATAAATGCCTGTTTTATTGGGGAAATACTGCCTAACTATATTTCCTAACAAAAGGATTTAGAATAAATAAGAACCAGATGCCAAGACAATGCCACTGAAATTCCAGAATATTTTGAGCCACAAGATCGTTTTTCCTCCCACAAATACTGAAGAGCAGAGCTATGGCTGGTTTATGTCCCCTCCCCTTTTCTTTCCCAAGTAACATCAGAGCAGGCATATTTGGAAAACAATCATGTACACACATGTTGTCTGGTTTGGTTTTTTTTTTTTCTTTTGTTGTGGACTATTTATCTGTAACTTGTAGACAAATTTTTTTAATGTGCTTTTGTGGAAGGAGCACTTAGCATCATTTAACTGCTGATTGTCAAGGCTTCTCAAAAAGCTATAGCAGTTTTCATAAACTGCTAATAAAACTTAGTAACACAATGCACCATCATGCATAGGATGCTTTTTTTCCTTAAATTGTTTCAGAATATCTTAGTTTATAAAAATGTATTGAACACTGTAAGTGGAAGGATGCTAGAATTTAAATCATTTACCATCTAACTTTGCTGATTTGGGAGACAGGAAAAATATAGCCAAGCAATTTTCCTTTGCATAAAAGTATTGCACTGTATTAGAGATGTGTCGATTGAGATGGGGATCAAAACCATTAGACTAAGGTATTGCTTTATTACACCACCAGATGCGAAGGGGTCGCCCTTCAATTTTGTATCAACCCAAAAGTGGTACCAATGTGCTTTATACACTTAGAGCTTATGCATATTCATTAAATTTCTGGGAAATGGAGTCATTTAAATAGATAAAGTCCTTTTACTTCTTGTTGATGTCAGCTTCCTTAGCGTGTGAATCTTTATCTTGGCCCCTTTGAAGTTTTGGGTCACTATTTTGCAGCTGTCTTTATCTTTTTGCAGCTCAGGGCCTCATCATTATTTGTGTCTAGAAGCTAATCTCTCTTAGCTGTTGGGGAAGTTTTCTAACAGGCAAAAATTCTAACAGAAAGAAAACATCTCATGAAAAACAACCAATGCATTTCCCCACTTTATGATATAACACAAATCTCAAGAGCTAGATGGTAAAATCTTACATCTTTTAATATAATTGTTTATCTATTAAAACAGTCACTGGTACAGCAGAAAAATACTACCCAGCATTCGACTGGTGTGCATAGCTGTACATCATTGTATATTTCTGTTGCATTTTAAGAAGGGCTGAAGCTACTGATGGGTTTGAAATATTAGAAATATTTCTGGTAGAAATCAGTTACTGGCTAAGTTGCAGGTTAGACTGCAAAGGGTGCAAATGCAATTCAGTGTATGAAAATTACTTTAATACATAACTAGTAGTACATATAATTCACAGCTGTGGATTTTCACTTGTTCTTTCATACATTTCTGAGCCCCAGATCACAGGGAAGTGAAAACTCATGGTGACTTGAGAGGCCATTTGTTTCAGTATCTGGGAGTTTTGTTTTCTGGGATATTTTGCTCTGTTTTATAGCCACTACAGCTACAGAGGATGGTAACTGATTTTCTTTGTGAGAATACCTTGAAATCACCGGAGGCATAGTGTCCACTAAATGGGCCTTAGCTGCAGTAAATAGCACTGTCAATACCTAGTTTGTTCCTGTTCTCTAAATAGTATTCTCGCTTTGTGAAAATTAATTGGTAAATAGTATTGGTAAAAATCGAGGGCCACAAAAACGATCTGAGGGCTAGAACACTTCTCATGAAGAAAAGCTGAAAGTTGGGGTTCAACCTGGGGAGGAGAAGGCTCTATGGACACCTTATTTCAGTACTTAACAGAAGCTTGTAAGAAAGGTAGAGACAATCTATTTAACAGGGCCTGATGCAACAGGGCAAGGGGTAATGCTCTTAAACTAAAAGAGAGGAAATTTAGACTCAATATAAGGAAGAAAATGTTTATGATGAGTGTGGTGAAATGCTGAAACAGGTTGTCCAGAGAGGAGGTAGAAATCCCATCCCTGGAAACATTCAAGGTCAAGTTGGATGAGGCTCTGAGCAATCTGATCTCATTAAAGATGTCCCTGCTCACTGCAGGAGGTTGAGTCTAGATGACCTTTAAAGGTTCCTTCAGACCCAAACCATTCCACAATTCTGTGATTTGTTACTAGTTTTATTATCAGGCTTCTATGCAGTATCAGCTATTACCCTAATACTCTACAGACCTGTTAAACTGCCTTGTGCAAATGGAGGGATGGAAGTATATATCTAAATTCCCTGTTACCCTGTACTCACATCTATTGGCTGTTACATATACTGAAATGAAGCTACCTGATTATCTAAGGATAGCCATAGTTCGTATAATGTTCGAAATGTGTTCAGTCGAGGGCAGCAGCTACCATATACAGCAAGAAAAGAAAACTTCTCTAACAAGCATGTGTAAAGCATGCTGTGATCTCTGACATCACTGTAGGCTAGAAAAGATTTGCTTCTGATGCTGATAGAGTATGCTGAGTATAAAACATGAGCCATGTGATGTCATCCAGTGGTGGCGTTCGTACTTCCCACCTGTAAAGGTTAAATGAATAGACAAGAGGGAGCAAATATTTCTGTAGTCACCTCTGCTTAAAAAGTAAACAGAAAGGCTCTGGTGCTGCAGGGCAGGCAAGCAAGTATGGTTTGCAGTGGATTTGAACAGTGAAGTGTTAATGGGATTTCTAACACATCCTAAAACTACTTTCTGCTGCTTCCATGAAGCAATGAGGAACAGCCTGAACTAACACTGTCCTCCCTCTATAAATGTTGGCATAGAATCATGATATGGGATAAGGTGGAGCAGGGGAGAGTGTTTTAAAAACTGTTCAGCAAAGCTGTAAATTACAGTAGCCCATTGAACTGCTCCAGACTGCATCCAAGACCCAGACAGTCTCCTGTGACCCACTGCCTTGAAGGAATTAATTGAAGGAATCTAAGGAGTTAATGACATTGAGTTGTGCCTTATATGCTGTACCTCTCCAGACCTGCATGTGTGTATTACTATAAGCAGTCTTTCTGATAGGCTTATCAAAACATCAAATCAGGTAAAAATGCTGCTACATAATTATTAGCTTGAAATAGGCCATGAGCACTAAATAAGCCTTTATTATGAGCATTAGTTTATTTCATATTCCTATTTAGTTGTTAGGAAAAAAGCCTAAATATAGAATCTATAGAAAAAAATAAATAAACTCCAAGTAAAGGATGAATTGTTAATATATCATTTTCTAGATAGATACTAACTAGATTGTCTTGAGGTGTCCTAGAGTGCTCAGGTGAATATGAGCCCTTTCAACTCTGTTCTTATAGCCAGGGATTAGAACTGGTAGTAAAGATTTATAGTAGTACTAGTTAATTTGCATAGTGTCTGGGCATCTGTATCTACAATAGGACTAACACTACATTTATTCCATTAAGCAGTAGTAAGATTTAATGTCACAGAATTTGTGTAGTTCTGGGTAAATTTTAAATGCTGGTAGATGGGTCTGAACTCAGCAAGTAAAAGGAAGGAGCCTTCAGTCTGCTTTCTGATCGGCTAATAGAAGCTAGTGAGTGACAATAAACTGAACTAGGTTTTTCATTGTGAAAAAAAGTAAGCATCAATTTTGACTTCCTTGCAACTCCATTGAAGAATAAGACATGCACTCATGTCTCCTCTCAGCCTGGAGCATGCCAGGGCAGAATTGAAGTTCTATACTACTTTGCTGGTGTTCCAGATAATCCAGTTTCTTCCCCATCCTTCAAAACCAAACAAATTAAGCAAACCAAAAGCCTTATTGCTGAAAGCAGCACGTGATCTAAGTATGAACTGTCAATTAATAATTTTATTTTATTTATTCTTTTACAAGACAATTTTGCATTTGTCAGAAAAGTCCCTTTTAACTGGTGGTGTTTGCCTCTTTGAGTGTGTGGCAGGTTTTGGCTGTAAAAGTTGCTCATGGATTATGGTGATTTCTGGTGAGGTAGTCCACATTGGCTCAGCCAGTATCAGACCTGTCTCTTACTGTGGCACATGGCTTGCTATTCACAGGAGTAAGCTCAGTGCAGAAAGCCATCATTATGCAGTGGCTGGAGGGAAGGGTAGAGGAGAGGGAAGGTCTTTTGGAAACTAACCCAGAGCTCAGGGCAACTGGCAGGGCATGAAGGCAGGTGGAGATCCCTCTTGGGGAGTGTCTTATGTATGTCTCTACAAACAGGTCTGTGCAGGCTGCTGGATGTGAAGGCCTTCCAGGCACACAAATCTTTCTTGCCAAGCAGCACAGCACCAGGGTGCTGCAGTTTGGATTTTGAAGGTTACGTTTGTGTTGGCTGCATTCCTTATTCAGGGAGGAGGAAAGGCTAAAGACCTCAGGCTATCACTGGGTGGTAGCTATTTCAGCTTGAAGACAAGACATGTAGCTGCTTGAGAACAGCATGCTTTTGTTTTGTTTTGTTTCTTTTTTTTCTTCTAGTGGAAGTTTTATTGTGATTATTTTTAAGCAGTTGGCAGAGATATGAGCAGATGCTTTGCTTCACCAGAAAGCTTATGGAATAGAATTGCATAACTTTGTACTTTTCCTATGCAAAGCAGAATAAATTGGATATAAATATAGTGGTCAGGCTCTGAAAGATTCCTTGGTGTCTTCTGACTCTTATTTATACCCAGTGAAATCTAGTGACTATAAAATGACCTCTGCTGCTATGAATTTTCTCACTGAGGGCAGAAAAAGGAGAAGTTTGGGAAGACATATGATGACAAAGCAGGAGCTGGAAGTCCTGTTCTAAGAGCTCTAGTAAGGTTGCAGCTAGCAGGAATGCATCCTGAGCAACAAGTCTCTTACCTTTTAAAAGGTACTTGTGAGTCTTCCAGAAAATCATTTCTTCCCTGTTTCTATGCTGTTAGGCTGTTTAATCGCCCGTTTTCTTTTCCTGGATGTTATGAAAACAGATACAGCTGAAATTCCTCTGAGGCAAGGCTGACTCTTGTCACTAGATTGCTTGTAGGATTAGGAAGTGTTTCTCCATAGGTTTCCAGTGGTCTGTGTGTATATATCAGTTATTCGAGAATACCAGTGATGTTTGTTGAGATTCTAACAGCTCTAAGCACAGAGGCTGCTTCTTTCCCTTCAGAGTAGCTGCTATGGCCTTGTGTCTGAAAACAGCCATATACTTCCCTCTATCGTGAGCATCACCATTGCAGCCTGCACCTCTGTCAGGTAAAAATGAGGTGGCTGAAACAGGTACTTTTTCTTTCAATGATTTGGATTAGCAACAGTTGTTAAATGTGGGCACTTATCTATTGCTTGTGTCTGCAATGCTTCCTTTGTTAGTGACAGCAATTTTAGTACAATGCATAAAATGGCTTTTAAGTATTTTTGTTAGTTAGGCCTTGATTGAACACCAAAAATGGTGTTTGACTTTGAACATGGGAATGTCATTTATTATAAGGCCTTTTGTTTTGATGGCTGGGCTCTGTAGAGTGCTTGACAATATTTTCAATCTTCACCACAGAAAGAAACCCAAGTTTCTGGGTCCATTGGCTGCTCATCTTAGGAGTACAGGGCACCAGCTGAGACAAGTATTGGATGTGTGTGGTGATTTGCTTGGTTTTGAGATTATAAACTGCTGAGCTTTCTCTTCTGTATTTGGTTTGTATGAGCCAAAAATACTTTCCATTTTCTAAGAATTACGATATGTGTATATATCTGATCTCCTATCATAGTAATAGTTGTGATATAAATGTTTGGTTTGGTCCTGGAGCCCGTAACTGCCTCAGTTATGCAGAGGCTTTTCCCTGGAGACGCTCACTCTTTGGCAAGGTCAGCCCCTGCAGAGCATTGTTGCAGCAGCCAGCTTCAAATGCCCAGTAACTGAGCACTGGAAATTCTCTCTTTAAAACTCTCATTTTGTTTAGGAGCTCTCAGTATTGCAGTTCAGACCTTTTCTGTCTGTAACTACTTGATTTCACTGAAAATGCTCAGTTTTAAGGAAGTTCTTTGTGAAATTTAGGTACAAGCCCTGCAAAGGCCTTTGACAGCTTTTGACAGCAAATTGCTACTGATGTTGAAATAAAACTCCTTGAAGAAACAGCAGTTGAAGAAAAAGCTAATTTGGTGCATAGCTTAGCTGAACATTAGTATGCCTATAACTATGACAGATGGTGGTAATTCAGGGTTCTTCCTTGAGCGGAATGGTGCCAGAGCTGTAACAGGTTCCCAAGGAGAAGGCTGCAGTTCTCACAGCTATTCGAAGCGTGCTGCTTCTCCCCAGTTTTCTCACTGTTCCCTTTTTCTGTTTCCAGGATAGCTATTTGCCCCATCTGGCTTTGTGGTATTGCTTGAAGCACTTTCCTTTTGCTTGTGTCTTGACAATAGTGACTATTGTTTTCCAGCCGTTTCTGCCCACTTGAATGCCTCATTAAAAGCTCTGTACTTTAGGGAAAGGAAGAGGTGCCTTCTCAAGGACCAGCGTGAAGAATGCCTGAGGATCAGTAAAAGTTTTTTCCAGTCTGCTCCAGCATGCTGAGTCATCATCCCAGCTCTGCTGACTGCTACTTGTACTTGGTGCTCTCAAGTGACATTGCTTGAGTACAGTGAAAACCACAAATACATGGACTAATAAGGGTGGAGTAATTTGGGATTATTGCAAGAGTCCCTGTGCTTACTCTTCTAGCTCAACAGGAAACCTTTAATAAGAGTTTTCCTAAATGGTGTTGCATGGAAAATGGGGAATTCTGCTTCGTTCAACAAGCAGGCATTTCATGAGAGAGTGGGATTTTTTTGCCTTTTGGTACATTTCAGAAGACTTTATACCTTTGCTGGTTACTGATTGACAATTCTGTGATGACCTCCCTTTAATTTTGCAATAAACTATTGAGGCTGAGAAAATTACATATTTACTCAACTGGATTTACAAGAATGACAAAGTCAGATTTAGCAGTTTCAGTGTGGTCCTAGGAAGGACAGGAGGAGTACTTGAAAAAATGTACTATATAAATAACCAAACAAAATTAGTTTGCTTATTCTTCTGTGTAAAACACTTTTATTTCATTTCTTAGGCCACCTCTCCCAGGACCTGCAGGGGCTTTCTGCATATACAGGAACTGTGCTATTCCCAACAAATGGGGGTGTGGGGACGTTAAGCACATTAAAATAAGTATTTTAATTTTTTAAAGTACTTCCAGAAAACTGGTATCTGCTGAAATCACATCAGTGGAAAGAGATTCTGTTTTCACAACAACATATAAAGATTTCAAGATTTCAACAGCAATGTAGCTTTCTGGATCAGGCTCAGACGTAGCAATGACCTAGAACATGAGTGATATTTTATTTTCCTTGAGAATTTCTTGTTTGTTTGTGGGTGTGGGTTTTTTTTTTTTTTTTTTTTTTTTTTTTTTTTTTTTTTTTTGTCAGGTATCAGAAAATTTGGAGAAGTGATCAGAAGAGTACTCAGAGTACTCTCTTTTTTTTCCCTTTTTTTTTTTAAGGTGTTTAAAATTAGGAACTTGAATATGTGTTCCCGTTGTCCCCTTGTGTTTTCCTCCATGTTTTTTAACTGTAAGGAAAGGATTATTCATGCTCTTGTAACACTTCTAATTGTTAGAAGTGGTTATTTTACAATCCAAGACTGCTTGGCTGAAGTAAAAATCTTCATAAGGTTGGGTAATTGTGTAGTCAGTCAGTTGTGTGGTATTTTTAGCAGAATTTCCCAGAAATTATTTTGAAATTTGAATCTGAGTTAATTTCTACAGTGTTTGTAATTCTGTCAGCATTAGAAGGCTGAGAACTGTAAATTTTCACTTGTTAAATAGCTGACTTAAACAGTTGTAAGTGAATAGGCTGAAAGGTTAAAAGCAATGGTTCACTGAACTTAATAGGAGACCATGTGGGGCAAGTTTCCAGTGTTACTGAGCAGTCCTTTTTTTTTTTTTTTTTTCCTTCTTTTAGCAGTGGAGGGTGCTTTCCATTTATGCATGGTCACTAGCTGAAGAAGACCTATGCTCATTGTTAATCACGAAAGAGAAACAATAACACAACCTCCTTACCTGTTGCTCATGTCAGGACACAGCTGTGTTGGAGAGGTTTAATGGTTTTTGTGACCCTTGGTGCCTTAGTGGTAATGGAAGTGCTCCTGGTAATGAAAATACTTTGTTTGATTATTTGATTCTGGAAATAAGAGCTCTTCTTAAAATACTGGATATTTTATAAAACACAATGTATTTTAAAATACTGTGTATTTCAATATAAATGGAAGCTATGCCTTGCTGGTAATAATATCCAGTATCTGTCAAAAGGAACCAGGGTACTAAACAGACTAAATCTGATCTGTGCATTGATGGCGGATCTCCAATAAAAAGTTGAGGAAGTGCTATTGCTGTATCAGTGCAAGGCACTCTTTCTAGCAAGTCTGCTCAGACTTGTGACCCCAGCCTGTTTCCAGGTCCTGTTTAGCAGTGAGAGGTGATTTCTTTCAAGCATGGCACCTAGCAGACAAAAGGGAGGTACTGTAATCTTCTTGTTGGTGTTTTGTAAGATATGGCATCCTAAGATCAGAACTAGCATTATACTCTGTGCACACATAAGGAGCAGTGTGTGAGATGCAACTGATTCTGGCCATGCATAAACATGATTACCTGTCAGAAAGTCACACAGGTGCTTCACTCCACACCTCCTTTGTCTGTGTGTATGCTCTCTCCATATAATATTAGGATCAACTATTCTCTCAGAAATCTCTTTGCAACTCTCTGAATACACTGAACCCTTCCAAAGGATAGCACAACAGACTGTAAGCTTGTCTTTCAGGGTGCCAAAGGAGACTCTGGGGGAAAGTTAATCCATTCTTTAGATGTGATGCTGAATTTGTGTGGAATCAACATTTATGGCTTCAGGTTAAATATCTGTAGGACTGGGGACTGCTGAAAACGTGTAGTGCTTTATTTGAATGGCACTGTTCATTGCCAAAATATTCATGACCAAAGTTTCTCTGGGAAGAACGAAAGAAAACTTTGCACTTTCCAGTAAGGATGTGATTTGAAGATACATACATACATGTAGTCAGAGGAGTTCTTTGAGTACCTTAACTTTTTTAGTAGGAACTGAAGCTGAGTAAGTGCCAGCTTTTTTCCTTCTATTAGCAGCCTGTATCTTGTTTGAGCTGGTGAGATTTCTGTGCACTCTGCACATCTGCAATGTGCGGTTCAAACTGCACTACAGTAGGTTCACAAAGGTGGATATTGGTTAGTTGATAATAGAAGTAGCTATATGTGATGGAAGAATTTTGCAGCAAGGAAAGCTGCAGAAGTGTGACATGGAATTTGATGTCAAACTTAATGCTTAGGTAACAGCCTCTTGGCTTCTACTTAGAGGAGATCCAAATCTCTGTGTTGGCTCTGCAGGCCTGCAGAAATGAAGAATAATTTTCAGTTAACTCCAAAATAAGCATTCTATACATGTGGATGACTTCGTCTCAGAGGAAGTGTGCTTATTCAAGATAGTGTTTAAACATATATCTAAGTAAATGTTTAACTGTCAGTGAAGTCATGGAACTAAAAATATGCTTAAATCACATTCTGAGAGCAAGAAAGAGAAGGCCATTTACTTGGGTAGGATTCTGCATTTTTAAAATGACTAAACAGTAAAACTGTGCCTGGGATATTGTTAGTATTGAATAATTATTGAGGGACACATCAGCAACTGAAATCTAAATTCAGAGGCATGGTTTGTGTGAAACGGAAAAGATAAAGAGATTTCCAGTCCTATAGCAAAATATTGTGGGGTTCCTGGTTAAAGAAAAGGTCAAAAAAAGCTGTAAATTCAAAAAAATGCAGTTGCATTTTTCTTGTTGTTAATTTTTCTTTTGATTTTTGAAGCCTTTAAAGTTAGTTTGCTTTGAAGGAGAACTATATGAAATATGGTGTGCTTAGGTCTTTTTTTAAATCAAAAAAGATCCCTGAGCTCTGTAGTTTTTCTTTAAAACGTGTTGTGTAAATAATAAAATACATGATGGCACAATACAAAGATTATCTTGGCACAGATCTGGGGTGACTGCATGTCTTACACAGCATTTGACACTTGTGAATAATGTGATTGTTGCAGAAGTCTGCCAATGAAAGCTTCATATCCCACCAGTATGAGTATATGTGTAAGATTGCTAGTGTGTTCTGTTTCAGCCCTTTCTCTAGTACCAAATCAAGGAGAAGCTTCAGTGATGTGCCATGTTGTTGGTGTAGGTTAGGCCTGGTTGCTGCAAGAGCCTCAATGGACAAGTGAGGCTGAGAGTTTTGTGACACAGTGAAAATGAATTGAAACAGCGTTAAGAAGGAAAGGCCTAGCATCCTGTTCCTTATCCCTCCTGACTCTTGGCTGCCTCGTTTGCCTTGAACCAGTTCCGATCATCCTGTCACAAGGATGAACTTGCTTGCTAAAATGGAAAATAAATCCCCTGGAAAGAGGAAAGGAAAAAGTTACTTTTTCCTTTGTTTTTAAATTGACTCCTACCTTGTAATTTGATGAGCAAGACAGCTAGCAGTGGCTGCAAAGAGTTGTGCGTGCCAGGCCATTTCCTGTCTGCTTTAGGGTGCCCTTCGGTGCATTCAGGAGCCCTGGGGAGGACAGTAGAGGGGTATGATGTGTGTCTTTTGTGTTTGCTGTTGGCAGTATTGCAATTTACACCTTAAGAACCTTATCCTATGTGTAGGACCAAACAAGGCTGTTATCTGTCATGTTTGTGTTCACTGCAGTAGTCATAAACGCCCCGTCCTAATAAGTGCAACCTATCTTTAAGCTGGGCAGTGTAGCCAGTTAAAGTTTGTTCAGAGCAGAACAGTAGAAGAGCATGATAGACATCACCGTGGGGCTCTGAAGGTCTTGAACTCCCATTGAGTAGATGAAGACACAACACCCCGCACCACCACCACTGTAGCTGTGATCTGATACAGTTTCTATGGGATCTTAGAAAAAGAAAAGGGAGAGTGTGGCATATCATACTACTGAAAGCAAGAGGAAGCCATGATCAGAGGGAAGAGCAGAGAAATTCCTCTTCCTTTAAGCAATGGCAAACTGTTAGTTTATTCCAGTAGCATCATGAAACGACATCCACAGAGTATCATGCAGAATATCTCCCTTCCTGCTCTGTCAAATACAGCTGAAGACAGGCCATTAATTTCAAAGAGGTCGTGTTTGGAGCAGAGGCTGTTCTCAGTACAAGTAGAGGGGTTGGTTTGGTTCTTTAAAAAAATATGAAAGTAATTTCTGAAGTTCTTTTCAATCCACAAAGTTGTAATTGCAGAAATGGCAGCTGCTTAGAGATCCAAAACATTAGGAGATGATAGTGTTGATACCTACTCTCTTCTCTGGGCAGTGGTTGCCTTAGTGCTGTTAATAGAAAAAAAGTGCTCGTTCAAAGGTGCAGGAAACTATGTTCATCTCTTGTAAGCAAGACCTTTACTCATGCTGTCAGAGGAGAGCACTGTGTGGGTAATATAGTCTGTTTATCAGAAACTTGAGATCCTGAAAAACACTGAAAAAATCTTCTAGCGTAGAGATAGGCCTGTGAAATTTAGTACTCTTGTGCTTCAAATCAGTGGGGTTATATCCCTTCAGTACCTTTCTCCATGGCACTGTTTCAGCCAAAGAAACTATATGTATAAGTTGTGTGGACACTGCTAGGAAGTAAATATCCTATTTGCCTGTGAAGAGCATTATGCTTATTGTAAGGGTCATCAAATTGTTCATTGAAGAATGAAGCTTTCAGAACAGTAGCTTCATTTTAGGTGGCTATATGTATCAACACACTGTTGTTTCATATTTCATCTTTTTAACAGTGTCTCCTTTCTGCATTTCTTGTTCTTATCTCAGTCTCTGCATATAGTTCAAAATTTTCTGAGTGTTTAATTTGCTGAAGGTCAGAGTAGAGGGTTGCCTGGACGCTGTGCTTGGAGAATTCCAGTCCTTGCCTGGGCTGCTCTCTACCTTCCAGTAGCTATAAAAATTCATTTCCCTTCCCCCTCTTCTTTTCTGTTTGCAGGTTATCTTGACAAATCAGATTACCACATTGTTGAGCAATGGCCTTGCTATCCAGCCAGACCTGGTGTCTCCAGCTGATGATTTGTTCCTGTCTGAAGGTAAGAGATCCCTTCTGTCAGAAATGAAACTCTACACTGACACAAATCCACATTGTAACTTTCAGTCTTCTTTTGATATACAGGAGTCTGTGAGAATCAGGTTATCATGCTTAACCTAAAGCAGTCAGGGAACATCATTATTTTTCAGCTTCTTTGAAAATACATTTATTAACAAAAAAAAAAGGCAAATGTGTGTATTAACTAAAACTATCTGACACATTCTAATGACAGTGAGTGAATTTTGAAGCCATATTCAGTTCTACGACATGTTCCTTGCATTGTACTTTTGGTCACATTCATTTAGAGCATTATTTTCTCAGTCTTTGGAAGCTCACTGCCAGAGTTAGTACACAAGGTAAGCTAGAGGTTTGATCTTATCTAATGATTATCAGTGATTCCAAAGAGAAACAGTGGTTGCAAATGAAGGAGAGCAAATACTCAGTCCTATCCCTTGCAATCTGCTTGCCTGTTTTTCAAGTGTAGTGACTCAAACAGCAGCTCTCAATATTGCATGAATGTAATGAGATTTTGTGTGGTCTCATATAGTACTCTATCTCTTTTATTCTGCACAGAATTAGAAACAAGCATGCATTTTTTTTTGGTTAATAGTGAGGACTTGTGCGAAGACGAAAAGATAGTTCTGAATCAATCTTTAGAAAATAATATAATAATTTCAGCTGCCCCACTTGCAAAGACTCAATGAGGGTCAGATGTAAAGAAGTTTAGAGGTAGTTCATGCATAGACCCAAATGAATGATGTTAAGCAACACTAATCTTTCCTCCAAAGGATCCAGTGTAGACTTCCTTCTTTGCATAATAAGAATATTTTCCCTTTCTCTTCTTCTTGTACTTTCTGATGGTTTTAGCCTTTGTTCTAATTGATACTTGGTGTGGAAAACCCAATGAATCAGTGGTTAAAACTGGCATTATTTCTGCAGCTCACTGAAAAGATAAGAGGCTGAAGAAATATTAAGCAGAATGTCAAAGAGTAGCAAATAACTTCTGTGTAATGTCTTAACACTGATTTATGTGTTTACTTCATAATTTTGTCAATAGGAGCTTGAGCAAAGCATAACCCATTAAATAATTTTGGAATTGTACTGTTGGCTCCATCCATCATCAAAGTTTCTCTGAACTTCATTGCTAGAATATTGCTCCCTACCTGTGTTAGAAATAGTGGACATTTGGCAACTAGATTTGGAAGAGGAAGAGACCGTTTTTCATCTTTATAATTTCCTTCTTGGTGCGAAGTTGTTGCACATTGTCTCATTAAATGCT
Organism: Indicator indicator; assembly: GCF_027791375.1. Classification (NCBI taxonomy): domain Eukaryota; kingdom Metazoa; phylum Chordata; class Aves; order Piciformes; family Indicatoridae; genus Indicator; species Indicator indicator. The sequence goes on along the minus strand of NC_072013.1, from coordinate 47,610,120 downwards.
CTTGATTGCAGTACTTGTGCTTTTCTTTGTTTGGAATTGCTCAGTATGAGCTTCCCCTGAATAAAAAGGCATGGCTGACTCCACATGGGAAGTAATAATGAAATACATTCTCAGTAAAACATATTTTGTTCTTGTGGTTAAATATTTGAGGAGTCTTTGGAAAGAGCATGGAATAGTTGTAGTGTTTCTGAATTTTCCTGCAAATATGAAAGATTCTCAGTATTGCATATGAGCCATACTTCAATAATATTCTGAAATCAAGGCTATGTAAGAGATGGTATGATGGTTTTTGTAGCAGTTACAGCTTTTAAATGAAGTTACCATGTTGCATCTAAACTCTCTACCATCACTGTTTTTTCACCTTTTAACCCAAGAATGAATTAAAATGCCTTGGTGCTCTGTACCTGTGTTGTTTTCCTTTGTGTTTCTCATTCTGTGTTTTTTAATTGTCTGAAGTGGTAGTACATGCCAGCATGACACTTCTTGAAAATAAAAAACTTTCTTTAGCCTTGGAACTAGAACAAGTTTTATCAAGGAATGCAGGGATGATAAATTTTCTTTCTCTCCCTTCCTTCCCTGTTCTATTGGCTAACATTGACATATGTAGCATTCACATGTAGTGCTGTATAGTAGAACATAGTGCACCTCTACACTGTGTAGTTGTCACCTTCTGCCTTTATCACCCATAACAGGGCTGCTTCTGTTTTTCCAGTTTGCTTCAGTTTTAACCTGTGCTGTGTACCTATGAGGAAAAGTGGATTCTCAGGCCCATTCAGAATTTTATTTCCATGCATATGTTGGTGTAAAAAAATACAGGTGTGGCTAGTGTTTTTCACTTCTAACATCGAGGTGTTGACTTGAGAAAATCTCCCCTGTTATTTCATGTTAGCGGCTGAACAGCCTAAAAGTGACAGTACTTTGATTTTCTGACAATCTTGGATACTTAAGAATCCTTAATGAATTAATCTTCCAGGAATAATGTGATATCCATAATATTTATTCCTATTTTACATCTGCAGAATTTTCTGAAAAGAGTAGTTAGCTGAGTAGCCCAAGTGCACAAAGTGGATATGTTGCAGAGGCAGAAATAGAGGCCAGATTCATGACTTTTTTTTTTTTTTTTACCTCATTCTTCCTTTTATTTCATCAGCAACTATGGCTGAGTTTGAACCAGTGACCTAAATGTGAAGAGACCCATAACACATTATTAGTTCTGTAAGTTTCTTAGAGGCAGAAATTAAAATTTCAAACTGAATGTGCTGTTGGAAAGAAGTGGAATGTTACAGCAATTTTGGGTTTGCTTCTGATTGTGCTTTAGAAGGGAATTGCTTGGGTTATGTGTTAGATTAGGGAAAAAACAATGAAGCTGTTCATCTGATGTGTGACAGAAAATTAATCTGATGAACAAACTGAAGGGACACTGTCAAGCTGTTTCAGGCTCAAAGCTTACCTTCTGTAAAATTGTAATCTAGTGCATGAAAAATTGTGTCCTAAAAGTACATTAGATTTTTATGAGAACATGGAAAGTTTTGTAATGCAGTACTGACTGTAAAATACCCACCACTTATGTAGCAATGTAAGAATTTTTGAACAGTTAGTATTTCTTGTAGAAAATCATTAAGTCTGGCTAAACTCCCAGATCTGTGTGTACTTCTTCAAGGCAGAAAAATTAATGCTTAGTTTGCTACAAATTAAAGTGCTGAATAAAATACAGAAGTTTCCTACCTGTGGGCTGAGTCCTTGGATTCATATGGCCTTCACATACTTGCCTGATAATCAGCTGAAGGAGTTAATTAAGACTAACGATGTTTTTCTGCAACAATAAAATTCTCAAGAATGTAATTCCACTTCCCTAGGAAACAAACTCAGTTTTTCCTTGAAGCCTTGTGTATCACAAACAGAGGGAATAGACTTGAGGGTGGTGTGAACACTGCTATCTTACTTTATAGAATAGCCTTTGTCAAAGACAATTTTGAGAGAAACCCTAAAAAGTTGTTTTAGGTTTTAGAGATGATCAGATGAGCTCAGGACTATCACTAGGCTTGAATATTTGGTGTAAAAAAATGAATGCCTTATTATTTAAGTGTTCAAAAGTAGCTCTTATCACAATTAAAAAAAAAAATTATCAAAAAGTCGATTTAAGCTGCATTAGACTAAACGAACATCCACGACAAAATAGTTTGTAATGGATGTTTTTAAACAACTTATCTGAGGCTGTGACTGCACTGTGTTGTTTTGCAAAACTCACACAACTGGCTTTTACCTAATGTAGAGAGTTGTTAGAAATAAATTGTAAGCCTGTGTGAGCACTAGCTGGACAATGACATTTGCGTGTTTCATTTGTGCGCTGTGCATAGATAGGACATTATGACCTAATTGAGGCCCCTGCAAGTCCACCAGTGCCCATCCTATTAATGTATCTGCCAGCTGCAAGCTCTAACTTCCTCTTTCAGACATCAAAGCCAAACTCCATCTTTCTTAGAAAAAACTCAGTGGCATGTTGGTATGAGCAAGAACAGCATCCCCCTCCCAGCTTGCATGAAGTGTCAAGCAAAGAAAGGAATGCTGTCTCGGACTCCTTCAGTCTCAGCTAGCACTTTCAAATATTTGTTTGGAAAAGTCAGAATTATTTTGAGTTTAAATTTATCTCTAAACTTATGCTAGCTCTGGGGAGGCTAGTGTTCAGTCTTCTGCCATTTGTGTTCATCAAGCAGTTTGTCATAGCATTGTATATTTTTAGTTCACGGTGTGAGCAATGAGTTTAGTCTGACCTTTTAGTCTTTGTTGCTATGATCTTGAATTCTTTGAAGCTGTGGAGCAGAATTAGGCTTTCGTGTTGTGGAGACTGTAAAAAACTAATCTACCATAATATCTCCTACCTACAGGATTTTCCTACTTCAGTTTAGGACTAGGTTTGAAGGTGGAATCTTTGGCCTCTCTGCTTGCTTTGCTTTGCCCTTGATCTCCTGTCATATTGTAGTTAAGTTGTGTTATTCTTCAAATCTTGGTTTTGTTTTTGTGTGGTGGTGTGGGATTTTTTGTTGTTTGGTTTGGTTTGGTTGGGGTTTTTTTTGCTTTTGGTTTTCGTTTGTTTGTTTTAATATTGGGATGTATTTTTGTTTTGGAATTTTTTTCTCTTAATATTTCAAGGTGCTTCTCTGAGGAAGATTGTGAGTTTTCTTGTTGTTCGCCCCATAGTAAGACCAGTTGTGTAGTTTATTACTTATTTTCCTTCCAAATCATTTTTTTTTCAGTCCTGGTGCCAAATGGAGAGAAAGCACTGAAGGAATTACTAAGAAAACTGGGGCGTGACTGGGGATCAGAGGCTATTGGTTGGGTTTGGGGTTTTTGCTTCTTGGCTTATGTATGCACTTACATGTAAGGTTAGACCTGCAGATGACTTAATAAAAAAGAATATTGTGTGAGAACCCAAACATACCTGTTTGCAGGAACTGTGAACTTATGAATGAAGCAGTTGTTAAACAAGTTTCTAAAACACTTCCTCCTTGCAGTTTTAAAAATAATATAGAACTACATATGTCCTAGTGAAGTGCTCCAGCATGATATGAACTTAAACGGAATATGAAATATCACAACATTTTGGCATGTTCTAGGCCCTTAGTGTTTCAGCCAAATTCTCTGTAAACATATTGCAGGCTGTTTTACACAGTTTTGCTTGCAAGAAGAGATAGTTAATCTTGGATCATTGCAACAGAGGTAATTGTTAATTATAATAGATTTTTAATAGGACAGTTAATAAACTAACATTTTAATTTTTTTTTTAAATTAAGTCTTTTTAATATGAATCCTTTCTGACTTTCTGAGACCCAGATATTTGGGAATAGTTACTGCAATCCTTTTATTTGTTACAATTATGGATTATTCTGTATTGTGATTACTTGGCCTGTTTGTGAAACTCAAGAACCATGTGGTACGGTGTAAGAAAGATCTTTTGACTGTGACCGTGAAGGTTAGTGAATTTCAGATGTGCAAAAAGGCAGTGAGTGGAAATAACACTAGTGGTATTTCCAGATTATTTGGAAGGTGAATTCCAACTGAGACTGGTGTGTGGGTGTGGACCCTGAAGGATAAACCACATCCCTGGAAAGATAATGAAGCTTTCTTCTTGTTTTATGGTTGATGGTTTGGTTGCCACTTAAGCCCAAAGCCATCTACCATCCTGTGATGGGACAGCAAAGCTCAGTGAGTCCATCAGCCAGCCACAGGATTGTGCCTCCAGGTTCTGCATATCTTTTACTTTAGTGTCAGAGCTACTAAACTCACTGGTTCCTGTTTGTGTGAGCTGTAACAGAACAGATGGAGTTTTTTCTTTCTAATTCTTTATTTTTATTATCTTTTTAGAAACTATCCCAGCACAGACCCTGTAATCCTCTTCGTCAACCAACAGTGCTGTGGGAAGCCTTTTGTTCTTTCAGACTTTTTGTTTCTGAGTTAATTCTCCCACTTCACATCCTTCATCTAAAAGATTGATAGGCCCACATACACTGAAAAGTGAGGAAGGAGCTCATCTCTCATAACCAGCTAGAAGTCAGGATAGTGTGTAGCTCATCCACTTCAGGATAGGTAAGCACTGGGCACCAGAAAAAGGAGGCACCATGATAAAACTCTGTAATACATGTTGGAGGGAAACCCAAGTCTACTCAAAACACAATTTCATTCTTGTGCTTCCATTTTGTTCATGTTTCTGGTAATTCTGTGTTCCTGTCAGTAGTGGAGTCTGCACCTCAGTGTGTCAATGGAAGTTAAAAAAGCCTTCTAGCTGTTTGAGAATGTTGGAAGGAGGTACACCATCATTGCCTGGAACAAATTACATTAACCATTAGGGGAATTGATAACTGTGATTGCTTCTGCGTGATGCAGGGTTGTGGTGGTATATGGAGCAGTCAGATTTCATGATAACAGTGCTCATGTCAGCCTGTACTGATTTTGATGCTGTATTTCAACAAGTGGGAAGTAGTGACATCATACCATCCACCCAGATTTTAACAGCTTTTTAATCAAAAGATAACTCTCTCAGTAAAACAGGGTTACAGAGACTGTACATGTCTATGGAAGTTTCAAGATGAATGACATATCCATAATCACTTGATCTAGACTACGAAAGGGTTGAAAACTGTCAGCAAGAACATTCAAAGGCCTCTATATATCAATTTAAGAGACTCTTCATTCCATATTTCCTAATAGCTGTGGTGATAGAATTCAAAGTTTCACAGCTTTGATGTGGTTTCTTTATGAAGACCTGATATGATTTACAATCATTAATCAACAATTTGTAATCCCAAAACCCTGCAGGTACGTTTTCTGGGAATCACTCATCTATATAATCAGAGACACAATAACAGAAGTGCTTACAGTCATATAATCGAGTGGTTACCACCTCTCAACTGCTAAGTTACCTCAGCTGAGATAAAGTGTGACCGAGTATGTGTTGCACCTTCCAATCCAAAGTTACATGGATCTACATCAACCCTGCTACCCACAGTAGTTTGTTTATTCTTGTTTTCCTTTAACTGCAGTAAGCTGAGAGTATGGGCATGTCAGTCACTGAGTTTCAGTTGATGGCATATAACTGTAAAGCACCATAACAAGATTGCAATTGGTCATCTCCTTGTGCCCTAAAAGTAAAATTAAGTCGTATTTCAGCACAGGTGAATATAGAAACTGTGTTCTCTCACACACTGGAATTTAGTCTTTTGTTTATGCTGTAAAATTAGCATTTGAGAGACCTGGTTACTTAATGGTTATAATACTTTATTCTTCTTTTGCCCTTTCTTCCCATCCTGTGGTCCTGCAAATCAGTAGTTTAAACCAGAAACATGAGACATGGTTTGGGTCCAAATTTCTTCTACAGCACTAGACGATGCACCATTGTTGGTGGAACTGTTCCCAACTAACACATCTTTCAAATTACGTTGTGAAAAATGAATTCAACTCCATGAAAGAACTAAACATTGTTTGTCCTCATGCACAATGATCAATTCTGGCTCAGCTTCCTGTGGGTTACCCTTAAATCAGTACAAAGAGACTAAGGGGAAAAGATATAAATTGAATCATTCAGTGGCATTCAGTCCCATTTCTTGTGGAGTTTTACAATATCAGCAGTGGATCTCTCTTTAGTGGGGCTGTGAAGGGATCAGAAAGGATTTCTATACATGGGAAAATATCAGTGTGGGAATTACATTTGGCTTGTGGCGTTACATGGAGCATATGTCTCATCTTCAGTACTTGAACCAGTTAGGAGTGACCATAGGTGCAGGTGTTATGCCAAAAGGGAAGGCAAGGATGAGAGGACAGAGGATGATTTCAGAGTCTGATGCCTGTGTTCTAGTTGCGGTTCCAGCTGGGTTTCCTCTGGTTTTACTGCAGGATGTTTGAAAAAGTAGCTCCTTGTTACTCTCGGGCAGCCCTCTATGATTGATGATTCTCCTTAATCGTAAAAAGAGAACATTGGTGTTTCTGCTTAATTTGTGTGTGTTTCCTGATTTATTATTGTAATAATGATTTAGTGTCTTAAATGATGGAAGTTTTATAGCCTATTAGCCTTTTTTTGGAAGTCGAAGCTGGGCGCTCTGGCATGTGAATGAACTTCTTCCCAGTGACAGTCTGCTTCTAAAATGTTACATTAAACCCAAACATTACATGCTAATAAAAAAACAGTACATGGTTGCTGTGCTATCTCTTAATTTAATGAAAATAGGCACTTGAGTATGAGCAGATTTTGCATTCTCCACATGAGCAAAATTTGTCTAATCTAATAAAGGAAAATTCAGAGAAGAGCAACCCAAGTGGTCACAGTGCTCTACAAAAGAAGGCTGAAGAAATGGTAGAAAGAGGAAATTCCTGGAGCTTAACTAGAAGAAGGCTTTGTTTATACTAATTTCTATTCTTGTAAAATACCCTGCTGTTGTTCCAGTATCCCAGGCAAGCTGCAGTCTACAGAAGATTCCTGCCTAAGATGGTGTTAACTAGGTACATTTCCCTTCTAAGGAAAGGTAGAAAAGGCAGTGGCTCAAGTATGAATAAATCCACTGTTAAGAATGGAAAATTTGTCAGGAAAAAAGCAAGCCCCAAAGCAGATGCTCCTACCATGTAAGCAGCCATGGTTCTATGGGAGTAATTTCAGCTAGTCTGCTGCCTGGCAGAGGAGCTGTTGTTTCAGGCTGGAACATGGGTATGTAAGGAAGTAGTGTGGGCCCATTTTAGCTGAATATTGAGAAGTTGTTTCTGAGCGTGAAATCTGTTAGACCAGCTGTTCCCAAATGGTTTCTGTTTGCGCCTCTGTTTCTGGTGGTGAACTCACCCCAGCCGAGCTTGTGACCCTAAATACTAACATAAACAATTGCATCTCTGTCAGGCTTGCAACCCCACTCTGCACGGCTGTGACCCTGCTGGAGGTTACAACCCTTTGGGTTGGGAATTATTGGAATAGACTGTCAGATAGCCCTGCTGGGGAACCGCTCATATGCCCCATCCAGACCAGGATCATCACAACAAATGCCTTCAGATCTCACAGTAATTTGTAGGCCTCTGCCACCAGTTGGAGAGTGCAGCCTATTAGAGCTGACATGTCACTTTGGTACATCAGGAACATCTCAGAGATCAAAAGGTCATAATCCTCCCACGCTGCTGCAGCCTTTCTTCATGGACTTGCCCCTTCATCTTACTTCCCTGTCAGTTGGCTTGGCAGTGAGCCCCAGCTCCCTCACGGTGCAGCTGATTTGGCCATGACTGCTGGATGTGTACCAGCTGCAACTTCTGCCCCACTGCCTCTCTCTTGCTGCTTGTCCCAAGCCAGCATTGCCCAGTATTCTCCCTCCCAGGGATTGATGACTGTCTCTCTGCTGGAATTATCAAAAGTTATATTCAAAGTAATTAAAAGCTACATAGGACAGTCTTCCCCTGTATTTTGTAAAACTAGTTCTATTATTCGTATAACCATAGATAGGAGCACGCTCTTACAGATATGGGGTGTTGGTGGAGAAATAAACAGAGAGTGGCCTCATGTCGTTGCTGCTGTGGTCTGCAAAGCCTAGAGTCTTTGATAAGCCATGCAGACAGCCTTTATAATGTAAAAAACCAAGTTACAGGTGTCCTAATTAGAGATCTGATTTTTAAGCTTTGTTTTGCTGTAATCTTCAGTGGAGTTTATAAACAACAACAAAAACAGATTTCAAATGTTTGGGGTTTTTTGAAAGCACTCGTTGTAACATAAAACAGTAACATTTTAATAGCTAAGTGGATAGTCCATTGACCTCATAATTTAGTCATGGAAATTTGACTGTGGTATCACTGCATGAATCTGACAAGGTAACAGTTTATTTTTACTTATTTTTTCATCAGTACATCCTGAAAATTGCCAGTGATGGCAGGAAGGGAAGACGAGGAGATGGTGCAGAAAAATATGACATTTGCTTATCGTTTGGATAAAAGACAGTATTGCATAAAGTTACCCTGAATTCAGTCTGTGCATGTCTTGTTTCAGAGCTCTATATGGGGTGCTTTGTTCAGAGATGTTGCTGAACTGGTTTTCTGTCAGGCAGTTGAAAGCATTCACCCGAAAATGAGAACGGTGAAGTTGTGGAGTGTGTAAGCTGTGCAAGGAAATAAAGTCCAAAAATCTTGTATTGCAGGCTGATAACTGCACTTCCAGCTCCCAAATGAAAAAGAAAGGTTCAAAACTTTGTATCAGTAGCTTAAAACTGAGTTATATGTCAGAAAACAGTGCATAAAGTCTCCTCCATCTGTCCAGGTTGGATATGGTGCACAAAGGAGCCTATCCAATTCATAACACCTCTTAGGTAATCAGATTAATATCTCCTGAACTGAATTTTACCCTTTTGATACTGAGTCTTTCATATGCCGTGTTTCACATTTCACATTCTGTTGAAGGTCTGTGGCTTTTCAGTAATTTCGTTGAAATCTATATGTGGTATGTCTGTACTCTTTGGAGCTGTTCGTGGGACACACAACAATTAAATATGTTTCTGGCACTCTCCTAATGGCATAGTTTCCCTGTAGTCACAAACTGCTCCAAAACCTGAGATCATTTGTTTAATTTAAAAGCAAGAGTACAGAACTACAATTTCAGGCTTCAACAACTACGTAGCTTTGAAGGAGGGGGAAAAATAAAACCATGTTGTCTTACACACAAAATAAATAAATTCTTGAGTTCTTCAAACATCCAGTTTCATCAAGGTTTTTGCTTCCCTTGCTTATCTTTTAATTCCATTTTTTATACAGTAGATTTTTAACTTCATATTGAATTTCATTGTTTATTAGTTTTCCATAGGGAACCAGTGAGCTGGTTTTTGTCATCTGGGTCTAAGGAGGTGCAGGATAGTTCTTAATTAAAATTACTGATAAGCAAACTGAATCTAGAATTGTATTTAAAGTGGTTGAAGCTTTTGGGTCTAGGATATTCTGGGTGTATACATGGCAGAAGATTGGACTGCTTTTTTCCCAAATACATTGAGAGTAGACAGTACATAAATTCCCATATTCTGCTAGATCCCTTCAGTAAAATTCATTCTGGGTCTCAAATATTTCTATCTTGCATCTGCACTGGTGTTTTCATTGAGATAAGTAGCATGTTTTGAAGTAAATCCTCAGTGCATGTTTGTTTATTATGTGGAGTGATTTTCATGTGCACCAACTAGAGAACTTTTGTAAGAAAGGAAGCCAGAAGTTCCCTTCCTTGCTAGCCAGGTGTGCTTGAAACTGTCACACCGGCAGGAGGATCTAAGCTGATGGCCAGTCTTCAGGCCACAGCCAGAACAGAGATGTTCTCACCAGGGAACCAGAGCAGCTGACCAGTTTGGAAGAGAACAGCAGTGCACTTTCAGGGTAGCCCCAGGGGAATCAACACCAACATATGAAAATGTTTTTATGTAAGTCAGGCAATACAGACTGCTTCCACAGAGCAGTAGGAGGGAGGTAGTAATAAGCTGTAATGAGCGTTGCTTGACTGGTATCTTGTGGTTACTGAGCTCACGTAATGCTTGATCACAAGAAATTACAGAATACATTTCAGCAGGATACCAGCTCAGATCTTAGCCAATAGGTTTTGACAAGCTCATTTGTGCTGAAGCCTGAGCTGCCTTTTCTGTCATATACTCTTGTTTATGCTATGAAATACAATATTCTGCCTCACCTTAGCCTATTGTCACTTCTTGGCTGCAGTAACCATATGTACTAATACCAAATTTCTGGGTCCAGTCATCCTAGGCATCTATTGCTGAACAATCTTTCCTAAGTCCAACCCATCTCCTTTTTTCCTCACTGTTCCCTCTGTTTTTGACTTTAAATTGACAATGTCAATGTTTTGTTTTAAGAGTTGAAACAGTGGCTATCATGTTTGAGAGTTAGTTAATGTTGTTAAATTGCTACCCCCTCAAAACTGCTATCTGCTGAAAGACAAGTGTCTAAGAAGAATGGGCCTCCAATTTTTATTTATTTTTAATTTTAGAAATCTACAAACCTTTTCCTCTTAGTGTTCAGTAGGAACAAAGTTTATGATAAACTTCAATGCCTTCATGCTAATATTGTGCCTGTCAGTGACTGAATCTGAACCTCAAGAGGAAAAGTTCATGATGGAATCAGGTTAAATGCAAAATCCTCATGACTGTTGGAGCCTCTAGTTTGGTCTGTTGACTGTTCAAGCAGAATGATGCAAACTAGCAAAGACTGGTCTCATTAGTTTCATCCAGGTTAGCATGAGGTAACTCAGAACAGCATGAGATCAGCATGTCAAGTGCGTTATGTCCCTAGAGTTCATTGTCTTGGCTTATAGTCAACAGCTGCCCAGTTCTCCTTTTCCTGAGGGTGCATCTGCTTCTTAGTCACCACTGTGACGGTCATGTGAGCTAGCATGAAATGAACTGTTGGGATCCAGAGGGTTCCAGCAGCAGATGAGTCACAGAGGCAGAGAGGTCAGCACAGGCTAGTCTTTCTAGTATTTATCATGCACGGTATAAATTCCTGAGATGAACCTGCCTTCTCTTAAATTGAAATCACTTTTGTCTGGAAGGGAAAATTCTAAGGGTAAGAGGGGGTGCATCACCTTCATGCCATTCTGACTGTGTAAAGGACTTGGAAAACTTGGCAGTGTTAGGTTAATGGTTTCACTCAACAATCTTGGAGGCCTTTTCCAACCTTTATGATTCTATGATTCAATTTTAATGAGCTATGGGTTTCCCTTAAGTAGGGACACCTTGCTTTCCTCACTTGTTATAACAAGATATGTGCATCTAGCAGTCTGAATAGTAACCGCGAGTAAGTCAAATGGCATGTAACAGGGCAGCTCAGCCCATGCAATTTCAGGCAATTTTGAGTTTGTTATAGCTTCAGCCCAGGATTTGGTTCTTGTTCTTTTGCATCAGTACTTAAGGTTGTAGAAATTCACCTGCAGTTTGCTGTAGTGTGGTTTTGAATCATGTGTTTCAAACAAACAAATGAATTAATGAATACAACTTACTGTGTCTGTAAAATAGTGGATTTTCAGTGGACTTTAACATGATAAAGTATTTGTTATTTTGATTGTCCTAAAATTTTTTTGTGACAACTGGTTTCAGAGGAAATGTCTTTTATCGGCAGTGACGTGTTCTGTGGAGATGTGCTTCTGCTGATAAAATTAAAAAAATCTTGAAGATGAGGAGAGAGGTTTTTGATAAAAACTAGAGACATGCTACACACAAAAAACCCCATCTGGGCTTTTGTCTGTTTCTTTTTTCTCTTAGTGTTCTTGCACCCTCCCACCCCAAAAAATGTTATTTTCAAGGTCTTGCTTTTGCTAAATCAGTCAAGAATAAAACAAAAATAAAACTCTTTACCAATTGGCTCTACTTCTTAGCTCCATAGGAAATTAAGCGGTGTTTGTCTTGCATTTTGTGCAGGTACCTGTGCTAGTGTTGTGCCATATTCTAATCTCTCCAATACACAATTGTCTGCTAGTGGTTCCCTTGTATATATAGTGGTGCACAGTCCCTACACTCAATGGTGCCATTGAGAATGTTTGAGAGCTTGCTGCCCAGTTTCAGCAGTTTAATTGCTAATGATGTGTTATTGCTTCAGAATTTAATAGCTGTTTCTGGTTATGATAAAGTTGATTTAAACCTGCAAGCTTTTAAAAACTGAATTTGTTGCTTCCTCTTTGCACTGTGGTTTCCTCCTTTGGTGCTTTCAAAACACTGTGGTCCATGGTGTTGGGTGAGGTGACGTGTCCTATTTACACTCGATTGGAAAAGACTGTGTCACGGGTATTTGAAGCTCTGTGAGGTTTTCTTAGTTCAGACACTCAGATGTGACTTCCTGTCATCACCTGATTACTTTGAATGCTAAAATTATCCTGCCAGCTTCGGTATTGTTGAATACTGCTGTAAGAGGAAGACAGGTATAGCTTTTAATGTTGCCTCTGTGTGGTGTCTGTTGTGGAGTGAGCGCAGAGATGACCAAAATATTACATGGTATACTCCCTCATAGTTAACCTCAGAAGAAAGCCTCTAATTTGTCTCCTGGGGTAGTTCCACTGCCTTTTCAGTCTTCTCTCCATCTCTGGGGCCACGATTCAACTTTGCTTGAATTACTGAGGCAGTCATGCTCTCGTTGACATGCAGACCTTCCAGATGTTAAATCAAGGCCTAGTAATACCAACCCATGTCAGTGAAAAAAGGACTGGATGACCTGGAAAGAAAAATCTTTTTTATCCCTTAGTCTTGTAGAATCATGCAGTGCCCTGAAGGGTGGTGGTCAGTGTAAACTCAGCCCAGGGACTTGGTCTTTCACTGTCTAAGCTCTTATAGTTTGGAGTGTCCAGCTATTACTAGCTAATAAACCAAATTATGATAATTCTGTTCATACATTTTTATCTTCTTTTGTCTTGCCTGACCATTTAGTGTCAATAGAGTGGATGTTAATACAGTATCCTTCCTCTGCTATGTCTCTGGTGTTAGAGATGTCCAAGGTTACACATTTTGATGAATCTCTAATACAGACTTAATCTGTTAACTTGAAAACTCTTTTGAAAGATAGGGATTTATTCTTTTAATAGCTAATTCCTTAATCTGTTTATTTTGTTGCTGTAAAATGGGCTGAGGGATTGAAGAGGTCCTTTCTACCAGCTCAGTTTAGTAAATACTTAATGAAATTTGAGATGGAGTAGTCCTGTTTGAAGGCAGCAAGAGGAAAGTGTTTTTTGTTCTACAGCCTTGTGGCTGATTTTAGATTGTTTTGAACAGAATTTGAAGGAACTGATTTTTTTTCCCCAAATCTGAACCCTGCAGATAGGATAATTCTGTTCCTCTTGAAATGAGCAATGATTTTTTTTTTAAATGGAAAACCTACTTTTTTTTCCTGTATGCCTCAGCTAGTGATTAATAGCATACATACAGACCTAGGACGTCCCAAATTTTTGCCTAATGGGAATCGTGGTTTTCCAAATCTCTTGCAGTACACATCCCCCCATAACTCACAGCCCACTTCCCTCCTCTCATATTAATCCCAGGGTAACATTAAACTACCAGTTAGTCATAGCCCTCCAATGTTGACTTTCCTTGAAAAGTAACTGGGTGTAATGTCAGTGATGAACTTATGGTAACTAAGCAGATGTAACCAAGGTGTGTTTAAAGAGAGGGTTTTAAATCCCACCTCATGATCAAATTTAACGTTTCTGAAACACCTAATATAGGCTAGATGAAAAGAATTTTGGTGCATTCAGACTATTGACACAAACAATTTTGCCTTCTGCTTTCATCTATAGTTAGGAGAATATTTGCTAAAAACAGATTATACTTCAAAATAGATTTTAGTGTTACCGTATATCACCATTTCCTCTCGTCCTTAGGCTGTTGAACACAAGCAGTAGTGGCACAAGCTGTTGTGCTGGCTTATCGTTGTATTTGAGCTTTGATCTGGAGACTCCACATCCAATCAGTTAGCCTGTAAGTTTAGTCCTTTGCTGAATTTCTAAAGCTGTTGTGAAGGTCACAGTGATGTAGATGCTGTAGTATGTAGTGAAACTGGCAAGTTAACAAATTCTTTTTGCATCAGACTGTAAACAACTGTCTGATGGTGATGACATTCAGCTACTACTGACCTGTAATGGATCCAAAGCAATGACCTAAAGGTGAAACATAATTTCTCTTAGAGCCTGTTAGTTTCTTGTTTTGGGCCAAGCTAGTGACCCAGCAGTGAAAACTCTTACTGCGTGGCCAAAGACTAAATACAGTTGATAAACCTCATGCTTTTGAGCTTTAAAATGCTTGGGTAGTAAAAGCTTGAAGATGCAGCAGCCAAAACCCAGCAAATAGGCTTAGGTTTCTGACTAGCTCTTACCAGCAGTTCCCAGCTGCAGGTGCCCTAGTTCTAGACTTAAGGCACTGTGTGTGATACATGTATGTATATATATGCATTTATACCAAGCTGTTTTGTTACTTACATTATTTTCAGTTGTTTCCTTGTTAGAGAAGAAGGAATGTGCATGTAAATAAAGGCTTTTGCTCTCTGTCCAGACTGTTCTCCCAGCAGTTTTACTGATAAGGTAATCCCATGTCTGTGAAGTTAGTGATGATGTTGGGGAACCTGCTTCTGGCCTCTGAATAAATCTTGTGGGAGACAGGTCACTGATAAGGAAAAATCATGCTGTTTACACTTTCATGCTTGCGCAACTGATGTTGCAAAAGGAAACAAATAAAAGGTAACGTAATGTAGTTTTCAAAGTATGTTTGTCCTTTGGCCTTTACAGATAAATATCTGATGGACTGTAGGTGGACAGGGAATGTCCATGTGTTAGACTCCTCCTCACTGTGGTTTCATTTCCAGGGTACAATCTATTCCCCTAAAATGAAAGTTCCAATCCACATTGAAGGTGACTGTAAAATGTTTGTGACTAAATCAATTAATGGGTATGTATATTCCCCCCAAATTTCTAATTAATTATTAACTATTAGTGCATACAAGTATGCTGGGTTGCTAGGATTAAGGAACACTTCTCTTATAAGTACCAACAGCAACCAATAATGTTTTTGAAGGTTAATTTTCACTTGTGGATTTAATGCTGTGGAATGGTGTCAGATCCATTTCATCAATGTGATGGTTTCCCAGGCAGTTCCCCTTTTTGAGTCAACAGCATAAAACATTTATGGGACATCTTCATGTCCTGGTGGGTTATTCCATTTATCTCCTCATCTGATTTTTAGCTCATTTTTGAAGATTTCACGTACTTCTGTGTAGTTCTACAACCAAATAAAGGGTATGTAAATGAGAGGAAAGAATGCAAGTTTGTGCATACAGCATAAGAAACAGACTTAAACTGTGATCCAGAGATTATCCTGGGGTGGGAAAATAGTTGAAACTTCCTCAGCAGAAGCTGTCTTGCTAATCAGCTCTGGCAAAGACCTTCTCGATGGGGTCCTGATATGCTTTAGCAAGATTGCCAAGTAGAAGGAAGGAATGCTGTTTGTCACTGTAGCCAGGGCTGGCAAATTCTGCTGGAATTTGTGTCCAGTTCAGATTCTCAGAGTTTGGGGAGGGTATGGAAATACTGACTGAGAGTTCAGATCTGCAAAAAACAGTCCACGTTGTAGGAAGGTTTTCTGTGTAAAGCTTCAGGAGCTTGGTAAAGATTGCAGATGCACTTACGCTTGGTATTACTGTTGATTGAGTCTCCTCAGTTGTGTGGGCAAATGTGGGTGTGCAGTGGCTAGAAGAAGTGAACTTCAGCCTTAGAAAGTATAGCTCTCTAGCAGTATGAGTGATAACTTTGGGGGCAGCTCATCTGTGAATGGTACACTGGTTATTGATAAAGACCACATGAAACATCTGTATGGAAACCACCTTTAACCCAGCTTGTTGGGATGCAGACCAGGGTAGGTGTTCACAGGAAACTTCTGGCTGTGTGTACTGCCATAATTTTACTGCAAGGGGAAATGAGGCTAGAAAATGAAAGGCCACCCAACTACAATCCATTTGGTATGATTTATAGATGAAGACGGAAAGCTCTTTGTTTTTTTTTGCACTGTAATCCTTTGGTTTCCAATCACCTTTGTCTGAATCTGGCAAAGAATCATAGAATCACAGAATCAAGAAGGCTGGAAGAGATCTCAAAGATCATTGAGTCCAACCTGTCACCCTAAACCTCATGACTATCTAAACCATGGCACCAAGTGCCATGTCCAGTCCCCTCTTGAACACCTCCAGGGATGGTGACTCCACCACCTCCCTGGGCAGCACATTCCAATGGCCAACCACTCTCTCTGTGAAGAACTTTCTCCTCATCTCCAGCCTAAACCTCTCCTGGCGCAGCTTGAGACTGTGTCCTCTTGTTGTGGTGCTGGTTGCCTGGGAGAAGAGACCAACCCCCTCCTGGCTACAACCTCCCTTCAGGTAGCTGTAGACAGCAATGAGGTCACCCCTGAGCCTCCTCTTCTCCAGGCTAAACAGTCCCAGCTCCCTCAGCCTCTCCTCATAGGGCTTGTGCTCAAGGCCTCTCCCCAGCCTCGTTGCCCTTCTCTGGACATGCTCCAGCAATTCAACATCTTTCCTAAACTGAGGGGCCCAGAACTGGACACAGTACTCAAGGTGTGGCCTAACCAGTGCTGTGTACAATGACCTCCCTGCTCCTGCTGGCCAAACTATGCCTGATGCAGGCCAGGATGCCATTGGCTCTCTTGGCCATCACCGTAAGGCATGAGAGAAAGTGCATGCTTATAGCTCTATGCTTCACTACCAATATTTATAGGATTTTTTTCTAGAAGCTTTCTTGGAAAACTCTTCTTTAATTTTTCTAGGCATTATGCCTAAGGAAGAACTTATTCATACTCATTCATAGCATGTGTGTATACTGTTAGTTTCTGCTTGCAGTGACTTGAAAGCTCAGTGAAGTGCACAAACCAGCCTCGTATATCTATGCTTTCTTTTAAAACATACTCTCATGGAATTTCTGGGATTTTTGAGAGCAGGGATGGATGGATGGATGCAAGTTACAATTTCCAAATACGTAAAGCAGAATTTTCATAGAAGTAGTTTTGTACTGTGCTCTGGTAGAGCTTACCTTCCTTTTTTACTGACTGTACAGGCAGAAGTTTTCATAGCCTCTCACTGGATGCAGCTTTTCCTGGCCACATGCTGCTCAGTCCTCTGTGTTTGTAGTGGAGATCAAAAGCATAGAAAAGCTCCTTTGAGCTGTGGCCAGAAATATTTACCAAAAAAAATGCAATCATTCACTGAGACACTGGATGGCTTAGGAAGTCCTGCATGTTTGCCAGTGTGCTGGGTGCAGAGTGCTCAGATGAAGACTACAGGCCAGATTTGAAAGACATGGGCTAAGGTGAATGTTCTTAGTGGGAACATTCAAATTGTCGATTTCTCTCAATGTCATTATGCAAGCCATTTGCTTATGATTATGGGCATCAAAAATATAATGTGCCTCCAAAATAGTAGTGTATAACAAAATAGTTGTGTACCAAAATAATATGTGCCTCCAACTGAGTCGGATTTCTGAACCATACTGACACCATCAATGACTTCCACAGCAATCCGTAAATGTGTTAACCATTGCTCTCTGCTTCTGTATAGTTTGGTGGACTTAGATCATTGATGTGAAAAGCATTGATCCAGCATTGAGCAAGGTCCTGATGAGATTAGCCACTTACATAAAAGTGGGATTCATGCTTATGTGACAGTCAATGGCTTATAAAAAGTAACTTTATTTGAGGGCCAAATTCAGTTACCTTTTAAGCAGGGGCATAGTTGAGATGGAATAAACCTTTGGAACAGTGAAAGTAGGATGGAGCTGTCTACAAAATCTTTAAATGCTGATACTGTAAATTGCTGACATGTGACTGTCTTGCTATATCCTGGTGAGAAGGGAAGGTGGGGAAGAGGTTTTATTTTCAAACCTGAGAGTTTGAGAATGTTTGTGGAAGCACACAGAAGTGGTGTTCCAGACTGCTACATGTCCTTTATAAGTTCAAGGTTTTTTGAAGAACATGACAACAGAACAGCACATTCAGTGAACCTAGTCAGGTTGAGGACAGGAGGAGGAAGACAAAGAGTGGAGGGTCTGGGTTTCCCTGTAAAAAGCTTCAGATTTTCCTTAGTTGCAGAAATGCTGGCTGCTGTAAACATCTTGATAATAAGAGCAGTGGTGTTGAAAACATTTTGAGTCTCTGATGCTCAACTACAGCTGACTGGCTTGGGAACCTGAAAGGTGATCTTTGGGGCTGAAGAGGGATTAATCTTTAACATAGTAAAGTAGCATCCAGTTTCTAATGGATCAAGGATAGAATGAATGTGTATTGCTGAAACAGTGGTTCATGGAAATGCATATGTAGGCCAAGCTCTCTCGATGGGGTAGGGAGAAACTACACTGTAAACTGTTACAGAAGTGATAGCAGCTGGGGTAGTATGTGCTCCAAAGAAAGTACGTTCCCACCCGATTGTGGTTAAGAGCTGTAGGGCTAGGTGAAGGCCTTCTAGTGAAAGAACACGGCCTAAATGCACAAACATCTTTCAGAATAGGTAAACACTGGTTTACACCTATAGATGAGCATGTGATACGTTTCATAAATTGGCATATTCTTTGCTTTGATTATTTGAAAGTAAAGCATTTTTGCGATGGAACTACCATTGAAGGCAACAGAAATGAGCTTTGAATCCTTGAGCCTTGCCAGCTGAAGAAGTACTCAAGATCTTAATTGCCAATCCATGACTTGTACAAAGACTTTTGGTAAGACTATTTACAGAAGTGGAACCACGGGAGAGTCCCTCTGGATTTGTCTTTTCTTTGGGCAACCCAATTTTATGTGTTTTGGATTAATGAGATGAAGCCTAAAGGAAAGTACTAACAGAGAGAGGAAATATTTGAGGTTGCTTCACCCAGTTCACTCACAAAGCACAACACAGTCCTTATGGTCTCTGCACAAGTGTTTAGACATTCTGACTTGTGTAAAAACACGGTTTTAGTTGAGGAGCTTTTATCTTTCTCAATGAAAATTAAATGCCAGCTACAATATTGTCAACCTTTAGAATGTTCTGAGAGTGAAGATCTCTGTTTTGTGGAGGCAAGTTTCTTATTTGTCAAGTGTTACATGTACTCTAGGTTTAATAATAAAAGATTAAGCTTACTCAGCAGGAGGAGGTGAAGGATCACATATTAGAAGATTTGAAGGGATCCTCCTAGAGGAACAGGGTACTTCTTTCTCAGCATTTCTTTCCAAACATGCCCAAGCCCTTCAGTGTTCAGAAATGGGACACAGACTAAAGCTAATATTGCTCTGTCATTTCTGTGCCTTTGCAAGGAAGAAGTTAGCTGTCTTGCAAATGGCATATTCTTGCCACTTCTGGCAAAGAGGCAGGAGAGTCAGCACACAGTGGCTGTTGCTTGTGTCTTACTGTGAATTAGCATCTCCTTTTCTGATTTGACTTCCTCTTATCAAAACTCTCTTGTGCTTCATTTCCTCTAGAAATAGCTCTCTGCTGAGTATCTCATGGTAAAGTGGTGCTTTCAGCTTCCTTTTGACTAAGTTCCAATTTAAAGATAATGGATCTTTCTGTTCTTTTTGGTTGCTGCTCTGCCTGCTCATCTCCATAATCCTTTACTACTGAAATGGCAGAAGTTGATTTATTTCCCCATGCATGCAATGGTTTCCTGCATGTGTGGGAGAAGAGTTTCAAATGTTTCTTAGCCCTAGCTAAGTTACAGACTGTGTTCAGTGCTGTCCAGTTCAATTTTTTCATCATTGTTTATACCTAATCATGCTGGAAACAATTCTGTGTGGAAGAACATCATCCTTATCCTGAGGGATTTTGTCAGGACATCAAGTAGGTGAAGTTAAAGAGGACAAAGCCATGCTCCAGGCAGTCTGCTGTATGTATACACTATCAGAGAACATCCTTAGTATATGTAGTTTCTCAGAGGTTTTTTTTTTGTGTCCTGGACTGGAGAGAAAAAAAATCCTCAGCTTGCACGTGTAAACACCTTTTACTTAGCTGCTGCAGCTGTTCTGAAAACAAAGTCCCATTTCCATACTTGCTTAAGTTAGCCTTCTTCAGAAGACAGGAGTATCAAATTCTAATGTGCAGTTTTCTTTCAGAATACATATTCTCTGGAAATGTATGTCTGAAACAGCTGTAACTCTCACTATCCACCTATCTTTCTAAATAAACACAAACACAATTCAGTATGTGATAAAAGAGACAGATATCTGTGTGCCTGTGCGTATACATATACATGATGGATTTATTGATAACCATATACTCAGAAGTCTTTTGCAACTGATCTGTTGGGGCAACTTGGATGAAAGGTTATTTCCTTTATGATGGCTTGGGTTTTTTGGTTTGGGGTTGTTTTTTTTTTTTTTTTTTTTGGTTGGTGTGGGTGGGATTTTTTTGGTTGTTGTATTGGTTTGGTTTGGTTTGTTGTTTTTTTTTTTTTGTTGTTGTTTGTTTCTATGATTATCAGATCTTTTTTCATCTAATAGTGAAATACTTTTAGAAACTGCAACTGGTCAGCTGTTCATGAAAGAATTGATTTTAAAAAAACCCAAAACCCAAAATCAAGAAAAGCATAAACTGATCTTTCAAGCCAAAAGCTGCGTAAAAGTAGCTGTAAGTGCATTTACCCACGGTAGAATTTGAAGATGAACATACTAGTCACGGTTGTGAGAGAGTATGGGTATGAATTTTTCATATGTAAGTGTTGGCAACATGGAAATTTCAAAATATTATCAATTGTTCTTCAACTGAATGTGTCAGGTAGTTCACATCATGAATTTGCTGATATTTGCAGTCCTAGCATTAAAACATAAAGCTTTTTAATGAGATAGTAAAAAAACTTCCTTGGCCAAAGAGTCCTGTGTCATGGCCTTTCAAACAGTAGATGATTTTGAAATTTCTTTTATGGGTTAAATGACAGAAACAGCATCTTTCTAAAACACAAGACGGTAACAGATAGTGGTTGGGAGTAAATCATATATGGTACATGTTGCTGAAGGAGTTCCTTAGATATCCTAAAGATTATGAGAGAAATAGGTGATTTTGCCTATTGTATGAGGCTGGGAGAGGAGCCTTTGAAAGAGAAATAGTATTGGGGGATAAACCAATCACAACAACTTTCCTAGAGGAACTTTCTGATGCAGTTAAGTCTATTTTAACTAGACCATACAGTACAAGGACTAGAGACCAAGTGTGTATAACGTCAGCACACAACTTTTAAAGTATGAAACACAAAGTTGCATCCTGTACAAATATTTATCACTTTAGCAGAATTAATCTTTTGTACATGCAAGCTATTGTTTTGTTTTGTTGGATTATAAGTGTTGCTATTGTTACCCTCTGCCACTTTACAGTGTGTAGTTTTTGCAATCAAATATTAATCTGTATACTGGAACAGGCTGCCCAGAGAAGTTGTGGAATCTTCTTCACTAGAGAGTTTCAAAGCCCACCTGGATGCATTCCTGTGTGATCTGCTCTAGATGATCCTGCTCTGGCAGGGGGGTTGAACTAGATGATCTTTCAAAGTCCCTACAAATCCTAACATTCTGTGATTCTATGTATAGGCATGTCTCTTTTTTTCCCCTGTATTTGCCATTTTAATTTTTTTCCTTCCTGCTTTTTCCTTTATTTTAGTGTCCTTAAATTAACTCATTAACAGAGTATTTAAATACAGATTGTTTCTGTTTAAACACAGTGGTCTGAACCATCTGAATCTCAGATGATGGAGAACTTTTTGTCTTCTACCAGTGTAAGAGATACAATGTATCCAATCACAAAAAGCACCACATCATCTTCAAATAGATAATTCATCTATTGGGGTGATGATTCAACATTGAATGTTAGCAGTGTTCAAAAACTGCTGAAAAGACAAACCAACAAAACCAGCTTTTAGGGATCTAAATTTCAGTTTTCAGAAGTCAATATTGTGTTGTGCAAAATGGCTGGGAGTTTTCTGTTGCACTTAGATCTGGCATCGTGTTTTTATGAGAGGTGATGAGGTCAAGCCTCCAAATGCTAATGGTTGCATTATAGTGTCTTAGGTATATTTGTCAAAGTACTAAGAAGTCAGAGGGTAAAATTATTACAGTTCATAAGTACAGGTTTTGCTAGCACTGACATTGGATTTCTCTCTGTAAAACGCTTTTTTTTTCCCCCTCTGCTTGACATCTCAGCAGAAACGGAATCAGGCCTGATATTGCATTAATCCTGAGAAAGAAAAAAGCAAAGAATACTTCATACTGGAGTTATTATTCATTTTTTTCTTTTTTTCCCTCACAGTTTAGGTTTTCAGTTATCTAATAAGTTAGTCAAAATTCTAGAGTCCATCTTTTGAAAACACAAAGGATAATTTAAAATACTGACAGTCAGATGCTGATAATAACTCTGGTGCTGCTTACTGTTAACCCTTAATAATGATAGCAGATTCTGCATCCCAGCTGGAGCTGTTTCCCAGAGGGGAAAAAATAAGACAAAGCCCATTAAGGTCTCAAAATATTTTAAAGTAGTTTCTTTAATGTATGTGGTCTTATGAGCACGAAGGGCAGAAAAATCAGCAGAAAAGAACATATATTTTGTGAACTGTAAGGAAATCAGTGCCTTTGAAATGCTATCCCTTGCTTTGCCCTAAATGTGACTGCAGCTTTTAGCTTCCACTCTATGTTTATATTGGAAATCTCTCTTTGTGCATATAGAGTTTGTTCCCTTATGAAATTATGTCTCAGGGGAAAGATAATTTAAAGCCATTTCCATTTGTTATGTCTGCACTGAACTAGGCTATTAGGGGCTGTTAATGCTGGGTACGCTCAAAATGTACAACTAGCTTCATCTGTGGATTATAGAAACTGTCCAACCAATTGCATGCTGATAATGACCAAAACAAGAAACTAGGGCAGTTTCATGTTGAAGTCAGCACTGGGATCATTTCATAGTGTAGCCAATGTCAGAGTTGTCAGCTGATATCACAGATGTGCATCTGATTTCACTTCAGGAAGACTGAGCTTTATAGGTTTAAATCTGAAGATAGCCTAGGTTTCTAGGTTGGGAACTCCTGCTGACCAGCCTTTGAGAAAACATGGACTGTGTTTTTTGTAATTCTATACCTAATGTCCTCTTATTTTTCATAATTATGAGTTCAAGAAGAGCTTTAAGCAGGGGACAAGTTGTAAGCTGTGCTTAAGGAGTAGCCACACAAAGCACTGGAAGTTAGAGACATATCACTAAGCTGAAGTTTTTCTTCTATGCTTTGGCAAGAAAACTATCATATAACAGTGGAGCATTGACATATTTTATCTATGAATTCCTATTTCTTCATTGCTTCAGACAATAGCTTAAAAAATTATATGGCAGGAAGCCAAGAATCAACCCATTCTTTACCTGCTCTCATTCACTCTCTGACAAACAGCTCCTATTGTAGTGGTAACCCTGACTGACCTCACTTATCTTGGGATCCAAGTGGCAAGGGCTGGTGGTAGCCAGCTTGAAAGACACTCATTCCTGTCTGTGAGTGTGTAATCCTTGCCAGTTGTACCATTATTCCTATCAAGACTGATACCAGCTATCTGCCATTTATAATTACATGATTATATGATGCATTCAGAAGACTTACGGATTTGTGGCAGGTAAATGTTGGTGTAAGTGGAAATTTGTCCTAATCTTTTATCTAAAGTATTAAGCTGCAAACATTTTATGAATTTGTTTTCTGGAGTGTTTTTTTTGCTTTCTTTAACTGGGAGATAGAAAAACAGTCTTGTGGCATGTCCCAGGTTACTCCAATGGTGCAGATGCATAAAGATGAAAAAGAACAGAACAAAATGATGCTTCAAAGACAGTATAAAATTTCTGTGTGTTTAAACTTCCCTGTGACACTCGTACTCTAATTTTGTGAAAGCAACGGTTTGGGGCCACTGAATTTCTGAGTGTCTTAAAAGTTTTAGCTCATTATGAATAACCAGGACTAGAAGAAATTGAGTAGCCTTCACAGTGGTTATTAATTGTGGAACTTTCAGAAGCTTACATTGTTTTTAAGGGGCTCAGATTCTGTCTTATCCAAATAGAAGTCAGAAGTTGCTGAACTCATTCACAGAGATTACCTGTGAACAAAGCTATAAAATCTGGTCTTTGTTTTTGTGATTCCAGAAATATCCTGTATGTGACATGCAATAGAGAGGAAGAAAGGAGTAGTAGTTTCTTGTGTATGACAAGGGTTTTTCGTTAGAGAGATGGGGAAAAAGAAATCTACCAATTTCCAAACAGTGCTAAGCCAGTGATTACAACTGGTAGTGGAAAAATTACTTTTGTCTGCCAGGTGTGATTCTTGATTATATTTGTAATCATGTTGAGTGTGTTGTTTGCTTTGGGGCAAACCAAACTTTGGAGTCTGTCACCTCAGACAGCTCTGTCCTAACCTGAATCGGAGCAGCTTCAGGGTATGACAGTGAGCAAGTGTATGAATAGGACCAGGAAGCATGAATATGAGTACTTCTCTATCTGCTAGCCACAAGCATTTGATGAGATAAAGTGAGTGAAATCATGTACATCTCAATCAGAACAAGGAGAAAAATAGCTGGGAACCATGATTGTGAGTCTCAGTTTCTTCAGCTGCTCAATGGTATAAACCACTATACACTGCACAGATATTATCTTAGGCCTTCATGTCATGGGGTGAATGCTTTTCATTAAAATATCTGTAAATTCTCCAAGACCTTGTAATTCATATTCATTCTGTGCTTTAATTCTTCTATTTTTGAGCATATCCTTTCAATAATATTCGGAGGAGGTCTGATTTGTTGATTATCTTGGCTATGATGTATTTGGGTTTCTTGTTTATAGATGTTAGTTTAACACACTTTGAGCGAAATTCTTGAAGAAATTGCATCTTAGTAATTTTGAAAGGATAACTAACAATGAAATGGTAAACTCTATTTCTGTGTTGGATTACTAATTAATTTTGTTTTGGTTAATTTCTTTTACTTTTATGATCATGGCATGACTACATTTACTTCATATTATTTGAACGTCTCCCTTTTCTGAAAGCAAAGGCAATTTTGACAGTAAAGTTCAGCGCCGATTCTACTGGGGCCCAGTCAGGAGGGATTGTCATGCAGACCTCATACTGCCTCAATTGCAATTGCAGCATTCACTTCAACAGAAATGGAGTTTTTAATTATTTGAGTTGTAGTACATGAACTATGGAAATCAGTATAAATTGTGATATTTTCCTGTGGAAGAAATTTTAAAACCTCATGGAAGGCAGGGATTTAAAATTAAATACAAATTGTACATAAAGTTCAGCTGAAAGGAATAAGTACTCATTACTGGTCATTTGTAAGTTGCAAAGATAATTATGTATTCAGCTCCTGAAAGCACGTGTTTTTTAGGAACCCAAATTACACATATGTAAAGAATGTTCTCTTCTTAAATTCTTTTCTTCAGAGTCATTGTTTTCATTTGCTGTTTTTTTGTTTTTTTGTTTTTTTTTTTAATCAAGCCAGTACAAATAGTTTGGTTATGTCTGTAGAATCTTACATGTTCTTCCATGTAATAAACTGCATTTGCTGAGGAAGGATAACTTAGATTATGAAACACAGGACTGCTTTTTGTGTAAGGATATTCTGTGCAATTTTGAACTTGTGTTCAAGTTAAAAGACTCAAGTTGTTAAAAGACTCAAGTTAATGAACAGGGAATTAGTCTTCCCTCATGCTTGCTGGATAGAGATCACAGACTTCAGGTTTTGAGGAGACAAAAAAGATCTTTGCTGCCAGAGGCCCATAAGGCTGAAATGCTTTTATTCTCTAGAGAGATAGAACTCATCTGCAGCTTCCCCTTATTTAAACTCAAGACACTTCAGTTTCCTGTTTAGTTTGTATCTAAGTGGATTTTCTTTTAGATTGTAGATAGTTGTTTGTGTATTCTTTGGTAAAGGTTATTATTTTTCCCTTTAGCTGCTGGCTTGGGAATTGCCTGAAGAGTGTTACTTTACTGAAAAGGATTATGTGCTACCTTGGCTAGGGAATCCCAGAGGAAGCAGATACCACACAAAATCAAAACACAGTGTCTCCAGGTTGCCACTTGCTGAGTCTTTCAGTAGTTATCTACTTGAAGTAATCTTGAGGGAAAGCGAGTTTTTAGTGGTTCTTAATGACTGCAGCACCACCAGTAATGACAGAACTTGGAGAATCTGTGTTCCTTTTAGTGGGACATTTATAGTGAATCTTTGAGTCTGGCATCCTGCTTCTGATGCTGATACAATTATTACTTTTTATTTGCTGAATTTATGTCCTACATCACTCTGTAGACCAGCTCAAGTGAGTGTTTACATTTCCTTTGTGGCCTTCATCAGCTTTTTGTTACTTCAGTGAAGCATTTGTGAGGCTGTCTGAAATTGTTCTGAAGATGTAAGTTGTCACATTTGCCTTGGAGTTGCTGATGAAATGTGGAAGACACCATTAACAAAACTTGCTTATCTTACTAGGCTGCAAGAAAAGAAACTGTACTCCTTTCAAGTCAAGGTAAAGCCTCCCATGCCTACTGCTGGATCACTTCTAGTGGACTTTTAAAAAGTGTATTAACCCTTTTAAGCATTGTGTTTCCTTTCCAGAAGAGAAGAAACACTCTGGTAGAATTCTGTTTTCATAGCTCATATAATTATTTCTTATGGAAAGTTTGTGGACAGTAGTGGCAAAGGGTGCGAATGTAAATGTTTCTTTCCAGAAAGGAAAGAAGCTAAAGGAATAGCTCAGAGGTCCATGTTTCAAAACACCACAGTATACTGCCATTACTAGACTGTGATTTGGAGGAGAATTAGGCAGTTGCTTCTCATTGAGATACGCTTTTTTGCCTTTTCAAGTATAGAGCTGCAGCTTTTCAGATCACCTATGCCTCCTTTGCTAGCTGATTCACATACAAGTGCAAGAACTTGGAAATCTTATCCAGTTTGACTCCTTATGAGGCACACCATTGTTATTTCAGAGTTTCATTCACTTCTAAAGAAATGAGCAACTGTTGTTGTGGTAAATGTTTGCAAATTTACACATCTTGGAATTATCAGCAACAGCTCCAAGGAGGCTAGCAGTAAGGAAAAGTCTCTACAAAGTTAAACATGGAGGTGGAGAGGAGCTCACACAATCTGTTTGACCTCTACACAAGTGCTATCAGGCAAGTGTCCATGCTGGAAAAGTATTGCTTTATTCATAAGTAATGTAGTCTATTGCTAGGGAAAAAAAAAATCAATATCCTTTCATGGATTGCCTAACTGTGTTTTACAGTAAATTTCAACTAACGTTTTATTGTGTTTCTGTGTATGTGGTGGGATATAAAATAAAGGGAGTGTAGAGGCCCTTTAAAGAGTTTGAAGTTTGCTACTGAGCCCGGTGTATTGACCCAGGTTGGAGAGTGACAGACTATAAACCTGGTTTCTTAAAAAGCATGCTTTTTTAACCCCCTGCATCCGCTAAGGGCCTCTTAGCATTGTTGTAAAAAGTCTGTTTTCCAGAGTAATTTGATTCCCATAGCCACGGGCAAAGGCACCCAAGCAGCTCTTGTTTGATTAAAAAGCTGAATTGTTTGCTGGTGACTGTAAACACAAACAGCTGCTTTCTGAAGCCACACAAAAATGAGAGCCAGATTGGTACTTCTGCTGCAGGACATAGTCTTAAACAACTCACTAGCTATCTGGGAATGTTTTCTTTAGGAAAATAATTGAGATGGATGTTAATAAATGTAGAACAAAATGTGTGCGTATTTAACTCACCTTCATTCTGCCCTGATTACTTTTAATGAAAACTGATCCTTTAGTTCTAAAGCAGAACAAAAGCAATATAGCTTGCTTCAAGTAGTAATATTTACAGGGACTTAAAAGTACAACCAAAAATATGAATCTCACAGGATCAGTTGATGCTGTTTTCTTTTTCAAGTAGTAATATTTACAGGGACTTAAAAGTACAACCAAAAATATGAATCCTGTGACAGGATTAGTTGATGCTGTTTTCTTTTTCAGTGTGACCTTGTTTCTGTTTGTCTGGGGAAAGAGAAGCTGTGGCATTGGGAACCCCACACTCACCTTAATGCATTGAAGTGATCCTTAGACTGACTGTTGATTTGTATGATCTGGCTTTTCTACCTACAGAGTACACAAGTAGTGTGCTGAGGAATATGAACTCTGCTTACTGGTTTACTGCTTTGTGTTCATGTGGTTTGTTTTTCATCTTACTGTGAATGGACAGTGATAACTAGTTGTGTAATTGTTGCTTGACAAGAACAGGGAACATGAAAAGCAGTATGTAAAGCCAATTTTTATTGCGGAAGTTTAACTTCCTATTTCTCAGACACTAACTCAGACCTTTTAACCATGATTGAGTTCCCAAGCTTTCAGATAAAGTTCATCCATGTAGTAATATTTGCACATTTATTATACATAGATACTGCTTACATATGCACATATTCTGAAATTACAAGACTGGACATCTGGAGACCTGGATTCTGTGCATGGCTTTACCATCAGCTTCCTGATGGGTTTAAGCAAAGTTGGAAAGTTGAGTTTTTTACACAACTACGTTAGACTGTATATAATCCTATTCTGGGGAATAACAAATGTCAGTACAAATCTGTGCTGCATTGTGGATTCTGCTCTCCACTGATGGATGAGTTAAGGTTATCGAGGACTTTTCCAGCTTTTCGCCTACCTTGCTACTTGATTCTGTGTCCTGGGAAGCATTCTACTACCTTCAAACTAAGTTTTCTTGAGCTGAATGTTTCATCCTTGACTAGCTATAAGTGCAGTGCTTCTCTCTCTCCATCTCCATTTTTCATTTTGCAGTGCAACCTTTGGGTTATAACTACTCCAAAGATGTCTTTCTGCTGATTCCCCTTTTATGTGCACTGGGGATAATGCAGCTTTTCAAGAGAGACCACAAGACTTGATTCATTGATGTTGTAAGAACTGTCAAAATCTTGTGGCAGAAGCAGAAAATTTTGTTGACATTGGAAAGAGAGGTGGCTAGAGTCTGGGCTGCAGCTGTAGGGGTATTTCTATTAACTAGAAAGGAATTCAAAACCTTATATTAAGCTGTTTTTATGAACTTAAAATAATTGAGAACAGTTTTTGTTTAGCTCTGGGTATTTCCTGAATGCATTTGCAAGTCTCAGACAGTGTAGTACAAGGCTTAAAAGCTTGACTGCAGCTTGAGATACATTAAACAAAATAACCAAAGAGAATTTATCATGGAAAACTATATTAACTTTTGAAATGTTTCATGTTACAATTAGTGTTGCTGTTAGTAACATAGCTCTGTGTTGCCTGAGGGGAAAAAACTGCTTACTCTGCATATACAGTTATCTCCTTGCGCTACCAGGAAGCCAATAGGAAGTGTCTGAGCATCTCTGAAACACTTCAATACAGAAATAATGATCATGATAGTCCTGTCTTCATTTTCAGCCTGTAAAGAAGATGATTAGTTCTAAGTTTGTTTACTTTCTGGTGTTATAGAGGTTCTGAAGAAATTCAGAGAACACTAAGTTGAATGTAGCTTGTACTTTTGAATGTAGTCGTACCCGTGCTATTGTCTTTTGATCCAGGAGAGAGTTCCCTTCTTGGTTGAGCCAGGAACATTCTCTTTAGCTCTGGCAGCCTGATATGACTGTAGGCACATAGTGTTGACTGACAAGTAAAAATTGAGGCAGAAACCTTGAACCAGATGCTGAGTGGAAAACACAGTGAGTTGATATATATATATATATATATTCCAACGGACCTCACAAAAATGCTGGATTCAGTCCTTCATGGAATCAGTAATTTAGCCTAGACGTTGCAAATACCAGTCTTACTCTTCAGAGCAGTGCTCAATATAATAGAGGAAGGTCTTCTGTTAGGTGAAAAGGACTAAAGATTGATCACATGACTGGAAGAAAAATTATGAGGAGCAAGCAAAAAAGAAGACTGGACTGGAAAGAGTAAAGGAGAGTGTTTTGTATTCAAAGTAACTCAGCAGGCTTTGGGGATTGCATGTGCTTGGGTACTGTTTAACTCACTGTTGCTCCTCCCAGCACCTCTCATAACCACGAACTCCATAATGAACATGAGATAAGCATCAGCTATAGATTTTTTTCTTTTGTGTGCTGTAACCATCCTTCTTTCTCTCCCTTTTCCTCAGTGCTTTATTTACTTCTTGTGTTTTCTCTGTTGTTTGATCCCTAAGTAAAGCAGGATTTTTCATTACTTATTAAAATCAAAAGCAGAAGGTCTGAAGCATACTGCTAACCATTAAGCTCAAGTAACCAGCTGTACAACCATGTGGGAAGACCTCTTATGCTAGTTGGGAAGGGCATCTTGATTCTCTGCAGTGATTGCGGTTTTGTTACTGACTTGGCTGCAGCAGGAGCTGGAGGCATGAGAAACACCTCCGTGTTGTGCACAGAGATGGCATGGTGGGGATGTCATTGGAAGACAGAAAGCCAAGGATACTGGCCCTCCTACAAAACTGCTTCCCCCTCCCCCCTTCCTTTTCTTTTGCAGTTGCACACAGCGCTGTGGCTTCGAGGTCATTTGTTTCCCACAGCTTCACAGACCACTGTAGCAGAAAGGGAGACAATGGTCCCTTACAAGGGGCAATGTGAGGCCTCCTTTCATCTCTAATAAGCCCCTTCACTTGCACTGTGAAGCCTGTTGTGTGTATGTGTGCGCACAGTTCCAGTGTGAACCACTCTGCAGCTTCCATTGATGTAAAGCACCCAGGTTTTTTGTTTTGCTTTTCAAACGGGCAACTCTTGGCATGTTCCAGCCTGAGGTAGGTTTTCTGTTCAGCACAAGCACATCAGGAGATGTCCCTTCTCCTTTTCACATAGCCGTTAAAATCTAGGGCCCATCTGGTCTTCATCAGTCAATGGAAGATCTGATCTCAGAAAGGAAAGGAGAGGGGCAACTGTCTTTAGCTCCTCTCTCCCAAACAGGCTCTGCTTGTTGCTGTGCGTGGCCATGGTTGCTGGCTGAGCCTGTCAGGAGAGCTCTGTGAGAACAATCACCCTGGTAAAGTGGCTGACTGTCCAGTCACAGAATTTGCAAACAGACATGCAATTTGGAAACATTTTCTTCTATTACCTTGCTATGATGAGCAGAAAAGGAAGGAACAAATAGTATGACGAAGTTTTAAGGTGCAGGAGTTTGAAACAGTGGTTCTTTTATTCTGGAATACCATTTTTATTAATGTACATGAGAGTGCCTCTCTCTGAGTCTGGAGAACTTTCCTTCCTATGTGAAGGAAATTTTTACCTGCCTTCTGTGCAGCAGTGAGTTTGTCCTCCCAGGTAGGAAACTGATTCTCCCCTGTCTTGGTAGGCTCAGAGTAAGAACCTACTCTCTACTCTCTTTCAAAGCTTCTATTTAGCTCAGACTGTCTCCTGCTGATTGAAATGGCTCACTGTGAGGCCCCCTTCAACCTCAGTGCTGGCTTATTTTAGGAAGTGGCTTGGGTAGTCCAGATCTGCTAATGATTTGTGTCTTCCTCCATCACTATTGTGTACTTCAACGAGGAAAAGAAAATCCACCTTTTTACTTGTCTGGGTAGCTATTGCTATTCACAGCTACGTAGCATTGTGAAGTCTTATGTTCCACTCAAGCATCTGTAGACATTGTAATGGTCCTAGCATGAGCCTTCTGCTTAGCCTTAGGAGCTTGCCTCAATTTCCTTACATTGCACAGGTCACATACCACAGCCCGGAAAAGACATCAAAGCATGTTGAGGAATGGTTATACAAAACTGAGAGATTTCACCTATACCAAACTGCACATATTATTCTGCCTCTTGGAGACGTTACAACAGGCATTTCACTGACTGCCTCTGAGCAATTTCAAGCAAAGGCAGAAGACCATTTTCTCAATAATGTGAGAAACTGAGCAGTCAGTCAGAAGATTACAAGCAATGCATCTGGACAGTGAGAGATTTCATGGCATTTATAAGCAGGCCAGGTGAGGGGCCAGCATACAAACCCATTTTCTAGTATTAGCCGGATGAGAACGAACCACTTTTTTTTTGCACTTTCAAGTGTGTGAGATAGAGAAGCAAGTGTTAAATAGCCCTCAGAACAATGTTTCGTTGGTTTATTGATCCATGCGTTGTTTTGGCAACTGGCAGCCACTCCACAGTGACACAACATTTTGGTCTATGAGAGAGTGGAAAGTCTAGGGAAAAACACATCTTAAACTGCAACAAAAAAAGAAGAAATGGATAGTCTTTAGGGAAAGAGCATCTTCCTGCCATTTCATAAATAGGTAGTTACTTTCAAACAGATACAGAACAGCGATTGATGGATGGATGCAGGTAGCATATGTGTTTGTACGTCTTCAGTCTTGGTAGGCGTGGGATAAGAGATGATGTGCAACGGCTGAATGTATTGAAGCTGGAGGAGGGGTGGTATCTCTTAAGATAAATGACATTTTTCTGAGTTCTCCAAATATTTATATTTTCAGCTTCCATGGACTTGCAAGTAATACGCCACAGTAATTGGACTGTAACTTGTCCAGTTTCACTGTAAATAACTCACTCTCTTTGATTCAAATACTGTTATGTAACTTCTTGGATCAAATGTTGCCTTGTAGAGTCTATCATTTGACATTTTTGCTGGCCTGAGCAGCAGAACACTAAATGTGCTTTTTTTTGCCCAGATTACAGAAATACAGTACCTTCATTAAGTGATGCTGCCATGTCACGCATCTTGTTATTTCACAATGTAATTGCTTGTGAACATGAAGCACGTATCTCTTTAACAGAAGAGAGGGGAAAGGAAAGGACAATAATCCCCAGTTCTTTAAATTTGTTGATAGCTGAGGTTGCAGAGCTCAGCAAGCAGGAATTTTAAATGCAATGGTTAGGCCATCTTTCTTTCAATGTAAAAATTTAGCAAGTGCCAATCTGATTTTCAAATATTTTAAATACAGTGTTTTAATAACAGTTAACTCTGTCTTTTTGCTTCTTCACACAATTCAGAGGGCAGCCATACCCTGCTGTCACAGAGCTCAACTTTCCCCACCCTGCTCTGCTTCCTGCCACTGACCCCATTTCAGTCTTGGCTCCCCTTGCCATTGACATATCTTCTTCGTTAAGCCATCAAAAAAAAAAAAAACTAAGTGGATGTTTGTGCAAAATATGCATTCCTAGGTAGTAACTGGGTATTAACTGTGCCATGAAGAGCAATGAGATGTTCACAGTGCAAAGATAAATGATAATCAAATACTTCAAAAAATGGATTACAAAAGGAAGAAAACGGGTGTTTTCCATCTAATCCATCCAACAGTCCCCTTCATTGAGGATGTGTTTATTCCTTTCCAGGGTGCATTATTCATCACCCTTGGGAGATGAGGCAAGGTTTGGTGCTGATCTCAGACAATTTATATTCCCCTTGTCCCCACTACCACCACCGAATGCATGAAGCAGTTTTGTATTAGGAAATCACATCCGTGATACAATCTTTTAAGAGGAACATCCACCACATTATGGCACAGAAAGTAATAGAGAATTTTTGCTGTGGGGTAATGGTGAAGTCAATTTTTTAGACGCTACTTTAGACTAGGCAGGAGGCACAGCATATGCTGTGAAGTGTTACTTTGGCCTGAAACCTCACTGAAGCTAGTGAAAAATAGTCATCTTGGGTGAGAGTGGGAAAGAAAAGTGGCTACAAGTGTCTGAAAATTCGGTTATGCTTCAGATTCCTTGGGACTGCAGTTTCTTTAGCTCTGGGAATCAGCTACATAAGAGGAATTGTCATTTTTAAAAGAAACATAGCTCTTTACCTTGCAGAGAGACTGGGTTGCAGTCTTCTGCTGGGAAAATTAACACATGCAACAGATTTTGCATGTGTACTGTATTGGCACAGGTGGGACTTAAGGTCCCACGGATGTATATTTGATGTGATATTAATCAATTAAATGAGGCATGTAAAAAAAAAAGAACAGTGAAGTCATTAACATTCCTGTCTTTGGTCCAGCACAGTCTAGTATGAAAAGGAAGTAGTTATAGCTGAGCTGATAAATATTTATTTCAGTGATGTTTATTTCAGTGGTTTGCTCAAATGGAGAACATGTGCATCCCAAGCAGTGCTTTCTTCTGAGCCAATGCTGAAATGGTGCGTGTCCTTCACAGTGAGCCGCTGCTCCTAGCTAGGTGAGCTAAAACATGGAAGTGGAACTGAGATACAAAGACCTTTACAATAACTAAAGAACTCATGCTAGCAAAAGAAAAGCAGCATGTTAATTCCATTAATGTGACAAAACTCCCACATGAATAATAACCAAGACTGTGTGATGTTTTTGCCAGAAAACCCAAGAGGTACACAGAATTTGTGTGTTAGAATTCATTTGAAACTCTGTTAATCTGAGGACTTATTACAGTGTACTTAGAGCAGTCTCTGATTTTATGGCTTTATTTGGTTGTGATTCTTATTTTCCATAAGAAATATGGTTTCGCTTTTTCAGGATGCTTTTCTGTCTGTAACTTCAAGAGATAAATCCAGCAGCAATGTAGCACAAAAGCTTGCTTGTAGTTACACACTTTAAAAAAAAAAAAAGACAAAAATAAATGCTCTCAAAACACCCAAACACTCCAAAATCCCAAAGTGAACCTAACCCCCCTCAACTCTCCAATCCAGTTACAATTATCTTGCTATAACCAAGATTTTTCTGATTTTTATGATGGGTACTTGATGTAACAAGTCACCCTTGGGGCAGATTTCACTGGGTTGTTCTGCATACATATATTCTGTTTTATCTGCTGGACAGATAAGGATAAGAGTGGTTGAATATGATTTTATTCACTTCTTAACCCAAACTGCTAAATGGTACAGCTGGAGAGCTGCTGAGCAAGCACTGGATTCTGGTACAGCAATCATTGAATTGTGAGCCATAGAGAGTCTGTAAAGGAACTTCATTCATCAGCTCTTATAGTAGATACTCTTAGTTTTGCTTTGTGTTCATCGTTCATGTTTTAAAATAAACTTTGAGTCAGAATACATAGAATCTGAATTATTTGTCTGATTACAGATGAGATTAAATGGAGCTGTGAAAGAAATTGATTTGAAAAAGAAACCATAAAGTTTAAAGCAATAAAACATCAACAGAGTTACAGAGAATCATAGTTATTAGCCAATTATTTTTAGAAAATATCACTAAGATTCAAAAAGAGTGATGTGAATGCCAGCACTGTGCAGTGGGAGTAAACAAGGTTTGGTATTTTCCATTGACGTATCTCATTTATGTATCTGGTGTTGAAGATGACACCAAATTTAGGATGGAAAGAAACTGGATTCTTCCGTTCTGAAGTCATTATCCACGTCAATATAAATATTAGCACTAACTGCTTGATATGTTTTGAGTTTGATACATCACTGTGTTTGGCTCAGGAAGCACTCATTTTTACAAGAGAATGAGTAAGTTTCTGCATATATCTCACTGCAGAATTCTGTGTAGTAACTGAACTGGTGTTTCTCCTTGCTTGTTCATGAAGGTGATGAGCTCACAGCTGCAGGCAACGAAACAACAACTTAGCAGGGTTCTTCTAGAAACACTCACTATTTGTATCCTTTCTTTTTACTGTGGATATTTTCCTCTGAGGAAGAAAAAAATTCTGTGTAATGGCTAGAATAAGAACAATTTGGCTCTTCTGCAACCAATGCATAGCTTAATCTTTAACATTATATTCCAAGTTGATTCATACACTACGTGTATTTTGCTTTAGTTATGACAACACATTTGTCGTCTGGCAAAGTCTTTTATGGTGCCTCATTTACTCTTCTCTCTGTGTTTGAAATGACAATATACCATACAGCTATGTAAACCAAACTCATCAAGGGGAAGATAAAGTGGATGCATATTGCACTAATGTCAATGTCCTGATACAAGGTTGCATCAACTACCTGCCTTTCAACAAAGATGTAGGAGATACAAATGACCACTAACCATGACTTTCATACCAGTCTCTGTTCTGTAAAGAAGAGTAATAGGAACTTTGCACTTCTAAATCAAAACAAAATATGGTGCATTATTGCAGGTTTAACCCCACAGTAATGCCTTTGGAGAGCATACTAATAAAACTGAATGCTTTTCTGTTGTCTGAAAACTGTTTCTGTAACTTCTGTAATTTGTTGAAGTTGCAATGGTTACTGCTTAAATAAGTCACTACATCTGAAGAGAAGATCTAGAGAAGCCAATGGAGAATGACTAATTTCAGTTTTTCATGAGTGTGTTCTTGCTATAGTTAGCCGTGTTAACTTACAAATTACCATGGTGCCTCTGGCTCTAATCTTGCCATATCTTGTAAATGAAGTAGGACTGGGCTGAAACCAGCATGCTAAATTTGTTGGGCACAGAATAGTGTTGGTTGTTTGGTAAGCATCTTATTTCCTGCGAGGTTAGCATTGAGATAGTCTCTGGGAGTCACATAAAGAGGCACTGTTGGTTTTGAAATGCTGTCTTTCACGTGAAGCACAAATCTGTTATTTTTACCACTGGAATTCATTGAAATCCCTGTGGCACTTCTCAAAAGAGAGAGGATGTTACATGTCTTGGCTAAGTTCAAAAACCTGATTGTGCAAGCCCAGCCTTTTGTTTTTTAACCATAGATCAAGTCATCTGTTTGTCTTTGTCAGCACTTGCCTTTAAAAATAAAGATTGTATTAACCTTGCCTGGTGAGATGCAGGAAAAATTCTAGATGTGTTAAGATTTGTTATTATCCCTACAGACTTTGGGCAGCTCTTCCTAAGCATTGTGTCATCTCAGTGACCATAGACTTTGAATGGGAACTAATGTGTTTGAGCCGTAGCTGTCCCTGTATTGGATGTACAAAATATGTCCACTTTTAGGGTCAAGTACTGTGGGAATATTTGTAAATAGCAGTTCTTTCTAAGATATTCTAGAAGTATATTGAATCTGTACACAAAGAAAGGTAAGGCTTCATCAGTTTGTCAGAGGTTCCTCAGTTTCTGTCAGACCTTTGATAATGTAAATAGGTTTTGTGAATCACCTGCTCCTTCTTGAAAGTCATTTGGCTATAGTATTGGTGACCTTTGTGCACTGCCCCAGCCAACAATGATCAGATGTTAGAGTAGAGAAACTGGTCAGGTGACCTGAAAATCAGTTATGTGATGGTTTCCCAAACTAAAAGTTACAGCACGACTCCAGGTAAGAAAGAAAACTTTGTAGTGGGGAGAAGGGAGGGAAAAGGGAAATGTGACTGGGAGGCAGTTAATCAGCTTTCCAGTAAAGGATTAAGCCTGTGGTTCTTTGTAATAGGAGTGGTTGGTAAATTATATTAATGTTGTGCAATCATTTCTGACTTTTCAGAAAATCTTTGGAATGGAAAGACTAAAATTTAAGTATCTGTTCAGAGTTGCAACATACTGCTTGAAAAAAATGTGAATATGGATGCCCTCTCCCATTCTTACATCTCTTAAGCTGTTCCCTTGGACATCCTGGGTCCTCAGTCAAAACCTGTCATTTGGGCAGGCTGACAGGGTGGGCTGGAAAGCAGCAGGGTTCTGCAGGAAATGTGCTTGGCAGGTATCAGCCTGGTCTGTGCCTGTTGGAAGATTTACTGGCAGGAACATGTTTCTGTGAAGCATTAGGTCTTTAGAAGATCGATTTATTTTTTTTGAATCTGTAGTAGGAGTTCTTTTACTGGTTTTGATTGGGAAATGCTATCAGCATAGCCAGTGTTGGTGTGCAAAGTATAGAGGTTATTCATTTGGTTCAGTGGGTATGATTGTAGGTTACCCGTGGCTGCAAAGATTTGAATCCAAATACCCTACTCCTGTAAAGTAATCAAGTGCAAGAGAGTGCTTTCATTTTCTGACTTTTGGTGCATAAGCTGTTGCTTTAACAACAAATAATGTTTAATTAACTTCCAAAGGTGAATTTCTTGAGCTCTTAATGAATTCTGCTGTGTGTTTC
This sequence comes from Indicator indicator, assembly GCF_027791375.1. Taxonomy (NCBI): domain Eukaryota; kingdom Metazoa; phylum Chordata; class Aves; order Piciformes; family Indicatoridae; genus Indicator; species Indicator indicator. The sequence goes on along the minus strand of NC_072013.1, from coordinate 47,572,182 downwards.
CATAGTAGCTTGATACTTTAATCTATGTGACTTGGGAAGTGCATAGTGAAATATTTACATGGCCTCATATTTGAGCTGACCACGTATTATGAGCTTTATTTTACCTGTTTTGATGATGCTATCAAGGTGAAAATTTAAACTTGCATATTTATTGCTTCAAAGTAAATTATGGAAATCCTATTACTTATTTGCAGAACCAGTTGTTTAATTTCATGTGATGGTTTTCATATAATATTTTTTACAAATTGTTTTGGGGATTAGTCTTCCTCCTTAAGGAAAAAAAACCTAGAACCATCTATTCTGGTTATCTAGTCAAGCAATTGTAAATCTCTTCTCGTAATTTCTTTGGCTGGGAGTGTTGAAGGTTGTGTATTAGAACCAATGTAAAAGACTGAAGAATCATTGGCCTGCAGTAGGTATGAGATATCTGGACATTTCTCATTTCTGGCTGAAGGCTTTGATTAACATGCAAGAAAAATAATTCTCCTTTTGTGCTCCTCCACTGACTGTAATGGAGATTGTAGAATGTTGTAGTGGTTGATATCCAGGAGGCACGAAGTAGTACTGCTTCCCAAACCATTTTTCTTTTTATCATGTTCATATCATGATAATTAAATTAAAAATTGTATTTAATTTTAAGTTACAGTTAAAGGTACATGTCTAGAGCATATTTATTTATGTGTATGTGTAGAGCACCTTCACTTCATATCTGAATGAATCAAACCAGCCTCCCTGTACTATCACTTAGCTGAGCTCTAGCATTTATGAAATGTTCACAGGCATTGCCTTTAGGAAGAACGCTTGTTTTCTTCAAGTGTTGTTGTTTCAGAAACTCCACACGGTGCCTCTGCTGCTAGACTCTGTGCTTTCCAGTTATCCTTTGGTTTGGTGGCAGGTGGCATCCTCAAAGGGCAATTCTACACACGCTTTCGTATTTTTCTCACGGTTTGAAAGCATGCAAACAATAAATACACATTTCCACTTCCCCGACCTTGTTTCACATGGGAAATTAATCTTTCCAGATTATTCAGGTTCTTCAGGCCTTAAACTTTTTGTTGACAGTTTACTTCTTGCATAAGATTGGACGTAAGCTTCTGTGAGATGGCTCTGTGCTATTACAGGTGAGCTCTGAATCTCACATTCAGTTCATCCAGGCCACCTGTCAGCCTGTAAGTTACAGAAACTTTATACCCATGTAGAGTGTTTCTGGGAGTTTATGTAAGGACAAAATTTGAAGCTGATTTCTCATGGAAGAAGATCAAGTTATTTACCTACATACACTAAGACACTACTCAGTCCATATTTAGTCCTTTCTTATGCATGTCAAGTTGATATTATCTTTAATCATACTGTTATTTAGTAACAAAATTAATACAGTAATCGTTTCATTTTTTCATCAATGTCCTTGATCATTTGCTTTTCAAAGTCAAGGGCTCAGAACCATGGTAGAGTTCTGCTTGAGATGAATACGTAGAATTCCTTAGGGATTATACTTCATCATAACACTCAAGTTATTTGTTTTGCATACTGCTAACATGAGTGTTAAGAAACAATTCAAAGTAAATTCTTTTAAAGTGTAATGTAAGCAAATCTTAGATTTTATGCCTAACGTAGGATAGGTAGCTCCAAAAGAGGTGGAAAAGTAGCAGTTACCTGGTTTTACTATGTGGGATAGATGATCTTCCCATTGTATTTCACTTTTGTCACATCAAGAAGAATAAACTCACCTATGGTGTTGCTTTCCAGAAGCAGAAGTCAGTTGGTTTCATTGATACCAAGATAGTTAGTGAAGTTACAGCATTGCTTTTTAGAGAGGATGAATTTAAAGTATATATAAAGTAGCAATGCCTGGCCAATCATTACTGGTCAATGACTAAACTTGCTTTACTTTCTGGAGATTATGTGACACTGGAAGACTGCCATGTGCTTCAGACCACTGGATGTGCAGCTTAGCCAGTCATCTTCTACTTTTGCTGTTAAATCTTCAGAAGTTCCAGTGCAGTTCCATTATAGAAAGGACAGAGACATGTCATGACCTGGGGAAGAATTCTTGCATAGTCATCAGCCAAGTAGCCATTCCCCTGGTTGAAAGTAAGAAAGTAAAACAGTATTATTTTCTTCTCATTTGTCACATAGTACTATTTTTAATGTGTCAAATAGTATTATTTATAGCAAGTTAGGACAGTATGACATAGTACTTTCTGCACATCTTTTTCATTGTCTTTTATTTACATGACCACAGCTATTTTTCAACCCAAGTTGCAGCTTCTCGTTGTAGGATTGGTCCAGCTTCCCATTGTGTGTTATCTAGTATCTGTTCTTACCATTTCTTCCATTTTGCCACAAAAACCCCCAACTAACTGTACAATGTAGAGTCTCCCTATGGTGAGGTTTTGATGTAAATCTACATAGTGCTGGCTATTCATGTTAAGAGGTATTTCTGTACAAAACAGGGGTTAATTTTGCAGTCTCAAAATCCAGAAGGATGAAGTTGCATAGATTAACTTTAGTATAGAGGCTATAGTTTACCTCTGGAGTGGAGCTGTTAACCAGCATCTTCGTCAGGGCCTTCAGAAGGTGCTTCAGACACGCTAGATTATAGATATAGACCTATTTGAAAAGCCATAAATGTTCACTGAAAAGCCAGTGCAGTGAGTGGGAGAAGCTGTCAGTAGGCTGCAAGTGCTGCAGGACTGTGTACATCTAGTGACTTGACACCCAGCTATATGGAATCACTGCCAGCTGGGCAGAAAGTAGCAAAGCAAATATTGCAATCCCATGGGGAGCTGAGCTCAGCAGAAATAATGGAAGTTATATATATATATATGTATCTTGCTCTTGGATGGTAAGCATCAGTAAAATCTAAAAGCGTTCCTAAGCTGTGGATAGCACAATGGAAAGCGCAGATTCTGCTTGGTAGGCTTGCGTCAGAAACAGTGTAGACAAATGTGTCATTAGTGCCTTCAGCTCAGAATGGCATGACCATTTGAGCTTCTGTCATAGAATTAATTTAACAAGGCCTTTCTCATCTGCAAAGAATTGGAGGGAGAAGCCACAATGTTTGAGGAGGTTTCACTTTAGTGGTGCACTGGCATTAACATGTGTATTGAGAAACATACTCTCTTAGTGGCAAGACTTGCTGACATCTGTCCCTTCCTCTCTGGAGTCAAGTGTATCTCTGAGGCTCCTGATGCTGTCCTGTGGATGCTGTCACAAGGAGTGGGCAATGAGAATGTCATTGAAGCTCCAGAGAACATTATGCAAGTCCTTAAAATAGCATTTTAGACTGAGAGTGCTATCCTTTTACTTGGGAAAGGCATTTTTCTCTGTGTAATTCTGAGTGATGCTATGAAGACTTAATCCTTTTTGCTCACTGCCTACATTGTCCAACTTTTATGTGGGGTTGGAAAATTCAAATAATTGATATAGCTTTGGACTTCTGTGACTCATCTCTTGCTGCTCTTTTTTAAAAGGTAGTGAAATGTAGATTCTGAGCATTGCAGACCATATTATTAGGTATAACCTGAAAGTCTAAATCCTCACCAAAACACCATATGCTGTTTGTCACATCATTTGTTGCATCTGCCAGTGCCAAGACCTGACCTAAACATGGAAACTCAATCCCATCACAGCTCCTGAATGTCTTTGGAGGCTACAAAATCCTTGGCAGGATGAGCAGAAGGAAACCTGCATTAGAACTGTCTGTTTAACATCTGGACCTGGGTGTAAAAAGTACTTAGTGCCTCAATGCAGAGTCAATTTTCTGGCACACGAGAGTCCAGAAATTCACACACCTGATCATTACTCTCATTCTTGCTATATTTCCCAATTTTTTTTTTCAAGTACAGTATTCACAGAGAAATTAATGAATAATACAGTTAGTTCCCATGGCAAATCCGTGAATGCATCAAGAGGATTGCTGAAGGAGAATAAGCATGTGTTTTACTCCTATGACTGCTCAGTCAGTTGAATCCACTAATCTTTATCTATGCAGTCATCCTAATCACTGTTTTCATATTCTCAGTTTTGGAGTAAACTTATTCATAACAAGTGCCTTTGATTTTTCTTCTTGTTCTTTTGGAATTAATGCTAGAGCAGATAGTCTCATCCAAGGTTTTCAGGCACATGGAGTTGTGAAGATGGTTGGAAACAGTCAGCCTGGATTTACCAAATACAATTTGTGCCTCACCAGTCTAATTGTCCTGTATGATGAGATGACTGGCCTAATGAATGTGGGCAGAGCAGCTGATGTGGTTTAATATTCCATTTAACAAGTCTGTGTGACATAGACTGCTGTAGTGTCTTTGTGGTGAAATTAGAGAGAAGTAGACTGAAACTGTGAGGTAGTGGAAAATTAGCAGGACCTCTGAGCTGAGTAGCTGTCAGTTGTGCAAATTCCACCTGGCAGCTGGTGGTCTTCCTCAGTGGTCACTACTGGGGCCAGTGCTGTTTAACATTTTCCTTAAAGACCTAGGTGAAAGGACAGAGTGTCAGACTATGTTGGTAGAAGGTATTGTAGACCCCAGATCAAATCATCTTATATGAATGATAATTTACTTGTATTCTAAAACATGGGAGAAATAATCCTTAATATTTGTAGATATGATTTGTCTTTCCAGAGACAGTATCAGGAAACATAGTAAATTAACTAAGTAAAATTACAATGCAAGATGATGTCTGCCTTCAGTCTTGGGAAACCGCACAGGAATGAAAATTGGCAGCTTGTTCTAGAGTTGGAGGAGATTGGAGAATCAATATCTTGGCTATATTTACAGCTGTTTATTGTCCCATTTCTATAATACAAGAATACATTTTAAAACTCCTGTAAGTTTCTAGCATGAAGAATATGACACTAGCATGGAGTTCTCTGCCTGGAGTTATCCTGTGGCCTTGCCTGCTCTCAGACGAAAAATAAAGACACAAGATTGACAGGAATCAATTTCAGATAAAGAGAATTTGTGTATCTGTTGTGCTACAGCTAGACAGATGCAAAATACAAAACAGTCTTAGATGACTTATAGTCAAATGATAATTCATGCAACTTTTGCATAATATATTTCAAACTGAAATAACAAGTTTGACAAATCTAGTTCCTGAGGTTGGTGTAACTGCATCAGCATTGCTAGATTTGTCTTCCACATTATACTCAGAAAACTGAATTTTTAAAAGGTATATATATTTGAGACATAATTTTATTTCCCTCTTGACTCCTAAACTTTGGGGTTGCAATCATAACTGTTTTCTAGCCACTCTCAAGCCACTTGTCGTGGCAGAGAAATTGGTATATGCCAGTTGGAGGGGAGAGGAGAAGGCTACATAGGAAATCATCATATTTTCCATAATCATTTGACTCCAGAAACTGAAGTTTTAAGAACAACAAATATTGCAAGGTGTGGTTGAGTAATGACAGTGTGTGATATTTTGAGGTATATTTGTACAGCTTGGATATTTTCTCATGTAGTTTCTTTTGGCAAATTCTGGAGGTTGCCAGGACTGCAGAGCAGATCTGAGGCAAACCCTGCCCAATTCCTTCTCCATCTCCCCTTACTGTTGAGATTCAAGTTTAACATTCTTGATGTTGCTGTGAGATCATCAGTGACTTAAGAATATTTTCTTTTATCTCTTACGAAGTAACATCACTGTGGTGGCATCATGCAAAGAAATGAGATCAGCCCTAATTTACTGGGGAAAGACTGTCCCTTGCTTAGTGACCACTACCATTCCCTGCATCACTGAGGTTTTCAGCTGATTTTGCCATGGAAGTGAAAACATAACTGGGAGAACAAGGAAGAGCTTGAAACCCTAGCCAGAACGTGATACCATCCAAAACTTTATGAAGGAATCCAGCTGATCTCTCAGATACCAGAAATTACTTATTTGTGCCAGGTGACTTCCTTGTGTTCTGAAGACAGCTTGAGCTTACATATGAAGTACTGTACTGTTTATTAGGCAGTATCCCACATTGACAATAACCATGTAATTGTTTGAGCCTTTTGAGGAGGTAGCATGTGCCTTTGAAGCTTTCCTGTTTGTGTAAGGTTGTCCTCTGACACATGAATACTTTATATGCATACTGGAATATAGTCCAGGCCTTTCTGCGTTCTGGAGGGAACAAGGTCCAACAAGATGTTTTCTCTTTAATCTTCGTTCGATTGCTTTTTTTCTTTAGAAGATTCAGTACAATTTAAAAGTTCAGAAAGTGTATTCACAAGTGCAAGGCGTTGTAGCAGACATTTCACTGAAATCCACTGGATTAATTCCTTTGGACATGCTGAATTTTCTGATACTATCCTCTTGGATGAGGAAATTATTGTCACAAGAAAAATGAACAATTAATCTTTGTACGTAATTGCACGTAATTCTTATTCTAAGTTTTCAGTGATCTTTCAGCCTTTGGCAGCTTCTTGCTTTGCAGAGTTAAGTAGCTGCTCTCTGTGCTTCAGGATTCTTTTCAGGAGGTAGGTTTTGTGGCTGAAGTGAAACTCCCACAGTTCTCATCTCTCAGGCTTCTGCTGTGGTGCCTACTCATACACTTCAGCATGGCTGTCCCTCTTTCGTCTCTTGTCCACTTTTCACTGTAGTGCAAGAGTATTGTAGACATCTTGTAAGAGGAATGAGTTTTGTGCTATTAGAAAGTTAAAATCATCCTTTTCATGGGCCTAGTCCACTATATATCCAGTTGGGTGTTCAGTGAAGATATCTACATCCTCATTCGTATCCAGCATCATTTGCCCTTATGCACTTACGAGATACTGTGCCTTGTAGTCAGCATCGTTTTAGGGCTGGACAAAGGTAATTGTCTTCCCAAATTAACTGGGATGAGTCTGCTTAAATACCTAAGCTTCAGTCCTGGCCCCATGGGAAGTACCAAGCCATTTGCTGCTTGTTTTAACAGTGATTTGTTTGAATGCACGCAGTGGCATCATTTTCCCTGAGGCATAGATTTGGATCTGTCACATAGAGACCCTGCATAACATTTCCCTGTAGCTCAGAACAGAAGGTTTCCTTTTCATTTAATAAATAAAAAAAACCAACAACAAAAGGCTGTGCATTTTTTTGCATTGCATAGCTATGGAGATCGTGTTCCTACTGCTAGTATCTCCTGTACTGAGGCATGAGCTCTCCAAGCTGCAGTGTGTTGTCACGCTGGAAAAGTACTTGAAGGAATGCCATTATGTTGTTGTAAATAACGGTGGTCATGCAGCAAGGGACAGTCTCCTGTCACAGTCCCTAACAAGGCAGGATCCAGTGGAGCTGCGGTGCTGGAGAAGTGAGATATGCCAGCTTCTGCACTGAGATGCAAACCAGATTCCCAACTGCTGGTGGCTGCTGCCATCTCACACCACTTTAAGCAAGAGCAGAAATGCCAACCCTCACCACCTATCCCAGTTACAGCCCCAGCAGTCATTTTCTGCCTCCTGAGAGTAGCTTAGTTAAGATACAATTAATGCTTTTAATTTCTGATATGATCTTGTAGGAAGAGAAAAACCCCAGTGTTTAGCATTTCTGTACCTGCTGTATTCCAACACTGAGCACTTTAAAAAAATCCCATCCAGAATGTTCATATATGTTTTGATTATTTTTTAAAGCAGATAGAGTAGTTCATGTGGCCAGAAAAGAGTAAATCACCTTAGTTCTTGAATTTTGATAATTTCCCATAGAACAGCAGATACAGGGGACAGGGGGGAGGGAAAAGAAAGAAAAAGACATGTCCAAACTCAGGTTTATCATGCAGGCTGTTACAGCTCTCATAAATTGATTCTCAAGTTATCTTCTCTGCAAGAATTTTCAATAGTTATGTAGTATAATGAATAAAAGTTGAGCTCTCTTTTTGAAATGTATCATCTTGTTGAAATGACAGAAAGCTCATGTGGCATGAAAGGTCAGTTACTATGTTATATATAACTTTTTGTTTTCAGCTCCTACTGTTCTTACAGGGAACTAAAAATGTTTTAGACAACAGATGTGGAACACTTAAAATATTTGGAATGTGTGGGAATATGCTGCGGGACCACCTGTCCTGCAGTGTGAAAGATGGAATTGGTTTGTGAGCACTGTTTATCACACTGGCAGTGAACAGGAGGAACTGTGCACTAAAAGCAAAGCAGAATGAAGACTGTGGGGTAGCTATACTAGGTTGACTTTACTCAAGGAAACACGGGGAAGAAAGGCAAATCAGCAAGTTCAGTGCTCATTAATACTTAACCAATACTCAACATTTGAGATTCCCTCAATAAGGGTCACCTGGAGCAGTTACTCAGTCTCAGGAAGCTCCTGGTTAAGAAGAAAAGAAATGGGTTTTATCTGATTTAGCCTAAATAAGGTATTTTATTTATTGTTTGACTACTTCTGCTAGTTAGATCCTATCTATTTAGCTTACAAATTAACAATTACAGCTAGTAAGTACTACGTTGGCTATCCTTTGTGAAAACAAAAAAGACAAACCATTTACATATTGTTGTAAACCAGGGTTATCATAATAATTTGTGTTCCTTCAGAGACTGAGGTTGTTGAGGTGGTTTGTAACTGGTGTCTGTTTTTCCACACATTTACTCTTTATTGACTAAAGTTAACAAATGTTGTTTCATGGATGAGGGAACAAAGGCACAGATAGGATCAGTATGTGGCATTTGCATTTCTTCATTTGGAGTCCTGGTATGTGAGCACCCACAAGTCTTTATTATCTTTTTCCTTCAATTATTTTTTAAAAAGGAGGATATTAAAATTGAGATGATAGCTACTTCCCTGCCTCAGGGAAGGTTTGGTTTGTGAAGATTGTTAATGTTTATACCAGTTGCCCCTGTTTCCTCCCTACAACTGTTGTCTGAAACTACCATTGCTCTGGCCCAGGCTGTAGCACAAAGGGAAGGTATCACTCAGTGCTTCTGCCTGCAGGCAAGTGCCCACTGCAAAACAGCACTTCAGGCTCTGTCCTAAAGAACTGAAATGATACATAAATCAGAAAGCAATTAAGAAAATCAGATTAATCCCTCACTCTATGGACTTTAGAAACAGTGAAGTCTGGTTATACTGACTGGCTCTGTAAATTTAGAGTATGGATGTGAAGCTGCCCTTCAAAACGGAAATCTCTCTCTGGTACTCTATGCCCAGAGTCAGTGAATGAAACAGCTGTTGGTGCACACCCTTGATTAGGAAGGATAGAAAAAGTCAGGACACACATTAGCAGTGTTTCCCACAGCGAATACAATTCTCCCTGCCCTTGGGTATAATGGCTCACTGCTGTATACTATGCAAACAAATTACACCAACTGTGGGAGCCACAACTTCAAATTTCTCAACCTTTTTGCATGCAAAAATCCAGCATTAATTATGCTTTTTTTACATTTAGAGTTCCTCTTCGTTAGCTGGAGGGAGGTCTTTGTGATTAAAGGAAGCAAGTTTCATTGAGCCAGACTAGCTCTGCTCTGTCCTCTTTTTCACCTCCCCTCAGGGCAAAGACTAACAGCTTGAGGGTGACCCCTTCAAGAAGTTTTGCTGAAAAGGAAGATGAGAAAGGCTGGACAGGCTCTTTCTAAAGCTCTGCACTGGAGCCAGGAAAAGGCAGCTGTTTCTAGCCTTTCTTGGGTTTTTTGTGTTGTGGGGTTTTTTGTTTTTTGGGTTTTTTGTGGTTTGTTTTTTTTTCTTCCCTTTCCTGGTGGCTGAGATCTGGGCTTGCTGCCATATCTGTTTGTCTGTCTGTCTCATGTTGTTTTTCTCAGAGAGCTTCAGAGACCAGTTGCCCATAGTCAGTTGCTGGGAACAGAGGTTGTTCCTTGTATCGTCTTAACTCTCCATGCCAGAGTGTGCATGCTTGAATAGGAAACAGCAAGATCTGTCAAAATAGGCCTTTTCTTTAGGGCTTTGAGGCTGCATTCTCCATGGCCATCTGTTCCCTTTCACCCTTTTGGACAATGTTGCTATTTGAAACCAACCACTCTTTGCTCTCTCTCTTTCCCCTTGCCCTACCCCCAACCCCACCCGCCCCAGATCTGGGAAAAAGGAAAAAAAAAAAAAGTTGTTTCTGGCCCTGGCCGGCCTTTAAAGGATTCAACCATTTTTTAGTCCAAGGATTAAAAGTGATATTTTGCAATATTTTATTTTTTACTGACTTTAAAAAAAAATAATACATCTCAGGAGAGAAGAGCCACTAGAGTCAAAAGATCATTTTAGATTTATCCATTACTCTCCACAGAGCACTTTGGTGTCCTGTTGCTGCCTGATGCAGACTACAGTGAAAACTTGGCACATCCTGGAATATTTTGCATTATATCAGGAACGGAAGGAACCTCCTATAGTTAAGGCTGTATAACTGTTTCCATTCTAACCCTCTGTCTTCAGTCAGAAAAGCTTATCAGGATGAAATTTTACAGTCTTGGTTGTTGTCCAAAGTTGTATTTATTTTCTTAGTTTCAGATAAAGTGAGTCGTTCTTTTTTTGAGATGAGGAAAAAAATCATATACCTCCTTTGCTCTAGCATGAGTGCCTGTGCCCTGAAGGGGGGGGCCTGGCTTGCTAAGAACCTCCTGGAAAGTGTGTGTCAGTCAGGGAGTGAAGCCAGACCACTGTAATCCTCTGTCATTTTAACATACTCCATTTTATATACTGCCTCTGTGTGTGCGTGTGCTTAAGTGCATAAACATATATGTATTTTCGGCTTTGTAAATGAGTTGTTTCAGAACAGTGAGCCCCTGTGGGGTATCTGCATGTACTTAAATGTTTTGCCATTCATCTTATAATGAGAGGGAAGAAATTTTTATACGTGGCTGTATATTGGCTGTACAATTTATAAAATTGCGTAGGCAGTCCAAGATGTGATTTTGAAGGCATTCCAAACACTCAGATGCATTTGCTAGGTGTATGTGTAGGGTTCATGAGGCAAGCCCAAAAGGCATTTCAGAGGTTGCATTCTTTGGCTTGTGTCACAGGCCCCTCTGAGCTGACAAATACATGCAGCCAGTGAGACCCAGGTTGGCAATTGTAGACTTGAGGTTAAATACCAGTTAAGAAATACCACAGTCAACCCTGACTGTTACTTATTGGGAGAAATTAGTCCTTTGTTATATGTCTGATGGGCGATGTTGAAGTCACACATAATGTTTTTTACATTTAATGTTTCCTAATTTTTATGTTTCTAATCGTATAACCAAAACATTCTTTCAGTTTAGTTTTTGTGATGGACAGTACTAAGAGAGTGGCCAAATCTGAACTCCAGATGTCAACAACTGTAATTTGCAAGCAGTCATCTCTAAGCCCCTAAATGTTTGACTGACCTGTTTCCATGTTGCAGGCTGAAAGAGAATTATTTCATCCTGGAATTTCAGTTTTGATAACTCTGGCTCATGATCCAAACTTTACAGGTATAAGATTGGGGTTTTTTAATTTACTCCTAAAGGGAATTGTTCTGACTGTAATCTATAGAATCTATAGAAGACTAAATTATGCTGGCCATCATGCAAAGTAAAGCAGTTTGCTCAGCTGGCCTACAAAAAAAAAAAAATCAGCTTGAAGTATAATGTAACACTGGTTATTAAACATAGGCCTTGTGGTTAAGAGCCCACCCTGGACCATCTGAAAAGGCCAGATAACTTTAGGCACTAGTTCAAATCCATGGAACTAGGCTCTGATCAGAAACTGTTATTTGCTACAGCTGTTCATGCTGGGTATATTGAGAAAAGTCCACCACAATGTAGGCTGACTGTCAGTTGTAGTGTTGATTGAGCAAACTCAGGTGCTGGCAGTGATCTGGCTGTAGCGGCACAAAGCTCTCTGTGGCATCTTAGCAGGATATATTTATCAACGCAAATGTTAGTGCTCGTTTAAAACTGGCTTGCATAAACCTACTGTCCTTTTCTGCCTGCCACATCGACATACCATCAGCCTGCTCCTGGGAAATGGACAGCCACGTCAGAAACACCCTGGGTATGTTAGCACCAATTGGTGCTTTTATTGACCGCTTTGATGGAGATCTCAAAATGCGACTGAAACTCGACTCTCTCCCTCCTTCCCCCATTGCCCTTCTGTGCTGCGACTCTCAAATGTAATTTAAGGTTCATTTGCAGACTGGCTTCTGCCTTGCCTGCAGTGCTGCTGCTTTGGCCTGCACTGTGTCAGTTTTGCAGTTATGAAATCTATGCTGCCAAGACACTTTATCAGAACATATTTTATGGGGGGAAAAAAGAAGACTATGGGAATACAGTCTGTGTCTCAGACCACAGTATCGTAACATGACTGTGCTGCATTTTCAAACTCCTCTCCTCCTCCTAGATGTAGTAGTTTCTGTTTTACCTTTATGGGATTCAGCCGTTCAGGCTTCCAGACCTCAGACTCTTATGTTGGCGCTGACTTTTTTTTTTTTTTTTTTTTTTTTTGGGTTCCTGTCAAGGAGGAGTGTAACAGCTGGCTCATTTGGTTCTAGCCTGGAAAGTTCGGAAGTGGCAAATCCAGATGATGGGTAAACACTAGCAGAGACTGATGAAGTTTAACAGCTGAGATTAACCATCCTGGGAAAATCAGATATGATAATGCCATGGCTGTGTAGGTCAGAGGGCTGAGGCTTGCAGCATGCAAGGCTTCAGTTGCTCTGACAGCAGGTTTCTAAATCTCAGTTCTTTATTAAAGCCTTAAGGGACCTACACACATGTAATTCTAGCATTCTGCCCCCTCCCTCCTACATGCCTTCTGATTAATACCATGATCTGTTTAATACCCTGAGGGAACTTAACCAAAAAAACACAGCAATAACTTGTAGCGTGATTGGTGAGGTGATAATTAAAAGCATTTTCTGGTTCACAGGACCCCAGTATTGCCAGATGCCACAACTGGACAAGCTTTGTTTTTCAACCCATGCATGCTTTATATGTACAGGCAGACAAAATTCTAGATCTGGGTTGTTTGGGGATTTCCCCACCACCCCCTCCCCCCCTCAGATTAGTAGTTTGGGATTTTATTTTCTTGTCTTGGGGAGACAAGAAGTCGTGACTGCAGAGGAGAGGTTACATGCAAGAAGCTGCTCTAAGTTTTCATGGTGAGCAGCATGGGAAAGAACTCTGGATACTAAGAGTAGCTTAAATTAGTACAATTCCTCATTTTAGAAAAGAGGGAATTTCTTAGAAAAGAGGGAATTTCTTAGAAAGGGAGGGAGGGTGAGATGAGGGGTAAATAATTTATCCTTGATTACAGAAAGGAATTGACTCAGCTGCTGTCTTCTACTTGGTTTTCACCATCCCTCCCACCAAAGTACTACTCATTCAATCACTCACACTGGCAATGCAGCAATGACAGAGTTTCTCAGCACGGAATCTCATCACTTTGTAGTGTGTTGTCAGGCCACAAAGTCAGAAGATTTACACCAATAAAAAGAAAGTATCTGTTCCCAAGGATCTTGATTCCACAGTTCCTTGCTTTGGGCCTGTTTGAGGTGCTACAAACCACAAGCTGTCTTTCCACCTCCACAGATCTCCTGAGACCTGACAATTTTGGTCGTGGCTGGTAGATTGTCTGGCAAGAAATCAGACCAGCTGGATTTTCTTGTTTCTTGATGTCAATTCTGTTTTTAGGTTAGCAAATGGGAGTCTCAGTACTAGTATGTGTGTGTTTCTCTGTCTCTATCAACTCAAAAAAGAATCAACACTGATGTCAGGGAATTAGATCCTGTAGTGCGAAACACACTGGTAAGAGTGGGCATGCTGGTGTGGGACTGAATACAAATCATAATCTGTCCAGTTCTCTGGAGGACCTTTTCAGTGTCTTGACGTGGATAGAGATTCCAGTCGGTATTTTTTTAGGGTGCATTAAGAAGAGTGTGACTGGCAGGTCAAGAGAGCTTCTCTTTCCCCTCTGCCCTAGTGAGACCACATCAGGAGTACTGAGGCCACATCTGGAGTACTGTCCCCAGTTCAAGACAGATAGGGATTGACTGGAGGGAGTGTAGAAGAGGGCTACAAAGATGATGAGGGGACTGGAGCATCTCCCTTAGAGGAGAGGCTTGGAGACCTGGGACTCTTCAGCCCAGAGAAGAAAAGACTGAGAGATCTTATCCATGCTTATAGATATCTAAAGAGTGATTGTTGAGAAGATGGGGCCAGTCTCTTTTCAGTGCTCTCTAGATAGGACAAGAGGCAATTGGCACAAACTAGAACACAGGAAGTTCCATGTAAACACAAGGAAAAAACTTCTTTCCTTTGAGGGTGATGGAGCACTGGAACAGGCTGCCCAGAGAGGTTGTGGAGTCTCCTTCTCCAGAGACTTGCAACATGCTCTAGACAAACCTTCTTTAACAGTTGGGTTGGGCTACTTAATCCCCAGAGGTCACTTCCAACCTCTACCATTCTGTGATTCTGTGAATAGTGGTTAATGTTACTTATTTGAAAAAGCTTCTCATGTTTCGTGGAGAATACTGAAGGTCCTTATTTATATACAACTTTTCTGGCCTGTCAGGTATTTTGGTTTATTTTCCTTCATGCCTTAGGGAAGACTCCTTTTAAGTGGGGAATAATCAGCAGCAGCTAAGAGACTCTAACATTGCAGTTTTCATGAAAAGAAGATCTTTAGGTCAGGAACTATCTTTTTTTTCTCTGTTTGTATAGTGGTTTGCATCTTGCAGATGAGAGCTCTGGGAGTTGTCACAATAGAAATAATGAATGGCTGGAAAAATGGCATCAGAAAGGACCAAAGTATTGATATAATATCCGAGTAACACTGTAAATATCACTGAGAATGTGTACACAGACACACACAAATATAATGATAAAGAAAAAAGTGTGAAGGCTTACCTGTTTGGGGCATAGGAAATAAGTAAACTGTGCTGGCCAAAAGGAGAAGCGAGCTCCTTCTCTTTTTGTCACATTCACTGCTGGCTCCATCAGAGACTTGCAGCTACCAGGGACAGTTTTCAGTCTCTTGATGCTGATGACTGAATCAAAACCATCTTTTCAGTGTAATCTCTAGCAGGCACTTTGGTGTTGCAGCAGTAGCATAGTTATGAGCTAGGGATGGTCAAAAAAATTTCCATCAAAAGACTTGGGTTTTTAACTAGGGATTAGCAGGGGTTTGTACTTAATTGCTTCACTGGAAAAGTATATTTTTGTTTCTAGAATATTTTACAAAATTAAAAACAATAATTAAAAAAAGCTAAATTATATATCATTGATTACTAAGCTTCAGCTTCCAGCTAAAACATTTTTTCTTATTTTTAACTAAAATTCAAAGTAAGCTGGAATTATCTTGGGGTGAGAGGGTAGAGGAGGTGGTGCACAGATTTAGAACTAGGTGGTTTGGGGAAGTCGAATTGCCAGACTCCCTCTCTTAATAAAAGGAGGAGAATAAATATTTTAAAAGTTAGATGTTTTTACATGGCTAGTTTTGTGGCCAAGTTTGATTTCGTGCAGCAGCAAATGTTTTCCTGCCACGTGTCCTATATAATAAAAGATTATATGATGCCAATGCTGTGATCTAGGAAGCAAATTTTGATTTTTCTCCTAAGATGGACTCTGCTGTTGATACAACTGCATAGCTCATTAACTGAAACAGATCTTTACAGTTGGAACAGGGAAACGCATTTGCTTTAGTGTCTGTTAGTAGAAATCAATAATTGTTGTCTGGTAATTACGTAGATGTATGTAGATGTGTGTGTTTTGGTCTGTGTTTTGTCTCAAGTGAGTGATACCAAATGCTGTCTACTGCTCGAAACATGGCTTTAATGTATAAACACCTTATTTTTTCATCCTCACTGTGTGAAGGTAGAGTATATGACAGGAAGAGTTTGGGACATACCTTGGCTGACCAGTGTGAAGAGTGAGATGGTCACTACCATAGAGTGAGAGAATCAAAGTCACCTTTTGTCTAAAGAGCCTGTGAAGATGGGTTGAAAATGGCAGAGTTCAGTGTGTGGGAGTCTGAAGGGCATTGTGGTTAGTTACTGCACAGATACATTTGTTCTGTGGGTTTTTTACTGTGTGATGGGGTTTTCCACCTTTGGATATTTTTGTACTTGTACTTTCTGAGTAGGTGAGGATGGAAAAATAGATTGGGGGTTGAGGATTTTTTTCTTTTATTTTCTTCTTTTTTCCCCTCTCCCTTCTGGTGTCAGTATTAGAGATCTGCACCAAAAATACAGACTAAATGCAATGCAGGTGAAAAGCTGTATCTTTATGAGCTCTGCCAGTGAAGCAGAAAGCTGCACTGCCTGTGCAGGAGGAAAGTACTTTCATTCTTACTACATGGTGTGCCGTTTTTGTTGAGCTCAGTAGTTTAATTCTTCATAAATCTTTTGTCTGTATTTTTGGAGAGTTTTTCCTCCTTTTTAATAAATCAAGCTTTTATCAAGATTATTTGATCAAAGATTTGGGGGCTGGTTGCGTCTCTATTTTGTTATTTCACTGATGTGTTCTGCATGGATCCCTTTTTTGCCTTTCATGAGAAAAGATTTTTGAATTACCAAATCAAGAGAGATTGCAAAGAAGCCCAGTGGTAGGGATGAACCTGCCAGGCAACAACTCTCTCATCTGTAAAGACAAAAATCTATATGACAACGTGGAAAGAGTGGAATTCATTGCTCTGTGCAGTTATACCAACAAGGGACATTTTATTTTTTTTTAATCAAGAGAAGAAGCAAATTCTGCCTACAAGAACCCCTTGCATTTTAAAGTGTTAAGAAATCTGTTTTATTTGATTTAAGACACTGGTGTAGTTACCCTGGTTTTTATAGGATAAGACAGTAATGAAACTCAAGTTCCCCTTCATATTTGCAACAACTGGGACTCGGTTGTTACACAAGGATAGTCTTTCTAATGGTACCTCCTTATATTTAGAGGATGAGAAGGTCTTTGAGCCCATGTCAGTACTTGTAATTCTCTGGTTGGACATAACAGAATAATTCTAAAATCAGCTGAATAGGTTTAATTCTGCTGTTTCCTCCAGTGAAAAATGGGATGTGGAATAAACCTACTTTCCCCATCCTGTCTATATGTGGCCTTTGTCTCGTGGTAAGGTTCTTATAAGGTTTGGTTTAATTGCATTGATGGGGGGAAGCAAAAAAAAAATTAATCCAGCCCTTGTTTATAAGTAGGACTAGGTGTTGTTGCTGACAATTCTACCAGTAACTCCTTCCAGGGCAGTAGAGCCCAGTGTGAGCCTCTTCTGCTTGAAAGGAGCACTGCAAGGCTCAGTTGAAGAATCCCCGCTTCTTCTTTGATTTGTTTTTCCCCTGATTGTGGAGAGACATTTACTTTGCATTTGACTTAAACCACAAGAAGCTTTGTTTTCACATGTGACAGTGCTGAGTGAGACTGAAGCAGCCAGTTCCTCCTTTGTGCTTGCAATCCAGAACAGACAGATGTGTTCTCTGCTGATGTCTCTGCCAGTGCCCTGAAGAGCTCTGTTTCGCAGGAGACAGTAAAACAGGTACCTCATGCAGTCCTTGGTCTGTCTGCTGCTGTGCCCTTTGAAGATTAGCTTAATGCTAGTTCTTTTTGTCTGAGAAAGGGAAGGAGTGTTTACAGAAATTGAAATCACCATTTCATGGGATCTGAATATATAAAGCAGGCGACTGCACAGAGGTCTTCTCCCATCCTTCTAGCATGCACCTTCACTTCCTCTGGGCTAGGATCCTATCCTTGTGCTTCTGGACACTCACTGCCTTTCCCCACATACTGAATTCATAAACTGAGATCTGCCATGTTTGTCTGTCTCTCAGGCCTGTTTTCTTATTATCCCTAGTCCCTGTACTCCCTGCTTCACCTGAGTCAGGAGCAGAAATCATCATGCTAGTGATGACTGGAGAGATGGGAACTGCTGCCTGTCAGCGTATGGCACACCACTGACTCTGTAGAAGCATCCAACCCACAGTATGGATAAGCACCTTCACATCATAGCTGGAAGCTGTTGCTCCATACATGTTGAGGTTGGATGGTTTGGAGACCTCTGACCAGAGACCAAAGTCCCTTATAAGCCTATTTTCTTCTTGGGCCAAGGTTAGTCTGATACTCTCATCTCTAAGTATGAAAATATCAGGGTTTGGAAAAACAAGGCAAAGTTTGCTAAAAAATATCACTCTCTTTGAACAGAATTATTTATCCACTTCCTTTGTTCAGTTCATTAATGACTAAGTAGTGGTTGAAATAACAGAAAAGATAAGTCCAAGGTTTTTTTAAGGCTGTGTTTGAATGTAAATTTGTTTTTTTAACATATCTTCTTTCCTTCCTCTGAGACATTTACTATCTTTTTGTGCTTAGAGTAAGGAGAAGGAATGAAGCATGTGCTGTCACTGCCCTTGAACTTCTTTGCAAAGCTGGCAGTGGTTCCCCTCAGTTTACTTCACTTCTTGTTGGTTTGCCTCACTGTCTGCCTAATGCATCAACTTGCAGGAGTATCTCTTATAAAATGGAAACCTTTCCTCTGAGGCATTCCTTTCCACCCTGTAAAAAGTCTTCTCTGTAAATTTGCTCCAGGCTTACTAACCACTTTGCACCAGAGTCATAAATTTGAATAACTTCACAGAAGAGGATCTGCCTGAAAGTAGGTCACCCAAACAGCCCTCTTCAGACAGGGGCTGACACAGTATGGTACAGTGGGCTTTCTTCTGTATAATAAAATAAAATAAATGACAGCAATTAGCTTGCTTGTTCTACCACAAGCCTTACACGTCTAGCACTTGTGTTCACTTTGGGACAGGTTTTAGGCCTGGAAGGAATGCAGACTTAGGAAATGCTATGGAGTGATATCTCTGTAAGATGAGCAGACTCCAGACATTTAACCACTTAAATGCTTGACTTGGGATTGCAACAGCAAGATGTTGCTCCTCCTGTTAGCTAATAGCAAAGATATATAATTGAAAGGAAATTTGGATGTGAATTTTCCATCTGTTTTATGCTAGCAGCGGCTACTTCTGGAATGTCTGGGCCTTTTGTCTCTATTCAGAGGCTCCCAGGCAGTGGTGGGTGAATTGCTTCTCTGCGGTGTGGAGCAGTGGCTTCCAGCTGTGTACACAGATGCAGTTACACTGGCTGTGAGGAAAACATCTCCACATGCAGCACGACTCACACTTAGCTGCTTCAGCTGAATTTTGTCATTCTTACCTGTTTCTAGCAGGTGGGAAAGAAGGCCAGTGTTGATTACAGAAGGAACTTGCAGCTTATTACACATGACAAAGAGAGGATTTCAAAACTTTAAAGCTGCTTTCACCATCCTTTATAAAATTCTCCCTCAGGCTGTTGATAATGACATTTTGCTTTCCAGGCGTTAGTACAAAACCAAAAGCTTGTAGAAATTAACTGAAGTAACTTGATTTAAGTAATTTTAAGGGAATGGAATACAGACCTCCCAGAACACTACTTTAATACTTGAACCTGTTTTCTCCTTGAGCAAATTAAATCCAAACCATACATGAGGAGAAATTATTGTCAGCAAATCCACCTTCCTGATAGAGATGAGTTAGACTAATTAACAGAGCATTCCTAGTAGTGAAACTTTCGGTTAGGTGTGCTCATGGTGAGTTATTCTGGTGGAAGTTTGATGCTTATCAAGATATTACTTCTTTTGTTTTGAGGAAAGAAAACCAGCCATCCTTGCTAGATGGCACAGCTGTAGCCTTTTTTCAGACTAGAGCAGATGTTGTTCTGGAAAAGTGAGTATTGAGCATGTTGCTTGGAGTTTCTGTGACATGGGAAGTATTTCAGGCTCCAAACTCTCGTCAAACTATCATCTTAAATCAGGTGTTTCACTAATTTCTTCTGTAGATCGTAAACATTTAAATACCTAATCCAAATCCAGTTGATGTTAATCGAACCTTCTAATATTTGGTGGAGAAGGTTTGAGGACTTCAGTGCACTGCAATCGTTCCAGGCCTTTCTCTCTAGCCTTCTGCTCTCTAATGCAGTGTTGTCAAGGGTTGAGGCTGGGCCAGCCACTAAAGGACTGACAGAGGCTTTCTATTAACCCCTCTCCTTTCCCAGAGTTGGAAGAGAAAGGGAATAAGGGAGAGAGACTTACAGACTGGAAAACAAAACTAAGACAGCTTTGATAAAAATAGTAATAATAAAATGAAATATATGCAGAACCAATATCAAGCCCAACCACCCTGATGGCAGTTGTGTCACGATCACCACTCAGTGGGCAGGCACTGAGCAAGTCCCAGACTGGGCTCAGAGGTAGACGGGAACCAGATTCAGAAGCTGGATTCTGGACCTGGATACAGGAATGTATGGATCGGGATCAAAGGCAGAATGGACAGAGTCCTTCTCAGACCCCAGCCACTGAAGAAGAGACCCTTGTGATCCCTCAGCCTTATACCAAATATGGCGTTTATGGAATGGAACACTTTGCTGGTCAGTTCAGGGGCATCTGTTCTGTTAGCTCTTCCCCACAGATGTGACCTCTTATTTTCTGCACCCCCAGCATTGTGCACAATATTTAGCCCTAATCTTGGTCTTCATGGGAACAAGTATAAGCAAGAGCCTTCCTGCCCATACCAATCCTTAGTAGTAGCTATAAACATCAAGCCCCGTCACTTATAGAAGCAGACACTGCCTGCAAAAACATGCCATTAGCTTCAAAAAGTGTCATCTCTTCTAAGACACCAAGCTGAAAATTAAAATCACTGAACAGAATTGGTTCCAATAAAGCTTAAACAAGTGTCCTTCTCATTGCAAACTACCAGCAGTGATACAAGTATACATTATTACTGCATGCCAACACTTTTGATCTTAACCTTTACTGGATATTTTTCCAAAATAAGAGCTTCAGTGAAAGAAGAAATTCTTTTGGGAATTAAAAAGTAACAAACCCCACAACCTTGCATATGTAAAAGCAGTGAAGGTTTTTCAACCTTAATATTCCAGAAGCTCCACTGGGCCATGAGATAACTTTATCATCATAGTATAGTACTGCTTCTAAAACCTAGTAGTTATAATTTATGTTTCAACAGAAACTGTTGTATTACTGATCATTTGACAGAAACATAAGGCTGCTCCATAGTTTGAGTTGCAGAGTAAGTGTCTGGTCTAACTTTAACTGACTTAGTTGACAGGGATTTTATGACTGTCTCGGGGAAGCAATTTTGTTTGTTGCTTGATAAATGACAGAAAGTTCCCTGACTTTAAATCTAACTTTCTCTCACTCACTCATAGCTTTTTAACAGTATGAACTGTCTGCCTCAAACAGTTCAGTTGTCAACTTGCACGTGATCATTTATACCCACATAACAACTGGGATTTTGTTTCTGAATTTCTTTGATTTGTCTGGCTTGCTTTATTCTTGAAGTGTCATTTAAAGTACAAAGAAGTCACCCATCTGTCCATCTTACACAGAGCTTGTGGTAAGCAAAGATGAAGGTCTCAGGCGCCTACCTGCCTGCAGTTGTATCTGTGTGTATATATAGGTCTCTGGTTTCAGTAGAAGAAAGCTCGGGTGCAATGACAGTTTAGCAAGCTGGATCATGTGGCATTATTGCAAACACTTCTTTATGTCATTGTTGCTGATTGTAGCAAAGTGCATTTTCCTTCGGGGTTATATAAAGTTCTTATGATTTCAGAGACACCAGACTGGTGTTTGCTGCTAAGGGGATCCCTTCTTTCCAAATCTTAGAAAATATGTAGGTTGCAAGATGGCATGAAGTGGTATTCTGATTTTTAGATCATGGTACTGTGGCATCACTCTTTTAACTTCCTTTTTATTATGTCATTATATGCTGTCATTGTACTGGCTTGCTTCAGTCTCTTCTGTGCCCATAGAAAATTAGTTTGCCTGGGAATTGATTCTCTAAAGAGAAAAAGGCAAGTACTGCTCATGCATGGTGCACCTCCAGATATTTAGAAAATGTACTGGTCTGTCCAAGAAGGTACATACAACTTTGCAGTGTATCCTTAATTCTTAGCACTCTGTCTAGATATTAGAAGGTAAGATGGTGAACTCGCACTACAATTGTATAAATAAATCAGAAAAGTAGGGAATGCATGTGATAGTGCCACCTCTTAAGTACTAATTGTGACCAGGGAATGATCTGAGTTGATTGATTAAAGTTTCCATGCTGAACCCTTCTCTCTGTCGCAGTCCTTATGCATTTCTTTCATATTTATCTTCAGGAACTTCTGGAAGTGGGAAGAAGGAATATAGTTGTGTAACAGCAGCCCTTGGCAACACGTGGAGTCACAGCGTCAACACCAGGCTCATACTACAATATCATGACTTGCCAACAAGACAGGTGAGAACTGGCAATAAAGAGAATTTAAATAAAGCTACACCAGCAGTACTTGGTCATGTGGGCTGTGTCCTTCAGTCTCTGTGGTTATGCTACATGTGTGGAAAACCTGGCACTCTACAGCCAGTTGCTTGTTTGGGGTGGGCCAGTCTTCCAGTGCCTCCCTGCATTTGGATGGGCTTAACTGGGTCACAAGACCTAGCCATGGCCTGATGGCACAGGCATACAAATTCCTTGAGCTTTTAGTGCATTTCATGTTGTGCAGATTAAGGTTAATCCTGAAAGTGCTTTCCTGCACAGGCTTTTTGGGACAGGAGTAGGAGGCTAGTCCTTTCACTGCCGTGATTGTTTTGCTGTCACCCTTTCCATTCTTCATGTCTAATTTTGGCTATGACTGTTAGGACAGGGAGCATTCTGTCTTCTGCAGCTGCTGTTTGTAAGTGGAAGCTTACTGCCTGCACCAGCAAGTTTAACTTTGAGCAGTAAGTATGGGACCAGTTTTCCAGAAGGATGCCTGCAAAAATGAGAATGGTTGCCTTTTCAGTAAGAGACTTTGGAGTGAAATATAGTAGAATTGTTGGCTGAAATCTTCACCTTTTAATTACAAAAAAAAAAGAAAGAAGAAAAAAGAAAAAAGTGAAAAACGAGAAGGCAAGACATTTGGGGTTTGATTGAGGGAATAACATTTTTATGTTGTTCTCGAAAACATTGTAACCCATGATTTCATCTCTCCCTTGGGATATCTGCATTTTGGCTTTGTCTTGTCTGTTTTTGCAATGATGTAAACCTTTTCAAAGGCTGTGACCCACAGTTTTAATGTTGCTGATTTTCTGCCCATCAAAGTAGAGAGCTGTCAGAAAAACTGCTATGCAAAATTTGGACCATCTTACTTGTATAGCATTACTACCCATGAGCGTTCAAATTGATAATCCTGGGTTTATTGCCACAAAACAAGTTTTTTTACTTGTAGTTTGCAGCCTTTAGAGACAGAGGAGAGGAAGCCATCCTCTTTTATTCTTCTCACTAGAAAGAAAATGAAAATGAGGGTATTTCTGTTACTGAGAGCAGTGGGCACTGTGATGAGGCACAGGTAGTCCTCTGAACTCACATGTAGCAGGTTAAGTGTGCTGCATCGAGGTAGAAAAGGCATCTTCCGGACTTGCTTCTAAAGACTCTGCAGCTGTATAGAAATATACTCTTACTGCTGCTGCTCTTTTAAGTTCTCTGTATTCTGCTTCTTATTCTGGTCTGTAATGATTTCTCCTTCTTTACATGTGTTGCAAAATACAAAGCTGTTCAGAAATTTTCTGGATCGCTTTGGCAGTAACATGAGAGGTGAACCTGGCACAGGGAAAAGGGCAGCAACTGGGCTCTGTATTACTTCATGATGCACAAAGTTGAGTAAAAAAATCAAGAACATTCCTCTGCTACTGGAAAGAAGGAGCAGTTTTCCTAAAGAACATTTGGATATTAAATGTAGTTTTTCCTGAATTTGTTTGAGAAGCATATGGATGCAAGTGTATGAAGTATTGTTTTCAAACTTTAAAAATTCCATTACCATTCAAAAACCATCGTGTGATCTGCTGAAAAAAAACCTCCAAAAAGGCAGAATTTTACTCTTTTCTAACTGGGTTTATTAGCTGCACCACCTTGCTTCCTTGTGAACCCATGGGCTTGTTCCGTTTTAATTAGGCAGAAGAACTAAATCTACAGTAATGAAAACCAAATAAATACTAGTATATATTATTAAAGGCAAAGTAATTTGAAATAGAAGTGTGATATAAATAGTGATATATCTGTGAATCCATGAATAAAATGGGATATGTCCATGATGTCCTGTAAGTATTTTCTTGTTGCTCATACCTGTGTCCTTTTTCCATATAAATTCTCTTTTCTTAGTCATAGAAATCTTTCACCTAGACAGGCAGTTTCCAGTTAGAGGAAGGCATCTAGAATTGCTCTACCTGTGAATTACACAGTGGACACATCTTTTTTCTTTCAAAAGCTAGAATTCATTCTTTTTTCAGATTTCTTAAAGATGTTCTTCCTGGCTCTGCCTTCTCCTCTTCTTTCCCTGGAGGAGCTGGGGCAGTGGTGACAGTCTGTGGGATTTTCCCTTACCTCTGATTTTGGTGGTAGTAGAGCCACTGTCCTAATCCTCTTGATGGGAAAACTTGCTCATCAAGAGGGAGAGCACCTCTTGAGATGCACTGAGCTGTGAGGCCCAAGGGTAGTATTCTTCAAAGCATGAAGTGATAATGTAATTGTTAAGGAGGATTCAGGAAAGCAGTTTTTGAGAACCGTAGTATCTTCTGGACAGGACAAGCCACTGGGCTGTTAGATGGTTATTCTTACTCATGTAGTCCATTTCTGGGAAAGCTTGGGGATGTTCCTGAAACTCTGGGGAATGTCAGCACAGCAGGTGGCAGAACAAGTATGCAACAAACCTAGGGAAATTAAGCACTGAATTCTCACACAGGATTTTTTAATATATATATTAAGTAAAAGATTCCTTCATTTTGTTTATCCAGCAGACTGTTTTTTGGCCAACCATCCTTTTTTTCCACCCTACCCTCCCAATGTCTGATGAATATTAATAAAAGAGCAACCAGTTTAGCAAAGTAATGAAATTTTCTGGGACATCCTGCCTGCCTTAAAATCAATTAGGCTTCCTTTATTAAATGGATAGGAACAGTTTTCTGAGCAAACAGATGAACCCCTTTGCCCCCATTGAGAAGCCAGTGTTCTGGATTTTGTTTCCTCCAGGACAGAAGCAACACCAATGGGGAAGGCAAAATGAGGTTTCCAGTCTGCATTTAAATTCATTATGCCACCAAAACTCACAGGCATTATCAACAGTAGGAGTATGTAGCTGCTGAGCTGCATGACTTCCATAGTGGCACAGTGGCATAAAAGCTTGGAAAAAGTTTGTGTTTTGCACAAATGGGTTTATGAAGGGAATTTGCTGTTATCGTTGTGGATGCTGATACTTGGTTCCCCCTAAGCAATTTTATAAGTAGTTAACCATTGCATTTGTTTTCCTGAAATCCATACATAAACATGCAGACCCTTTGAGTTTGGGCCAAAACCAATGGGGCTGCTCTAGAAACAGTCAGACTCCTCAGTTACCCCTATGTGTATCATTATCCTTCTTTCCTGAAGTCAGCAGGCTTCGAGGTTACTGTTTTCATGTGTGCTCAGCTGTCTTTGGGGGACAGCATGGTAAGGTTTAATATGTTGACATACTATATTTAATGTTTTATTCTTGTCTTTTGAGACAGGGTGCTGGATTAAGTGTGACACTGGCCAGATCTGGTATGGCAGCTCTTATGGGCCTGGTTTATTTTATAGGTTTCAAAGGGATTTGTCAGATTCAGAGTATTGTGTTAATGTGTGTAACATATTTTGAAATTCTCAGATGGAAAGTGCATGTAGAAGTGTTATTTTGTAACAAATCAGTGTTTTCCTGTGGTATTCTCAAGAAAGAGCATTTAGAATCATAAAATCATTCCATTTGGAAAGGACCTTTAAAATTATCAAGTCCAACTGTTAACCCAGCACAGCCAAGTTCACCACTAAACCAGGTCCCTAAGCACCACATCTACATGTCTTTTAAATATAAACAGGGATGGTGACTCAGTCACTTCCCTGAGCAGCCTGTTCAAATGCTTGGCAAACATTTTGGTGAAGGAATTCTTCCTAATATCCGGTCTAAACCTCCACTGGTGCAACTTGAGGCCATTTCCTCTTGTCCTCTCACTTCTTACTTGGGAGAAGAGACCAGCACTGCTGTGGTACAACCTCCCTTCAGGTAGCTGTAGAGAGTGAGAAGGTCTCCCCTCAGCCTCCTTTTCTCCAGGCTAAACAACCACAGTTCCCTCAGCTGCTCCTCATAAGACTTGTGTTCTAGACCCTTCACCAACTTCATTGATTGTCTTTGGACATGCTCCAGCACCTCAATGTTTTTCTTGAAATGAGTGGCCCAAAACTGAACACAGTATTCAAGATACAGCCTCACCAGTGCCAAGTACAAGGGCGTGATCGCTTCCCTCTTCCTTACTGGCCTCACTATTCCTGATACAGGCCAGGATGCTGTTGGCCTTCTTGGTCACAAGCACACTGCTGGCTCATGTTCATCGGCTGTCAAACAGCAACCCTGGGTCCTTTTCTATCAGGCAACTTTCCAGTCACTCTTCTCCAAGCCTGCAGCATTGCATGGGGTTGTTGTAACCCAAGGGCAGCACCTTGCACTTGGTGTTGGTGAATTTCATACAACTGGCCTTGGCCCATCGATCCAGCCTGTCCAGATCCCTCAAGCAGATCAACACTCCTGCCCAGCTTGGTGTCATCTACAAATGTACTGAGGGTGCCCTTGATCTCATCATCCAGATCATTGATAAAGATATTGAAGAGGGCTGGCCCCAATACTGAACCCTGAGGAACACCAGTTGTGACTGGTCACCAACTGGATTTAACTCCATTGGGCCTAGCCATCCAGCCAGTTTCTTACCTACCCAAGTGTATGCCCACCCAAGCTATGGGCAATTAGTTTCTTCAGGAAAATTCTGTGGGAACAAGTTTCAAAAGCTTTACTAAAATCTAGGTAGACAACTTCTACAGCCTTTCCCTCATCCACTAAGCAGATCACATTGTCATGGAAGAAGATTGATCAAGTTATTCAGTCAGGACCTGCCTGTCTGAATAACCTGCCTGCCTGCCTGGATGTGATCTCCTGATCAGCCTGTACACATGAAGGCACCCAAGATGATCTGCTCCATAACCTTCCTTAGTGCTGAGGTCAGACTGACAGGTCTGTAGTTCCCTGGATCCGCCTTCTAGCCCTTCTTATAGGTAAGTGTTGTATTTGCTAACTCCCAGTGAGCTGGGACCTCCCCATTTATCCTGGACTGCTGGTAAATGATGGAAAGTGGCTTGGTGAAAAGTTCCACCAGCTCCCTCAGTGTCCTTCAGTGAATTTCATCCAGTCCCATAGACCTCTTGTGTGTCTAAGTGGTGTAGGAGGTTACTAGCCATCTCATCTTGGATTATGTGGGCTTCCTTCTGCTCCCCATTCCTGTCTTCCAGCTCAAGGGGCTAAATAATTGGAGAGCAACTGGTCTTAAGATTGAGATATGGGCTAGAGCTTTCAAGCTGTGCCAGGTGAAGTGTTGAGTAGCATTTTCCTGCTTCAGGTAAAGTGTTTCAAGTGTAAGTGTATGTTACCTCATTCTTAATAAACAGAACACAAACCCCTTCTCTCATTCACACTAGCACCAGGCATAGCTTTTGTTCTGTCCTTGGTTACAGGCCAGCTGTTTGTCTTGCTCTGCTTACTATCATATAAATAAGCTCTGAATAAGCATTCCAAAATTGTGATGGTGAAGTAACCATGGTACTCAGTGGCACGGGGAAGGCTTGGAGAGAGGCAAGAGGAGTGGGGATGAAGTTTTACATGTATGTGACTTTCTAAAGCCAGCTGCCGTGATTCTTTACCTTAAATTTCAGTGAAGCAGTTCTATCACATTGTACAGATGTTTGGTTGTAACTCTACTAATCATTGAGAAAATATATTAAAAATGGTAATGTAACTTGTTGTATTCTTGATGGTTTCAGAGCATAAGTGAGACCGGATTTCTCTCTGCCTGTAAAACACGGAAGGTGGTTGTTATGTGGACTGTGTAGATGTTGGATAGCTGTCCCATTTTAAAGATAACACCAGCTGAAATTTAAATCCATAAAAAGGGGAAGCAAATAAAACTATTTTGAACAATGCAAGTAAGCTCTGGAGAAGAAACATGCACTGTACTACTGTCTGGAGGTAACACTCTAAATTTGGCTGAATTATCTGGAGGATAGCAAGTATGGTAATGAAGTTTAGAAATGGCATCCAGCTTCTATTGTAGCCTCATACTACAAATTATTCTAATTACTGTGGTGAGATGGTCATATTTACTGGAGGGAGAGAAGGAGTAATGAAATGCAATCAGAGAGAACATCTACTGAAATCATTCTGAGATGGAGGGAGTAAGGTCTAATACAAATAAAACACAAACAGCATAGGTGTGTTTTCTTCTGTTAACTTTGTAGTTTTTACAGCTACCTAATAAAGCAAATGGAGAAGAAAATGCTATGGAAACAAAGATATTTGTAATAGTCTTAAACTTAATTTTGGAGTGAGATGAGGAGGATGGAGGTGGCCACTAGGGTTGAGAAATGCAGATAGATAGTTTTTTGACCTACTTCAGTGGGTGCAGAGGAGAATCTAGTTCAGTCTTTGACACAGTGGGACAAAGAAAAAGCCCACAGAACAGTGGGCAGTGAAATTGGTGTTTGGCCAAAAGAGGTGACTAAGGATGTGTGAAGGAAGAAGTATTGCACTCTTCGCATTGATTTCTGCTGAGCCAGAATTAGGGGAGGTTCAAAAAAAGAAGTCCCAGTATCTTAAACAAGTTCAGAAGAAAACTCTGCATGTGGGGTTTTACCAGAAGTATTAAGACAAAAGAAATGCCATTCAGCAACTGTCAGGAAAACTTGTCCTGCTGTGCTTTATGAATTATGTACATCATACAGTAATGCAGATTATGTACATAGTCCATAGTATATTACTTTTTTTTGAAGTGTTTAAACATGATAAAATCTGTAGATAGCAGTGGACGATGAGGTCCAGTGAGCAGTGACTGAAGAGAGATGTGGCTTTTGGGTTGTTTAAAAAATGTAAGTGGTGTAAAGTATGTATCTGTTCTAAGCCATCTTATTATGTAATGTGCTTATCACATGGAAAATCAGCTCTGTGAAAACACAAAGAGTTTTAATTATGTTTTAAAGATTAGAATGATGGTATGTAGTCATGCAAGCGATAGGAAATTTTGCATGGAAATGATAATTTTTTAGGTAAGCTTCATTTTTTATGGCTCTCCATTATGGAGTATGCTGCTTTTGAAAAACAGCTGTGGCAAGACTGCAGGAGCACTATTTGAATTCTGCAAAACCACGCATTTAAAGAAATGTGTTTTTTTTCCTAGGATACAGAGTTTGTTTTGGAGGCTTCTGCCTCACCTCTGCTGTTGTTTCATTATTTTGCATCAAGACAAAATGAAAGGTTGTTATGGCCTCAAAATTTTATGCATGTGTACAAACCACATCCCTTAAAATATGTAATTAAAAAGCGCCTTATTTTTTTTCCCTGATTGACAAAGCTCTAGACTGATAACACTTAGGACTGAAATTTTTTGGTGATCCGTAATCAGATACAAGCATAAGCAGCAATGTGAACTTCAGTTGCCTGTGATCTGGATGAAACTGGACACAGTGCATAACTGTAGAATAAACAAATTATTATTGACACAGTATGATACTGATGTAATCCAGCCAAAGTGCCAAATGAAAGTATGCTGTGAATTAGAGAAGGTTCATCAACAAGTATTTGGATTTCAAACATCACTAGGTCACTTACTTTCCTGAATTGTGTGTTTGTTCATGTATCTGCTTGCAGTAAACTTTCTTCTTAATGGACTTGTGGGGGATGGTCCTACAACATAAACATCACTGTAGCCCTGTCTGCATTTAATGGGGCTGGATTTATTGCCCTCTCCTCTTAACAGGACAGTTTTATATGGAGAAAAATGTTTCCATCATTCTTGAACAAGAATTCATTTGCTCAGGTGCTTATATAACACTTATATAATCAATTTGTTATCTAAGAATCTAAATAGAAATGAAAGAACCCTAGATAATATTGAAAAGATCAGAAGAAAGCCTTTAAATAGTTCATTTTTGTGCTGTCCTTTTTTAACAAGCATTGCAAATGTTCTTGGTGAAGATTATTCTAATGTAAGACTGACAAAATATAGCATCAGCTCTGCAAACCTCAAACTCGTGGATCTGTAGTTCAAAGCACCCTAAACAGAGAAGCAGGAACATCTCTGAGGCAGAGAAATAGACTCAGTCATGAAGTTATACCAAGTCTTCCTACTGAGGCTGGTGGCAGAGGCAGGTATTTTCTGTTAGATATCTGTGCTGATAGACCAGTCAGGTCTCAAAGGAGACTTCTCTCTGGTTGCTGCTAACCTTCATAGTTATGAATTAACCATCTCATATTATATTTTCAAATTACTGTGGAAGCATTTGCTGACTGATTTCTGCAGTGCCTATGCCTGATGCTCGTAACCGAGGAAACTGAGTCGTAAATAAGTCACCGGCCAGAGTAAATCCTTTGCAGCTGGGAGCAGAGCTGGAATCTCTTCACTGCCACTTATGTGGCACTAAGCCGCTGCCACCTTTACTGCCTCTCTTTCAGACACATAAGTCTGTACTTCCTGGTAGTATGTAGTTTCTCAGCTGTGAAGGTACTCCTGCTTCTCTTTCCAATTTTCTCCATAGATTAACTCACCCGCTGAAGTCTTTTTAACTGTAGTCACTGATTTCTCTCTTGAATCTCTCTCCTTAGCATGCCATGAACTTTTCTTCATCAATATTCACCATTAACAAAAAGTTAATGAGACTGAGACTGTGGCATGAGCTTTATGGCGAAACTGTGCCTGCTTCCTTGTTTGCAGTTTCTGTTGATACCATGGCTGACTTTTCTAAGCCTCAGCTCTAGAAGTCACGTTGCGTTCCCGTCTCCTCCTGCAACATTAAAACTTACACGTTCTCAACAAAGCGAGTAGCTAGAACTTAAATTTTTAGACAATTAAAATGCTTGTGCAGACTCTTATCTTCCATGCTGGTTAATGCAACGTCTTAATTTCTAGTATTATCAACCTCTTTTTTTCCCTTTTTTTCCTCTCTTCCAAATACACTATAGAAAACAGATCTGTTACCTTGGTGAGACTTAGTCACAGTGTGATATTATTGTTTTAATTTCTACATATTTTCTCTGTTCTGTAACTGGGAAAATGACCTTTAGCCTTGGTCTAATTGATGATTTTGCACCTTAATGTTAATCACATAGCAAATTCTCAGAAATCGGGGCTCTGTCTCCTGTTCTTTATTGAGAGCCACTTAAAGGTCAGGATAGGAGGGGTAGGATTACTATAACAAAATCTGTTCTGAATATAAACAGAGAACTTCAGTCTGTGACGCTGTTAATCCAACGCCCTTTACAAACACTGTATTTACAGTTCACTAAAACAGCATAAAAGTAGGAGAGAGAAAGAGCCAGATATTACTTTCAGACTCTGGTCTGAATTGTCTGGAGAATGTTCTGTTTGTAAGCTTAAGCTCCTTTGCAGAGAGGTAATGACCCTTCCTTCCCCCCTTCCTTCCCCCCTTCCTTCCCCCTTCCTTCCTCCTTCCTTCCTTCCTTCCCTCCTCCCTTCCCTCCCCCCTTCCCTCCTTCCTCCTTCCCTCCCTCCCTTCCTCCCTCCTTCCCTCCCTTCCCTCCCCCCTTCCCTCCCTTCCCTCCTTCCCTTCCTCCCCCTTCCTTCCTTCCTTCCTTCCCCTTCCTTCCCCCCTTCCTTCCCCCCTTCCTTCCCCCCTTCTTCCCCCCTTCCTTCCCTCCTTCCTTCCTCCTTTCCTTCCTCCCTTCCTCCTTCCTTCCTTCCTCCCTTCCTCCTCCCTTCCTCCTCTCCTCCTCCCTTCCTCCTCTCCTCCTCCCTTCCTCCCTTCCTCCCTTCCTCCTCTCCTCCTCCCTTCCTCCTCTCCTCCTCCCTTCCTCCTCTCCTTCTCCCTTCCTCCTCCTTCCTCCTCCCTCCATTCCTTCCTTCCTTCCTCCCTTCCTTCCTTCCTTCCGTCCTTCCTTCCTTCCGTCCTTCCTTCCTTCCTTCCGTCCTTCCTTCCTTCCTTCCCCATTCTATGATTCTACAAAAGCCAAGCTAATGCTGGAGTGGTTTGATTTGTCACAGAAAAACTAATTCAACAGTGCAATGCAATCCAGAAAACAGTCTGTGCTATCCTAGAAGACATCAGGCAAGATCTCTTCAAAGGAAAGAGGAAAGTTTTGAAAAGGCATTGGTAACATCTCTAGAATACTGTATATGGCCTAAACATTTGTGTTCAAGCTAACTTCTTTCTTCACTTTTTACTTTTTTCCCAGATAAGGTCTCTGCTGGATAGAATAACTTTATTGAGAAAGCAGTAAGTTCGAGCTGTCACTGATAAAAATAAAGCTCAGATACAGTTTTAAAACCTGACAAACCTTGTCATACTGACTTCAGTGGGCAAAGTGCCTTGCATTTTCTGTGAAAATCTAGGGATCAGACATGATTCCCATGTTTAGGCATTACAGCTTTTGTGAAGCTCTAAACATATTAAGGGAGAATCATATTGAGAGTTTACATATCTAGGATATTATACATTTAACTTGAGGTTTTACTAGTTTAAAGAATTAAATGTCATTGAACTTCTCTAGATTGATAACACAGGAGAATGACAGTTATTGAGTGGCATTCAAAACCTGCTGTAGAGAAAACTGTGTTTTCTCTTTGGTTCAGCCTTATCTACCCTGGGTAGGGTCAATTAATCTAGATGGGTTTGCTCTATGTAGACTTTTTGATCTTTGATCTGTGTAAGTCCTGCTATGGTTTCAGACTGAAAAAAAAGAAGCCCTCTTAACTGCTTAGAAACTGAATACAGGCTACCAACACACTTAAAGTAGTAAAACCATTTTTGACATATCACTGCCTAGGATGGGCTGCCTAGGATGGACTGGACATAGCTTAAAATGAAGGGGAGTTTGATGGTTTCCAGTGTTGATGACCTGTTGGAAGCTGCCTGGCCAACCATATCATGTCTACCTGTCATACTGTGTCAAGAAGATAATAAATCATGTGATTTCCACAGTATTACCTGGACTGTTTATTGTAACTGTTAGAAAAATACAATGGAATTTTTGGACACCTACTCAATCAGCATGTGCCCAGGACATGGTATTAGACCCGCATTGTAGAAACATAGGAAGATATTTGTGACTAAAAAATAAAGGCAATACAAATAGCTGCCTGAGCCATCCTGCTTCCAGCTCTAATATGTAATAGTTACGCCATACTTTGATTAGGGAGAGGCACATCCTCTGGGTACATGTGAACAGAAAACAGTAAAATCCTCAATCCGTGTTGAAATTCAGTGTTTCTGGCACTGATTGATAGATAACTTCAGCTTTTCAGACACTGCTAGGAAGGTTACTCTAAAGTGCAGTTCAGTTAATGAATGGCTGCTTCTTTGAGTGTTCATATTGAAGCAACACTAAATTGGAGGTAGCTAACCAGGTCACTTGTCAATAAGTGTCTCTGTCTCATTAAAAAAAGTGACATACCTAGGTTGCAAGTAGCACATGAGCTGCTACTGAGGTTATTCTCCACCAGAAAGAGCTCATTTGATTTATCTTGAGTTTGCAAGGCCCTTTCACATTTGCATCACAGTTATGGTTCATGGTCTTCCTTATCAGTCATTTCCTACAAGCCCTGAGTCTCTGGCAGAAGTTCTTGTGCTAGTCCTGAGTGAACAATGAAGCTTGGCTTTTTCTGCCATTTGGCTTAATTTGGCTGTGCAAATGTCTCTGTTCAGAGTGTTTACATGCTCCACAGCACTGAGTGGGAGGCTGTGGAGTTTAGGTTGCAAAAACACCTATGTTGGCTTTGTGCAGAATTGACAGTGGTCCAGGAGGTTTTGCTTGGAGTCTAAGCCAATAAAACCTTATCAGGCCTGAGCCAGCACTGCCGTTTTACTCTGCAAATTGATGTTTCTGGTCCAAATTGTGTTCTTCACTGTATTTCAGTGAAGTTCTTTCTCTTACCTTCACTATTTACTTATCTATCTAATAATAATATAAAACTCTGTCCCCATAGCCATCTCAAGATACAGATGGAAAGTCACCTAATCCCCTCTTAACTGGTATTGATGTTTCCAGCTGGATGTGGTACATCCTGTATCAAAAACAGAGGAAAATACTTTTTCCTCCTTTTTTCATACATTTTGTCTTCTCACTTGTGATCTTACAATGGTCATCTCAGTCTCTATTTCAAATAAATGAGCAGGCTAAAAAGAAGAAAGTGTTAATTAGCATGAAAAACCCCCAAGGAGTTCCTTACTCACCTGCTCCAAGTAATTCTGTGAAAAAAATGGCCCGATTTTTGCGCCTCTTTCTTCTCCAACATAGAAGATTTATTAATCCACTGATTGCTATTTGTCATCAAAAGTTTCAGATCTAATGGGTTGTAAAGCAAAGTTTCAGGTCCTAAAGGGCTGTCCAGCCTTTACTGCATCTGTGTCGTGCACTGGAACAAACATGTTTGTCCTTACCTGGTGGGGATTGGATTGGTGGCCATACACTACCCTTTAGAAATGTGAATTAAGACTCCTGAAACATCTCATGTTAGGGAAAAGATTTTCTAGGACTGTACATCCAGCAATGCAGGTGATATATAAAAGGCCATTAAGCTTTCTTTGAAAACATCGTTTTCCACTTGGTGAAATCTCTCCCAATAACGTTCTTGATAGAGTAAATCTGAGTCTTGTAGAAAGTCTGAAATTAAATTTTAAATTAAATCTTTCACTTTTTCTCAACACCCATAAAGCATGAATATACCAAAAGCACACGTACTAGATCTGTGTTTATTAGCTCACGGATATGTTAGCTTTTGGATTTATTTATTGTCCTTGTGATGCCCAGTGGACTCTAAAATGCACTCGGATGAGGCTTTATGTAAGGTAATATTGCTGTCTCTTGCATGTGAATTTAGCAGTGTTGTGTTAGCTTGTCTCTAGGGATTTTACTTTTAGAGACAGAACAAAGTGAACACATGAAAGAAGTTGGAAAAGTTTTTTGTTTGTTTCATGTCAAAAGCATTTTGCAGCTACAAGTGTGGGTGAAAAATATTTATGTTGTGGTCTAGGACTTGGTTGAATCCCAGTCTTTTTTGGCCCAAGTCTGGGAAGTTAGGATTATGCTTCCTTACATCAAGGAAGTATGAAGGACACTATTGGTTTTACTGATGTCCAAAAACAATGAATGCAGGACAGGCAGAGCACTCCTGTGATGCTGCTTTACAATGGATTAGTTTTCTTTCAATTTATAAACAGTAATGTTGAGCTTCTTTCTTCCTTTTTTTCCCCCCTCCTTTTTTTCCCCCCCATTGTTTAGAAAACCAAAAGAAGAAGAAAGAAATAATAAGTATTGGCAAAATGAAGATTTGAGACACATTAGAAATGGCATTGGGGTAAAATTTACAACAGATAGCTTTTTGTCTGTGGAAGATAAATATCTTGCTAAAGCTGTCCAAAAGAAGGTTCACAGAGATCTGAAGAATAATAAAAGTAATTAATCATGATGGTAATGCATATAGTAATTACATAAAGAAGAATGTATATTTCCTTATGTTGTGCTGGTGAATTACACCAAGATGATCTATTCCATGCAGTGATGAGGGCTGGATGCTTTTTTTTTGTTCACCACTGCTGCAGCCATGTGGACAGGGGAGCCAGTGGCATCACCATCTGAGCACATGGTTCTGTAGAGGAGAAAGTGCACAGCTGCTGGGTTTCCATGCTGTCCTCCCTTCCAGGCAAGTCTGTCAGGCTGAGTGGAAGCAGACGTAGATTGAGAACTGCTCTGGTGTTATTGTACTGGTAGTCCGTTAGGAGTCCTTCCCAATTTGGGATGCATGATCCTAGGGATGAGGCAGTGCTCTGATACAGTGTCATAAATAGGAATTGCAACCTTCAACCCTTTTCTTATTTCCACATCCGAAGTCCAGTGGAACAGTATGGAAGGCCCTAAAGAGCTACATAGACTTTATTTTCTGTTCTTCGCACTACCGGTGTGCTGTAAGTCTGATGAGCGACCACAAGCTGCCATACACAGGAATTCCCCTGCGCTTCTGCTACCAACTATTTTATCCAGCCACAGCACCATCTTCAAATCTGTTTTCTCAATACAGTTTCATTGTGGTAACCAGGACATGCTGGCTGTCCGCTTTCCTGCTTAGTAAAAGCTACAAACATTTTCTCCTGAATTACCTTTCACATTGGACAATTACCAGGGCTTTGGGCCTCAGAAGTATCATGGCATAAGAAATCATCGTGGCCAAGCTCTTGTGATGTTTTCTGCCCTCTAGAGGACTCTCTGCTGGGAAAATTAGAAGAGATCCCCTAAACAGAAAAGACAAAAAAATTGATTTTACTAAATAGGGAGTAAGGCACATGGCAGAGAGACGGAAAGCACTCTTGGGAAGAGGAATTTCACAGGGTCTGGTGTTACATGAGCATACCCTGTATTCTGTGCCGAGGAACTTGCACCAGAAGTACGTTAGAGGCAGCCCGATTTTGTGCAGTTCCCTGGCTGGGTTGCTGCAGTTCAGGAACAATTTGCATAACCATCGAGGATTGGATTTTCTTTTCCAATTAAAACTTGAAGTTGCCCAGCATTTGCCTGGGCAGTGCAGTCCCCTGCCACTGAAGTTATGTACAGGAAAAGACACTGTGGGTTAGAGTGTTCAGGGATCTGCTTTCAGGGGACAGTTAAGCAAAACCAGCATTTTGGCTTGTTAGATTTGGCCTGTTGCATTTGGGACAGTTGTTGCTCTGGAGCACATCAGGGCAGTTCATCTTGGAAAATTTTGCTTTTGTTGTCTGTGATTGTCTTTGGTACTCATTTGAGGTTTTGATGGTTTCCTTCCACTGAAGGAAAGTTTACTCAGTCCAGGGATATTCAGAGCTCCTTATTAAAGTGCCTGAAGCTAAAACCATGTCTGAATCTCACTGCATAGTACATGCTGAGCTCTCTCACTTGAAATCCAATGTTTGGCACAGCACAAAGACTGAAACAATTTGCAGACTGGTCATCTGTTGCTAGTGACTGTCTTTGTTCTGCTTTTATGAGAAGGGAAGGGATTGATCTCCTCAAATAGCTAAGAAAATAGATAGCAGAGCTGTTACTTACTAATCCCTCTACCACACCCTCTACCTAGCTAGCAGAAAATTAACACATTCACTACAGATGTCTGTCACCATGCTGAAATTTGGACTGAAGCTAAGGAGTAGTACATAATTTTCATATAATAGCTCAATAAACCAATGACAAAGAAAGAAAACTCGTGAATCCCAATTGCCAGGTCCTGGAATTAGGCACTATGAAAATGTCTTTTATATAGGTATTGCTCTTTTGAAGCAAGATCTGAAGCCAGCCAGCTATATCAGGGCTTGAGATTTGGAGTGTCCTCTTTCCTGGACTTGTCCACTCCGTTATTTCTCTGCTATTCTTAAAAGATTCGTGATTTTAATTTCAGTCTTCTCCTTTTGTTTGTTTTCCTTCCATTTCTTTCCTTTGCAAGTATTGAATGTCTCCTCTGGGAGTAAGCCTAACCACATGTGCATGCAATGAGTTATTTTTATTGGAGTCATTGCCTGTGACTGTTATTCATTACTATAGGAAGAACTGCACTAACAAACTCCTCTGAGGGCTCTTTTTTTTCTCTTTTCTGTTGTAAAAAAAAAGACCTATTTTGTCCATAGCCATTGAGAGTATCTACTGCCATCATTAAGACCTCAAGAGTTAGGAGATTAGATGCTAGTTCTACCTCCTGAATGTCCTGTTGCGTCTGGTGTTGCAAAGCAGAATCTCAGCTTCTCACAGCTTCCTTGAATGTGTCTCTTTAGGTCAGCTCTTCAACCATCTGTCCACCTGTTCTGCCTTAACAATCCAGTTGGTCTCTGCTTGGGAAAGAATTTGTGGATGCACAAAGCTAGTGCAGTCACTGACTACTGTTGTAGCCTCCTGTGACAGTAAAGTGTACAGCCAAAACACCACATAACAAGGCCTGCCTAAGATGAAATGGCCAATTCAAAAAGTGGTATAAAATGCTTTGCTCTGACTGGCACTTCTAGTCTTGACACTGGATCAGCAGCCATCTTTCCTTACTTTAATTCTCAAAGTTACAAAGTACGTGTCTGTGTCATTGTGGGCAAGATCACATCTCCCACCTTTAAGGTCATGTAAGGAGCTCTTGGTACTTCTTTAAGATGAATCTGCAGCATAAACAATAAAGTTATTTGTAGTCAAATTAGGGTCATCTGCCTAGAATAAATGTAAGCCAGAGCTTAGAGATGTAGTCAGTCTAAATGATTTCACATAAGAAATACAGGGATGTAATATCAATGAATATCAATTAACCGCTTCTGAGGTAAGAGGCAAGCACAATGAGGAAAGGTGAGTGATCTGCTTAAGCTTACCCAAAAGAATGTAGGATATTACCCTCAAAGTTAAAGCAAGAAGTAATTTGTCTGAAATTAGGCTAATACTGCATAGGTTCATGACTTCCAAAGATTTTTTAAAAACGTTTCATAATCTCTGCTTCCCACTAGCGCTGACTCTTAAAGTCAAAGGTAATCTGTCAGAATTTCACTGGGAAGGTTTGGTCTTTGATATTAATTTACATAAGTGTCGTGCTGATATTTCAGGATCGAGACTTCTTTTAATTCTTTATCCCATACTGAAATCCATCTCATATTCCTCCTCAGATTTGGAAAGCTTTTGCTTCATTAATTTTCTTACTCAGATTGGTGTCCACTGTTGCTATTGCCCCTGTAAAACTGTCTTAAATATATCTTTTTATTTTCCTTAAGATGAGAGACAGGGATTTCTTGACTTTACAGTCTTAGCTATGTTGTCATAGATGGAATTTGTATGCACTGCACTAAAAGAAAATAAACCAATGTGCTACATTTTGGGGGTGAAACAGCAGGATGGGCAGACACCTTTTGAGTCAGTTAATTTTGCTGTTGTTTCCAGATGTGTACTAATGGACATTTTTAGAGTGTCCACACAGACTCTGCTTGCCTACTTTTCTGCACTAATTGGTTTGGATTTATGGAATGCCTCTTACAAAGTGCCTCTAGCTGCCATTGTTGCTTTTCTATAAAGTAGTAGAAAGGAAACTCATTCCTAAACAGTTTCCTCTGGACAGGATTTTCGTGTGGGTGAAGGAGAGACACAATCCATTTAAATTGCTCTATAAAGAGTTTTATTGAGTTGTGGCCCATTAACCTGCCTTGATGAAAGCATTTTCAAACAACTGGATTTCAGGGAACCACATCTCTCAGATGCTGTGTATGACACAAATTAAATGATAGCTCCCTAAGAAATAATTTTTTTAAGGTTGTGATTTTTTTAAATTTGTTTTGGTTTTTTTTGTTTTTTTTTTTTTACATGTACAAATGGGGCTGGGACTTCATATCTGTTCCCAGTACTGGGACATGTTTGTAGCCCTGTCTCTTATTGTTTGCTTTCTAGCACTCCCTGTGTCAACTCACAGTTTTTTACCAGGAGAAATATATGTGTGGGGTCTAGATGATGAGGGAGGCTGAAGCATGGCTTCATAGATCTCTTTTCCCTCAACTTGTCCAGTTTTCCTCTTTGTTCCCATTCATTGCTCAGCCTGTCCAGCCTGTGACCTTTTCTACTGATGACAATCATACAGATGCAGGCAATGCTGCTGGGGTGGCTGAGCTGCCTTCTTACTACAGGAGGAAAATCTGTGCATAGACCTTTTCCTTGCAATGAGATTTGGAGGAAGACATAAAGCAGGGGATAACTTCCATAAGAAAACACAAGTCCCTGGTAAAGTCAGACAAAATCACAGTGATTTGCTTGTGAAGGCAATGTCATCTGATAATGTCTTACTGAGATTTTGGTCCTGATATCAGCTATACAGTCTTCAGGAATGTATTTCATTTCTGAAATTCAAATTACCCAAATGCATAATGGGGTTATTTTTTAACCCACTCATGTAAAGCCTTTTAAAAATCTGCAATTTAGGTACTGTATACAAGCAAAATATTGTTATCCCAAGAATCATTTGTGGTGGGAGATCAGTAAATTGTTTGTAGACATATCCTGCAAGCTTAATAAATGACCATTTTTAATCCTACCTTGTAAAAACTCATCCCATTACCCTGAAGGATGAGTCAATGTGAATAAGGAGCAGGGAACAGATGGTATACTGCTGTGTGAAACCTTGATGCTACTGTGGCATTAGTGCCTGTTGATGTTCTCAGGTACCTTCCTAGTGGGCTGGAGCCAGCATGATCTCTGGGAGTGGAAGAGAGAGCTGGCCCTGGGATCAGGGTCACAGCTCCTGCTTAAATAAGGACTGCCACTTTCATTTCTAGAATATATCAAATACCTGCCCATAAGGCCCAGGAAGAACCATAATGGAGAGCAGAAAAAAGTTGCGAGGTCTACTGGCATATCAGATGCAAAATCAGATTAATTGTTTTCCTTACTGGCTGTTTCCTGGGCTCTGTTGCAGCTGAAAAAACAATCCTTCCAATCTACAATAAGAAGGGAAATTCTGGCATGGTGATTGTCTACCCAGACAATTTGACACAATTAGGGGAAAGACATATTTATCTTAATACTGATTTTATTAGTATGCAAGTCTAACCAAACTCTGAGACAGTCTTTTCCCTGTTGGATGACACCGACAATGGTATAGGTTTCATTCTCAGGTCTCAGCTATGCTCTTCCAAACAGATGTGCTATGACTGAAGAGCCTTCCTGAAATGCACCAACTATTAGCAACAATTGCTTACTGCAGCAAGACAACAATATGAATTACTGAAAAAATTCCAGCAAGCCAGAGTTGTTTCAATGACAGCAGCAGGCACGGTGAGAGCCAGACTCCTTTCATGAATGTTGTGTGTTTGGTCAGTAGGTCTGAATTCCAAAATATGTATTGGCTGAAAATGTGTCTTTCTTATTCATTTGGTCCTTAGTGCACATGTATGGGTTTTGTTAGTACAAACTATGAGATAATGTAAATATAGCAGAAAGGGAGATCTAAGGAAAAACTTACCACAGAACAAAGTAACAAGAGAAGAAGCTGTTCACTGATAAGATGAAGCTGACATCGTTTAAAAGAGTCTTCAAATGTTTTCACTTGTGTTCCTCAGTCATTTCTAAAAACTAATTTCTTTGAATTTTCACAGTAAAATAATGGGGAA
The DNA here is from genome assembly GCF_027791375.1 of Indicator indicator. Classification (NCBI taxonomy): domain Eukaryota; kingdom Metazoa; phylum Chordata; class Aves; order Piciformes; family Indicatoridae; genus Indicator; species Indicator indicator. Next base: position 47,531,054 of record NC_072013.1, on the reverse strand, counting down.
GAAAGTGGATGTCTTACCAGTCTCAACAAAATGATTTATTAGATATTAATATTAATGATTTTCTCAAATATTTCACTGAAATATCTTAGTCCATTACTTCTGTTAAAATCATTAGTTTTCCATTATGAAATCATAGTTGTTTCTTTTTTACTATGTGAGAGCTCATCACTCAGTCAGAATCATATTATTTCACTATTTGGTAGTTTATCATCCTGACATTTTGATAACTAATTTGATATCAGACTATCCCCTTCATCTTCTTTGGCTTTTTTTTCCTGGTACAACACTGGCTTGATTTCAGGTTATCGGACTACTTCTGAAAGTCCATCCAATTATTTTCCAATTCATCACTTTCCTTGCTATTGACACAGAATGTTGTCCCAATAATTAGTATTTTCTTCTGAGCCTTTACAGTCAATTTCTGTGATTCATCTCTTCCATAAAGCTTATAAACAACAAGCTGTAGTAATACAAATGCTTTCCCTAATTAGGAAACAAACTGTAATGTACATTTTTCCTGCTGTCATCATCAATTCTCTCTAAGCCTTTTGTTTCTCAACTGCTCTGCCTGTCTCCCATTTATCTTATTTAATCTGATGGTATCTATCCAGTTTCTATTCACTTTGCATCAAGGTGATATGTCTCCTCTTCCACTGTGTTCTTAACGTGCTGCACGGCAGAAGTAATTTTTCAATTGTTTAATGTTTATTCTACATTGTTGTCAAATAATTATTACAAACCTTCTGACAGGGAAATGTGATGCTAGACAAGAAAGCAAGGAAACTGAGGTTTGACCATTTTGTAAAGATAGGACTTTGCAAAACTTAAAATAGCACTGATTCACTTCTCTCATCTATCTCTCATTCACACTCGAGTAGAACAGCAACATACCTGGATTTTATAGTCCATTACTGAAGCTCATGGATAGCATTCTAGAAGCATCATGGATAGGATGAAGAAAGACTCGATACAGTTCCATCATTTTGCTGTGTCTATTTTCTTTTCATTACACCATTTTAAAATATCATTTTTGTCACCTAAATGCCGTTAACTTCTTTAGACTACTACTTACAATTGCTGTTTACTCATCTCAAAATGTGTACTCCTTTTGGTGCAACTTCACACTGAATTACCATTAGCAAAAATAAATTCTAGCAAGGCCCGTATTTCATGTTTGATTCCTTAATTAAATAGTGCTTATCATATAAGATGTGTCTTTTGCTTATCTGGTTAGGAAATAAAGCAATAAATTCTTTAACATAATGTCAAGAACTTTCGTGGAGTTGTATTTTCCTTCCTTTTCCCAAAGTGAAGGAAATTTTTTTATATTGGACTGAAAATTTAGGTTCTTAGTATTAAGTTTAGGGAAGTAGATTGTGGAAAGATGTTTCTGTTTCAGCTTGTTAATAAAGAATTTAGATTCAGGTTCAGATAATAAACCTTTCTGTACTCTCTCCAGTTTTTTGGCCAGGACTGATTTAGAATTGGAATACATACAGTTATATATATGTGAGTTTTAGGAATGCCTGTTCTTCCTGAGCTGTCTACTTCTGAGTTGTCCTGGAAGACCCCTTGTGTTCTCCACATCCCCAGGTGACTGCTGGGAATCATGCTTACCAGAAGATAGGGATGAGAAGACTTTAAATTACAAATTCTATATTTGAACAGCAACTTTTTCTTGTTTTGTTGACTACAAAGATCCTTAGTTGCATATGGATGGTGCAAGGGAGAATGTAAGTATTGTTCCAACTTTGTCAGTTCTATCAGCATAAAAGATAAGGTGGCAGGCTTTCAGGATGCCCAGAGACTTCATAGGTGATGGAGTGCATCCCAGGCACTGGTTCTTATGCTTTTTATAAATATGTTAATCTGAATACTAAAAGAAATTTTAGTTCTTTTGTGGTTTTTTTTTAGCCTTGCCTCTTTGAGTTGAAGGTTCTTCTAGTATCTCACTTTACTAATAGTTATAAACTTTAACATTTTCAGCCAAATAAATGTCTTTGCAGCTGCACATTTGTTCTTGTGCTAGTTGGCAGTTTGAAAAACTCTTTCTTCCTGCTCCACTCTCATTTTCCCTCTCCCCCTTCTCTTAGGCATACAGACAACAGTCACCCTTCATTTTTGTTAAATTCATTGAGCAAATATTGTTCTGGTGGCACCTTAGATGAGCTCTCCATTCTCCTCACCAGCACACAGCCCATCTCTTGCACTTTTGAGTTCGTGAGAGACCTGTACTGTACACAGTACTCCATATTAAAGCTTGCTAGTGGCTTGTACAGAAACACTAATGTATCCCTGGTATTGCCAGGGGTATGTGGTGGTGTGCTGTACTGTGGGATCCCCCCAGGAGGCCCTCTGTGTTCCTCCTGTCAGAGTCCCCCTCTTGCCATCAGTGGGAACTGCTGGCTCTGGGGGACAAGGTGCATCACAGCCATGCCCCTCCTTTCTCCTGAAGTTCATTCCAGAAAGAAGAGTAATTAACATGGAATAGAGGAAAGTGCTACCAGAGCAGTTTTCCTTCTTGGAGTATTTCACAAAAGTTGTATTGCATCCTGAAGTAATTTTGCAAGCTTCATGTGACTGAAAGGACAACAGTGACATTTGGAACGGTCTGATGTTCTCCAGCTGTATTTGTAGTCTTTACGTGCCTGTCTTTATTTTTCACTGTCTCAAGAAGATGAGAGACTAGTTTAAGTTCTGGAAACAATAAAAATATTAGGTAGCTGTGGGTAGTAGTGGCTATATTTGAAGAACCAGATAAGAAGATTTTGTTTCCTCATCCTGTGTCAGAATCAGAGTTGGAACACATCTAAGCACGGTCCTGTCTGCAAACTACATACAGATACAAATGAAACCTACCTACTATACAGGCACTTTTAGCATTTAAAGTATTTAACTGGCTACAAGAAAGCCACAAGAGCCTTGATTCTGCAGCAGAATGTGCTGCCAAATCCTCTGGTTACATAAGGAGAATGCAGAGCTGAAACTTCTGTTGCTTGAGGTTGTTAATCTTGCACTAAGGAGAAAGTGTCCGAGCTATTTATGTCTATGAAGTGAGGCAATCCTGTCTGACTTTACAGTGAAATGTGAGAAGTTTTGGTGAGCGTGAACTTCCTTATTTTTCTGTAGTCTCTCTTGGCTTTTATACAACTTGCTCACTGTTTCCCTGCTGATTGTTAGGCACCACCAACTAAAATTCATATGCAGTGACCCTTATGAGTGCTTGAATGTTTGGCAGAATTAGGGCAATGACCTGTGCGGCTTTTTTTACTCCATGAAATCAGCAGGATCTGTTGTGCCCTAGACCTCTGAAAATAAGGTGTTGCTGTCTGTAGTTTTAAGAAATCTGCATTTGATAGAGAGCTGCTTATCTTGGGCTAAGAGGGAGTACTATCTCACAGGACTTTGAAAATTTAGGCACTGAGGTATGTGATGGTTCTGCAGCATGGTGGTTCTGCAGCATGCTAGGCAGGCATCATGAATGGGTCAGATGAAATCAGTGCATTGAAGGAAAGAACATTGTTGGGCCTGTTCTGTGTCCTGAGCAGTCCCAGCTTGGGCTCTGCAGCACTGCCCTGCTTGGAGCAGATCTCTGCAGAGGATCAGTATGGGTTGAGGAGGAACCACAATGTCCTCAGTGGCCAGGAGGGTGGAAAGCACTTCCAGGGCACTCATCCACTGCCAGTTTCCAGTTCCTGACCTTTTCTAGCTCCGGAAGAGGTGAGCAGAGAAACGTGTTTCAGCTTTGTTAGCATCTGTGTGCCAGAGAGCAGCAGCAAGCTCTCAAGACACTGCTGTCAATGTCTTCTGCAGGGCCCACATGGGGACCGTTAGATGAGTGTTTGTGCTGATTACAGTCTGAGCAGAGCTTATTAAATTTATCATTAAAATGTCACTTTTGTGTAGGTTGCAGAATGGGTGTTATTTTGAGGCAAAGCTGCAAGGGAGGAGTCCTCAGCAGTGAGCAAAAATCAAACAACGAAGCAATAAATCCTGGTGCATCTGTGTGAGTTTGGTACTGTAGGTCCCACAGCCTATACCCTGCCAGCAGACCCATTTCTTTGTCTCCAGAGCTCTGCTGCAGCTGATCTTCCACAGAGGACAGTTCCTGCGTGGTGGATATTTCTGGCTTGGCTATGGAGCACCAGGCCAGCACACCCAAATGCCAAGATAAATTCAATTGCGCTATACATCCTGAGGGAATTCCGATTCCTATTTTGATACCTTAAGGACAAGATCCTTGAATAAAACTTGACTTGGTCATTACCTCTTTTGCAAAGGAGGACATCCAGATAGTTGTCATGGCATGTTATCCTCTCTCATGTGGTGAACCACAGGGGGGGAGGGGCAGAAGGAAGACAAGGGGTGGCGTTCTTGGAGAAGCCAAGGGGGCATATCTGTGGAATGGCTAATGGCGATTAAAATTGTGTTATGCAGAGGCAGTTGCAGTTTTGCTCAAGGTTGTCTGAGTGCAACTGCCCAAAACAATAGGATTGGTGAAGCTTCACAGGATGCCAATGTTCAAGCAAAATTGTTGTTTTCATGAGCTGGTTTTTAGGACCTGTGAATCCTTTTAAAATTGAAGGATGATCTCTGCATATGTATTAGAACACCTGAACTACTTAGTAGTGAGAGGGCTAGATCAATAACTACCTTGTTATTTTTGCGGTATGCTTCACTACTTCTTCAAGTTAAATCCAGTGAGATTATTGTATGAATTTGAGCTCTGATCAGTATGTTATAAAGATGTATACTTATGTATTGTTTCTTTGTTTTGCAGCTCCTGGTTGCTAAATCCCCTGTAGCTCCATTCTCTGCTTTTTTCTACAACATCGAAAAATCTGGCTTGGTTCTTCAAGGTAAGGGACCAGAGCATTGATTGTTTTGCCTTTGCAATTAGTATTTTAAGCAGGCTGAATGTAGATAACAGCAACCATTTCTGAAAATGGCAGTGTTCATACTTAATTAGAACCCCACACATTTAAACAGTCTGCTTGACAAGGTCAGCCTTCTGCTGCATTCACTCTTTTGTCTTGGATTATACTAAATTAGTTGTTACATACTCCCATGGGCCTAAGAATGAGCCTTGAAATTATTAATCCAGGCTCCCTGTTTTCCTTCAAAGTAGAGTTGTTCTGACAACATCGCTCCTCTGGGATAGATTTCTCTGGAAGAAACATACCTATCTATCATTAATAGCTTGCTCTAATAAATGATTCTTCTTTAGCAAATGGTTTGACATCAATAAAAATACAGGAAATTAATATCTGATCCTTATTTTTGTGATAATTTTTAATGCTAATACCCCATGGTCTTAAATAATCCTCACATTCTCTAGGATATGAGGTAATGTACCGAAAAGCTGGATATTACTACCATAATGGCAGGGAACTAAGGTTCTTTGTGGTCATGTCCTAAACCATGTACTGTCAGACCACTGCAGAAATGGAAGTTTAACTCTTCCGTTCTTTTCCCCACTTACCCTAATAAATATTCCTTTAATGCCCATACTTTTTTGACAGGCATTCATAGACCACTTTTGCTGAATTGCTGTCTGTTATGCAGTCTGGCTTCTGACTGGTGTATCAGTTTTTCAGAGTAATTAAAACTCATCAGCACCTGTCACTTTGTGTTCAGAGGATACATTCTTACATGCAACCATCACATTAAGGAAAGTGGGCATCACTGTTTTTCAGGTTCCAGTGATTGAGAATCACTGATCTCATAAAGCACTGCAACACTTCAAGAAATGAGAACAGTTCTCTTCATTCTAATAGCCCATTTCTCACCTTCAAATAGGCTGTATGAGTCTAACAACTTAGTTGCATTTGCTAATGATTAAATATGCTTACATCTCTGGTGATACTTGGTGTAGGGAAACGAAACAAAAATGGTTTATGGTGCCATTTTTCCTTCCATTTTACAGATCCACGTAATGATAGTGTGGGGGTGCATCTGGTGTTTCCTAAGCCTTTGGATACTACACCCAGTGTATTCTTAGATGACATTTTGGGAATTTGATCTGCTTTATTTGGTATCAGTAATTTTAAAAAGGCTACAGGAACTAGAAACAATTTTTATTAGTTCAAACTGAGATGGCATGCAAGTTTTGGTTCAATATAGGACAGAACACAAGCTACTTTTCTAACTCAAGTATCTTCTCAGTTGCAGAGATTTTTCTGGTAGTTGTAAAAATAGGCAATCTCTTCTCTGTCCTCAAGCATTAATGTGGTAAAACTCTGAGAAAGATTTCCCATTTCAGAAATAGAGAGGATCTTTACTTGTTTCAGTTCTTTGCTGTGACACGCAAGTATAGCTGTCCAAGGACTGCACCCTACCTTTAAAGACAAAATGGATCTTGTAACATACCACGGTGATGGGGGGTAGGACTCTGACAGGAGTATGGCAGTAACACTTTTCTCTTTATCCATGTGTTTCTGAGATGCACATTTAAAACATCATTCATGACTTTTCTAAAAACAGGTTTGGATATCTCTGAGTAAATGCTGTCTTAGTACCAGGCATTTTTTGTACAGTTTCCATTTTAGGTATTTTCCTCTAAGATAGGTAGTTAAGGGAGGATATGGTTCCCCTCATAACATGCCCCAGACTATTTTACAGAAACTCGTGAGCACTTACACCGAAGCCAGCTCACTGAGTTGCACAAAGTAAATAACTGCATGTCCCCATCCCACATTTCAGTGATCAGTATTCCTGTGGAGAGGAAGTGAGCAAATAAACTGGAAATGGGTGTTTTGGATAAGATGCAGAGGGTGACATCAGGCTGCTTTGTGTAAGAGAGGCTAGGGGTTTCGTGAGAGTTGTAGGTGGTGCTCCTTTCCAAAGGGAAGCTGGATGCACAGTAAAATGTCGGTAAGGCAATTGACCACAGGTCAGCCAGTGAGGGAGTGTCCCTGTGTTGCTGCTTGAGGGACATCGTATAGCACTAACAAATGGAATCTGTCCTGCAGCCTGATTGCAAAGGCAGCTTTCCCATTCAGGCTTTGTTGTTTAATTCAGTTGGTGTCAGGAGGTAAGCACATTCAGGGTGGCTGATGGGAACAAGTGGATGGGTGTGGGAACTGGTGAGAAGCAGCAGCTGGCTGAAGTGCCCAGGATTCTTTCGTTTTACTCAGGGGGTCCCATCCCAGGACCATTAACCAATAGGCCATAAACAAATTGATATCGGAAAATGTGGCTGGCAACTCCTTGATTAGCGAGGGTGAATGGGGAATGAAAGACAAAGTGAAAGTGTGATTTAACAGTTCCACAAGCAATTTCCATTGCCACCTCTGAGGGATTAGGATGTGTGGAATAGGCTAAAAATGAGGAGGAGCTCCCCCTCTTTGTTCTGTGGACTGGAGGATAATAAAACGGCAGGAGAGGCAGTGGGGCTAGTTAGGGATTTCACAGGCTGCTATTTGATGCAGTTTAAGGAGCCCTTCTGCTATTGTTGCTGTTAAAATGGGAAGCGGAACTGTTCTCCATTCGCAGAAATTTCCAGCGTCCTCAGGAAGAGGGCTGAGAGCAAAAGGCTATTAAGATGGTAATGCTGCCCCACTTGGAGGAGTGTATCAAAATCCTCTTTGTCAATGTAAATCGGTGCTCTGTTTCCCTGGTATCTTTGCATCTCATGGCCTCAGTGCAAGCACAGAAGTGTTCTGAGGAGATCCTCGTGAATGCATAACTGTGCCTCTTTTTTTTTTTTGTTAGAGAAGAGCTCCAGGCTGCCCAAAGGTTTCACAGAGAAAACTTCTTTGCTTTTATAAACTTGAAGTGTTCAGGGATTAAAATAGTACATTTATTCACTAATTGTTTTATTTCTACTCACAGACTAGAGAAATTATGATTGGAAAGTGAGATTGGCCAGTCAGAGATTTAGCAAGGGAAGTCAGCCTTCACTCTCCTTTCATTGCTTCAGTATGCTTTGTGCTGTGGAGGAGATGGAGTGCAAACCCAAAGCTTTCTCTGTTGCCCTTACGTTGCAATGCAATGTCATGTAATGTCCTGCAGTGCTGTACAGCGTGGCTCTGTAAGGAACCTGAATTGTGAGTGTAAAATTCAGTCTGACAGCTGGTCTTTGGTTTGTATAGATCTTAGAGAGGCACCTAAGCACTGCAAAATATTGGAAGTTTTACTGTCTGTTTGTATATTCAGTTTGAGGCCTTGCTATTGCTTCCCCAATTCAATGTAGTAGTTGAAGTGAATGAAGCGATGCTGTTAATAAAAGGAACAGTTAAAAAGTTCCAGATCTGCTTGATTAACAGTGTATGTCACAAGATTATTTTCTCATTGCCAGAGATAAGATCTCTGGTTTGGACTGGAAATTATTAGCTGGTACTTCTGTTCTTGGTGTATCAGTCAGGGCTGTTCTTGCCTCGCTGTAGAGTCACTGAAGGTGAATGTAGCATATACTGGTTTATGTCAGCTGAAGTAGAAGGTGCCACTTTGTCATGCACACAGAAGGCATGCTGAATAAGCTGATGTCATTTTAAAGCTGTATTCTGTGAATGATTGTCTGAGTCTACCTTAGAAGCAGCAGCCTTCTGGAGCTTAAGTACAAGCTAGCAACAGAGCCTAGCTAGCTGTTAGCAACTGATGGCTTCGATGTTTGTTGAAGTAAGTCCATTCCATGTCACCTAAGTAAATGTCCTCTGTTACCAAGAGGATGATGCTGCAAAAGAAGACAGGGAACATGGTGGCTAGTTGCCAGTTGGACAGTCTATTGGGACTTTAATCAGGTGATTAATGTTGCTCTTCACTGAAAGAGCTCAGAAGCACTGAAAACATAAGGCAAATAATTCTAGTGAGCTAGGGCTTCCTTTTGAGTTAATGATTTCTTTTCAGTTTCGTATGGTTTAAAAATGGGTGGATCCAGCAGTTCATCCATACTGATCTCCTGTATATCATACACATTTCCTTTAAGTACCCAATAACTCACATTACACTGGATTGTGTATTTTAGAAAGGCATTCACTTTTATTTGAAGATATCAAGAAATGACAGTTCCTAGTTTGCCCTGACAGCATTTTCAAGTTGTAGCTACCTTGCTGCTAAATAGTTGTTCTATATTTCAGACTAGAATTTGCGTGCCTTCAGCTTTTGGGCTCACTCCTTGTTACGACCTTCAGTGCTAAATTAAGCACTGTTACCGTTAAGTGGTTGCCATTTTGTATGAGTGTATTTGACATTAAGATTTATCCTGATATATTTTATTCCTCCTTTTCAAAGAAAGTTGTAACTATCAGCAAATTTAACCTCTAAACTTCTGTGTCTCATGCTGACTGGCTCCCCTCACTACCCAGAGAAAGGACAGAATACCTTGTATTGCTAAAGGGAAGAGTTTGATTTTTGTGCCAGCAGGACTGGATGTTTAGTTGATTAATCCACTCTTTCTCCTGCCCTCTTTTTCACTGCACATGTGTCTGTGTGCACACCTTGCCTGTAATGTCTCTTTTAGACAGATAACTTCTGGTAAGTAGAAACAAAAGATATGTGATGCTCAGAAGAGAGTGTCCCAGGATTTAAGTTTCATAGTAGTAAGAGGGGAAAGGTCTATGAACAGTTAAATCTAGTACATTGCATTTCATTTATTGCTAATGTAATGAAAGAGGTTCATTTTGACCTCAAAACAGCATAGGTCTGGGTTTCTAGTGCAATGTTGGAAAACCATCTCCAAAGTGCAAAACTAATTTATATGGCTGAAGCAAGTGAAAAGTGGCTCATTTTATTTTGTAAAGAAACAAGTAGTGAGATAGAAAAGGAATTCTGAAAGAAAGGGCAGCATTATTTGTATTGTATTGTGTGAGTTTCAACAGTGAGAGACAATGATTTACTGCATCAAAAGCTTTTATTCAGTTGAAGAACTGTAACTATAAAGTGACCTTTGTCTGGAGCAACATGGATATAATCTGTAAAATTAAGCAGGGTTGTACTTGATGTTTGAATGGATGGAAGACAGATTAATGGGAATAAAGTTGTGCATTGCTATTGAGATGGTAACAGATTTGCAGTGCCACTGGTGATTTTCAGCCCTATTGGAGGGATAAAGATGAACTGATCATTGTTAGGATCTCTGTGGGGTGTGGAACTGTTTTTCCTGTATTCCCCACAGGACACTGAAAGCCTCATGCTATTTCTAACAGGTTTGTAATAATGAGAGCAAAAAAGCGTGATCCTTTTGTGGGCTAGATCTGTCCTGGCAGTAAGGAATGTGAAAAAAGTAAGACTCCCACCATCCCAACACCAGCAAAATCACCCATACAGATGTAGCAGGCATCAGCAAAAATGTCCTTACGTTTAGCCAGCTCATGAGATTTTGAGGAATAGGTTGGTGAACCTGACCTGAGTGAGGGTGTCCTCATTAGGTGACTTTGTGAGAATCGCACTACTGCTCTGCAGCAGCATTGGCAAAGTCTCGCTGGAGTAGCTGGACTCCATGGCTGTCAAATGAAGGAGTCCAGAGAACCAAAGCAGAGATGCAAAAACAATTATAAATGGTAATCAAGAGAGTTGGAGGGAAAATACTTTAATTGTGAAGGAAGGCTGGAGACATCTTGGCTTTAGATCTAGTAGAAACAAAACAAACTGCATCTTTTCTATGACTTTAAATGTTTCTGTTTACAAGCATGATCTTTCTTGTGGCATAGTAGATAGGCAACAGATTAATAAAGGCTTTGGCCATAATTTTGCTATGAGCTTCATTTATGGAAGGTTATTATGCTGGATAAGTCCAGTTTAGCACAAAGTATTGAATTATCTGCTTATTTCTGAATACATACATAAAGATTCTAAAGATACAACACTGCTTTCTTGCTCTGAAAGCCAAACATATTCCTAAATGCTTTGCTAGATTGCAACTGAAGTGCCAGCATTTCATCTTTCTTAAGTTTTACTCAATGTAATAAGACAAAAACTTACTGCAAGTACTGTGTCAAATCTGTTGTCATTTACATGAGTGTGAATCAAAACTAATTTGTTTTAATATAGTGTTGTTAAAACAAGGAGCTTAAGAGTGTATGTACGTATTTGCAAAGACGTTCTTCTCTTTTCAAGCCTGACATAAGCTTCCTGGGACAATATGGTCTCACTTCAGAGAAATCTCCTTGCTAGTCCCCCTTCAATGAATTCCTGATCAAAGTGGACTGCTCCCCTCTGTTTTCAGCACAGTGATAAAGCAAATGGCCTTTTTTTCCAAAAGGCTTTTAACATGAGGAGTGAAGTTGTCTGTTGATTAGAGGTTGTATCTTGTGATTTGTGACTGGGAACTGAATGTTGTCATAGAAGATCAAGACTCTACTAATAATTGCCTGAATTTAACATAGAAGGTGTTACATCTTTCAAGATACAGATTTGTAGAATAAGGTCAAATCTACCTAAGATGGACCATGGCTTTCAGCCAGAGTAAAGTTTCATGCATTTGTGTGCAGCTTATGAAAGTAGAAGGGGCTAAGTCTTGCTATGATTTATCCCTTTCTCACATAGACACAATTTCTTTTACTGTCCTCAAAGGCTCCCTGGCTCTCCTCTTCTGGCTTCACCACTGGCATGTTTGGTGAAATGATCACTATTGTCATTTTATCTTGTAAAATGATAGCAAGCAATAGAGGATTGTGAGCCAGATGACTTAACCTTGGTAATACATGCAATTTTTCTTTAACTGTGGGACTTTATGTATTCTCCATCTTAAAATCTTACAAAATCTCTGAGCATACACCCTGGCTGCCAAAGAGAAATGCTGGATACTTTATTGTTGCCTGTGGTTGGGAGGGGAAAGTGTTGTGGAGATCCAACAGTTACCTACGTCTTAAACCTGAAAGTTTCCAGAGTGCAGCCCTGTCTGTATAGGCACATTTGAATAGCACTTAATCTAAACGAGAAAACTTTGCCTGAGGTGGGGCTTATTAGCACAGGAACAATGCTTTGCAAATAGGGCTGCTGCTGCTTTGGCCCCATTGCTGTTTCCCTTTGAAACTTTCTCTGTTTCCAGAATTAATACACCTGGAACAACCTCATGTATTTCTGCATCTGTTGTGTAGACTTTTTCTGTCTCTAAAGTGGAATAACCACAAATTTAAATGGTATTACCATGTAAGCTTAAATTTGTCTTGCTAAGAAGGAACAGGAATCTATCAAACTTTCATAGAAACAGACACACATGTGATAAACCACCCCAACAAGTTCTTACTTCAAAAGGTTTTTCTCATTAGTCAGTCCCTAAAACTAATAACATTGGTTACTGTATTTTCTGTAATGTTTGTTTGAAGTTCTAAGCATAGTTTTAATGATTGTTGTAGTTCTTTTCCTCCTTACATTGTAATGAAAGCAGAATCTACAGTTCTCTGAAGCCCCCTGGAAAATTTCTGAGGTTAACTTCCAGGGCGAGATTGAGTTAACCAAGAGTTGCAGAGAAGAGAGAGGCAAAAGTTTAGTCAGCAGTTAGAGCATGGTCTGTGAGCCCTGGCTGTTCCTTGGTTTGCCAACTCAGTAACTCCTGGAGCGCCTACATTAGTGCTCAGCTGAGGCAAGGCAGTGCATGCATGAATGCATGGGTGAAGACAAAGCAGAGGAAGATGATGCTACAATTGATGGTTCAACAAGAGATTTTACTTTATTATCCACTGAATCTCCTTTTCGTTTCAATTTACTACCTTTTCCATTACAGAAACCAGCTCCTATATAGTTGTCCAAGTTTTCAGCCACAAACTGCCCAAGGCAAAAGGACAAAAAAGATTTTTACCTCTTCCCAAGGAGTAAGATAAAAATGCTCCACACTGTTTGGATGTTTAAATGGAAATTCTATTTACAAATATGTACAAAAGGTATTCAGCTAGAATGAATACTCTCACAAACTAGGCTCAGACCTTCATCTGGGCCTACCAGGCCAAAACCAATGGGCTATGAAGGTGCACTGTCCAGAAGCAACAGCAGAGATGTAAAAGCGATGTGGAAAATGTCGTGCGACTATTAGAGTACTATCAAGCAGTCTGCAACGGGGTGATTCTCAGAGGGCTGTGTGCTGTCGTGGAAACCTCTGGGATGTGCCTTACTATTAAGTGAGTAAGCTTAGGATAAGCAAGGTCAAGTCCTCAGTCTTAAACACCAAGCACTGCACTCCTGAAGATGTTCTGAGTGTGTTTAGGGATGAGACTGTTTTGCTTAGTAGCATGTAGAAAACATCATGTTCCTCCTTCAGGCTGCGTGTGTTTGATGAAGGACTTCAGTCTTGAGGCATATTAGGTGGGGGCTTCATGGTACACCTTTCACTTTCTCGTGCCATATTTGCACTGCAAGAGAATTAACCAAGATGAGGTATTGAGCAGCTAGGCACATACATTGCAGCTGTGAGTTTGTAGACTGTATCCTGTCTGCTGTGGCCATTTGCTGAAGTTCACCAAGGAGCACAACATCCTGTTTGCTTAGTTTTCTTTTGTCTGCCCTGTACCAGCACAGGGAGAATATTCTTATATATCTTTTCTTTTCTGCTCTGAAATTGGATCAGAGTACTCATGATGGTGTTCAATAGCTGGAAGTGTTGAGGATATCCGATTGCTAAGGTCTCTTATTTTAAACACCACATGCCAGGAAAAGTATGTGGGATCCCACCAGCTTAGCACTGGAGGGTGCAGGATGCATCAACAGGAAAACCAAACAAAACATGAAGTGAAATTCATTTGAAAAGGGAAGGGACTCATATACCACCCATCAGCAGTGTTTAAACTCTTCGTATCCACACAAAAGGCCTTTATTTTCCTTCCGTTTTTCTTAATATGCAAACTATCGTAAATTGATTTTCAGAGCTGCAGCTGTCACTGAAGTCAGTGGGAGCTGTAGGTGCTTGTTACCTTTGAAAATCAAGCCAATGTATTCTAATGTGGTAAGCAAAAGCCAAACCCTCTAAATGAGGGTGGTTAAAGCATAACTTTGATAGTTCATATCTGATACAGAGGTAGGGCCTCATACTGTGCACACCAGGGCTCAAAGGTATGTTGTTTCTTTGCCTTTCAGCCCGCCTTCTCCTACAACTTACTTTGTGGCCTTGTTTCATCACAACAGTCTTTCCAGCTGGGTAATACTGAATAGGACTCTATTGGAGTTTAACAGAGCTAATTTTTATTCATCCGGTATTACTTTCTTTTCCTTGAGAAACAGATTTTATCCCCTTTTTTCTCTCCAGTGTGCATTAGGCTGAACTAGGAGTCAGTGGTCATAGCTGGTGGGTCATATAATGACCCATAGCCTTCCACATGCAGTAGCAGCAGCAAGGCCAAAAAGCTCCATGAGGCACTGTTTAGTTTTCCTTTGGGAGATTTGTCGTGCCCTATGAAAGGTTCCTAAGCAGTGGCCAGAAGTCAGGGCAAGTCCAGATTTCTCCAGTGTAGAACAAACTGAATTCCGCTATAATGTCTGAGCATGAGAAGAGAAAGGTGTCCCTCCAGCTAGTCCCAGCTGTCTGGACTCAGGAACGATACCACTTACTTCTGTATCACTAAAGGGCGCAGCAAATTTCGGTACACAACCCGAATCTGCAGATTCAATTCTCTTCTGGCAGAGGCTGTAAATGAGCTGGCCCACCTGAGGTCTGCAGCTGACAGCACAGCACTAATTGAGGCCATCTTGCCTCACACTCAGTTCAAGAGTGTGTCTCTTGTGGAGAGATCTTTGCTGAAAAAGAGCCTTGGCCAAGGATGAATCTGTCTGCACCTCTTTGCTCCCCTTCCTAGTCACCACAGAAAGAACTTCATCCACCGACACTTCTTTTCAGTGTAGCTTCTTGAGGATGCCTGGTTTGATAGTCCAGAGAGGACTGCACAGCTGACATTAAATTTGACCACCAGTCCTTCCCCCAGAGTGAAAAACAAGTAATAATTTAGTAACGTGTCTGTCAAGGGTTAACTCAAACCACTTCATTGTCCAAAATAATTACTTCTTCAAGAAGAGTAAAAGTCTGCAGGAATGCACAAGTGATAAGTCCATGGTAAATCAGGTTTGCCACCTCTCTGTTATGGATCAGAGGGTATGGCTTTTGTTGAATGACTAAAGGCCTTTTTGTCTATAAAGCAGAACATGTGACAGGAGGTATCTGCTTCTGATGTTGATTTCAGGAATTGTGATCAGATGCCTGGATGTTTACAAATAAAGTATACTCCATGCCTAAATTGTGTCCCTCCTGCACTTCCTTCAATAGTTGACAAGGATTAAGTTGTTTTGGTTTTCTTGTTTCTGTGGGTTGGTGAGAATAATTTGTTGTTGTTTTCTGTTGTGAGGCAATCTTCTTGTTGTTCCTAATGCTTAAAATCAGTAGCTTAACTGGTTCAGAGAGAGATAGTTTAAATGGCTTTCTGTTACTGGCTGCCTCTTAGACTAGCAGTTTTCCTAGTTTAATGGTTCCATGTCTTCTTCTTCTTTTTTTTTTTTTTTCCATCCATAATGCTACGTATTGTTTGTAAAATAAGGAGACTTGAAAACAGAGGAAGCAGAGGTAATGTTGATCTGGAAACACCAGGAATTGAAAGGACCATTCACAGTTTCCTTCAAAATAAAACCAAGTGGTAAGATAATGCTAACCAGGGCTGAGTGCCCAGGAGAGCATCATAATGAAGTATCCACTGTTATTGTTCAGCTTCGTGTTTGTTCTTCATGTGAACAAAAGGAAGGAAGAACTCTGCTATCAGGCTAGAGAGGAAGGAGTCTTTGCTGCCCTTGGCTACTCTAACTTTAAATGTGAGGAAGCACAGGGCACTGCAGCATAACCTTTCTGCAGTAATAGACAGGGAAAATTGATAATTCAGGAGGTTAAGGGCGGACACTGTTTATCTAAAGACTAGGTTTCCCTTTGCATGACAGCCCCAAATCAGATATGTCAGTGCTAGTATTTATTTAGGTCATGTGAGGTTTTGAAACCCTCTTTTAAACCATGGTTCCTCTGCTTAGCTGTTTTTCTGCCATTTGATTCCTCCTTTGCGTTGTTGCTCACCATTAAGAACAGTAAGAGATGCCATTTCCTTATTGAGCATGACAGGCACCGGGTGTCCCAAGTGTAAAGTTGCTGAAGCATCAGGAGTGTATCTGCTGAAGACTGAGTCAGGCTTACTGTATTTTTCTGCTCATGCTCCACCCATAGAATTGTCTGCTGAAATGGCAGAATCCCTACTGTCCCTCTCCCTGTCCTTTAAGTCACAAGGCTGACGCACTGTCAGATTAAGGACAAAGTTTACCATGCTCAAAGACATTGTTTAAGATTTTCAGATGACTCAAGCAATGATTATGTCATCAGCTCAGGTTATGATTTAAAGATATTCCTTGAAATCATGAAAGTTTGCTTAGCCTGCCTGTGCATTAGTCTTACTCTGGCTTTTTCTAGTCCATGTGCCATCCCTATATATCAGGAAACTCTCGAGAAACAGATTTACACCCCATTAGAGGCAATGGTGTGTTGGGATGTTTGAAAAAAAGTGGGTGTGTATGTTGATTCTGCTATAAAGAGTTCATATCCTTGTATATGATGCTTTAAAATTCCTGGACACAAAATGAAAGCAGCCCACAAAAACTTAACAGCTTTTTCTTCACATTCAAGATGCACCTCTGCATTTGATTTCTTGTTAATTTACAGGTTACCAAGGTGCATGATGCACAAAATTACACTTTCACTCATTTATGACACAGATTTGTGGGGCTTATTTCCATAATTCCAGAATCAAATTGCGCTCATAATTCTATTCTCCTGGTTCACTCAGATAAGGGATTTGCTTTCTCCAATGAGTAAGACACAAATTTCAGAAGACTGCTTGGAAACTTTCTCATAGCTTAGTGATTTATGAAGGCTCTACAGACATTACTGTAGACAGAACAACAACTTTAATTAGAGAGAATAGTCTTGTTTTGGTTAATGCGAATCTTCTGCGGGCATGTTGACTTGTCAGAATGAAAGCATTTGATAAGAATACAGAGGGAATGGGCAGAATGAAACTACTGGGAGGGGTCAAGTGTAAGCAATATTCTTCGAGGAGTCATACTATGTCAGCTATATACAAAAAACAATGAATACAGAATTAAATTTTATATGCTTGTGATTATGAAGGTGATCATTTTGTGTGTAAAACCATGCTGGATACAGGAAGAAATAAAACAAATACTTCATATTGTGTTACTGGTATTATGGCTTTGTAAAACCACTAAGTGCAATACAGAGAATGCAGGGGGTGGGGGGGAGGGAAGTCTAAATGTCCTGGAAGATAAACATTAAGAAATAGAATGAAGTCAGACCACCCAGCAGTAAACTGCTGAAAACCCATATGAAGCAGTGGGGCAATGACTAAGCCCATGCTTGGGTTCATTACATTACCAGCATCTTATAGTGTGGTGGCTCTTTGAAGACAAAAATACAAGGTTATATTTAGCACATCTTAGTCAAACCACAGCAAATATACTCAGTTTACAAACACAAATGTTTTGTGTTTGTTATGTTTCCCTAATTGCTAACTCTAGGAATTATTTATTTCCTAAAAGATAAAAGGGCTTTTCTTCTCACATATCATCATGAGTGGTTTTAATGGAATAAATTGTGTCTTCTGTGCCAGCTAAAACAGTTGTCCTTAGTTATGACAGTCATGGAGGTTTATGTATGCAGTTACAGTTTTTGTACTTGGGTGTTAGAAGAGAAGAAATAGAATTTACTTAGGTTTTTGGTGGCCCATTTGCTGAACAGAGCTAGCAAGGCTGACTGTGTAACGTTCATTTGTGCAAATGAAGACATTGGGGTACTTTTGGGGAACATTTATTGTCAATAGAAGTAGATGCTGGTTTGTTTCCTTTTTCTCACAGGGCTTGGCAAAACCTCCTTAGGGGTAACATTTCATTTATCTGAAAGGTTTTTTGAAGAAATTACAACCCTATGATTTTCTTGATAGAAACTGTTTCTATGATCACCCATATGTTTGCTGCCTACCTAACGGCCTATCTATGATTACTTCAACTTACAGAGGATGTAAAAGACTGTGTAGCAGATACCAGAGGATTGGAAGTCTGCTATCATAGCCATGCTAATAAAATTGCTTCTTGGTGGAGTATTTCTGACAGACTTGAGCAGAGGTTTTGCTTGAGAGTGAGGGTCCCACTGTAGTAGATATGAGAAGTGGAGTGGATATGGCCATGGTCTAACTGGAAGGAAGAGAGAGAATTGTGAAGAGCACAGCTATATGCATTGTGCTGCAACGGCACACATCTTGTGGGCCTTTAACGGATGGGGCTAGGCTAAGCCCTTGAAGTGTTCTTTTTCCCAATGCTGCCTCATCTTTCCACCTCTTCAGAAGGGGAAAGCTATTTCAATACCATTTTACAATATAAATCGAAAGATATCCCTTTGATATAATGAAATAGGGTGTGGTTTACTGGTTTTTGTGCATAGAGGCTTACTGGATCTCACAGGGATCTACCCTGTACATGGGGAAGAGAAATGTGCCACTCTTCACGTGGCTTTGGTAATGGATTTGATAACAGAACTGTTGCTGTGGGAGACAGCTGAAACCTGCCTACAGACAGGGAGAAGCCTTTCATAAAACAAATCCTACTAAAAATAGTAAAGGGTTACCAGGAGGAAACTTTCTTGATCTGATCTGAAAGAAGAAGAAATGAAGCAGTGTTACTGCAAAAGAGTGTTTCTTAAAGAAGCAAAATGGCTTTGTTTCCACAAACTAGTGAGAGGGATATTGGTTGCTATAGGAGGAGTCTAATGGCATCAGATTCATCAGCCTGGTTGTTGACTCACTCACTGAACTTTTTCAAGCACTGCAGGAAGAAAGGAGGGACTGAGGACTTCACTCTTTTATTAACATTCTTTTTCCAACACAAATCACACTGAAGAAGACAACAGATAAATCCCAATTTCACTTTATTATTAGTTGTTGAGATATGCATTTATTACAAGAAATGGGAAACAGATTACACTGGCAAACACATCTGGCCTCAGATTGGCCTTCAACTCATCCAAAAAGAAGCACGAAATACGGCGTTGTTTACAGCCAGTCACTTACAATCCCACACAGCTGCAGGGGTGAGAGGCAGCAGAATAAACTCTCAAGACAAGCTGACAACAGCTCCACTGCTGGGGTGCCCCTTTTGCAGACGAGACAACAGATGAAGAAATCTTGAGAACGACCCAGAGCAGCGCTCATTAGTGAACGAAGCACAAGCAGGAAATGGGACAAGATTCCTTTTGTCATAGTTTTTCACCCAGCTGTCCGCCTGTCCTACAGCCACCCACATGCAGTCAAATACAGTCACATTCAAACTCCAGAAAAGTTATACAAATAAAAGCTCCAGTGATTGCATACAGACCCCTTCCAAGTTACATTTGCCCCATTAGCAGAGTGAAAAATTGCTGCCTTTAATCCAGGCATGTTTATCATTGCAGTTGAGACTTATGAGGGGTTGTCTTCAGGTAAAGCTGATAGGATCATGTAGTTTCTCTTGTTTTTAGGTCTATCTGTTTCCCTGCATATCTACTGTTTATTATTGGTTGCTATCACTTTTACTATGTCTGTTGTATTTCCTTCCTGTGGCAAAGCTGTGATTCTTCCTTTATGCAGGTATATAGTCTCTTTGTGTAAAACAGATGTGTGCAATTCCCAAAATGAGAGCATTAGCAAGCAGAGGAAGAGTATTTCTGGACTTCTGAAATGGATGCTCTGAGGAATCAAATGCTATTTTGAGATTTTTAAGTTATCATAATGGCATCAAGATTCCAGCTTCTGGGGTCTTTTGTTTGTAAGTACAGCTCATTTAAAATCTTGCTTAAATGTGGGGGGGTTGCGTGGACTGAAAGCATGTTTTTACCTATATTTTTCAAGTGATGTTAAAGACCAAAAGTCTGTTACAGACAACTCTGTAACTCTTTAATCTGCTACTCTCCACCAGAACTGTGACTGCAGCACGCTGTGATCAGTTACACTCAGTGCACTCACTGTTCACACTCCCTTCATTTTTGACTTTGCTCCTCAGTGGCAGTGGCCATTTTTAAATAGAGCAGTTGTGTATGAGCTGTTCATCAGATACCTCTACACAGAAGCTTTTAATGCATTAGTATTGAGGTTGAGCATTAAGAAGAATTTAATATTTTAATCTTACTGCAATTATTTACAAACTCGTGGATTCCGTCTTGAGCCATCTAGTGTCCTATGACTGTGTGTGGAGTTCTAGAGTGACATAAAGCAGGCAGAATTCAGGTGGCATAAAAAAAAAAAACCAAAGCCCATCCCCTTCCCACCGCAAATTAAAATAATTTAAGACTGGCATTCGCAATTTTCAGATCCTTAGCAATATCAGATAGTAGCATTTTGTATTTAAATGTGTTAGTTTTAAAAAATCAGCATACAATGAAATTAATAAAGAAAACATGGGAGACCTGCAGCAGAGAGCATGTAACACTAACTTAGGGTAAAGTACCCTAAATCCGCACTGTACTAAGAAGTGAGCAGGGCCACGTCTGGGTAGTTCAAAAGCTGATGAAGATATTGCTCTTTCCGAGGTGGAGGAGGATTATAGCATTCAGCTCTCCATCTTTCTGTGTGGTAGAGAAGAAACAAAGGTGTCTACATGGAGTGGTTTGATACCAATAAGACAAAAGTATTTTGACTATAATCATATTAGTACTTAGGTACAGCAGTACTGACAGCCTTGTTGACTGTCATCTAAAATCTGCTGTCATGAGAAACATCACTATAGGGAAGTGATTTTCTTCTCTCATCCTTTACCAGAGTGAGAAGACTATTGTGTCTTAGTTGTTGTATCATACTAAAAATATTTTTCCCATTTACCTTTTGTAGCAGACTAGTTTGCCCTACCTTTTTCATACTTGTTAGAGCTAATGTAGAGGAGGTTTTCCAGATAAAAGGAGAAATAATTTTACATTATGTTGTCGTGGGCTTTGTTTCTTCTTTCACTCACCCTGAGGAGCCCAGAACAGGAGGACAACATACCAATACAACTTCTTTATCACTCCTTCTCCCAGGGAACCTCAGCACTGATCTGAGGCAACTTTCTATAGGTTCAGCACATCTTTTCAGAGATCCTGCTTGAATCAGTCCACATGGGTATCGTGGTATTATTTTATACTCGTAACTATGTACAAGAAGCTGGTCTAAGGCCAACTTATTTCACCTATCTACCAGAGAGACATGACGTAGGTCATGTTTGCTAATCAAAGTGATCTTAAGTTTAACTGGGAAGGAGTGCTGCAAGCTATCAGAACTGTCTTTGAGGCATCTGGTTTGACACTTTGGAGAGTCATTAATATCTCTTTTGTATTGTTACAATGGTAATAGTAACTATCAGATATTACTGCATCTCCTCTTTCTAGTGTGTCTTGGGGCAGTATCACTAGACTTTCAGTTGTGTATTGTTTCCCCCTACAACTCTCATTTCTCATCTTTATTTGAATCACAGGCTTGTTCAGCAGGACAGCTAATAGAGAGCAGATTTTTTACTCATTCTGATTTTTTTCCCTTTCCCCTCTATTTATATAACACACAATTTGTAATCTTTTTAAAACCAAAGAAGAGAGAAGTCTTGAGTTCATCTAGATTAAAATCAGCTGCAGCCTATTAATGGACTCGACCCAAGACTGAGACTTTAGGAAACAAAAACACTGGACTAAATTAGACTGAACTGGCCTCTGTCTCCTGGTGTGGGGATTCATATAGTGAAAGGAAAGGGGAAAAGGGGGGGTAAAGAGAGTGGATCTCCATGTGGTTTTAATTCATTTTGATTCTCTTCCTGAAGCTAATTTACCCAGCATAAAGGCTCCGTAGTGGGCAGCCAGCTTTTTTAGAAGTTTGGCTTTCACTGATAAACAATTCAATTCCTGTTCTGAAGGTCTGAGCTATCAGACCTGCATGTAATCAGCCGAGGTTTAATGTGAGTATTTTGGTATGGGGTATTTCAATTACATATTAGAGGCTTTTCATCATCCATCAGAGTGTATCCTGAAGACTCTCAGATAACTGATCTAACTCCTCCATTCATTCTTTCCCCAGAAACAGACAGTGAATTGTCTCATTGAAGAATCAGATCATGGGCATGTTGAGCCAAAAGTACTTCCACTGGCATGGCCCTCTCAGAAGGCAGTTCTTGGCTTCTTCTGGGCACAGGAGCCTTTGCCACCAAAGCAGCAACATACTGTTTTCTGCTGAAGGGAAAATGCTCAAATGTTCCATTCATCCCCTTTGCCATTAAATCTTATTTATTGCATGCTTAGCCCCTTTGGTGTGTGTAGTCCTCCTGTAACATACAAGAAATTATGTCTTTGCCCTAAAAAAGCCGGACAGTGGGTGGAGAAGTGAAGCAAACAGTAAATCATTAGCTAGAAATTGAGTGATTATCTTAAGCACAGATAGTTTTCGGTTACAGTTTTCATGTGCTTAGCGATGATAACTTGTAATCTAAGCAAAACTAAAAGGCAAATGGGAGATTAATGGAGGAACTGAGATGGAAGAGGGAGTGGAAATGGGCCTTGAAAGGAAGAGTTCACTGAGGCAATATTTGTGGGTGTATGGTTTCACAGTGCTTCCATCCCACATGCAAATATTTGTTACAGTACATGAGTATAAGCAGGGCACGTATCTATGATTGACTAGCTAATGATCCACAACAATCAACATCAGTCGTTCACTGCTCTTTTAAATACGCCCTAGAAATCAGTAATACTGAGAAAAATACAATTTTAAGATTGAGGTCTCAAGATATCTGTCTTCAGCTGCTAACTCTTGCCAGTTTTGTGTAATAGTGGACAAAAGAATTTCTCCATGTCCTGTTTTCCATCTTCTTTTCTAATGTACAGAGATACTGAGACATGTTCAATGTTATACATAGAATGCTCCATTTCTGCAGTGTTAAAGGCCATGCATATGTACACAAATAATCCAGGTATTGCACAGTTATCCAGAAAGCCAAATTTATCCTTATCTGGGCATATTTTTTTTCCAAAGTTAATTTTGTATTTTCATGGCTTTCCTGCTTTATGAGTCAATGCAAGCACAGGTTTAAATACGTAATCCCTTACACTTTGCCTGACTTAAATTACATCACACATTCATAACAGGTCATCTGGAAAATCAGTTCAGCAGGACATGTTTCTTCCATGAGATTTCTTCTCCTGAACACATGCTGTACCTCCTTGGCACTGACTGCACTTGTTGTTTGCCACAGTGCTCTGAAACTGGACTAAAGATGCTAAAAAACTTTTGGAAATTTTACAGATTTTTTTAAGGATAAATCAGTTTTAATTTGGTGTACTGGTTCTGTGAGAAAGACTATTTGAATATCAAAGTGAAGGACTGGAAATCTTCTTAGCATTTCCTGCCCATATTTCTTCTTGCCAAACTTAGGGCACGATACAGCTGAAATACAGCGATCCAAAGGCTTTTGGGTGCTGTTAGGTGTCCTACTTTCCTGTAGGCCTTCCTCAAATGCTGCTGTAAGTGAATTGGTCTACTGTCCTCTTCAATTACATTATTCTGTTCTTTTGCTTTTTTTTTCCTATCAGTAAATCTAATGGTCAGACAGATCACTTCCTCCCCTCTCCCCAGCACGTTAGATACTGATGACTCCAACAGAGGTGATTGAAACTTCATTCAGAAATAACTGGAAGTAATTAGCCATCTAGAATTTGGCCAGGGATAAGGTGTGGTTAAAGTATGAAACTGAAGTCTTTTTCACCTTATGGGTGAAAATGCTTAATGGGTTTCAGAAATTTAAGTCTTAAAGTAACCTATCAGTATTCTGAGGAGAAAACCAATTTTGGATGGCTTCGATTAGCTTTCTTCAAGAAGAAACTTGTTCCTGGTATTCTTCTCTCCACACACACAAAAAAAAGACAGTTATGTATTTTTACATGCTTTGAGTCACAGCTAGCAAATTACCAAAGAAATAATTGCGTAGCTTGATGTAGTAAAAATTAGGTATTGTATTGTATTGTAACATTGTCTTGTAGTAAGCTTTATGTGTCAGAATCTACTTCCTCTGTCAACAAAGATATCATATTGATCCCCAGCACCTTTAGGGGCAGAGCTGCACTACTCATTGCACTAATCTCCATGTTTGGGGCATCTATTCCCGTGATGCCTTTTGTCCTGTGAGATCCAGACGCTGCGCAGCCTGTAGGTTTTTGCAGTCTTTTGGTTTTAGCAATTACAAAGCAAAGAAGTATTTAACTATAGACTTATTTAGCTTGGAAGGAAATTTATTGCTAGATCACAGAATTACAGAATCATAGAATACATCCAGTTGGAGGAGACCTCAAAGATCATCCAGTCCAACCCTCAGTCCAGCACTGAAGGGTCAACACTAAACCACATCCCTAAGCGCCAGGTACACGTGCTGCTTAAACACCTCCAGGGATGGCAACTCCACTACTTCCCTGGGTAGACCACTCCAATGTTTGATAACCCTTTCAGTGAAGAAATATATGTTACTACACAGCCTTAACCTCCCTACCAATTTGCATAAGTTTTAACCTGAAACATAGCAAAAAACACAATCTTTTTCCTCCATTGATTCAAACTTGAAGAAACCAGGTATATTCAAACAAAGAACTCTGGGCAGAAGGATGGGTTTCAGATATTCATTTCGTAACTTCTCTGACATAGAAGTTATTTTCAAGAAGCCTGGTTTAGTGTGTTTGCAAACTCGGACAGCTTACTAGAGTGCTTACTCTTGGTTCACAATGGAAAAGTTGTCTTCACAACCATAAACCTAGAAATACGCTTTTGAAAAGGTGATAAAATATTTGAGAGCACAATATTGTTACTATGGAAATAAGTTTTATCCTGATATCCTACCCTGACCCTGTCCAATTTTATCCTTTTCTGTCATACTAAATGTTGTAGCAATAAGGTGTTGATCCTGGAGATTCCCAGGGACATGACACAGCAGAGGTCGTGTGTTACCTCTGTACCAGGCTGAGTTCTGGTTACCCATGTGCTATTAAGAACCTGCAACACTTGCTCATGTTTTACTTATAGAGAGGAAAAAGCTCACAATTTTTCATTTGTCAACTGTGTTAAGTTCTCTGCAGAGAAGTAGTAAATGGAGAGAGACATCATGCTTTCATGTTCTTCTCATGGTCCTGTAGGTGGCTGCACAAGGGTGTGTGCAGCCACATATGCCTAGGCACCCAGAGCTTAGTGCTCTTGAGCACACATACATGTATGTGATTCAGAGTAAGTCCCACTGCTCTGACCTAGTGGTTGTTAACAGAGCAGGAAGCAGGGCCTAATGGGAGGATTTCTTTTAAGAAGCTGTTGTACAGTTTTTGGTTGATTTCTACTTCAGCACTCGTTGCCAGCATGTGGCTGCTCTCCTGGGGATGCTCCGAGTGAGCCGTATGGCTGTCATTTCTCATTTGCCTTGCAGTGCTCCAAACATAGCATGGTCTAAGAGTGCACTGCTGATCTGTCTGGTCAAGCACCTTGGGTACTGCTTCTCAAGTGGTAACCAGCAGTAGTTCACCCTGGCTGTTGTCAGGTCTGTTCAACTGTCTTTAAAACTATTGCTTCTAGTGTAACATTCTATCAGTATTTCACAAGGAAACATTTGTCCTTCATGGAGCATCTGCATGTATGGTGCTCTGGGGAAATGGAGCAGAAGTCACTGTACAAGGTGTATATTTGCTCACAGCCTGAGTCTAGGTTTGAGAACAAAAGGCAGAAAAGTATGGAAGAGCATCCTGTAACATGATAGATTTCATTACAGGAATACCATTAGGAGAATCTTTATAATCATTGCAATACTTTACCTGTGATGCTTCTTAATAGTTTGTACATGACATGGCTTTACTACTTAGAGCTCCAAGCAGTAAAAATTGTCCTTAGGCTGAGAGTTTCGTTGCTCTAGCAGCTGCTGAGAAACAAGCCATGAGTTCTTCCTTATCACTACTGCATGGTGGGTGAACAATGCATTTGGAGTTATTTTGGTTTGCTTTTAGCCTGTTGGTGAACACTGGCATAGAACCTGAAGCAAAATGGTGGAGCAGATTTCCAGGAAACTAAGATGGCTGGCTAAGACTGTTTCATTTTCCAAGAGTTAGCTGTATCCTGCATTGCTCTCAAATTTTTCATGCTGGGCAACACTAACTTTGTGGATCTTTTGTACCCACAGGCTTCCAAGCAATATAGGTTTCCCATGACAGAATCAAATTCACTTACTTATGTGCTCTGTCTTCTTGCTTGCAGCACTTTTCCAAGAGTCTCCTAATAGTATCAAGTTACTTGTTTCTGTTACTTAATTACTAGTTCTGAAAAACCTGCCTCATACTATTTGGAAAGAAACAGGCTAGTCAATAAAGAGAAAAATTGAAGAATGTTTGTCTGTGTCACTAGAGCACTGGATTAGAATCCAGTCATGCAGGTTTTCTGAGTGTACTTAGCATTTCATTTTATTTCTGTGAGTCCTGTACAGTGAAGGGTGAATACAAAAGTAGAATGTTGGTACTAGTCCAAAACTCCAGATGTTTATCGTTAATTATCTGAATTTCACATACCTGCAAAACTGGGCTTGAGGTTCCACAAGAGAAATTTCCTTTTGAGGTTTATGCTTTGATTCGGGTTGGATCTATCCAGAAAATGTCTAGAGGGGTTCGAATTTTGCATTTTTATCTCTACCCGGAAATAAAGTTCCCGAAGCCAGTGAAAGAAGGTGAAATAAGATAGAAGATGATTGTGTAGACAATATAACGCATGTTCAAATGTTTAATAATCAGACTTTTGCCAAGTTTTGTATAAAAGTTTTGTCTGGCTCTGATGTCATCCAAATGATTCATCTGCTTCTCACTGTCTCACAACTGGATGAATCACACGGTATGTCTCCAAGATGACCTGTCAACATACACGGACACTAGGAAACATACCTTCCTGAGGTCAAACCCTTTCCATGTAAGTGACAACTGGCAGATACATGCAAGTGTCCTTTCCTGGGTTTCTAGATAGTCTGCTTTTGATTCTCTCTGCCTTGAAAAAGGTGAGGCTGAGAAGGAGGCAAGCTCACCTCTCAGAAGAATAAGCTTCTTTCCTGATATCAGGTACCACACTTGGAAATATTATTTTCTCCTTCCTCCTATGTCTCCTGACACTTCTGGTTTTTTTTCCTCAAATATAGCTTGGCAGTAACCATTGGAAGAGATGGTCCTGTTTGGGACAAAACCTTACTTATTTCTCCCTGCCTCCACTTTCTATTTTTTTGTACTGGGCAAGAAAACTGCATCACTTGAGGAATGAAAATCAAGTTTTTACATCTGCTTTTCTCTGCAACCTTTTATCTGTTGATTTGACTGATTTGCAGCCCTTCCTTCCCCCCTTGCTGTTAACTAATGGACTTTGGTATTAAGCCAGCCTTTCAGTGCACACACCAACATGCCAATGGGAGTGTGTGCAGCTATTCTGTCTGCTTTTGGAAGGCTACAGATGCAGCCAGAGCTAGAACAATTCCCGTATTGATCCTGTGCTTGTCAGTTAATCCGTCATAAGGCATGGGAATCCTAGCCCCTTCCACATCTGCCTGCATAACTGCAGGGGGAAAACCAGTTCTCTGAAGCTCTCACCAGGGAACAAGAAAGCAAAGAGAAATGGGAGCCCGCTGGGAGAGCGAGTTGTAAGCTGCTGGGCCATAGGGCCGTGAGATTGCCTACCTGCTCCACCCTTTCCCCTCAGCTCCTTTTCATCCTCCTGCAGGTCAGCAGGATCAGGTTTATGTTAGTGAACCATGAAGCTTATCAAATAAATGCTGCAGCAGCAGGTGTTTGGCTGTCTCCGCAGGCCAAGTCTAACAAGGTTGATATTGTGTCTGTGGCCGAAGTAATGCAGTAATTACTTTTCTGGGCTTGGAACCCCCAAGAGGTTTCTGGGAAGCAGTTAGAAAAACAAGCCTTACTAAGAGCAGGGGATTTTTAAAAAGGAACAGTGGTGCTCTCTGTGCCAGAGGGAGGGGGCAGGTATTTTGAGCATCCAGTGTGGTGCCCTATACCACCGTAACTTGCTCTCATTACAGGGGCCCAGAAATGGAGGCAAAACACTTGAGTCTGGTTGCTCACGTTGGGACGGGCAGCTTATTTTGGCCCATGGTGGTGTGTGGAAAGGTAGCTGCTTTCTTTAGATGTTAATGTACTGCAAGAAGAGTGAACCCTGGGTTAGGCCTTGAATGTTTGCAATTCCATCTATATAATTCAATTGGACTTACAGATCAGGAGTTGCATAGCGTAGCTTTTCCACTGCTGTTTCTTTTGATCATTTCCCTTGTAAACTGTAAGCACAGAACCTGGTGCAGCCTAATTATACCACAAGAAGGACAGAGATCTCAGAGCACAGCTCAGCTGTGCCATGCTCCTTTTATCTCTAGTAGTCTACTCTAGGCTACAGACAAGAAAGTCAAAACAGGTCTGTACATTGGTGGCATTTTGAGACTGCAGTCTTCATCGTTCTTTTAGAAAGAAAATTGATCATTTTGGCCAAAGCTTTCTCTCTCTGTAACTGATTATTACACATGATAATGCCTATTAACACAAGATCATTTAAACCAGGCTTAGTAATTGCAAAAATGTCCAGAACTGCTGGGAATTTCTTCTGTTGCTGTGTGGTTGTCCAGGAGACCAGAATTTGAAAGGCAGAAGAGGAAGAAAGCAAAGCTCATTAGAGATTCATAGAATGGCACTTCAGAGTTGAACCTGATATGTTTAAAAAACTACTTCAATACTTTCATTTGTAAAGAACCTATAAAATTCTTGCTACCTACATGGAACTCTTTAGACATGCTTCTCTGCTTTTGAGTCAGGCTACAAAGCAGTGGCTTTGTAGTGATGAATGAATTTTTCCCAAGCTAAGAAAGTTAGCATTTCATTAATATCTGGCAATGCTTTTCCATTGCTACTGTTTATGTTAAGCTCTGCTTTTGCATATTACCTCATATTACAAAGACCTTGTGCTTTGGTGAGATCCAAAGACACCATGCCATTTGCTCGGTGATCTTCAGTGTTTCTTGCTAAAATGTTTTGTTCTCGGTCTGCTGTTGTGCTGAACATACTGTAACTCAGTGTCCTGTAAAACTCTGCTGTGAATGCTGTGGCATGCCTGCCCCAGTGTTTAATTTTGTACTAGGAATGCTGTGCACTTGGAAGCAAGTGCTATGAGTAGGTCATACGCTTGCTTCTTCAGGGTACTCAGTGCCTTTCCATAAACACTGCCTGAGCGTAGCAAGTAGTGAAGAACTGCTCTGATTTCCCTCAGTGTTATTGTTTTAAAGTCTATCTTTAGTTGCTCATGAAAAATAGTACTAGGGTTGCTTCCACAGCAAGTCCCCCATACTGTAAACACAATACAGATCAGCCAAAAAGCAGGCTTCTCCTGGATGGCCAAGATGGTGCTTATAGAACACACTAATTTGAGACACAGTTGCAATGTAGACAGTTTTGTTTAATGTGGTTTTCTGTGTATGTTGTTGAATGTCTTGTGCAATGTTTAGAAGGACACACAAAACAGCTACAGAAAGCTAGGACAGATTTTTTTCATCATGTATTTTGCAAATATTCAAGGAAAGATGTCTGAAACTAATCATTTGGAGGAAGCATTGCTGCAGAATTTGGCTTACTTGCCTATGTGCACTGAAGTCTCAGATTCTGTGGGGAGATGAAGGCCCATATATTTATTTTTCTGTACAAAAACAGCTAACAGCTCTGGCCAGCTATAACCCATCACGTTTATTATTAATGCTGGAAAGGAGTGTATTAGCAAGAAGCTGTTCAGGACCCAACTGTATGGCAATGTTAAAAAGAGGCTGAGGCATGTTACAATTGGTGTTGCAGTGGCAAAGCTGTGTATGAGAACCTCACACATGACTTATCAGTGTTCACCTGAGTGTAACCAGACAAGAACCAGAATATGTTTGCTATTAATATTGCAGCTTTTTTTTTCCCTTCACTTTTGTGATTAGAAGAATGTGCCAGCTTGTGTGTGTGTTCTGGCAGTGGAAGGATGAAAGTGCTCACAGTCTCCATATGAAAGCAAGAGCATGCCTTGTCTAAGTCCAAAACTGTTGCAAAAGTACTATATAAAGCTCAAAAAATAACGGACAAGAGGAAAACAAGAGACAGTGGATTAGATCAAGGTATTTTATGTGCTGTGATGTTTTGTGTAGTCATCTGGAAAGAAACAGAAGAGACCTTTTGAAGATTGTTGATTGGAAACAATCTGTATTACCGTTCAAGTTCACCTTTGTCAAAAAGATGGTTATTTAAGTATTAGGCATCTTTTACTCCCATGGCACAAAACTGATCCAAAGACTTGGCCCGATAGATCAACTGTTAAATGATTCATTAGATTAGATAAGGGAGTTGGAATGTATTTGATGTTAATATTACATCCATAGATACTCTGTGAAATCTCTCTTCATCTATTGTCTAGTGAAATGTATTACGAGTATAGGATGTCATCTGCATGTTGTCTTCTGAAGTTTGGGGATTGGCTTGGATATTACTTTTGCTTTTACTG
The DNA here is from genome assembly GCF_027791375.1 of Indicator indicator. Lineage (NCBI taxonomy): Eukaryota > Metazoa > Chordata > Aves > Piciformes > Indicatoridae > Indicator > Indicator indicator. Next base: position 47,500,527 of record NC_072013.1, on the reverse strand, counting down.
CTTTTTATTCCTAGCAGAAAACAAATGTTTGTGTTGGCTATAAAAAGATGAAAACATGTTGAAGTTTTCAGGATTAGGTAATGGACAACAGAGTTCTCACCTCATAGTCAGTTTACATTTAAATCTGGGCTATGTCAAAACGAAGAAAAAGGGACTCTGCTAAACAGCCTGAAAAAAAGGTGGATTTCATTCCATTCTTTAATGGAGCAGATTGTTCCTTTTAGCATGGGAACTGGCAACAAGAATGCAGTTACACGGACCCCTGCAAAGACTTTCCTTCTTTAATATCAAATACCTAATATTGTCATTTCTCATCAGATTTGCAAAACGAAGTAGTGGTGTGATGTACTTGGCAGGGTGCTATAGCACATCTATCTTTTAACTCACTCTTTCTTCCTTGATTAAGAAGTTCCATTACTCCGTGGCCCAGATTCATCAAACTTATTTTTCCTGTAGCCAATTTCCATTCATGGCATATGGTCAAAACAGGAGTTTAAATCTCCAGAATTAATCCTGAGCCCTTAATACACCATGTGATTTCTGACCCAGGAAGGGCTTGAATTTCACAGCAACATACAGAGCAAGAAAGTGATCTCAAGCCTTCAGGTCTGAACCTGCCAAGAGCTGCTATGGAAACACATCAGAGCAATAGTGATGTAGTTGCTGAAGATGCCATCAGTGTTTGCAGTGGGATGCCTAAACAAAGCCAAAGCAAAGCCATCTTTCTTGACCTGTTGATATATTGACCATGATAGTTAACATATTTTAAATGTAGTTTAGTTTTTTGTGGTATCTTCTAAGCCTATAGTAAGAGTAGCCATTGATCAGTTCCTAGAATGGTATATGCACATATTTTGAGAGCCAGTGCTGATGTGACTGTGAATTATGCATAGAGGCTGCCTAAGAAGAATTTCTCTTCTTCTGGGCAGCATTATGTATTGAGCATCATCTAAGCAGTCAGTGTTGCTTGAATGACTTGTCACATTCCTCCCAAATGCTTTTGTGTTCTCAACATGGACAATTTTTTTTATAGTGACTTGCTTTCAAGTAAGAAGAGCGAAAATGAGCCCTTGATAGGTTTATCATGAACTAATTTTGAGTGCCCCTATATTTCAAAAAGTGAGTCTGAGGCCATGTTTGGTAGCTCTTACTAAAACATGCAGATAGGAACTCTTAGAAGAATTCATTTGGGGAGGCTGTCCTGAACAACTGCCTGTGCAGAATTGCTCTTGTCATCCCCAAGACAACTGGTTAGCACTGTGATTTAAAATCTCTGGAGACAGTGAGACAATATTTAGGAAACATATTCAGCAGAAAAATAATAGTACTCAGGCCTTTATATAGTCTAGTCTCATTAGCCTTGGGAACAGTGCTTACTGTGAACGTAGTGAGGCTCAGTCTGATGCTGAATTTAAAAATTGCAAGCAAAATTTCAGAAGGTTCTAGCCGGAATGCTGAATATCTCCCTGTTGACTTTCTGGAGTGTCAGCCTTCATCTAAGTAGTTCATGCCATTAATGCTAAATCAATAGGAGTTTGGAGGTACATTACATGGGAAATATATAAAGTCTACAACACCAGAAGGAAGACCAGCGTGTCTGGAAATCACAGTGTCTAGTTTTCCTTGTTATGCTATTGAATTTTTTGGTTTTCTTCTCTCTCTGAAGTTGTCTTCCTTAAAAGTCCATTTTAGTCCATTTTTCTTTACATGTATCTTTTCTCTGAAAGTCTTTGAGGAAGTAGTGAGAGTATTAAAATAGATGTATCTTTTAATACATATCTGTATAAGTAAGACACGTGTAGGTAAAATTCCTTTTTTCTTTTTTTACATAGTGGTCTTAGGCCACTGTTAAGATTCCTGTTTCCCAGTCATTTAATACATTGGTAGTTTATTCAAGAAGTATCAAAGGATATAATTTTGATCAGGGGAAAATAGCTTGGCAAATAAAAGGTAGAAATGGTGGAGATAGGAGGTCTTTTAATATGTTTCCATGAGACGGGATAGAAAGAAAGCAGATGCAAAAGAAGGCTAAATGAAAGAAAATAACCATAAGGGGGAAAAGAGAAAGGACAGTACCCAAATTGAAAAGCCATTGGGGAGAGAAAATCATCTGAGAAACTCCAAAGGGTGGGGAATGGAAAACTGGAATTAGTAGGGGACCTTAAAAATGTCAAGCCTAAAGCTCTGTCCATGCTGCCAAAAAATCTATTTTGCTCAATCTTGGCTAAGCAAGGTAAACATTTTTTCTGGCATGCACAGGTATTGGCCCAAATTTGTTTGTTACACGTAGGTTGAAAAAAAAAAAAACTTCCAAAAATTTATTTTGCCTATTCTGGTGAATTGTGCTAAATCATATTTTTATTTTAAGTCAAAAAAATTTGGCCCCACAAAGGCCAGCCAAACACTGGCAGATCAGACACAGCTGGAATTCACAGCTGTTTTTAAATTCTGTGGGTTTAGCTGTGTGGATGCGGCTTAATTACAACATCCCACCAGAGCTCCCAGAGAAGGAGCGTCCTGAGGTAGCATTCTTGAGCTCTGCCAAACATCAGGAAGATCATAAGCAAGGGAGATTCAACACTCAGTGGTCTTGATGTCTGTAGTGTAAAATCACAACACAAATGCTTGCAGTAGACTGCAACAGCAAAACACTGAGGACACAGACAATTAGCATGAGTGTGCTTGTCCTGTGTGTTTGACAACATTTAGTAGAGCTACAGGGCCTGAGGACCTGCTTGGAGATGGGAGGAAAAGTGTCTGAATATTGCTTTTATCTTTGTCTGCTTTCACAAAGTTTTGTTACTTGCTCAGAGCTGGCCTAAATGGTGCTTCCTGGTGTGTCTTCCCAAGAGGCTGTTCTGATGGATGTGGATCACCAGGTACAGATTGTGGCCACATAAGTCCATAGCCAGGTTTTGGGTTGTAGTAATGCTAATCTCTCAACTCATGATCACCAGGAGGTGGCCAACTGAAGACCAACTTCTGTATCAGTTCTGGTGTTCATCAACCCCCTCAGTGTGTTGTCTAAGGGAGATCAGGAATTGGTTCACTTTTTACTTGTGTGTTAGCCTTTTGCCACTTCTGCTCCCTGAACTGACCTCCTGCACAGAAAAATGAGCACTAGCATAGGGGAATCAGCAAAGCTGTGTAAAGGAGAGATGGAGGACTGCACAGAACCATGTGTTTTGCTGGCCATTCACAGATTGGTTTGGCTCAAATGCCAAACCATATGGGACATTGAGGTAAATCAGTAAGCAGTCCCAACAAAAGCTGTATGTTTCCACTTCTTCCTCTGAAACAGACAGCTTCAAGTTGTTTTGGAAGCTTTGACAAATCCCTGAGTGTATAAACTATTAAAATGTGATTTGGTAGAGATTTGTACCTTGTGGTTGTTTGGCTGTATCTCCAAGTTTTCCCTGAAGTTGGTGTACTCAGAATTCCACTTTGTGGATTTCATGGAATCTAATAATGAGTAATTTAATAAACCAAACAGGGATATTTACAGGAGCGCTCTTCTCTACTTGACCATCTTTTTAAAATTAATTTCTGTAATCTCACAGAAGTTTGAGAAACCCCAATCCTTTGTCAGACTTGGTTGAAAAAATTATACATTGGAATATAGAACATGACTGCCAAAATGTTGTCTCTGTAGAGAACCAGACTAAAAAAATAACCCAATAAAGAGTATTAGGAAAGAAATGACATAACTGTATTGTTTGACTTCAGTGATTGCTTCTTCCTTCAAGCAAAGTCTAATATCCTACTGTGTCTATTCAACAGAGTGTTGCAACTTGAACCTATTTATTTTAGTCGAGCTGAGGAAAGACTGGACCCATAAATGCTCGTCTCTTTTTGTGTCAGGTCCAGCACATGCTGAAGAGCTGATACGAAGTTGTTAAATGTATTCTGGCCATTAGAAATATGTTCTATATCCCTGGTCCTTAGACAGCTTTGGAGGCTCACAGTGCTCCATGGGATGTAGGATGTTAGTTTTAGGCAGCTAGCTAAAGGCCTTATTCAGCACTATTTTCTCTGGTATGCCTCCATTGAGAGATAATTGTAGGAACAATGGTGAATTAAGCCACTCATCTTCATTTTTCTGACAGTCTGAGTAGCTTAAGGTCCTTATGCTGTTACTGGCTGTTTGGTGATAGCATCTGTGACCCCTACTCTGTATCTAGAGCTCCACAATGTAAGGCACTGTGTATATGCAAAGAATAAAAAGATGGCCCTTGCACTTGCTGACTTCATGTATGGTTTATGGTTCATCCAGCAACTCAATATGTCAAACTGAACACCAAAACTCATGGCCAGCAAAGTCAAACCATTTGAAAACAAACTCGTCATAAAAAGGCCACATGAATCACCACGTAAATGTTGTTGTGTTGTACCCTGGAAACATTCCTGATTTCTGATTGGCATGTTGATAAATTCCTGTAATCAACATCATGTGACAAAAAGGTGACACATTGGGGCTAACCCAACATTCAGCATTTCCTAGGCAGTTGTAAATGGGATCACACTTCTTTATGGGCTCTAGGAAAGGGAAAATGTATTTTTAAATTGCTGCATTGGCAAACAGGAAAGGCAGATGGAGAAAACCAAGAGCAACATATCTGATTGCAGTAAGTGTGCAAAACCATAGAACAAATCCCAGTGCTTTATAAAAGAGTGTAACAAATAATTTGAGCAGTCCATTTTTCTTACAGAATTACCTAGGCATAAGAAATTCCCAGTAGATGAATAGTCCCACCAATCTTTGCCAGTCAAAGAGAAAATCAGAAAAAACTTTGCACTTAAATTGCTGCGATCCTTCTTGGACTGCCAGTAGTTTTGCAAAGCAGTGTTCACAGTCATTCATTCTGTTTCCAGCAGTGTCCTTGACCATACCCCCTGCCGGTAACAAGACCTTTAAGTCCAAGAAAGAGAGAAATATCTTTTTTTTTAACCAACTTGCAGAGGATGTGCTGAGCCAAAATAGAAATAGCAAGGTCAGGTCAGGGCAAGGCCCTGCATTTCATTAGTCAGGCCTGGCTAGGAGTGATTAAATATGTACAAGAGGCTTTGAATAGATCCAGGGAGGAGGGATGGCATTGTGGAATACAGAAAAATCATTCTTTGGTGTTGTCAACTGACTAAATACAGGATGGTGCTTAATTAGAGAGATAAAAGGAATTTATTTTAATTATTTTAATTTTGTAGAAGAGAAAGGATTTGTATTTCTTGTTGTTGTGAATTTTGTAAGAGGAGGGTCTGGATAAAAAGCTTCACCCTGATTTAACAGAATCCAGATAGCCTCAATGTGCATGTTGACCTAGCCTGCAGTTTTCATGAGTATAACTTGATGAAGACCCAGTAAAAAGGACAAAATTATAGAATTGAGGCCCTGTTAAATTTTGGAGGTGCTCTGTTTAGAAACTGATGACCTTCTGAGCACATTGCACTGTCTGTTTCATTAGGCATGTTAGAGAGAGAATTTGAAAAGAATGGAGCTTTGAAGCTGAATAAAGTACTGTGTCAAGTGGTGCTTTGGCTGCTCAGCTTGAATTGGCTATTGGGGCTGCCTGACGTAACTGACATTTTATAGCTGTATTGTAATTCTTGTATGACAATCACATTGTTGCATAGGCACCTAGGCACTGAATGCCCATGGTTTGTAGTCCTTTTCCATAGAAACTAACAGTCCAACAAGTTGAAACTAGAATACATTTATATTTGTCCAGAGCACCAGCAGTAATGTCTTTGCCAAATTTCTTGGGGCTGTTTTCTTAAACCAGCCACAGGAGCTTCTGTCTCAACTTTACACCTCTTCTGAAAGATGCACTTACATAGCACTTCTTAGTGTCACATTGGAAGGTTGATTCAGAATCAGGATGGGATTTCTGTATATTTATTTTTTGCATGAATCAGACTTAAAACGTTGTGAAAGCCTAGATGTAGTTAGATTGTAGTAGTGCAACCTCTGTGTCGAGACACTAGTATATTTACGCTAGAATAAAGATAATTGGTCTCATACTGGTTCTTGGTACCTAAATACTGTATTTTTGCTTTTGGTCCAGTGTGTCTCAACTACATAAGAATTGTTTTCTTGGGCAGTGTCATTTTTTTTTCTATATTACAGTAAATATAAAGCTTATTAAAAGTCTTTTGCTGCTCTTAAAGTCATTCGACAGTAGAGCTGACGTTAAGGGTCATGTCACTGGCAGAGGAGTACAGTTTGATTTATGTGTTTTCTTGCTGTCAGATTGACAGCCCTGGGAACAGAAATACTTAGCTAATTGCCCAAACATGCAGCATATCGCAAACTTTGCCAACCTTTCACAATAACAGTATCTTGAGCCTTGAGCATGAGACCATACCTAAGCCTTCAGAGGGCGTTCAGTACTGAACCCCAGTAGGGCCTAAGAAGTACTTTTTGTTAGATCTTTTCATAGTTCACTAAGGTAAACAGTGACCATGAGTTTCTTTTGTGTAAAGCAATTGAACAGCCAGCCTGGCAATAACAGCTCTGAGTCAGAATTAACAAGAGCTGCGTTTCAAGCTATGGTAACTTTATCCTGAAAGCCTGCAGATTCCACTTCCATCCCATGAGTGAGCACTTGCTCCCAGCCACTGTTATCTCTCCCTGCTGTTCCACTACCAGGAATGACCAGTTGTGAGCTTGCAAGTTTAGGTCACACATTCTTCAAGTTTTCTAAACTAGCAGTACTGTTATTTTAGTCTCTGAGACTTGGTCAGAGATGATATTTGTCAATAGTTGCTTATTCCCATCATAGCAAGTCCAAACTGCTGACTAATTGTGAAACTTCTTGTTCCTTCCCTAACCCTTCCCGCATCTACTCTCCTCCTCCTTTTCATGTTTTTCCCCTCCCATTTCTCTCATCTGTGCCCTTCCCCATTCCCCTTCACCTTCTCTCCATACACTTCTTTTCCATTTCTATCTCCCTGCTCTTGTCAATTCCAGTCCTCCCCAATGTTGCCATCCCTGCTGCTCTCCCTTTTTTGCATTACATTTTTTCCTTCATCTGTCCCCTGTATTTTTTTCATTTATTCATCTTCCTGCCTATTGCCCTTCCCTCACTGTCACATGGAATAAGCAGCAGTGTTATGAAGAGGGGGATGCTATTAGGAGCATTGTATTAATCTATCCTGCATCTATCTTGTCCTTGTAGTTTCTTGTTACCAGTTGCTTTAAAGGTGACATAGTTAATATATCAAATTTTATTCTTTTCCTTCATTTTCGTCAGAAATCTAGGAAAAGGATAGGAGGTGATACGGATGCACATATTTGTCCTTTTCTCCTCTCATGAAGCCAGGACAGTTCGACTGTGGCCTTTTTCTGTGCAGAAGAAGGGGTAGAGGCCCTGCCTTTAAAAACTTGGCTTTTTCTTCCCCTGAGGTTTTCTTCCAGGCCCTTTTTCAAGTGAATGGAGAAGAGCTATTTTCTTGTATTGCCGGCATTCTTTTCTTTCCCTCCTCCCCTCGACCAAGTCACGTCCCTAATTAATTGAATTCCCTGCTAGACCTTTTGTGAGTCATTTCAATTACCCATTAGTGAAGCAGCCTGGGATTTCTGCTGTGTTTTCACTCATCTTCCTGGAATTTCTCTTCTCCTCCCTCCCCCCACTTCCCCTTTTAGTCACTCTGGTCTGTGAAAAGCATTAGATGGACTTCAGCTCCAAGTGCCTATATTGTTTGCAGGCCCAGCTGCATACTTCCACACTCTGCCTTGTGCGTCACAGCTATTCATCTTGTTTTGTACTTGGCACTGCTGCAGATGCTGTAAATATGGTAATTTTAGATTCCCTGATTGGAAAGGCTTGCAGGGTGGGTCTGCATGGTAAGAGCACTGTTTGCTTTACACTAGTTCATTCTAGTTTCACACAGTTTGGGGTTTTAAGGAGGGAACTGAAATGAAACATGGATTTAAGGGCAGTTTCTCTTTTAGGGTTAGGAGAGGGATAAACATGAGGTTAGCTTTGTGTACTGACACGCAAAAGTACTGCCCCAGGAGCTCTAAGAGACTAGAAAGAAATAAAACATGGATAATAGAAATAAATAGAAATAAAACAAGGAGGTACTTTCATGGATTATTATGTAGGATGCCTTCACACACAGCTGCAAAATGTGGACGGATCTGGAAACTGCAAAAATGGAGAAGGGCCAAGACAGAGAACTGTGAAAGGCAAATCTGGAATTTGACAGAAATGCCCGTAGTGGGCAAATGCCTGTAGCCTTTCAGCCATCCCTGAAGAAAAAAAAAATTAAAATCAGTGAGGATTTTATCTCTAGAAAACATTTGAAATGTAGAGAACTATAACAGGTAACATGCACTAGACTTCTGAGGAGAATAGGGCAGTGATAAAGCTAACTTCCTAAAATTACAGTGAATGCAGCAAGTGCATGAAATCTGATGTCTAGAGAATCACATTTCTATTCTGAAATTGAATTTGTACAGCACATGAATCTTTCAGGCTCAAGGTAATTCTCAAGGGATACAGAGATGCAAGCAGCATCCCTGGGAACCAGCCTGCCAGAAATGTGCTGCCCTACATGTCCCAAGTTACAAAAGTAATTTACAGTGCTCAAGCTATTATGATACTTCCATATTATTACAACACTTGTCCCTGCAAGGTTATAGTATTTCATGAGAGAGCTGACTTTCCGTAATCAGACTGTTGTGAGAAGGCTCTTCCTTACAGCCTCCCAGGGGAGGCTCATTTGTTGGACTGACAGGAAGTGAATTTATGAGTGTTTTCTGCACATCGATATTCATAGGTACTTTTTTTCCCCTCCTATCTTTTTATCCAGCCAAAGGAGAGAGAAAAGGAATGGTCTGAAAATATCACTCAGTACAGACACATTAACATGTTTGTAGGAGACTACTGGGAATTATTTTACCTTTCCTATCTTGAAATCTTGGCTGCTTGGTAAGCAGCAGTAGATTTTAGAGGTTCATTAACTGACTCTAGAGTTCTGCTACTTCACAGGGTGATGTTATTGAAGTCGAATCCAAGATATTCTAAAAGAGTGAAAGGAGCTGGAGAAGAGTTGCAGATGTGTCCCCTTCTTCTGTATGGGTCATGCAGCAATAGGGCCTTTACCATTTTATTGGAAGCTATCTGTGGTGTTGCTCCATTTTCTTGCACACATACCATTGCTAGTATCATGTTACAAGGTTTTGTGATTTGGCAGGTATTACACCTTTTTATTTCTTATGTATCCTCTTAGATTACGTCTTCCATTGCAGTTATCCTGGTGAGGAATTTTACTTAGCTTTTGGGCTTAGTGGCGGCAGCATCATCCAAAATGGAGCTTTAATCATGCTGTCACACCTGACATGCTGTTGACTGTGTGCCAGAGGATGCTAGCTCTGCCCAGCAGAGGTCCAGGCAGCTTTCTGTGCCTTTCCATGGTAACTCATTTCTTGTACTGAGAGTAGTCAGCAGGACAGAGGACTTCTCCTGCACTAGACCAAATAAAGCAGCCATTTGTCACAGCCCAGAGCTGCCTTCCATAGTACTGGGCATGCAGTAGATGTACTATAGGTAAAAACCTTTTAGCCCTTTGTGCCAAAATGTATCTGACATGCGTTTACCTTACATGGGACCTAAATTCTCCTCTTGTAATATTATGAGATTTCTTACATGTTTTTTTGCTGCTGCATACCACTGCTTGGCTCTTACAAAGCACTGCTGTGTTTTACTTGCTGTTTGCATCTTAGTAGTGGATAAAAAGCCTGACACTAGCTTAAATAATATAGTTAGTTCAGTTGGTTACTAAATGTGCTACAGAAATCTAAGCTTACTGTATTCCTAGCCCTTCTTGGAGTTTCAACAAATATCCTTGTGTATGTAAATCAGTCCACAACTTCTAGAAAATATGGTCCATTGAGGACCTGTTTTGGACTTCCAGGGTTCTAGGCTGTAAAATGTCCTGGAGCTTGATATCTTCCCAATTACAGACTGTTTTCATAACTGTATCTTTTCTGAGAGCAGCAAGAAAGACCTTGACTTCTTGAACAACTGAACAGTGATGGAATTTTCTATTTTTACTTCTGTTTTGATACTCAAAAACTAGATTTAGAATGTCTGCTAAATCCCTCTACACTGTAACAGGCAAATGATAACAATGATTATATTTCCCCTTGTCTCAGGGCTATCCAAGGAACTGGCTCAATCTCTGTACACATAATACATGCTAGTGATTGCTCCAGTATATGCCCATTTATAGCATTTCTCTAACAGCACCTTCCCTCTCAACTATCTATCACTGCTTGTACTCTGGATGAGGTGTGCTGGTGGGAAAGGGAACGTAACGTGTGACATGAGGATCACAGTGTGCCAACTTAGTTTTTAAGGAGCTTTAGTGATTATCAAAGCTGCACCTATCTAATATTTAGGTTATGGAACTACACCTGTGAGATGTAAATAGATAATCAAATGTCATCTGCTTAATCCTTTCCATTTTGTGCTAGCAAATCACTTGCTGGTTTTGAGGGAGAAACAGTCCTTTCTGATGATATTTGCCAGGAGAAAGGGAAGGGTACTGATAGGTGCAGTGTAAGGTTTGTAATTTATCTGTGCTTTACATGAGTGTTCAGTTATTTCTAGAGCTGTACAGTTAAGAATAGAATAGCCTCATGGTCAGTGAGTAAGCAGGGAGGGGAAAGATGTGTAGGGTTGGCAAAAAATGTAAGGAGGATTAAGGAGAAAAGAATTAATGAAAAGCAGACATTTCAGGAAAGAAATTACAGTTTAATGATGATGAAGACCTTAGTACCTGCATTATTTTTGGAAGAAGGAGAAGGGGTCAGATTGGGATAATCAGAGAGATCGGGAAGGAAGACATGGGACCAAGCATTTAAGAATCACTCTTCAGGTGATCTGTTTCCAGGTTTGTGATCAAATAAGGCTGGATATATTATCAGTTTAAGTGAACATGTACATTGTAAAATGCATGTTCAAAAATTCTCTTCGGATCTGGACTCAATACTGTGTCATGCAGAGAATTTTCATCTCTTCCTGACTTACCTAACACCTTTAGGAACAACTCAATAATTTGTTTTGTTCCCAAAATCATTTTGCTTGAGCCCTACCCACAGCTCAACTGGCAGCTCTTTGCAGCTCCAAGTTGTTTCAGCTTTCAGGAGTTCAGACTTCATTTACATGGCACTTGGAAGTATCCTGGCATGTACTTTCAGAGGGTGAACCCATTACCAACTTTTGTCCTTCCCTTACCCGTTGCTGCATTATCATTTGGTGTCTGAGAATGATGTTGAAAAGTGTATCTTATCCAGTGTCCTTAATTGGGTTAGTATTTGAGGGTGGGCTAATATGTGAGTGTGGGTTAATATTTGAGCCAGTTTAATCCAGAATTTCCTAGGTCCCAATTTTGTACCTAATTGTCATAAAAAACACGTCTAATCTAGTCCATCCATCTGCTGGGTTGCAAATTGCAGGTTAAATCACATACATGAAACACAGTGTGTTTAACAGGGCATGCAGTTTACAGAGGAAGATGGGGGAAAACCTCCTTTGAATTGATTCCCTTCCTGACAAGTAACTTGTAAACAAACGACCTATTTAAAAAAATTAAGTATTAATCACACCACCTTTTTTTTTCATCTAAGCAGCTTGATGGCAGAGGTATGGCCTGGTCATCTGTTTGTCCCGGGGGGTTGTGTTTGATTTTGCAAGCACTCGGCACTTGGAAAGGGTCAGTTTGCATTCCCTTCTCTGTTCATTATATTGTGTGCTTAGAGGGGGTTGTGTGGGCTATCATACTTCGCTCCCATGAGACTCCACATCTGGTAAAGGATAGAGTGTATGATCCCACTCCCAGCCTCTTCCTTACCTCCAGCCTCCCTCCCCATCATCTGAGAAGGTTAAACTAAAAGCAACATCTATGATGGCAGAGGTCCAAGTTTGAAATGTGTCCATTGTATGTGTTCACTTCAAAAACAACATATCAAGGCAAGTGCAGTCCTTACAAGTAGCACCCCTGGGCCTTCTTTTATTCCAAAGCAGAGATATTTACCCAAGGAAAAGAGGGAAGTGACGGGGTAACAGAGTACACATGTTGTGAAAATTTGCAGGCAGAGACTGAAGAAAAAATAACATTCTGCCACAAGTAGCTGCCTTGTTCCTCAGCTTTTTTTTTTTCCTTCAGATTAGAACCAGCCATTTCTTGTGCTCATTCAAGCACCTTCTGTGGTTTCCTGACAGCTGGCCAGAGAGGATTGAAATCTGGCTTGAAAAATGGGCCATGGGTCATGTTATTTCCAAGAGACGAGAAGTAAAAATTCCCATAATGGTCGAAATTCACAAGTTCAGGCTTTGGTGGGGTTTTTATCTCTTAGAAAATCAGTGGTAGATATTTTAATATATAACTTCAGTTTTAAATTATTAGTAAAGAGCAACTACAGAACCAGCTCTTCACTTCTCTGATTTATAGTGGCAAGCAATATTTTGTGTGGAGTCACAGCCTGTCCTTCTACTGTGGAGTGTGAAAGGGAAATGTTCAGCTTCATAACAGAGTATTCTGGGGGTTTCTGGAAGTATTTTATTGGAGTTTTTTTTAATGACATGATAACAATTCTCTTGCAAAAAACATTTCATTAACAAAAAGATAAGCCTGAACAACAGCCTGCAGGCTGATGTTCTTGCTCCTGGCTCTCCTGAGCTTGAATTGAAAATACTGATACCAGCTTTATGTTCAAGCAGATGTTTTCTGTTAAGAGTTATAAACCTTTCTGGTCTTTTGTTCCTTGGTGAACAATTCTCTTTTAAAAATACTTTTTAAAGTGAATACTTAGTTCACAGAAGTACTGACTTATTTGACCTGCATATTAAGGGCATGAGGATTCCTCCTGGAATCAGGGTTTGCTACCTTTGCAGCCAAAGAGCACAGCCTAGAAAGGCAATGCTGTCAGCTGGGTTTAAGGGAAAAAAGGAAAGAAAGCAGAAACAGGGTGAGAGGGAGAAGAGAAAAATGTCATGAGGAGGCAGCAAGTACAGAACTTTAGCTACCATGCTCTGCTATATGGAGGAAGCCAAGAAGTCCAGCAAATGTCCTAATGTCTGTGGAGCATTAGAAAGGTTAAAGTGTTGGTGGACTCTCAGAGAACACTTGGGACAGGTACAGCAGCACTCTTAGTGGAGGAACTTTATGAGTGGAGAACCAGGAGCACATCACCTGGCCAGGCCATATTCTGCATCAGCGACTCTGCATCCTCCAAGATGTCCTGACAGAGCATCTTTCATCCGTTTGGTTTAATAACGTGTTACACTCCTTTCTGGAGAAGAACCAGAGCAGGTACAATGGAGAATATTGTCAGTATGGTTCAGTCCATCCACAACTCTTCTAGACACTCGTTTAATGGGTAATTTTAGTAAGGGTGGTTTGTTCAAGGGTTTTTTGCAGTATGAGGATGTTCTCTAAGAATTGTAATGGAAGCCCATTCCATACAATTTACTTGGATAAGGAATCTTTTAGTGGGTCCTTGTCTCAAATCACAAGTTTTTACCTTTCTCTTTGATTGTCCTTCCATTCCGCCCAGGGGGAAGGAGTGAGCAGAGAAGCTGTATGATGCTTAGCTGCCATCTGGTCCTAAACCACAACAGTAACTCGGGGGAAAATAGTAATCTATTACTTATTTCTGTTAACTACTGTAGAATGAGAATGAGCCACACAGTCTAATGGGTAGAAGATGTGATGGAAACAAGGAGCTCCTTAGTTTTAATGTTCACTCAGCTCTAGACTTGGTAAGTGACAATGGATAACTTCCTCCCCTCTACTCTGCTCTTGTGAGACCCCATCTAGAGTTCTATGTCCAGCTCTGGACTCTCCAACATAAGAAGGTCATGGAACTTTTAGAGCAAATCCAAAGGAGGGCCATGAGGATGAGAAGAGGGCTGGAGCACCTCTCCTATGAAGACAGGCTGAGAAAGTTGGGGTTATTCAGGCTGGATAAGAGAAGGTTTCAGGGAGACCTTAGCCTTCCAGTATTTGAAGGGGGCCAGAGAGGGACTTTTTTACAAAAGTATCTAGTGATAGGGCATGGGCTAATGGCTTCAAACTGGAAGAAGGTGGAAGATCTTGATTAGACATTAGCAAGAAATTCTTCACCATGAGGGTGGTGAGGCACTGAATGAGTTGCCCAGAGAAGTTATGGAGGCTCCAACCCTGGAAGTGTTCAAAGCCAGTTCAGATGGGGCCTTGAGCAACCTAGTCCATTAGGAGGTGTTCCTGCCTATGGCAGGGGCATTGGAATTAGATATCTTTAAGGTCCTTTCCAATGCAAACTATGATAACATGGGCAAACACTTTCAGTGTTTACTTTGTGAAAATGTGTGGAATGTTTGGAAGACACCAATTTCCATATTTCTGCTAATTATTTGTCACAGTACATGATACTGCATGGTGTAAAAGAGATCTGGTAATTTAACTAACACAGATGAATGTGTCTCTTCAGATCCCCTCATGTCCAGGCTACAAATGAGAAAAGCCCCTTGATAAAAGAATAAACTGATTGAATCAGATTTTCATACCATAGCACTGAGTTGCACTGATGTATATGAAGGTATGCCCTTTGTTAGTGGTTTGCCTTACTGTATCGAATGTATTTATAAACACAATTTATAAATACAAAACTTGCTGAGTGAGAGGGTCTACTGTCATAATCTGTGTCTATTTTCATTAGAGATTTCTGTACCAGAGGCACAGAGATCATTGTTAAAGGATATGTTTTAAAGCCTTCAATTACAGAATGAGCCATTTCAGTGGTATTCTCTCTCCCACTTTCTCACCTAAGAAAGTTGACTTAGCTTCTGGAAGTGCATTGAGTGCCAAAACAGATTAGTCATACTGTGTACCCATTTTTCACCTGGTTTTGTGTACAAAGGCATTAATGAAAGAATACTTCTTGGAATGGTTTAATGGTTAGAGGAAGGTAGTGCGATTCAAGGCTTTGCTATGCAGAAACTTAGGTAAACTCAGCAAACCACATTAACTATCTGTAAAGCACCTTCCCTGTCAGAAAAATAAGTTCAAGAATATTACCACTTTTCAGACTTTGTTCCTTGTAAGCAGTTTGCAGAGACTTAATGATCTTAATCTCTAGCTTTTCTGATTGTAGTACGATTTTTTCTGAGTCTCTTTTTTCTCTAGTTTTGGTATGATTTCCTATCATAGCAATAACCCTATTTTTCATGTGACATACCATACTCACTATTGTTTGAAACCACCATTCGAGTACTTGACAATAACATTTTCTTTCCAAACTGACTTGTATTTTTTCCAGCACTGATTTTTTTTTTTTTTTTTTTTTTTTACTTTCCTGTTTATCTAAAGTAGCTGAAGGAAAAGGCGTCAAGGCTGATAGGGCAAGAATTAGACCTACTGTATTTGCTGGTTGTACTCAGGCCTACGAGCACTTCCTTTCTCCTCCCCAATACCCAAAGCCAACTCTATTTTATTCTTTGCAGTGGGCAGGATACTGAGACATACTAGACCTCTACCCTTTGAACTATTGGTAGACCACAGTTCTTTCACATTTCTGTACAAAGCCTGAGCCTGAAGAAAAATAGGTTCAGGAATTGGGAGGATGGAAAGCTTCATATTCCCCACATTTCATATAGCGTGTTTGCCCTGGGAGTAGTGAAGGAGTGCAAGGTTTGCTGTGATTTGGTGCTTGGAAGCAGTTACAATTTAAAGCTTGATCTGGGCTTCGTGCAGAGCCAAATTCTGAAGTGATTTACTCCTCCTGCATACATGTTTACTCCTATGTGAGTATGGCCATAATGGGGGAATTTGCCTTCATGGAGTTTCAAAGAATTTGTTAACAGACAGAAATCCTACCAGTTTAGTGTAAATCAGTTTAACAGATTTACTGAAACTCATGCCACACCCTCATCTGTTTCAGTAAGTGCTTACACAAGGGTTTGCAATAGTTTAAGTAAATTGGATATAAACTGTACATTTACTTACAGCAATGTAATTTTCCTACATAAACAAGAATGAAGTCAAAACCTATGGACAATTCCCTGCCTTCAGACCCAACTAGAAGGCACCACTGAATCCAGTTACTTAACCATGGTCCTCTGTCTGCCATCTCCAACCACTCAGCTTTGGACAAGGTTTGTGTGCACACTCCCCAGTATGTCTCAGGGTGGAGGATAAACGTGCATTATGTCAAACCACTCATTTAAACTGATGTGACAAATCCTGCCTAAAGTCTACAAGGGAGTGCTCACACCAGTGGCTATGCTGACTGCTGGGAAGACAGCAGCGCTGGGCAGGGTGGCAGCTGGAGGGCAGCAATTTCTCAGGCCATTTGCAGAGTGAGTGTCTGCCCATTGCCTGACTTGCACACCAGCTAGATTCCTTTCAACCAGCTTATTCATACTTTACTCCTTACTAAAGAATTCAAAGTTGATTTAATTTACAAGTCAAGGAGCAGCAACTTCTATCCACTCCTGTGCCAACATTCAATCTGTCAGACGTCAGGAAATCTGTCTACTGTAGATCATTTCCATTTCCCAGTTAGCGTGGAATATTCAAGAGAACAGGTTTCAGTTCACAAGCTAAAGGAACTCCACTTGCCATTTCTCTTCAAGGTAGTTTTCTGTCTATAATTCTGACGCCTTAATAGTTTGCACAGCTACTTTTCCATTTCAACCTTCATTTGTTTTTGCCCTTTTTGCCACTGCTGACCTGCAGCAGCATTTTTTTCCACTGTTTTCAGTGGAAGTAAGTGGTGCAGGGTCCAGTTTGCCTCTGTCATAACTAGGGAAGATCTTTTATAAATATTTGGAAAAGCACTTTAGCATTAAAGAGCAAACATGTAGGAGCTCATGAGCTACATTCAGTGGCTATTAAAAAAATGGATCAAATACTTTGTTTCTGCATTTCCCAGGGTTTAGCTCCATAGTGGTTTAAACTGCTAAGTTTTCTAGTTGCTCATCACCCAGCTGTGTGTTCCCCTCTCCTTCTCTGACACTGGCACTGCCACTTTCCTGACTTGAATAATTGCATGAACTGGCTTAAACTGGCTGAAAAACAATCCTGGGGTATTTTTTTAGGCCAATCCACTGCGACTGGTTGAAGGGGCCATGGAGCTGCATCTTTAGATAATCTTTCATTAGTTCCTGTAAGTTTTCCTGTTACATAAAGGAGTGCTGGCTGGTGCCCTTTCTAGGATAGTTTTGGATTTTGGTGGCCTGTGTTTCATAGCAGACCTACAAGTGCAATTCCCCATAGAGATGAAGCAGTATGTATTCTTAAAACCACTTTAAAGAATGTCCTAGGTTAATCACTGTATTGATAAACTGTTTAACATCACAAAGGGTTCGATTTCAGTGGGAGAGTACAAGTCTGCAGACTTATACTGGGCATTTTGCTCTGTAAGATTTGGCCTACTTTGTCCCTAGTAGCTAATAATGGTAAGCCTATGCAAGGGAATTCTGGATGGTTTGGATGGAAAATTTATTCCAAAAGTATGTAATGTGTTAGGAAAAAAGTGATTGTCTTGCAAGTGATTGAAAACAACTCTTATTCTTTTTTTAAAAAGCTCTATGGCTCCCATTTTTGATTACAGATTGTACCTTTTTGATGGATGAAAATTTACACAGATAGTGATAATCTGAGCACGTCCAGCACAGGCCTGAGTCCATTTTCTTTTGAAATTCCTTTTTCTAGCCTTTAGGAACTGTTGCGTCACTGGAAAGCAGTACTAGGGAATGGGAAGTTAATCCTTATCAGCCAGTTCACAGTAGTCTTCTGGGCAACTTGAAGGAACAGGAACGGGAAGCAGTGAGAAGTAGAACCACAAAAGTGATGTGCTGGCAAACTGTTGAAGCATAAAAGTGTGGGAGTAACAGCCACAATGAGGTTTAACATTGGGGTGGGACAAGAAGGAAGGTATAGCTTAAGGAGACTCATCTCTGGGCCTTAAATGTACACTGATTTTTTTGAATCTTACTGTTACACTCTTATGTAGCAATTGGCTGATAGGATACTTGCTTCATTCCTCTCTTGCCTTTAGGAAGAGCACTGTGGTTCCTATTTGTGCAAGCAGTTAAAAGTATACATATCAGATCTAAAGCTGTCTGAACCCTAAAAACACCAGCATTTTTTGTGATGGAATGTTGGTGAGTAATGCAATTTGACACTTTAAATGATTGTTTGACAACAATAAATGAAAATCTGATATTTTGGCTCTAGGATTTTCCATCTAATACAACTGGAATTCAGTAAATTTTGCAAGCAATGCCACACATGGCAACAATCTGATGGGTCCATTCTGTGGAAACATTACAGGCATCTCATTTATGATGAAAAAAGCAGTTCAGTAGTTCAGTGCAGAGCAAGAGAAATTTTTGGTGAAAACTTAAGGCAAGATTTCTGTCTAAATAACAATTTAAGTATTAAAGATCCCTTTGGTAAAATCATATCTACTTTGTCAGTACAAATGAGTTCATGGAAAGGGCATCGTTTTACTTTGGTAAAAGTTACATTTGTTTCTAAGTTTCTTTACACTTTTGGAGCATTCCTGTATGAAATTTCAGTTTGACCTATTTCTACCAATCACAGAACTTGCTTCAAACCCTCACTATTCCAAAATGTTCTGTTTTGATATTGGCAGCATTTAAACCCTTCTCATTTTCCCCCTAAAACTGGAAACTGTCTCTTGATTTGTGAGGGGTAAGGCATGTCCTGAAATGATACAATTGTCTTAGGAGACTATAAAATTTATCATGAGTTGGAGATCTATTAGCATGTAAAATTTTCTTTGGCTTGATTGCATTTTAAAGTTTACCAGAACATACACAAATAGTTTCTAGTTCTAAGAAGTGCGCAGACCACAGTTTTGCATATGGCAGTCTCTCCAAACCACAAGTCACTAAAGAATGTCAGTGTGATGTTTGGCTGGTTAAAGGAGGGCAGCACTCCTAAAGCAGGCTTGTGGTTTTATCCCCACAGTAAGAAGACTTAAACATTAGAGAAATTATTTTCTTTCACATGTATTATAATTGACTTTTTTTTTCCACAGTCTGAAGTTGCAGCACCTGTGTAACCTTATTTAACTGCCTTCACACATTTTCTTTCCCTCAGATAGTATTCTGCCAATGTGACAAACCTGCCTCTCTTTGAGCTGCAGAACACCATGAAAGCTGGTATTTCTCAGCCTCATCCAATAATGCAAATGTCTTCTATGGGCTGTTAATTGGGAGCTGTCATTCTGCTAATACTATAGGAACATGACTACCATCAAACAAGAGTAAAACTTACAGGAAAGCTGTTGCTACTTGATAAAATATTTTTTAAAAAAAGGTCAATGCATATAAGGAACAACTGTTTTGTTAGCCCTCAGCCTTTTCCAAGCTTGGATCATTACAGACAATGTGCTGCTGCCCTTCAAGAAACAGTTTTGTCTCCAGTACAGGCTGTGAGGAACGTAGAATCATAGACTTGAATTCAGCATTATCAAGAGGAACTTGCAGTTATGCTTCCTTACCTTTATGTTAACAAAAGTGAAAAATAGTTTGGTTTACAGTCTTTAAGTCCTTTCCCATCCTCTGAGGGATTTTCATTCAGGTTTTGGCTTCTCAGCTCATTCTGCTAATGAGAAGGCTGGGATATTCGAAACCCGTACATACGTTCCCCAAGGACTACAGAGCACTCGGACTTGTTACATATTTAATTTCAATTCACTTGGACACTACAGAAAAATTATGATAATCACAGTTTGCACCTCAACAAGGACTGTTGTCTCCATTCCAGTTTATTTTCCCCTCACAAGAATATACCCTTTTCTATCACTAGTGATGGTAGTTCACAGCAAATGATCTGCCATGTGGGTAAGTGGCATTCAGTTCCTCACTTGCTACTCTCTGCCATCTGCTGCAATTGCTTTGCTATCTGCTACTTCTTATCCAGCCTAACAGAGCTGACTGTCACTGGAATGGCCTAGAATCGATTTCAAAGAAGTGCAGGTCTATGAAAAGATAGGTGCAAGTTCCTTGCAAAAGCAGGCAAGTCATACCTGAATTCAGTCCTTTTTCAATAAGTCCAAAATACCTGCCTTCCAGTGACCAGAAACTCTTATTTTTACATTGAACAGCCCTTTTGTTAGAGCTCATAGTAACATAGAGAAGGGAATTTTTTAAAATACTAATTTTATTTCCATACTATCACTTTAAACGTGAGCCAACTGTATGTTTTCCTGAGAACCAATGAGGCCTGAGATTTTTTTGTTAATTAAAAACCATCAAAGGTGGAGTTTATATTTCCTTTCCCGTAGAATGCATTTGGAGCACCTCTGTCTCCAGCTGGCTATGGGAGCAGAGCCAGCCCATAATGGTTTCAAGCCCAGTGTGTGCATGGGGAAAAGGGGGTTTGCCTGATTGATGACTCTGAGAGCATTTGCAGCAGAGTGCCGAAACTGGTAGCACTGAAGTTGTTTAGAAGAGGAGAGAAGGTGGATGTGTTTTTCAAACCCTGGCATTTCTTCCCTGTCAAGTGCAGTAAATGGTGCATGAAGGGTCTCATTTCATCTGCTCATGGGCACTCTGCTCCATGAAACCTTTTGAAGTGGTTGCCAGAAGATGTAGCTGAGATTGGCTGAACTTCCTCAGAGTACTTTTATCTGGCCCTAAAGCCATTCTTTCAGGTGGGCTGTCAAAAGTTCTGTTATTGGAGCTATCCATTAGGACTTTGTAGGTATATGCCTGAAGATTAATTGTGCCCTGATACTGCTTAAGAATGTAAAGCAGTGCGATATTGAAACATCTTCTGCAATCTTGGTATCCTTTCCAACTTTACATAACATTTACTGCTTCCCAAGTAGCATATAGCTCCAGTTTTAATCTGGATTTCTGAGGAAATTCATAGTATCTCTACCTGATCTATTGCACAATGGCCACATTGTCATTTCCTTAGGTATGATAACAATGTCATTGTCCAAAATGACTTAATCTTTGCTTTAGGGCCGGGTGATCTTGCAGTCATCTTTATAGCACCTCGGTAATGGGAACGCTTCCAGCATTATGCTGGAGTGGGGAAAAGGAAACATCTTTGTGAAGGAGTCTGCTCTCAATCATCATGTGTGGGTAAGAGTGAGGTGTATTATGTTAAAGGTTCACAGGTTCAAGGAGAAGGAAATAGGATAGAGTGTTAAATACAATGTGAGATGGGCCCCGGATTGCACTTTGGAGGAGTTGCCTTCTTTTTCAGTGAGAAGATATCCTCAGGAGCATTAAAAGACTGAAAAAGGTAGAAGAAACATGGGGACTAGAATAAGGGGATGGATACTGAGGAAAGAGCAAAGCACAAATTAGCCCAGACTTTTCTCATTGGGATGTGTGCCTGTAAAAATCGAGCTGAGTATCTGAAAAGGTACTGCAGGTACATTGTTTCTGAAGGTTTTCAGGTTCCTGCTTGTCACTAGCTCAGTGGCTGCATTCATGGCCTGTTTCATGATAGATTACTGTTTCCGTGTGGGAACCATAAAGAGCAGACGTGCTTGAAGATGGGCAGGTGGCAAAAGAAATTATCTGAGCTTTATCAAAAGCCAAAAATTCAGGGAGACAGACGTCTGGTTTCAGTTCTGGGCAGATGCTCAGGTCAAGTCTTATTTTGTCCAAACTACTTCCCCTACCCTTAGGCATGATATTTTCAGAGTGAAAGGACAGGCAAAGCATGGGGAGATTCCAGAGCACAGCTTGTTTTGCAGCTGGCTGGACATGGAATTCATCAGCCACAAAGGAACACTCACTCTTCTCCTGCAGATATAGTGAGAGCTTAGACTTGTGCATGCACACAGAAGCATGCACACGCATGCATGCGCATGTACCAGAACAAACCAGTTCCCTCCTGTCTGCTGGGGAGGCTTCAGTTACAGTATCTGAAGCCAGAGATTTCATTTAAGCCTTTCAGACTCTGTACACTGTAGCCCTGACTGCCTCCTTCCTCTCAGCACCCCACCTCCCCCTCGCCTCCCTCCCTTTCTAGCATGCACAGCACAAAAATCAAAGACCAACCCGAGCTTGCCTTTGCAGCTGGGACTTATCAGCCAGAACACACACATGTAGGTCATCCATGGGAACTCGGCAAAGTGTTGGATCAACGAGAGCACTGGGGGGGTGCAGGGCAGCGGGAGGACCAGGGCTGGATTCTTTTTTTATCGTTATTATTATTATTGTCTGCTCTTTTAGAAAGGAAAAGGAAGAAAGATTACTGCAGCTTTTCTATTAAATGAAAAGATTAGCATGCCGTGGATGCTTTGCTGGGGCGTGATGAGATTTGCAGCAGATGAGTTGGTTGCTAGGCAATGCTAATGAAAAGCAGGCTTTCAAAACTTCTGTGCTGTGTGGGCCCAAAACTTATCTAGCCTCCCTCCCGCAGTCTTTCCCCCCCTCCCCGCTCCACCCCACTCCTTGCAACCTCCCAAATATTTTTAAAATCCGCACCAGGAACAAGAAAGCCAGATGCTGGGCTGGGCTTTTGACAACTCGCTCTTCCTGAGCTGCCTGGGAGACACACACACACACACACACTCAACTTTGCTGATTTTCTTTTCCCCTTTATTATAGAGGAGGAAAACAACTGAAAACAAAGCAACAAACTTTAAAAAAAAAAGGAAGAAAAAAAAGTTAAAAAATGAGAAGAAGTAGAAAGTGAGCAGTGGCTCCCAAACCATCTCAGTCTCCAGTTTCAGAGTTCACATAGAGTTTAGGGCTTGCATGTGTGTGCGCGTGCGCATGTTGGGGGTAGGTACGTGTTTGTTTTCAATTCTCTCCATGCGTTTTCAAGCTGGGCTCTAGCTCTTCCCCTCCTCCCATCCTGCTGCAAGCCTCCTTTCCCTTTCAAGGCCTTCCGACACAATGAGCTTATTTTCCCATGCTCCCTGTGAAAGCCAGGGTATGTGCGTGAAAGCTCCAGCCTCAGAGGACCCTTTTAAATACAGAAATTGGACGTTGCTGAAGTTACAGACAGGGTTTCTGCTATTTTTACAAATGACCCATGTCTTGCTCCCCTTCTCAGAAGTATCAACATACTTAGATATATTACCATCTGTCTCTTTCATTTGTTTTTTTTTTAAGTGAATTTAATGTTGGTATGACAGTCTTGAAGACTGGTGTTTGCTGCTTACTCCATATTGCCCTTATTGATCTGGTTAGCATGCCTGAATCTTAAAGCAGAGTCCTTTCGTATCATCAAAAAAAAAAGGATATTTCCATGGTCTGTTCTTGGCTAAAACTGCCAAAGAGGCATCATTTAATAAGGCCTAAATCAAAATAATCTGATCAGGTCATATAGCCTTGTCATGAAAAAAGCAACACTTTGGATTGCTGAACTACTTTGGACCTTTAGACTGGACAGGGGAACCTGCAAAAGCAGTGCCTAATTGCATTCCCACTTTCAGTTTCACCCATCATGTTGGATGTGAAAGGCTATATAGTCTCCCTTTAATGCCAGCGTGTATTTTTCATGAAGGCTTTTGAGGTTAGTGTGAGTTGGAAACAGAATGTAGGGTTACTGTGAAGATTGAATACAAGTCTCGTATGGTGGTCCCATATAGGTACTCCAAGTTCAGCCATTAATGATCTTGGTTGAGGTCTGCAGAAACCAGTGGCACTTGCCTTAATGAAAACAAGAGCCTGTGGGGGTTTTGTGGGATTTTTTGTTTTGTTTTGTTTAAAAAACACTGGAGCAGCTTTGTTTTTCCTGGACTCTCTCACTAATGCCAGTATGAATTCTTAATCAGTAAGAAATTCCTCCTGCAGACAAATTTTGTGGGACTACTGCAGTGACCTCTTTATACTGTATTTCAGATGGTAGAGGCCTGTACGTTATTTTTCCTCTTTTTTTCCCCCCTCTCTCTTTTTTTTCCTACCCTCAACACCGTTTTACTCAGTATTACATGGATAATGAGATATTAAACCAAGGTCCTGATCATGTGTGGTCATTAAAAATCTCAAGGCATTCCTTCCAGAAGTTAATCTTTCAATTATCAGTTAGGAGAATTAAATTTTGCTTCCATAAATTCTCCTGCTGTTTCAATTAAATAGGCATGGCCAATTTCTAAATGCTTGGGAATACAGCCAGCTGCTGTGCTCAGACTGAGGGATGACTATTCAGGTAATGTTCCATTATTTGAAGTAAGAATTTTGGTCTTGCAGGACACGTTACAGGACGCGTTAGGGAGTGTGGCAAGGGAAAAGCAACCACATGCCCTCCCTTCTGTTCTTTGTCAGGCCAAGCACAATGCCTGGATGGCTCCAGGCATTCCAGTGCTGCACAAATATTCCTGCAAGGTATTGCTGACCATTATAAGGGAAACTTATTTTTCACTTTTTCGTAATCTATTGTGTAGTACTGTGCAGGATAGTGAACTATTTGCCCCTGGCTCCATGATGAGTCATGGATATAGACATTCCTTTGTGTAGCTTGGTCTTTCTTACTTTGATATTTTCTATAATAAAAAGTGATGTACAAATGCAAAATAGGAGCACCTCTGGAAATTTAACATTAGCTGATGTTCTGTACTCTGAAATCAAAACCCACCATATGCCTTTCCCACATGGTTTTGCTCACACCAGAGTGGTGTCCCAAGAACCTTGTGTGCACACGTCAGCTGGGATCAGTCCTTGTACTGCTTTGTCTTTGCAAGCAACCAGTCAGTGCTACAAGAATACTTTGTTTTGAGGGGATAACTGAATTAGGTGATGAATATGAAGTGTGGCCAATTTTCATTCACATGCAACTGCATTTTTTGCTTTTACACTAGAAACTACTGAATTTTGACCAGTCAGATCTTACTGACATGCTGGTAAATACAAAACCCACTTGGTGGTTACCTCTGTGACCTCTGTGCATGCTATATCTTATATTTACATATAGAAGAATTCATAAAGGAAGTGCTAACCACTCCAGAAAAAAAGAGCCAGAGCACGTGATTTATCAACATATACCTGTGGGAGATAAAATTGGGATAAATCTGGGAAAACTTACTGTCCTGTGGGCATCAAGATGTTTGATTTGTTTAAAAAGTAGCTGACACATGTTAAGTGTGCAACTGAAAGCATTCCTGATTGCAAACTTTCTTTTATATAAGGCTTGCCTGTGCATCCAGTGGAGTCAGTGGATAGGGTGCATAATGGATTTAGGTGGTTAGAAGTAGTGGATCTACACAAGCAGGATGGTACTTGCTGATCAAGGGATAGCAAAACATTTAATTTTTCCCTGCAAGAAATGCTACATAATTTAAGTTTCTTTTGCTGCTTTTCTGGTTCCACGACTGCCATTGCCATCCCTACTGATTGTTTGGAGAAGGTCCTCTGCAGATTCGCACACACTCAATTGATCATGAATGAAGCTAAGAGCAGTTATTAATCTTACTGCCCGGTTGCACTCTAAAACCCCTCTAATCCTGCCTCTGTTCTCTAGACAATGCATGCAGTGAGATGAAGGCAGGATCAATGCCAGCATGGAGCTGCCCTTTTTAGTAGTTGTCGTGGCAGGGTTTTATACATCAGCAACAGTGAGCGGTTTGCAGTGTACTGAGGGGAGAAGGGAGCGAAGTTGAATTAAAAGGGTTAGACATCATGCTCCTGAAGAGATGGCCGAGTCCCATCCTGACTTTGGGTCTCTGATGAATTTTTGGGTTCCTTGTATTTAATGACTGACCTAACAAGACATTACAGCCCTACTACCCTTTGTAGATGCATGAAGAACTCAACAGAAGCTAAGAAAGGGTGCATTGTGTCTTTGATCCACTGGGCAGTATTTCACAGCCTGGCAGATTTAATAAAATCTCAGAGGAACCTCAGCTTGTTTTTTAAGAGGCTTAACATTGAGTTAAAAGTTCCGTTTACTCCTGCATTATTAGAGTCCATTCCCTTCTTGTGTGCTGCCAGAGGACCTGCAGAGAACTGGGGCTTCATGAGCCCGGATTGGATGTAGGCAGCTGATAGAGACTGGTTAGAAATACGCAGGAGTTACAGGACACAAGAAGCTTCCTAAGCCATTTTGTGTTTCTCAGTCTTTGAAGTCATTCACATGCATGACTCCACATCTGAAAAGAAAACCAAGCTACTCCTAAGGCCTTTTGCTACATCATTTTGAACTACATAACATGAAAAAACTATGTGTAGTACCACTACTTCTAGGAACATCCCACCATCAAGATTGTCAGTTATCCTATAACTGACTCCACAACTACAAACATGAACAAGTTCACTATCAAGAAGTCCTCATCTGATACAGTGTATATAGAGCTATCCAGAAACCAAGTATGAAGGTGCAGAACATCTTGCAGGGATTGATAAATGGATCCTTTGATCTTCAGATAGTGCCATAGTTTCTTGCCAAAGCTACTAATCTAATGAAAGATAAAGCAAAAAGTGGGGAAGAAGAGCAGAGAGCCAGGCTTGAAGAGATCCACTTGAGCAGCAAGTTTTCTTGATGTTCAGTACTGAGCACTGTGAGCATTTGGGCCAGGAAGCAAATCAGTACATGCCATTTTGGAGTGGAGACCAAGAGCAGGTCAAAATTTGAGAACTGATGAATACTGCAGTTTGTTTTTGAACGTCTGATCACTTTAACCACTGCTCTGCTAACTTCTGTTATTGTTATGAAGGTGCTTCTTGTGGACTGCATGGATAATTTCACAGCAAGAGTTCCAATCTAAGCCATATGTTGACCCTTCAGTCTAACTTTGTATAGAAAAGCTATTGCTAGGAAAATGTTGGTGATTAGTTTAAGGGAGGGGAAGGATTTTTCTTAGGTTTTCAAAAGTGCAGAGTAAACACTTTTGAAGTCCCAGGTACTCAAATATTACCCTTTTTTGAGAAATTAAATACCATTCTCATGGTATTTCAGTCACTGCTAACTCTAATATAAAATCCTTTACAAACTCAGAAATTCACTGCTGGTTTGCTGCTTGCTCCCAGGATGATACAGGCTGCTGGAGTTTTGGATCTGAAACAAAAATGGAATTTCCACCCAAGGACCAGTAGTTAAAATTTTTATTGTCATTGAAGTTTGGCTTTCTTCATGGTTAATGGTTCACATACTTTAAGAAGCTTTAATATGTGCAATTAGTCAAAGCTGGCACCTGAAATGATTGGAGATGGGGAAGGGAAGTCTCCAAACCTTGCTTTATAAGAACTTCGCCAGTTTTGTTTGTAATGTAGCTGCTGAGGCCCCTCTTTCAATGGTCCTTGTAAGATCCAGCAGAACTGCGCTCCCTTCCTGCTGGCAGATGCAGATGTTGCAGTGATGAACAAAACACAACCTCTACAGATATTTTTTAGATAACTCCTTCCTTGAGAGAAGACAGCAGAGGGGAACAAATGCTTTCAGGAAGAAGAAGTTGCTGTTTGGAACTGATATGTCTAGGAGCACTGTTGAATATCAAGAGAAAATAAAATTAAAGGAACTATCACAAAGGAAGAGGCAGTCATGTAAAAGGCAAAGATGATTTGTGGTATTTTGCAACAGCGTCCCAAGGGGAGCAAGGCCTTTGCTTGAGACATTTAAAATTAGACTGGACAGAGCAATGGAAATTCAGCGTATGGGCCCCCTTGGGACAGAGGGGATAAGTCACTGGGTCTCCCTTTGCGTGTTCCCTTACTCTTCTGTAAATCTTCCTGAATACCTCCATTCCAAATAATCATTTGTCTTTCCTGGACACCCATCCTAGCTCTCTGTTCCTCCCCTTTTCCCCTTTAAGAAAGGAGCTGTGTTTGATTCATGGTGTCAGTTATCTTCCAAGCTCCACACCGATCCCAGGGGTAGGAGTGATCAACTGCAGGCTTTCCTGTTGCTGAGCTTGCTGCAGGCCTGACCGTTTTTAAGCCTTGAACAGATGTTTCTGCTTAGGGACTATTGGCATCTTTATGGACTGTTTTTTCCATTCTTCCCTCCCGGCTTGTGTCCCAGCAGCAATGAATTATAGAAGACCACATTCTAGTCTTTTCTTTATTAATATTTCTGTAGACACATCTCTAAGACGCACATCTACAGTTCTCATAGTTTTAGGTGCATCACCTTTCTCTTTGACTAAAATGCCCACCTACCCTTAAAAACACTTACATGCCTTTTCATCTTCTCACAAATACAGATGCCAAAAATACAAACACTAGAATCCCAGCCCCTGATTTCAGATTCCAGACATCTCTCACTGTTCATATAGTTCATACTCTGGTCTTAATCGATATACTTCCTGCTGCTTTAAGGTTAACCCCTTGCAATGGATCTGCCTTTATTAGTCTCTTATTGCTGGTGCTTAATGAACAGTGATTTATAATAAGTAACGGAAGGAGATGTAGAAACTAACGCTAGAGCTCAAAATGCCTCCAATGAGCATCATCCCCACCTGGCTTAGTGGTTTAGCTGACAGTTATTAGAAATGAACAAGTTTCAGACAGTCTCAAGGGGAATGGACTAGGCTTGTTTTATTTGCACTATTGATAAGTCCTTGTAATCCCACAATACACACAGTGTAATGTGTGCAGGACACCTGATGCAGTCTAGGTAGACTTAACCCTGTCACATTGTACAGCAAAACTTCAAAGCTTGGACTGCTACTTGATTTCAGGCATGCTGTAGCAGCAGAAATAAGCTGTTTCCTTCTTTGGGAACGCACTACTAGAAGGAGGCAGAGTAGTCTTAGCCAGTGTGCCACAGCCAAATGTGGGATTTTCATGCAGGCCTATGTCTGGTTATTACAGCAAGGGGTTGCTGTAAATCCTCTTGATGCACTTAGCAACTGAATTCCCACTGGAAGAAAAGCACATCTTTGCCAATATAATACTCTCATTGTTCAGAAGCTCAAACTCTTTTTGTGACTGTGCTGCTCCAACAAGCCACAATGTCATTGCATGTCGTCCTCTTGGCATTTTACATTTTCTGATATAAAGTTTCTGATGAGGTTACTTCCTTCTATTTATAGCATATCACAGAATGTTAGAGGTTGGAAGGGACCTCCAGAGATCATCGAGTGCAACCCTTCTGCCAAAAGCAGGATCGTTTAGGTTAGTCCACACAAGAATGCATCCAAGCAGGATTTGAAAGTCTCCAGAGAAGGAGCATATGTATAGTTCTCCAGTAACAGCCAGGCAAGTTCATGTTGTCTTACCCAGCTACCTTAGCACTGGTTTTGCAGGACTGTAAGGGCACGAGAAAGTCCTTTCTTGACACCTTATCTGAGACTGCCCAGAAAGAGAGGCAGTGTTACTGGTAGGTGTGATGTGGCTTTGGATCACTGAGGAGACAAGCTAGACTATTCATCTGGCCACTGGAGTTCCCCTCCAAAGAGAGCAGAGTGCGGTATTGTCAGTGCAGACACCAAATACAGCTCAGCTGGCCTGGACAGGCTTGAATCAAAAGAGGTTTCATTACTGCCTTCATTTTCCCTCCTGTAAGCAGTGTGGTGAATCTCACCAGGCGAGAGCTGAAACATATATACAGTAGGAGAATATGTGCTGTTTTTCTTAGGAGAGTTTAATTCACTTCAAGATCCAGGAAAGCCATGAGCCAGGCTATGAGCCATGATCCACTAACAAAAATCTGCAGTAATAGCAAATGGAGCATGTAAGCTGCCTTGCCAAGGAACTTGATGCTCTCTTTTCTCAGAGGTTTCTGTGCTGAAGGTCTCCCCAGATCTCTTCCTGTTAAATATGAAATCTTGTAGTTCCCCAAGGCCCATGCCTGACCCTCTGGTTAATGGCTTTTTGCCAGTCCTGTTTAGTATGGTTATATTGTTGGCTGACACTGCACTTTTACAGTTCAGTTTTGTTTCTCATGGTCTCAGAAGTGGCCATTTTCATTGTCAATAAATACGTGTCTTTGCCCAGTACACAGTATTTTCCTGGCAGCTTGGTGCTCACAGACTATAGGGAGCTGTAAACAACACTGTTTATACTTTCTGCTGATACCAGAACATTAGCATATAAATAGAAGAGAGATTTAAACAGGCTAAAACAACCGCAGCCTGGCCTATTGGGAAGGGTGGGCAAGCTGCTTTTCACTCTCCTTGCCAAGGATGTCAACTTTTTTGTGGGACTGTTGCAAGAATGAAGGGCTTAAAGAGATGGGAAGCTTTTATCTCACAAAGGAGAGGTCGATGAGCCTTAGAAATGCAGAAATGAATTGAATGACAGTCTGCCTGTTGGGATTTCCTTGTGAGCCCTGTTGGTGTTAGTGTGGGGGTGTGGAAGGTGGGAAATCACTTACAAATAGCCACTGAGCTGTTGGATAGGAGCTTCCTTTAAAGCAAGACTTACAGTGAAGTGTTAAAAATATGGCAATTGTATCTGGAATGAGCATATCACTCTAGAAAAAGTGATTTCATGTACCTAAAGAAACATATCATGTGACCTTTTGCATTTTTTTAGGTGCGTAGTATTTCAGAAACATGGTACAGCCAAATACTAAATCAAATAATCTCCCCTATCTTATCTATCTATTGAATTACTAAAATTCCTCTCACCTTTGGCACCAGTAAGAGCAATTACCGTCAAGTGGCTCAAGTCCTTTTTACATGCAGTTGAAGTTTGATTTTATTTTTTGTAAAGAATATGTAAAGCAGGGTTAACAGAAGCATAGAGACAAGGGAGAAAAGAGGTTCTCAGTTAACAGTCCTTTGGAAACCAGAAACCCAGACAAGGAGAAAGAAAAACCATGTTGATGTCTCCAGGTGAAAAAGAGGTACTGAGGAATTTTAAAGAAAGCTGCCACACGAAGAATGGAGGTGAAACTGTGAAACAGAATTTCTCTCTGCTTGGGATTTGTTTGGGGCTTTGCAGATGTACCTCAGTGGCACGTCAACCTTTGCAGATACTTCCATTTCAGAGCTGGGGAACTTTGGGTGAAGCAGCTGCTTGCCTCATTCTCTTTCCCTCTCCTGGGAGAGGGGGAATGTTTGCAGTGTTGTTGGTTTTCCTCTTCAAAAGCAATGAAATTTTGTGCCAAATCAAGAAGTTTCCGTGCTTGTTTTGTACCATTACCTTCCTGCTCTCTCTGGAAAAAAACCTGTTTCAAAGTTACATTCCCCAAACTAGAAAAAGCACTATGATTTGTGCATTGTTTAGTACACAACGATTTCTACAGGAGTGCCTTGTGTAGCCACCATAAGTGTGGCAGTGAGAGGGGCGCATGAAAAAGAGGAGGAGATGGAAACTGCACAGGCTTTTGCTGTAAGCCTCTTCCTAGAGCTCTTCATTGGCCACATCTGTGTTTGGTCCTCCCATTGCCTTGGCTTACAGGCCAAAATGAAGCTCAAGTCCTGGAAAAACTGGCAGTGGTGGTAAAACACAAGGCACTTTCTAAAATGAACTGCAGTGTGCGTTCAAGCCTGTGCTTCTACAGTCAGATGATAGCACAAGAAGGAGACAAACCTGTCCTTTCTTTGGGGTGCAGGTTGCCAGTGGATAAGACACTGCATTCGTGGGGGTAGGAATGTCCAACTATATACTGCTGGGGTGGTTCAGTGAGAAAAGGAGACATTTCTGTTCTGAAAGGCAGTGGAAGGCTGCAGAGGACTCCTGTATTTAAGAGAAGGCCTTGATCACAGAGCCACCATGTTGTCCCACAGGATTAGTTGCCTTTAGATTAACCTCATTAGAAATAATTATTGTCTGACACATTCCTCTGTCATTATCACCCCTGTATCATGCCATAGGACATCTTCCTCATGCTTCTGGTGTTTTTATCTATCTGGTAGATTAGAGGCTAAACCTTTTGCACTGTATTATCTCTCAAGCTTTTTTCCTCCAAATGTGAACTGACCAGTTTTAGCACAGGATATACTGCAGTGATCCAAGTTTAGTATCCTGCTTTTGTCAGGCAAATGTGAGATTAGAAGGACAGCTAGTTATTGTTCAGATGGTAACAATACCACTGGGGATAAAAACATGCTTTGCCTTTGGCTTCAGATTCCAGTCCCATGAGCCTGGCAAAGTACTATCCATCTTGTGGAATTCCTGGGCCTCTGTTGGGAAGGAGATGGCTAGAGCACCACTGTCCTGTTGGCTTGAGGGAGAGGGTAATGAAGTCTCAAGGGAGTTTTCAAGGCAAGATGGTCAAACAAAGACTAAGTAGTAGAGAGGACTCTCTACTACTCAGTCTTTGGTACAGCCTTCAAAGTTAATTTATTTAAAGGATGTGTATGCCCCAAAAACAGAGGAAAGATTCTGTTCAAACCTGGCAAATGTGGAAGCTAAGCGGAGATGATCTTTGCTAGTGTGGGTCTCTATATTAAATGTTCCATCCTGCTCCATACACTTGTTTTATGTTATGTGCAACAAGATTAATTGGAAGTTTGCCCTTCCCCAGCATGGCTGCCACTTGTAACCCTGGCAAGTCCCATTTGGTGGTCTGCTTAAAAAAAAAAAAAAAAAAAGATAGGCCAGTTGTATGTACTCTTCTCATCAGAGGGCAATGAAGTCAAATCTCTTTGTATAGGAGTGTCTGGTATCACCTAAGTGATGCTCCCGGTGTGTTGAACCAGAAACAATAGTATTTGAACAGGAAAGGGACACTGAGAGAATGTGACTCCAGCACAATAGGTGGCACACAGGTAAGCAGGCTGCCCCAGTTGTCCACAAAACAGCAGGGAACACAAGTGGTAGGACCGGGCAACAGTCACTGCAGAAGAAACCACACCAACTTTGTGGCAAACTAATCTGCATCTCAGAAGATCTGCTTCCAAAGTGGCTTCAATAGCTTGTGTTAATAAGCCAGACATATTGCAAAAGCAATGGGGTTTGGAGGGGAGGACACATCAGTTCTAAGCAGTTGAAGTCAACCTGAAGCACAGCTCAAGTGCAGAAAAGCTGTGATGGACAGAGGGCCTGCAGGAAGTGAAATGGGAAGACTTGGGCATTCTGTACGCTGCTGCCAGTTCTCAGAGGATTTTAAAGAGGGCTGATCTGAATTAATTGAACCAAAAGTGAATGGGAGAGGTTAACTGTGGTGAAGAACTGCATTTGTAAAGTCTACATTTTTCCATTACCTTTCCTTATTCTCTCTAGAGTGCTGCTATTGCATCTAACATCGTTAAGCAGCTCAGCCAAGGACTGTCATTTGGTATTCCAGTCTGACCCAGTATTTTGCAGGATGCCAAGCAGCCACAGCATAAATGCCTCAACCCTCCCCCCAACCCCAAGACACAGAGAAGCATCTATGCAAAGCCTTACAAAGCCTTTCAAATGCCCTGCAAGTGGGACAGAGATAGGAGGAAATGAGATCTCTTCTCAGATTTCAAGAGTCCATTTAAAAATTACAGTGTGGGTGAACTGGGTTCTCACCAGCAGGCTATTAGGAAATGAAACTTTTGCTTTTGGGTACTAGCTTGACTTTGATCCAGGAGGCCCATCATAACTGCTATTTAACATTTTACTTTGAGACTGTTAGAGGAGAGTGCAGAGAGTATTTTGAGTTTCTGTGAAGCCTTTTGGCCAAGCTGCAGCTAAATTCCAGCCTTCTCAAACAGGTGGTCCCACTTCTGATCAGAGAGGGCTGAGGGCAGGAGAGGCTATGGAGGATTCAGACTCTGGAGCTATTGGTCCATAACCATGCATGAACATAAAGAGTGAATTTGTTACAAGAGCCCTGGCCTGGGAGGATGGTGGCTTGGCCTGGTGAGCTCGGGTGCACCCGCTGTGCCTTCCCTCCCTTGCCTCTTGATAAATACGCCGTTCTTTCCCCCCACCCTCCTGCCCATTTTCCACAGCAGAGAGCAGACACAAGGGGACCCTTTCATCTTGGCACATCCTCTTGCTGATTAATGTGATGCAGTGTTCCCACAACACCACCACTATGCCGGCCATGTAATTAGGCGGGAGATAATGAATGCTTCAGAGACTATTCAGGCAGCAGTGCCCGCCTCCCCGCCGAACAAGCTCCTTTCTCAGCAGTGAAGCCAAGTGGAAGGAGCAGCAGCAAAAATGCCATTGGTGCCACACTTAATTGTGCAGGAATCAGGGGCTCTGGCAGTAGAAAAGAGAGTAAGGGCCGGTGTGGGAGAGATGGGCAAGTGGGTCTGCACTGGTATCTCGGGGCCAAACTTTTTGTTGTGTCTTTTCATGTGTTTGACCTTGTGACAGGAGAAGCCTTAAATGTGCACATCTCTGGCATTGTATGTGTGTGCCTTTTTTGTTTCAAATCATTAGGGAAAGCCATCATTTAATAAGCATGAGTCTGTCTTCTCAAGTAACCCAGAGGCAAAGATGCTGGTGCTACTTAGTGGCCTTTGAAATGTGGGAAACACACTAGGGACACAATAGGCTTATTCTCTTTTAGGGGGCTTTACAGTTAAGCTGCCATTGTCTGGCTAGCATTAGCAAGAAAGATACTCCCCTTTCTCCCCGACCCCTGCGTAGTCTCTGAGAAAACAACCAATTGGTTTAAAATTCACTATCCAAATGCCTTCAGATCACGCGAGAATAAAGCCAACAAGGAGCTGAAAGTCTCTCTGATCAGCTGGAAGCCAATGAATCTACTGTCAAAGGTCTTAGCAGAAATTCAGTCATCTGCTCAAATTGCTTTCTGGAATTTTTTATCATGTGCTTGTTAATGTAAAATCTTTTTCAGCTTCATGCCTGAGCACGCCACATACTAATGTAGGCACTGCAGCCTGTTGTAAGCAACTGGTAAAACTCACCATAAACTGACTTCTGTACTTATAAAAGTAAAAAGGTAACAAGTTTTCCATTAGGTGCAAATAGGCAGAAAACAGTCTCTGGTGATAGCAGTGAAGTCAAGAAGCTCAGTTTGTGTATGGATTAGATAAATTTCTTAGGAAAAGGTCACTGGAAGGTGAAGGGATGAGCCATTTACAAGTTATAAAACAGAACATTTCATATGCACACTCATAATTAAGCCTACTTCACTCCAACAAGCTCTAAAACCATAATGTGTCTTTTTGTAAATAAGTACATTCCCAGGCAAATCCACTGATCATCCTACTGAATTAAGTGACAGACTCTTTTGTGCATCCTTTCTTGAATGGAAAATGGATGCAAGTCATATTATTCTATTACTTAAAACTACTTTCTAATCAATTTAGTACTGCATATCACTGTTGCAAATCTTGACTTCATACCAGATGGCACATGTAAAATTCCTAAGCCGCCTTAGTATTTAGAATGTGAAAAAACATGTTGCACTTGAGAAGCTTTTCATGTTGCAAAGTAATAGTAGAGTTGTGACTGAAAAAAAAAAAATCCTGGCAGGGAAACAGGGAGAACAGCTTTTACAAAAGAAAATCAGTTCCACTGATATCTTCACAGATCTACCCTGTGGTATGCATAGTCACGTGCCTCCCTGTCATACAAACACACTGCATTCATATGTGCCATACCACTGGGGCCCAAAGCAGATGCACTTAGTCTCACTGTAACCCTCAGATCATGTGTCATCTATTTCTCCTCCCTCTGTCACATGCACAAACACAACCTACAGTCTCTGTGTGTGAAACAGAGAAGGAAAGTAGATGACACATGATGTGAGGGTTCTGGTGCTTCTAAAATTGATGGCTAGCATTTTATTGGTGTCAGAGACTCAAAGGTTAAGAGGCATAAGAAATGACACTGGAACTAAGGAGCCCAGTTGTTACTTCCCAAAACCGAGGGAGATCTCCATTCTGAAAGGCGATTCAAATGTTTTCCTTCCGTCTATGCTGTTGCTGTTAAGGAGTGCTCTAGCATGAATGTAGCTTAGTACTTCTCTCAGTAGCTTGATGTCCTCCAGAGAAACGTAAAGTCAATGTTGGCAGTGATTCTGAGATGTAAAAATTGTTTCTGTATTGATGAGTGCTATTCCTGTAAATCGACCTGGCAGAGGTAAAGCACTGACAGCTTGAGGCAGCATCCTATAGCAGTGAACATGTTCAACAGGTTTCAAGAGGAATGAGCACAAGCACAACTTATGCAGGAACTGTGAGACCAGCTTGCATAAAGCAGAATATCTCCTTGTCATCTTTTTTTCCCAATCTGCCTAATCTGATAGCAAAGCAAATTGCATCAAACTCTAATATGCAATGCACATCTGGGAGTGGATTTTCCAGTACAAAAGCCATTCAGTCACCACGAGTTCAGTGACATGACCTTTCTCAGGGCAACCCACAAAGAGATTGGCATTTCTAGAATTATGTGATGTTGACAACATCTGGAGTTCGGATGTCTCCAGTAAAAAAACAGATGTTTTGCTTCTGCTGGTCACAAATTTTTCCCCATGTTCACCATTCTCATTTCTGTTTAAAGTTGGATTCAGACTAGAAATATACATTTGCTTGGAAACTGTCCTAAAGAATTTGCCATCTGAACTGCAGAATGTTTGGCTACTTTACTTGCTCTTGACAGGTTCTAAAAGCCATCCAGATCACTAGTTGACATGAAATTTCTTTTGCATTTCTTCTCTTGGCTCAATTGATGTGAAGACCATCCTAGTGAAACCCTGATACTGTAGTAGCAAGAAACAAGGTAAGAGAAGAGGCTGTCTGTGTGTCCCTTGCTGCTAATATAACAGGGAAAGATAATGCAGCCACCTTGTGCTCTCAAATTATGCTGAACCTGGACCATATTTCAGTTTCTTGTGGCTGTTGCAGAATAAATCAAAGGAAAAGTTAGGTAAGAGTAATGATGCTAAGCAGCCCCAAGATGGCAGAGCATTTGTTGACCAGTTGACTTGTTTTTTCATACCTCATGCTGTAGCTCCTGGAGACTGATAGGCTTCTGCAGACAGAACACAGTGTTAAGAAGTCAGTAGGGTAACCTGTCATATTCACTTTTCATTTGCTGTCCAACTGTTTTACTCTTAGCTATTCTTGCAGAGCAAAGGGGCTTGGCCAAGCATTTCTAGACTGTTTCAGGGTTGAGGAATCCCAAGACTGGCACAAGAAATTGAACCAGGAAAAGGAGGCATGACCAAAAGTACTTCTGTTCTCCAACAAACGTTAGCAGCTAGGATAGGATAGTCCTCCCACACAGCTCAGAGCAGATGTGGGAACATGTGCCATTTGTGCCAGGCATGCAATCCCAGAGTGCTGTGGCTGTAGGATGACGAGTTTACAGAGAAATGGGAGTGACAAAGAGGAGCAGCAGAAGGCCTGGAATGGTGCTGAGCTTAGTCCTGACTGTGCACACCAGCTCTGGCATCGTTATAGTCCTAGTTCTCTGCTCTCTCATGCCCAGTACAATGCCAGCCACATGTGAAACTTCTGCTGACTCACACCAATTGCCTGGAACAGTCTTGGCTTTCCCTATGTTTATCTCTCCATGTCACACAACATGGTAACATTCTTGTACAAAATCCTCTCTGCCAAGTGTCCCTGTCTACTGCAGTCCTAGCTTTGCAAGCATGCCCATTCCACAGCTAAAAAGCATATTTCTGGCCCTTGTACTGATAACTTCTTCCCAATATAAAACTTAACCCACTTCAAAAACAAGTTGGAGTACCCTGGACCAGGAAGAGGGCTGTGGGAAAACAGCACAGTGGTTTCAGATAAGCAACCAAGTAGCCAGCTGCAGGATGGGTACCAAAGTGGGGGGTGAAAGAAAGCGTAGAGGCTGTGGTTTGCCTGCCTCAACAGGCAGCTGCTTTGGTAGTGCTGAGAGCTTAGAAATAAAGGAGCATTTAAGAGTTAAAAAGGTCTTTAGGGGAGGTGGGCTGGTGAGAGAAAGGGAAGAAAAGGAATAAGCCCCAGGGAACCACGGGTTTATGCATAGGATGCTTTCATTTTTAAAATTCTATTTTAACATAGATGTTTAGGACCTAAAAAAAAAAAATTACCTTAAAATTGATGTATGAACAGAACTTCAAGGAATGACCAAAAATCAACCATCGTATTCAGCCTGATATTCAGCCTGATAGCAAGGGAATCTTACAGCCATATTCAGAGAAAAGCAGTTGTTTGCTGTGAGTCATTAAAATATTTGAGACCTGAAAAAGTACCAAAATAGCTCAGACATGTGCCTATATGTGTCACACTTACCCACATCTTACTAGCTGCTAGTAGCCGTCCTTCCTCTGCTTTAATTTCATCTCATTACCCAAAGATATGCCTCTTGTGCCTTTATTTTGTTAATGAAATGCTGGCTGTATTGGAATATCAACTCTGTAGGGTTGCCAGGACGTATAAAAAACAACAGCCATAAACTATGTTAATTATTATTGCAGTTGTAATACCAGGGCTAGTACTGCTTCCAGAAAGCAGGAGAGAGAGAACAAAATTTAACATGTCCCTGACCTGTCCAGAGGGACAAAACAGAGAGCTTTTCTTCTATTTGTTTCTACAGTGACTCAGTCTGTAGTAACTGGGTTAAAGTCCACTTAGAAACGAATAGAACAAAAGGCCTCCTGTTGCTGCTGGACGTTTTCCCTCTTCAGATATCACCAGAAGGATTTGGGGGAAAAAAAAATAAAAAGACTGAAAGAAAAAAAAAAAAGCCCTCCAGCAGAATGCAGGAAACCACAAGCTTATGGGAATGTAGCAGCACTTTGGAAAGGAAAACACTGCCTCAAACTTTCATCTGCAGGGCTTGCTTTTTTTTTTTCCCCTCTATTTTTTCCTTACCTTCTTTTCATCTCCTTACAGCTGGAAATATTTGCCAGGTCAACACAGAACCTGGAGAAAAGGCTGATGGGGAGAGCAGTTGGGTTGCAGGAGGTCATTGCCAGATTCCAGACATAGAGGACAAAAAAAGGCTCTGTGCAGATCACTGCAGTCTATAACAGGGCTCCAGCACAGAGGGAGTGAGCACTGGTGCAGCTGGAGCTTGGAATTTCCAAGTCCCACAGTTGCATGCCAGACTGAGGGTCTTCTTGGGGTCTGGATCCTACAGGCCCTACTATAGAGGGGAAAAAGGGCATTTTCATAATTTATATTTGATATGGCTCATCTTTTGTGTTTAATGTAGTTTAATGATATCTAAGTAACAAATTACATAATGTTCTCTAAGATATAAAAAGTATCCAAAATGCTTTATCTTCTATTCTAAGTATAGTCATTGCATGCCTGTATTTTCATTATAAAGCAAACATTTTCCACCAAGCATTCACTGACTTTTATTAATTTTCACTTCAGCTTTTTCCTAAGGAATGTGAACTGACAGTAACAGAAAAAAACATGTTGAGATTGTATTTTGCATCTAAGAATGAGCACTTTATTGAATTTTTCAAAACTTCCCTTTTCCCTCAAAACCGTAAAAGCAGCCCCAAACCTGAGGAAAATTACAGTTATCTGCAATGAAATGGAAAAGCAGAGTTAAACATTACTTCTTACCTAAAGTTTTAGCCATTACTGGAATACTGATTTGTACAAAAGGACATGTTACTTTTTGTTAGGTGAGCGTCATTATGACCTAGATCAACAGCTTGATGAATGGTGCAATGAGCAATGTGTTTGGTGTAGGGGAAGTATAGGAATGCATAGCCAGAGCTGGACCACATAAGCCAACTGTTAGTTTAATTTAGACTGGTGCAGAACCATAATCTCAAGTGGTAAGCCTTTTGAGTGACTTGACCAAGACCGCATAGCACATAAGTAGTTTCTTTATTTAGTTAGATGACTGATTCCATACTGAGTTACAGAAGTTTGTCTTTTGTATGGTCAAAATAGGTAAACAGAGTCACCCTTGCCCTGCCTGTTTCATTGATGATACTGCAGAAAATTCGATCTTTAAAATGAATTTCCATCCTTAATACTAAGTGAATCATTTTCCTGTTGTAGCTGGCACTATGGTATACACAGTGTCTTCTCTAGGTCATTGGGGATGGTTTCCATTTTAGATAATGATGAGAATCACAAATCAAATGGCTGGGTTTCACTCATGAAGTGAGTTATTCCAGATTCTAGTGGACAAATTATCTGCTCTAAAACCTCTAAACCTGGCTTCGTCAGCCTTTTCCTTAAAGTAGTCAAGTTCAAATATTCTGTCCTCGAATATAAAGTCTTCTGTCTTTGCCTTCCTTAGGCTGAAGAATTTGTGTTCTGACAGCCTCTTTTCATATGTCACCTTCTCCAGTCCCTTACCATCTTAGGGTCATTCCACTGGACTTCATTTCAGCTTGCCAATGTCTTTTTTTGTCGTGTGTGCCTTAAGACTGAACAAAATATCCAAGTATTTGTTAATCAACACATGGTTAAAAGCTATTTTGTCTTTAGTGTGACCACAGCTAGTCACAATTGAAAGCATGTTTGAAAACCCTGTCCAGAGCTAGAAAATTACTCCTGACTAGCCAGGATGTTTGAAAATCCAGTTAGGAGTCTTAAACTGAAAAATTCCAACATCTTACAAGATGTGCTAACTAACACACTGTTGAGCATTCAGAGTAAATAGGAAGGGTGACTGTGCCTACCTGGATAGTTTTAAGTCCAGATCTTAGGAGTTAGCTGTTTTCAGAAATAATCTTAAGTGCAACAGTTAAACTTAGCATCACTCCAGTAAACAGATGTTCTAACACAAAACCATCTTCAAAGGTGTGCTGACTTAGACCATGTTTGCTAATGCAGTTTATTACACGATGCACTTTGATCTCATCCTTAGGTGTCAGCTGTCCATACAAAGGTGTCCAGACGAAAGTGCTGGTTCATAAGGGAGAGCTTTCACAGCTCTGGCTAATGGAGGGTGACTGAAGTGTGTCAGTCTCTGCTGTGTCACTGTAAAAGCATGCAATGCTGCATGCAGAGAGGCATGGTTGTAGCTTTTAAATGTCCAAACCAATCTTGATGACCAGCACCGCCAGTTACCAGTGTTCACAGGGAACAGGGAATAGAGAATATTCCCTGAAATTTGTTTCAGTTTCAGAGCTTCTAACTCCACCTTTCTAAGCCTCGAGAGAGATGCATGTTTCCTGCACTCCATCTGGTACAGTACTCTGGAAAACTTCAGCTTGGCCCACACCCTCCTCAGCCCCTGAACTTTGTAATTTTTCAACTGCCAGAATCACTAACTGCCCAGTTTTATGTGACTCCAAGTATCTGCAGTGGAGCTAGAGAATACACACTTGGAGGAAGTTTTGTGGCTTTTAAGCTATGCCCAGAAGTTTGCTTTATTTGGGGGGAGGACAGGGGGAGGAGGAAGAGGAGGAATGCAGTGGGGTGTATTCAGAGGACTTTTGAAAACAGAATGGAAATTTTGTCTGTTGTGAAGATATGTGTAGATTTGCTTTTGAAATACCCTTCTTTTTGGAAGGAACCCAAAACTAATTTTGAGGGAGGGGGTTGCTGTTATAAGTGTGAATACATCAATAATAATTTTGGGGTTTTCAGCTTTTCATGTTTGTTGCCTGTTGCTCTAAGGGAGCCAAATCTAACTTGTAACAGCTATTGCCAATGTCTGTATAGCCAAAACGGACCAGTGGTTTTCCCCAACCCTAGCTAACAACTTCCCAGACGAATATGCTGTGCCTGAGTTTTTGCAGCCAAGCAAAGCAAACCAATATGCTGCTTTTGTGGCACTCAAAGCTTTATACTTCAGTACCACAGAAAAAATGGCAAACACTCAGAGAAGTCAGGTGGGGCAGGGAGGCTGGCATTTCCAGGGCCTGTAACCCCCTTTTCCCTCATTCCCTTTAAAATTGTGTGCAAAGCCAAAGTCAGTTTTTGTGTTTGCCATTTCAAAATAACTACGTTGTGGTGGTTTGTGTGTGTATGCAAAAGAGAGCAAACTGGAAGAATGAGGCTTAAGCCCTGGCACTGTAATAACAAAACAGCAAACAGCCTATAAAGCCAGGACAACCCTGCAATAAACTAGCATATCCAGACCTATAATCACAAGTAACCTAGCAATAACAAATCAGTGCATGCCTATGGGTGTGGGAGAAAGATGAGCAGAAGTGGAGAGAGACATTCCCAGAAGAGCAGAGAAAGAGAGCAGAAAAATTGAGGTGTGGAGGGGATAAACAGCAGGAGCACGCATTTTGAGTGTATTGTTTGTGCATGTACATTCTAAGCAGTTGAAACTAAAACTTTCTTCCTGTTTCCGACAACATGCAGAATTTCATGCTGCTGCCAAATGTTGAAACAGGAGCAAGAATCAGCATCAGTTCCTCTTGAAACAAAATTAAAACTGCGTGAAAACAGCAAACTTAACACAGACTCCAAGTTGGAGTTGTTATCTGCAGGCCAGTTGTACCAGCAGTTTATAGCCAGAGGAGCCAGAGATAGGAGCCACCACAATCACAGGGAGATGAAACTGAATGAATAGCGACTGGAAGCTTACAGAAATAAGCTGTCAACAAGGTTAGTTTTAAATGTATGTGGTTAAAGATAAATATCAAAGTGTGCATAGCAGAGCTATGTTAATAAATTTCAGTCTTTCCAGTGACAGAATCAGCCCTTACTCAAGTCAGATTGTAGATTTGGAGTTAATCATGCTTTGGCCACATAACTGAAGGTTATCAATCTTCTCCCAGGTTGCAAGACTACCTTCTTAAATGTGACTAAAGTGGAGCTTTTGGTTAGGACAGCCTATGTCTCTCTCAGGGACAAGCAGTGACCAAAACAGCAAGAGTGGATGTGCTTGCAAATGCAGTGGTTTATGGCCATGTGTATCCTCTGTCCTTGGGAGAAACAAGTATGTCAGTGCAAACAGAATTACTTCTTCACAAACATGGAATCACAGAGTTATTCATGTTGGAAAAGACCCTCAGGATAATCAAGTCCAACCATTGACCCTACTGTACAAAGTTCACCCCTAAATCATATCCCCAAGCATCACATCTAAATAACCTTAAACCCATCCAGGGTTGGTGGCTCAGTCACCTCCCTGGGCAGCCCATTCCAATGCCTGACCACTCTTTTCTGTGAAAACATTTTCCTAATGTCCAGTCTAAACCTACCCTGTTGCAGTTTGAGGCCATTCCCTCTTGTTCTATCACTAATTACCTGTGAGAAGAGCCCAGCACCAGCCTCTCTGCAATGTCCTTTCAGGTAATTTTAGACAGCAATGAGGTCTCCTCTCAGCCTCTTCTTTTTCAAACTAAACAGCCCCAGCTCTTTCAGTTGCTCTTCATAAAATTTATTCTCCAGGCCTTTCACCAGCTTCGTTGCCCTCCTCTGCACTCATTCCAGCACCTCTGACACCTCTGTTGTATTGAGATGCCCCAAACTGGACCTGGCACTCAAGGTGTAGCCTCACCAGTGTCAAGCATGAGGGGACAACTACCTCCTTACTCCCGCTGGACAATAGCATTTCTAATCCAAGCCAGGATGCCATTGGCTTTCTTGGCCACCTGAGCACACTGCTTGCTCATATTCAGTTGCATGTCAATTAGAACCCCCAGGTCCCTTTCTGCCAGACAGCTTTCCAGCCACACTTCCCCAAGCCTGTAGCGCTGCATGGGGCTGTTGTGGCCCAAGTGCAGAACCTGGCACTTGGCCTTGTTGA
Organism: Indicator indicator; assembly: GCF_027791375.1. Taxonomy (NCBI): domain Eukaryota; kingdom Metazoa; phylum Chordata; class Aves; order Piciformes; family Indicatoridae; genus Indicator; species Indicator indicator. The sequence continues at coordinate 47,457,127 of NC_072013.1, read as the reverse complement.
AGTTCATCCCATTAACTTTGGCCCATTGATCCAATCTATCCAAGTCTCTCTGTAGAGGTTCCCTGCCCTCATGCAGATCAATGCTCTCGCCTAACTTGGTATCATCGGTGATCTTACTGATGATACACTCTATGTCCTTATCAGGATCATCCTTGGTGACACTGTTTTTTTTCCTGCAACCCTTGGGGATCCTATTGTGCTGCAGGCTGAATTATTTCCTGAATGCACTTAGTTTTTAAAGACATTAATAATTTAGGTCTGTCTGCCCTAGCTTCATTTGGTGTGATTGGAGCTTCTGAACACTCCAGGCTCTGATATCCAAAAAGCAAGGGACTGGGGCACAGACACTGAGTGCACCCAGCTGTGGAACAGCCTACGCATTGAACTATGACCATGGACTCCAGGAAGAGCCTTCCAAAGGGTCTAAGATTAATGCTTGGCAAGGACAGGAGTTATTTTACCAAAGTCCCGCTTTTTTGTCAGGTGTCTTTACCATTTTGATGTTGTGGAGCTCTATAGATGTTAGGGGTCTAAACTAAAAATGTTACTGCAACAGTCCTGCTTGCTTCCTGTATGTTCTTTTGGCTTTAAGGGGCTTGATGAGTTGTCGGATCTGTGGTATGTAACCAGAGCCCTTCACTCAGTGCTCAGTGCCTTAGCCAGGGCCAGGCTTAGAGTGCAACAGACCAGACTCAGAAGGCTCTAATGGAGGTACTGATGTTACTGGAGTTTACAGCCAAGGTCAGGAACAAGAGAGCAGTCCATCTTTGGGGGAGGCCATAAATGGTTGTCAAGTTCAGACTAAGGAAAGCAGCAAATGGATGTGTCTGATGTTTTGTTTCCTTCCACGGCTGGGGTTACTGAAGTTTGACCATACACTGAACCTTGCACATTCCAGCCAGGGCACTGATCAAAGCTGGCTACAGATAATTTGTTATGTGGAAATGTGAGGTGGTTTGGACTGTTCCACTCAAATTAAATTTGGGCAGTGTATTTGCATAGGACTCCTTCCTTCTTCACCTTGCCAGGCCACCTGACTGAAGGCTCTAGAGCTTGGCAGATATGTTTTTGGGATAGGTATGTATGAACACTGTCCTCCTTCTCTTGAAATGCTTAGTTTTACTTGAACAGGTGTTGAAAGAGTGGAGTTGTTTGTGCAGAGGAGGAGAAGAACTGAAAAGAAAGAGGAGGTCAAGAAGTGTGGCTTTGAGCACACATCTAGAGCTACTCCACAGGGGGAGGCTGGAATGGCAGAAATGACAAGGGTGGTGGGATTTTCTTGTGGTGCTGCCAAGGAGCAGAGAGCCAGGGCACTTGCCTCTCCCTGGAATTGCACAGGGGAGACAAGCCCAGGATCCCTTTTTGCCCTCCAGTGTGGGATGGCTGTGTGAGGATGGAGAGGTGGGTCCCAGTGTGGGATAGCTGTGTGAAGATAGAGAGGTGGGTCCCAGTGAGGCACTTCGTTGCCCTAACTTTGAAGGCTGAAGAGAGGTGTCTGCAATGATTCTTCCCAGCATAGCAGAAGGCACTCCATGCACCATGGAAGCCTGTACCCAAAGGCTTCTGGCTGTCACTGACTGTCTAGTGGATGGAGCCAAAATTGACTTTTCTTTATGGTGCCAGGCCCCAGGTCAGAGGATGTACATATATTGTGCTACGCTACACAAATTGACACAGAAAATAGTCCCAGCATGGGAGGAAAAGGTAAAATGCAGTGACCTCATTTCAGCTAAAAAAATCATCCATCATGCAGAGAAGTAATTAAAAAGCATGGTGATTAAATACATGCCAGCAGATATCTTCAAATCCTAAGTCACTCAAGCTCAAAATAAGCAGTGCCTGTGTACATTTGGAGCAAAGGTAATGCTTCACATTTCCCTCTTTCAGCCTGTGCAGTGAATTTACCTCTTTGGGTTTCCTCATCAGAGGCAAAGGGTTAATTTCAGGAAAAATGGGAGTTTCTCTCTCTCTGGATGATAAAAATTATAAGAAAAAAATCACAGTGTGCTTGGCCTGTGTTGGAAATGAAGTTGTTGTGTCACAGTTTTTGTGAAGTTGTTGTGCACAGTTGCGCAGTTTCATAATCAGGACCTGTAGTGTCTTAAGTGGAGATGTGATATTCCAAAACTGTGGATAGCATCTTCCTGGGAGATTTAGCAGCTGCCTTCAAGAAGGTGTTCTGTAAATTTCCTTTTTTTATTCCTCTCTCCTTATTTTCATTTGATTTCTCTTTCTGATGAAGATGAAATAACGGATTCAGACCTCTAACTTTTGAGAGGGTGAGACTTATTCAGATTTTTAGTTGGATTCATGTAGCATAAAAATGGATTAAACCAAAACACACATGGAACCAAAACCTGTGTTCTGAGAAAGTTTGGTTCCAGATCCAAACATCGTATCTAAATTAAATTCTTGTTTCTCCACTACTAGACAGAAACCATGGTGAGATAAGTGATCACATGGAGAAAAGGCGGCTCACATTTATGGCGAAAAGTTCCCAATGTGAGAGCATATCTTTGGCTGCCCTGTAAAGGAAGGAAAGAGGAATATTTCTGACTATTCCCACTTTGCAACTGGATAGGTATACCAACTATTTTTTGCTTTCTTCTGAATGAGTTGACTTTTGCTGGAAGCAGAGTACTGGTATGAGAGGCCTATGTTCCCATCTGTCTGATGTCTCTTACTGGGCATGGCTTTCAGGTAAAACACTGCCTGCCTTCTCTGTCTTATACTCACTTACTGGCAATGATGGGCTTTTGCAGGAGATGTTACACAGGCCTGGAGTCTCACCATGACCAAAGTCTCACACACTTATGAAGAACAAACAGTATGACAGGGTGTATAAAAAGGCCACAAAATGGGCTTGAAGGAAGGAGTAGATGGCATGGGACAGGGAGAATGAGTATACTATGTGCTTGGCCTGTGTAAACTTGTGTAATCACAGCCAGGAAAGTTTAATTCCCAGAGTTATTTGTGTTCAAGTGGAAAGAAAAGGAAAGGGAAAATCTGTAGTGGCAGAGAGGGGAATGTACCACGTGTCAGACTGGAGTTGAAAGGAACACATAAGACGATTCCTGTCTGAGACCCTGGTATTTGTTTGGGATGCTGTCAGCCCCTCTGTCCTTCCCGTTTCCCCAGGCACTTTCTCAGGCTCACAGCAAGCCAAGTGGACACACGTGATGGTCTTTACACCCATTACAGGAACACACGCAGAGTCACACAGGGGATCTGGTTGTCTCTTGTGATACATGGGTGTGACTCTGTTAACTGCAAAGGATCCACTCTGACTTGTGACTACTTGTGAAAGAGGAACTAGGAAAAGTTCATGACAGAGCAGAGCATGCAGCTGAGGACTTCTGGTGGCCTGGACAACCTTGTGTTATGGCATTGCATTGTTTCTTTCATCTGTGTTGGAAAAGGTGCACGTGTTGCAGTGAGCAAAAACTTGATAGTGTTTGCACTTCCTTTCCAACCACTTCTGCTAGAATCTCCTCTCTCTTTATCTGAGCACAGCTTCTCCTTGAACAAGAAACCACAAACGCATTGAGGCTGCGCTATCACAAGCAGAACATAGGGTTGAATTGGCAGGTACAAAGCTTTGACCCCTCTCCTCCCCCTGCTCCTGCTCCCAGGACAGACATGTCAGCTGTCCATTACTCCAGTTTGCCATGAGCCCTGTCCCTGGGTCTCCCAAAGTGCATCTTAAATTTCTGACAGGATGGCTTGGGGGACCCAGAAACAGACTCTGCCTGCTCCAGCAGCTCCACATCATGCCTGCCTTGTGCTGACCTTCCCTGTCCTTTGGCCTCTGCCCTTTCCTCCCAAACTTGCAGGATTATTCCTGCTGTGCCTTCTCCAGAAAGCCCCTCGGCTGCTGCTTCAGTTTGACAGTGAGAGGAAAGAAGAAAATCCCCTCTCTGATGACTTGCTTTGGTGGAGGGCAGTAATCAATACTCTGGGCACCCTGCTGAAGGACCGTTGGAAAAACACGTTAAACCTCCATGCACTAACCTCCCCCAGGCTGCCATTTGGCCCTGACAACACAAGTGGCTGTCCTCATTTACAGCCAGAAGGGCCCCTCTCTCACCCTAAGATACCAAATCGTGCTCATCCTGCCCTGTTTTCTAGTTTTGGCCTGAAGAACAAGATCTGATTTTTGCTCAAGTTTTATCCTTGCCCTCACCTGCTTGAAAGGTTGTCTGTGGGTAATGGGAAGAGCTGCTTCCTTGGTTACACCACCATAGGCTGCGGGTGCTAAAGGGGGAAGCAGGGGGAGATTTTTTTGTTTGTTGGTTTGCTTTTCTCTGAACCATGAAGCTCTGGGCAGTGCTGAAGGCAGGATACCAGACGTGAAGGGCAGGGTCTGGTTCTGCACATTCTCCCTCCCCTCTCCCAGAGGAGCAAAGCTAGTGGCCCTGGCAGCCTTTTAAGGCCCTACCAGCGGGGGACTGAGAACTAGGCCCATGGATTGTATCAGGACTCTTTTTCTGGTCATGCTGGTTAGTTATAATGAGAAAATACTTCAAATTCCTAGTGAAAAATCCTTTCTTCCTTTTGTTATTACTGGGCCAGACAAGCTAAGCTAGCACTGGAGCACTGAATGGTGGCTGGCTAGTGGTGCACACAGCACTGCCAGGCTGGGAAGCAGAACTCATCCTGTCCTCATCCTGTCTTCACTCTGTTTTATATAAACCTCAGAAAAAAGCAGGACTCCTCAATCATCATCCCATCTTCACTCGTTTTACATAAACCTCAAAAAATTAATTAACTTGCTGTACACTGTGTCTGAATGTATCTGGGCATGAAAAAGGATCAATGATGCAATTCCAAATGTTGTTTAAAAGCTTAGTCAGCTCACATGAGTAAAAAACATCTCTCAGTGAAAAATACTAAATGCAAAGTGGTGGGACTGTCTCAGACTTGATTTCTCAGCAAATCTTCTTTCAGATCTAGCAGCAGGTACCTTTAAAATGTGCATAATATTTTTATTTCTGTACCTCATCTTTTGCAGAAATGTAACATACGCTCTGGACAGTAGGTTGGATGAAGACTTCCAGTTCAGTGTGTCTTGGCTCATCACTGAGGCCTTAGCAACAAAGTGTGACAGGAGGTAGTCAGTAATGCAAGTTTTTGTGGAGAATGGACTAGTCAAATATTACTGGCGGACTGTGAAATACAAAGGAATTAATATTTAGTAAGCATCTTCTGGTTTTTGAGCTGCAAACCCGAATGTATGTTCAGTAGCTAACAGACTAGGGGTTGAGGCATGAGAACAGCCTATAAAGTCCTCAGCCTCTGAACAGGGAAGATTCAGCTTGGTTTGTGTCTCAGCTGACTTCTCTTTACTTCTTTCTCAGGTCGTTTTTCCCTTCTTTTGAGTGATTTGGATCATTGCTTGAACTCCTGGGAACTCTGAGGAGCACATTTTCTCTTTTCTTGGGAGATGGGCACTAAAGTCTTTTTACAGAATTGATTTGCTCAATATGAAATCAACGGGGAATTTAAAGCATTCATTCTCACTATAGGTACGCTCTATCTGTGTTTCACTTAAGAGCAGAATGATGAACAAAAGCTTGAGAATCCAGGATTTGTGTATATCCTACATGTATATCCTACATTGTCAGCCTCCAACTTCATGTGGAGGTAATCTTCAGTTTTTTCTCTTTATGTTTCCAATTCCCCCTTTTATTATAATTTATGTTTCAAATCACAATTTTCCCATGCTTTACTTTAGACTTCTTTAATATTTAAAAAATATTCATTATCTTTATAGTAATATTGTCTTCTAACAATAAACTCTTTTACAAGTGGGAAAAATGAGATACAGAATATTAAGTAATACAAGTACATAATGAATTTTTAAAATATTTTGAAACTTCTAAGTACTTTTCCTTGTCAGCCTGTATTTTATACTGTAATATCAGAGAAACTTCTTTGAGCATTCTTTAAATGGAAAATGTTAACTATGTGATAGTAGGTAAGGAGCAGACAGTGAACATAGTCATTTTGGAGGAAATCCTTGGGAATTCCAAGTGCGCATCATATCTCCAGATGGCCTAAAGGCCATGTTTTTTATTGGAGTATTTCCATTGGTTTAAAAAGTAGTTTTGAGACACTTCCAGATGTCTTGATTGGAATAGCTGCTGCTAAAGATTGAAGCCCACATTAGCACTTTAAAGGTATAAGAGTCGTGGAAAAAATCCTCTCCTTTCTTTTGGTGCTTCTGTAGCCCCTATTGACATAGCATCTGATCTTCACATATGTGTTTAAAAATAGAAATAACAATAACAAGCCCTCTGTCTCTCTCTTCCTTCCCAGCCTGCAAGTGAAATAGCTTGATTTGTTCAAAGGACTTTTTCATTGTGGGTTCTAAATATTTAGCTGTGGCTTTGCAGTTTATCTACTGTTCCATTACTCCACTGAAAGGGGGAAAAAAGATGCCATTTCCCTTATTTTATAGAACTCCAAAAAGCCACAGTGTTATGTTCTCTCTACTGATTGCCATGTCGTGCTTACCCAATACCATTCCCAGAGCTATGCATCCATTATGTTATTGATGCACAACCAGGGATGTTTTAGTAGGATTCAGTGTTGTGTAAGCAAGCCACATGTGATGTTAAAGGAAGGCTGCTATATATATGTTAATTCCAGCTATTCACAGGGTGGGTGTGGAGATTTAATATTTGCTTGTAGAATATGTTTGAGAAATCATTCTGTTCCCTTACTAATGCCATATGAACTTGACAAATAACATTATGTTAAATGAGGATTTAGCCCTTTTTCTATGGGAGTTCTGAAGAGTCATCCTTTTCACATTTCAAATTTCTTATATTTATCTCCCTGAAAAGATCTGAAGGCCTTAAACTGAATGACATAATCTGTACAGTCACATGTGCTGTCGGAGGTGGCTTGTTATTTAGTAAACAAGGTTTTGCATGGAAAATTAACTCAAACCTCTGCAAATCATCCCAAATGCTGTGACTAATGAAAGTAATGCTTCAGGCTATAACAATACACATCACAGCGTAATCTCAGTTCTCAGAGTTGGACATTTATCCATCCATGGCCTTGAACATCATAGTAGGGCCATGTTCCTTAAAAGTCACTGTCTAGATCAGCTGGTTTTTGGCTGTCATAGTTGTTTGTGTTATCCTACATCAGGAAGGCTTACAGACCTTGATGCTCCATGGCACTGTGACAGCAGTCTGTTCTCTTTGATGCAGCATGATAATTCCTGGCATATCTAAAATTTCGCCTCTTCTGCCAGCAGCACCTCTATTTTGCTCTGTTTGACTAAACAGCAGGGTTTTTCTTTGGCTTTTATTTGAGCTGAAGAATTCAAATGAAACACTGGGAAATCGTGCTATCAGTTTGTCAAGTGAAGGCAGTATATAATTGGGCATCTTAAATGCTCTCCTGGCATCCAAGGGTGCTGTGTCCCAGACATTTCACAGAATATATCTGGTTGGAAGAGACCTCGACGATCATTCAGTCCAACCTTCGACCCAATACTAAAGAGTCAACAGTGGATCACGTCCCTAAGCACCAGGTCAACATGCTGCTTGAACACCCACATGAATGATAACTCCACCACTGCCCTGGGCAGATCATTCCAATGTTTTATAACCTTTTCAGTGAAGAAGCATTTCCTAATACCCATCCTAAACCTCCCCTGGCACAGCTTGTAACTACTTCCTCTAGTCCTATCACTTGTCACCAAGGAGAAGAAGCTGGCCCCCTCCTTGCTCCAACCTCCCTGAGGTAGTTGTAGAGAGAGATAAGGTGTTCCCTGAGCCTCTTCACTGAAAATACTGTTAGTTTGGTTTGCTGCTTCTTGTTTATGTTGTTTTGGTTATCCTGCTTGTGATATCTAGTAATGCAATTTCTGGTTTGGGAAATTATTCTCTTTCTTACTTAAAACCTCAAGCACATACAAATATTCTAGCAAGAGTCTGCCTGCTCATGTGTACAAAAATGCAGAACTACTCTCATCACTGTTCTGCTAAAGTATATTCATCCATTTTGGAACCACTCTCAAGATGGTAAGCACTTTAGAGTGGTTTATAGAGGCTTAGATCAATGCCTCCATTTTTTTTGCCTTTATTCTGTCCCACTCCTTCCTCACTCATCTTGCACCAGCATTCTTTGCCTGTATATGTTCCTTTCCACCTTCCTCTTCTTTAATTTCCTTTCTCTCTGTTCATCTGATTCCAGGCATCAGGTCCAAACACTTCCTCTGTACCTACCACACAAATTCTGCTTTGTTAAGTATTTGGAGTATAGGAGAAGGAACATCTTTTACCTCTGACACCCAGAGGTTGGGCAAGATGCTTTGACTTTCATCTCTTGATTGTTTCCCTGGATGGCTAAGCAAGAAAATAATTCATAGGTTAAATGCTTTGCAGAGATTCTGTGGCCTTAATTAGATGCTGGTCTGTGAGCTACCAATATTAAAAATATAGGCTGCAGTACGGGTGCTGAGGAGTTTAACCACAAACATCTCTTTCAGAGTCTGTCTTATTCTTTTATCTTAATTAACAGAAGTTAATCTTCTAACTGTATAACTTAATCATTTTACAGCTTAGAATTTTTACAGGCACCACAGCAGATCATCTGAAAACATAGTTGAATATTGTTATAATTATGGCTAAGAATTTTACTTTATGCATTAGCAGAACAGGAAAGTAAGACTACTCTGCCCTTCTCAACTGCTTTGCACAAAAGCACCCAAACTCTTGCAGTTTAGGCCTTGGTCCTGCACTTAATCTCAAGTTGCACCAATGAAGGGTCCTTTTGACTGAGAAGCATAGAACATTATCTCGTTACAGACAAGACATTAGCTATAGCTCTTCACCAAGGAGGGCACATACAATTATCCTCATTTTACAGTAGAAACCATGTGACAGAGTACATGGTAGAATGTGGCATTAGCTAACAGAGAGCTCCTGGCTCTCTTCTCCCTGGTCCAATGAGTGGGAGCTGTAATAGGAGTCTCTGCATCCTTCACTTCACAATGCAAACAGTGGTCCTTTAAACAAGCCTCTTTATACTTACTACCTAAATAAAGGGAGGTGAAGAAAGCTATAGTATGGCTAATTAATTAGTTTTCTAATTTTTTCATGCTTAATTTCTTCTGCTGTTTCTAGCAACATAGTATAGGAGTACTTTTAACATACACATCCAGTTGCCCACAGCACATGTGCAGTCTTTCATGACTTAAGTTGCATGTACAAGACAGCAGAAGTGAAACAGCTGTGAACCTCCTTAAGGTTTGTAAGTGGTGGAGGGCTGAAAGGGTTAAGAAAACCCCTCTGCATATACCTGGTATATAAAGCTGTCATGTAATCAAATGAGAGGAATGCATTCCACTGTGTACATTAGCAAACACTCCATGTAAGCTGGCTGGCAGGGGCTCAGGGTTTTCAGTGCTGCCTTGCACTACAAAGCCCTTCTTTGTTCTCTCGGCTCTGTTTTAAATATCTGATGACTATTCCACACCATGCCAGTGCCAAATCCCCAGCTTCACTGCAAACTCTTTACAACAGCACATTGTGGGTCAACTGGATGGGGATGGGCTGGCAGAGTGTGGTATCTCCCCTTTCTTTGCTTCTCAGGCAGGTCCTCTCACCAGCTCTGCCATCTCCTTGTGATTTCTGTAGTCCGTTGTGTTGCTACCTGGATAGTGCTCAAAGCCAGAAGTAACTGGGGAGTGCCGAAAGTGAAATTGGATCCTGACATGGCAACAGCACTCTGCAAGTGTGCACCAGGATGGGTGTAGTCAAGGTTCAGCCAAGGAAGGGCAAATGAATCAAAAAGTGTGCTTGAAACAAATATTTGTGTTGAAACTTGTTATACCTGTGCTGTTGTTGGCTGAATCTTGCCTGAGCTTGCTAGCCAACTGGGATTAGGCTTAAAAAAAATAGATGAAAGATTTCCTATGAACATGGACGCAGAGCATCAGGAAGTGATGCTGATGACTCAGGAGATGGTGATGTTCCTTCTGGATTTGGAATTAAAGTATTTCCCTGGAAGGATGTTAACACAGCAGCACACATATCAGCCTGTGTCAGATGCAATGTTAAGCCTGGATCTGTCATGCTTGTTTAGGATACCTTTTCATATGACTTCTACCTATATTTTAGTTAGAAAGGTGATGTTCTAGCTTTCTGTCCAAGGCACTTACATGGTATTCCCTTAACTGCTGTATTGGTACTCATTCTGCACAAGCGATGTTTTTTCATTCCAGGAAAGAAACATTGCTTCAGTACATGAAGACATATAATAATAATATTTTCTTCATCCTAAACCTATTAATTGATTTATGAAGAATACATTGTTGTTTTTTTTTTTTTTAACCTGGATGAACACAGGGTTAGTGTTGTTTCCTGCAATGCTCTGGGATTTCTGTGCAAAGACACTGGAGTAGTAAATAAACAGTAAGTTTTCTGAGTCAAGAGAAGATCTTATACGGTATTATTTCAGTGGCACTGCCTGCTTTTGGCAATTGATGTGAAAAGAAGCTAAACTGCTCAGTTTCCCATTCTGTTTCTTGTTTCCCTTCCCAAAGCTCCTTGGCATCCAGTACCGGTGTGGTGGAAACTCAGCCATGCAGTGGGTGGTTGCAGTGCCTTCTAAAATAAACATACCTGTTTTCATTCAAGTATCTTCATTTTACATGCAAATATTTATTGGTAGACTCAGTAAGAAACTCTTTCTAAATTAAGACCTATTTATTAAGGGACACTTGAAGGTGTATTGTAACACTATTGCTTGATCATTTAAAATCCATGAAACCTAAAATCATTGAAAGCAAGGCTTGCAGCACTGCAGAAGCTTTTGCAAGGCCATATTTTCCGCTGAAGCTCTTCAGCTTAAATAATCCCATTCAGTGCACACTCTGTATAATTGGTTGTATATAGGAATCCTTTGAAGGACTTGCAATAGCTGCTTAGGCTTTGCAAGTTCAGATACCCTTGTCTTTGCCATGTTTGCTTCCCTGGTACAGGACCGAGTATGGGACAGGGATTAATTTCTCCGTGTAAGGTATTAATGCATGGTGAGGAGGTGTTATTGCCATTTTAGCAGAAGAGTTGAAGGGAATATCGTACTGGTTGTACAACTCAGTCCAATGCATTATTTGTTAAATTATTTATTCTCATTTTTGTGTAGTACCTCCCATCACATACAGAGTCCCAGTGAATTTCACAGACAAGACCCTGTCTCATTAGGCAGAGAGTGACTAGCCAGTGAGTACCTCCCTTGCTAACTTTGTAGCAGGGTCTGTGAACAGTGTACACATCCCTTAAAAAATAAAATATTAAGACAACACCACGGGGCATTTTAAATGTTCTTCCAGAGCTTGGTGGAAACCAGTTAATGACTAGTATTTTCCCACTGGGGAATCAGTCAGCCTTTTTATGATGCTTTTAAGAGATTCCTGCTTCTCTTCCATGTCCTAGCCTCCTTGCTGTATGTTACCCTGCAGAGAGAGTCCTTGAGCAGAGCATGGTCATCTAGTTGGTCTTGGTCAGTTCACCACAGATGAGTGAGCAACAGCTCCAAAAGAAGATGACACTAGAAACTTTGTGAACCAGCTTATTTTTTCAAGATTCTCTTCTTCCCTTTTTCCCCATCATTACCCATCACCAACTGCTCCTCTCAGCCTCCTGCTTCCAAGCCCTTGCATTTAACTAGTGTCCACCTAACTGTTTGCATAGTGGTGAAGAGGGACACATACATCTGGCAGGGAGGTAAGAACTCTCTCACCATTGTTTGTGGTTTTAAGTCCATTATCAGTGTATTTACATGGCTACTTTGACAATCTTAGCACAGTGAGATAGTTATCTTGCTCTTCAAGCTTTATCATTCACTGGAAGAGATTACAGAAAGTTGGGGGGGTGTTGAGAGACAAAGCTAAGACCAGTACCTTGCCTTGTAGGTGGGTGCCTGTGTCTTTTCATTCAGGCTGCCAGGAAAAAAGGTAAAGTCAGAAGAGAAGGAAGGATTCAGGAAATGCTCCAGCTTCAAATGTAAAGTTACTTGTTTCTTAAAAAGACCAAGTTGCTCTCTGGGGCAGGACAGCAGCTGGCATAAACTAAGAGAATCTACAAAGATCTGCACCACAAAAAGAAGCAGTTACACTAAGTAAAAAGAAGGCTGTGTGTTAAAGAACTAACTATATTTTGTTAGGAATGACTGAAGTAAGCTGTTTTTCTGGCAGTCATTGTTTGGTGGAGCTGAAAGAGTGAGCCAGGTATTATGCCATTACTTTGAGTTGGAACATTTGGGAGAAATTAAACAGATTTGCTCACTCCCAAAATACTTCTGGGCCTTAACTGAAGAGTAGGGAGTTCAGCAATGAATGCAGAGCCAGAGCAACCAGGAAGGTCAAGAGGGATTTTTGATTCAAGGTGATTTGAGCTGAGCAACTTCTCCATGAAGAACTCTTTTTACTCCTTTGTCCTACAGCAAGCGTACAGGTCCCATTTTCTGTCAGGCAGGTTGAATGCTTCCCTCTGATTTGGTTGTGTGTGCAAACAGCTTCTTGTGGTCATTCACAGGAGGGTGTAATCCTGATGAAATCCAGCTGTATCTGTCCAGCACCATACTGATTATGCTTCCTTCCAAACCAGAATCTCCTCCATTGCTTTCAGACTTTACCTGGTACAGTGGCATATGCTCTTGTAACTGCGTATCTCAGCTTCCAGACTTTCTGGCAACTGACATCTTTGTCTTTCCCGTGAGCTGCTGGATCTTTGGGCCCAATCCTTCAAACCCATGAGTTCCTATGTATACGAAGTCATTGCATATTGTGAGCACAGTCAGGCTGTCTCTTGCTTTTTCTCCAAATGGCAACTGAGTGCAGATCTTTAATAAACTGGTAGAGTTAAACTGGTGAATTGGAAGAAAAGTAAATTAATCAAAAACTCAATTTATGTGCATATAATAGAAAGGCACCTCAGTGCAAGCTGAACAAAGAACCACAGAAGAAAAAAATTCACTGGACTATATAAAGTGACAAGATCCTTCCCTCCTTTCCAGTGTAAAATACATGTTTGCTAACGTGTAGACGGTGCTGGGCAGGTGTGCTATGTGACGATTTGTTTTCTTTGGGAGTATGACCACACTGCCCCGAGGAAGAGAAAAATTTCAAGTGGCCTTTCTCCACTTTGTTGGCAAGTCAGCCACTCTATCTCTCAGGATAACAGGAGTGCCTGGTACAATGAGCAGATGAGCCTTGAAGGATGTGAGGAAAGCTACTATACTGAGATCAATAGCATACTTTTTCCTTCTGTAGCATGTAAACATTTGACCTGATAAATACTAAAACTTCCTCAGCTGCTTCTTGCTTTTTACTTGTGTTTAAAAACCATCTGAATCCCCATGTTGGTATGTGTTTATGGAGAAGCGCAGCTGCTTCTTGCAAAGTCCTTTCTACATTTGGTTGGGAAATCAGAGAGAAATTTAGAGTAAGAGCATTGGTTCAAGTTTTACATTGTTTCTGTTTACATTTGGCTGAAATACATTGAATTATATTACTTTCTACAGTCAGAAAAAAGTAGAATTTTACTTGTACTGGTGAGCTGTGAGTTACAGTGTGCTCCAGGCTGCACTAAGGGAACCTCAGATCAATAACAGAATATTTTTGATGTGTTTTTAGTGTTTTGAGGAGCTTTTACAGAATAATGCTTCCAACAACAATCTCTGCTTAAGTGATTTGCACTCTGAGATGGGGATATTCACAAAGAGAGTGAGTGAGGGAATTAAGTCAATTGTTTCTTATTTTAAGTAGGAATGATTTTTCATTTGATCAAAATAGAAGGAAAGCATCACTTGGCAAATTAAACCATAGGGCTATTCTTTTTTGGAAGAGCTAATGTTTAGTTATTTGAGACATACTCTGCATATGTACTGCTCATGCAGTGCTGAGTCAAATAGCATCCATCTGTAGGAGCAGCAGAGCTGAGGGTCAAGGAAAAGACTCTGCAGGTGTCATCCCCCACGGAATTTTTCATACCTGCTGTTTGGTGCAACCTAACTTATTACATAGGTGAGAGATTTGCTCTCCTGATGAATGTTAATGATCCTCAAGGATCATATTGTGTTGGCAGGGATAATTTAGAAGGTTTCAGAGTGAATGTGAGGAAAATGGCAGCCTTCATCTACTGCCATATGTTGGATGGTGGTGTTTGACTATGAAGGTATCTGATCCTTCTCCAAAACATCAGTGATGAAATCAGCAAGGATTATATATTTTCATTTCCCTCTTGTGTCTGTTTTAAAGTAGATTTGAACCTGATGAAAAGTACTGGAATGTCAGTCAGGGTGATTTCGCTCTATGCCAAAAGCAAGATGAGAAGAAACCATGGGAATGCAGACTGTACTGGCATGGGGGGAAGGACATGCCTTTTCAGATGGCTAGTACCCACTGAGATGCAGTCTGAAGCAGACCTGGCCTACAGTTTGCTTTTCTGACACTGGGAACAAGAGGAGGGAGGGAAAGATTGTGCTGTTGTACTTGGCAGCAGGACAGCACACCGGGCTTTCAGAAACTGACTGCAGTTACAAAGAACAACTGCGTAAGATGGTTATACTGTAACTTTTTTCATCTTTTTTTCAGTAATGCTAAAGAAACAAAACGCTCAGTAACTGAATTCTGATATTAGGTTGGAATAGTTTGGACACATGAGGGCTCCTGGTTTCGACAGAGTAACTGCACTCTGTTGTAGGGACAAATTCATTGTAGGGAGTTGCCTGAAATCTATGGAGTTTCAGCCAGGATTAAATTGCCTCTTGCCTTTAGTCAGCTCTTACAGTCACACAGTCTATTATATATTTACAAAACTTTTTGCTCTACCAGAGATTTCTCAGGATCTATTCCTAATGTCTGCTCTACCTGCTCCTGCTAAGAACAAAGGACTATACTGCTGACAACTCAGTACATCCCAGATGCAGTATTATTTTCAGCCTTTTTTTCTTTCTTGCTGTTGTGGAATAGCATCTTATCCTTTCTGGAGTAGAGAGGTAGTGCTGACCTTCTGACCCATAAATGCACCCCAGCATTAAAATACAGTCTATAAAAGGGTGCTGTAGATGCCCCCAGAGTGAACAGAAGGCATTAATTCACCAGAGCATTTGACATCCTTGGACCATGAGAGTGCAGCTGGGGCAGTTTAAGAGTAGCAGTCAGGTTCCAAGAGGGAAGGCAGGCTCTTATTATTCACACTACAGTCACCTATTGTTTTGCTTCTTGTTTTTCTCAAGATATTTAAACATGTCTGGTAGGCAAGAAAGTGAAAGAGTGGGAGTGGCAGCTCTAGGCAGCTGCAGCACTGCCAGGTACTGTACAAACTTCCTCGTCACAGCTCTGTTTCTGCCATTTCACAAGGAAGCTGTAGCTCCTGCCTGCACTTTTGGTCCTGGATCTCAAAACCAGAGCACCTCCAGCCTGGCCTGCACATGTTTGCTAATTTCAGTGTGTAATCCCACAGAACACTGCCCAATCATCTCAAGTTTAGTCCAAAGCAACCAGGCCAAGATGTGTTTTAAAATGCAACTTGAAATAGGGCTTAATTATACAATGTTCTGTAATGGTTTTATGATAGCAGCTGAAGGCTGGTAAGATACTTCTGACATTGATTTCAGGTGGGATCTTGAACAGAATTGAATACCTAAGTCATTAAATAACTCTTCACAGCTTCAAAAGGACACTACTAATGAAACCAGAATGCTTAATATTTGTCACCTGAATAAACCCCAACAGTTGTGATTGTTTGGTCTATTAAGCCCTATGAAGGTATAAAATGGCCTTAGAGCAGTCAGCTACCTAGTAGAGAATTTCTCCTACTTATGGTTTCATTGGTAAGAACAATCATCTGCCCATTCCCTCTCCTGTAGATGTGCATAAGGAAACAGTATGAAATAAATCTAGGTGCATTTTATCTTCTGTTGTATCTTCCTTTTGGGCAGTCCAGTTACAAATGAGAGCTTGGCACCTCATAGCCAAATATCTGCACCTAGCTTCTGTCCCTGTGCCTTAACTTCTCCTCCATGCCACTGTCAAAGAGAGTGGAGTGACAATTTTTACTGTATTAAAAACATCTGAGTAATTTCTGTTGTCACAGAACTCATGCTAGTTCTGCCAAGATCCAGAAGCTGAAGTTATGCTATCGTAGAAGTCTTAGGATCCCCTTCTTTGCTGCTATAATCCACAGGGAGGAATTTGAGTTGTAGCATGGATTATTTTTGAGCATCTGGTCTCTATCTGCATTCATGTGCAAAAATTCCTATTATAGCACTCAGGATGACACCTTTCTTCCAGGTTGCAGACTGCCCAGAGCAGATTGTTCACATAACCTTAAGTGTGTGCACTGAGTTTCCTGTGCTAAGAAAAGATAGTCTAATGGTAAGTAATAAACTTCCCTGACAATGAAGGGGAGCATTACGTGGTGTTTACATAGGGGATACAGGGAAAGAAAGTTTTGGGGTTTCTTTTTAGAAGCATTCTAGATTGCTATCTCCAGCTTTCTGAGTATAACCTGTAGTGAGAAGCTCCTCTGCAGCCTCACCAAGTCTAGGCTCCTAATTGTGCCTTGCTTCTTGCTATGCAAAACCACTATGATTGATTTGGGGGGGAATTTACTGAGACGCTGGAGTGATTCATGTAAATTGCTCAGTGCAACAACATGTGTAAATGTGTTCCTGCTTTCTGCTGCTAGCTGTGATCTTCCACTCCATGAAATAAGACTCTTGGGGGCTGGTAGTGACCAGCAGGGTCACAGTACAGTAAAAAAAAAAAAAAAAAGTCTTATCTCTGCAAGGATAAAAGTTCTGTCCTTTTTTATGCATCCACATCTTCTCCATATTAGGAAAATTGATGTTTGGTGGTGGCGGAGAAGTAGCTTTGGGTGCAGATGAGCTGCTGGTAAAAAGTGTTTCCATTCCAGGGCAGATTGGGATGAGCAGCATTTGGCATTACTCAGAAACTAGACACAGAAATCTGCAAGGCTGCAGCAAAATTGTGCCTTGTGCCAGCACATGCTACTGGCATCCCATAACAATAGCAGGTATGATTCCTAGTGTGGAGAAAGGCTTAACTATGCCAAAGCAAGGGCACTCCAGTCCTGCTTTTCTGCCAGTCACTATCAATACTATAAACAGATGCTTTGGGATTTTGTTTCTAGCAATATTTTGCTGTTAGGTGTCACACTAATAAAACCAGGGATTAAAATTTGCAGCCACAGAGTAAGGCCAAGACTTCAGGCTATGTTTTCATCTGTGGAAAGTTACTCTTGTCCTACCTATGCCTCTGCCTGAGACACAGATGGGAACATTAGGGTTTTGGTTGGGTTTTGTCTAATCAAACTATCCCTAAATCAGCTGTGTAGGGAGCTGTACTGCACCAAGGGTGGGGAGGTGCACCAAGCATGAATGTGTCAATTTTATTTAAAACAATACAACCAACCAAGCAACCATGTAAAAGAACTAATGTAAAAAATCCTGAGTCCCCCAGCTACTCAGGATTCATCTCCTCTGTGATGAGTGCTAGTTGCAAAGGTAGGTTTCTAGTTTGAAAATTTAATAACATGCCAGTGCTAATACATTGAATATTAATGGACAATGTATTGAATTCCCAGGACTGCTGGTGCTGGCTCTTAGCAAAATCAATCGAAGTAGCAAGTATACCTAGTATTATAGAAATGCTTATAAGTCATTGTATTTACTGTTCTGGTTTTGGAGAATCATGAACAAGGAATCAAGCAAAAGCATTTTATCAAAGATTGTTTTAATATGTGTGAGGTTTCACTTTGTGCTCACTTCTTTCCATCCTTCTCAAATCATTACGGGTTTACAAAGGTACTGCTCATGGATGAGGGATGTTTTTAGCTTCATACAGGCCAGTATTTCTGTTGTGATTTAGGTGACACGTTGATGAAGCACATATGTGTTTATTCCTAGCTAAATAATACCAAATCTAAAAGTAGATATCTAATCTGTTGATATTACCTTGCTAATAAAGAGCCTGTTGGAGTTTGATGAGTTGAGCTGGAAATGTTTTACCTTCATTTCTCTCTAAGTACAATTTATAGTCAGTGCCTGAATAAGCTTATCCTGCAGTGTTTTGGCCAGTTCAGTCTTACATGCCCAAAGCAACTTTTTTTTTTTCCGTTTTCCTCTGCAAAGACTTTATGCCTTTTGAGCTCTTGCTGTGCATACTGTCTGTGGGAAGTGTCTGCTCACACCTGGGGGAAATACACAAAGCAAAGTGCCTTTAATTGCTTCTGGAACAGTACAGAGAATTGTTTAGACTAGATTTACTTTTCTGATTTGTGCTTAGAGACAGAGCTGACCTCTGCCAGAACTACAAAGAGCACCAGCTGAGGCTGTTAACATCTCTTAGGAAACAGTTCAGGAACGAGCCTAGCTCACTGCCCAGTGCTGTAGTGATTACAGTAAATCCTCATCTTCTGCTGACTTCAGCAGGGTGTTTGCAGACAGCAGTTCTGATTCAAACAGGATTTCTGAGCCTAAAGAATGTAAAAGATGTACCAAAAAGTACTCACTTGTAACATCAGTACTCTCTAGCAGCTTTCATTTATAATACCTCAAACAGATACATTTTTTCCTTGAAAACAGGACACATGCGAGTGCTCTGTTTTATGGGAGTTTGAGGAAGAAAAAGCTTTATGTCACCTTTAATGGGAGCAGCAGCAGCTTCTTGTCTTTTTGTCTTAGGCACTGTGCTCTCATCTTCTATCAGCTTAAGATCTATGCAGTGATTTGCATGACTGTTTCAAACGTTGCCCTGGCACACTGCATCATAGGCATTGCTGCAGTTTTTGTTCTGTCATTGTTTGTTAAGTCTGTGTAACTGTTATATCAATCTCTGCCTTGTTTGATCTGGCATCCTTGTCTCTTGGTTCTATGAATCCTTTATGTTTCCCTGTTCTGTTGTTGGATAGGTATGGCTTTAAAAAGAGATCGAATGCTTCTGTCACTCCTTGTTCTGCATTGAAAAACTGCTCATTGTTTCAAATCACATGTTTATTGTATTGCTAGTAATATGTGAGCATATTGCAAAATAGGTACCTCAGTTGCTGCTCTGCAGCTTCTGTGGGTATGCTTAGTTTGTATACTTGTATATCACAAATGCTGATACATTCATTGGCAAAGTCTAGCCTAGAAACTATGTATTTAAGACAACAGGGAACAAGATCTCTCGTTTCACCCTTAGGGTCAGCCCTGTAGTACATATGAGTAATACAGCTGTGTAATACATAGGGTATAATCCAGTGAGAGCACTAATTTAAAGAGAGCCACAACTTGAAATTTAAAAATAAGAGGTTCCTACGAATGTTAGCTGGTCCTGAAGCCGGATGGAAAATGGCTGCTGGTTTTTTACTTCTCCCACACTGCGTGTTCCAGAAAGACATCATTTTTTAGTCTGTTATTTCTAAATAACAGTGGAGTAAAGACAGGTGGCTAAAGCAGCCAAATCCTAGAAGCACTCCTTGCTGCTTCTCGAAATGGCTGCTGCTCTGCTCTGTGCTTTGAAGGTGATAGCTAGCCTTGCCTGGCACTGCAGGCAGGACCCAGCTTCTTTTCTTGATTCCCAGGCTCTTGGTCTCTGCTGTCCTTCACCATGTTCAGGGACTTGGTGCCTGCACAGAGATAACTCTTTCTGCTCACTTTTTAAAACCTCTTGGCAGCTTGCTGCTACCTAGAAGCTGAAAGCTGGATTCATTTAAACACCAGAAAATACTTTGGCATTTGTGAATATGACCACCTGTCTACTGTTTTGTCAGTAATACTGTTTACTTTCATCTTAGTTATCCTTTAAACAATATCAGTGTGCCTCAACTTCAATGAAAATAGGTTTTGGTTGTTATTTGGGATGTCCTTTAAAGTGCTGAAGATGGAGGCTCTGGGAGTGTGGGATCCCAGGACTGAGAAACTGCCTGGAAACAAGAGTGACACTGAAGAGCTGATGAAATGTTTAAATCAAGTGAAGGGTAAAACAAAAACTGTGTAAGTGATGGAAGGGGAACTTGATAGTTCAACAGCTTGTTTTTATAACAGCAATAAGGAATTTTAAAACTTTTACACCCTTTCATGCGAACACACTGCATCTGTGAAAGGTAGCCTTTTGCTTGGTGCTTTGTTCTGTTTACAAGTAGGTGTAGGAGAACACACAATAACCTGCACAGGCTTCGCAAAGAGTTCATAACACATTAATAACAGTTACACAATGGAGTAACCTTGCAGATGCAGTTACCTTATGGAAAAAGTTTACCATGCCTAACTACAGAACGTATTTAGGTCATTTCAGCCACGGGAAGGAAATTAATGTACAGCAGAGGTCAATGCCCTAACTGTTCTGTGCCAGAAATTCTTTGGGGTGGTATTTATACTGAAGAATGCATTATCTATAACATGTTTATAAATATGTCTGCTAACTCTATACAGCATTTCTGCTTGTAGAAGCTCTTATAATAACAACATATACCACAGGGTTTCATTTATCCTCCTCCTTCTTTTTTTATTTTTAATTCATTTAATTGCCTAACACTGACAACTTAAGTTTTGTTCTTTTTTCTTGCTCTTTTTTGTTCCTTTCCCTCCCTTAGAAATTATTGCAAGTCATTGTGTGCTAAATATAGTTCTGCTTTCTGCTTTCCAGATGCTGAGAGCTTGGCTTACATCCTTATAGCATTCCAGCCTAATTCTCTCTCTCCTTCTCTCTCTCTGTCTCTGTGTCACACAAAGCAAATTTATTGAGTTCAATGCATCGAGAAAACCTTGACAGTTCTCTTTGTAGAATGAGGGATTAAGTTTTACTAAACTTATTTATGTTATATTTTTTTCTGGCTTTATTCTCAGTTGCTGTACTCTGTATTTGTTGTTGTAAATGCCCAATATATAGGTTTTGCCAGCTTGCCTATTTCATAAAAGATTTGTCTCTGCACATGTCTTACTGCATGTTCTAATTAGTTAGGTCTTAAGTTTTACAATCAGATCTAGCTAGGCAGATTTCACTTCTGGTGCAACTGGAGCACACTGGAATATCAGGGCCAGCTTCAGGAATGTTTCAGCTCGAACTGTGGAAGTTCCACAGCAAAGGTCAGTACAGTGGAAAAGTATACACACCTTTAAGCCACAGCTGCAGAGTCAGTTTGGACTTGATTATAAACTTAGTACAGCTATCCAAGGCAACACTAATTTTCAGGAAAATTAACTTTCTGCTCTATTTCTTTTGTGGGATGATGTTGGTATCCTCATAAGAGCTGCCCACCAGGCAAGTGACTGTTTCAGTAATGATAAAATAGTTCCTATATAGAGTATGTAATATTCCTAGCTTTTGGACCAGCAAAAGGCGCAGAACAAATCCGCAGGTTTCATTTATCAACAATTAGTAGTGCCTCGCATCAATGCAGTATTTTTTTAATTGGAAGGATCCCAATTTAAGATCCATATTTACACTGAAATTTTCTAGAATCAGTGTATTTGGACCCTTTATCCAGCATTGAAATGCAGCTGTGGTACAACATGGCAGCTGTTTAGGGCAGGAAGCAAGGAAAATGTTGTGTCTAATCAAAATTGCAATGGGAATTGATTGGCAGAACATTTTTACCCTGAAGATGGGGCTGTACTGCCAAACACAGCGGGTAATCCCGATTGGGGCTTTGGCACACAACTTTAATACAAATGCAAAAAACTGTTAGTTTTGAGACTCGGTTAATGCACCAGGATTAAATTTCTCAGCAGTCTTTTTAACTGCCTCAAATCTGTGTTGGCCATGGCCTCTTCTTCCTCCAGATAGCACTCTGTTTCCCCTCAGAATACTGCCTGAGAGAAGACCAAGCCCTGTCCTGCCACTAACCCTCTTCCTGCAGCATCTGCTCCTGAGAATTGCAACAGCCTAGCTAACTATGAGATGGGCTGGGAAAAATGGAGGACTGGCTCCATGCCATTGCTTATTTTCCATAATGCTTACTTAATATCATAAACATACAAAGCCTACAAAACATCAGCAAATTTGCAAGGCCGGATAAAATATGGTTCTTGGGACAGATCTGTGCAATGAACAGAGTGCTCTGGGGGGCTGATGAGAAAGCAGCTTCCTGGGAGGTTTCTCCAGCCCTTTGAATTCCAGGGGAACTGCAGTCCCAGGTGCTGCTGCCAGGGTTGCCCCATAGCAGCTTGTACATGAATACTCGTATCAACCCATGGTTTGCTGTGCATTCATTTCCAGAGAGGCTGCAGCAAGCCCCACCCAAAGTCTCTCACAACACAAGAAGCATGTAATTCAAAACAGAAAATAGCTGCAGTTCAGCATGGGGTTGGCAAGAAAGGATCACGCAGGGCATGTTACAGAAGCCCTTCTGGCACCCCACTCTCCTGAAGGCTGTCTGGAGAAGGGGCAGGGAAGCTGAAGGAGATGGCCGTTCTTGGAGGCTAACAAGGGGCCACATTGTTCCTGGGCCTATCAGTTGTTTTCTAATTCACCCGCAGCCAGCACGCCATGATCAGATCACAGCTGGCCCAAGGATACGCTTTCCAGTGCATTTAGTGCTTGGAACAGCCCCAGGTTTCGGGAACACATGGTGTGGAGGAGGGGACAGCTGTGAGACAGAGAAGGGAGCTGATTTTTGCCTTCCCTCAAGATAAGCTTTTCTTTCATAATTTGATTGTGTTAGCAGCATTCCAGGTTGTAAAACTAACTTGGAGCCTGGGCAAAGGGCAGACCAGGGAAAGGAGGGTGGAACAGGCAGTGGGTGCTTGCATGGCTGCATGCCCCACACCGGCAGTGCCCTCTCCTGCCGGTCAGCTGTGTAACTGCTCATGACAGATCACAGATGGATCCCGGGTATTCAGCCTGTGTCTTCTTTCAGCTCAGAGCTGTAAGATAGCTTTGTTTGTCTCTAACCTGGGGGTTATGTGGCTGCGAGATCCCAGTGGGGTGTATCTGGCAGTAGCTAAGCTTCCTTGTCTGTAAGCGGTGTCTGGCTCCATGGTAAGAGAGGGGAATGTACCGAGTGTGAGTGGGGACTGAACTGGAGTTTAGTTTCAGACAGACCTTTTAATTTGTCTTTGCAGCACAGTGCTTCTGAGTGATTCCTGACTTTTTTGTTCCAATTTCCTGTTAAACAATAGCACACCATTCCTCACCTCCTATCCTAAGTTTCCCTGTATTTTGTAAACGGTTTTGCTGTTTCACCTGGGAGCGGCTGCAATTCAGGGAGGAATGAAGTGGTGCCTGTCTGTTAGCAGATCTTGAATTGCAAATCTTGAATTTCTTTGTCATCCCCCTCATCCCTCACTTCCCATCAGGAATTTTCATCTGCCCTTCCCTTTCTTCCAGAGCTGATCTGAGAAAGGCAGCTGTGAGTGGTGTGTGCTGCCATCAGCTTCTCTGCTCCACTGCAGAATATCAATAGCAAACTATGTCTTGTCAGGGAAATCTACACTTCCCTACCTATGGCTTATACTCTGTAGGCCTATAAAGTACATTAATATTAGAGAAAGTCAATCTGTTAATCAACAAAGGTAATAAGCCAACCTTTTCCCCTTTCCCCTTACAGGGCCTCAATTCTATAAGGAGTTATAGAAGTTAAACATTGAGAAAGACCTGCGGTGTAATTGAGTCCATCTCCTAGCAGCGTAGGGGTGTTCTCTATTACAGATTTTTATTGTTATGTCAGCCTGGTTTTAAACGATCTCTGCAGTGTGACTTACACTCAGTCTAACACATCCCGACATCTTGAAGGTTTTCCTGATACAATTATTTAAATGGTTCCTCTAAAAATTGATCGAGTTTCTCTCAGTTAAACCTTTCCTCTTCTACAACATGGTTCATTCTACTGAAAAAACAATTCCTTTTTCCTTTAAAGGGGCTAGTGGGGCAGCCAAACTGCTATTTGGCCCGGCTGCAGTCGGATCTCATTTCTCGACTCCACCCTTCCCCTTCCCTGAGGAGGAGGGGCAGTCTTCACATTTTCCCTTTAAGCTGAGCTATGAAAAATAACTGTTTGCCAAAATCTTTTTCCTTGGCTGCATAACCTCACAGATGTTTTCTACAGCATAAACAAAGCAGCAAAGAACGTCGGGGCATGGGGGAGGCACAGTAGTTGAGACAAGGGAGATATCAGGCTGGAGAATTATAGCTCCAGCCGTTCAGCTGTAGTCTGCCTTTCAGAAATGCACAAGAACTGCTCCCACTGCTCAAGGAGCAGAGCCAGCTGTAAAATCATCTGCAGCTTGATATAACATGAGCATTTAGCCATGCAGTCTAAGCATATGTAATGCACACGTCACCATAGCATGTGTGCAGATTAAGAATAGTGATAAATCTGGCTGGTAAGACCAAGTGCTCAGCTGTTCTTCAGCCATCCTCCCTGCTCAAAGAGAGATGGTGACAGCCATTGCAATTGGGAGAATAGGATGAATTACAGGAAAAATTGTTTTGTACGTTATGCCCTCCAAATGGCAAAATCCAGCTTCACAGCCCAGGGGTGCAGTTCTGTTAGTGGTGTCCTCCAGAACTTAAGAATTTTATCATGCACCTTGCTGTCTCCAAGTGTCTACTGACCACAGTTGTGTCAATGAATCAGAGCATAGGTCTTGGGTACCACAACCACATACCATCAGAGAATTTGCTGGACCAAGTGAGACATCCTGAATTTTGATGGGGCACGTCACTTCGTTTATTCTGATACATTTAGGACCAAATCAAATGTTTGGATGACTGTGACGGAGGTTCCAGCTGCTGATTTTGAAGGGAAATGATTTTGAGGAAAGGAAGGCAGGCACCACTGGACTGAAAATTCATGTGAAAAGGAGATGCTCTTCCTAAAACAAACATTTCTATCTGTTGATGCTGATTGAATGCAAGGCATAACCATGAGTTCAGTAAAGTCCTGATGAGGTTCTGACAGCAGGAGATGGTTACAGTGAATGTGGTTGTTCACCTAAGCCTCTGTATTGTCTCAGAATACTGCTTTGGGACAGTGGAAAAGTTTTTACTGTAAACAAAGTCAGTTCTTGTTTAAGAGCCACGAAAGGAAATTCATTATGACCAGTGTAAACCACCCTGTGTAGATGAAAGGGGTCAGGAATCTGGGCAATACTTAAGCAGTTTGAGGCTTGGTAGGGAACCTCAAAAATTTCTCCTATCGTCACATACAAATCACAAAAAACATATTGGTCTTGTTTGAGTATATCCCAGAGGATCAGTTTCTGAGCCCTCCTGCATATGCTGGTGGGTGGAGAGGCACTGAAACAAAGGGGACCATGGTTGGAAAGATTTGCATATTAAGGAAAAGAATGTGGAATGTATGTATTATGTGTAGCAAGAGTGTGGAACTAATGGCTTATGACAGGAATACAACTATGGCATTAATGTGATTTGGCAGCCAGGCATTAATATGGAATGGGCAGTTTTGGAGGAAGTGGAACAGGAGCACATAAGGCCATAGGTTAAGTTAGTCCCTTGTATAGGAGCTGTATTGAGAGAAAGTTTCTTGCATATATCCAAGACTGGACCAAGTTTATCCTTATGTCACTATTAGGAAGTAGATAAAGATCTTTATTTGTGTTTGTAGGGTGTGAGAAGCTCTTACTCTATGGACTTGACATGAAGAATCCTTTTGAGCATACATCCTGCTGTTTTGTGTGGTTATGATTTAACTGCCATCATAGTTTCATTGTTTAAGCCTCCATTAAATATGTTTGGGCTTCTCTATGGAGCAAATGGAGACAAATACATTTATGGCTATCAAACATATGTTGTGTTGGAGTATAGTGATTGTGTATAGCAAAGCAGAAGATCTACTGCCCTAAATAATCACAAATATCCTTGCTAGCTTAGAGCATGAAGAGGATGGTCCATACTTTGTGGGGGTCCTGGGAAGTGTTAGTAGTCCGGGTACTTGGGCTGCCTCAGCAAAAAAATTCCTGGGAAACAGCCCCCATTAAAAACATCCTAGCATTTTCAAAAATTATCTTATTCTTTAAATATTTTTTTGTGCCTGTGTTTGTGACTCATTAACATTCAGACTCTCACTGAAGCAGTCTCAGCTGCTCAATATTTGTTCAAGCTAATAAACAAGAGAAAATAATCTCTGAAATGTTACTTATAATCCTTTGGAAGTCCATATCAGACCATCACACTTATGTACACCATGGTTAGGGCTGTGTTCAAATAAAAGATTCTCTGTAGCGCATTGGTAGCTCCAACTGATAAACTGTGGTCATTAGGCTGGGCTTCGTTTATTAACTGTGAGTTGAGCCATACTCCTGTCAGTTTTTAGAGAACATAATTTGTTCATGTTCACATCTCACCTTGCATTTGCTAATGGAAGAGTTCTCACTTGGGACTATCACTATCCTGGCTTTCCCTATGTCTTACTAGTACATGTACTTTCCATCATGTCTGCTTGACATCTTTGTGCTGAAAGAGGGGAATGTACTGGAGTTTGAGAGGGATGCAAGGAATAGCAGAGTGTTGCAGCAGTGTGAAAGCCAGCTCCAAATGGAGGGGTGGGAGAGGCAAAAACAGGTGTGCCAGGTACAAACTAGCAGAGAGCTATGGATGAATGCAGTGTGGCAGATCTGTGCAAAGATTTTGTTTGTGGAAAGGATTTTGTCTGTTCTGTATATATTTCTATTATGTCTGTCACCCCTAGAGAGGTGTCCCCACTGAACTATCAGCTTTTGCCTGACTCCAACATGTTCCTACAGCCAGTCTTGTCTGGGATCTGTGTCTCTATATGGTGGCAAGAATGTGGTCTGTTCTGGTCCCTTTAATGTAGGAATTAGCTAAACCAGGAAACAAAAAGTTATATGCTAGCCTGTAAGTCAGCCATAAGCTGCACTCTTCAAGCAACACATCAGCATGCTAGTAACACAGGCTAGTACTGTTGCTCTTACCATTGCTACAAAGGACTGTTATAAGAGCACTGCAGGAGGCCAACATCTTTTCTTTGCTGAGGCCTTGGAATTGAGCAGCATCACTGTTACATAAATGCTCCTACACCATAAGCAATATTTCACAATATCTCTGCCTTTCAGTCGACATTCAAGACAAGGTGTTATGCATGTGTGGGAGGCCTCCACTCAGTTTACTCCAAATATTCCAGACTTGGTAGATGTTACCAGCCATGGGCTCTCACACTACATAGTCCTTTCAAAACATGACTTGTCAGTTCAAACCTAGGATCCAAAAGACACATAGCATCATAGAAATGTTGGTTAGAAGGGACCTCTGGAGGTCTCTATTCCAGCATCCTGCTCAAAGCAGAACTGCTGCAAACAATTAACAGGTCAGCTGTGACTTTGTCTAGCCAAGTCATGAAAAAATCCAATCATGGAGATTTCACAATCTCTCTGAGTAACACATTCTAGTACTCTCTCAGAGAAAAGCTTTTTCTTGATGTTCACTGCAAACCTTAATAGGAGATCCTACACATACTGTGGTGGTTTGAAACTGTCTTTTTAATTTTTCCTTGCCTCAAACCAGCACACTGACATACCTGAAAGATCCAGAGGTAGAATGAGACATACTCAGTTCTCCAAAGTTCACATCTGACTCTCACCATAGCAGCTCTGTCAGGTTGTTTCTGGTGTTGCTACCACCAGTCATTACACCTACATAGCAAGTGGAGCTGTGGCACACAAAACTAAAAGCTGGACGTTTTTTCCCATCTACTGAATGTAGAGTCACATTATCCAAAAGACCTGCTACAGAACCAAGGATGACCTATGTAACTGGCCACAGGGTTTTCTCTGGTCACTCTGTCCTAAGCATAATGCCTTATATTGACCAAGGGAATTCCTATGAAGCTGTGATTTGAAGATGTCAAGAAATTGATAATAGGAGAGTACTTTGACATTACAATACTTGGCAACAGGAACCAGAGGCACTGCTGGGATGTGACAGAATTCATATGGCTTGTGGCTGCTCTGAACCTTAGCTTGTGCTCTTGTGGCTTTGGAGAAAGGTGTTAAACTTCAACCATTCCTCACAGTACAGAATTTCACAAAGCAGCACTGTGTAGTATTTGATACAAAACTCAGCAATGATTCTTCTTCATTTCTCTGCTTGCATGGTCAGACATCGATTGAAGTCACTCCTTTGCTGTCTTTTCATGTGCAGGAAGCTGCACTGAAATTTCAGTAGTATTCCCCTTGCAGCTCTAGTTTCTTGCTGGAAATAAAGATTGTGTTGAGAGCTGATAATAGCAACTAGAAGTGATTTTACCTTTTTGTCACCTGTCCCACTCCTCTGTTAGACACTATAAACAGTCATCATAAAATATATGAGAAATCAGTTTCTTCTCTACTCACCAAATAAAGTCCTTCGCATTTTCATTTTTCTACCAGAAAGTTTTCCCTTTCTGTACTCTTAGAAATAAGATCACTTTCTTTTCATGTCCAAAACTTATTTCTGAAGAAACAGCTTAGGAAATGTTTTCAGGATGATCCCTGGTTGAATCATCAGCACCACTTCTTGCTTCACCCTCTACCCTCCCTGGAGTTCTCTCAGTCACATACCTGACCTGAACCTAATTAGTTTGTGAAAGCTACAAAGTTTGCCGCCCGTGGTGTGGCTGTGGGCCAGGCAAGCAGAGTTCTCTGTGCCTGGTACTGTAATTGTTGTGAAATCTTGCTTGATGGACAGGAGGTTATTCTGTTGTTTGGGATTTTGTTCTTTTTTTTTTTTTTTCTCTCCCAACAAATGTTCTAGAAATGTGCAGGAGCCCATTTTGGAGCTCAGTGAGCTGACTCTTTAAAGGCCATGGTGCCATAAAAATCCTCATGTCCTTAATGTTGCTGAGAGCCAAAAGGATCAAGAACACTTTCATATTAAAGAATATTTGAAAAACACATTGCCATATTTTGCCCTGCTTTTACAAAAGTCCTTATTATATTGTAAAGTCTGTTTATGACTCTTACCACACAGCAGAGCCTTTATCAGGTCCTCAGGAGTAGCATCTATATTGCTAGAACAATAGAACTTGTTACTATGCCTCTCTCCATCAAAATGAGGGGCTGGTTTTGCAACATGAGCTCTTATAAACAGCCCTGATGAACAGTTCTGTTAACTCAGGATTATGGCTCCTTGTACATGCCTAGGAGTCAAGCATGGTAGGGAAGAATCCTTCTGCCTTCAAAGAACTATGGAATGTGCCACAGTTCTTTCCCTTGCCATTACACCACTTTGCACATCAGAGGAACAAAGCACAGCCTGGTGGTGTAGGTCACTTTCATTTGTATCTTGCTTAACCATTTATTCTTCCTCTCATTTACTAATGGCCCTGTAGAGATGTATTACTCAACAGTAGATGTGTCCCTTTGTTTGCATGGCTGTTGTAGTGGTGTAATCTTCTTTGCCTCCTGAATCATCAGTTTCTATATCACTCTACATTTTGGGGGGGCAGTACAGCTCTGAAAGTGAGGACCTGGCAGGCTGTAAAAACCAGGCTTTGTGTGGACAGGCTCTAGGCAGCATTCAAGGTGTGATTCCACCAGTTCATCTCAGACCTAATTAGTCTCGCTTTTATAGTGTGGGGGCTCAGCTCTGCTATTAATGTACCCTAGTCCCAACTTGCAGTACAGGTATTATTCTGCACAGTCCTTGTACTCTAGCAAGCGGGTACCAGTCCACACTGTTTCCTGAATCTACAGGTGCCTAGTCGTTGCTTCTAGTCCTAAAAATCTGCCAGAATCTCCATGCAACTTACTCTGCCAGACTGCCAAATCTTTCATCAGTCAACCCCTTACCTGAGGCTATAGAAACACCCCATGGATTTCGCCATGACTTGTCCTGACTAATTGTCTGGAAGTTCTGCTTTGGAAATGGAATCTTTAAAGAACTGAGGCTGGAAGCAGCTGTTTGTAAGTTGTTCTTGTATGTTCTTAACGTACATAGTAGTTAAGAGTACAATTCCACATCCATTTCAGCCAGCCTAATTCAGGGCTGCTATTGGCCAGACATGGTCCCATGTTTCCTCAACTCAAATGACAGTGACTATCTGCCCTTGGAATAGGCATAGCAGGGAGCTAAACTGGCTGAAAATTAAAACTACAAGAAATTCAATTTTCACCATCCTCTGAACCAATTTATTGGCAGGCCAGATGAGCACCAAGTGCAGATCATGAGGAAGAATATGGGGTATTGTGATCAGGGGTTATAGGAAGCAGAGCTGATACAGCCACATTTTGTGTCAGATTATACTGTTGTGGAATCACAGCCTTTCCTCACTGATTTTTACCCATATTAAAAGCACTAAAAGTGCATCAAGATTTGGTTGAAGAAAAGTAATCACATAATCAGACTATTAGATTTTTGGATGAGGAATCTCAAACACAACCAGAATTAGAAATTATATTACAGAGATGCATGTGTACCAAGACAGAATTCTCAAGATTAACAGTTCAATGCTGATTCAAATCTCTAAACCATCCTACTAGTAAATCCAGAAGAAATTAGCATCAGTCCTAGGGAGGCAATGGGAGTTACTTCCACTACCAAGCTGAATGTAGTCCTAAGGGATTTCTGTACTTTTGGAAAGCTAGCAAATAATTTTAGCTATATTTGGTTCAATCCTAGTTCTGTTTTCAGCATAAGAAAGTGTGAATAACTAACATTAAAACTATTATATCATTGTTTTTCATCTCATTGCTCATGGTGTCCACTGGGTTCTAAGGAAATTCAATTCACAACATAGTGGTCAGGAACTCCTTTGGAAAACGGCCCCTGTTCCAGGTAATCTCTGCAAGTGAGCAGAGATCTGAACAGCAGGGAAGAAATGGTCAGGTGAAGATCACTATCGCGTGTCCAACCTCATGCTGTTAGGGTTGTATGGGAATCATTCCCATCTGATAGCAATTTAGGAACTGTTATAAATGAGTTGTTTCTGTCAAGGTCCTTGAGAATGGATGGCTGCATCACAAAAAACAGCTTTACGTTTTGGATTAAATGGATTGATGATGGTAATCCCAAGAGAAAAAAAAATGAGAACTGTAATGGGGGCTCAGCAAGCGTCTGAGCTCTGGAACTGATCCATTGGTTGTGAGTGTGTTGGGAGAGGTTTGGACTGGTCTTGAGCTTTCTGTATAACGAGTATTCAATTTAACATTTTATCAACATCTAGTTTTATTTAAAAATGAAGGCTGCAAAAGTTAGTTGCTTTAAAAGGTCTCCAGTTCTAGAAAAGTGCTCCTACCTTTCATCTTTAGAAATCTTTATTTATCCAGTATAACAACTTCATGGACAAATTCTGCCTTCATGACCTATAAGCCTGATCAGTGCTTTTAAAACCCTGGAAGCAATGGCTTTGTTTATCTCCAGAAGTCCAAGAATAAGCTGATTTTGCTATTTTTAATCTATCCGGAAATATGCAAAGAAGAGAGCTTAATTGCAAACAGACCAAACCTTATATAGAAAATGGGTATGTCCCTCAGGGGCACCTAAAAAGTGAATGTCTGAAATTAAATTCGTATAGTCTTCTCCCTTGCTCCCTGAACCACGTACTCTTGGAATGAAAGGGAGTGCTGTGGGCTAGCATCATGTCCCAGTAGTTTCTGTCCATTATAACACTCTGGCTATCTTAATAGTCAATTAACAGATGTTTCCCAGCATGTATGAGCTCGAGGTGACTGGTTGTGTGTGTTTGCAATAAAGCAATTAAAAAGAACAGAGGAAAATCAGGAAAATAGTGGCTCCATTGCTAAGATCTTAGTTTGGTTACTGAAGAAAAATGAAGCAGGAGTATTGTGATTCCAAAATTTCACCCACACTTTTCTCAAGATTGTTCCACCACACCCAGCCAACAAACAACGGTGAAACCTTCTATCCTGAAAGCAGTTCCCATCACCTGCCCATCGACTGTCCTTTTCTCATCTTCCAAATGTTGCACTCCGTAATGGATAGCGTATAAAGCCCTGAGGTGGACCAGGTGCATTTAGCAATACTAAAAATCTCTGCACTCATGGAAAAGAGGGAATGGTATCGAGTTTGTATAGGCTGCCACTCTGACTGTCAGTGCCCTTTGTGTTGGCTCTTCCAGTAGTCATTGCACAACCATTGAGCACACCACACATGATTCTCTCTGTATGTGCCCTATACTGCAGAATAACACTGGCCCAAAACCATGTGTTCCTGCAAGTTTGAAAGCAGGCCCACCCCAGAGCTCCTCAGGCATCTCCACTGGTGCACATCCATTATTCAAACATGTTTTGCTGTACTCCCAAAAATAACTAAGGCATGGCTCGCTCCCTTGGTCATCCCTTACAACTGCAGCCCTTTGCCCTACTTTATCAGGCAGTGCTGTGTGCTAAGAGCAAACTGCTGCTAGCTTCTCTGGCTAGTTGAGGAATGTTCCTTTTCTGCTCCTGTCTGGTGCATATTTGACTTCAATTCAGAAAACCTGGCCATGCCCCATGCTATCAGTTGTCTCTGCTGTGCTCCAGTTGCTACAGTGTCTCTTGAATCTGAAGCTTAGCCTCCATGTTCTGTGGTACAACAGCTACAACAACGGTCTGGGTAACATCTTAAATGCTGAATGGCCTGCTGGCGAGAGTGCACACAGGAGACCCAAGAACTGTGGATTTATTGCTTGTAAACCAAAAAGCATATTAAAAAAAAAAAGAAGAGATAAAAATAGATGGGGTGCTTGGGGACCGGAAAGGCAGCTAGTGGAGATTAGATGCACTGCTGGTTGACTCATCCAGCTTGTTTTATGGTAGCACAGTTCCAATAACGGCTGTATTATTTCAGCTTTTCTGCAGTGAGCAGACATTTGTTTTGCATTGCAGCTTTTTCACATAAATGTGCTCCACTTTTCATTTCTTCTTGCATTTCCCATCATTTCTACTGGCAGTTACAAATAGGAGAAGTGGTGGCTCCAAAAGAGTATTGGCCAACTTCTGAGCTGGTATAAATCAACAACACTCCCTAGTATTTAACAGAGGTATGCAGCCTGCACCAACTGTGCTTTTAAACTGTGTCCCCCCTTATAAAAAGCTGTGTTTTCTTCAGTGATGGATTCTGAAATTAATGAGAAGTATTGTAGAGACAGCCTCAGAGAGCATGTGCAGTGCACATCTTGGCAGGCTCTGCTTTCTAACACGTGACTTTGTTCTATCTGAAGGACATCTTTGCAGGGCCACCAAAGAGCAGCAGCCCATTGTGTCCTGTCTGCTGGACCTGGGCTGTGATCTCCAGCCTTGCAGAAGGGGCTGTGAGGAACAGTCGTAGTGAAAATATGTGGAATGTGTGTCAGGCTTTGTTAGCTGTTCACAGCTTGAAAAGTGCTGTCCCACCAACTTGGGCTCCATTCAGATGCAGAGGAGTTCTGTAAAAACAGGTTTGGAAATAACCACAAGGAAGGAGGAGAAGACATATTTACCTTAAATGAGGTGAGATCAGGTGGATTTACATGTACAGTGGAGGCTGTGCATTTGCTAGAGGATGGTGGTGTTTTGGAGCTCCCAGAGTGTGTGCAGACTGAAGGAGTACTTTGGTTTCTGTGTAGTTTTCCAGAAAAGACCATTTAAAGGTGATTTCATGAGACAGAACCTGGTGATCAGGTGGGCACTTCTCATCCATGTTCCTCCTATAAGCCTTTTATTATTTGTCTCTGAGCCAGCCAGCCTCTGCTGTGTTGACAAATGAGGACTAGAGAGCTGTATATTTTTACTGGGATTTTGCTGTGATTTTAGTTGAGATGTTTGTTTGCATGTTGCCTTCATCAGTTTCTCTACACAAATTATGCAGATTAAGTGTTATGCACTGCATAGCCGTGCTAACCAAAAACAAACCAAAAAAAACCCTTTATCTATTTCTTAGCAGCATGAAAGTGGGAGAATCTGCCAAAATGTGACTTTGTTTCTTCAGAATCTGCTTCCTTATAATGGAAGTTGTATGATAAACTTTTTCATGGCCAGCTTGTGAGTTGTCTGTGGAACTTGCAGGCCACCCCTACTATGTACATACAGAGATCCTTTAAAAATACACAGCTGAACCCCCATTTTGAGACTCAGGCATCTGTGTAACTAAAATGAAGATCTAAGTTGCTCCACAGTCAATTTTATTAATAAAGTTACTTAATAAGTATAGGAGTTATCATTAACTGTTTTCTACAGCACAATAAATGGCACTTCTCTTTTTTTTTTCATAAATATTTTCAGCTCATGAATTTCTGATGACAATCACTTACGGGAATAAATAGTGATGTAACAGCAGCATTTTGTAGGACTGAGATAAATTTGGGTCCAAAATAAATGAAGACCTCTATAAGAGGTAGGCTTAGGAAATAAGTGTATGGGAAAATTGGAGTGAGTGAAAAGGCAGCAGGGAAAAGGAAGCCACAGTACAAATTAAAGATTGCATGTAACAGGGCTGGATGCCAAGGGCCTCAGAAAAGAAAAGAAAAAAAAATCCTTAATTAGCTAAACTGTTTGCTTTACTATATAAAAACTGACCTCCTTGAGGAGCCCTGAGCCCTGGCCTCCTGGGAGTCTGAGTACGTGCAAGTGAGCTGCTGCCCTACTGATGACAATACAAATGCTCCAGTGGCAATCCTTCTGCCCTGTGGATTTCCAAGTGCAAATGCTTCACCTGGCAGGAGCTCTGCCCACATCAAGCCGACAGTAGCATCCAGCATTTTCCTTCTTTTGCAGACCACTGTGATAATCTCATTCCACTAGCTATGTGTGAAGAAGGGAACTGTTGTCTCTCCAAGCAACTGTAATGTGTAGGACAAGGACTGAGCTGGTGTGATGAGTGCATGCCCCCAGCCAAGCTCTGACCCCGGTTCTGGCTACAGCAGCCAGTGGGGCTCCCCAGCTGCCCACAGCCCTCCTGGATACAGAGCACTGTCTGATGTATGTTGCCCTCATCCTGAGTCCCCACTCCCCAAGGAATATCCCCTGCCTCAAGTTCTCTGCCGTACCAGGAAGTGTTCTAGTACAGACATCCTTATGAAAAATCTCCAACCAGGCCTGACACATGCCATCTTAAAGCAAATGCTCATTAATATCATTTGCTCTTCTTGATGATATTTCTGACTGTCTTCTTCCCCTGATCCATTCACAATGCCAACACCAACTTGAACAGTTGCTGTAGAAGGGGAAATTCAAAAGTTACAGGGAATGTGCTTGAGCATCTAACACGTGTGGGTATGCTTTTCACACCTGCTGATACTTTTGAATGTGAGTTATTTTGTTCTAGACCAACATGAAAGAGGAACTATCACAGACAGAGCTGATCCAGAGAATACAGATGGGGAGAGTTATATATGGAAACCTTTTGTCAGCAATTCCCTCGCTTTTACTCACAAAATTGTTACTTGCTGTCTAAATGTCCATTTTCCTCCACTATGTGACTGCAAAAAGCCATAAAGGAGGTCAGCTCATAGAACTATCTTGTACAATTCAATTAAGTGATATAAAGACTGCAAGAGCTCTTTTTTAACAGCGGAGGATGAAAGAATTGCAGGGCTTCTTTGTAATGGAAAATGGTCACAAAAACATTTGTAAAAACTTCTAGAAACTAACTTTTCTAAACACCTCTATTACAGGAGAATATCATAATCTGAGTTCTAGAGATGGGGAGACAAAGATGTTGTCGCATTCAGAAGGCCTCTAGAAGGCAGGCAGACATAGAGCTCAGTTCCTGAAGCAGAAAACTGTATCCAGGCCTGGGACTATCAAGAGCTCAAAAATTCTACTTTTCTTCTAAAACTGCAATCACATGGGCATCTAGTTGCCATGATTTTCTATAAACCAAAGCTTCTCATCTATGCAAAATCATTTGCTGTAGCCAAAAATGTTCTGTCTGACCTTCAAAATGCACAAGGCTGTGCAAAATATGCACATATTGAACTGTTCTCATCTTCCTTGTTTGATTATATTTAGAAAGATGAGGAAAGTCAGATGAAAGCAGTTGGCAGTGGCCTTGAGTGCAAAGTTCCCTACAAATGAGATTTGCTGTGCTTAAAGGTGTATACAGCATCCTCTCTAAGGAAGCAAAGAAAGATTCTAAGCGCAAGCAAAATTGAATCACTCAAGCAAGTTAAACTCAGGAATGTGAGGGCACAATACAAACAATATAGGGATCTCACTGAAGAAGGAGAGACAGGATCAGTTAGTTTCTGTCCATACTGTATTCTTCATCCAAGAATCTCCAAAGTCTTCAGAAATGCCAGTGATCTTTCATTACACCCTGATGAATGGCTGAATGCTTCTGTCTGCATGTTACAGATGAAGAAAAAAAGAAAAAAAGGTGGCTCTGCAGATGTTGTATTAACACAGTGGCTTTAGATTCTGGGTGAAAATGTTGATATACAGGTTGGTTGTTTCTGCTGATGAGGTGAAACATTCTGGTGTCAGAAGAGCATCAGAAATGAAAATTAAGGAGCCAGGAGCTCAAATGAATGCAAGGCAACTATTGTGTATCACAACACTGTGCTTGGAACATGTTCCTAATGGGTAAAGCACTCCCAAAAGCTTGTTAATGCTGTCAAATTAGTGTTAGACACTTGTTAACCAGGCAGAGAGAAATTGAACATCAACTGTTTCTGAGCATGAGGAGGCTACATGCATAGAAACAATTTCCATCACAGATTTTGTTTATCCTGTTGTGGGGTTTTTTGAATGTAGCAGACTGCTCTCCCAGCACAGAGTGAATGCATTTGGAATTGCAGTGTGATTGGTGTAGCAAAACCTGAAAAACAATAATGAAATGAGAGTTTGTCACATGAGTTTATTAAACTGATTCTGTATAGTGTTTTCATCCCAAAGTGCTTGAAAACTTTGCTTGTAAATGGATTACTTCCCTGTGGCTCAAATGCAGCCACCTCTGGCTGAAATGAAGTTGTCATCATTGCACATTCAGTGCTTTGACTCTTGAGAAAGATATGGTTTATTATGCATTTGGTTTCATCTGTTCATAATGAATTTAGAACATTGCAGCACATCATTCAGATTCTCAGACTGGAAAGGACATTTGTTAATGCCAGAGGTCCTAAAGTCACCACATTTTCCAAGACAAAATTCAGGGAAGTTGTGCCAATATGAAATTGTAAGTACTGTCAGCCAACATCAGATAAACTGTGTTCATTGAATCCTGAGGACTGGGCAGTGTTGCTTACGTGTCTGGAACTGGAACATCACAGCCACAGTTGTCAGGGTGGCAGGTTGTCTTGACTCTATCTGATGGCACTCTTGAGGATGACAAGATGATGGATGAGGGGATAGACAGACTGCAAAATGAAAATTATTTTATTTTATGTTTTTGTCAAGCAAAATGTTAGTAGCTTACTTACTTGCTTCATGGGTTCCACATTGATATAACAGATCTGAAAACAGATTACATCCTAATTCCATACTTTTTCTGAGTAGTAACCAATTTGTTTTGACACTGTTTCCCACCAGCCCATTTGATCAGGAATAATGTGACTAGACTACAGATGACTTCTGTATTTTACTGAAGACATCTTACACTTATTCCTGCTCCATTGTTAGACCTGTTTACCTTAGCAGATATAGGATGTCTAGTAATAATGAGCTTAATATACCCTGCCACCTTATAGTAAGCTTATCTTAGGGAAGTAGAATTAAAATTCAAGAAAGCCTATGTCATTCTTCCTAGACAGGATACACTATTCATATTTCACCTGAAATCAGCAACAAGGCTGAGAATATTCCCAGTGACAGGCTCATACTTTCCACTGGGTCTTATCGCCATCATAAGCAAAATTTTTTAAGCAAATCATCACTTACAAAATGTAGCTCTGGACTTTGCATCATTGCATTCTCATCAAATGCTCTAGGGATTAAGTTTCAACCCCGCCAAATCCCTCCCAATCTGCAAATCATAAATTCATAACTGAAAAACAAATCAAAAATTGCTTGTTTTCATGAGGAGAGGGGGCTTTGCCAGCCCATT
The DNA here is from genome assembly GCF_027791375.1 of Indicator indicator. Taxonomy (NCBI): domain Eukaryota; kingdom Metazoa; phylum Chordata; class Aves; order Piciformes; family Indicatoridae; genus Indicator; species Indicator indicator. The sequence goes on along the minus strand of NC_072013.1, from coordinate 47,419,176 downwards.
TTGGCAACCACAGTAAGTAGGTTATAGTCAGTTTTCTAACACGAGCTTCTCGTAAAAAAAGAAAAAGTCAGGAAACTTTTTCCATCCTCTCTATCTGAATGCATTGACACACAGCTTTTGTTAGCGTTCATTGCACAAAAACTACTGACCTCTAGTTTTGACCATACAGCTGCAAGAGGATTAGGCTTGTTGTCTTCTGGGAAACACTCTGTCTAATGTGTAGTGTTAAGATACCTCAGGGCTGCATACTCTGTAACAACCTCCTTCGGTATCTGGAATTGCTACGCTTTGTAGTCCAAGACTACTGCCCTGGGGCTGGCAGGTCAGACAGCCTGGTTACACACACAGAGAGCTCTAATTCCAGTGAGTCTTTGCACCCATCACTTCTGCACCCAGTCTTGCTGTACAGCTTGCTGTGATAATGTCTCTCCCCAGCTTTTTATAGCTGTTGTGAGAAGTCAACATTTTTTGTCTGTCTGTCCCACGTCTGAAGTCTTTTAATATGTTACTCTGTAATTTTTTTTCTGCTGATCTAAACATCATCTGATCTGTGTAAATGCTGAGAACTTGGTACATCATCAAACATCTGCTATATTTTTGGAGAAATGTCTCAAGTTTGGTGAAGGAATCCAAATCACCAGAAATTGTGATTCTCGGTTTGCACAAAATGCGAGCTCTGTTTTTCGAGGGCTTCTGCCAGACCCTGCTGACACATGAAGCGTAAGAAAATATTTGGCATTAGCCACTTCCCCAGAGATTTTTCCTCTTGTAGGTAGTGGAAAATGATCCCTCTGTACACATGTATTCAATTCTTTAACGTCTATTCATAAGCAAAGGTTTCTTCTCTTTTTTTAGCATACCCATTCTGATGGTTCCTCTGTGCAGTTTATGGTAATGAATATATTCACCTCCTTTTTTAGCCTCTGCTACAGGGCACGGGGAACCATGCCAGCATTGTAGATTGTGGAGCGGCCTTCAAACTCTTTTTCAATTACTTGATCCCCCAGCTTTCCAAAGAGAAGGGCCTCTTGAGAAGGCAGAAGAATGGCTTCTACTTCTCTTAGATTATGATTTTTGAGGCTATTGTTTACCTGTCTGGCTGTGTTTCTAACCTCCTTACAGGAATAAACCCACCACCATTAGACCTCTGTGGCATGGCTGATGTAGGCACTGCTGCTGGCAATACACAGGCTTCTGCACCAGTGCTCACCTTCAGGCTAGTAAATGTCATGTTTGCTTTATTGAGCACATAGTCTTGGGAGCCTTTCACAGCTCAGACACCTCCATGAGCCCACTTTTCCCCTCCACAGGGCTCAGTACTACTGTCCTTCAAGGCATGCATCTCCTGTCGACATTCTCCAAAGGATGTCCAGACCCTGCTTCTTCAGATACTCTATCCGGCCATAAGCTCAACAGCCCTGTTACTGAGAGTTCAGTTCTAGGGATAAGGGCCTGCCAAAAAGCATGGTTGCTTCCATGATGCATGGTTCCTCTTCCCTTCCAAGGGAGCTTTAGGTCCTGGCCTACTTGTCATTACCTAGGAAGCTCAACAAAGCAGACTTACAAAGCAAGCCAAATGCAAACAGCATTTAAAGCTCCACAGCCCCTTACTAATGGGACTATGCTGTGTCAGATCTCAATAGCTCACACTTAACAGCCATGTCGTCATGGAATATGGGCACACAACTGCTGCTAAAAGAGAGGCAGTGAGGAAAAATCATAAAAAAGATAAAATGCAAGAAGCTTAGGAGGCCCCTGGTTTCCTTAATGGAATTAGTCCTTCCTTTATGAATTCCAGGGTTAGATGTTGTAAATGTGATTCGCATACTCCCTCCCCTCACCAAAGCAGAAAGATCTGCTAGACATATGTTTGGAGTGGACTGGGGGAAGATATGACGTGCCTGAAGAGCCTGCAAGGCTAAAAGGAGTAGATGGGGGGAGAGCTCTGCAGCCCTTGATCTTTGTAAGATTTAATGCCTTTGCCTCTTGCAAAGATTTTTTTTTCCTGGAAAATTGCTAGCTTCTAGCAATTAAAAAAAAATAAAAAATATTGGCCAGGGCAGTAAACAAGATCTTTGAAGAGGGAAGGAAGCCAAGAGAAAGTCAGGCCCATTAGTCACGCAGCTGCATTTCCTGTCACAAAGGACCCCAGTTGAGTAATCACTCAAAATATGTTTGTTATTTTTTCCTATTTTCTTTCAACTTTCAGCCTGCCAATATCTACTGTAAGAAAAAAATTAAAGCAAGAAAAAGTCTTTTAGCCTTAGAGGGTGAAACAACATATAATCAGGCATTGATTTACATTATTTTTCTTTTCAGTTTCATAGCCTAAAAACACTTCAGTCATGTGAGAGGAATGTTGATAGTGCAGAGTGAGTCTGAGATGGTCCCAGTGTTTTCAGGGCATATAATTTCAGCAGGAGTGTGGGTGTCAAAGTTCCTAGGCTATACTTCCAGATTTTCACCATTAATTCACTGTACAACCTTGATCAAGTCATGTATTAATTTATCTGTAATTTGTTATGAAAAGTAAAGGTGATAATAGCTTCTGAATAATTGTTTTGTCAGGCATCATTAATGCTGCTTAGAAGTAAAGTTGGATGTTCTAATGAAAGCTTCATAGAAGTATTTGTCTAGAGGAAAATACAACCAAGACTGGAAATAAACTTGTAATTTAAAGCAGAACATTCTTATTAATAGATTTTAAAAGAACTTGGATAAAAGAGGTGAAAGTAGGAGGACATTTATGAAGTAGAAGAAGGAAAATGTTGCTGACACTCTCTCTTGAGACACTCAGAGGAATTAAAATACAGCAAATCTGTCCTAGGGAACAGACTGCTTTGTAATGTTGGAAGAGACTGTGTGACTGACTATACCACCTCCTGCTTATAGATCTTGGATTACAGGATCACAGGATGTTAGGGGTCGGAAGGGACCTCTGGATATCAAGTCCAACCCCCCTGCCAGAGCAGGACCATATAATCTAGCGCAGGTTACACAGGAATGCATCCAGACAGGTCTTGAAAGTCTCCAGAGAAGGAGACTTCCACAGCCTCTCTGGGGAGCCTGTTCCAGTGCTCTGTGACCCTTACAGTAAAGAAGTTCTTCCTCATGTTGAGGTGGAACCTCCTGTGCTGCAGTTAACACCCACTGTCCCTTGTCCTGTCACAGGGCACAAGTGATAAGAGGCTGTCTCTTCTTTCTTGACACCCATCCCTCATATATTTATATACATTTATTAGATCCCATCTCAGTCTTCTCGTCTCCAGACTAAAAAGCCCCAGGTCTCTCAGCCTTTCTTCATAAGGCACATGCTCCAGTCCCTTAATTATCCTTGTAGCCCTCCATTGGACTCTTTCAAGTGGATCCCTGTCCCTCTTTAACTGTGGAGCCCAGAACTGGATACAATATTCTAGGTGGGGCCTCACTAGGGCAGGGTAGAGGCAGATCTGCTGGACACCCTCTTCTTATGCACCCCAGGATACCATTGGCCTTATAAAATTGGATTATAAAATGCTGGCTCTGGTTGATCTGGCTCCAACTTCAAAAAGAAGCTGTAGATATATGACAAAAGTAAATCTTAAAACCTTGTGATTTTCCAGGTTGCTGCAAAGAAAATAACTCTTTTATCAACAGACACAAGTCCAAAATACAAAACCCCAACTTTTATTTGCTCAAAAGTAATGAGTATGGTGACCAGGACACCTATAAAGAGTGGCCACAAGGGTGCTTCAGGGCACATAGCAGCTTGTAACTTAGATTCATGGTTGGGTGCTTTACTATATGGCTATGTGAAAATTATTGCAAAGGGATTGCAAATCCCTATTTGGATCACTATCTAAGTAGAGAGTAGATTGTGGTTTACACTACGTAATAACATGACTTAAAATAGTACACAAAAAATGAAGCTTACATTTGCATGTAAGCGACTGGTAATGTCATATAATTCTCTAATTTGCACACATTTGATACCACAGATGTGCAATGTTTTCAAACCACATCTTATGAGCAGATGTGATTTACACAGCAATGTAAATCACTAAAGCTAGTTGAGGGGTGTAAACTCAAACAAATATGAAATTTACCCAAATTTGGTTTAAGAGACTTTGAAAAGCTGTTTGCATATACTTTTTAAAGCAATTCAGAATGATTGAGTTTGCATATTTACACTGAATAGAAAAGTCAGAGTGACTCAAATATGAAGAATTCCACTCCAGATTATGGTTATAATTGAATTTGTCCTTTGTCTTCCCAAATGGCAGGCATGGTGAGCTGTGCTCCTCCACTGGCACACAAGTCCCTGGTTTGTGGTCAGAGCTAGCGCTGGGTCAGAGCAGCTGTCTGCTACTCTCACAGCAGATGGCTTCCACTGCTACATGTCCTAATCTACTGGATCCCTACATCATAGGATATGCTGTGCAATAATGATACTTTTAGATCCCTAAAACTAGCTCTGTCATGATGTGGGATTGTAAAGGCCATTTCTAATGATTGTTGTTACCTAGTTTTGGAATCATGCGCTGATACGTATGAACACATGGAAATTATTTGTTTACAAGAGTGACACAACTTCTGCATGTTTCCTTTTATGAGTAGTACAGTATGTGCTAATATTTTCAATACTAGTGTTGTAGGGGTGTATTAGTATAAATCACACCATTATCTAATACATCAGACTGTAAAATAAGTAATAACCACCTACAGAATGAATTATACCTTACCAATATTTGAGTAGCAACTAGCATTTCTCTGTAATACCTATCTAGTTTTCCTAGGAATTCATATGGCTCTGTAGCTATGATAGCTGTGTATCTCTTGGTCTCTGAACCTTTGATATAGCTGTTCTTTCCACACAGGTCTGATGCATATTAGTACAATTATCCCTCTGTAGGTGTGCCATTAAGTCCTAAGATGAATGACTAACCCCAAATAACCTCAGAAGTCGATGACCTCTGAATTCACCTGCTAGCTGTGAAGAATTACTCTCTCTTGCATAGGCGGGAAGCTGAGTCATAAAGAACTGAAGTTACGTGCCCATAAGCACATGGATAGCAACAGGGCTGGAATCAGAACCCATAATGTACAAATCTCCAGTCTCTGACTGGGTGAAGTAAGTTACTCTCTCTTGTCTTCAGTGAGCTGATCATATTTGGTTAAAATATTTAGCAGTTGTGATGCTCTTTGCAGTGCACTAATTTTGTGATGTGTGTGAAGGACACTTACTTACCAATAATTGCTTATAAGAAAGCTAAATTAAATGGGAAACAGGGACAGTTGCTTTATATATTGAGAGTTGAGCTTATCAGCCCTTCTACTAAACTGCTGCATGAATCTGGGCAATTACCTCCCATCTGCATGCTGATATTTTTCTTGTTTAATATAGTGATAATAACACACTTGGAGGTCCAGGCACAAAAATCACTGTGTAGTTCTGCTCCACTTCTGATTTAACACAATGGAATGGGAGATAAAAGGGAAGGAACAGGGAGCATTTTGAATTTTCCTGTTTAGTTTTTATGATGCAACCCAAAAATCTCACTCTTGAAACAAGAGCAGTCATTAAGAAGATTTTAGTCAGAAGTTTTATATTGCCAGTGTCAATTTTGATGCATGGCTGTTGTGCAGGGGAGCATGTAGACTTTGCAGCTGTGGATTAAGGGTTCTGCACCCCTTGCTAATCAGCACTGAACCCTGTAGGCCTGTCTCAGATGGGTTTTCTTCCCTCCAAATATGGTATAGGGCTATGGAATTGCACTATACATAGAAGACATATAGCTTCACTTTCAGAGCAAAACTGACTACAAAAGGGTTAACTTGACTGACGGCAACACTTCAGTAAAATTGAGGGAGGTGGAACTTAAGTCCCAAGTCTTAATAAAATGCAGGTGGTTTATTGTTAGGTTAAAAACTCTGTCTTCAGACTTTGGCAAGCATTTAAAAATAGGGAAAAAATGTGGTATTGAAAAAGAAACTTGGAAAGGCAACAACAAGCCATGCAAGGCGTTTGCCGAGAACACAGCATTCACTGGCTGAGGCCTACCCTGAAAGTTCACAGGGGGGTAAATAAAACATAAATATTAGATGAGTGACATCTCTCACAACACTCATCTGGCTTCCAAGGTATTACACTTGGGATTAACTTCTGACATTCTCCTTCCCACCATCGTGACTTTGCTGCCTTACCAGCTCCCTACAGATTATTTATACGCTCATTTTTCAACATTTCTGTCTTCTTGTTTCCTACTCTGACTGGGGACTCGACAAGGTGACAAGCAGCATGAGCATTGCAGTCACCGTGCTCAGATAGCTCCACTACACTTGCAGCTGCTTTTCTATCAGGGATAAGACATTTTCTTGGGAAACAAACAAAGCAGGGGCGGGAGGAGGGAGGGAGGGAGGGAACAACCAAACAAAACCACCTACTTTATAACTAGCTAGTAAAAATAGTAAAAAGTTGTAAAGAAATCAGTAATCACTTTTTGATTCTCTTTCACTTCCCCTCCTTAGCCCAGGGATGCAGAAAACCATGGGGAGCATTTTTCTGTTAGTTGCACTGTGTAGGTCACTTGGAGCTTTAGCTTCAAGTTCCTCATATATTTGGAGAACAGAGGTAATCATGATGGGAAGTGGAACATAAAGAACCAGAGAAGTCTAAACTTACTTATGGTAGCCCAAAACCTGAGATTACTGTATTGTCATCCCCATAGGCCTTAGTGTGGCAGATTGGGGCTGAGTACCTTTGGTATCTGTATGTTGAAAATAGTTAGCTAACTGCCATCATTAAAAATTCATCCCACTGGGAGAAACTCAGGCATTGACTTCCCAGGCCTAGCTTTGGTGGTATAAATCAGCAGTCACTACTAGAGGAGAAGGATAGAAAGAGTCCATGCAGTACCTGATAGGATGAGAAGCAAAAGAGGAACTTTGATTTTGGTGTAAGTTTCACAACCACAATTTAGTAGGAAACAGAAAAGCAACAGTGAATGTGGCTCATCTCCCAGTCATTTAATTTCTAAATTACAGGTAACATATGAACAACACTAAGGAAAAAAAAAATAGCTATATATATAAATTACATGCAGAAAAGTCAAAGACAATGAATAAAAATTAAACTGATGGAATTGTTGAGCTTATAAACATGAGTACATGCCAGCTCTTGTTTACAGGGAGCAAAGCACACAGGACAGCTTGAGTAAATACTGCAGAAAACTAAAGAACAAAAGTCAAGCCCCTCCATAATTAGAGCAGAAAACCCAAGGAAGCCCAGGCTGTGTGTCTTCTCTGCACCACTGCACTGCACCCTTGCTGCAGTCACTTCAGTGGGCCATCCAAACTGATAGCTAGAATACAGGCATCGGGCAGATGTGGCAGAGATGAAGGAAGAGAGTGAGGTGTTGATCCAACCTCTTCACACAACTGTGAGAATAAACCTTCTTAACTTTCAGTGATCATCCAAATAGGTGTATTTTTAAGGAGCATCTCATGAAGATGCTTCACTGCATCTGTGGAAACGCAGACTGCAGATTAAGAGAGGGGCAAAGAAGAGAAATCCTCACCAAGAATATCTCCAAAATCCTTGTAGGAATCCTTATGTTGGCCTGAAAGTGCTCAGAATAAGGCCCTTGAGAAAAGAAGTCTCTGTCAGCATTTGTTGGCTGCTCCTAATTTTAGATCTTCCCTGGCCTTCTGCTTTCCTCCTTCGCTTTGTGAGACTGCTTTTCATCCCACTCCTACTCTCCTTTGCAGCTGCCAGTTCCTGTTACTAGTGTCAGCAGTTTTCAATCTTCTCAGACAACCCTGCTGTCCTTTGTGTCTTGCTACGTGAGGGAAACAACCCAATGCTTTCTGTTCCCCCCTGAAAAGTCACTGCAGATCCGGCTGCAGCTAACCTAGGTCAGCCCCTGCTCGGCACAACCCCTGCCCAAATCCAGCATGTCAGACTGCAAAAACTGGCAGTTTTTCTCTGGTCTTAGCAGAGAGAAATAGCCAAGATCAAAGCTGGAAGCATGTTTTCTTTATTCTCTCATCAATCTGGCTTTTATTTTTACTTCACAATGAGAATATATATATATATATGTTTTCTCTCAGAGTCACCAAGAAGTTCTGAATGGATTAGCAATGAAATGTGTACAGCCAGGCCAAAGTGTTTTCAGATTAGCTTGTGTTAACTTTGAAATAATGATGATGTCAGTCATCGTAAAGCTCAAGACAAGTACTTTATACTACTGCTAAGTATTAGCAATAATCACTAGTGTTAGGCCTCATGGTTATCCTTGCAGATACTGTTAACTCTTCCATATCATACAAGAGAGAGATTCTTTCTCTAAACAATCTCACTGTTTTCTGTGCTGTAAAATTGTCTTGTATTTGACTTAAAGAACCTACTGATAGCCTTCCCATACTCTTTCTTATTCATCTATCCTTGCATGATGAAAGTTCCCCTTCCAAATTTCATTTCCCTCACGTATATTTATTTCAAACAATTGAAAACAAAGACCCTTTGCAGCTTTCTTCTGTACACATGAAATGATGTAGTTAACTACTTGTAAAAAAAAACAAAGATCCCCATTAAAAGAATAATAAATAAGTAACTAACTGTGGAGGCACCAAGACTGAAATTGTGTCAATGGCACAGGGAACAGAAAAGATTAATTTCATAATATTGAAGCAGATTGAAACTTTGCTTTTACCCTCCCTATAGCATCTTAGTGTATTTTAAGAATGATGAAGGATATTTTTACTTATTCTCCAGTTTTTGTAAGTGGAGTAAAAAATGTCTGCCCTCATCTAGTTTTATTTCTTCTAGCTTAGCCTAAAAGCTGCAAGTGTTGCACCTTTTGCAGGTAACCTGTAGCTTTTTTAATGGAAGGAAAATGCCCAAAGTGCTTATATGCAGAGCAACAGGTCCCAATGGCCTTCATTTCACAATAGGTTAGAAATGGACTTAAAGGGCAGTGGTGCAGATGCCTCCACTCAAGCCAGGGCTCAGAAGGGATAGGTACAAGTGAGTACAATAGTGTTTGCTTTCTCTTTTCCTTGCTTTATTGTGGGATATTCACAAACGTTTAATTAAAGCTATTGTATGCATGCTTAGCTTGGAGATATCTGTGGTTCCTTGAAACCATTACACAGGAGCACCAAAGAAAATACAAGGGAGTCGCTGAAGGAAAATACAAATGAATTAGAAAAGCATAGCAACCAGAGAATACATTTCCCATAATACAACAGTCAAAGGTCATGAGATCACAGATGCTCAGTTGCTCATGCATATCTTCTATTCTCTCCACTTGCATGCTTGCTCCAGAGAGGGCAAAGATTTAATGAGGATGGGGCTAGCTTTAGCAGTTCTCACCCTTCCTCACACCCTACATCTGAAAGAGCATTGAAAGCCTCTTTGAAGCTGGAATAGACACACATTGAACTGTCCCAGTGCACACATACAATCTGGAGTTTTCTCATCAGGTGCAAAAATACAAGGTGACTGTTCTCTTCTGGCTGCCCTGGATGTGAACAAAACTGTTGAATCAAAGACATTGAATTTAGGGGTTGGAAAAATGTTTCTGTCCTTTCAACCTGCAGTAGTGACCCTTCTCAGAGTCTCACAGTTTCTATCAGTCAGTTTATTATTTTTCCTAACTCCTTAAGAAGAAGTCCTGCTCACACAAAACAGCACACTATTTACAGGAAGCTTGGCAGGGTCAGAAAGTGTCTGTAAAACATATCTCTTGTTACAGTACCTGCTCTGGTGTAGATACTATTAGAACTCAGCAATCTCTGATTTGCTATCAAGGCCTTGGAGGTGATTTCAGAGTCAGATTGCTTAAACTCTGTAAATGTTATCACTTGTCATTAGCAGAGGTAACTTAGTTGCTGTAAGTCCCGCTTAATCTTTCGAGCTCACTACCCACAGCTTCTGACCTGCTTAGTCACTTCCTGTCTTTGATTTTTGCCTTAAAGCCTCTTTTCTGTGTTGCCCTGTGACTGCCATTTGATCTTAATCAAACTTCCCTGGACTTCCATTACTGTCAAGTACAATTCCTCTCACCGTAATACCCACCCTTCTGAGTGCAAGAAAGCTGATTTACAGTCTGCCTCTTCTCTTATGCTCTAAGTTCATCTTTGCTTTGTTTTTCTTCCTGTATGAGTCACTCCTTCCTCTTCTCTGAGACATAGTGCCACACTGTCTGTCAGTGGCTGAGAAGCTTCCGTGCATGCCTTTACTGCAGAGGACTGCTGAGTGTGCCCCTCTAACATGTGCAGACCCGGAAAAGCTGAACATGAAGAAATCCAGTTGGCCACAGGCTGCTACAGAAAGTCAGCTAGTTTAATATGCTTTTGCCTCTTACCAGAAATGATGACCTACTCTCTTCCCTTATGCCTTTCTCAAGAGCTACTTGTGCAAAACACAGCTGTTTAGTCTACACCTCCCAAGCCTAGCGTCTCCCCTGCAAATTCAAGGGACCTCTTAACTGTACAGATGCTGTAAGGTGGATGTTACCTTAAGGACATTCTCAGTCCTCACTGGTTCACTCCTACTACAGCAACACACCTTTAAAACAGAATTCTTCAACCAGTTTCCTTCTGTGACCCAAATCCAATTTAATTATGTTAATGCAGTACTGTGGTGAATTTTGCCTGCACAGGAGTACTTCTGAACTAGTGAGGTCAGTTCTTTTTTGAGCTTCTTTGACCAGCACAGAGAATTTCAGAGATGTAGCCCTATGCTCTTTGAATGTCAGACATAAAACGGCAGCTGTGTGTAGCACATAGGAGAGATTTATTCAGTCTCTCCTTACACATATGCTTTCTCCCAGGCCTTTTTTTCAATATACCCAGTTCTGTTTTTCCCTCTTCCTCCTACTTCTGTCCTCCTCAGCACTCATACTGTTTTGGTTTTTGTTGTTGTTAGCACACGGAGGTTATATGATCCACCACCAAGTGCAGCCTTGTCCTCTCAATAAGCAGAAAATACAATACATTTTGAAAGGAGGAATTAGTTACAGGCTGTTCTCATTAAGCCTCTGCTTCAACTTATCTCAGCTTAAATTGTGTTTTTGAACTGCAGTGACTATGTGGCATTGTAAGTGAAAACAACCACTTGAGGTCTTTTCAGGGAGGCTTTGAGTGGTCCTGATATTAGGCATGAGAGAGACAAGCAGCGCATTGAAGTTGTAGTATCTGCAGTATCGCTGTGGCTGAGGGCAAGGAGTGAATGGAAACATATCCTCCCTCTGGCACTGCCTGGCTCTGGGTGAGGGGAGAGGAACAAGCTGAGCAGCTCGGGTTCACACACGCAGCAGGAGCTAGTGGCCTCTCAGCTGATGACAGATTAGACTCAGGGCCTGGTTAGTGGGCAGACCATGATTAGACCTCAGCAGCATCTGTCTCTAGCACTAAAGGAATTACTGCTGCGGGCTGCAATTTTCTCAGCAAACTGTAATTATATCAGGAACCTCATTCCTGCCATTTTTCTCAACAACTTAAGTGTAAAAAAAATGTGGGTAAGGGTGCAGGGCAGTAGAAACTGAAAGAAGAAGGAAAGAGACACCTGTTTGTTTTGTTCAGCTCATTCCAATTATTTTCTCTTAGTTTCTTAGATCGTTAGGACTCGGACTTTTTTTTTTTCCAAAGGTCAGCACCAAGGTTTAACTCCCTGAAGCTGTCCTGCTACCCACCTGAATTTAATAGATACATTCTGTCTGTGCCCCATGGCATCCTAGATGAATGTGGTGGTGTCTCTGCCCTGGCAGTGCCCACTCCCTCCTCCCATGGGAACAGTGGTGCAGGGCACCAGGCTCGTATTATGACTGTTTTCAGGACCTGGGCAGCAGTGTGGGGTATTGGAGACTGGGCAGAGTTTGAACCCTACTCTGAAAGGCCCTGACTAGACCAGGATTTGAGAATTTGAACTTAAAAAGTGTTAGGTTGTATATAATAACTCCCTATTTTAAAAGATGTAGAAAAGGCAGTTTATATTTGAACTCCAAATAACACCTGGTAAGTTTTGCCAAAATAACAGTGTCACAAAAGAGCAGGATTTCTTTGCAAGATTTCTCTTCCAGAAAAAGAAAAATTTCTGTTTGTGCAGTTGTAGCTCCATAGAAGCCTGATTGCCATTAGTGTTTTCTTTGCTCAGAATATAAGAAGAAACAGGGTTTTTTTTTCTTCAATTTAAATCTAGTAGAGGAGGAGAAATACCTAGAAGTAGAGTTTGCCACCTTAACTTTACTATCTGATACTTAAAATGTAGACAAGGTCAAAATTATTCAAAGTAATCTATTTGTTCTTTTCTTAACTTTCCTTGGGGGTTTAATGTGACTGTTTAGTATTCTTTGAAGGCAAGAGTGTCTTGTCTATGTTAAACAATTTTACATCAATGCTATAGTAACCTAAAAGAAAGCAGAATTGTCACTTACCAACACATATGCCCTCCATGCCATAGCATGTCTGGCAGCACAGCCAGAGATGAGTGTGGCAGCAGAAACTCAACTCTTGGGGCTGGAAGTGCCAGGAGGTTGTATGTTGGCAAGTAGATCTCCATCTCCAAAGCCAAGTCTCTGCAGATACTGGTGGGAAAGCCACACATCTGTAGTTGTCTGGATTTGGCACAAATTGCTGTGGACAAAGAGGAGAGAAAGGAAGAGTTAGAAGTGGAAAGAACGCTTACACATTTCACTTTCTTTTCCATCTGTTTATGTGATGTTGCTGTGAGCTATTAAACAGCTGCAGTGCTCTGCCCCAGAAGGGACTGTGTTTTGGTAGAGATGGAGAATGATTCCTACAGCTATGTGCTTTGGGAGCCTCCTAGAACAAAAGGGACAATAGGAATAATGGTTTCTGATAACTCATGCAAAATGCACTTGGGACTACAGCACCTGGGGCAATAGCCAGAGACACCGTTCCAGCTCCTCAGACCTGAAGCCTCTGGCATACAGTGGGTACTGCTGGGTGCTTCTGACTCATCCTTTGCACAGCAGGTGAGTCCTTCCTGTCTCTTGCCTTCCAGGCAAAACCTCTCAAGTCACCCGTTCTGGTTCTGAAATTCAAGGAGAGCAGGTTACTCAAGCAAAAGGTGTTTGCAGACAGCAAGACTTTGTAGCTTGGGGAGATAAGGGTAGCAAAGGAGGACCAGGAGGAGGAGGAGTGGGTGTACTGTGACTGCCAAGGAGCGAGCAGATGAGTGGTTTTTTTGCATCCATTCAGACGCTCAGCTATTTCCTGCATTGTTCCTGCAGTCAGCATGCTCCACCTGCTTTTACTTAACCATTTCCTGTTTACAGCTTCCAAAAACTTTTTGGTGAAATCACTGGTCTGCCACAAGATCTGTCTTCACAGCCCCTTTTGGGCAGGCTTCACTAATTTTTTTTTTCTCTTCTCAGTACACAGACCTTCCCAACTCCCAGCTGAGGAGCTGTGTGCAGTGTGTGTATGTGCACGCAGTCAGTAGTTATGTCAGGAAAGTATGTGCTTGCTCAGTAGTTGTATTCATATATCCCTTTTTTCATCTCATAGCAATTGCTGCTTTTTGCAGACTGGAGGAAAGAAGCCAGCAATATTTCCCTTTCTGTAGAACAGAAGGCTCCAGATATTTAGGAGAAAGGCTTTTCCCATTGTGTTCAAGCATTTGAGAGCTCTTCCACAAACAAGGGAATTGTTCCCTGATTAGCTTACCCAAGTTTCAAATTATTTTCTAGCTCTGAAAACAGTGAGACAAGTTCTTCTCACTGATTTCTCAAATGTGAAAGGCAAGGTGTGAGGAATAAGACAGATCAACCAAAGAAAAATAAATCTCTTTCTTACAGTACAGATGGCTCCCATGAGTCCCCATCTCACATTTAGTTACATCTTGTAGAAATCACTAGAAATGCATGCATGCTTCAAGTCTTCTCTCCTTAGCCATACTAGATAATACTGCAGCCACCACTAAAATCAGATTTATTGGTTACTGCTTTTGGTATTTGTTTACTTTTTGTATTTCTCTTCTGGAGCAGTGAAAATAGACTGTTCAGCTTCCTTTCTGATTCTCATGCTCTTGCACAGTGCTGCAATGTTTGAGTTGCGGTGAGCACTGCAGGGGAATGTTCCCTTCTTAAAATAAATCATGGAAACATTTCTGTTGGAATCAAGACTTGTAGAAGTTTGTTGTTTTGTTTTTTTTTTAATAAGAATGTCAGGCCAACTTTGAAGTGACACCATCCCTTTAAAGGAAAGAGGCTTGTGGTACAAGTCAATGTATAGACACCAACATGCATGTATGTATATGTGTGTGTATGTGTATCTATATATATGTATATATATATACATGCACATACACCAGTGTGCATACCAGTTTTACTGCTATAACTGAAGACTGAAGTCATCCTCTAAGAACGCTGACCATGTTGACCCTGTCTCCATCAGACAGATCTGCAAATTCCTTAACTAGCCCTACTGTGATTTAGTGTAAGCCAGAATGCTTGGTCTGCTGACTTAGGCAAGGAAGGCAGAGCAGGCCAGTAATCCTGCACCAGCACTGTTGCTGTGTGGTTCCACACTCACATAGACTTCTGAATATTTTAAGAATGCTAGGACACCCACCACCACCATTTTAACTCTAACATAAATATGCATGGGTAGGACTTCTACATGGGATAGGAGGTATAGTCTGGGTATCGTTCAATGTCCAGGCAGCTGCCTGCAGTAGGCATAGCACAACCTGCTTACGTCAGAGTTCACTGAAATATCCTTGAAGCTGTCTGAACAGCTTTTTCACTTTCTTTTTAATCAGCGAAAGGAAGCAGTTGTTTTCCATGGTGAAGTGTCTTTCAGATTGGCCTGAATATGTAAAATAGTTACTTTGGTTCCAATCCAGCTGAATTTATTCAGTAGTTTATGTCAAGGTACTTTTCATCAGTGGCATTTCTCAGTCACACCCAGCCAGGCAATAACCTGAGAGAGCCTTCACATCCATTTCATCTTCATTTTACAGAGTACAGACCTGGAAAATTCATGATCATGTTGTACCACACAGCTCTTTTTACAGCAGCTCCTTTTCTTCTAATCAGCTTTCAGCCCAAAAGGCAGCTGTTTCCAAAAAAGACTCTCTGGTTCAGGGCCCATTTTTGTTTTCCAGATGTTTCTTTCACCACAATGCTTTCCAGTTACACTGCAAATTTGGGTGCACTCAAGGTATTTTTACCCTCCTCTCCCACCCCAAAAAAATGGAGGAAAGCTGAACTATGTGAAAATGTAGCAAGAATAAGACCCTCGAGGAAAACAGCAGGGAGGTGTAGAGGACCATGCAGGACTCTTTCCAGGAAATGGGTAGAAGGTTCATCATATGAGTCACTGAAACCTTAGATGACTAAATTCTTGAAGAATAAACTGTCAGGAATATGATACTGGACAGGATAGTTTCAGGGGGAGAAGAAAACTGCTTAAATAGCTCGTTTGGGTTTTTGTTCATGATTCATTCCTGAGGAAATTGCTGCAGCCTGGGCCAGGGCCAGAGGCAGCTTGCAGGCAGTGCCAGCTCTCATGTGCAGAGGCGGTGGGCGAGGCGTGCTGGGGTGCACAGCCCTGCTGCTCCGGGCCCCAGCGCTCCCACCGGAAGAGATGAGAGGCAGTCAGGAGCATGCCATGGCCATCTTACCCAAGTGAATAAAGTAAGACAGAGTCACGGGTGCACACAGGCCATTTGAATCAGTCAGCCTCTTTTTTTGTACACCAGCAGCTATGAGAAACCAAGAGGAAAGAAAGTGTTAAATCTCTACTTCTAAGCGTTTTTTACAAATTTTTGTTCCTCTGCCTGCTTCAACTAGTAAACCAAATTGTATCAATTAAATTCACCCAAAGCTTTGAATTTGGATTTCGGAGAAGGTCTTAAGATTTCAAGTGCCAGTAAAAGCAACAGCAGTCAGACTCCCTCCGCAGCTGCCTCCAGAGGAGCTGAACCAGCATTAGCAGCAGCAGGAATTGTTTGCAGCAGTATCTCAGAGTGGAGAAACCCCAATGTTCCATCACGCTGCTGCCAGTTCCCATTTTGGTGAGTTCGACCCAAAGCATTTAATGTCTCAACATTAGTTCTGTGTCTCATAATGCTGTTTACGTAATGATCTCTCATTTGGTTCTCATTAAAATCATGGAATTTCTTCTGCAAACCACTGCTTGTAAAAATCAAGCCACCCAGTTTTTCATTAGATAGTAATATGGGAAATTAATAGTCTCTCTGTAGGATGCACACTGTAATTCTGAAACAGAGACTAGAGGGCTTTTTGTCTCCTCTTGGACATAGAAAGTTCAGATCTCAGAAGAATGCATGTGAAAGATCTAACAGGGTTGCTGAATCAGTCTCCTACAGAAACACGACGTAGTTACCTCCCAGTAGATGTTCCTCAGATACTCTATTGATGAAAAGAGAGTCTACAGTTCTTCATAGTCAGACCGGCAAGAATCCTCTTAAAATTGTAGAAATGGAAGGTGTAACTACCACAGGTTTTCCCAGTGGTGCTACCTTTGTGGCAGTGCTGAACGGTTTCCCGTATTATATATGCTAGCACTTTGAAGAATTCTGTTTCAAATGTCTCAAACAATGGGGGTTTCACCGCTTCCTGTGGGAGCCTGCTCTGCAGCGTAACTCGTTGCACCATCTGGAGTGTTTTCCTGAGTGTCTGCCCACTTTCAACTTTCTTTTAATTGTGCACCCACTATTTCTTCTTAGAGGTGGCTCGACAGAAGTTTCTGTTGTGTGAAGCTCACGTTATGTGGTGCTTTTTTATGTTTTATGAGGATCAAGAAAACCCTGAAAGACTGATGTCTCTTTGTTTTTTCTTGCTCAGAAATAGTAATAAGTAATTAATAACGTATTACTGCTTTTCTAGCCATTCATCTCAGTGATTTACAAGGAAGGTTGTGCTCTTTTTACAGATGGGAAAAACTGAGGCACAGGGCAGGAAACAACTTGCCCAGAATCATTCAATGAGCCCATGGCAAGACCTGGATTTTTAACCAGGTCTCCACAACAGTGCCTTTTTTTTTTTTTCTTTTGGTTCCAGTCCAGTTCCCTTTGGCTTTGTTGGAGTACCTAGGAGGAACAAGTTTTCCACAAACTTTATTCAGAATTGTCATATTGTAACTGAGAGGTCAGCCTGTTGAATATTTAACAGTTACTATCTTTCCAATGTGTTGGTTAAGCATCCTAATTAAGTAGTGATAAATAAAACCAACAAAGCATTTTAACAGACTGATTCAGTCCCTAGGGCCTCCAAGCTGAATTTCCTTCAGCTAGCCTGTGTTTTCCCAGTTGCGGGATTGTCCAGATTAAGTGCAGTATATATCAAACGTGCTCTTATCAGTGCACTGCAGGAAGATTTCCTTCCTCCTCAGTGCCACCATGCTTACTTCACCTGCTGTATTTCCCTTAGCTGTGGTTTTCAGTAAATGTGTTTCTCAGAATCTGGATAGTTGCTGAATTATAAATCTTCCCATTTGGAACAATAACACCATAATGTGTACAGAACCATGTGCCAGGGAGAGCACTGAACAGGCTCACCTGGCTATCTGAAGCAGTATGATCTGAGCAGTACACAACTCTCTGTGGGTTGCTAGCAGGCAGGGTGTTTCTCCTACCTGCATTAAAGCTTTTGTTTGTCCAGCCTGTCATTTCCATGAATATCTTTACTGGGATTAGATCTGCCTGAGTGCATGGTAAGACAAGTTTTGTTCCTCATCTCCCATGGGAATGGCCAGGAAGGGCAGCAATAGCCATATGCTTGGCAGGGCTCTTGTAACTGCCCCACACTGATCAGAAGCTGAACTGACAGCACCCATCATGTGTGAGATACAGCGCTCTGCCTGGATCAAGAAATAAAAAATTAGAGTTCTGAGTAGGCCAGGGTCGTATCTGAGGACAACACACAGATCTTCCTGGCTGCTGGCCAGTGAGTAAAGCCCTCACAACCCGAGTTATTCCCCACACTGCTCCTTCAGGCCTCCTTCATCCCAGATACGGAGCCAGCTGCAAGACCGCTGTCACTGAGCACATTGTCTTTGCCTGCAGATTGACTCTGAGAAATTACCAGCAGTGTCATGCTTACGCCTCCCGGACATCTGAATAGAGGAAGCTAAGAAGCAACAATAGATTACTTAAAGCAGGGAAATCCCTCTCAAACTTCTCCCAGTCTATCTCAAACTGAAGTTGATTTGCATACATACACTACGAATAACTTTGCAATGGCTTCTAGCACCATGAAAGGGTTACATGTGTTTGCTTATAATCATTTAGGCCAGTTCCATCAGTTGAATCACTCAGAGAAATTTTTTTAAAAAGACTGAATCAGAGCCTATATATAAATCCAAGCAGGTTTATGTAGCATCAGCCACCTTCAGGTAAAGATACAAGAGGGTAATGCTAGTCAATACAAAATCAGTGGGAAATGTCCAACACCGATTAGTAACTAGCAGATATTCTGGGAAAACAGTGCTAAAAAGCTGTGTTAAGCTTTAGAGTTCATGAATACAGATGGGTGGTGTCATTCTTCAGCTAAACTTGGAACTAAACTTCCTATGCAAGCCCTATTTGCTGGAAAATGGACCTTAATGAAAACCAGAAATAAGCTGTAGTATCCTGTGGTTGAAACCTATGGCCAGCTGCTTTACAAAATCTGAGGCTCATGAGGCCTGGAATTCCTGAGCGATGCTGTTCAGTGTTAAACAGACTTCCAAAATTCCTGTGATCTTTCTAAACATCATGACTTACAGAAACAAACAAGCAGATTGGAAATTCGTATTTACTGGGTTATCTCAGGCTCAGAAATGTAATTGGCTAGTATGACAGTACAAAAGTCTTTTACATTTTCTTCAATGCCCTAAGAATGAGTGTTTATGAGCCTAGTACATCATGACTAAGGAATGCCTAAATTCTCCTTGAAGACAGTGTTTTCTGTCCCTTGCTGAGAGAGTGGGCTTTGGGGGCTTTGTTTGTTTGTTTGTGTGTTTTTGATAGGATAAGAATATCTCAAGTTCCCAAAGGCTCACTAAGAGCTGTTTCTTTGGAAAGAATTTGCTTACCTACTCCCCTTCCTAGCTTTCTATTGAAACAAGTTCTCAGATACATTTGCTGCCAGCCCTCTCCCAGAGCTAGACATAGCTAGTATAGACAACTGCATTGATTTTTATAGGCTTTCCCAGTAAATTCACAGAAGAATTTTCTGTACACCTCCTGGGTTGTCAAGCCAGCTCTACATTAAAATTAAGTATAGCTGCCTTGCAGTAAACACCAAAGTTGTTTAAACAATCTTAGAGGTGCTTTTCACAGAATCACAGAAGCATTCAGGTTGGAAAAGACCCTACTTTAAAAAGTTCACCCCTAAACCATATCGCCATTGTCAGTATAGCATAGTTCGCTTCAGAGATTCACAAAGGTGTATTGGCAAATGTGAGGTTTATTGTACCAGCATCAGAGTTACCATGACTGCCAGTGTAATTATACCAGGACAGCTAGATGAGCAACTCTCTTCTAGTGTAGTTGCTTTTTCATGTAGTTAACAGGGCTAAAGAGGAGAAGGGGAACTGAGACACGGCTTCCCATGGCAACCTGTGTAAGCCTTGTCTTTCTTCTACGGTATCACCTCTGTAAATAATGTCATGGCCTGCTGCAGTGCAGTGCCTTGATTTTCATCCTTCTCCTTTCAGCTTTATTGACTTTCTCCAAAGCTCTGATATAGAACAATAGGAACCAGCCCAGGTGTGAACTGGCTGTTCTATAGAGGCCTTCAGGCTGCTGAGGATCCCCTATGCTACACTGGAGCTTGCCTCAGTGGGTCAGCGGTAGAGATCAGAAGAGGAGAAGTATGTTTGAATAGGCCTGGGACACGTTGCACCACAGTTAATAGCAGCAAACATGAGGACATGATGTGATCTGACAGATGAATCATCAGAACCTTGGATATTTTGGTCCTGATAACTGTGTTTCTTCTGTTTGTGTTCTCATCAGTTTGCAAGCTGATCAGGAAGACTTTCATTTTGTTTTGTAATAGCAACAGCAGTCCATTTTCAGCAGAATGTGTCTAGTGACAGAAATATAATATTCTCTATTTCCATAGAAAACTTCTTCCCAAAGCACTTTACAGCCTGGCTCTGACACGGGATTAAGACTGGAAGAAGAGCAGCTCACACTGGTTAGTAATAAGGCTCTGCTCTCAGCCTAGTTCAACAAGGGCAAGCGTACAGTCCTGAACCTGGGGAATAACAACCCCATTTATCAGTACAGGTTAGGAGTTAACCTGCTGGAAAATAGCTCTGTGGAAAAGGACCAGGGAGTGCTGGTGGGCAACAAGTTCACCATGAGCCAGCAATGTGCCCTGGTGGCCAAGAAGACCAAAAGCATTATGGGGTGCATTGTGAAGAATGTGTCTAGCAGGTCGAGGGAGGTACTCTGCCCATGCTGCTCTGCTGTGGTGAGGCCTCACCTGGAGTATTGTGTCTGCTTCTGGGCTCTCCAGTACAAGAGGGACAGGGAATTACTGGCAAGAGTCCAGCAGAGGGCCAAGAGGATGATTAGGGGACTGGAGCATCTCTCTTACAAGAAGAGGCTAGGAAACCTTTCCAGACTTCTAGCCTGGAAAAGAGAAGACTGAGTGATTTTATAAATATGAATAAATATCTAAAGGCTGGAGGTCATGAGGATGGGGCTGGGCTCTTCTCGGTGGTGGCCAGTGATAAGACAAGGGGCAACAAATACAAACTAGAACACAGGAGGTTTCACTTGAACTTAAGGAAACATTTCTTGACTTTGAGGGTGCTGGACCACTGGAACAGGCTGCCCAGAGAGGTTGTGGAGCCTGCTTCTCTGGAGACTTCCAAAACATGCCTGGATGTGTTCCTGTGCAACTTGATCTAGGTGTACCTGCTTTAGCAGTGGGGTTGGAGAGGTCCCTTTCAACCCCTACCATTCTGTGATTCTATGATTAAATGATTAGTAAAGCATATCAAGTGGAGCCATAATTTCTGTGAATTCAAGGCAATTTGCTAAGGAACTGGCTAAATGGACAAACTCAAAGGGTTGTGATCAATGGCTCAATGTCCAGGTGGAGACCAGCAACAAGTGAAGGTCAGCAGAGATCTCTGCTGGATCCAATACTTTTAACATCTTTATCAGTGACATGGACAGCGGCATTGAGTGCCCCTCAGCAAGTTAGCCAACGGCACCAAGATTTGTGGTGCAATGGACTCACTTGAGGGAAAGGATGCCATCCAGAAGGATCTTGACAGGCTTGAGAAGGGAGCCAGTTCCAACTGCATGAGATTCAGCAAGTCAAAATGCAAGGTCCTGCATATGGGTCGGGCCATTATGCACAGGCTGGGTGCAGAATAGGATGAGAGTAGCTCTGAAGGAAGAGACTTAGGTCTATTGATTGATGAGAAGCAGTGCGCTCGTGCAGCCCAGAAGGCAAACTGTATCCTAGGCTGCATCAAGAAGAATGTGACCAGCAGGTGAAGAGAGGTGATTCCTCCCCTTCACACTGCTCTTGTGAGACCCTACCTCAAATACTCTGTCCAGTTCTGGTGTTCCCATCATAAGAAGGACACAGAGCTTTTCACATGAGTCCACAGGAGGGCCACGAAGGTGATCCAAGGGCTGGAACACCTCTGCTCTGAGGATAGACTGAGGGAGCTGGAGTTGTTCAGCCTAGAGAAGAGAAGAGTCTGGAAGGACCTTAGAGCTGCCTTCCATTTCCTGAAGGGATCCTACAGGAAGGCTGAAGAGGGACTTTCGGAAGGGTGTCTAGCAACAGGACACAGGGTAATGGTTTGAAGCTGAGGGAGAGTAGGTTTAGATCGTAGGAAGAAGTTTTTCAGTACCAGGGTGGTGAGACTCTGGAATAGGCTGCCCAGGGAGGTTGGAGATGCCTCCTCCCTGGGGGTGTTCAAGGACAGGTTGGATGAGGCCTTGAGCCACTGAGTCAAGTTGTGAGATGTCCCTGCCCATAGTGGGGAGGTTGGAGCAGATGATCTCTAAGGTCCTTTCCAACCTAAGCTATTCTATGATTCTGATTGTTGGAAAGTATATTGGTATAAGCTCTGCTCTGTTTAACTCTAGGAAATGTGTTTGAACTCTAGAGAAAGAGCTGTAGTAGAGAATGTTAATGTTAATGGTAGAGAATGTTAATCCTCTTGCACATCCCATTCTCTGTTCATAGGCACTGGCTACCAGAAAACAGTTTTATTGGAAAATTAAGGTGATGCAAAAGTCCTCAGCAAGGAGGATATGCTTTGGCCTCTGAAGAGCTCTGCCAAAGGATAGTAGAGGGGCCTGGACTAGTCTAAGGTTTGGCTCCAGAGTGTGAGAGTAGCATCAGAAGCTTTGCAAACGAGAGTGAGAAGGAGAGTCTGGACACTGATAACTAGCAGGACAGCCAGGCAGGCAGCAGGAAGAGGATTATTACATATAAGTAAATCCATTTTCATCAAGTCTGTGAAATTAGTTCATACTGAACTGACTATCTTGATTTGTTTTCTGGATTAAATGGGTTTCCAAGTGGTTGCTTACTAGAGGAACTGTGATCTTATTCTGACATACTGGCATTCAGGTGTGTGTCTTCATTGTGTATTTCAGAGAGAAAGGATCAAATGAATTTAGCCTGGGAAGGAACCAATCCTGCCCTGCAGACCATACAAGTGAGGAGCACAGCCTTGAAAGACACTTCATTTGATGCTGCTTTACCCAGCGTTACTGGTGAGACTCTGAGCAATACGTCCGACCTATAGAAAGGACAAATGAAGCATCCACTAAGAAATTAATGACAACACCAGTTTTCAAAAATCTGGTGAAGCAGGTTGTGAGCTTTCATCTT
Source organism: Indicator indicator (assembly GCF_027791375.1). Classification (NCBI taxonomy): domain Eukaryota; kingdom Metazoa; phylum Chordata; class Aves; order Piciformes; family Indicatoridae; genus Indicator; species Indicator indicator. The sequence continues at coordinate 47,396,344 of NC_072013.1, read as the reverse complement.
CTTTTCTGTCTTTAAAGACTAACTTTAAAACAAGTGATGTTTTTTGTATTTGTAGGGCCGTACTTAACTCTGAACTTATGAAATTCCACTGTTTTGTTCAGGCTAATTTAAGTGCCATAGTAAGACATAATAAAAGCCTCTGAACAACACACCTGCTACTGAAGAAGCATAAGCTTCCTTCCTAATTCATCCTGTCACCTCACAGTCAAACCCAGCAAAGAGCTTGGTGTCCACAGCCCATAACATAATGAAATGTTCACTTATACTTTTCAAGAGAAATGAAAAAAAACACTCCTTGGCTTGATTGAGAACAGTCCAGTGAGGTTTTATTCCTGTAACTCATTTGACAATCATCAGAGATGATCTAACAGAGTTGCTAATAATGGGGCTCTGACAGTTCAGAATGGAAGAACAGGTGGCAATCTAAAAGGTGGGAAGATTGGTGTGTATTACAGCTGCTCAGCTTCCTCTATCTTCAAAGCACTTTTGTGACTGCAAACCACAGGACTATTTACTCACATAGAGAATGTATGACTTGCTCAAGGCTTCACTGGCTGCACTGTGGTCAGGATGAGGTGGTTGTCAGCTCTCAAGCCTCACATCCCTAAGGGTTCAGTTGGTGCTGACTGCCCAGTTCACAGGCACCACTGGCCTGAGAGGCTGTTTCTGTCCTCTGCAGTCACAGAGCAAGCCTCCCTGAGCAGCCACTTCAAAAGCAGAGGGACCTGTACAAAAGTATAGGAGGCTTGGAATACTGCTGAAGCAGCTCCGGGTAACTGAGCAGGGAAATAGCTGCAGTGGGGCCAGTTGTGATAGTCAGGTGAGCGTTTTCTGGCTGCTATTTGCTAGGCAGTCTTTGAATGATGACAGAGGTCCTGGGGAGCACATGGCCCTTATTACCAATTACTGCACACCCTTACCATGGCAATGCAAGAGGCTGAAAAGCTGATGGAATGTGGGAGCTAATGTTGCATCACTCACAGCCACCAAACAGGATGGCATGGAGAATGCTACTCTGCAACTACATACTTACATGCCCTTACTTACTTTTAAAAGCTGGTATGGGGAAGAGCAATTCTCCAGCTTCAGAATTACCAGTTTTGTGCTTTGAAAAGACCTTTTTAAAAGTTAATTTTCATTTTGTTTTAACTAAAGTTTAGATTTTCTTCTTGACAGTGCTGCAGGCCATTCAGTCAAACCCTGCAGAACTTGCTTGTAGCCATTATATCTAGGTATCTTGTAAATATTTGGTAAAGCACTCATACACAGAAGTGTTTTTTTGCTTTTACAGTCACATGTCTGGTTCCAGGACCTTTCAGAAGCACAAAAGGCTGAAGGCAGGGAAAATTCCACTGGGATGCATTTGCGTCTCCAGGGAGCAATTTCTTATTGCTGCTTCTCCCTTTTTTTAAAGAACATGGCCAGACAGAGAGGGGAAGCTGGAAGGTAGTGGAGTTTATTATTATAAACATGGAAATGCAAGCAGTGTTTCACTCATTCCTCTATTATTGCAGGACCATTTGCAGTTGGGGAGGGAGATAAGCTTTTTATTACTCTCAGCACTACTTGGGAATTGCCAATCCAAGTTCTAAAATGTTTTACAAACATTAATGAATTAAATCTTAATCCCCTTCTCAGCCCCATGAAGCAAGTACTAAGTACAGCTTAAAGACAGGCTAATGAGACTAAAAAAGCTGTGCCTTGCCTGAAGTCACATGGGCAGTGTGGCAAGAGGACTTGGGTCTGAATCACAGATTTCTGCCTTACACAACACAGAACACACATTCCCTCTCTTTTCAAGGCTTGCTGTACTTCCCTTCCTGGGATACAGTGGAAACATACTGGCATCACACCTTGAGATAACCTTTCTTTTTTCCTGATTGTAACAGAAAGACCACTCACAGTTGTTGTCCTAGGGAATTAAGATATTGAAAAAATCAGAAAGGAATATGGGGAGGGAAAGGAAAGCAAGTCACTGCTCTGCCTTGGGCATGTGCTGGTTCCACTGCTGACAGTGGAGTTTGTATGCTATTGGGAACAACCTCAAACATTTTTGCATGTGCTTCCCTATAATATTCATGCAGGACTGTGGTAAAAATGTCATAATCAAACAGAGAACTTGGCTGTCATGAAAATTGGGCAGATGAGCTGGTAAGTCACTCCTTTATTGAATATATGTGATTTTATTATCCTTCTATATGTGACTTGCATTTCTTACTGCTCCTTATTATCAGAATCCTATAGCTACAGCTGCAGACATCTCTTTCCCCTCTTCAGAGGAGACAGATAATCCATCAACCAGTTCCTCTCCAGTGGTATGAGTCAGGTTTTTACCAGGAGGATTAATGATCAGTTGAAGAGAGTTGTTCCCAGCAGGGCTGAGCAAAAAACAATGCATATATGAGTCATGAAGTGGAAGAGAAGGAAGCAAATCCTTATAGGTTTTTAGTTATTTCTTCTCCTTTAGCTTACCTTGTCCACACCAATTGATAACCAGACATTCATAAGCTGGAAATGTATTGACAGTGGCTGGCAAAAGCGGGACTGAGAGCTTCTCCCACAGTGCAAACAAAGCTGAAGTCAGTCAGCCCTTAAAGCCAGATCAGTGTGAACCAGTTATTCCAGCCCTTGTAGCTGAGAGATGCTGGGAGAAAAATCAGATCAGTGCAGCAGCCTCCTGCTGTCTCCTGTGACCCTGTGGTGTACCCTAGCACCAGTGCCTTTGGCCTCTTCACACTCTATGACGAGGCCCACCCTGGTCCTTGGGTACTCTTCTGTAGCACCCTTCTCTGCAGAACATCCAGTGCACTGCAAATGCTGTGCACAGTGCTCATTTCATTCCCTGCTGAAAGCCAGCCAGGCCTGAGGTGGAACATGGCAAGTGCTTTGCCACGTCTGGCAGCTCCACACAGCTGCTGAAAACAAACGGGGAAGAAAGTGGTGTACAAACGCGGGAGAATTTTCACATAGGCAGGATGTAATTAGCAGAGCTGGAATTGGGCCAGGACGCTGGGGTTAAAACACTGGCTTGCAGGTAACACACTGGGATCTTTCATAATTCAAATGCTCAGGAACTCCCATTTTCATCTTACCTGGAAGATGTCAGAAGATCATTTCTTATCTAATGTTCCTGGGCAGCCCTTGAACATCTGACACAAAGGGAAAAGTGTCTAATGGTGCTGCACCTGCAGTGCTTCTTTGTCACCAAATGCCCACTGAACAGCAGCTGAAAGGATTATATCTTGACAGGGCTGTGGCTGCATTGCAGTAGAACACACCAAAGCTGCCTCCATGCCTCGGGGTTCACATCACTATTCACTCTCCTTATTCAGTTTTCAGGCCCAAAATCCCTACCAAGCAGAAGGAACAGATGACAGAATTAGGTCAGCCCCTCACAGGTGAAACACAAGGTAGAGAATATTGCCATTAAGTGCTGCTCAACCTTATGTTCTACCCCTTGAAACAGTATCAAATCAGTACTGGACAACAGAGAATTAGGTGAATCACTTCTCCCAGTGCAGATGAATGAGCTTTTCCAACTGGCCTTGCTTTGGCCATGTCTCCTCCTTCCTTCCAGCAGCAAAATTACATTCGAAGCAGCAAAATATTTTTTTCCTGCTTCATGATCTCACTTTCTGTGTGAGCAATCTTTGTGTTTACTAGGAAGATGCTGAATGTCCACAAAAGGTCAGGGAAGTCATTCATGAACCTCACGTGTGGATGACATTTCTACCACAATATGGCCCACAGCCTGAAATATAAATAATTGCAAACCTTCAACCCCTCATCCCTCAGACCTGCAGACACGCTATGATTCAAAGAGCTGACTTCCTCCTGTAGTGCATGTGAGCAAGCAAAACAAGAGGTGCTGCTGTCATCCAAGAAAGCATAATCTCTGTATCAGTATGTCATTAAACAGGGACCCCTCCTATGCCTGTGAGGACTCCCCACATCACCTTTTGGATTGTTTGGGGTTTTTGTATGCCCAGGCTGCTATGCGAGTCCCCTTCTTTGTCGAGTGTTGCTCAATACAACCACCCACCAAAATTGCTGAGAACACCTCAGTCAGTGGGATAACAAACCTACAGACTGACTTGAACAGCAAAGTGAGCTGGAGGGAGTAAAGTACAGCAGCTGCAGGCAACAGGAAATCCAGCACCAATAAATAAAATGCCTTATAGCCAGAAAGAGGAAATAAACAGCTGCAGCACAAACTGGGAGGACAGAAGAGAGGAACATAGCACAACTGTGGCACGGGAATCGCTGCATTACAGTGAGCTTATTTTTACAGAACGATGTCCCGGTTTGTTATGTGTTCAGACTGCAAAAAAAAAAAAAGTGGGGGAGCAGGAAGACTGCTCAAAGAGAGGGTCTCTATCAGAAGTTGTCAACAACCACTGTAATTAAGGAAGCAGCCAGAGCACAACCTAAGCTGCCGCCAAAGTGAAATGAAAGCATTTTTTGTTTGCAGCCATAGCCCCGAAGGGTAATAAAAGATGGTTCTGCTGTGCCAAGTGAGGAGCTGCAGGGACACTGTTTCTAGGTGGTGAATGGCATGCTCCCATCTTTCCAAAATTACATGCCGTAGGGAAGCAGCAAGCTACTCTCCCTACATGCACTTTTGAAGTGCATACCTGCACACCCCATCTGCCTGCAGCAGCCCCCTCAGAAGGCCAGCTTCCAGGGAGGTGAGCCCCAACCACCATGGTAACAATGGAGATCCCACTGCCAGAAATCAGCCAATCTGCTGTTCTTGCACTGCTTGGTCCAGATTGTCAAATCAGCAACCTTTAATTTTCTCCCCTTGAACTCAGCTGTGGGTGCACCGTGGCCCCATGGCACTGCCACCACCAGTGGGAGCTGCTGCATTCAGAAGAGCTGCACCCCACTCTCCTCCTGAGGGCAGCTGCATTTAGGAGGCTCACTGGTGCCTTGGCAAGGAGCTTCCCGCATGGCATGCTGAAACAGTACTGTTCTTGCTGCTGGTAGCATCTTTCACCTGGAACAGATGCATAGCCTGTGCCTGCGTGGTGGTGGGTGCTGGGGAGTGGCTGGGAGTGGCAGGTCCGGGCTGGCAGAGCAGAGCAATCAGCATGAATCTTTTCGTCTGTGGAACAATATTGTGAAGCTTTCACCAGTGGCTGTATAAACTTGTGTGCAGGTTCAGGGAAAGGAGAGAAATCATTCAAAAATTGTATGCATATTTCTGAATTCATTCATTAAGTGGCGTTTGCCTTTCATCCTCCCCCCAAGCCCTTTGTGCATTGCTGGCATTCTCTCTCAATCCCATATAATAATTCCCAGGTCTTCGCAAGTCACCGCCTGCCAGTCACTGAACAGCCAGTCCGGTCACATGAGAAGTTACATCCAAAGGTTTAATGCTTTCTCCTGACCCCAGCTCCCATTCCCATGAATCCCCTGTAGTGTTTTCCTAATCAGGTGCCAAGGAAGTTTTGTGGGCAAGGTACTAAGAAGGCAGCTATTTAGCTGCAGCATTTCCAGAGTCTCTGAGCTCTCTTCCAGGCTGTAAACACAAAGCAGCGGAGCCAGGTGAATGTCTCACAAGGCTGCCATTTAGACCTGAAGGAAAAAAAGAGCTTCTGCTTCCCAACTAAGTGGATATTGTTGTTGCCTCACTTTCATTAGTCCAACAGCCCTACTAATGGTTAATTGCTTCAGCAGGGTATGGAAGTCTGTATACAGGGTACACAGGTATGATCTAGTATAGTTTTAACCTTCACTGGTGTTACCAGTATGTTTGTTACTAGGGAATCAAAAACAAATTTACAGTTCTTTCTCCAAAGCGTTCCATTAGCAAATTCTAGATACTGCAGGTATTTACTACATCATACACACAACCCGTGAAAGTGGAAAATATTTTCTTTCACATCCCTGCTGCCTGTGAGGCATCAGAGAAAACACTTGCTTTTAGAGAATCTCGAATGGAAGTGATTGTTTTTATTAAATATAGATGAAAATCAGAAATGTTCAAAACAGCAGTGACAGCTGTTTCCTTGATATCACTGTAACATGAGTGCAGGTATCTCCTGGAGAAAGAGTTCTTGTTCTCTTCCTGATGCTTCCATGTAGGATTTCACACGTGTGACTGTATGATTCATGAGTTACAGCTCAGCTTTGGAAAGCATAGGAATCGTTTCCAGCTGTCAGGCCCCAGTGTTCATTTGGGCTTCAAGTGGCCCACAGAAAAACGTGCTGGTTGCTCCTCTGAGCCAAACAGTTGGATAATCAAACCGAGCATTTGGTTTCAGTTTTGGTTCTTTATTTGGGGGGTGGGAGGAGCAGGCTTGTTTTGAACTGCAACCTATACACCCATTTTTGTAGGTTCAAGTTACAGTCTGTTTATATTGTTCTGTTTCTGAGCTCCATCATTACCAACATAACTTTCAAAACCAAACAAACAAAAAACCCAAATAAAAGTGACAGTATCTTTCATTCTCTGCTTTTCTCTTGCATTCAGAGGTGTAAACCTGCTCTGCTTGCCTGCCTGTCTGATTGTTGCTTTATGTTTTTATTACATTGTTTAATTCTTCATTGTAAGCCTCCAAAATCATAAAATCTGAGACCCAGTGCCTACACTCAACCATACTTACCAAAAAGTGACTTGTCTGACTCTTTAGTGTATATGTTGTCTAACATTCTTTGCTTAAATTGGGTATTTCCAACTGAATCCAAACAGGAAACTTGAGAAATCCTGCTTGTTCCAGATGAGAACACACCTGAATAACAGGGGAGAGACTTTTCTCACTGAAAAACATTAACAAAACACATGCATAAATTCTGGGTTTAAATGAGCTGGTGCTGCCTGTTTATTTAAAGGAAAAACTGACTTCACCCTTCAGGAGGGATTCACCTTTGAGAATGGAAATAGGTCTGAGCACCCCAATGGCATTATGTTTGTAGAAGAAAATGCAAGTTGGTGATGTCTGTGTCTGCGATCTGCTGGCATTGCCCACACTGCCACATGATGCCCAGGAAACCAGCAAGTAGGATTTTCCATTTCTGGGAAGTACATTGAAACAGGGGAGCCTGATGATCACTGAATTGTCTTTCCTCCTATGAATGTCTTCAAGGTATTGCTTGAAATTCGTTCAATCAAATATTTTGACAGTTAGGACAAACAAGCAGAAAAAGGGTTTGATTTTTGGCCCCAGTGGGCTATCTGTGAAGCAGAATGAGTAGCGCAGCATGTGCCATGTCTCTTAAATACCATTCTTTGCCAGAAGTGTCTGTGGCATGTTTCCCAGCCTGTGGAAGGGGTTACCATTTTCAGTCCACCAAGTCACCTTGCTCTCTCCACATCTTCCCCAGCCTGGCATTAGACTGGGGTGAAAGGGAACCTCACTCTGAATTACCATGCTGTTATCTGTCTGGGAGAGAGGGTAGATGACACATTGTTATAATATTTATGTGTTATATACCTAACACATTGTTTTGTGCATGTGCCCATAAAAGTATTTGCAGTCATTTCACAGTGGCAGAAAAGAGAAGCATCAAGCCAAGGTGTTGCATACATAGGCACATAAGAACCAAACCTGCAGAGCTCTGTGCCATGCTCTGCAGAGCCCATGTGCTGCCCCAATGTACCTACGGAGGAGCCTTGGGCCAGGGTGCAGTACAGCTCTGGGAGGTGCCAGAGGGGCTTTTGTCTGTGCTTTCACTGCGGGTTTAAGAAGGGCGATTAGCATTTGGGTCAGAGCACATGGAGCAGCTCTGGCTGGGCTGGGAGAAGTCACGCTGCGAGGCCACACTTGAACGTGGACACTTTTCTGTACTGCGTCGGGTACAAAGCCTACTTGTGTGGGGCACATCCCGCCGTGCGTCACGCTTTGGTTGTCAGTGGCAGTCATGAGTTCCTGGGGGGTGACACAATAACCTCTTTATGCTTAAGAGAATGGTGGGGGGATTGTGGGAGGACATTGAAAATGTAGCAACGAAGAAGTGGTTTGGCTTTTGTCTGTCCCTGTAGGTAAGGTGCCCTGGCAGCCACTGAGCTGCTTGTGATGTGTGGAGAGGATCTTGTGCATAAACCAGCATCAGATAAGGGACTTTGGGTGTCGGTGTGGGGGAAGAGTTAGGAAAAATAACCAAGAAAGAGCCCATGTTACCTCTGTGGTAACAACATGGTCTAACTGCTTATTTAGGGTAGAGTGTTACAGCAGCTCACTCTAAAGTTTGGGCTGCCACAGTTTTGTCACCCCTACTGCCTTCAACACCAGAGAGCCAATCTGGCTGTAAACTAAACTGGGGTGTTTTATTTGAGGGGGGAAAAATAAGAAGTTTGCTTCGCTGGAATGTTTCAAAGTTTTGTTCAAAGAGAACTGTACAAATAAGAGTACTAGGAATAGTAAAGGCCAAAATCAAAATTTGAAAAAATACTAACAGTTTTTAAATAAAGACTGGTTAAATCTTTTCTTAGTGTATACATCAAGGTCTCCTTTGCCAGCCCCTCAGCCATCCACTCCACAAAGCAGTAAGCCAAAACAATTTAGATATGCTAAGCAAAGCTACTCTGAATATGGCTTGTAGCCTAATAAGTTAGAGTCTTATCCAGTTCCCATGAAAAGCATCAGGAAAATTTCCTTCAACACTAATAGACATAAGATTGGATTGCAGAACAACCATGTAACTTTTGACCAAAAAGTGAAGTTTTTCTAAAGCACTGATAAAAGATTCACGCAGGAGTGCATGGAAACTCTGACTGGAACAGTCACATTGCTAAATATGTTTCAAGTGAGCATAATAATTTTTGGAGCCACACTCATTCTCACTAGTGATATGTGCTCTAAGGAAAAATTACAAACCAAACTGTTTTGTTGTTTTTTAAAGGAAAAAGACATTTATAATTTCTTTGTTATGGATATGCAAAAAGACTCTCTCTCTGCTGCTGGGAGACCCAGCTCCTGCTCCATATCCATAGCATCCTAACTTTTAGAAAGCATTTGTTAGGCAAAACAGGTTATTTTTTATGATGCTTGCTTTTTTTTTTTTTTTTTTTCAATTGGAGTCTTTCTGTTGATGCCAACTGCTTTAGTTGTAGGTATCTTCTGGGGGGTGGTGTCTGTCAGTATGTCCCACGTGGGTGTCCCCTTGGCTATCTCTCATAGCCGCCCTTCAATAAATCACAGCATATTAAAAAAAAGGGATAACACTGACATGTGAACTAATCCCCACATCAAAGAGAGCAACCCTCCCTCCTCTAAACAACCACCCCCCTCTTTTGCTGGGAAAAGTCTAATGCCTAGAAGGTGATTTACACAAAACTTCGTCCCAGTTGTTAGGAAACTTGCAACACTGCTTACTCGCCAACTGCAAAAGGAACCTGGGAATCAGGGTAACCGCAATAGCTAGCCTGCGGCTTACAGCATTTGGCAATTCAGGAGAGAAAGAAAAAAAAAATTGGCTCATTGCAGCAAATGTGTGTGCGTGTTGATCATATGGCAGGATAGGCATGGATATAGGCAGATGTAAACGTGACTGGTAACGTGGGTCTGTATGGGCGCGTAGATATCTGCATGTGCCTACAAGTACTTGTACAAGCGCAGGAGTACCTGTCCTAACACATACACAAACACACAGAGGTGCACACACAAATACCTCTCTCTCTGTCTGCTAGGAGCAAAGACAGTCAACAGGAAATCTATATGAAAAACATAAGCCCGTATGGGCATAAAACTGCATCAGGTGTACTAGACATGGAGAGCACTTGCTATCTATGGCATATGCTCAATTAAAGTGTTCATTCCTGCTTTAGGCCTGACTGTGAGCTAATGGTTCAAATAGGAATATATGGATAAGGAGAATGGTTTAAATAGGAATATATGGATAAGGAGAATACTACTCTATAAGACTGTATTATACCAAAAACTCACTCCACTCCTTCCCTTTGCAAATGTTCCCTGTGCACTGACTAAACACACATGATACTTCCAAATAATTCACTGTCACTGGAATGCAACTGAAAGGGGAAAAAATAACTCTCTTTTTCCATATCAGTGCTGAGTCTGTGCCTGTGCCAGGCCTACTCCTTTAGACGTGCCAACAAATGATACTGGTAGTTCTGTATTTGTAATCAATAAGCAAAAAAAAGAAAAAAATCCACCCTATGGGTATTTTTCCTTTTTTTTTTAAGATAAAGCTTTGGTTTTGTGGTCACTGACTGATTATAGTCCATCTGCATTCACCAAAGAACTTCAGATATGATTGCACAAGAGCTGAGGGGTGGAAGCAAGTAGCCGGGGGCAGTGAGACACCAAGGCAGCTCGCTTAAGGCATTCATGAACACACAGCCTTGGGAGAGAGTCAGGTATGCCAGGCACCCCACATCTCCACCGACTGGGAGGGCATGGGCAGGGTGGTGAGGAAAGGCAGAGACCAAAGCATATGTTGTTCCAGTTACTCGCCCCCTCCACAGAGATGTGCAGCTGTGTGTGTGACTGTGCCTGTCCTATGTCAAATGGAGAGGACGTGAAAGAAACCCCATCGTAGTTGCACCTTCACCTCCAGCACATGGAAAAACAAACAGCCATTCTCTTGTTTGTTGATTTAGTGCAGGGTGCTCCTTCCATTACAAAACCATTCCCTGCAGGCAACAGGCTAAGACCTATTTCCTTATTGTTCTGCAAAAGAAAATGTGGGTTTCAGGATGGGTGCAATCTTCAAGCATCTCTTCTGTTGATAGATTGAAAGGAGAGAGCCCTCCCAGCTACCTTCCAGCAAATGTCCAATGCTTCCTTGTTGTGCATAACTTTTTCATGTTTTTCTAGATCAGAAACACATGCCACATGTATCATCCTTTCTCTCCTTGTAAGACAAATCTTAGTATGGGAGAGCTTTGTGCCTAGAAAGTTAAGCATGTTTCATGACGGGTATTTACATGGCTCTGACCTCTGAAAGCTGCATCCAGAGCACCCACACACACATACACACACACCCCTCCCACATCTATAATCTTCAGAGCCAAAACCCCAGACATGAACACTTCTGAACAAGGGGGAGGTTCCTACTGCTGCTTAGGCTGATGGCTGCTCCAGCTCTCATTTAGGACAGTGTGAACACCAAGCCAACTTTTTGAACTGGTACAGCAAAGTTGGGCTCTGGTGTGTGAGGTAACTCCTTGTTTGAAGCAAACACACGGGAAACATATCACAAGTCTCTCCTATCCTGTTTTTATGTTTGAGGTGCACCCTGTGGCAGTTCCTGGTGCTGACTGGAGCAAGTTTGGATGAAAACTACAAGAGCAGCAAAGGTTATCTAGAGCTGGCACCAGTTTTGGTACTTGGCTGAATTAGCTGTTTCTATTGAGTCCAGAGCTCTTTGTTTGTGCCATCACCACCACCCCTCCAAAATAATCAAACCAGTCTCAACACCTTTTTTTTGTCAGTTAAAATCACCTCTCTGCAAGCTGGTCTTTTAGATGGCAGCTCTTCTGGCTGGCCTTTTAGGTGGCTGGCACTTCACCCTCCTCCCAAATCCAAACCAACTGCATTAGAAAAGAATGAATTTACATTGCAAGGGACCCAAACAATGTCAAAGGAAAAGCAGATCAAAAAAAAAGCTGCTAGTATTGGATGAGTGGGCTGTCCTTTCAGCTGCTTTGGGCAATGTCCTATCAGCACAAGAAAAGCTCAAAAGAATTTGGTTAATCTGTTGTTAAACAGAGAGTCTGTGATGGGAGACAGGTCTGTCGTCGCCTGGTCAGAAAACTGAGCCTGTCTGTAATGACTGTGAGCGCCTTTGCCCTTCCCCAGTATTTTGTTTCTGTAGCAGCCCTGAGTTCGTGGACTTGCACCTTGCTGGCCCGCTGCTGACCATCTCTCAGCCCTGTGGCTGCTCTCAGAAGAGGCACCAGCGCACAGGCAGCAGCAGCATAGCACACCCAAAGGTTGCCACAGCCAGAAATCTCTCTCCATTGCTCTCCTTTTTGAGGTGCTTCACACAACCATGACAGTGCCTTGCAGGGCACTGGTGGTGGCCAACCCACTGCTAGTGGTTATTTCAAAGAGTTAGCAGGTCATCTTGAGACCTGGAGCAAGAACTTCAGCATGGCTTCCAGTTGTAAGTCTGAATATAGGGTGTGGGGCACCCCTGACTTCCCACAGATGTGCTTCCCACAGCCTCACTGCTCAGTGCAACAGCATAACTCTGAAGTAGCGAGTAGCCTATAGGCCTGCCAGCTGAGATACCACATCAGAGATAGCTGTGAGGTTAACAGTCACAGTAAGGCTGTAGATTGTAGAAAATGTAGGAATGATTTAATTTAGCAAAATGTAGTTACATAAGTTTGAACAAAGTCAGAAGGTAAGGAAGAGCATTCTGCATTCGGCAGCCTGCACGGTTGTGAATTGTGAGGACCCCAAATGGACACAACAGGACAATTCCTGTCGGAGCCGTTCCTATTCTCTGAATTAACTGTAGGCAGCAGCACTAGAAGGACAGGATCACAGCCAGTGGAGCACCACACATGCTCAGGGGTTGGGCTTTTGGGAAGTCTCCCACCTAATCTTTTATTCTGCATTATGGTCTGCTATGAACACAATGTCCTATTTAGGATTGTGTGGCACATGCTTTGACTGTGCCAATTTACTGTTTCTTTGTCTGCAGAGGGTGTGCACGTGTATATTTGTATATGTGTGTGTATATGTACATGTATCTTTCTAATTTTAGAAAAAGACATCTTCACACCCTGAAAATTTCTATTTCTGTAAATTTTGATTTCATTGCCCTTCTCCATGGCTTTTTGGCTTAGCTCACTGGCAGCATGCTCTAAGTGACAGGTTAATTCCCTTCTCCATGATTCATTTCTAAGGTCTCCCAGGCAGGATTCAGCAACATGATGTCAGTGGCTGTGCAGGAGCTGTTTAAATGTCTCCACACGCAGCAGAGAGTGAGGCGCTGATTCCCGGCAGCGGCACCAGGAGTGTCAGGGTTTGTTTAACGTTTGCTGGGGATCTTCCTAAAAAGTCAGTGTGGCTCCCTACAGTTTTGTGAACTGGCTGAGCATTACCATGCAGTTGGTTCAGCTTTTATTTTAGCACAAGGAGCATTGTCCTGTGAAAGGGAACCTTCTGGTTTTGGTTTAATGGCAGACTGTGGCACTGTAATTTGATTTTAAATTATCTGCTGTCGAGTCTTTCACAAGTGAAACCAACACACATGCGTTTTCTCCATAACAAATTTGACTGCCTGGAGAAACAAGGGTTGGTAATTACATTCACACCAGTTTATCAGGACAGAGCCTAGGCATGGCCGAAAAGGTCAACACAATAGTGCCTGCACCTTTTACTTGGTGCAGCTTACCCATTCTGGATACACTGGCTGTATGAGTCCCTGGAGAGGCTGCCAGACCCTCCTGCAGGAAGTGGGCACCTCTGTATGGCAGGGAGGAATGCTGAATGAGCAGACACCACTCCAGGGTAACAAGCCATGCCAAGTCACATGCATAATTCAGCAAGATTATGGATAAATCTGGAAGATATGTTTCTCTCTAACCAATGCATGAGATCCCAGCACCTTTTATACTTTGAAATGCCATTAATTAATATTTTATCAGATATAAAGTGCAACACTAGCTACTTCATATAGCATGCCTTTAAGCACCTTATTACTATTCCTTTTTAAGCACATTCTACAGCCAGGCAGACCCAGGCAGGTGATTGCAGGTGTCACCAACAGCAAATAGTCCTCAGCTGGAGGCCAGTTTTTACAATCCATCCAGGCTGTCTGCTGTGTGCTACCAGGAGGCCAGGGACAACCACCTTACCCAGGGCTGCTTACTCTGTAACATTGTTTAAGAAACAAAAATAATCACACACGGATTTTTTTCACCATGACCTTATTTCCTGCTAGTGCTCAGCTGCTTTTGAGGAGGTGTGCCAAGGCAAGCAAGCCATGCCATGCTGTCCCATGCCGTGCCCAGGGAGCATGTGCACCCTTGCTCCTCACTGCTGGGGTGCATGTGGGACACCTCACACTGAATCCCAACTGCACCCACTCTTTCACCGAGAGCCGCATTGCTTTGACTGCCCCACGAGGGGTGGTAACTCCAAAGTGTTTGACAATGCCAGTACCTTGAGACCACCGTGGCAGGGGTCTCCCAGAGGTTTCAACTCCTGAGGCTGCAGCCTCTGGATAGCTTCCACTCCAAATGTATGTCACGTTTCCTTCCAGCAAAAGGAAAATATTTACACTGAGCCAGGGTCATGCAGCGGCCACTCCACTATCACAAGCTGGAAACGGCTGCAGTACTGTAAACTGAGGGGCAAGAGGGCAGAGGGGATTAGCACAGGCCTCCAAAATAAACGATGGGGCTGGCTGGCGGCTGCTGCTGGCAGTAGTGGGCACAGGGGAGGTGGGTGCCAGGTGGATACTCTCATGGAGGGATGAGGACAGGCTGGCAGCTGGGCCAGCAGCTGCCCGGCCAAACCAGGGGCTTGGGGAGAGTGGTCCGAAGTGGTGATGGGTGGAGCAGAGCCAGTGATGGGGTCATGGGGAGGCAGGTTTGCAGAGCCTGGACAGGTCTGTCCAATGTTTCCACTAGCCCTGCTTCCCACCAGTCCCTGCACAGCCCCAGCACAGCCGGCATTTGAGACTATGGCCACACCAGCCTCACTTCTTCATCTGCCTTCAAGAAGCTGTTGGAAATACTCCTTCTGTCCTGCAGAAGTGTTTTGGGCACAGTTCAACCGTCCTGGTGGTTGCTAGGCTAAGCTTCCCTGTGAAAAGGTACTGAATTCAGTGATTTTAAGGTCATAAATTTGAGCTACAGAACTTGCAGATCCTTTATTCCCAGACACCCAAGAGAATGGGTGGCAGTCTCCTATTGTAGGAGCTTGCACACAAAAGGTCTTCCTGAAACATCTCTTCCCACATCCTCACAGCCTGAATCTCACCTATATGCCGCCAAAATTTTCTTCTTTATCCCATATTGCACTGCTGATCAGCATTTGAAACCTCTGCTGCTTACAAGTCAACAAAAAAATAGGTGACAAGTCCTGGCCACCTGCCCATGAGATACCACCACCTTCTCAGCTCCTGCTGTCCTGCTCCCTTCCACCCATTTGCCAAAAGTGGTGACCCACGGCTGGGTTTCTCATGCAGCTGAAGCATGTGGAGGCCAGAAGTCTCCATCAGAGAGTAAGCAAAATGATGCTTACTTTGTATGTCTTGAACCCACTGTGGAGGCACAAGGACACTGAGGCTGCCAGCACCTGGGCTGCTTCACTTGCCTGCTGAGATAGACACAAACGTCAGGAGTGAGCCACAGAGAACACAGAGATGGTTCCAGCTCCAGCCCCTCTGATCACACCAGCCTGGAAGAGCAGCAGTCACATTTGAATGATCCCACAACCTCTTCTGCTTTTTCTACCTTGCTGCCACTCTCCCAGAAAGGTTCATGTGAAAGCATGTGGAGTAACCAAAATATTAACAAGACATTCCAGTTATTCTTGGCTGTTTAAGGGAGATGTGACTGCACTTCTTACATCCAATCATTTTCCACTGGCACTTCTCATAATGATTATCATGGTGTCAATATCCGAGGTGTCAGCATGGGGCTGAAGCTGAAGAGGGTGGCATTTGGCCAGTCCCCACCTCTTGGGATAGAGTGCTTTCCCCAGCTTTGCAGAGAAGTTGCTTTATGTCAATTACTAAGCTACTGGGTGTGCAAAGCACAACTATAGCAGAAGGGGATTTCTGTGTGGGAGAAACAGTATGATTCACATTGTCTCATCAGCCTTGTGAAACAAAATGTCCAGTCAACAGAACATGCTTTTGCGAGGTAGCCACTCATTTCCCCGCCTTCGTTTTGTACACTTAGCTGTAACCCCAGTGCACCAGAATCTGGGAATCAGCCCGGCAGCCTACTGGAGAGTTGGTCAAGAAAAAGGGAGTTTACAGAACTACCAAGATGACCTAATACTCTAGTATCATTTTCCTCATTGAAAGAGTTGTCCGGAGCATGGCAAGGGGAAGAAGGGAGTGAAAGCTCTTCCTGAGTGCATGAATACCACCTCTTGTAACAGCTCCTTGAGACAGCTGGCATGGGAAAGTGGTAAAAGGAATGCTGCCCCAGCTTTGGAGACTTGTCTGCTTCATAACCAGCTTAGCATCTGGAGCACAGACATGGCTTAATATTGCTCACATAAGCACCTACTGCCTTGCACTGTTTAAAGAGCTTCATTAATGCAGCTGAGGTAAGAAGTTGGCCATTGCTGGAATGTTTATTTCAGAGCAGCCTTCAGGAGAGTACCATCATGCATTTTCTGGGGTTGCAAAGGAGGAGGGTAAGGGTAGAGGAAAAGCACTGATTTCAACAAAGTTGAAGATCTACCTGATAGTGTCAGTCACTATCTTGCAGGTAAAAATATTTTCAGAACATTGCACATGTGCATTCAAAATTATAATCAGGACCTTTTTCCTCCTGAGAATATTCAGATGTCAGATAAAACAGAAGTATTCCTGATGTTTTAAGGTATGGAAGTTCACAGTGTAGGTATCAGCCTGCCCTTCCCAATGATGACCCTGAGAAAAGTCCAAGCCATCCAGAAGAGACTTTCCCACTTTCACAAAAAGTAGACTGCCTTAATCTCGCTCACATGGGGACTGGGCCAATTCCAGACATCACTACAAGTATACAGCAATTTGGTTTTAGCACATTCCTGAGAAGACAAATGGCACACAGGCGACAAAGACTCTTCACTCTTCTTAAAGGCTGACTCCGAAAGCCAGAAGCTTGCACACTGCAGCGTGGTGTGCCAGCCTCCTCTCTCAGGATCATTAAACACAGAACTAGTAGGAGTCCTTGCATACTTTCCTGGGCTTCACACATTCTTTGAACATGCACTGTTAACACAAAAATTGCTCTATCGTAGGTATGTTTTTGTGAAGCCAGCTAAAAGGCAGTCTGCATGTGTTGTGTTTTCAGTACTTTAGCCACTCTCAAGAAAGGAGAGGAGAAGAGGGCAGGCTGCAGCTTGTTTCTTAATAACATGCAAAAACCTTTAAAGCTCAGGTTACAGTAAGTATTTCTGCTCTAACCTCCAGCTATGAAGCAAATAGCCCAAAGACTCTCCCTAGAACTGCACTGGCAAACTCTGATAACATCTGAAGTGCTGTCTCAAAAGAACCTGTTTGCTATAAGAAACCAAAATTAGTGCTTTTTAAGTAACTAATTTTAAGCTATCCTTTTTCAAAAGCAGTGTCACCAGCGGGCATCACCTCACCTCCTTCAGAAAATGCAGTGGGACTGAGACCTGCCCCATGCCCTCTGTTACAGCATATGGGTCCTACCTGATCATGGCTTTTGTGCTACCATCTCATGCACACTGGGCCTGCATAACAGGCTGGCCCTAGTATGAGATGGGCCTTTGGCAAGTCTTCTGTCAACTCCTGCAGCCCAAGGGAGTGGTTTATAGAATACCAGACTGACCAGTTCTGGGGTCTGACCCAGTATGGTATGAGAAAGCTCTCAAAATGTTTTAGCAAAGGGACTGAATTCTTGCAAAAGACCATGAAACTCCCAAGGAACCATCAGAAAATAAGATACTTGGTAACCACCAGGGAAAAAAAAAAAAAGTCTGAAGGTATCAAGGGTTTTTCTATCAAGTTTCATAAGGGTGTGCAATTAGGCTCTATATAGCCTGTCCTTGGCCATGCTGGAAATGGTTTAACAGGGCAATATCCAACAAACAGAGAAATTAAATTATGCCAGCACGAAGAGACCATCCTCTGCAGAGCCCCTAAACTCCCCCTCCAAATGGCAGCACTTCATTTTTCCAGATCTGTATACAACATGATGGTTCAGGACATTCCTGGAAATAAAAAGGCCTATTTTTCCTCACCTTCCTCTTTCAGTGAAAACATATATGATGAAAAACCACATGCACACAGCCGTGGGTTGGCGTGAGCCCACTGTGGGCACAGATGGTGTGTCTGAATGAATGGACACAGGGAGGTCTCTGTGCAGGTACAAACGTTCACCACGTGCAGTGCTGGGAAGCGTGTGCTTGGTTCCAGCTAAAACCCACAAGATTGGCTGTAAGATGTTGTAATGTAAAAGCCTCTCATATGTCAGCCTTCGAGTTTTGTGCCATTGGGGTGGTGTCAGCTGGAGTTCAAAGAGGAGACAGGCTGCAGGTAGGAAACAATTTCTAAACCAATTTATGCAGTGGATTTCTGCAAATATGATTTAAGATGCCTTCAGCAGACAAGGCTGTCAGATCTGAGTCCTATTTTATCTGCTTTATCTAATTAATGCCTATTTTACAGAGTGGTAGACAAATCGTCAGCTTGCCTGAGCTGGGTATGAGCCCCATGTCCTTGTTTTGCCCAAGGCAAAACTGTCTTTATTGCAATTTCAGGTAGACAGATTCAACCCTGGAAGTATTTGGCACCTCACACCAAACTATGTACTGGCCACAGGGTTCAACGTGTTGCAGAAATCACACAGAGAATTGTGTGGGTCACATCCCCTGTGTTGAGAAAGAAGCACAGGCCAGGTTGGGTGAGCTGCATACAAAAAGGAAACTAAGGGCACAGAGGGCAGAAGGATAACAGATTCTTAAACTGACTTTACCTTTAATACTCTGCAGTAGTTTAAGGAGAGGTTAACAGGAGCTTTGCTGCTGATATGAGTGAATTATTTTAGAATTTCTGTTTGAGAAAAAATATCTCTTTGAAGACATTATCTGAAGAAATTCATTTAACATCAGCAGAATTCCACAGTATTTTGCTTCATGTGTGGTCCTTTCTCCTATACTATTCTTACTCAGGGACAATATATTTTTGATGGGCAAGCAGTCACTCTTTCCACTTTCTCGTTCTCTGCAGGCCTCCTTAAGGTCTCCTATTCCAGATTTGTATCAAATTACTGTCATGGCAATTTCTAGCTGAAGTAAAATCAACAGACTTCCTCTCTTTTCTTCCCTCAGGTCTTTAGGGCGTTCTAGGAAGACCAGGTGCCCTGATGCTCAGCTCCTTGCTCTGACTCCCAAAAGGCTTTTCTTGCTTAATTTGTTGTTAGCTCTGTCAAAGGATTTTTGCCTGCAATCTTCTGTGTATAAGTCAATAATTCTTGGTTCTCCCACGTAATTTCGTCCCCTCTGTTCCTGTGGTTTACAAAGTTGGAAGGCTGCAGATGGAGGTGAAATCCTCCCCAGTTTGGCAAGTTTTGCTGCCTTTGAGGATGCTGTTGGTCTTTGATTTGGGGATGGGCACTCAAAGAGTAAGACTGAGAGGGATGTTCTCCAAATTTGACCTGGGCAGGGAAATGCAACTCCCTCGGAGAGATTTCTTTTTACAAAACTGTCTGCTTTTCTCTGAGCTGGATGGCTCATGCACACTTACAAATTCTTGTTTATATATAATAAACTCTACTTTTCCTGAAGCTGGGGTGACAGTTAGTGCTTAACTCCCTTCCTGAACTTCATAGTGGGGGGAAAAAAAGCAACAAACCAAACAAAAAACCCCAGCAACCCATAAATCCATGCTAGTTTCAGTACTTTTGCCCTTGTGATTGATACCTTCCCTCCACTGCTGGGTTAAAGACTGCTGCAAGTGGGAATGCCTTCTCCTGAATTAATTAACTCTGTATTGTTATTTCCTTTGATCTACTGCCACAGGAACAGGAACAAGCACTGGAAAACCTCCATTTTTGTGCATTTCTTATGCAAAGAGCTCTGGGCAGAATATTAAAGGGATCATTTAGAGGATGGTGAGCAAAAAATAGGCCCCTCCCTAAAGCTGCCCTGAGACTGGCACTGGCTGTGGAAACTGCATGGGAACACTGACAGAGCTCTGGTGGCTCTGTTTATATAGCTTGTCTCGCTTCCTAATTGCTCACCAGCACAGGATTTTGGAAAGCTGTGTAGAGGTTTCCCATAAGGATTACAACATGGTCTCATTTCATCTTCTCTGCATTTGTCTGTTTTATTTTCCTCACCATAATATCTGTCCCACATTGCTGAGAGATTTCACAATTGGAAACCTGCTATAAATTATGACATGAGTTAAAGGACTTCAGTGTTTGCACTCTGCTATTCTTTTCAAGGGACATGGGGTTAGCTACCTCTTTAAAATAAGCCCTCCTCCCCCCTTTTTTTTCTTCTATTTACATACTGATGTTTGTTAAACCTATCTTTAGAAACTTAAGGGGGGGGGGGGGGAAAGAGTATTTCTGTGCTTCCTGCTTGTACCCTTTTCCACTTATCTTCCATTGAATTCCTAGAGAAACACAAACTTCTGGAAATGCTTGCAGAAAATAATCTTTAGCAAGCTCTGTCTGTAACAGCCCACAGAGACTTCAGATTAAAACCAATTGCCTGCATTTCTATTCCCCAGCATTTGAGAAGACTGTGTCAGCTTTAGTAAGGATAGTGCCAGCCTCTGTCTCTGCTGCCAGGGCTCTGGGCTGAACTGGCCTCTGGTTCTCACCAAAATGGAAGCAAGCAGCCTGGAGTTATACAGAAGAGGACAGGCAGCTCTGCTTGGCTCTGCAGGAGGCTGCAATTAGCCTGCGATCCTAGGAACAGACTGACAGAACTTCAGCAAAACAGACTGGTTTATACTGACCAATGCTGTCCAGTTTAATGTCATGTATCATCACCATGTAAGGACCAGAGACATTTAAACATGAGAGAAAACATGCAGGACTATATTCTTGTAACCCAAGCATGTCTCAGTCTTTGTTGACTTTGCCTTCCATTGCAATCTTTGCCTCCCAACCAGAAAGCAGCACATACAGCTCCTGGAGGTCTGCTCTTGGATCTCACTCACAAAAGAGAGCATTACAAACCACAAATGTGGAGTGCTTGCAATGCTCCACAATGTCAGCCCTGCTTCCTCCAGCAGCCAGGAGGGAATCAGAGACTTATACAGCTGGAAGAGGTCTCAAAATATCACTTAGTCCAGACTCAGGTCCCAAGGCAGGATTGTTATACTTATGTCACTCTCGGCAAATGCTTGCCTGACCTCTTCCTAAATACAGGATACCGATTCCACACCCTCTTCAGATACTTCTTACTGCTTATTGCCTTCTAATGTTCAGCCTCAGTTTCCTTTTCTGTAATATAAGCTCATTATTTGTCCTATCCATCATGGGTATATAGAACAATTTATTCCCCTTTTCTTCCCAGCCACCTTTCATATATTTGACGGTGGTAACCCTATCGCTGTCAGTCTCCTCTAACACTAAAGAAAGTAATTTTGTTCATTCTTTCCTCCTAGCTATGATTTTCAAGACCTCTGATTATCCCCTAGCTGTCTTCTGGACCTTACCCTGAGCATAGCACCCACAGCTGGACATGACAGTCCAAATGAAGCCTCACAGAGAACTGAGCAGAAGGATTATTTCTAGGGTACATGCCTATGCACACATTCTAGTAGAACATTTGCTCTTTTTGCATTAGCAATTAACTCATATTTGGACCGTGACTTAGAACACTTCTCTGATGTTTTTATGTAGAGTTGATACTTGAACGAAAATTTACCACCCTATATAAATAGAATTAATTACTCCTGGTGATTCCCATGTATAGAAACTAAGAACTGTCCTTACCAAAATGAATTCTGGTTTTATGACCATTTAACTAAATACATTTTAATTGCAACTTTATGTTTTACTATACCCATAGTTCCCTTCCAGCTTTGTGGTGGCCAAGAATATGATATTCTCTATTCCATCATCCAAGCTATTCATAATCCCTTTAAATCAGATCCAGTATAGACTCACAAGCAACTTTTTTTGATCCACTTTTCCCATTTTAAAGTATAACAACTATTCTCTCTGTGTGTTTTCCGATCAATACTGCATCACACTAGACCAGATTTGCTTAGGATCATCATGTTACACCATGACAAAAACTTCACCTCCATCAAAACATAGGACTGCTATTGCTTCTGCTTTATCAACAAGGTTTTTTCAACTCTGTCATCAAGGGAAATTTTACACAGTTTTACCCAATTTGGTTTTGACAAATTCAAGTTGGCCATTCTAAATCTCTTTGTTTTGCTTTAGGTGCTTACCAAAGCTTGATTGTTCCAGTGTTTTTCTGGGAATTGAAGCTAAACTGAACAACCTGTGATCCCTGCCTCCTCCTTTTTTCCCTTTTAAAGACAGGAACTATGTCTGCACTTTTCCAAGCTTCAAAGTACAATCTCTGGGCTCTGTAACATCCCAGAAACTAGGTGAGGTTACACCTAAATCTTTTGGAGTTAAATAACTGGCTCAAGCCAGTTCAAATTCATCTAGCCCAACTGACTTGAACACTATCTGAAGGATCTTCTTATCTAGCTTTGTTCTGGTTTTGGGATCTCACCCCCCTCTGGCACTGACATTGATTGCAATATTTCTCTGAAGGAGTAATAAATGCAGAAAAAGTAAAATAAAATATACCCTGGGACTTTATCCATGAACTGTCCATAGCCTTTCTTCCCCACTGGAGAGCAAGTTTTCAGTCACCTGGGTCTTCCTCTTGCTGCTAAAGCTGTGGTGGAAGAACTAGCTGTTACTTTAAAGTCTCCTGCTAACTGGATATCATTTTACTGCTGATTTTGTCCTCAATATCTATCCCAGCTTCTGCATGCTTTTCTCCTCTGAGGCCAAGATCAAAGAAGAGTTGATGATTTCTCTGAGTTGATCCACTGTTACATCTCCTATGAACTCTGGATTTTAGACAGCCAGCCTAGCTTTAACCCTTAACACTGATGCTTGTTGCTGTTCTCTCCAAGGTACTTTCTACATCATTAAAACTTCCCACTTGCCCATGATCCAAAATTACATGCCTATAATTACTGAGTGGTTTTAATGGAATTACCTCTCATTTATCTTGGCCTAGGAAAGATCAGAAGCCTGAACTTTGTTTCCAGCTCTTACCAACTATTAAACTCCACCTGGGAACATCCAGCCTTTGCTGATTAGTTTTTGGTTAATCTTCACCATTAGTGATGGGTGCAAATCACAAAATCTTCAAGCCCAGATCTGAATTTTACATAGTCCTGAATGCTAGAAATTTTTGCAGCCATAAGTATTCCTCAAGTTCATCTCAGCTGCTCCTTGGAAAAACATCTTTTCTCATTTGGGCATTTGTTTTTGCTGGCTTCCCTCTCAGCTGACCTGTGGAGCTTGAAGGCAGAACAGACTAGGCTGATGGAGTGGGGTACATGGTTTTGTTTTCATACACATGAAAACCCTAAAAAATCACAGGTAATGTAATCATACTGAACACCTGCCTGCACAGAAACTCTAGCTTGCCTTCCATCGTCACATATTCTTCTCATCAGTAAAGATATTCAAACACTCACCGCTGGAGGTGTACCAGCCCTCCTGTAAATACCACAGTGTTACATGGCTATAATGGTGCTCTTTCAAAAGAGCAGCATAAGCAGCCAAAAGGGGAATGAGTTCAGACAGTCTTTCTGTTGCCCAAGAGGAAGCAAAATTCAGATAACACTTCAGTTCCCTTTAGTTGTGATTCACCATAAATGAACAGCTAAAACATCAGTTGATAGTAGGGCCATGGGAGCAGGTACTTCCAAAAGTGGGGACTCAAAGGAAAAAACAAAGCAAGCTGGCCCCTTGCCTAGCTGTGAGTTGCCTTCCTTCCTATTCTGCTGCTTTTGTTGTTCGGGTTCCTGTGTATTTTGCAGTGTCAGCCAGTCCTCTCAGAAAGAAGACAGCCTTGCATGAGTTTTAAATTCAGCCTGAGCCCCCAGGCATCTCCTAGACCCTAGACTGGGACATGGTCACTATTGCAAACTGCCATTAAACAAAAGCAATGATCTAGGTCATAAAGCAAGTAACGGAATGCCCTGGTGATAAACTACGGCATATGGAAATGTACACCATGTTTATGGATTGTAGAGGTTAACACTAGAAGGAGCAAACCATACTGGCTCTGTTGGCCTTCTCTAACAGAGTTGTTATGCCACCTTGGCAGGACAATTTCCCATGGTAGAAAGGGTAGAAACAACTCTCCCTTCGCAGCCTGGGCACACTGCACCAATAGCACGATATCCCCTGTTGCACCACTTGGAATATCCTTCCTGTTCTGAATTTGCTGTGCTTTCAGCCACTGGATCTTCTTTTGTCGTATCTTACTTCTTCTCCAAGTGAATGCACATAAATCATGGGTGACTTATCTGTAAAGAGGCTGATGCAGAGAGACACATGATGTGCCATGTCTAAAATGTAAGACAGCATGACAGAGATATTTCCAGTTTTTATAAGGAACCATTGGAGACTACTTGTCAAGAAGCAAGTCAAAAAAGCCACCATGCTTAGAAAGAGAGAAAGGTGTGCTGCCAAGCTGATAAAGAGACAGGGAGGCATTAAAACCCCCAAACAACAAAGAAGTTCTCCACTGTCCTGCTCATTATTGCTGTTAACAGCAGATAAATAATGGGTATGAAATTATATTAAACCAGATAATGGTGTAGGGTAATGGGTGAGATGCCCTATCTCTCTATCTCTTTTTTACAATTCCCTATCACACAGGGGGGTGGGGGGGCAAACAAAGCCTCACTGAACTTGCATTTGCCTGCTCTGCATGAGACCTCAAATGAGTGGTGATGGGTGGGGTGAGTGAGGAGGCAGCATGCTAGCATCTGTGCTCCCACACACACATGAATATATGATGACTGACATTAATGGAAGGTCCCTAGCAGACAAAGATTTCTCCTGCTATGCCAAAGTACATCCCTAACTAAAGCTATGTTTGTATGAGGAACACATTTACTGATTCAGATTGCATTGGCAAAACCTGCCTCTTTGCTAGCATGGCCCAGACAGGCAAAGTAAGGGATGACTCTGACATCCCCCTACCCTACTATGTCTCAGTCCTGCTGGCAAAAGCTGTGATAGAAAGACTGGAGAGAGATGGAGAATTGGGAGTGGGGGATGTGCTAAATGTTAACCTGATCCCTTTTCAGAGGGAATCTCTCAGAAAAAGAAAAAAAAAAGAAAGAAAAAAAAAAAAGGATTGTCCCACAATTGCCTACAGGCTGGGCTGATACCTGAAAGAAATTAAAACAGTAAAGCTGTACTCTGGCTGAGCTGCCATGCGGAAAATCTCCATGCAGCAAGGGTCCCTGTGTGCTCCTATATCTGGAGGGGAGGGGAAACTACTAGAATTAGGAGGAGAGATTAATAAAAACATATTTGCACATATAAAGGCTGACCTTATCTTTGGAAATAGCTCACTTAATCCCTTGAAGTAGAAATGACCTGTCTGTGTGCCTCACCTGCACAGCAAGAGGGGAATTTTTGGCCAGAGGGAGGTATTAAGGTAGGGTGAAGGACCTCCAGGTGAGGGAGGTTAACATAATTATTTACAGTAATGGATTGCTCTTTAATAAGAGCTACAAGCTGTCTTTCAAAACAAAACCAAAAACAGCCTCCTTTGAGACCTATAGAGGAAAGGATCAGGTGAAACCAGCAAGAATCTGAGGAAATTTTCTAGCTAAGGGTAGCACAGTTTGCAGAGAAAAGTGTGGTTTGCCAATGCGGCCCCCTCCACAGTACCTCCATGACTGACCAGAATCATGCCACCCCTTTCTGTCCCTGCAACAAGAGAAGCCTTATTTCAAAATGTGTGCTCATCTCATGACTCTCATGAACAAGGGGATGCATGGGACAGGTGCTCACTTCTGCTTTTGTGATCCATCACTCATGCAGACTCTCAAATCAGAGCTCTGATAAGCAATCTGGGTAATTTTCAGATTAAAGGAAAGAATGCACTGTCAATTACCACCCTTCACCACGGTCCTTGTTGCCAGCAAGGGATTAAGCCTTACCTTGGTTTCTTCTGCTGCACCTTTTAAGAAGCTTCTCTATCAGCCTGCAGCCTCTCGTGTTCTAAGACATGCTGTGGTGGGATTCCTGTTCTCCTGAGGCAGCAAATGCTGGCCACAGCCAGAGGAAAGGCAGTTGCCAGAGATCCCAAGGAAGGAGCTGTGTGAGGTTTTGCTAGGCAGCACTTTGTTTCAAGGCATGAATTTTTTTGAATCATATGCTCACTCAGTTTGTAAAAGCTGCTTCAGATAAAATAAAGTAAGCAACACACCATTTCCAAGGCAAACACTTCACGTTGGTATTCAGATTTGACCTCTATTGTCCCTGAGATCCACGTGTCCTACTTAACTTTAACCTTGCTATTGTTTCTCAGGAGGCTGGATGAGCTGAGAAGGAAACAGTAACAGGCTAGGGGACCTTTCTCACTTGCAGTCTACACTTCTGTCGAGCACTACCTTTCGCTGAGGCTCCAGCTTGCTTTACAAGTGTTTAAAGGGTTGGTTTACAAAAACTCTCAGGAAAACAATTATACATTTACTACCATCTGACATTTTAAAAGGAAGTGATCATGCCCCTCCACACTTCGATAAAAGAGTTCTCCCTCACGGGGGTGGCAGAAAAAAAGGGAGTGAAATAAGATAACTCTGCTCAGCTTGCCTCGGTTTAATGAGCTCCTTCAGGCCTTATCATTCACCCTGTGCTTTCCCCTTTTGTGAACTTCTCAGCCTCATCAAAAAGAGTGTCTTTTCTTTTCTTTTTGGTTTTTTTTTTAAGATTGGACTCTGTTTGATCAGCCCTTTCCCCTTTCTTTCCACAATCCCCCACATCACGCTGGAACTGGTACCAGTGGAGCATGTTGGCATGCCCTAGCAACAGAGAGATTAAGGGAACTACCAACTCCAGAGGACGGTCTGGCTTGAATTTACTAATTAACTGCAGTGAAAGGAGTGAATGAGAACAGCCCTTTCTTTGGGGCAGAGGACTCACTAGAGGTGGATGAAGGAGTTCAACTAAAAGAAGGTTTCCCTCCCCCAAAACCATGTGTCAACATTCAGACCAATCCTTTCTTAATAAGACTTTTGTGTACGTACAGGGTTTGTGTGTATGGGAAAAGGCTGACAGCAGACAAGCCTGATGCAGGAAAACACAGGTGGGACTGAAGTTAAACCATGGTTGCCCCTGTCTCAAATCCATCTCTCTCATACAGCTGGGACTTACATATCAGTAAGTGCTGGAGAGGCCGAGTGGGATGTGTGTGCTCCAGGCTATACCTCTCTGGAACTGCTGTCCCCATGCACAATAGGGCCAGTGAGAAGGTGGCAGCAGAAGGCTCAAAGCTGTGACCCACAGGAGTGCACAAGGCAGGGCTGTGAGAGAGCAAGGGGCCTCTCAGCAAGAAATGTCAGACAGATCTCCAAATCTGCTGCAGGGCTGCCTTACAGGGAGACAGGCTGGACTCTCCAGGGGTTTGTAATGAACAAGGGCAGTCCTCCTGTGCCATTCAAGCCATAGCATCCTCCTGGAGTACACCTTTACCAACCATAACCAGGAACAACAAGCTACAGGTTCCTTTCGCACCAAATCCCAGTCAGAGCCTGTCCATGTTTGGTCAGACGTAGCCTCTGCTGGTAAATCTTTTCTGGATTATGAAATACTTGTGAAATGTTTCTTTCCTTTTTTTTTTTTTTCGGGGGGGGGAGGTTGTGATTTTTTTCCCCCCAAACCGTTACTTTTTGTTCTTGCTGCTTACGGGCATTTTGCCCTGGGCTGGGTGTGGAAGTGAAACTGCTGAAATTCCCGTGAGTAGGGCAGGGCAGCTGGTGTTCCTAGCCCCAGCAGGAAGCACCAGACACGATGACAGGCAGCAACTTCTGGTAATTATCCAGTCTGTTCCACTCATCCAGAAAAGCTTATTCAAACTGGGGACGTTTTCAAAAATCTTTGTAGCTTGGTGGTTTATCCAAACTGAATGGGAATCTCCTTGCATGTGCTCCAGCAAGGTGGCTGGGATGGGGCCCCACTCGTGCCCCGTGCCTCTACCGGAGCAAGTAGGGAAGGGAAGGCCTGGCTGCCAGGGATACCCCGCTGCAGCATGGCTGCAGAGTCAGCTTCCAGGACTGGTTGGTTCCCCATTTCACCCCGCAAAGCCTGTACACCCTCTTGCAGAGAGCACTTCCCCAAAAAAACAGCTAAACCTTTCCAGGGGAGCCAAATCTGGAGCCCAGTCAAACACCAGAAACACTAGTGCACCATTTGGGACATGCAGAATACATCCTACATCACTGCCTGCCAAGCCCCATGGGGTTGGTGGCCTGCCCAGTTTTCCCCTGCCAGTACACAGTGCCCAAAGCAGGCATGTGGCCATGGTGGTGGATGAGCTTCAGGAGGACAGGGCAAGCCGGTGGGTTCGTGGTCCCCACTGCTCCCCTGGGATGTGACGTGGCCCACGTCGAGCATGAGGAGATTCAACGCAGGGTGCAGTGTATTACTAGCCTGGGGAGGGATTAGATGACTAATTAACTTCTTTTCCACCTCTGCTCTTAGCGATAAATGAGCCCTCCCATATATACCATGGTTACTGAAAACAGTTCTGAAATCAAACAGCACTGAAAAGGGAACTGTGAAGTCCTGTGCCTCACTCTGAGTGTGGTGTTTTCTCCCAGAAAAGGCTGTGGAAACATGGTTCTAGCTTACAAAACAGAACTCTGCCTTCATGTATTTAGCTTTGGATCTGCTGGTATTAGACACAAAGTCAGATTTTATTACTTTTTATTTCTCCTAGCCCTGCAGCACCAGCACAGACAAGCCATGTAATGAACTGCAGAATCTTTTCTTTTGTGAGCACCAGAAGTGACTTTTTTACTCTATATTGGTTCGCCTCTAACTTGCCAGATCTAGCAGTCTGTAGCTTCATAAAACTTGTCTTTTTTCCAGATTTAATGCCTGTGGATTTTAAATAAATTTGTGTGACCTGCTGTTGATTTCATCCTCTTAAGTTTCATGGGACCTTCCCATATGTGTTTGTACATAATAGTTTTCTAGTGCACACCTCCACTTAAAATATGCTACTGTTCTGGTGCCCGGGAAGAGAGAGCACAAAAGGGTTAGCTGACTGCTGCCTGCACAGACTGTTTCATGGGACTCTTCAGATCTGAAATACTCAGAAGGGATATGAAACAATAATCCCTTAGAGAACATGCTTAATAATTCAAAGCTAGGTGTTAAAATAAAATAAGTAAAACCAACTTTAACGTATTCCATTGCAATTGTTTGGCCCTTCTTACTGTAGCTTGGAGGAGCAGCTATCTGGCTGCTTTCCAGAAGTCCTTGTTACGGTATTTAATGAACCCTAGGGATCATTACACTATGCATCATGTTTATATAGATGCATTGGGCAACCTATTACAATGTAAGGGGTTAAAAGTCATTTCCATGGATTCCCAACCAAGATAAACTCGTCCACACCCCCCGAGGGGAATAGTATTTAAACCTTTGTCTGTATAAAGAAGGCAGTCAGGCTTTCCAGTACCTAGAAAATGGGCAGGCTTGTCTGTTAGTTATCGTTCTGCTTTTATATGCAAATGTGTCTGCAGGAGCAGTAATCGCCTGTCAGTATCCTCTCCCTCTCCTGTCCTTTCCCTGGCTGCGTAGTCACGGCAGGCCAGCATCTCCTCCGGTCGCAGGCAGTAGCAGCCCTGCAGCTGGAGAGGATTCCAGGCCAGAGCTCCCAGAGCGGGGCACCAGCATGGAAGTAGCAACACATCTCATCATGCGATTCTTGAGGGAACTTCTTGGGTTGGTTACCTGCCTGCCAGAGCTGAGCAAGAGTGGTAACTCCTTCCAGGAGTTGGAGGTGGGTGTTGGACTCAGTGATCTCTGAAGGTCCCTTCCAACCTCTAATATCCTGTCATTCTGTCATTCTGTGAATATGCATTGATGCTTAAGATCCATTTTAAACTGCTGCTTGGTCTAACTAAACGAATACCCAGGTAATGGAATATACTGAAAGTAACTGAATTACACAGGATATTTTTAACACACATATGTGTGTGTATAAACACACCCACCCACGGAAATACAGCTGGGGTGACTCTGTTCAGTTTTCTGAGAAAAGGATTTGGGTTTAGACCAAATGCAGAAAACATTACCCAGAAAGTGTTGGAGAAAAAGGAACAAAAACCCCCTACACATCACGTGTAGTAAAAGTGGTCGCTATGTCCGTCACGGACACACAAACAGGAACAGTTTTCCTGTCCGTGCCTCCAAGAGACTGCTGGAGACAAACACCACACCTCACAAGACTGAAAACACCCGCAGTGGGATTTCAGACAAGAGTCCAACAGACTCGTATCGACCTACTCCAGTGGGCAGGGCCAAAAGTTATCTCCTGACGGCCAGCAGAGCAGGGCAGCAAACAGCCCTCTGGAGACAAAGTCAGGTTTAAAACGATTGCAAGGACTCAGGCCAGCTCGTTTAAAAGCTGTACTGAGCAGTAGAACAACGACAAACTGCAGGCTGCTTTTCCTCCCTGGCAGAACAAGTTGCTTCTTGCCTCCACCTTCTCACATTTCCACATAGCCCACAGGCAAACCAGAGTACCTTTGGTTCGGAAAGCAGAGCATTCCCTCCCAGCATCAAAGGGGCAGGGAGGGTGTGAGGCATCACTTCACACACACAGACACTGAGGTGCATTTCTTGCTGGCAGCTTCCAGAACTGCCTGTGCAGCTACTTGCCCCTGCCTGCTGTGCTCGTCAGCACTGAGAGGTGTGTACAGCCCTTAAACTAACATTACATCACCTGGGATGCTGGAAGTCAGCTGCCCAGTTCCTCACATGGGCAATGTGAGGCTCAGCCAAGCTCCTTGGGTGTTACTTTTCTTCGTTTTTTCATGGGCCATGTTGGATTTTGTTTGTTTTTTTTTTTTTTTCTTTTTCCTTTCTCTCTCAATACTTGCTTCCAAGAAAGGATTAGGTGTGATGGGTGTGGGGCAGATTGCACCAGCACTGCTGTGTGAAGAAAAGGGATCCATCTGTAGGAAAGATGTGGGCTGCTTATTAGCAGCTTGCATGACTCCAGAAATCCCAAAGCAATATGTGCTGGACACCAGCGGAACAATGACTGCACAGAATTACCCTTCATGTAATGGCAGAGCAGACCCAGCCTTGGGCATTAACATGGCTCTGAGGACAACACTTCATTGCATATCTCCAGCTTGACTTTACAAAAAGTTGGGTACCCACATGGGATAGAAAAACCCCACAAACAAACCCACTAAAAACCCCCAACTAATAATAATAATCTCCTGCATTTCAGTATATATATAAAAAAACCAAGTATGAAATCAAGCAGCTGATCAGTGGTTACAACTACTACCACACCGAAGTTCTCAGCTGCTTTATTCCATTCAACAAACTAAAATATTTTGATGCAGGCCCTACAACACCAAGAACATAGTGTTTCATTTTGCTTTTACCCACAGGAAATGTGGAACAACAACAAAACCAGCTTTTTTCCATCAAAGACCTGTGGAAACTGCTTGCCTGGGCAGAGAGAGGTGCTAAAGGAAACCCAAACCCAGCCAGCCCCCAGCCCTGACCCGTGCCTGGAGCAGTGTGCAGCTCACCCACTGTGAACTGGGGAGTTCTGCAGGGCTCGTGGGAGGAAATAGCTGCAAAATCTCCTTTTTATCACTGAACTCAGCAGCTGCACCTCTAAGTACACAGCCCTGACCTATTTCAACAGCCACACACACCAGTTCTACACCAGCATCAGCCCAGTGACGTCAGTGGGATTACTCCATCTTTACATTAGATAATACTCAGGCCCAGAGAAGATTCACTGAGAAGGAAGATGCTCTTTTGACATAATTTCCTAGCCCAGCCACCTTTGCAAGACACCAGACTCAATTGTTCATTTTATTTATCAAAATATTTGTCTTTTGGGAGCTCCCAGCACCAAGCCAAGCTGCTGCCTCTCAGTATGCTTAACTGCCTCTCCTAAGATTTCACTCAACAAGTGACAGAGTTGCAATGGCTGATGTACCTATGTGACATGACATGAACACCAGTGCAAGTGCACTGGATTAAAGGCTGCTGGGGGTGCCAGAGAGGCCAGAGAGACCTGATGGTAGCAGGGTCAGTGGTTTGGCTGTAGCACCCTATGACTAACATGCCTTGTCCCTTCACGGTCAGTCCTCATAGGGCAATGCCAAGACCCAGTAAAGGTGACCCTCTGAGGTCCGGAGTTGAAGGAGAGTATAGATCCCAGAATACAGAGCAGGAGGAACACATCCAAAGCCCTTCTTATTGGTGCTATGTTGTGTAGTCTTTCCTGCTTTCAACTTCTAATTGAGCTATTTTCTTTGTTTTCTGTGTTGTGTTTTCTTTCATCTGTTTTTTTTCTGCTTGTTACTCTTGTGCCCTAGACTTTTCTTTTTGCTTTGAATGTTCCCTTTCCTCCTAGATTATTTGTAGTTCCTTTACTCCCCTGCATCTGCTGCCAAGGTCATATGTGTGCTTTTCCTTCTAAGCTTGCTCTATTCCCTTGTCCTCCATTTTTCACTGCTTCAGAATTTCCTTCCAGACTCTTCCTCCATTTCAGTCTCTGATTCATCAGTGGGCATAAGGATCTGCAGCCAGCCTTTTAGCTAGCAGTTTAGGCCATGCTGGAAGCCAGACCGGCAGAGCCTCTACAGCACATTAAGAGGAGATTGGAAAGGTGGCCAGAAGCAGAGCTGGAGTGTGGTATCAGATTTGGGAGCTAAAACCTTTGGTTTTAACTGATACTGCTGCCAGCAGCAGTCTGGTCTCCTTGCTGCCAGGATCCGGATAGGCTGGATAGGCAACTTAGACCTAAAGCCATCACTGCTGTTGACTATGTCTTACACAAAGCTATGCTCAGAGCCCAGTAAGATTGCAAAATCAAGCTCCTATATTTAGAAAAAAACCCCAGACTTATGTTGCTTGTGAAGCCCTAACGCAGTCCTTGCCATGCCCACGTTACGGTGCTTTCTTGCCCAAGACCCCACAGGAAGCCTGTTGCAGAGTCTTGCTTCAGGACACAGGACAATGCCACAGGGGCTGGAGAGAGCTCTCCTGCCCTTCCCTCATATCCTGTGCTTCAAATGAGACACACGTCTTGCAGAGCAAGTAGTATGTGATCATGTAATTACAGACTGTGTCATAATGCATGCTCACAGGAGAGCTGAATTAAGGCTGAACAGGCAGTTACAAGCACCATTGCATCAACAGACTAATCTCTCCTTGGATGGCCATGAAGGAGCTCATCCTCTTCCCACTGAAGCCAGAAGACCATACCTCTACCCACTCAAGTGGAAGTTGGCTTGGACTTGCCCCAAGGTTCATTCATGGCAGTTAGCTGCTGGTTGAGGGTGTACCCTTGAACACATTAAACTTTTCATGCATAACTCATACACCACACCTAACACTTACACTTTCATTCAGTAGAGACCTCAGCCCTAGTGCTGTGGGTGGTGTTGGAGTGTGAGGGGAACTTGCTCTGCCACCACACTTGCCCTACCTGTTCAGCCTGTTGAGTTGTTCATTGCCCTCAGCAGCTGCTCATGGCTCAAAAGAAGGGCTGCTCCTGCCCTGTAGCTGAAGCACTCCTAGCCACAGCAAGCTGATTAAGTCTGTTTTCCCACCCTGGTGCATACCTAAGAGTTGGACAGAGCTCGGCAGTCAGGGTTGGGATGCAGTTGCAGGTACAGCCTTCCCTGCACCCACCAAGCCCTGCCTCCCCAGCACAGCCAGCAGCCCTGAAGTGACCAGGTGACAGCAGAGGCAGGGGCTGAATGGAGATGTAGATCACCTCAGTATCATGTCACAAGGCCAGTGCCATGCTCCTTTGGGCTAAACGGTTGCTGTGCTGTGGGCTAGTTTCCCAGAGCATATCTCCTTACCTTTACCACTTCCCCAAACTGTATGGCTTTCCTTACAGGACACTTGCCAAAATACATGGTGGTGTTTTGTTTTGTTTTGTTTTTTTCACTTCTGCATCCTTCATTTTAACTCCAAAGTGTAATTTTTGAAAAGAGGCTGAACGCCTCAGATCTACAGAGAATCCTCCAGTGGGGGATAACCTAAAGGTAAGCAGCCCTCATATGTGAACTCACATTAACCTCAACCCTTATGTTTGTTTTTTCCAAATATTGCAAGCAGCCATTGGAATTTTCCTTCACAACAATCTCAGAGATGGCCTTTTTATCACCTCAGGAAACTTTTAACCATTTCTGACACCTCTGCCCCCATGGCTTCCTGTGTTGCCGATTTCCGAGTTGCACACATCAAAGTGTGTGACACACCTCACTCTGGGGACTGAGTAGCATTATCACTCCCCCAAAAAATCATGTGCAAACTGCACAGTTCAACCACTGCCCTTGAGAACCAAACTATCCCTCAGCCTGACAGAACGAGGATGCTTTTCCTGTCACTTCATCTAACATTTTCCTCTGTTTAATTTAAACTGATCTGGTTTAACTCTTACATCATATGAAAGAACTACATCATCTTCTTCTGTTTATTCAAGAAGGAATGGATGAGGCCATTACTCTTCATACTATCATTTTGAAAGATGAATGCAAGTGTCTTTTGACTGCATTTTACACACGCAGAAGACGGGGAGAGGGACAAATAAAAAGCAAATACAATAAACTGAAAGGAAAAGGAGTGTATAGATAGGGTAAAAGAGAAACTCAAATTGAAAACAGACAAAGCATATGTACACGTGTGCAAGTTCATGATCTACACCAGCATACTCAGGCATGCTCTCACCATCACCCATGAAGCCTGATACTAAGGCAGTTGTTCAGATGTTTCTAATGACATAGCACAGAAAAGCTCTAGCTAGAGAAATGCTTTGTTTTAACAGTGAGTCATCCATGAGAAAAATGTGGGTGTAGCTCTCAAAGAAGGGGCTGGGGGAGGTTTTATAAACTCTAATTTTGCAAACCCATATATAGGAAGATGCATAAAGTTGATGAAGACACAAAGTGTGTCCCTCCCTCCCTCCCAGACATGACAGAGGGTAATCAGCTCCCATTGAGAGCACGATTGCACCACTTGCCCTGTGCTGGTTCTGTCCCACCCTCGAGGGACCCCTGGAGAGGGAAGGGTGGGAAAGCTCTGGGTTGGCCCCACCATAGTAGCCTCAGGCTTGGCCACTGCCACCACTGGGACCAGCCCTGGGTGATGCCTAATCAGCCTGTACCTGGCCTCACCTTGGATGCCCCTGATCACCTGGGAAGTTTTCTAACACTTCCTTGACCAAGTTTTTATACAGGTCTAGCACACTGGCACTTATGTTTTACCTAAGCATCAGCTGGTCTCAAGGGCTTCTGCTGTTGGACAGATGACTTCAAATGTAGAGTAATTCAGATATACTTTGGTGTCATTAAGACCTGGTTAATGAGACCAGCCCCCCAGGCCTGAGTTCTTTCTTCATCAGCACAGCTACCAAATACATACCAGGAGCCATTATCCCAGCACAGCTGTAAGCAGAGGCTGGGAACTGTAAACACCTTGCTAGGTTGTGAAATTCCCATTGATTTTCCCAGAGTGTAAACACCATGAGAAGAAAGATGGCTATTGCTTGGGAGCAGCAGGTTGAACACCAGGCTTTCTGCCTTGGCTATCCTGTAGCCTTTCTATGTGAGTTTAAAATCAGATGTCCTGGTTTTCTCACCAATTGACCAGAGGGAAAATGCTGAACGCTATTCATGGGTGCCACACCAAGCATGTATGCTTGATAGCTAACATTTTTCTGGTGGACAAACCTGCTGAGGTCCAGACTTACCTTATTGCTAATTATTCCTCGTGTGATTCAAGGGGGCACAGCTAAGAATAACAGCAAAGTGAGGACACACCAGGACAGAAAGCAGAGTGGTAAAAACAATGAGAGTGTCAAATTGCCTTCTGAGGGAAAAAGTTCTGTTCCTTGGGATAATTAAAAAAAAACTGACTGATTGACAGTGACTACCAACAATATTTTGTAGGCAACAATGCTTTTTGGCATGTTTAAGATTAACTATCTGGCTTGATGAAGGAAAGGCTGACTCCTACAACTCTGTTATACCCATGTGACTGCAAATAAGTGCTTTTTTACGCTAATTACACTATTCCTTATATACAGCAGGGTTAGTGAGAGAGAATTTGTCTCTGGGTCTTTTCCGTCTGTTAAATTCCATGGTTTGTGATTCACTTTAGAAAAACAAGGGTGGTTAAAAAAAAAAAAAAAAGTTGTTTTCAGCTGTGTGGTGATGAAATACAGTAACTGAAAATGATGTGGGTTTTGAGGTTGGATTTTGTGATTAAAATATTGTTAGGTTCAGGATAGGACTGGTTGGTAAAATGAGTTACAGTAAGACATTGTGCTTTTACCTCTAGAAGTCTGAGTTCAAGCCCTGTTTAAGATCACAAAAACAGTAAGTAGTTCAGGATGATTAATAGTTTCTGAATAGGCATGAGGAAGGACAGGAACACCTCATGGTCAGAAAGGTCAGGTTTGATTCCCACCACCAGCACTGCTACTTTGGGGTCACAGCCTCAACATGATGAGGACACTACAGGTGAAGGAGACCTCTCCTGGCATGGAAACAGCAGGGGCAAAGATCAGCATTATAGGAGATGGATGGGTCTGGATGAGGGCTGTGCAGCCACAAGGTCATGTCAGGTGCCACACAAAACACATGCCCTGCACAGGCTACTCACACCAACCTGTTTTGTCCCAACCACCTCAGTCAGTCTATTACAAGCAGACATGGCCCTGCTACTTCTGGAAAACAGAGCAACATCAGAAGCTCTTAGGCATTTCTTCCTACCTGAGGTAACCAGTTCAACCCTTAAAGCAATGACATTTCTCAACACCATTTTGCAAATTGTTTACATTAAGCATCACAAGCTGCTGATTCAAGCAGCCAGGTTGCAACAGAAACATTGCTAGTAACCTATTCGAGTTCATTTCTCACCCCCTACACTTTCAGTTTTAGCCTATCTGAACAAGACTTGTACTCATCAAATACACAGCTTGCACACAGGCAGGCCAGAGAGCTGTAACTGGCTTCAGTGTCTTCCACACTGCTAAATGCAAAGCAGTGCAGAAAGCAAATTTGCAGCTCTACACTCGAGCTGCCAAGGCCAACCCACTAGCCAAGTACCACTTGTGCTTGAAGGATAGATAGGGTGTACATGGTGCATCATCTCTGATCTGGTGCTCTGCAGCTACTCTAAGTGCAGTTAATGTGGTTACTGTTAGCAGAGGGTTACAGATCTACCCATGAGTTAATAGCTGTGTTCAGATCTTCTTATCTAGTTATCTGGAAATAAAACTGAGCTTTTTTTCATAATATATTTTTGAGTACTTTCTGTTACTGCTGGGATTTTGTAAAGTACTGCCACAGGGTTTTTTTTTCTTTTTTATTTTTTTCCCTTCCATAATTTCAGTGATTCCTAGAACAAGACAAGATTTTGATTCAACTTGAATCTGAGTACCCTTTTGTACTAAAACATTTTCTTGTAGCGCTCAAAGATACTCCATTAATAAAGTTTCTCTGTAAGCTTGGCTTTACATGGGAGTTACAAACCTGTTCAAAACCACAACATGCTTCCAATGTTTTTAAGGAGCTTGGTATCATTTGATCCATTTTTTGGACTGGTCTCCAGTGCTGTGTAGAGCAAAGCCTGCCTCTAGCCCTGTGTCCTTTATGGTAGCTACCCACCCACCCACAACACCATTCATAAGATCTTCTCTCAGCTTGGTTTAGCTAGTCAGTGATGCAAAGAAATTGTATTTATTTACTCCTTCTTAGGTAAAGAAAAAACATTCAAGGCTCTGGAAAACCCAAAATGCACTTTAAAAACTGTTCAAATGCTACAATAAAAAAATACTGTGTTCAACGGGAGTTTAGTCAGATGGCACTGCATTTCAGTGCTTCCCTTGTCTTGGTGGGGAGCATGCTCATTTCCCCAACAGAAAAAATTCAGTCTCTCTGAAATTTAGCTTTAGGAGTAGTCCTGGAAACCCAGCAAATTCAGAGTGGTTGTAGAAGAGGCAGGGGTTTGCAGTGTTCCAGTGAGTCCTGGTGCCCCTACAGAAACTGTTTCTTTTCTAGCACAGAAACACCTGCTGCAAGCTGCTATGAAGAGGGAGAGTCATACATCAAAGCCAATCACTGGGCTATTCAGTTTTTTTATAGGAAGCAACCAACACCCCAAACTGTACCCAAAAGCCTTTGAGCCATCAGAATAGATCCTGGAGGGACACAGGCATCCTGTGCTGCCAAGGAGATGATACCTCAAACAAATACATCACTATGCTTCCAAAGTAGCTGCTGTCTTTGAGAGGGTTTAAGATGTGACCGCAGGAAGAATCATTGCAGCAGTCTAAATCTGCCAGCTCCAGAAATATGGATAATGCCCTGTGGAGGGGCATCATTGCAAAAGTGTGTCATCACACTGCCCTTTCCACCAGAAAGGTTCTCAGAGCGTCATTAGGTAGACTTTTGCATCACTTTTCCTTGCACTATCTAGGTTAGATCACTGTTTTCCCAGCACTCTCCAAAGGATCATTGCACAACTCCAGAGACACTTAAATCATTTCTTGGGAAGCACCCGGGCTTGGGCACTGGCAGATGAGGATTTCCAGATTAGGCAGCCTGTCAATCTAATCCTGTACATCCTTGGCTCTGTCTGGGACAGAAACCCCTCCTTCCTTTGAAGTGGAAGAGAAAGGCAGGCTGTGCCTGACTGCTGGGGCAGCACAGCCCACTCACCCTGCTGAAAGATACGGTATCCCCAGCAGTGCCACAAGGCCGCCCCGCCCCAGCAGCCACAGCCTTTGCCACAGCAGAGAAACAAAACAGTGGGGAGAGGCAGCGTGGTTACAAGTACCCGGGACACCTTGTTCTCTGACCGCCTGCCTGGAGTTGAGGGAAGGATGACATGGAGCAGGCTGTGGGAAGGCTGCATGCCACAGCGGGTGGGTGCCCCGCGCCCTGCTGCCGGGTCCCGCCTGGCTCTGACAGGGAACAGCATCCCCGGCAGACTGAACCAGCTCCTCCCACCTGCTGATGGGACCCAAATCCTGGCCCATCTCACACGCCAGTCTCCCTTTCTGCCTCTGCTCCCGGCGTCCTAGGGGCTGTCACCACCCTCCCACTGTGACAGCTCTGCCAGGCAAGCTGCACCTGCAGAAGCTCTTCCTTCTGCCCAAGGACACAGCTCCCCAAAACCCCAAGTAGAGAGAAGTAAGACGATGACTGAGGTGTCACCAGTCCCTCTCATTACAGGTGGGCATGGCATGGCATATGGTGGTGATATTTCTGCAAGGGCATGCAGCTAAAATGATCTCCAGCCTGCAAGTTAAGAATGCATTACCACAAGGAAAACTGGCAGGGGCCATGAAATTTCTCCGCTACCATTTTAAAAGTGAGGACCAAACCAAGATGAGGTGGAGGTTTCTGTGCTAAGAGTCATCTCTGCTTATTGCTTTGCTGCCAGACACAAGCTACTATTCCTGCTACAGCTCTCTGACCCTTTGTTTAATTTCGATGCACCACAGTAATCTCACATCACAGGCACGTGAGCTGGAAAGCCTCTAACTGGTGCTGAGTCATAGACAGCAGCTCAGCCATAATTCAGCACTTCAGACCCTGGCACTGCTGGATCCTTGCACAGCACCAGAGTCAGAACAAGCTCCAGCACTGAAGCATTACATGCAGTCATTGGAGACATGTCCACTCGTTCCATTGCAACTCTGAGTGACATGGATGTTTTGCAGGAAACGTCTTGGTGAGCACTGTGAAGAAGAGGATTCCCAGTATGTGTGGATGGTGTGGGCAGGGACGGTCACGGAGGGAGGGAAGGAGGCAGCTGCTACAGGCAGTCATGACTCACCTGCATGGATCTCACACAGCTACGGGGCTGCCTGCGTCAGGAGGACTGTGCTGTCGCCGAGGGTACTGTTTCCTGGGTGCAGTGCTAACAGAAGCAGAAAAGCTTCTGCCAAGGGCCAGCATTCAGGCAGGACTCACACTTCTTTCTCCCAGTATGCAACTGGTATTGAGGAGGGAAAAAAAAAAAAAAAAAACTTTAAACTTTTTAAACTCACACTTTTCAATTTTTTTTTTCCAGTTGAGAATACCTCAGGGGAAGTTCTGAATACCTCCTTGTTTGGCTTCATTGGTATTTGTATCTGAGCTGCAGTAGCAGAGCTGTGTGAATAATTGATTAATATTCCAGGCAGACCTCAAATAAAGTTTCCTGATTGAATAGAACCTGCTTTCCCCTGCCCCCCTCCCTTTTCCACCTTCCCCGGGCAAAAAAAAAAAAAAAAAAAAAAAAAAAAAATCTGTATTCAGGAAAGCACCCCGTGCTTAATCTCTTAATTTCTTTCTCTTTCTCTCTCTCTCTCTTTTTGTTTTTCCCCCAAGACAGTCGTTTCATTTAGAAATTATTAAAATGTACCCAAACTCGATTTAAAAAAAAAAAAATCATTCTAAAATGAAACCCAGCATTTAGATACTGCTGCACCCAAGATGGCAATGGTTTTGAGCAGGTTTTGGTAAAGATATTGTAAATATGATACTTTTTTACTGGCCTGAAGCAGCACAGAATTAATTTTCTGTGCAAAATAATGTGCCCATTGTTACTTGAGATAGTTCTAGTATAACATTATTCAGGTGACACTCATGAAAAACACTGCTTTGACCTCTGTGGAAGCAGAAGAGCTTCGTTTGATGAATGCTTCTCAGCTGTGAAAGAGTCTCCTCTGTTGTCAGTGCAGCTCTTTGGGATGCCTGGAGAGGCAGCCAGCTTGAAGGGGGAGAATTCAGTTTCCATGACTCATCCATTCCTAGGCTGCAGTGAAGACAGCCAGCAAGTGGTCAATCAGTGGCAATTGTCATGGGGAGTGGGTGATGTGGATGCTCAGACCATCAGCGTATTTCACAAGAGCCATTAGAAGGCTCTTCAGGAAAGCAGGCCCAGAAACTGTCTGAAAAAATCCCACCTCTATTTCTTACCAAACCGCTATTGCAACCACCTTCCACTGTCATTTGATTTGTAAGTTGTTGTTTTGGTTTTTTCTTATAATATTTTTAGCAATAATGCAAGCAATCACTAACTGATTAATATAGCAGGGCGAGGCAAGTGTCAGTGATGCTCTATCTGAAGGGGTAAATCTTATTTTCACCATTTCTACCAGACCTCTTTTCCAGCCCTTGCCTTGAGCCAGGTTTTCACTGAGACAGTAAAAGAAATCTTTTTGTTGTTGTTGTCTAGTTTTCACTCCTTTGGCAACAGAAAAGATTTATAGGGATTTAAAGGGCCAAATATTCAGAGCATCTCTTCCTTGAGGTTCCAGCTTTGCTTCTGGGGGTGCTAGGAGATGCCTTTGACAAACTTCATCTAACGTATACTTGTACTCAGGAGCACATAAAAAGCAGACTTATGCCAGGTGATTCCCTGCTACACACTGTGACAAAACCAAAACCATTACACATTGATGAAGTAACTCATACTCCTAACCCAGCTGGTTAGTCACACCACCTCCACCATTGTTTGAGATGGGCATGCATAATGGAAAGGTAAGAAACTATCATTTATGAGTTCCAGGAGAGCACAGTGATTATGTGATTACTGTCCTGGAAGGTGGAGGCCTCTTTTGCAAGCCAGCTCCCAGGTGGTGGCCTGCCTGCAACTCTTCAGACAGGCACCAGTCCTACCTCCCTGAGCTGCCTGTCCTGAGGATTTGGGGTAGGGGATAAGATAACAGATAAGCATTCACCAGACATCAACTTGAACCAGTCTTCTCAGCTATTCTCTCAGGAAATTCACATTGTTCTAGCAAATACACAAAGACTAAGGGTATAGTGCAGGTCCTGGCAGCCAGAGTCCCTCTGCCACCTCACTTTCCACCTCACTTTCATGCAGGGAAACAGGATCAGCAGAGAGCTTGGCCTTGAGGGTAGCTTCTGACTTCTGCTACCTCTTCACAGTCCACCCACTCCAGTTCCCCAAATCCAAGCAGTAGATGCAGACACCTCAAAATACTCCAGAGCAGAGGGAGAAGGGGGAAATGTGTGCTGTCCACACCCAGGGGCACTTCTCCAGTGTAGTCTACCATGCCATGCATGGCCCCGGGCAGGTTGGTGCTGGCTCTGAATGGAGGCTGTAAAAGAACACTTAGCATCCACGTGCTGGATGGGCCTCCTCCTGTTCCTATGCATGCACTCAGCATTTAAATCCGGCTTCATTTCCCTCTGAAAGCTTGCATTGCAATTAAAAACAAAAAACCCAAAACCAACCAACCAACCCAAACAAAGAAACCCAAAAAAACCCAGAAAAAAACAACAAACAAGCACTCAAAGCAGGGTATTGTAAGGAAAATTTCGTAGTTTGGCAAACTCCAAGCAGGAGTAGGCTCACTTGTTCTAGGTGCTGTACAAGGAATATGGCCCCATATGATTGTCTTTTGTCTAAGACAAAACGCAGCACTTCTGAAAGGCTGGTAATCTTTTTCCATGGTGCTATCCAGGTCTGAAATAAATGGGGTGTGGTAAATCTACACTGACGTAAATGAGAGAAGGTGTTGTGAAGAACCCAAGACAGGGAGAGCAAATTAAAACCAGAGCAGTCTGGTGAATATTACACAAGAAAAGCCTACTCTATTTTCTGTTTCTTATTTTCGTGACTGAAGAAATTTCCCTCATCTTAAATAAGAGAAAGAAGGCCAAGAGGCCAGAGCCAGCATGCTTTGCCATGGCAAACCAGCAGCAGCCAAACAAGGAGGCTGGCAATATGACTGCCAGACAGCCATCCAGAAACTTAGGAACTGGAGATTCATATCTCCAACTGGATCAACAGTTGGCCCCTCTCTCTGATATGGGAAGAACCCAAACCTCACAGGCACATACAACTATATTTAGGTCAACTAGGAACGGGAGTCCATACTGAATCACCAGTGGCATCATTTCCTCCAGGCAGTGACAATGCTTTTGGTATTTTTGCCCCTTCTCAAAGCTGCAGAAACCTGCGGAACAGATTTTTCAACTTGCTGAGGACAAAGATTTCCTCTGCTTGCTGCATTTGCCTGTGAGAAACATTCTGAAAAAGTTGTTTGGGCTTGATTTTTACATTCCTCTTCCTCTAGCAAAGTTCCTGCAAATTCAGTACAAACAGACCAATGCAGTCAAGCACAGCTTGTAGCCTAGTTACATACTTCAGCCTTTGCTCTCAACTACTGAGGTTTTGGATGATGTCAGTCTAGTCTCCTGAGGGCTGCTGTTGTCATCAGATAGTGAGGTTGATAAGGCACATGTTATGATGGGTTTAACCATAGTACCGTGCACAAAGTAGCCAAAAAAGCGGTGTGTTTCCTGGTACAGG
Source organism: Indicator indicator (assembly GCF_027791375.1). Classification (NCBI taxonomy): domain Eukaryota; kingdom Metazoa; phylum Chordata; class Aves; order Piciformes; family Indicatoridae; genus Indicator; species Indicator indicator. The sequence goes on along the minus strand of NC_072013.1, from coordinate 47,353,137 downwards.
CCCTTGATAAGCCTCTCACTGCTTCGTAGGTTTTTTACCACACTGTCTTGTCTGCACACAACAGATTGCTAACAACCTGAACGGCCAAACAGCACCAGGGTTCAAAAATCCAGTTCCTCTATCAAAAACGTGTTTGTGGGGAAGTTTTTCTTTATTTTCCTGATCTCAATTTTGCTGTGTTTTTTCCCCCTCCAATTTTATTTAACCTTTTACAAAGGGGGTAAAAGCAGGACTGAAAACAGCTGTTCAGAGCTGGAGAAAATACAGCCAGTTTCCAGAGGAATTCAGTCCTCCTCTAGTACTCTCCCACTGCATTTGGGAAGCAACTGAAGTATGTCAGAGCCTGAGAGCTAGAGGCCCTTGAATCAATCTATAGGCTCCGCTCCCCACCAGCATTTGTTTCTAAACTGCTCAGATGCTTAGTCCAGAACCATGGTTTCTTCCTCTCTTCTTGGTTTACTTTACATTGGATATTATGATTTGCTTTACTAGCAAACTGAATCATAACAGTTCGGGGCAAGTTCTATGTGTCAGGAGAGCACTGAAGAGGAGTTTGCACATTGCCTTTACCAGGAGATGGATTTTACATTTTTAACATTCATGTTTATTGCTCACTTTTTGTATTTGACTTAGATCAGAGGAACAGGCTGGATCCCGGGTCACACTTCATTGCCAGTCACAGGAAAGAGTCATATCAGTCCTAATCCTACCAGTGGCACCACACAGAAGAGGTATGCAAAAATTAAAGTAATCCACACTTTTGCCACCTCTAGCCTTCTCTCAGTTAATCTGTATGTACCAGGAAGCAGGGAATAATATATTTTTTTTTCAAAATCCTGGCGATACAAATTATCAGCTTGAACCCCACTTCTAAAGGAAGAAAGAGCCCTTTTCACTACCTAAATAAATCCCCTAGGACCCAGTGGGTAAGTATAGTGCCTATGTGATATTGTGGTAGCAAAATCCTGACCTGGCAAAGGCATGATCTCTGCTGTGTGGGAGAGGAGTACAAACCCGTGGCCTTAGCAGTGAGGGGGAGAGGTCAAGCAGGAGAGTACACACAGCAATGCATTGGGTTTTTTCCATCCCCCAAAGGCGATGATCTCAGCATACCCTTTGGACTTCTTCAGACCTTTCAGAAAGTCAGTCATTACAAGCTTTTTAGCACATGAAGGGTATGAGGCCCTAGCCCTGCAAAGGACAAGGAAGGCAAAGCCAGAGGAAGGCACCTTGCAAGAGCAGAGCTCCTCATTTCAGCAGGCTGGAGGAGCTTGGTGGGCTTCCCCTTTGTCTCCTGACATGGTCGTGCCACTGACCCTCAGCAGAGCTGGTGTCTTACAGGGGCAAGAGACAAGTGGTGTGCCTACACGCTGGGGGAGAGACAGCACACATCTCGCTGCTCTGTCTCTGCCGGGCAGAAGGTGCAGGCAGAGATGCCCCCAGACAATGACAGAGAGTTGCAGCCCTCGGCTCAAGGAGTGAGTGCTAAGCACGGTGGGTGGAGAGGATGGCTACAAGCAGGAGAAGGAAGCACAACTAGAAAGCAAAAGGAGCATCTGACCCTCATTTAGCAGCAGCTTGCTCTAGCCACATGCTGCTTTGGCTAGCCTTGGTAAACAGCCAGAGTTCACTCTACCTCAGCTGCCCCCCCCCTACCCCTCAATTCTGCTTCCAGAGCCCCCTGAGTGGCAGGGTGGCCATGCTGTCCTCTGCCAAAGCCAGTGAGGAGCATGGCTGGGGCAAGGAGCCTTATCTCTCCCGTGTGAGGCCTCCTGCTGAGGCCCAGCCTGGCAGCACTGCCAGCTCCAGAGCTCACATCCGTTCAAGACAGGTTGCTGTCATGCCTTTGGAAGCCCATCTCCTGTTCCCTGTTGCCCACAGTGCTACAGAGAAGGCATGGAGTGCACTTTGTGTCTGAACTAAGCCAAAACCCGTCTCACACCCTCTGACTTTGCCCACCTTGGTGTCATGCTTTCCTTTGCTCACTTTCCTGGGGTGCCCAAGGCTTAATTGCTTGTGGGACACAGGGTTATGGTTTTATCAGCCTGAGTGGTTTTGATTGCTAATCACGTTGCTTGTGATGACAGTCATATTCTGAATAAGAAAAAAACAGAAGAAGAGCAGATAAAGGTGACTTAATAAGCCTGCTGTGGGTCCACCATCTTCTTACACCAATTTTGATAAGGCCCCTTACAAAGATTGCTGGAGGAAGTAAATAACATGACACAAAGGGCGAAGTTTCTTTATAGACAATAAACCAGGGACATGATAGGATACAGCATTATAAGCTACTCCTCCCTCTTGGAGTCAGAAGTAAGAAAGACCCAAGAATCTGTCCTGTCCTGTCCAAATCACTGACAGAAATAAAGTGCAGGTACTGTTTCTGGAAAAGTGTCTATCTGATATTGCTGGTTATCCAGCTCATCTTCTCCTTAAGGATATTTAGATTCATAGTTTCTGTTTTTAGCAACTAAAATAAAATTTTATTGCTTTCTTTTTCTTTTTTTCTTCTTTCTTTACCACAGTTGGAAATCAGATTCTCATCGCTGAGATCCTAACACAGGAAGAGCAATTTATAAAACCGGACAGCCTGACTTTCAGCTTCTAGATGAGACAGATGTTAGAGAAAATACTTTACTTGCAGTACACCCAGAGGTGATCCAGCATCCCTGAAAGATTATCTCTGCTTTGTCAAGGAGCCTTCTCTTGAGGGTAGAACTTAACTCTAAAATATTAGTGACGTGGCTGCTGGTGCTAGATTATTTAGCTGATTTAAATAACTTGACAGAGATATTCATAACAGTGAAGCAGCACATGATGAAAGGCTTTTGGTGCTCTTGTTTACTGACCAACCCTAAGAAACCAGGCAAGCTGGCTGATGATACAAAAGGGAGATGAGCATTTGTGATGAACAAGAAGGGACTGTTCCTTTTCCCACTGCGTGTTTGCTTGTTGGAAATGAGCTGATCAGGGAGGTCACAGGGCCAAAATCTGCAGCTGAATTTTTTTAAGGCCAGATGATTTTATGACCACTGTTAAGTGCTGTAATTTATGTAAACCAAGATAATGGTAAGTGCAAACAAATCAACTCATGTTTCAAAGCTTATGCTCCCTGGGCACAGGGATGAGCTTCTCTCCTTCAGGAAGGAAAACTGAAGGCCCCACTGGTCAGGGCCTTAGGCTACCCAGCTTGACAGCAGAGTGACTGCCCAAGGATGCCAGGTGCTGTGGAGTACAGAGCTAATATGAGAGCTAGGTATTATGCATGCATGCATATTCATACATGCAACTCAGTTGGGATAAATCCCAAGAACCAGGCTCCTGCAGCCATCAGGCTGTGTGAAGGGAGCCAAGATGCCCCCTGTAATGGGACAGCACTCTGGCTGGCAGCATAAGGCTGTCACAAGAGGTCAGACTCTGTACCTCGTTGTATTCCTAAAAGAACCAATATAATTTGGTGTAGCCCTCTTCTCCTGTCCTCATCACAGATTAGGCCATGAATTTGCCTCCACAAGAACCAGAGGCGGGACACCATTGGTGAGAACAGAACCAGGTGGAAAAAGAAAGTCCAGAGCAGGTTTAGGACATGTTATTTTTGAACTGGCATGGAATGACAGGAGTAGAAAGGTTTGGAAAAGCAGATCCCCTAGGAAAGCCTAGCACAGCTGACAGGAAAGCTGAAAAGTGAAACCGCATGTGCTGTTCTGCAAGGATTTCACATGGAAGCTGGGCTCCAGTCTTGTTAACCAAAGGGGATGTGGCACAAAGTTAATAGTCACAAACCTCTATAGGAGACATTCAGGTTAAGGATTAGGCTACATACCTTAAAAAGTTGAAATAAGGCTAAGCATTGAAACTCCCTAAAAAGAGAATGCCATGGATGCGTTGGCACTGGAGACGTTCAAGGCTATCGCTAGACAACTCTGTGTGCCTGAGAGGTGGTTTGGGGATAATGAGATCAGTCCTGTCATAGTTAAGAATGAAGGTCTAAATGACTCACTAGAAGTCCCTGCCAACCTGGATGAGACACTGATAACCTCATGGGCTGCCTGTCTCAGGCCTCCATCACAAGACTGCTGGCCTCCCCCAGCTGCCTGACCTTGAGTTCTTACAAACTGCTGGCTTTTTCTGAAACAAGCTTTCAAATGTTTCAAAATTATCTCCAGTTTTGTTTTCCTCCACATTGAATGTGTTTTTTTTTTTTTTTTGTTCAGAAAAGTGCTGCAAGAAGGAAAATCTCTTGGTCAACAGGTTCAGTGTATGAACCTAAAGCTGGAGGAAAATCACTTTCTTGCAGCTCCCCTAGTTTGTTTTGCTGCGTTTCCTCAAGAATTAGGTTTGTTCTCAGATTTTCAATCCCATGATAAAGTTGTAAATTTAATCACGGGGGAAATAGATTTATTTGTAAACATAGCACAGAAGATCTGAAGCCAAGGGAAAATAAACAGGAAGCCTCTTCGCAAATTTTCAGTGCCATCCCTTTTCCAAGTGAAAGTGCACCTTTTATATTCTGATCTTGACCCTGAACAAAATTTTCCTCATTTCTTGTGACTGTAACTTCTCAGTAAACCAAGGCTTTGCTAGTGCCCAAAAGCCCATGAGCATCTCCAGAGCTGGGAAACAATAAACTCTCTCCATGTAGCTGTAATCAAGGTAAACAACAATGGTTCCCACATAAGACTGCTCAAGAAATCTCTTTATAGCAAGCACAGCAAGAGCTTCAAGAAATAACTTAATTGGTGTTTGTTCCATATTGCTTAATATCTCCTTAGGGGCCGTGGCTACTATCCCAAACAACATTTCTATGTCTTGCGTGGCTACATCCTTTTCCTGTGAATCAACATTGGCATCTGCTCATCCAGAGTATTCAGGAGAAATATTTGCTGTTGCCTGGAGACTAAGAAAGGAGAAAAGTATCAGGAGTCCCAAATTATTTTTGCAGCTCTTTCTCTGATACTGTGCCACTGCCAGACAATCCCTTTCACTTAGTACTCATGTATCTAATGTTGTTTTGAAGCCTGTGGAATAGGTATGCTTGTATTGCTAAGTGCCCAAGATACCTGGAAATTCCTCCCAGCATGAAAGGCATCATGTAGAAGTATGAAGTGCATCTACTACACAGGCCAAGAAGAATCCATCTGTCGTTGTCAGCATCATCATTGCTTGCACTTTCTGTCCTCTCTGGAAAGGAGATAAACCCTGCAGAGACAGAATGACTCTGCTGGAAATGTCTGACCGAGCACCAGAGGTACTGAAAACATACCGTACCTATGGCTTTGCCTCTGCCCAGCCAGTGTGGATCTTAAACACAGAGAAATGCTGAACCCTGAAATGTTTCCACTGACTCCAGTTGTTAAAACTTTTCACGTCACACCAACAACTGTTCACTTTTTTTTTGGGGGGCTGAGGAAACTTCCTTCCACTCAGAGGTGCAAGAAAACTCTGGAGCTGGCAGTTGTGTGCTCCACACAACCTTACAACCCGCAAGATCCTTCATGGAAAAATTTCACTTCCATGTGTTGACTAAGTTAATGTGATGGGGATAGTGGGTGGACATAAAATGAAACGATGAAAAGAGATTAATTTGCAGATGGAGCTCAAGCAGAGAGAACTCTGGTCCTCTGTTTGCTCACAAAAGGGCAGCTTTGACCAAATCCCAATCAAAGAAATGAAGTTAAGGCAGTGATAGTAAAAAGAAATCAAAACCAGGGTTAAGGGGGGAAAAAAAAAAAGGCAGCAAAAGTAAAGCAAAGCCTCTCTGGAAATTAAGATGTGGAATTCAAAACATTCGCAGTATAATAAACCCAGGCGAGCCCATAAAGCTGCACCAGCCAAAAGGAGCTCTGTTCTGCCTATGAGGAAACCCGAACCGGCGTCACGCCTGGCAGCAGCCGCCCCACAGCCCCGCTTCCTCCCCGCCTCACTACGGAGCTGTCTTGCTCGCTGCCCTCGGCTATGTTTAATGCGGCGTCTGTTTCCACTCTAACCCCTTCAGTTTGGAGGGGGAGGATATAAATCAGCTGCGGAGCTGCCCACAGGGCTTAGTCACAGCAGGTATTGGTTTAGGGTGTCTTAGAGGAACTTTTCCCCCGCTCCTCCCCCCCCCCCCTTTTTTTTTTTCTGGAAGTATTCTAGGGAATAAGCATCAGCTTTGTGAGGAGCAGGAGTTGCTTAACAGGCCAGAGAGTCTCCAAACAAAGGACGTTTTACACCACCAGGCAGAATCATCTTCTAACATTTTAGGTTGAACTCGGCCTCAAGCATGAGGGCTGTTCCTTGCATCCCCAGCAGTCACTTGCAGTGTCCCTGCTGAGCCAATCTCACAGTCCCTCCCAGTGTTCCCAGCCCTAGAGAGACCCTCTGCAATGGGTGTCACTCCTTCCGACGAGCTGAACGCCTTCCAGCACTAGTTTTACTGTTTTCCTCCTGTTTGTGGCTAGTTTGTCCCTCTCAGACTCCTTCTGCTATAGGCCCCTCTTCTGTGGGGCCTAGATAAGGAAGGCACTCATTTTTTTTCCTGTTTTCCCTTCACTCACCACATTTTTGCCTGTCACCAGAGCACCTGGTCACTCATCACACCACCTCCCTGAATCAGAACTGCCTTCCTAGCCCCACTGCATGGTACAAGACCACAGGTCTTGATGTTTGCCTGTTGTTATGCAGGGTATGAGGAGGCTTCGTCGAGCACAAGCCCCTCTCTCCCTGCCAGGCAGGTATTGGGGCTGTGCTTTTGTGCCACTATCACCCCTGGATGTATCTGCAGCCTCCAGCCCCTGCAACACCTCTAGCACTGGAACCAGGAGCCTCTTCACTCACATACCGACTACTTTTCCAAAGCCTCTTCCTCCAGTTTCAAGCACATGCCAGCTTTCTCCAACAGAGGCCACACGAATTGCAGCAATTAGCAAGTGTAAAGGGCATGCTGTGGTTTGTTCATGTGTTACTGCATCTTAATACTCATTCATATCCCTGGGCACAGTCATCAGATAGTATACAGCAGCCTACACTATCCAGACCTTCCACTCAATGCCACTGCTCCTGAGCCCCACAGAAGAGACTCAGTTCATCAGCCTTCATACATCCAAAAGCCATTAGTGATGAAGTCTTCAGACTCAAGACAGCACAGCTTCTTTCTCATCTTTGCTATTCCCATGCTGTGTGGATCTGAGCTCCAGTTCATACTTTGCTCCTAATACTTAATAATGGTGACACCTTCATTTCCTGCCCCACTGCCACCTCCCCTCTGCTGTGCAAGGCCTGGCAGAGCCTGGTTTTCCCTATGTAATTTCTAACAGCAGCTCCAAGTCCCGTTTGCTGACCATTGCCCTATTTGACTTTGTAGCCCTTACCTACAGAGAAGTTTGGGAAATAAAGTGGCCTCTATTTCTACAGCCCCTGGTTGCAGGACTGAAGGCATTTTTGGTACAAAAGCCACACCTAGTCCATAACAAGGGAGCAGCTAGTACAATCACAGGGACATCTACAGCTGTTGTAGGACTTGGGAAGGAGGGAGGCAGCTACAAGAGTGGGAACTGAGTCACCTGGAGCTCTGCAGATGAAAGTCATCCCATTACTCACCAAGAGGTAACTGGCATATCCAGCTATACATGCTGGATGTAATTTCCAAAGACAGCCAGACATGTTGAAGATGGCCAGTGCTACAGTTACTTGATTTCAAAGCAAAAAACTAAGTGACAACCAATGCCTGCAGCCCAGAGGCAGGGACCCAGGCTTCATACAAGGAGCCCACAGCAAGCATCCATGACTTAAAAAGTACATGAGGAACAGCAGAAGCCACCATAGGTGTCCCTCTGCCCCATGATAAGAGCTGTAAGTGCAAACTGTAGAGGGTACCAAGGCACACTCTACCATGCCACCTTACAGGTATCTTGCCCTTGTGGGTGCTTCTCTGTGCTCTAGCACAACAGGCACATCAGGAGCAACTGCACCAGTGCACAGGCACTTTCTTCCTGGCCACCCTGAGAGTCCTGTGCATATAGCAATAAGTTAGAGGAGGGAGGAGCCCTTAAGTCAGAGGAACGTGTCTCTCAAAACTGTCATGCCAGGAAAGGCATTTTACGTTTCTGAGCCTTGGCTAGGCTGTTACCAACCGTGGCAAACTGCTAGGAGACACAGATGCTAACCCTATGTGAAATAGCACCAACTCCATGGCAAACCCAAGCTGCAAGGAATGTTTATAATATCAGATCAGGCAAATCCCTCCATTGCTGGAGGCTTTTTTGGGTGCTCTTTCTCTCAAACCTACAAAAACTAAACTTAGGATGCTGCTCGGTCTGCTCTTCTCTATCTTGTGCAACCTTGCACGAGGTTAGTTTCAAAAAGCAAAACACTGAGTGATAGAGAATTTATAATTAATAAAATCACAATAGAAAAGTGGTGCTGGCTTCTCAGAATTGGTGCACTACAAGGACAAGGGAAACACACAGGAACTGTGAGCCTACTTGAGCACATATTGTCATGCCAATAGCACCATGCAACTAATACAGCTATTTTCTTCATCAATTATTAACTGAGCAAAGACTACTTGTTTGAAGAGCTGCACAGAAAATCCAGAGAGGAAGAGAGCAGTTTCAAGCTCCATGTGCACACCCTGCAATAGGCTTGGGATCCTCTCCAGATCAGATACACCTCACTCTTCAAGGGCTAACAGCACAGCTTCCAGCAGCAGGGAAGAAGGCTGGCCTGCAGCTGAGCATGGGTCTTCCAGACAGCAGCCCATCTCTCATGTAGGCTTCATTGCCTTTGTGTCCAGAAGCAAGATTGTGGTCAGCAGAAGGTATCTGAAGATGACTGAGCAGTCCCAGGGCTGTACCCATGGCTCATCTTTCAGCAATCAGCAGCAAACAGACAGCAACCACATGCTAGTTACGTCAGCATCTGCCAAGCTAACTCCCCATGCAAGCTTTTGCACTGTTCATAGGAATCAGCCACACTCCTGTTCTACCATCTTTCCTCCACCTAACTCACCTTTAAGACTAGACCACACAAGTGTGTTGCACAAAGTCACAGCAGGGAAGGTATGTCTGTGTAAGCCTTGAGGTATCCTGCAGCTTTTGTTTGGCAGGAACTTTGTCAACATGAGTTAGGAAATGTCCCTCCTGAACACTGAGGCATGTCAAAACAGCTGAAGGATCAGTGGTTCAGCAGCAATATTCCACCCCTGATTTGTAAGAGAGCTGGAACAGTTTCAGATGAAGAGTGCCAAGCTTCAGATGAAGCTCACTCCATAGAAGAGCTCAAAAGTGAAAAGACAACTTGCACCACGAGCAGTGCTGGTAAAGAAATATTCCTTAACAGAACCACTGGCTTCAGAATCTGCCAGAATTGCTGACTGATACTCCCAAGGGGTATAAAGGCTGGAATGAGATTTCAGGGTAATCTGTGTGTACATTGATACTTTGATGGGGGTCCATGTTCCTCTCCCATGCAAAACACCAAAAAGACAGTGATGAAGCAGACCAGCACCACTAATGAGCCAGGCCCAAGATCTGGAAAATTGGTACTTCAACATTCCACTGCAGCCTCACTCAAAACACCCATAGGCTCATAGGCTCTTAAGGGGGAAGTAGCTGTGCAGGAACACAGGGTATACACAGGAGAAGGAAAAAAAAAAAAGAAAAAAAAAAAAAGACACTCCAAGGTTTTAGATAGACTGATCAGAAAGCAGCTTACAGAGAGACTGACTCAAGAAGACAGAAGATTAGAGGCCACAAAGGTGGGTGCCATCAAGCATTCACCATCATTCATCCGTCCCCCCACATGCTTACAGGGCTGACCCACAGAATCAGTGAGGAGTGGAGAAATACCTGAGCACATGGCATGTGCACCTCAAGGGTCAAGAGGAGGGAAATATCTGTATTGAGTGGTTGTCTTAACACCAGCCCCTCAATTTTTGCAAGTAAAACCAGCTTCACTGTCGTTTCTTGAAAAAACTTGGGGTTTATTGATTTAAACTGCAAACAGTCGTTACAAAAGATACTCTCTTTTAAATAAACTCACACAAAGAGGGGAAAAAAAAAAGCAATGTAGTGAACAGTAACAGGGGAAAAAAAATTACATTCATTATTCTCTTTGTGCCAGTCCCGTTCACCTCGGCAAGGAAAACTCCATACTTGGAATACAGAAACGCAAAGACATACTGTATTTGGAATGTCTTCAGATAGGCACTTTGAGCCCAAGGCTTTTCTCCTTGAAGAATCTATACAAAAGGAAGGAAAAGCTCTTCCTTCCATGCTGTCTCACAACGGAGCTCAGGTATGTACATTCTAAAAGCCCAGGTAGGCAAGACCCAGGAGAGGGCAAGAGGACAAGAAGAGGAAAGTCAAAGAAGCACATTAACTCAATTTGCAGTCCAACACAAAAAAAAAAAGGAAGGGGAGGGAAATTCTAAAATAAATAATCCAAACACAGTTTTTTGCATTTTTTTTAAATTAATTTTTCATTTTTTAAAATAAAATAACCAAAAAAGTGTAAAGTTACAAAAAATGTCATTGTAGTATAATATATTAAACTGTGGGGAAAAAAAGGAAAAAGACACTTCACAATCTTAAGATTAATATGGAAGATCATAATTTAAACATAAAAGAATATATTCTATGGATTCATCATCCTGATAAATATGAACAAAATTAACAAAAAAAGCATAGGTTTCGGCAATAAATACGTTTTGATAAGTTAAATAAGCTTTTTTATATTGTTGTGCAGTGACAAGCAAAATCTGCTCTCCAATTTCTGAAAAGTTATACAAAATTAAAAACCCAGAAAAACAAAAAAACATAATAAAAAAAGCTTGGCGTGAGTGCTCTAAGATAGTTCTAAAGTACTCTAGAGCAAAACCATTAAAGCTATGTCTACTGGAACTTTGTTTACAGGAACTTGCATGTGTGGAATGACTTCTGTCGGCCCCACCCCCTCTATTTCTTTATTTGTTTTAAGATGTCACATGAATACACGGGGAACTTTTAGCACCAAAATCAAGCCTCTCATAGTCCCATCTGTTTTTTGTTTTCTTCCTCCCAGTTTAAGTCCCACCATGTTACAATCTTTGTCCGTTCTCAGCTTTTCTTCCCGCAGACCTGAGCAGATCCAGGCAAGATTAGTCTGTAAGGGGAGGGGAGAAAGGACTGGACGTTAACGCTTGCCCACATGCCTGCAGCCTAGCAGAAACTGGCCAGTCGGGGAGACTGGGAGGGCAATGCAGTACATGGCCAGTGGAGGGAGCTGGATCTGGACATTTCCTGCACATCTGGAAGTGCACAGAGCTGCTGGTGCCCTCTGCAGCTGGAGAGGTAATACAGTCACAGTGAAAGTGTTAAAGGCACTAATTTTGTAAACGTTATTGCTTTTCATCGTAATTTGGCACTTAAGGTTTAAGCCAGTGGGTCTACGGCAGGCACGTGGACAGGTTAATATCCAGCTCAGACTACTGGGGACAGGGTGGGGGGAGTTCAGCTTAACATCATAACAGAGGAGGAGCCAGGGGGAGAGCAACAGGAAAACCCATATTTAGTCGTCGGAGATGGAGAGTCTGCTGAAGATGGGAAGACGTCTTGAGGTGTCCAGGATAGGGGAATCTGAGCCGCTGTGGCTGCTGCTGGAGCTGCTCAGATAGCCCTCCTGGTCAGAGAGGGAGTCCTGAGGACTGGGTGGTGAGTCAAACATGTTGGGGGATTCAGACATGGACCTGAACAAGAAGGTGGTGGGGGAGCTCCCACTGGGCACCTGCACCCCCATGCTGGGGGCAAAAAGACTGACCAGCTCCTGGCTGGAGAAGGTGAAGGGGTTGCTGGCGCAGTCAGGCAAGGTAGGGGAGCCCAGCAGGTCGTCTGCGCTCAGCATGGGCGGCGGGGTGATGGAAGTAGGGCTGTCCAGCAGCCCGCTGGCAGCAGTGCTGGGGAAGCCGGCGAAGCTGAAGCTGTGCTGCAGGCGGGGTCTGTCGGTGACGGCGGGCTCCCGGCTGCCCGCCACGGCACGGCGCTCCTCCGCGTTGTGGATGAAGTGGCAGCGCGGCCCGTAGGGACAGAAGCCGATGGTGTGGAACGTGCGGCAGAGCTCGGTCTTGTACTTGGGGTGGCGGGTGAGGCTCCGCAGCTCGTGAATGCCATGAGCGAACTGGCACTTGTCACCGTACTTGCAGGCGCCGTTCTCCTCGAAGGGGCGGCACAGCTCCGTCTTGTAGCGGCTGGAGTTGACCTGTCCCCCGGGCTGCTTCTGCTGCAGCAGGCGCTCGCCGCCCTCGGAGAAGGAGCGGTCCCGGAAGCGACTTTCCCGGGGGCCCAGCATGGGAGCCGGCTCCCCTTTCAGGCTGCTGAGGAGCTGGTTCTGGTGAAACTTGGAGTTGGGCAGGGTGACAGAGTGCCTCCTAGGGAAACCCCCGCCGGCCGGGGTGCCCACCGCCTTCCTGTCCAGCAGGCACCCGCTGACACCCGAGGGGCTGTAATTCAACATCTTGTTGCTCTACGGGGAGAAAGCAAGGGCCGGTCACTGCCACCGCCTCCTCCGGCGTCCCCACACAGCCCCGGGAGCCTCCTTAGGGCACCCCGGGGGCGCCCCGACAGATCCCGCCGCCGGTCAGCGACCTGGTCGGCCCGGAGCCCCGCCGGGACCCCCTCCTCAGCGATATCTGCTTCAGCCCCTTCCGCCACTCCGCCCAGGAGCCCCAAGCCGCCCCTCCCGTACCCCACGCAGCCCTGGCGGTGGAAACTAACAAGCCGAACCAAATACCAGGCGCGGGAGAGCCGCCGCCCGCATCCAAAAAAACACACGAGGCAGGAGTTCTTTTCTGAGAAAGCCCCCCGGGGGGCGGCGGCGACCGGGAATGGCGCAGCGCTGGCGCCCGCCCCGCCGCTCCCTCCACACGATGGCTCCCGCCCAAACCCCGCCACCGCCCCGTTTCCCTCTCCGGTGGGGCTGAACGAGGGGCCGGCAAGCCCCGTGAGGAAGGAGTCCACCCAGCGCGCCGGCAGCACTGCCGCCCGCGGTTGTGTTGCAGCACGGCAGCCCGGGCGCAGGGGAAGGATCCGTCCCCCCTCCCCCCACCGCCTTCGACCGTCCAGCGCCGCGCCTCAGCCCCGGTAGCTCGAGTGCTGCCCCGCGCTCTCCTCTCCTGGCCGCAGTGAGGAGCGCGGGCGGCGGCGGCCCCTGCGCCTACAGGACGGGGCGCCCGCGCCCAGCCCCCGCCCTGCGCCACGAACTTGCTCCCGACCGAAAACTCTTGGGAGTGGAGAAGCAGCCCCCGGCAGCGCCCTTACCTTGTATAAAACTTCGCTCAGCTCGAAGATGGTGGGCGACACCAGGGCTGTGGACATCTTCAGCGAGCGAGGGGGGCAGCGGGAGAGGCAGCGGCACGCAGACACGAGGAGTCACGGCGTGGGTACGGCACAGCCTCCAGCGCCCCGGCTCGCAGCCTACCCCACGCCGGTAGTAGTGGTGGTAGTAGTGGTGGTGGTGGTGGTGCCACTCGTGCTACCTGATGCCGCCCGACCACCACACCCGCTCGCCGCTTCCAGCGCGTTCGGCTAAAGCTCAACTTATAAAGTTTCGGACTCACCCCAGGAGGCGGAGCCGGCGGCGGGAGGAAGGGGTGGAGGAGGAGGAGGGCAGGGTGATTGACACTGCGACTGAATCACCCGGGCGGGCAGGCCCGGAGAAACTTTCGGGAGGAAGGGGGAGGGGGCGGGGAAAGAGGAACGGAGAGGGGGAAAAAATTAATAAAAGAAAGTAAAGGGGAAAAAAAAAGAAAAAAGAAAAAAGGGCAAAACAAAACAAAACACGGCCGGGGGGCGTGAGGTGCTGGCAGCCGTGCCCCGCGCTGGAGGCGGCAGTTGCGCGATCCGCCGCCCGCCGCCGTGGGCGCGCGTGTGCGCAGGGCACCCCCCGGTACCAGGTTGTGAGGCAGCGCAGTGCCCCCGGTAACGTAACAGCTGCCGACACCCCTGAAGGGCTGACGTGGGGACCAGTCCCAGCCTTGGCTCTGACCGCTCCGATTTGGATCGATCGGATCCAGCTTCGGCGCGGCCGGCCGGCTTTGTGTGTGTGCCCACCCCCCCCCTGCCCCCAGCCTCACTCCTCCCAACTTTTATTGAAACTTGGCGAGCGCTGCAAGGGGAAATATCTCGCATCCACGTTAAATTGTTTAAATATGAGTTTGCCGTTTTAAAGGGTGTTTGATAGATTCTGCCTTTTCTCCCCCGATAGTCCTCAGAGCTCGAAAATCTGGAGAAAAAAAAAGGTAATAAAATAACGTCTCTAAGCAATTAATCTGTTCCAGATTTTAGTAGTCAAAGTATGATTCATACTGATATCGATATGGCGGGGAGAAGAGGGTAAGACGGCGGCAGTTTCTGTGTTCAAAACAAAACAAAAATACCAACCCAAAACCCCAGAAAACAGCCAAAAACTTCAAGGTTCGTTAACAGCGGGGTATCTCAGTGCGAAATGGGCTGCCCCCCAACCTTTAGCTCCAGCTAACTGTAGCATCTGGGCTCCGTTCCCCGTGCAGGCAGGCAACGGGGGACGTGCCCCAGCCCCCCAGGTTCTTCCTCCTGCCTCACGCTCTGGCTTGGTTGGAAGAGCAGAACCCCCTGCCTTGGGCAGCGCAAGGCTGACCCGAGCGGCCATTACACTGAAAACTTCAAACAAATGACCCACTTCCTCTTCTGTTTGCTTTAGAGTCGCAGGATCTGGACTTTAAGCTGGCGGCTGATCTTTCTCCCTTCAGTCTTCAAGGGCGGCCAAAAAAACCAATCGAGAGAAACGCCCACAGGCTCTGGTGATTCCAGATTTTTCTTTTCTTTTTAAATATTATTATTATTATTTACTTAAGCACAGCAATCAGGTTCCTCGAATTTCCTTCTCTTTCTAGTTTCTATTTTTTTCCCTTGCCTTGTCCAGAAGTGCAGAGTAACCAGGGGAGAGACCAGCCTATTATTTTCTGCAGTTGTTTACTCATTCTGTAGATGGTGCTTGTTCCCAGGGCTCTAAGCCTCTCTATAATTAAACCCATTTTAATTGTTATGTTAGAAACGTCATTTCGGGGACTTTCCAAGAGTTAGTGAGAAAGCCAGCAGAGGTAACTATTTCACTACTGAGTCGCTCTCAGCCTGGTTTTCGCCACAGTTCTTCCTCGTCCACCGACCAGGGCGTGGGGGTGAGCAGAGCGCAGGGTCTCAGGCTTGCAGTCCCACCCCCAGCACAGCGACCTACCCCCTCACATTTTTGCATTATTCGCTTTCCTGTGCGCTTTTGTTGTGGAAAGTTGGGGTTTAAGGTTGCACATTTCCACTGATTGAACGGCGAAGACTGAAGCCGAGAAGGAATTCTTTTCCAGTGATTTCGCTTGGCAAAGCCCGACTCCGTGGTGGTCTGCTTTGCATTGGCTGCGCACATGCTCAGATAAGGAATTTAGCTGCTCGCCCCACCTCGTGGCTAAAAGTCAGAGCCCTCTGGGCCAGAGTGGGAATTTGTGTGGGCATGAATTCACACCGAGTGGAGGCATTTAAAAATCAGAGCCTTGCACCTCCTGCCAGAGCCACACCAGAACTTTGATAATGGAAATGAATAAAGACAGGTAAATGAATAAATGAAAGTCAATTACTAAAGATGATTACTGGAAAAGTGAATGAAGGCTCACGAGCCTTCTCCTGTGGGTCAATTCATCCAGGCCCAGCACATTCCAGCTGGGATACTACAGCTGGTCTCAGGAAGAAGGAGTAAATATCCAGGACTTCCCAATTCTCAGCACAGGAGAAGCTTCTGGAGCATTTTCGCTCCCTGGTTCCAATGCAAGCAAATGCTAAACTGTGACACATTGGACAGAGGAATTAAGAGCAGCTTTCCAAATGAGAGCCAAAATGGGCTAGAATGGCCACAAAGCAGGGAAAATGCAGGAAGCAGTGAATGAAATGATAAAGGCAGGAGGTTCCATTCGTGTGACCATGTATAAAACCAGGGCCTTGTTGGCACAGGATGCTGTGGAGGTCAAAATTATAAACAGGGTCAAAAAAGCAATTTGACAAATTTATGGAGGAAAAGTCCCTAAAGGTTTACTAAAGGCAAAGGCAGACCTCCACAGCACACTGCTGGACAGCCCAGAGCGAAAGTATCACCATTATTCCCCAGTTTTTCCCCCTGAGCATTGGCTGCTTTTGGAGGTAAGAGGAAGGCCACAACTAGCCTCTGATCTGACCTAGTTTGGTTATTTTACACAGCTAGGGTCTACTTTTCTGCTTTATATTCCCTCTAACCCTTTTGGCTTTGGAAGTGCATTTCCCAAACTTGGGATCGGCTGTGCAACTCCACATTGTTCGGACCAGGGGGGAGGAGGTCAGCACTGGGAAGCACAATCCTGTCCCCAAGACACTGGCAATAGTTTCACAGTCTGGCTTCTGCTGAAGGCTGGAGAACAGCCTCACAGGGTAGCTGCACTTCTTGCCCAATTTAACTCCCCATCAGAGCAATAGGAGGTTACTTTAAGCACCAAGTATAAACTGAATCCAAGCACCAGCTTTGCCACAAATATATTTGATGATGTTATGGCTCCCATAGGAACAGAAGACAATTGCTATCTTAAGACACCTCCACTTCACCTGGAGTCGTTCGGCAGTCGGAAGCCTGCAGGTCTGCTTGCATCAGAGTTCTGAGAAAAAAACATGAGTGCAGAAAAGCCTGTATTGTTCAAAACAAGGCAGGGGGGGTGATGTGTTGGTTTGTTACCCTTCCTACCATCCAGTTCCCAAAGTTTCAAGCTAAGAAAAGGAAGTGCTTTCATCATGAGCAAGGTTTTCACTGTGAGGTTTGCATGAGTTACGCATTTGGGTCCCTTGCTCCCATGGGAATCTTCAGGTAAATAAATGTGCCTTTTCTGCACCAGTGCTCTTGTGTACAGAGGCTGGGGATGGAGGAGAGAACAACCTCCTGCCTTTATTTCTGCTGGGGGTGTAAAATGAGTTTAAGTTTTCTGCAGTCGGTATTCGTATCTTTTGGGTCTGGTGCTATTTTTGTTGGCTGTGCCCCTGGAGGTGGAAGTGTGGAAGTGCCTTTCAGCTGGGCTCCACAAGCGGGTGTAGATGTTTCCCCTTTCGAAGCACCTCCTCAAATGCTGTGGCCTTTCAGAGGGAGTAGGCGGATGTCAGCGTGACCGTTTGCCGTCTGTCCCTAACTTTTTAATCCTTTCTTTTATTTTGGCCTTCCACTCCTTCCATGGAACATGTCTGGGTAGCCGCTGGGAGGTGTGAATGGCAGGGGATGGAAACCACAGCTTGTCCTTGCGTCCTCTGCCAGGCTTTTCTGGCAGCCAAGGAAGCCTGGCCTCTGCCTGCTTCCAGGCTAAAGGGATATGACCAGCTGCTCGGTGAGAAAACAAATTTGCAGAGATACAGGAAAGTGTGTTAAGGTGGTGGGAAGCAATGGGAGTGAGATTCCTGGCAGCTTGGGTATGTAAACATTCATAAAATAGAGAGTGTGTGCATGTGTGTATTTTGTGGTGGCAGGAAAACCAAGAAGCTAGCTCCATTGTTTTTGCTGGAATTGGTAGCAGCGGTGCCAGACAAATATTATAAGCCTTTAATCCTCCTGACTTTATACCTGTGAATGACCTAAAGACCATCCAAGGCAATCTAAATTATAAGACATTTCTACTGATTAGTAATGGGGTTTGGGATCTGATTTGGTTGTTCATTAAGAGTGTTTTCTGCTTCTCAGTATAGCTCAGATGCTGGGCTGCTTCTGGAGGAATCAAGGGGAGGGAGAGACAGGAGAGGGTGGTAGTGTGTAGCATGTTCTGAATGTGTCACGTGGATGTGACTTGCCTGTCACAAATTTAGCACTGGTGGCACTGACAACACTGCAGTGGAAAAAGCAGAGCTGTCCTTTTAGCAGAGGCAGGGTAAGGAAACTGGCTGAACTTAATGGACCTAAGTTACAATTTCCAGTAGAAATACTAATGCAATTAATGTTTCCAAATAGCAGGACAGCAAGGCCCTATGCTAGTGTTTATCTGTTTGTCACAACAGTTCAAGCAGCTGGCCCTGTCACATCCTGGGGTCCATCCAGCTGCATCCAGACATGGGCAGCCTGTGCTGGGGGTGAAAGGAGGGATGAGACACTAAACAGTGTGGACAACAATATCACATTTGAAGGGCTGGAAGAAAAGATCATCACCAGAACCTGCTGCTGCATGGTTGTGGAAAGGGAGAGTGCCTGAAGAGGAATCTCTGCCCCTGTCCCAGATGCAGGGCTGTCACTGCACTCTGGCTCCCTGAAAGGGCACCCATCAGCCTGCCTGGGATCTATATACCCTGTCTGGATGCAGGACATAGCGCTGGAAAGCCCAGCAGCACTGCAAACCTTCCTGTTGCTTGCTGGCACCCACCACCTGCTGCAGAGAAACCTGCCTCTCACTGGGGTTTGCCCATTTTCAGTGAAGTAGCAAACCCTTTAGGGCAAGGGACAAGTCTTGTCTGATCCCTCCTCCTGAGTGTACTGCAACTGCCTGAAGCTAGAGAAGAGAATTCCATCCTGCTGGTGCAGCATTGGGATCTGAGAAAGCAGCGGCTTTCACCGACACCTGGATTCTGTGAAAGGTGAGAGATGGAGCAGGAGATGTTTTGCACCACTGTCAGAGAGGAAACTGTCAGGGAGACCAGTGTGCCATCCTGCTGTGAGTCCCCACAGCAGCACCCTGTTGCCTTCCTTGCTCAGAGCCCACTCATGTGGGACAGCCTGTGCAACTGGATGCTAGCACCCGCTTTCCTCCAGATTGCAGCCGCAAACATGGTGGTCCTGGAGCCCCTCAGCATCCCTGGTGGGCCTAAACTCAGGAGCTGATTATGGTGTACAGCAAGGGCACAGCTTAATTTGGGACACAGAAAGGGAGAGATCTCAGAAACCAGCACAAATTCCACATTCTTTTCAAATCCTGATTCCATGCTCCCAAGCCCATACACAGCAGGGCAATAATGCAGCACAACGATTTCTGTTGGCCTCTGCTTGTTTTCAGCCAGAGCAGCCCTGGCTGCTGATTTATTCAGCAGACGTCAAGTGGTGGAACGTTTCCATGATTTTTCCCTCTGAAAGAATGTGCTAAGGCTAAATGCTTTTACCTTCTTTTTTTTTTTTTTTTAGGAGCCTCTCAGGAGCCTCTCAGATCATGACATTTGTCTGACATGCAGTGCTGGTGTCAGAAGGTACTCATGCTGTGCTGGTGGCAGCTCACCCCCAATAGGCCCAGCTACAGCTCCCTGAAAAAAAAATATTTTGGCCCTTCATGGTGGAACTTGTCAAAAGCTTGTTTCCAAACACACAGGCTGCACTCCACACATCTTACAGCTCCATGAGATATTTGCATCAGGGAGGCAGCATGCTTTCCCACCTACCCCTTTCCATCAGAACACACTTTCAGAACCAGGCAGAAAGCCAAGGTCACGTCTCCATTTCTTTTTTTTTTTCCCTTTTGTTTTTTTTGTCCCCCACTGCCTGCTCTGAATACATTACGATACAGACTTCAGTTCGACCAGTGTGTCTTTTCCCACAAGACCGTTGCCTCATTCAGACCACAGCAGGGAACATGCTTTCATCTCTGCCAGCTGGGCATGGCTGGGGCAGTCCATGCCTGTAGTAGCTGTGCAGGGAGGACACAGAAGCAAGGCTTTGCAGATTCCTATGCATGGAGGACAGGGGGTTTGGTCAGGTCCAAATCTGGGAGGGCATTTCCAGGAAGCCTCTCCCTTGCCTTGTCAGGCTGGTAGCGAAGGACAATTTTACGTGCCTGAAAGTTAGGTGTCTAAACCTAATTAGTGAGGCAGGCTTCCTGCACAGTCAATGAAGACAAATAGGCACCTCTAGTGCATGATTCATCTCACCTATCTTGAACATTTATCTTGAGAAGGGCTGACTCACTCAGCAGCCAAATGCCTACTTCACTTCTGTGAGTGTAAAGGCAGATTGGCAACTTGCTGAGCATTTGACAACTGAGTTTTGAATGTCCCAAGTTAAGCAAGGTGAGTTCTACCTGCTGCTGTGGCTGTGGCTGTGGCTGTGGGAAGTTGTGCTCCATCTTGGATCTGCCTCCAATCCGATTTCCTTCATAGACTCCTTTTCCAGCCATCCCCAAGCAGGGCTGGGCTTTAGCCTGTCCAAGTCACATTATCAGTCCTTATCAGACCAAGTGAAATATTTATAAAGCAGCTGGGGATAGGGTCCATATCTTTCCCTGTTTGTATATTCCCCTGAGGAGTGAAGCCCCTCACACCAGTTTGCAACCCCTTGTGGACTGGTGCAATAAGGCACCGTGGGTCCCTGTGCCAATCTGCAGGTCTTGATGAAATGCAGCTGGGAAGGCAAAAAGAGCTCTTGGACATTGGGAAATAAGCAGGAATGAATCATAAGAGTCAGGAGAAGCTAGTAACGTGTGGGAAAAAGGCAAATGTGCTACCTCGGCACAAACATATAATAAGGAAGTATGTAATAATAATTATTGTTATTGTAATATGGTCTGGGCGAGCATTTGGGAAAAAGATATCTAATAACTGACAAGCAATGTGGCTCGGTTTGTTTTGATCTGAAATTCAAACAATGGTTGTGTTTATAAGGCAATAATACGCAGGGCACAGAGCACTGGCACCACACCAACTATGCACTCCCCAAGTCAGGTTTATATAGGTCATGCCAAACAAATAATAGCGTTCTTCAGTATAATTACTGATTCATTATGGAGAGAGAATGTAATTGAGTCTGTTTGGATTTCAAGGAGGCATGAGATATGGTAAATTCATACATTTGAACTCAGATGGAGAAGGCTTTGTGTGCTTACCCAGCTCTGCCCCTGGGCGAGTGAGCGGTAGAATCCCCGCTGCATCCTGCCCCAGCAGCACGCTGCATCCCTCCCCACTGGCTGCAGCAGGCGCTGGTGCTCCTGCTGTCCTTTGAAGAGACTCTGTCAGTGCCCTTTGAAGCACCTCACAGGTAGATTGGGAAATGAAACTATTACTAGACCAAGACCCAGATGCACATCTGCTAGACCTAGCACTTAGCTCAGGCAATTGCACCTGCCCCATCAGCTGCCCTTAATCCTGGTGGAACACCAGCCCCTCCACTTCTAGAAGTGCTTCCTGTTCCATGCCCTGCTTCTGGATGTGTCTGTTTTCACACATTACTCCAGTATTATTTCAGGGGAAAGTGGCAAAAGCCAAAGGACAGGATGGTCCAGTGGTGCCACCAGCTCCCTGGCCTGATGTTTATGCTCAGACAGGCTCAGATGGTGGTGAGAGAGGACCGGGAGGGCTGTTCCAGGGAATTTTGGACAGCTTTCTGATGTGGCCTTCCCCAGGGTGAGGAGAACTGGCATTTTGTCTGCAGCACTCTGCTTTCCCCAGGAAGAGCTGAGCAGCCCCACACTGGTCTGAGGTGTTTCTCACTGACCTCTGCCCTTTAGAGACCTTGCACAAAGGGATGGATGATGGTGCCCACTGCGGTGTCCTCAACACCTGACAGTCACCAGAACCAGTGATGGGACTCTGCTCTGCATAACATCTAGATCCAAGGATTCTACCCAGGAAAACACAACACACTGTGGCACACCCATGGGAGCAGTGCCCCTCGTCTCCATCACTGGCCCTACTGCTGCTTCCCACAGTGCAGGGGCAGAGCCCCAGTGCCCTCCCTCCCACCCAGGGAGAGATGCAGTTTTATAAAAGGCCAGACTGGGCACAGCATGAGGCTTCTAGAAAAAGGGGGCTGTGCCAGCTGTTCTGGTAGACCAGCACGCAGTGGAGGGAGCACTGATGGAATGCTTTTTTGCAAAGCTAAATCTTGCCCACTAGTCAGTTGAATTCTGTGAGCTTTTGAAAAAGCAAATCAGGTAGAGGTAGGGACTGTAGTCAGTGCACGCTTTCAAAAGGTTTTTTTGATAAAGACTTTTCCAAGAATGAAACAACCTTGGCAGTCATGGGATGAAAAGTCCTGTCATGAATTGAAAATTGAGTCGGAGCTGATAGAAAGGGCAAAAAAAAGATCCATTGAAAGTAAATGGCCAGTGTTTAGCAGGGGAAGAAAAGCTTACAGAGTTGGGAGGAGGGAGTGGGGCAGTGCCAGCAGCCTTTTGAATACTGTTTAAAAAAACAGAAATGGAAGAAGAGGGATGACAAGGCAACATTTGCTACCAACAGAGAACTATGTATTATAATTTCAAGCAAGGCTCAGCAGGGCTGGGAGGAACTCCAGAAGCTTCTAACTAAACTCAGAAAAAAACCCACAATGATGGAGAAAGTTCAGCGCACACATGCAAATGCCAAAGCAAGCCATTTCAGAAGAAACTGGGCAAGCCTCTTGCTCTGAATTAGAAGTTGGCTTGGAGGGGTCAGCAGAAGGCACATGCAATGATTGTTCAAGTGTTGCATGTAAAAGACCTGCACTGCGGGTCAGCATGTAAAAGATGTCATCGTATAAGCTGGTCACATGTCACAGCCCATGGCCACACGGCCACTTTGAAGCAGGACCTAAAGAAACATTGTAAGGAGGACCAGGCTGAGTCAAGATCTGAAGTCCACCAAAGGAAGCATGAAAGAACAGAAACAGGAGCAAAGGCCAAGCTGAGCAGGGGACTTTTTTTTTGTGAAGGGAGATTGAGAGGTATAATATTATTTAATTTGCACCAGGGAAGCAGAGGGCTATGATACAATCACTCCCTTTCGTAACAATTGGCTGATGCCCATGGTTTATTTGTGCCATGCAAGTTGATGAGAAAAATGTAAAGGGGCTTTTAAAAATAGTGGCACGGGAAGTTTGTGCTTTTCCATCAGTCTGCCTCACAGAACTGTTCCCTCACTGGATATAATCTTCTAATAAGTTCATTCCTGGCCTGAAGTCAGCTCTGCGTGCCCAGCCACCCATAGCAGTGTACCTGCTTTGGCTGGATTGCTGAGACCTGCTTTCACAGAGGCTGGTTGCAAGTGCCTTGTGGGCAACATCCAGCCCTGGGCAGCAGTTGGCAAAGCTCATCCTGTATACTGAAAGCCTGTTTAGCATCAGTGTCTGGCTGTCACAGAGTGGGGACTGCACAGCAGGAACAAATGGAGTCCCTGGCAGGGTGTGGTGACACCAAGACCCATGCAATAAGACACGGAAGGGGGTGTGTGTAAATAATTTACTAGTATGACCTAAATGCTGCCAGGCCTTTGTTTATTTTTATGAAGTCAGTAAAGAACCACGTGGATTCTGAGACTGGAGTTTGGGGACCAGAGGCTGCAAGGTGACACCGAGTAAAAGCATCTGACCCCTCTATGGGAAGGCAGCTGGGCTGGAAGGAAAAGGCTGCCTTCTGCACTTCCAGCTTTTCCTGCATAAAGAAGGCTTTGCAGAGGAACAAGAGAAAGAAATGGTACATATCTACAGGTGGCTGTTCTGGAGAGGTGGGAGCTTTCCCACATGCTCCAGGGAAGGGAGATCATTTGCTGGATGATGGCTGTAACATGTTTTGCTGGGGCCCTGGGTCTGTGGAGAGGTAGGCTTTTGGTTGAGAAACAAAAGTGAAGCCTGGATGAATTGGCATCAAAGAAAAGTTAATTATGCTGCTTATGAGATTGGAGACATTGTAACTGGTATCTGGGCTGCCTTAGAGTACAGGTAGTGAGGGCTGATGCCTTGATGCCCTGCTCCACAGCAGTTTATAGATGTTGCCAAGTCCAGGCAATCTTAGAGATCAACAGCAGGGCTCTTCCTCCTTACAAACCATTTGCTTTCTGTAAGGGGATAAGAGGTATTGCACACACACATGAGACATTAATTGCTGGCCACTGAAGTTGCAAGAGGAGGAAGGCTACTGCTCCTACTTGTTCCTACTTTTTTTTTTTTTTTAATCTTGAAAACACTGCTCCATAGTCTTGTGGTTATAAGAGAACCTGATTTTTCAGTTAATAAAAGCATGTTTTTCCTGCTAGCTCCTGCAGAGAAAAACATGAAAATGCTGCAGCATGAGCCAAAGACTAAAGAGTCAAAGGACAAACATACAGAATTCAACATTATTTGGTTTAGTTTCTAAAACTATATTCTTAGGATACTGACAACGTTTTGCAACCTTACTCTCAAACATTTGGGATTAGCTGTCCTGGAAAGGAGAATATGTTTGCCTTCTAGTGCCACTCGGGAAATGCCAAGTCCCAGCCCACAGCTCTGCAGGGGAGGTGTTACTTGGCAAGTACCTAGACCTTAATCAGAAGTTTGGGACCACCTCCATGACAGATCAGAAAGAAAAGCTCTCTTGCATGTGGCCAGTCCAACAGTAACTTGTAGCAGCAGGAAACTCTCCCCTTCAATGGCTACCTGAGATCCTGTGTGAAATGAGAGTTCAGCCAATGGTACAGGCACTTCTTAGAAGACAATCATCCATACAATGTAACTTCTGCAATAACTGATGCCTTTGTGTCTGCTGTGTCCATTCTCCCTACCAGCCCAGCAGAGAGGACTTAAAATTACCTGGAAATAATTTTCTCCAATAAAGTGCCCTTCCAGCTGAGGCCTTGCACTGCCCTGGTGTAGCAGCCCATGGACAGACTTTGCCAGCTTTTTCTTGCTGTGGTGTGTATCTGTGGATCGACAATTGGTATCACCAGGTCTGCAGAGTGAGCATTGTTAGACTGTGTCTACATTTAGCCTGTATCTGGGGCTAAACTACAGCAGTTGCTCTATCACCTGATGACCCCTTCCCAGCAGAGAAGGGGGTCAAGAAAAGGAGAGGAGACCTGTGGACTGAAATGAAAACATATTTAATGAAACAGCCAAGCTAATACCAATATAAAGTTATACTCAGCCTATTGAGTCTATGGTGGTCACAGTAAATGGAAAGCAGTCCTCAAGAGAAGGAATAAGAGGAGCAGAGTCAAAAGAAGCCTAAGGAAGAGCCCAAACAGGAGACTCCCTTATCCTTAGCAAAGTTCCTCCTTTATACTGTGTGACATTTGTGGTCTGGGATACACCTGTGAGTCACCTCAAGGTCAGCTGCCCTGTCTGACTCCAAACTGCTAATGGCCTGCAGCCCATGGCTGTCCTAGGATTCTGTGCCCACAAAATCAGGACAACTATTAACAATTTTAAAAATCATAATATTCTGACTCCAAAATTCATTGCCTTTCTAGCCAAGAAATTGTACCCACTAACTGTTACTGACATTTGCAGTTGGTTGACCTATCAGTACAATGCTGGGATGCTGGGTGGAGTTGTGCATCTCTTCCCAAGCTCAGATGTGTTCAAGAGGCATGTCTCAAAAGGTGACCAGTCTGTCACCTCAGATGTCATTGATGGATCAAAACTGCACAGATTTAAGCTATGGCAGATATGACAGTGTCTGTTGTATAAATGCAGCAAAAGGCAAACCAGAGTTTCCAAGTACCAATGAAATGGTGAAAGCCCATTGAAGAGCAGATGTGGGGAAGGTGAATGGCAAAGGCTCTTCTGGTGAAACTGTTAGAAGGGCAAGTCTGCTGATGAAGGGAGGGACCCACAGTCACCTCCAACAATAGAAGCAGAATGAAAAGCAGCAGCTGCAAAAGACAATCATTCACCAAAAGCTGAGTGTCCAGGATAAATCAGGCCAATAACACTAGCTGTGGTGGTGGTAAATATGCCAATCTAAGCCATGTTTCCTGAAGGAGTTGAATTCTCAGCCACAAAGCTCATCCCAGGAAGAAAGGCTGTTGCAAGAACAATGCTGTGGAAGGGGATAGCTCTACCTCATAGCTGAGCTGTATGCAGTTATGGCCAATTGGTGTTTGTGAAGTGCATGCTTCTCCATCTATCTTTAGTACCAAGAAAAGCAAACAAGAGAAGTGTTTCTGTGCATGCGTGCACTGGTGAGTGCATGTCCTCATCTAGGAAGAGCGTGGACATTTGTGTGTGTGTGTCTGCGTCGTTTGTTCTGGCTGATGGGATTGTGTACATGTGTGAGAACAAGTGCTAGTGACCATGCGGACCAGACACTGAGTGGCCATCACGAGCTGCCTGTGAGCATCCTGGGCTACAGAGGAAGCAGTGTGTGCTGGGATGGGGTGAGGGTTATGCAAGGATGGGTAGGGCTGCACAAGTGCTCACTTAGGTGAGCTGTGGGGTGTGTGGATCCCTGCCAGCAGGAGGGCAGAGGAGCAGCAGTGTGCATACAAGTGCCTGTGGGTGAGTGGGGCACCTGCTGCTGGAGGGGAGATGCAGGAGGGCTTTTTCCTGGCTCTTATACAGTGCAGTTTGGCACAGCAAAGAGTTGACATGGTAAAGAAGTTTAGAAGGGCTCCTGTCAGCTATAAACACAGCGATCTGCATACGCAGGATGTGGCAAGCAGCTAAAGGCGTCCCATTATTAACTTCACTTTTATTTCAAGGAGATTCACTTCTCTGTTCTGTTTCCCATTTGGGAAGTGAAACCTAAGACCAGGGTACCATTAAAAAAAAATGGTCACAGCTCATTTGTTTTTCTACTTTATTTTTTACCTTCTTTTAAAATGTTACTTTGCTTTTCCTTGAATGGAATTTATTGAAATTGCTGCTAACACTTGAAGCCTTCACTCCCTGTTTGTCTCCTGAGGAATTATCTCATTTGCTCTCATTTGAAACTATTGACTCTGAGGGGAGTATTTACACCTCACTGTGTGCTCACAGTATGGTGCAACCCAGAGCAGAGGGAACAACACGGGTTCCTCCTAAGCACAGCCAGAGCTGGCCTGCACACTGCTTACAAGGTGCTTTGTAAACATTTATTCATTCTTGCACACACTCTGCCTTCCCTCCCCCCATCAAGTGAGGAAATATTATTGTCACCATTTCACAGATGGAAGAAGTGAATGCAGATATGTTTGGTGACTCATCCGCAGCCACTGAGGCAGATCTAGAGCTGAGGTGTTAAGCTCCCAGCCACATAGTTTAACCCAGCAGGTCACGTTCCCACCCAGGGCTGACGATATAGGTAGTGCCAGCTCCATCTACCTGCCACCCACTTGTCCTGTGAAGCAGTAACGCTCATCTCCACGTTTGCAGAATGAGATCAGATTGCTGTGGCTTACTCCATGCAATGGTGTCATCAGAGTGTGATATATTATTATGATATCATGATGTTATTATGTCTGAAACTAATGCAAGGACACACACAGAACAGAGGTAGGCAGTTGAAATTCAGTGACCATGTGCTCCTCAACCACATCACACACCCTGTATCAGGGTGTTGGTTGATCCCACCACTCTGCAAGGATCTGCAAACAACCTGCGTGCTGGGCAGGGTACCCTGCCTTCTCTGTTTGGACCTCATTAATTTCTGCCCCATACAGTCCCACTGCAAATGACTGAGGTAGGAAAAATGGCTCCCTGAGGCAGTGGAAGGAAAATGTTTGCCTCTTTGGTGGAAATGGCTCTCAAGGTCAGTGGCCCCAGTTCTCCAGTTGGGCTGGTTGTTTTTGAGCACTGATCACTTACTGGAAACCAAGCCTCCTAAAGGCAGTGCAATACAAGCACTCAGGAGACAAGGTGTTCAGTGTCTCATGGCTGAACATCCAGGGCCACATGTTGTCCCTGTTTGCTTCTGCTCTGCTGTGTAAAATTCTCACCAATATTGTTATCCTCTCCCAAACAGAATCAACAACAACAATTAAAAAACCAAAACAAACAAAAAACCACTCCTTATCATCTTCGTTTGCTTTTCACACTGTTTACATGGGGCATGATTTCACTCATGTTCAACTCATCACAGACTACTTGGATGAGTCAGTTCTACTTTCTGAGATGGGTTTGTCTGACTGGCTGCTGCTCAGGCCATTCAGGACACTGCTGCAACCAGCCTCACGCTGCTGGAGGGAGGTTAGCTTTGCCTGTATGAATCTTAACTTTCATTTTTGAATCAAACACCTGGTATTTTCTTCTTTTGAATAGGACCTTTGTAACAGGTCATTCCAATTAATTCAGTGTTGCTGTTTGCCTTGCCATGTGCAAAACCCGTTTCCATTGCCATGATGAAGTTTGCAGAAAGATCCTATTTGTTTTCTGTGGGCTTTGGACCCATCTCCCAGGGGTTGTCACTACACCTGTGAGGAGCAACAGCAAAATGGCCATTAATTTCATGTGTGAGAGGTAAGGGTCTCAGAAGTACTTGGGAGTGGAAGGGCAGTATGCTGGAGTGCCTGGAGTGTTCAAAGGTCTCCCTACAGTTCTTTGTACCATGGTGTGTGATTTTGGAGTGTTTGGGGCCTTTACAGTTGTAGAGAAATGGGGATGTGAAGAGTCTTGAGCAGAAAGAAGATGATTTCTTCCTCTGGCCCTCCTTTAGGAACTAAGTGCCACTCAGACTGTGCCAGAGACCTGGGTTGTAGTGTCATGAAAACCCCTTACCATGCAGTTGTCTCTGGAGTTGTGGTTTTTCCTTCCTTACTGAGGAATGAACAGGAGTTTTCAGGATGTGGTGGAAGGCAGGGTGGTCAGAGCTGTGACTGGCAGCAGGAGAGCTTGGGCTGGTTTGTGGAAGAGCTTCGAGTCAGCACCTTTTGTCCACAGAAACAGATGACTCTCTGCTGTTGAACTGGAAGACAGTTAATCATGTAGTTAAAATATTACTGGACTCTACCTGCTCTTATCCTTGCAGAGTACAAGGGGCAAGGGGCTTAGTAGGTCAGCTGGCTAGTACCTGACAGCAGCTGGTCAAGGCGCAGAATCTGACCTGTGCTTCCTTGGCTAGATCTTTTTCCACAGTTCATGCCACCCTTTTATAGCCCTTGTTCATGTTTCAGTGTGTTTTGAGCTAAACAGAACGAAGTAAATAAAGCCCAGCAGAGGAAAGCCCAGGCCAAAGCTAGGCATAGTCAGTGCAGGCTTCATCAGCTATCCGGCAGTAGCTCAAGGGGGCACACGGTGCTGGTGAGGGCAGGCTCAGCATCACTGGCTGGTAAATGAGAGCTGAGTCCTTGGTGCAACACACAGTGCCTAAATTTCATGAGTCCCTGATGGGGAAGACAGCTGTGCCAGCTGTGAGACAAATAAAACGACTAGTTGAGAAGTCATAAATTCAGGGCAAATGCCCAGGCCATACCCCACGCCATACCCCGCCTTCTTCTGGTAAGAGGCACACAGCAAACACCCCATGGCACTAGTAATCACAGCCCTGGGTAGAACAGGGCTTGTTTGCTGCTGGCATTGCCACTGTGCCTACCATATGCACAGGTCCCTGCTCCCAGACCTAAGCCACCAATGCTTTGGTGACCAGAAGCTTTCTAAATGGGAACAGGGAGCAATCTTTGCTATCTCTACAAGTTCCAGCTCAGCAATGTGTGCCTCACCCATTCATCTAAATGCAGAATTAAGTCTGAAACTAATGATAAGGCTCTAAATGCTGTCACACAGCTGATTTATTTTCCCACTGTCCCAAAGTGCTTCCCAGGCTTAGCTGCCAAAATCTCCATAGCCTCTGCTGACACCTTCAGCAACACAGCTCTGCATTGCGTCATCTTTCCTATTCATGCAGGCCCCAACTGCTTTCACCCTTCCAGAGCCTTCTGTAGCAGTGGGGAGGACATTCCACCCCCTACACAGCCAAGGAGACACAAGTTCTAGTGAGTGACTTATCCCTGTTCACAGAGAAAGTGGTGCCTGGAGCACCACAATCAGCTGATGCCTGCTATCTCCATGCGTGTCTCCCCTCCTCAGAGCAAGTTCTTTGCCTTGATGTCAGTGGAGTTACACAAGTGCAAGCTAGGTGGGAGCTCACACTACTACAACATGTTGGTTGTGCAGAAGGCATAAGGTCATCCCACCCTTGGGAAGGACAGGGAGGACACGAGTGTATATATATGCACACTTGAGCACACGTCTGTGGCTGTGTGTAAACACACATGTATACACGGAGCTGCCATTTGGAGATGTGTCCCACATGGCAACTGTTTGTTCAGGTGGAAAAACATCACTGCCCCAGTTCCTGCAGCAGAATTGTTCTTGTGTAGTTCTCTCTTGGGTTCTGGAGTTACTTCTGGTTTGCAAAAATAGCACCGCTTAAGGCAGCCTTCTTGATAGGTGGAATAGTTTCCCCTTGAGAAGGAATTGGTGGAAATCCCCCAGTGAGACATTTTAAACTTTGCCAGAAAACATACAGTGGAAGTGACTGCTTTAGCTAGTGAGCTGACTGGGATGAACTAATGGGTTTTTCCATCTCTGGTGTCTAGTTCCAGGGATTTCCATGAATTGCTGTCAGGACAGAAGAAGGCAACAAATTGCAACTGTGGGATCTGCTGTTTCAGCTCCACTGACACGTCATTCCCTCAGGACACCCAGTGACCTGGTTAATCTAGTTCTTTGCTTCTGACTTCTCCTGGTAAATGATTTATCAACTGGCGTGGATCCCTGTTTGCTTAAGGAGGCGTGTGACGACCTCTAGCAGACCGGCTGCACAAAACTACAGCCCACGTTTGGCACCCGTCTGCAGGTCCCAGCTCGTGACCCTTGGCACGGGGAGCAGAAGGACAGGGATCCAGCAGAGCCTAGTGGCAGGAGCTGATGCAGGGAACTGTGAGTCATATTTACATGGCTCCGTGGAGAGCCCTGGTGACTAAGGCATTAGCTTAGCAATGAGCATGCTTGCATGTCTGCCTTGGCCTGTCCTGACCCCCACAATACAGAGGTTGTTACTGAGTGGCCAGCAACTGTGTTCACTATACACAGGCTGTGGGCCACAAGTCTTGAGAAGCACCAGCTGTGCCAGAGCCAGCCATTGGGTCCAGAGGAAAACCAGCATGAACCTCCATGTCCATCCTCATAAAGTAGCATCAGGGGCCATGACAATGGTGTCTGAACCAGATTCAGCTCTGGAGGTCCTCATCATGCATGCACACAGGCCAATACACATGCCACACGAAGTGGTCAACACATGAAACTCTGCAGCTGAAAAAAAAAAAAAAGATGGTATAGATCTAAAGTCAAGCACACAAGCCAGACAAGTGAAGTATGATCCTGTAAGCTTTACATCCTGCCTCATCATCAGGTGAGGCTAAAGGAAAGTGGAAAGAGATCATACATCGCAGATTGGACACCCTCCCCAAATTGCCCATGGGCAGCTCCCTGCCTTTCTTCCAGGCCAGTAACTGCTGTTTCCTGCTCTGATTGTTTCAAATCCAGTTACCTGAAGTTATGCCTGTTCTGACAAATATGGTGCAGCAGGGGAGAGGTCCTGTTCCCTTGGATGCTGTATGCATGCTGCAGATCACAGAGATTAGCATGGGAGAAATAGCTCAGATGAGCTGCTTGAGGCAGGCATGGGGAAACTTACAAGAGAGCTGTGTAACAATTAGAAATATAAAACCATCTAACAAAATCTTCATGCTGGGACATACAGGGCCATGGTGGATTTCCAAATGGCTGAAGGCTGTTTCATAGGGGCAGCACCCAGTAAAAAGGGAAGCTAAGGAAGCCCACTCCAGCACTGGCCTGCACAGCCCCGCTTTCAGGAAGCAGGGTGGCACACTGCCCAAGGGCCACACTTCAGCAGGGAGGGCTGGCTCACACCGCAGCAAGGAACCTGCAGCCTCATGTAGGCAGAAGCATGGCATGTCCTTTCTTCCCACATAAGGGTGGATCTGGAGCAGCTTTCAGCCTTCTGGGTCCTGAGGTGGTTTTGTTCATAGCCCAAGATGATGCAAACCGTAGCTCCTGCTTCATTTTCTGGAGGCACACCACAGGCTACCTTTCCTTGTGCCTCAACAGAAACCTCTGTGTTCGTGCACCACTTGCTGCCACTCTGCACCTTGTACAGCACACGAACATCACAGAAGGACAGACAGACAGAAGGAGCAGCCATAGCTATGTTGTGGCTCAAAGCCCCAAACCAAGTCCTCAAGAACATATTCAGACTAGTTTGAGCCTACACACCCTGTGATATCCTAGTCTTAATTGCAGGGTAGTGAGGCAGGACAGCAGAAGAAAGGAAGACTAGCAAGTTATCCCAAAATCATATTTCCAAACTTTTAATGAGTGGATGTATTTTACATGCAGCCTTCACTGTGAATTCCCAAGTGCTGGTAGATTTATATATG
Organism: Indicator indicator; assembly: GCF_027791375.1. Lineage (NCBI taxonomy): Eukaryota > Metazoa > Chordata > Aves > Piciformes > Indicatoridae > Indicator > Indicator indicator. The sequence continues at coordinate 47,321,080 of NC_072013.1, read as the reverse complement.
GGTAACTCAGAATTTAGGCTTAGCTTCAAGCCCAAACTCACTGAGTGTTCACACCACCACTTACACACACCCTCCAAACAGCAAAGAAGAATCATAATCACGGGTCAGGGTTGAAAGGGACCTCCAAAGGTCTAGTCCAACCCCATCTGCAGTAAGCCTCAACTACCTCCCTGGGCAAGATGTTCCAGTGTTCCACTACCCTCATGGTAAAAAACCTGTTCCTAACATTCAATCTAAGTCTGCTCTTCTCTATTTTCAAGCCATTGCTCCTCATCCTGTCACTACAGGCCTTCATAAACAGTCTCTCTCCATCCTTCTGGTAGGCCCCCTTCAGGTACCAGAAGGTCCTTATTAGGTCTCCTTGGAGTCTCCTCTTCTCCAGGCTCAACAACTCCAGCTCCCTCAGCCTGTCTTCGTAGCAGAGGTATTCCAATCCCCTGATCATTTTCATGGCCCTCCTCTGGACCCACTCCAACAGACTCTGGTCCATGCAGAAGCTGAGTCCTTATCAGTAGCCTGAATACTTCTGGATCAAACCTCTTTGCTTTGCAAACTCAAACGTGTTTACTGAGGACAGGACAGATGTAGAGTGATGCAAGTGCAAAACTCCCCAAAAGCATTCCCTTAGGATACTGAAACCAAGATCTGAGTTTTCTCATTGACTTCTTCTGTGCTAGGTACACAGATTTAGCAATTGCACATTAAAAGAACACCCATAAACTCTTTGGCAAAACCAGGATGGAGCCCATGTCCTCTCATCTCCATTCTCCTGGGATGAGGGAGAGATTGCTTCCAGCTGCCTGGCTTTGCCCTGGTCCTGGCAACATAAGGCTGTTTTCTGGCCCATTCTGTGTCTGTCCCAAAGGTGGGTTAATTTGCATTTTTGACCACAGCTGAACAGATATTTTCATTGGGTTGTTCACACAGAAACCATTTTATTGAGCTGTTCTGGTTTTGGTTTGGTAAAATCACCCAGCTGTCATAGTAGTGCAAGACAGAGAGGTCACAAACCTCTTAGTTGGGCCTCACCATCCTATCAGGATGCTCCAGTCAAGGCTACAGGTACCATTCTGCTTTACCAACACTGTTCTGGGAAGACTGGCTCAGAGTGAAGAGACAGTTGACCCCAGCATCTTATCCAGGTCCACGGCTGATGAGGTTCACATTAAATCTACTGGCAAGATCTAACAAGATTGCATGCAGGAGGGTAGAGTTATGGATGAATAGAAGTTAAGGGAGTAATGACTTGCTTTTCTTGGATGTGGTCCAGTATTCACTAAAGGGATTTCCATGAGCATTAGTAGGATTCAAATCAGACCATAAATTTCCTGTGAATTTTCTTCTTAAAACTGCAAATTTTCTTATTATTAAAGGGGAACAACTCCCAACCCCTCAAACTTAAAAAAAAAAATGTTCTCCCTTTTTCTTACATTTTTATTCTCATTTTTGCCCTTCCTGGCACCAGGAAGAGTCTGTCCCGTCTCTGACAAGACCATGATCTGACAACTGCCCATAATATAAGTGCATTCGCCACCCCTCCAGCTTTGCTGGCTGTGGAGAATAACCAGCTCAGCCCTGCTCCACTTTAAGGCTCATCACTCACAGAGGGCACCAGCATTACAGAATTATGGGGAGGACAGCCTTCCTATCTTATTATCACCTCCCCAAACGCTCAATTAAAAAATGTGACATTGCTGTACCCTGTGGATGTCATCTATCCTATTTGAGGCCTTTGTTCATGCAGAGTTGTGACACATGCTTCCCTCAAGTCATCTAGGGAGCAGCATTGCAGCTATCAAGGCTCTTCTAGATGCCAGCACAGGCCCTAATTGGATTTCAAAGGTGCCTGACACCCTTTGATTCCAGTGCAGGTTGGGCACATAAACCCCAGTCCCTGTCCTGAGGTATCAAACACTTCTATAATTTGGTTGTTAGCCTGTGTTCCCCCTTAGACCACAGCAGTTAGCTCTCAGGGTGTTGTGAGGATGGAAGAAGTAATGAATATGAGTTCTCAGAAAATACAGAAATAGGGTCAGCTAAGTAACTTTTAAGTCAATTAGAAAGACAGTCTATTAACACTGTCTGCTAATAGCCAGCTTTGATAGATTCCCAAGATTCCTACTGCCAGCATCTCCATTCACACAAGCAAGTATTTATGACCCTTCTCCTTCTAAAGGCTGGTTTATCTCATTTAAAGTAGAGAAAGCATAAAGATACATCTATCAACATTAGAGGCATTAACTCTTCCTTTTTGTCCATCCTTAAGAAGGAAAAGAAGCATTGAAATCTTAAAGTGGAAAGTGAATCACACAAAGTGGCTGTGGATGGGAGCCATTAAGTGCCTGGCTGCATTTTTTTTAATTGAAACAATAAAGAAATTTACCATACAAATAGCTTTGGCAAAGTAGGGTTTAGGTTTTGTTCACAGCCCTGTGTTTCTGAAGGTTAAGTACAGCAGCAAAGCCGTTGACATTTCTGAGCACTGAGGAGGCACAACTCTCACCCCAGGAGGGCTGATGGCCCATCAGGTAAAGCACCAACCAAATGAGTGCAAGACTGAAGTCTGAAGGAGTTACCACATCTCTGATTTGATTTCCATGCAGAAATATCAGGGTCAGTTCCTAAGTAACAATTTCTGGTCCATTACAGGCAAATGCTCAGCACTGGTGTTTCGCATCTCGAATACTGTTTTCACTTTTGGGTCCCTCACAACAAGAGTTGCTGGAGTGTGTCCAGAGAATGGCAACAAAGCTGGTGAAGGGTCTAGAGAATGTTTTATGAGGAGCAGCTGAGAGAACTGGGGTCATATAGTCAGGAGCAAAGGAGGTTGAGGGGATACCTCCTTGCTCTCTACAACTGCCTGAATGGAGGTTGTAGTGAGGTGGGGGTCAGTCTCTTCCCTCAAGTATCAGGTGATAGGACAAGAGGAAATGGCCTGAAATTGTGCCAGAAGAAGATTAGATTTTATATTAGGAAAAATTTCCTTATGGAAAGAGTGGTCAGGCATCGGATCAGACAGCCCATTGAGGTGGTGGAGTCACCACCTCAGAGGTGTTCAAGAAACATGTGGACATGGAACTTCAGGATGTAGTTTAATGGCCATAGTGGTGTTAGGTCGATGGTTAGATTTGATGATCTTAGAGGTAATTTCCAATAAAAACGATTCTAGGATTCTAAGTGTGGAGTCCGGGGCGGGGGGGGGGGGTAGTGTGCAAATCCAATAGTCCCCATTTTGATCGAGAGAAAAAAATAAATCCAGTTTTGTTTTCAATGCAGTCTTTGGTCAGGATGACTAAAGTGTAAGGCCTGTCTTTTTGCCCTATTTTTGAAGGAAAGGTGTTTTGGCGTTTTTCAGCATTTTGGTGTGTGAGCAAGAGGGTTGCCACCTAGAGGCCAAAGGGACTTTCCAGCACATTCCCTTGGGCAGCAATGGCACTGTCAATAACCTGCACCACTCACTATGTCCTTATAAAGGACTTTTCATTTCTAAATAAAATTGCAATAGCACAAAGCACTTTTGCATCTGCATCTCTCATTCAAGAACTGCATATCCTGCCTTGATCAGTCCAGTTTAAGAACAGGCTTAAAATCTTTTCAGGCTTGGGAAGATTTTGTTCTGGAAATGCCCCAGAACTGCATCTGTTTTGGCTCCAGATGTACTTTTCTCCCATCTCATTCCTGTCTGACATCAGTTGGGGACAAGGTCTGCCGAGACCAGCAGCAAGTGCTGGCTACAATAGGGCTTTCACACTGTCCTTCCCAACCTACTGCTGAATTGAATACTGCCAAGTTAAACTGATTCAAACTCCCAGAAACTGGAACCAGTCTAGAACTTGTCTTGGTGGTTTCAGCCTGTACAGCAAAGTCACTTCTCAGTTTATTCTCCTTCCCTGTGGCTGCCCTTCTGCTTCGCTTCCTAATCTCTCTAGCCTGGTTTAGGAATGACCTCTCACCAAGCATTTCCTTACAGCAGGCATAGGAGTAATTTAATACTACAAACTCTAAAAGGAACCAGGCAGAGGACATTTATGGTAACCTACCTTGCTCTCCACAATGCCCCATGATAATTTGAGGTGTGTTAAATCCACCTCCCACACACCTCAAGTGGCTAAGCAGGTTGAAGTGGAGCAGGAAAGCGAGGATTTTGTGGCAGTACTCAGGCCTTTCAGCTAGAGAATCCCAATCCAATGCCCTTGCAAAGCACTTCAGTGTGGGTTGTATACCACCTGCTCTGTGCCCTACACCCTGCACCCGCTGTATTGCAAAATCCCCTGTCGATGTGACTAAGTGTCACCCTCTGCAGCCTCAGCTTCAGTTTCTACCTCTTACGGCTCTGAAATGGAGACAAGGAAGTGTCAGATGCTTTCTGTTCTCCTTACCTAGGACTCTCTGACCACGGGTGTTTTTGACTCCAACGAGGGGACCTTTCAGTCAATACTGTTGTGTGAGTGGCTAAATACAACCAGCTCTGAGCCCAGTCAGCATTGCTTACATCAAGGAAAGGGGAAGCAGCTCTTGACTCCAGCAAGTGCTAGCAAAGTTCTGCAAGAGGCCGCTAAAAATAGGGCTGCTCCCTGCAACACTTCCGTCCTGCCTTTGACAGACTCTCAGCTTTCACATCCCATGGGCCTTGCTGTTTCCTTGTCACAGGCCTGTCCACGTCACAGCCCTTCCTGCCCACAGACAGCCCCAGGAGCTTTGAAGTGTGGGCAGCTCCCTCCCACCTTGGTGTAAGTGGTCACTTCCCCTACCCTACTTACACGTACTTTGGTTGCAAAAGAGAAGTGGGGCAAGCCCCCAGTGAGTCTCACTCTAAGAAGACACTAGAAATCACAGAGATATTGAAGACCAAAAAAGCTTTCCACAGTGGTGTGTTTTCTCAGTAAATGAAATGGTGGAAAATCGTTTGCTTGAATATCCTGGGATAACATTGCATAACATTGCCAAACACTGCCTCTCGCCTTTAGTGGTTATTCTTGAAAAGCTCAGAGCTGGAAATGGCCTGAATGTGCTATTTGCAGTAAGACTAAAAACAAATGAACCCAGAATGCAGAGAAAGGGGTGTGAAAGGGAACTCTTCTGTGTGGTCTGAGACTCAGATGCCTTTGTCCCTGGAGCCAGGCAGGTGGTTTGTTAGCAGGTCAGTGATATTGCATGGGCACTGGATGATGGCACATTGAAGACGAAGGTGTGTTAGCAATGTACTGTAGGAAACACAAGAGTGTTGCCAGTCTGCCAGTGCTGTGTGTGAGAACAGAGCTCAGCATGGGTAACTATCAATGTTAAGTTGAGGAGAAAGCAAAGAAGTCTGTTAGTCCAGATTAAATGGAGGCTCTTGAAAGTGGCCGGTGCTGTTTATCAAAGTTTTTCCAAATCCCGGGAAAGTAATGCCCATGGGAAGTTGAGCTGAGTGAGAGCTCACTAGGGTTTCTGTCTTTCCTGCTTTTCAGTCCAGCAGGTACCAGGAAGGGCAAGGCCGCACATGCTGGACTCCTAGTAAAGACAAATAGAATCAGTGAAATCCAAGACCAGGGCTTTGTCTTCTCTGGACCACAAGAAGATTAAGCAAGATACCATCTTGTAGCTGCAGGAGCAGGGGTCCAGGCACTCTGGACAGTGATCCACTCCTCCAGGAGTTTCAAGTCTTGTTGTTCTGGCCTCAGGCTCTCAAGTCAAGGGATCTGGTCTTGAAAGAGAAATATTTCACAGGCTCTGATTCGGTTCCCAGATATCAGGGGTGAATCAAGAAAGCCAGTTAAGTCCTCTTGCTGTAAAAGGACTGATGATGAGGAAGAACTGGGCCCCTTCACTGGGTGCAGGGGATGCTGTGTTGAGTTAGTCTCTGTGGAGCCCTGATGTTGACAGAGACTAGAGTATGGGGAGGCTACCTTGGGGAATTGGCCCCTGGTAAGGGCCAGAGGTCACTGGACGGGACCAGGGAAAGACACACCTGGGAAAAGAGCCCCCAGCCAGCCCCCAGGACAGCCCAGGGAGGGAATAAAAGCCTTGTTATGAGATGGCTGCTTCAGACACTGGGTAGTAAAACAGCAGAAAAGCATTCTGCTCTGAAGTCACACCCAGACCAAGCCAAAAGCTATTTCCTGAAGCCTCTTTATCACCATACTCCTTTGGAGGACTGGCAACATTCCGTGTACACCTAACGCTGGCTAGAACAGGGCCATGGCAAGAGAAGGGCACATCCTCGGTTCTAGGCAGCGGCTGTGGCTACATGTGTGTGTACATATGGAGGAGGATGCTGGGGGTGGCTCATGCTGCTCCTCAGCAGACAGTTCTAAATTTCTTAGTCTAGTGCAGGAGAGAAGCCTTCCTAAGCTCTCACTTTTAAGCCTTGCTAACCACTCTCCTCTCGAGACTAGCTTGTGTAGGTTTCCTGGGTAGTTGGTTTGTGGTTTTTACCGTTGAAATTTAGCATCTGGTTCTTAATTCAACATCTTTGTCTCCCTCTCTTGCCCCACAAGAGGTCCCTAAGGTAGGCAACTTCTGCCCTCGGTGAAGCTGTGCCTCTGTGTCCTTCAGAAGGTGGTGTGGGGAAGCTCCCGCAGGGCAGGGAATGGGATGCAGAAACGGGCCTGCAGCCCTTCAGGTCAGCCCTCACAGTAGTCTCCATAACAGAGGACTCAAGGCAGTGCCAGGGAGGCAGAGAGCTGGGTCAGAGTACCTGCACACACAGAGATGGGTTCCAGCAGGGTCCTTCAAGAGAGCTGCATATGGCTCAGCTCCTTGGCTGATTTTTGAGCCCCTGCCCTGTCGCCTGTTCCTACACCTCTGCCTCTTCCTTCCGTTCCACTGGCAGGTGAGCACACCGGAAACCACAGGAGGGGAGGAAGAGCGCTTCCCGCGCCTGCTCAGGCGTGGTGCTATGCGTGTGTGTGTGTGGGGCGTGTGGCTGTGGTGTGGCTGTGTGTGTGGATGTCTCCGTGTGTGTGCCCGCGCGGCCGCCTTTCTTCCCCAAAAGCACCGCTTTGTGTCACCAGAGCTATTTTAAGATGGCTTTGCAAGTTTCTTCTCGACAGGGTACTTCCTTGAGGCGGTGCTACAGCACCATCTGGTGGGGTCCCCGCCAGACTCCAGCCGGAAAAGGGCTGCTCTGCTGCAAATGGCGTCAGCGAAAGGGCTGCTCGTGGCACAGTTACACTGCCTCAGTGCCGCCCTGCATGGAGGGGGCCGGGGCTATGAGTGCCTCCCGCCCCCAGCCACCTCAGTGGGAGCAGAAGCGAGATCTTTGTCTGTGGTCACGGTGCACTGGTCCTTGGCAAGAGTTCTCAGAGCACTGAATACTCTTTCAAAGACTAGCCTGCAAACTGTCTGGGCCCTTGTTTGCTTCACATTATCTGTCTGAGAATGCGTGCTAAAACTCCCCTCAGGGACTGCGTTGCAGCTAACAATATGGTGCCCTGAGATCTAATTGTTTAAATACTGTACAGACCTCACTGTTAACATAAATTGTGTCACCATGGTGAAGATGAGTGTGGGTCAGCTGTAGACTCAGGTCCAAGACAGTGCTACAGCACTGGCTGCTACCTAACACCACAGCTGTAACCTACTCTCACCACACTCTACCTGTGTACAGCTACTGCTCTTGCTCAGGTAGAGCAGACAAATGGAAAGTGCACCATGCAGGTGTGCAAGCTAAGTAAATTCACTGCTAGTTTGTGTTTGCTGAGAGACTTGGGGTCTCAAAAGATACATGCTGAGTATCATCTCACTAGAAAATACAGCACAGCATGATCGTTTTGGTGTTCAGGGATAAGAGATAAGAGCTATGGGACTAAAAGAAGTTCAGGAGAGTACGTACAAGGAGCAGCTGTGGATTTTAACCCATCCAAGTACCAGAATTGGGAAAAGATAAAGCAAATTGAAACAAATGGAGGACAAGGGTGGGCAGAAAGCATGCAGCAAGCATTTTGTCAACCTGGAAGACTAGTCTACATCAGCAGCAGTGGTTCTTGCATAGTGGTAGAAATTGGCTGTCACAATTTGAAGGCAAAGAATGAAGCTTTTTAAGCTGGGTTTTTGAGCACATCACTTTTCAGTTAGGTATTCACAGGAACTGGCAGTGTTGCAGAGAACATGGCAATGGCCATGTGTGTAGGATAAAGAGCTGAGGTGCTAGCTTATAATTTTTGTTAAACAGCCAGTGTGATCTGAAGCTTTACTGGGAAAAAGACAACAAAGCCAAGTGAAATCCTAACCCTCACTTCAGGCTGAAGTACCAGATGTTGCATTCAATGTCAGCTCTGGTAAGTCCCATCTTTGGCCAGAGTCATGGAAGAGCTAGGCTGTCTAGAGAGGCCAATACCAGCCGAAGAAGGTACTGCCCCTGGCCTAGACAGGAACCATCTGCTTTGGAGAGCTTTGGCTGGTGGCTAGAATGCTGCTGGCCTGGACTTAATATCCCAAGGCACTTAGGAAAACCCCAACCAGAAGTCACAGTGGTGACTGGGGCCCAGATGCACAATCCAATTCACAGAGTTTGAAGAATAATTCTTTCAGTAGCACATGTGAAATGCAAAGATTTTATCCAGTTTCCTTTCTTTCCCTGTATGTCTTTTCCTTTTCTCTCTTTCCTGCAATTGCAGTGCCAGCATATGGTGCACCACTGCCATGCTACACCCCAGCTAAAGTCTAACAAAAATTTTAACAATGGTTTGGGGTACCTCTGCTTTCACAAAGGCCTACAGTGGGAGCATTCTAAGATTTTTAATAACTTCACTATACCAATGGGTACTCACTCCTTTAAAAGAATGGCCTGCTACATCATACCTTTATGAAATCAATGAAGTAATATCCACAGGCCTCTGACAGGCAAGGAAAAATCAGTTGCCTTAGAATGCCAGAAGACTGGCTGTTGGGTAAAACAAATCCAGCATGCACGGAGGATCCTGGTGAATGTGATCTCAGGGTCCCCAGTGATATATCACACCTACATACACACAGGCAGAAAAATTCTTGGTCTGAACTCTCAGCTTATTGGTTGGGATCTTTCCAACTCAACCTGCCACTGCTAAATGCACACACAGTGCAAGGGGGTTTGTAGAGTGGAAAAAGAGAAAATAGGGAAAGAAGACGTTCACAGAATCACAGATTCATCCTTGGTTACTGGACAAAGCCATCACACAACACAAAAAGTATCACTTATTACCAGTGAAACTGTCTTTTCTTTTCAGCTCTTTGTTAATCTTGAAGAGCGGGTTTTACAGTACACACCTCCTCTCCCTCATCACTCCCTCGTGATCCTAGGCCCAGCAAATCAATAGCAGTGATTGTCCTTTGAACATCTTGAGACATAAGAGTGTCCATTAGCTAGGATTTCACTGTATAATTTGGCCTTGTTTCTAACCCAGGCCCTCAGCCTGTTAACCCTTGCACTTCCTTATTGGTGCTGACTCCATCCAAGGCCTGAATGGCTCCTGTATATGGAATCAGTGTTGCTGCTGTATTTTGCCCTTTAAACTGACTCCCCCAGCTATATCAGCATTAATCACCCCCAGGGCCAGATAGGAACAAGTCTCCTGGAGGTTTACAAAGAGAAGGGGTAAACTGATTGCAGGGCTAGTAAAATGGGAAACATCCCCTCAGGTGCTGCACATACAGAGCAGGTAGTTTTCCAGTAAACAGTGGTTAAGGAGGGGCAATGGAGGAAACAGACTGGAAATTTCACAATTCCAAAACCCTTGTAAGAAAACTAAAGCCATTTATGAAATTTAGAGCACATAGCCCTAGGATCACAAAGCAGGAGAACTTCCCACCTCAGAACTCACCATCCTTGACCCTCTGATAGAGCAGTGACAGGGCACTGCAGGTATAGATCCTGGGGCATTTCTTCCTACTTGGAAGCATTTCATTTTTGAAAGAGAAACCTTTTGTCTACTAAAAGGAACCAACTCCTTCGCCTTCTCAGCTCATTTTGTAGCTCCACAGTCAGTGGCAGTGAGTGCAGCCACCAGATGGCACAAGTGAGAGCTGAGCCTCCTGCATGCAGGATGTGATATGGCCAAAATTAAATAAAGTTTATATTCACAAACTTCTGGGATACCCCTGGATGAAAGGCCTTGTGATAAATTGACAAAAATGTAATTAATCATAGACTCATTTTGGTGGGAAAATACCTTTAAGGTCATCAAGTTCAGCCATTAACCCAGCACTGGTAGGTCACAGCTAAACCTTCTACCTCACTTTCTCATCTGCATCTTTTAAATATCTCCAGGGATGGTGACTCCACCACTTCCCTGGGAAGTCTGTTTCAGTGCTTGACAACCTGTTCAGTGAAGAAATTTGTCCTGTCACTTGTTATTTGCAAGAAGAGACCAATACTCACCTTGCTGCACCTCCTTTCAGGTATTTTGGAGAGCGACAGTCACCATTGAGCCTCTTCCCAGGCTAACGACCACAGCTCCTTCAGCTGCTCCTTCAGCTGCTCCTGGTAAGACTTCACCAGTTTTGTTGCCCTTCTTTGGACACACTCCAGCCAGCAACTCAATGTCCTTCTTGTAGTGAGGGGCCCAAAACTGAACACAGCATTTGAGGTGTGGCCTCACCAGTGCCAAGTACAGGAGGGCAATCACTTTCCTGGTCCTTACTGGCCACACTATTCCAGATACAGACCAGGATGCTGTTGGCCTTCTTGACCACCTGAGCACACTGCTGGCTCATGTTCAGCCAGCTGTCAAACAGCACCCCCAGGTTCTTTTCTGCCAGGCAGCTTTCCAGCCACTCTGCCCCAAGCCTGTAGCATTGCATGTTGTGACCCAAGAGCAGGACCCAGCATTTAGCCTAAAAATTGGCCCCTGGCCAGGATAAAAGAAGGGCCATAAACATCACAGACAATACACTCTTATTTTTGGGGTGGGATGGAGACTTGACTGCTTGGAAAGCAGAATAGGTGGACAAAGTTAGAAAAAAAATAGTATTTGTGAGGGAGGTGAACAGAAGGCTCACAGGGGAGTTACTCCCCACATCATCATTCCACTTCCTCCCTGCCAGAGAGGACTGGAAAAAAGCAGTTTTGCAGGAAACCCAAAGTACCCACTTTTTGTGATGCAAATAATTGGTTTCTGGAGCATCAGAGCTTGCACAAGACAAGGGGCAGACACAGGGATGGTAGCTTGTCTTGCTAGCAGCAACCATGTCACACAATTCACTCCCAAGATACCTTTGTATCTAATAAATTTAACATCGATATTATCTCATGTTACCTCCCATTTGCTGAGGAGAAATTTTTAAAAACTGCTCTTCAGGGATCAGGTGAGGAGAGTAAGGGTAGGAGTAGTGACAGATTAGTTGTAGATGCATCATGACTTATGACTTCAGAGCTTTATTCCTTTCAGCTTTCCAGGGTTGGAAGCAGAAGCTTTCTGCTAGCTGGAAGGAATGACTCCCAGTTTTCTCATGGAAAGTGTCTCATGTTGGAACATGCTACCTGTAACAAACGAGACTTTAATACATTAAAGAAGCCTATTTTCAGTTATTTTAAAATGGAGCTTACATTCTTGTGCTCTGTAAAGTTGGAACTAAGGCACCCACTATTGATAAATAATTTGTGCCAATGCAGTTTAAAAATGTTTTGTTTGTAAAATAACCTTGTTTCTGGAATAACTTAACAGTTCAGCCAAGTTTCAGACTATAGTGTATTCCCTAAAGAGTCTACCAAGCAAGTCTATGTCTCCTAATTAAGATGCCTACCTGACTCGCAGATACTATCTGCTCACAGGAACACAGGCACAACTTCAGCTGTTTGCTCTTCAGTGAAGCACCGAATGTTTTTAAGCAAAACAGATTCCCCTGTTTGTTTATCTCAAGATCACATGCTGGACGAAACGTCTAAATTTGAGCTATTGTCAAGTATAAAGATTGCATTCACTTCTGTGGTCTATCTATAGCAGTCTTGGAAACTGAAACTGCCACCTGTCAAAGCTCAAACTCCTGCTTTTTTTTCCCTCCCTTCAGAGATTCCATCTACCCCAGTCCCTCTTCCCTCTCAAGACTTTTCCAGATTTGTTGGCCATCAAGTATGTAATTTATTCAGGCTGCTGAACTGTCCTTTTAACTGCTCTGTACCAACTCATGTGCCCTAAAATTACAAATTCCAGACTGGGTTTGCTCCAAGCTGAGGTCAGACATAACTAATTTAAGAGTCGCACGATGAGTTATCCTTCATCAAAGAAATTAATTAAGTACACACAGTTGTAGTTCATTTTACATGTCAGGTGAAGTCAAAACTTTAAACTCCCTCCCCTCCCCCCCAAGAAAAGAAAACGTACTTTTCATTTCTGGCTCTACCGTGTGTCAGACAGGGCTATGCTGCCCTGAAACCTCCTCAAAATTTTTAGAACTTCCCAAAATACCCAAAAAACATCTGCTATTCAGGCTGTTCTCTTTATGAAAGAAAGAAAAAAAAAAAAAAGGTGTGGTGAGACAGTAGGAAATGGGGAGAGGAAATCAGACCATCTTTCCACCTTCTCCCCCATGTACAATTTAAGAGCTTAAGCTTTTTTTGACTCAGAAAAAATTATTAATAAAAACTTATGTGCACAATGAATAAAAATTTGGGCTTCCAAATCCATTATTTCTTCAGGCACCGAAATCAATGTACCAAAAGAAACAACTAAGAGCCAAGTAACCAGGGACTCAACCTCTAAGAAAACTGGTTTTTATCTGCTGAAGATTCCTATCCTTGCCCTTTAAATAAATAGAGAAAGCTACCAAGTTCACACAAGCAAATTTTTCCCCAGAAGTATCAGATTTAATATTCTTACCATTTCAAAAGCTCACCTTTTCCTCACCTAAACATCTTTGTGTGTATTTAGGGGAACAAAGAGCCACTGCTTGCCATCTTGAAAAATGTGGGGAAAAAATTAGTAAGAGGTCTGTTTCCATTGTGTGACATTGCATTGGTAACACCACCCTATAATGTGCAGGCCTTAGTTACCTGTTACTGTATTTAGAAAGCAGCACTGCAGTGCACTTGGACGCAGCTATGCTGGCAAAGATGATTGAATTGCTACTATGACAGCATAGAAAAATACTGTTGTGTTTCTGTGCTAAACCACTATCGCTTCAGCTGTAAAATTTTGAGTAAAAAAATATGGACCTCTAACCAGTATTAATAGCAACACAAATCTATGGCTAGACTGGGCTTTTGGGTCAGATGTAAGATGTTATTTATGGCTGTGATAACAGCAACTATTATAAACTTGCTTATAACCTCAAGGTGTTGGGGGGGAGACTGGTTCTTTGGTCTACTTACTGCTGCCACTGCTGCCCAAATCAACAGAGAATTACGGAAGGCAGGGAAATTACATTGTACAAAGAATCCTGAATTAATAAACCTCAGAGGGCTTATATTGACTCTGTATTTAAACAATCTACAAGGATAACATACTGTGGTCAAAGGCATTCACAGTCTTTGACACTGCATTTGCCAATCTCAAAGATACTAGGCTAGGTTGTGGACATGTGGAGTTTCTTGGGTAGTCTAACAAACTTACTAAAGGAAGCAACACTGTCATTTAACACAGCTGAGCACACCCCAGCTTTCCCAAGTGAGTGGTATGGAGTAAGGCTCCTCTGCAAAGTAGTTTCCTTGTTCCCCCAGCACTTTCTGACCTGCTAGTATATTCATATCACATCAAGCCAAACATGGAAAGAACATGATGAGCAGTAACTTGCTCTGAAAGGGTGTCAGCCTTCAAGCCTTAGATGGGTACGCAGAAGTAGTCTGGGCAGTACGTAGAACTGTATTTCAGAAGTGACAAATGATTTTACCTACCAGGAGATTCCAGCAGCTACAGCTATTTGGTTGTTGGCTCTTCTGGTGAACAAGAAGGTATTACACCAATCTATCTGCAAGGACTGCAGAAAGATCTGCCATCCGTCAAAACAGCTGCTGACTGTACAAAGTGAACAACAGCAACATTACTAAACACAACTGCAAAGTAAGCCAGAAAAAGGTTTTATTTTATTAGGAATGGTACATTTAAACACACGTAAGACTTTGGGATTAATTTACATACTTTTTCAAAAACGCTTCCCTTCTTTAACGATACAGAAGTTAAAAAAAATCATCTAATTCCAAATTATGAGAACAAACAGTATCTGCAGTGTAAATTTCTATTTCTATTAATCAAAACAACTGTGCATTCGGGAGATTTTTAAGAAATTATCCTCTTTACACTTTAACATGATTAATTTTTCCTGTCACAACTGACTAAACTTTTCCTGGGACTTTTTTTTTTTTTGCTGCTGTCATTACTAAAATAACCTTCCTTTCCATCAAGACTATGACTAGCCATACACACATTATTCAGTATCATACTTTGGGGTATGAAAGCTATGTCACTTTTATAAACATCAAAAACATGGACATGCATATTGACATTTCTGTGCAGTTTATGGAGTCACCTGTCAAATAAGGCCTCTACATACAATACCACATATACTGGATTCCCAACAATCCTGACATCTGGATGGTATGTCTCATTTTAACAGGAAATTCCAGCTTTCACTACTGCTTAACACTGTATTGATTCACTATCCAAATTAGCAATGTTCAACTAACCAATGTGTATTCCTGAAAGTCTGTTACAAATTAAGCATATTATCAAGGTCATTTAAAGCTGGAACTTAAAAAGCCTGTTAAGCCAAGCAAGGGGGATAAAAGTGAACTCTAAAGTCAGCTGGTCCATTCATTCTCACACAGAAAAGTAGCCACAGAACCTCAAAGGAATAAAATCTATGCTTCCTGTTCTCAGACTTAATACCAAGGACAAAAGCTATCGTACATAGTATTTTGGAAGTCAAAGGCCTTGGAGATGGAGGGGAAAAATAGGGGGCAAGAGAGGGAGAAAGCAGCGTATTGTCTCATCCCATTACCTCAGCATTATGTGTACATAAGATATCTATGATAGAAAGGTTTACTAATAGCAGGGGAAAAAAATAAAAAAAGACTTCCCACTCCAGACTCACTGGAAGGAGAAAGCTGACAGCCCCTCCTCACAGAGATGGCCTATTTGATGACAGGCACTTTGGCAATGTAAGAGGAGGTTACCCTTTCATCATGTTAACTCTTCCCCTCCCAGTTTTCATCTATAATTTGTCTCAAGTCTTCAGGAAACTTGAATCAAATTAAATGCGTTAATACACCTCTAAGAGCGGTTAACTACGGCTATGAGCAGAGCTCGACCTAGAACGAGATTTTCTTTTAGAAGAAGAGGGAGATGGGGAAGAAGCTAGCAAGCTGGAGCGGTGGCTTTTCTGGGAGTAACTCTTTTTAGGCGTACGACTGCGAGAACGAGACCGGGATCGAGAGCGGGACCGGGATCGAGAGCGGGACCGAGAGCGGGACCTTGATCTTGACCTGGACCTGGACCGGCTGTCCGATCTGGATGATCCTGTAGACCTGGACCTGCTGCGAGATCTTGAGTAACTCCTTGATCGAGATCTGCTTCTAGAGAAACAATTAAAAGCTGTAGTATCACTCCCTACTAAATTCAAAATATTCAGTTTAAACTGTCCTGTGTATAGTAGTTAAATTTCAGAGTGCTGCTAGGTATCTGTTACACTCCATCACAACAGTATCTTCTTAGGCCAAAGTCAGTAGGAACTGCCTAGTAAAAGATGTCTTCCTCTCACTCCCAATGGAATAAGACAAATTAATCTTTAAATATTTAGAAGAAAAGCACAGAAATGGAAATTCATACGTGTCATATTTATTCTCTCAAGAAACACCCAAGTAAATGAATTAGGGTTTCTTTCAAGATGCTAGAACAGTCTCTAAAGACATAGAACACCAGCACACTTTAAGGCCTAAGAGTTTCACAACTTTTCTAGTTATCTATCCCTTTTTTGTGAAAATAAATGGATTTATTTTTAAGAGAGACAATAAGAGAGCTGCAGCTAACATGTTTTTTTAATTACTGAATGGCAGAACTGGTTTGGGAGCAATGCAAGCAAGCTACCGTTTTCTTTCATCCTCACAAAAAATTTCCTTTCACAACTACAAGAAACACTTCACAGGACTGTGAAGCAGCTTTCCATTAAACTAAAAAGCTTTTAATTATTAAAATAATATGGGGTTTGTAAAGTCCTTTAATTTAAATACCAAGTTTTATGATGATAAAAAGTATCTCCTTTCTCTCATCCCAAAGTGTTCTGTTTACCTTGCTTTCAGCAAGTTAGCTTTTATCTAAATCTTGTTTACACTACCAGAAAGTGGTTCTGTGAGGTGATATTTAGCTTGGGGCCACAGAATTAGATAATAATACTTTGGCATTGATGCTACCCAAATCCATGGCCTCAGCAGAATTTTATCAAGTCAGGTGATATACCTATGCCTTCTGTGATCCTCAGTCAGTTTAATTCTGCGTCCATTCAGCTCAGTACCATCCAATTTTTCCAGTGCACTCTTCATATCACTGTAAGATGCAAACTCCACAACCCTGTGTATCATCAGGGGAAAAAAAAAACAAAAAAACAAAAAAACCCAGAAAGTTTCAGTAAAAAAAAAAAAAAAGCAAGAACAAAGTTTGTGCCTTTTTCAATCTGTTGATTTGCAGCTTGATGTTTTATCTTCTGAAAGCTAATTTTTAACTTAGTTATAGAAAAATATGATACTAACAGTCTTAGCCATCTATACCTTTCACCTCTTCTTAAACATTACCAGAACTCTAATCTGCAATGAAGATGGAGAAAATCTAGGAAGCCACACAAACCTGAACCGGCTACTAAACTGCATTCTAAAGCTGTCCAAGAAAAAGTAAACTTGTAGACTCTCCTGCTCTAGATTTTTAAACATTGAAAAGAAAAATCCCCTCTTTTTAAATTTGTTTTCCCCTCAAAAAAAGTCTAAGTTGCATTTGCTTGTAGCAGCCCGAGAGCACTGTTTTGCCAGCACAGAGACTCTATTCATACTTCTCTTTCTACTGCTGTGTAGTGAAGGACCTTTGTAATCTGCAGAATTAAGAAAGGAGAGCAGGCACTAGATATTCCCTGTGGAGACTGGATATGTTCATTTTCCTTGACTTTGACTGTTGAATCAGCACAAAGCCACAACAGACAGAAGGTATTTTAGCCTCAAGAGTAAGGTCATAAATTATTATACATAAGTAACTCTAAGTTAAAGACAGCAGAATTCAACTGCTGAAAGGTATTCTCTATTGCCTTTCTGTTTTGACACACTGGGCAGAGACCGAGTTCAGTATTATTTCTGAACTGCTACTCACTGACAGTTTGTGAGTGAGTTATTGTGGTATGCTCTTTTTTTTTTTAATTGGAGAAATTTCAGCATCTAAGCCACACCATAGATTAATGTTTAATTTCTTTTATATTACAAGAATCATCTTGCATTTAAGTTTCAGTTATCATACAGGTTTAGACACAAAATGAATTTACCCTTCGTTCCTGTTGTTTCTGTGTGCATCCACATAGGTGACTTCCCCAGCCTTTCTCATGACATCTTTCAAGTCCTGCAGCAAAAGTTAACATTTTAGCCTTAACCAGGACATGAGTCAGCAAGCAGCAATACCCCCCAAAACTTTCTCTGCTAAACCTGCCTAATGTTTTTATACGTACATATAATTTAGAAAACAAGTTTCTGAAATAGCCAATGTAATAGCAGCTCTGTATAGAAAGAATCCCTCATTTTTACAACTACAGTGAAAAATACTACTTTTAAAATAATGCTGCATCCCAAACCCAGCTGTTAAGACAAGACAATGCAACAGTTAAAATACCAACATATTCACTGAAATCAGAAGAAAAGCAACATAGTATTAAACGCAAATTTTCATGACTAACAACCCTGTTAGATGACAATACATAGACAAATTCAGTCTATACGCTCACCTCCCCCAACTTCACAGCAAAATCAAACACAACAAGGAGTAATTGCTATTTAATTAATAATTTTACATCAGGAAAAATTTTCTTGTATTTCACTTGAATCTGTCACACTATAGTGCCACATGAACAGACTTGTATTTAACTTAATAGAGGCTAACGCAGCCACTCTAAAATTACTGGCTCAGCAATAGGATAAAGTACAAACAAATAACGTAAAAGGTCACTAAAAAGCTGAACATTTGTATAAGTCAAAGAAGTACTTTTACCAAACAGTATCTGGTATTTTAGAATCCCAGACTACTTACCGCAACATGCCACAAGTGGCAGATGACATAAGAAGGTACCTTAAGCAAATTGTTGCTTGTCCAATACCTAGCTGGCCAAGAGGAACTTTCTTACATGAGAAAGGCAGAGTGATGGCTCATACCAATATGCTTCATGGAGGTACCAGAGGCCCTGAAAGCACTGGACATAGTCTCCAGAGGTGGCTAAAGAACCCGAGGATGATCTGCGCTAGCCAATCGAGATCAAACCCAGGCAAACCAAGATCTAGATCGCCAAAAAACAGGAGTGTCATAGGAACCAAAAGGAAAATTCAGAACAGGCCAAACCCTAGAATTTAAGTCACTAGAAAACCCCCAAATCTTTGGTTCTTTTTTATCCACACAAGGAAAATGAGAGTTAGCTATATTGAGGTTGTTAGAAGAGGTTCAAAATGCACTTGGTTAGAAATATGCTTAGGGAAGAAAAGACTACAAAACAAAAATCCCAGAAAAAACTTTAGAACATTTGCTATAGAATATAAGGCAGCTTAGTTTCATCTAGTATTTTAATTAGAATTCAATGGTTTTATTTAAAAAAATGGCACATGGAAACTAGTAGACATTTTCCTCATTTCACATGTACTTAACATAAAGAAACCTTACTAGCAAATGAGAAATGGGCCCTACAGCACCATTAAAAAGAATACTTCAGTAAGTTTATCCCAATTTAGAGATAAAGAACAAAATTTCAATTCTGCTCAGGTCAATGAGAGTTTAACTGGACCAGGACTGGTAAATCAAAAGGAAATTAGGAAATGTTAATCCTAATTCAGTAACTTTAAGACTTAAAATCGAGGGCACCTCAAGCTTGCCACACTATATATGGAATTCTAAGGATCATCATCATAAAATATCATTTGTAATGGTAGTGGCAACATGACTAAAACATCAATATTACTGCTCAAAACAGAGTATGTGTGCATGTATTATAAAAAGCTCAGAGTATTTGACATAATTAGGGAATTAAAGTTACCTATGGAACCAGAGGAAGTTAACCACTGGAACAGTCAGATAGGTATTAGGTATTAACCTAAGTTTACTCTTCTGTTTAACCTCAAACAGTGTAAGAATACCCGTTGTCCTTAGCAGCAAAGGAAAAGAAAGTGTAGGACAACCATAAACAGGAAACCCACATATTAAAAAATGCATCTTGATATAACACAGATCTGCTTTTCCCAACTGCTTGAAAATTCACAGGTTATCAACGAACTAAAGCAGCTGGAAAGCTCTGAACATGCAGAAATATACATTTGGTAAAATAAGGAGAAGTCTGATAGTTTGCCTACTACTTAGATCTGAGATTATCCATTAACAGTACAGTCAACAATTTGAGGAAATGTTATTTGAATACAAATTTTATTAGTGGGTTGGTGGTTTTTTTGTTTGGTTGTTTTTTGGATTTTTGTGTGTGTGTGTTTTTGTTGTTTTTTTTTTTAATATCACACCACTAACTTTTAAAGGAGAAAGAAGCTGCCAAAGCATGAGGAGATGCACACATCAAAGAGGAAATTAGGTGCCTAAGGTTTAAAGCAAGGTACCCTATCGATTATACTTGCTAGAAGCTCAGGAATTAGAAAGGAAGAATAATGCCACTATTGTTAGTGTATTAGCTACTTTAATCTGTTGTGCAAGTAGCATAGTTAAAAGAATTTGAAACACCGTAGTCAGTTAACAAAGCACTATGGCTTCAAAAGTAAATGAGGCTTGATACGGATGTTAGCTTCATATGTTTTCTATTTAGGCAGGTATCAATTAGGCAGGCATCTTATGTTAACTTACATGTTTAAAGAGAATAATTAAAACATTTAATTAGAATCCTGAAGATTCATTGGTAAGAAATCTCAATTGGGTGAACTTTGGTCTAAAAGTATATATCTAGGTATACATAAAGCCATTATAAATATTCACAAGTAAGTTAGAGAAACACAAATTTGTTTTTTTCTCAAGTTACAAATTTAACACCAAACAGCATTATAGCATTTATGCTTCTTAACACTCCATGCTAACTTACTTCTCTGGTCCCTACTGTCATTTCCAAGTGCTGTGCTTTATAACAATCTCTTCATATACATAAATAGATAGCATACCCACAAGATACTTAGATTATATCCATTTGCACATCACATCAAGAAGTTGGGTTTTTAATTATTCAGTAATTAACACAACTGTATAATTATGAACCTTTTGAACCTGTCAAGCAGACGATAAACTTAGTTCAACCATTTATCTGCTGGACTGTACCCAAGCTCTTACAAAACACATCATCAGAGCTCCAGAGAAGACGAACAGCCTCCTCTTGTGGACTCAGCTGCAAGATCAAGGCTTTGAATATTCAATGAGTTCTACTGCATCTTTCAGTATGCTAATTAATGTACCTCTATTCAAAGAATACAAAGGTTAATGAACAAGACTAAACTCACTCACCTTTTGTAAATAGCACCTGTTTTTATGCCCTTAAAAACTTCCTATAGACTGTAATACACGGAATGCAACTACATGAATTGATTATATCAATTCATTAAAAAGCTGTTAAAAGCTAAAAATCAGCAAAACATTAGCAAGGGATAAAAAAAAAAAAAGAAAAAATATATGAAAATGGTAAAAAAAGCTTCAAAAGAATTACTGAATACTTTTGTCATTTAAAAATATCCACAGCAAGCATACTTTACATAGTAGCTGTCTTAAGATCCCCTATTTATTATATTACCAGACTCCTCAACCATCCATTGATGTCACAAAAACATTTTGCACAACAGAAAAGACCACAATTTTCACTCAAAATAAAGGCATGCACTTCCAGGTGGAAGAATAGAAAAGTATAGTACATGTTTTGAATGGATGTGATGCTTCAAGAATTCAGAAAAAACCCAGAGTCTTCTGAAGTTTTATCAGCTGGTAAACAAATGTGAGCAAGAATCAGTTCCCACATATCAAATCTAGTTCTAGAACTATCTGCACAGCTGTGAAACAAAAGACTTCAAGTGTTTGCTTTATTAAGAATGGCTCAGTGGTTACAAAACCATGTAATGCAAATAAACTTCAAAATCTCATCAGTTTCAGGATCCGTATCTCCCATGGCAGCTTGAGTCCTACTGACTCTCCTTGCCATGGCAGTCTGAGGCAAGTCCTTGTTGACTGTTGCTCCTGGAACAATGTCAGGAGCTTTAAACGCACCCATAGTGCTTATATAGTGTTTTGACCAGAAGTTTGCTGCTGTAGCTAGATTAGGAAATGGTCTGGGTGCTAGCTTTGACACTTATGGATGTCCAATTGCACCTGCATAATCAAACAGAACACCTAGCTCTTTTCTGACAGATTGAACAGCTTCAAGGTACACTGGAATGTCACGGACTACCACTTTAATAACAGTGCCATCCATACAATGATCAATGTATTCCCAGACTGTGAAGCATGTTGTCATCTGTTTAGGCTGGGTGCCTCCAAAAAAGAAGCCACAGAGTTGAGACCTCCAATGTCCAGTGTTCAGCCCAGTGGGTGGACACAGAAAATACATTTATTTCTACCCATAAACCCTGTATCCTTATATAAATCTGTCTGCAAAGTTATTGTCTTTCTCTTTCTTCCCATTCAGCTCCTATGTGAGAGAGATGCTCTCTTATCTGATAACAATGGGGGTGTATCCCAGGCCTCTTTGGCCTGAATAACGTTTTTTCCTGCACAATCTTGGCCTGTTTAGGCCTAATGCCATGGTAAAAAGGGGAGGCAGTTCAGGCTTGGCCAGCCTGAAACCAGCCTAGCAATGGGTGGGGGGAGAAGAAAGAGCCCTGGGGTTTTTGGTGAACCCCAGGTGGGGAGAAGGGAAGCACTGGGGTTTTTTTGATCTGGTGTAAAGGAACTTTGCTATGCTTACCACTATGCTTTGCAGTTTTTGTAGTAAATGAATTGCTTTTCCATTTAAACTTTCCATGACTATCCAATCCATTTGTGCGAGTGTTATTCTTTTGCCCCTTTTGGAGCAACAGAGCAATCTGTCCCGCTATAAACTAGGACACAGGCTAAATATTTATGATGGCTTTAGTAAGAAATTAGGCTGAGAGCAGTCTACTTACAGGGCAGGAAAATAACGTTTAAAGAAAAAAAAAAGATGCTGTTAACTCACCTGCCAGCTGATACGGGATGAAAGGTTTTCAACTATGATCCTGTGTTCAGTACGAACAGGAGGTCCATATCGGCTAGAAGAGTTCAGAAGGGAAAAAAAAAAAAGTCTCCAGTGTAAGAAACTTAGAACTTAAGAAATCTGATGTTTTCTACAGTTCGCCAAGAGATTTAAGTATTTTCCTTGTTGCTGGACTGCAGATTTGATTCTCTCTAGTCAATAACGCATTTTAGAGTCCACTACAAGAAGAAAGCTGCTATTAGAAAGGACTTTGACAAAGAACTTCATACGAAGGCAGTCAATATAACTGCCACTTTATCTAGATACACAGAAATAAGTGCCTAGTAGAACAAAAATAATGTAAAGACAATTTGTTCAATTTTGGTATTTGGCAGGCCTGGCTCACCCAAATGGTTTTGATTAATAACATAAAGGGCAATTAAAAAAATTGTTTTCAGTTGGTAGGGGAAATTCTGCTTCATGTCAGGAAGATAGAGGCATACCTGTTGCTCTGTGGGTAGAAATATTCTTTAACAAAATGAGAGCTAGGTAACTGGTTGCCCTGAAATAACTGTGGCACCTTACAGTTCCTGAATGAAAGCTGTTGTTTTTTCACTTAGTCAAAAATGGAAGACCTCCTAAAAAAAATGAAAACGTGGATTGAATGTGTTCAACAGAAGACATCTGGAAATGCTCTTGCAGGTCATTTCTGTTGCCAATCCTAGCCATTCTGAATCCAAAGGGATCTGAGAATTGTGCCACTGATATGCAGTGCAGGATTCTAACCATGGCAGTAGTTTGTATTACTACATAAAGATTCAAGAATCAAGAACACTGACCTTAAGAGAAAATTATTCTCATCTTCTCCTCCCATAGAAACATAATCCTATGTTGTGCGTATTGATTTGTACACTGAAGCACAGGGAATTTCATTTCAGTGCATACCTCAAAGTGTCCCAATTTTTTTCAGAACATCCAGATCTTCCAGGCATTTAAACAGAGGTCCCAGAGTCCCAAAACTGGCAGGATGAGTCTCATTTTTCCATTATTGCAAACCGCAGCCTCTTCCTGTCTGGCATCGGCAGTCTGACACCATGAACATGACTACAACGTCAGATGCCCACGACCTTCAATCACACTTCCTACTTTAAAACTCCACTTTTAGCCTGGACCTCGGACCAATTATACCGCATCAAGGTTACTGCCACTAAAGAAAAAATAATCTAATTAGCATACTCGCATATGCAAATTAGATGTTCCAGACACTGGTTTGTAATTGGCAGCAGTTCTGACTTTGAAACAAATGCAGAGGTTTATGTCAGTTAGGTCTTTGTCTTTCCTCCAAACTCGCTCTGCACAGGCCACAGCTATAAATGTTTCTACTGAGGAAATTATTCTGTACCTATTTATTTCCCTTATGAAGAAAGGCTGAGGGACCTGGGTCTCTTCAGCTTGGAGGAGACTGAGGGGTGACCTCATTCATGTTTATAAATACATAAAGGGTGAGCGTCAGGAGCAGCCAGGCTCTTCTCAGTGATGTCCAATGACAGGACAAGGGGCAATGGGTGCAAGCTGGAGCACAGGAGGTTCCACATGAACATAAGGGAAAACTTTTCACTGTGAGGGTGACGAAACACTGGAACAGACTGGCCAGAAAGATTGTGGAGTCTCCTTCTCTGAACACGTTGAAAACCTGCCTGGACACATTCCTGTGTGACCTACTCTAAGTGATCCTGCTCTGGCAAGGGTGTTGGACTGGATGATCTTTCAAGGTCACTTCCAACCCCAAACATTCTGTGTTCACACAGGTAGATATAAAGTACTGAGATTCCACCAAACTACTACACTTTGCATATCTGCAAACCTGCAGAACTTTCACAAAGTCCACTGTATGTTCACTACAGGTATCCTAGATACATTCTGTTTCTCAGATTCCATTGTTGGACAGAGGCCCTCTTTCAGAAAGCCACCTGCTTGGTCAGCAAGCTTAGTTGATTGGTATTTAAACACTTCTGCACATGCTTGTATCTCCTGCCCTAGCACTGTTTCTCAGAGTTCCTTTTGTATGGTGTGCTGAAGTAATCATTTTGATAGCCATACAACTGGAATTGTGAAAGCCTGTTTCAGTGCTCTACAGTAATTCTCCTTAGCCTATAAGCTCAGTTTAAAGCCTTAATAGAGAAGCTTTGGCATTCATCTTGATTTTAGTGTTAAAAACAGGCAATCCAACTGCAGCATTACTCCTTTACATCATTTACATAACAGTAGGAAGCAAGACCAATGCAGTGCTACAACATGGAGGAGGAGCATTTCATAATAGGTTTGTGAATCTTTTATGAGCCAGTTAAACTGCTTTAGTATCCACATTCCCTTCAGCCAGAGGAAGTAAATAATAGCAATGGACCTCCAAGGCTGGAAAACATAAAACTTCTTTCAGGAAGCTATACAAGGAAACAGAGCTGGATCCCTAACTCCAACCACAAGTAGAAAACAATATTTCAGTACTCCTCTTCAGTTAGTGTGTCTGTAGGAAACAGGAGTACAGATCACCCACCTAGATCCACTCTGGGACTGGTAATAACTGAACCGTTGTGGGAATCTGCCTCTTCCTCTTCGGGCTCGAGCATGCTCAATTGTAACCCTTACAACAGAACAAAAGGAGACAAGCAAACAAAAAATAAAACGTTAAGCTTTAAGTTTTTGCCACTGACTTACATCTTTTGCAACTGGAAGCACATATGCACAAACAAGAATCATCTTGCCCTTGCAAGCAATGATTTATATAACAGTCACTGGCATTTCTTGAAGAGCCAGAACAGGGGAATCTCATCTCATTTATTTCCCTCACATATTCATGGAAATTGCAACAGGTCTTTAATTCAGGTGGAAACAATTCAATTTGCTCATCCAGAGCACAAGAGTCATCACAGAGGGAAAATGGTACCAAAATAAGCAACAACAACCAAATGACCTAAACCCAGCTTCCACAATCAAAAGGAAAATCACTGCAACATAAAATGACTACAGTCCACATTGTTGAAAAATGAAAGGCAACACTTGAAATGATGGGAGGCATCATCAACTTGTTTTTTGAAGTAAACAACAAATAAGTTCAATTCAATCCTACTAACATTTCTAGTGACAAGCCCTCAACTTTGCTTTAAGTAAGAGCAAGTGGAAAAGCAGTCAGCTCTGCTCAAAACCATCCCTCCTCTAGTCCCAAGCTGTTTCTGCCCATTATGAGGCTGTAGCCAGGGTCCCACTGAATCTTCTTAGGTATTATTACAGAAGATCTATCCCACCAGCTCTGGCGCAAGCTAAGGCACTGTATGTGGATACAAAGCACTTCTGCTGTTAAAAGGAAATTATGGTATCAGGCTTACCTTTCGTCACATAACTCTTTACCATTTAGTTCATAAATTGCATCATCAGCATCCCTGTGGTCCTCAAATTCCTAGAAAGAAAACAGAAATGAGTGTATTTTCCCTCATAGTATATTCAAATGCTAGAAAATACATTTTCTTTATAAATTTTAAATTTCTGCAGCAAGTACCAGCCAGAATTTTGAACAAGGAAGTCCATTCCTAGTACATTTATGACTGAAAAGTCAAGATGTTCCCATGTTGGCAAACAATGTGGCCAAGAGGGCCAATGGCATCCTGGGGTGCATCATGAAAAATGTGTATAACAGGTCTAGGGAGGTTCTCTTTCTCCTCTATTCTGCCCTGGTGAGACCACACCTGGAATACTTCATCCAGTTTTGGGCTCCCCAATTCAAGAGAGGCAGGGATCTGCTGGAGAGTCCCACAGAGCTACGAGGATAACTGCAGGACTTGAACATCTCTCCTATGAAGAAAGACTGAGAGAACTGTGGTTGTTTAGTCTTGAGAAGAGAAGGCTGAGAGGAGACCTTATCAATATCTATAAATGTCTGAAGGGTGGGTGTCAAGATGAAGGTGATAGCCTCTTTGTGGTGGTGCCCAGTGATAGGACAAGGAACAATACGCACAAGTTAGAACACAGGAGGTTCCACCTCAACACGAGGCAGCACTTCTTTACAATGAGGATGACAGAGCATTGGAACAGGCTGCCCAGAGGTTGTGGAGTCTCCTCCTCTGGAGGCTTTCAAAACCTGGCTGGGATGCATTCCTGCGTGGCCTGCCCTAGGTGATCCAGTTTTGGTAGGAGGGTTGAACCTAGTGATCTCCAGAGGTTGCTTCCAACCCCTAACATTCTGGGATTCTGTGATTTCTCTTTCCATCCAGAATTCCTTTGGCTTCCCTCAGTTGTTTCAGTGTAACTATTTTCAGGACCTAGATAAAATACATGAATTCAATTTCCTGTTTTATTAGAGAAATATCCAAAATACTTTTGGGGAAAGAGATGGGGGGGATTACTCCAAAGCACAGAATTTTAGCTCTACATACAGAGAAATGTAATGTAACAGCATGGGCTGATCAACTGCAAGCAAAAACAGGAGAGATGTGTACTCCCAAAACTCTCTAAAGGGATCTAGGTCTGATTCAATTATTACTGAATTGGAGAAGACAGTAAACTAGAAAAAAAGCCCTTCTGATCTTCCCCTGCACAAATTCAGCTCACTAGCCTGACAAAAAGGTGCCTGTGTAAGAAGAATACGAAACTTAAGTACCTCTTCAGCATTGGCCACCTGTGGGCCTGGATGAGCTGTAACATGCAATTCCACACACTAGCAATGGAATCAGTCACTTCGGCAGCAATGCTGCTTTAGTCAGCCCAAGTAGCCTCTGCCCACTATCCATCCCACTGGCTCTTGGCAAAGTTCTTTGTACAACTCTGCAGGAAACTAGGTCAAGAAACTTATCCAGAATAAAAACAGCACTTTGTGCAGGAAGTGGGGTGAAAAAAAACAGTGTTATTTTTCAACTAGATCAGCTTCCCAGCTAGGACCATTATGTGGCTGAACAACCATGGCAACACCATGTGAGGCAGTGAGAGAAAGGAAAGAAATAAAGCAGTGAGATCAAGCAGCTGGCGAGGAACTGCTTGAACCAAGCGTGGATGGAGAAAAATAAATTGTGGAACCACAGTTCAAGAGCAACAACCAACAGAGAAGCAAATTCTCAAGTTGAAGAAAGCGTTTGCATAACTATAAACAGCTTTTCAGTAGCAACAGTGGGTTAAGCAATCTTCCCCCTTCTGCACTGAAATCTGTTTCTCCACCAAGATGAACCATCACCATGCTTGCATCATCATGCAAGCATTATCTTAAGAACATTCATTTAGGCTCAAAATTTAGTGTCTACAATAGTTAGCCCATACAACTCCCATAATTTCAGCTAGTTTCTAACAAAGCGAATGCCTGCAAGTCTATCTAGTTTCACATAGGTTTACAGTCTGAAGTTTGAAAACATTCTGCACTGCAATCTACAAGATTTAAGTAAATATAATTAGTTTCAAAGATCAGGCAATTATTTCAATCAAGCACAATGAAACATGCTTTTAATGCTACAATGAAAATAACTTGGTTTTGTAAGAGGTTTTATAAATAACCAAAACCAAAGATGAACTGACAGCACAGGACAAGTGAGGTACCACAAAGGATAATGCTATTTAATATCTTTATAAACAACCCAGATGACAAGACCAAGTGTCCCCTCATTGATTCGGTGGCTGACATAAAAGGGAGAAGAGTAAGATACACCAGATGAAAAACCCATCACACAGAGAGACCCTGATAGGCTGAAGGACAAGACCAGAAAGAACTGCAAGTTTTAACAAAAGATAAATATTACATCCTGCTCTTGAGGATTTAATAATCCTCAGAAGCAGAATGGGTCTGACTGGCTGGAATGTAGTTCTGCAGAAAAAGACATGGAAGTCCTTGTGGAGAGTCAGCTAGGTATGAGTCAGCAGTGTGGCTTTGCTGCAATGAAAAGAAATCATGTCCTGGGCTGCATCACTAAGAACAGCCAGCAGACCAAGGTGATTATTCCATACGACTTGCTATTGGTTAGGTCACATTCAGAACGCTGTGTCCAGTTTTGGTTCTTCCAGCTCAAGACATGGAAAAATTGGAACAGGACCAGCAGAGGGCCACCAAAACTGATCAGAAGGTTAGAGAACAAAGAAAGGTTGAAAGAGTCATGTTTGTTCAGCCTGAAAAAAGGCAGCTCAAATGGGATCCATTCAGAATCTTCCTAAACTACAGTTACAGAGATGATGGAGTGCTTTCCTCATGATGGGTACACAGTGATACAGCAACAGGTAAAGGCAGGGAAAACACTGTTCAGATGCAGAGAAAAAATTCTTCATCATGACAACATTTTTGACAGTTATATGACTATTCAAACATGTTAGTATGACAATTATTCAAGCCTGTTAGTGAGCTCTGGGGAAAAAAAACCAAACAAACATGACAAAACCCGGTTCTGCCTAGCAACTGGAAGAGAGGAAGAAGGTTGGCTGACTCAGGTCATGTACAGCAGTCAAACAGAAGTTGTTCCTGATGAGTCGAAGGCCCCGCCCAAGAAGATAAGAAGAACGCTCAGAGAAAAGTGATTGAGCAACTGGAAAGGACACACTCAGGCTCACATTTAGGTCAGCCATTTACCCCTGGACTTTAAGAGGCAGGTGTTTACCCACTGGCAGTCAACAAGAAGTAGGTCATACTGCGGGGCAGTCAGGAAACCAGCATGTATAGAAGTCAAGAAGCAATGCTTGTATGAAATTAAAGTAGGCAAAGCCTGGTTTTTTGTTCTTCTCCCACAGCTTCACCCAAGGGATTATCTTGGCAGAACAGGTGTAAGACTGCCATAGTGCGAGGGCAGTATCAGCCATTCCAGTTCTGTGCTGCAGAACCACAATTTCTCAGTTCTCAGGAGGTAATTGCTAAGAAACAGCCTGATTGCAAGTCAGCTTGGAAACCTGTAAAGTTGTACAAATTTGGACAGTAGTTTAGGAGCTCTAGAAAGCAGCGGTATGAAACTACAATTCAGTGAACTGATTCAATAGTCTGACAGATACCCTGTGAACGTACACTGATGGTGAATGTCTGTCACTCTAGCTGCACAAGAGGCTAAGCTGTGTTGCTTAAACCTAGCAGCAAGTACCTATTACACCTTTTGTCTTAGCCACCTACTTTGCTTTTATGTCAAGCCATTATTTAGAGATATGATCAAACACACTAGGAGATAGAAACCTAAGTGGCTTTATATAAAGTTTCTTCCAGGTCAATATTTTGTCAAGTTTTGTACTTTAAGACAGTATTTTTACTGTCTTCAGAAATAATGGATAAAATTCAAATCCATGTAAGACTATGATCAGATGTTATTTTATATAGCTAGAGTTTTTACCAAGATTTTGAGCACAACCTGGCCAAAACCAGGTAAAAATGTAATCCCAATACCTAAAAAGCAGTCTAGCATTATACAAATATAGAAATAGTGAGATATATGAATATTTTCCATTTCCCCTTGGAACTATTATCCTCTTGGGAATCTTACCTTCTTTGACATCAGCCTAGCAAGAGTAGCACCTGCAAGCAAGAGAAGGGAAAAGACGGCACTACTTACCACAAATCCAAATCCATTTTTTAGATGGATTTCTCGTATGCGTCCATATCCTTTGAAGAATTTCTCCACATCCCGTTCCCGAGCGCGTGAGCTCAAGTGTCCAACAAAGACACGGCAGCCACTCATCTTAAGGTTGATGCTAGGAAAGAAAACAGCACTGTTTATCAGATTAACAAACTTAAATCAGAGTGATTAAGATCACTTTTACATCTCTGAAATCCTGGTTATAGGATTTGATTTTATTGTCCTCCCGGTTTATATGTTAAAAACCCAATACTCTATAGCCAGAGAAGTGAGAAAATACTACACAGAACTCCCAGTTTTGTCCCTATAACTGAAACGCATCTTAGATCTGAAATCATGTCTTTGTTTGCTTTTGTATCACAGAGCATGAAAAACCTTCACTCTATAAGCTCAAAATTAATTTACTGGACTAACTGCAGTAAAAAAAAAAAAAAAAAAAAAAGAGAGAGAAAATAACACTATTATGCTAATCATTAAAATCACAGAAAACATTCTTAGACTTTTGCTTTCACCTGGAAGAATTACTATGATAAAAGTTCTATTAGCCCCTAAAAGGTAAACAGTAGTCATCGAATTACTTAGATTTACACTACCTGTATTTTAACGGTCTATCAAGTTATGAAGAAACATTTTGTTATTATGAGATTTCAACAGTGGTAAAACCAGAGGCTATTTTGGATAGCCAGATTTTCAAAACTATTTACTGATCCAGATACATAATTTGAGATGATTTATGGAAGCTTCATCGTTTTACCGTGATTGTGTCACTTTCTCAGTTTATATGTTCTAGAATTTTTTTTCCCCCATAACTGGTCAATATCAACCATTTGGTTCACTCAGTGAGCTTGTTGTCATACAAAAATCAAAGAATCCAGGCCACACAGCAGGGACACACAACGTGATCTTATATTACAATACTGGTCTGTAAAGCAGAGAGTAAACAATTTATCACCTTAGCTGTGAAAGCAGTTCAAGACGATCTGGATGTCGTATTCTGAATTAGCGTGACTTACCTTCTGTCTTAACACCTATTAGAGGCTTCTACTGATTAGCTTGTTTACTCAGGCTCACTGTGCCACCAGAAGTGCCAGAACTTTGGAAAACAGGGTACATGGCTTCTTGCAGGGCAAAGGGTAGAAGCGTAACGAACCACAACCTGAGGCAATAACTATTTAATCGCCTTCACGTGAAAAGTTTTGTGCTTCCCCCACAAGAGGCTATGCTGCCCTCTGTAACCATTCTTTCCTTTGTGCTCACCCTTGCAGCTACATGCCCACATGGAAACTCAGCTCAGAGGACTGACCCAACTTCCTCGCTGAGTCTTCAGACAAAATTGTTTCCCTGATGCACCCTAACTATACAAACACCGCCAAGGCCAGCAGTAGGTATTAAGGGAAAGATAGATCTCTGCAGAGTAAAGAAGGACAGACTTGCGTAATTCTGTGCTTTAAAACACGACAAGCAGTATCACTTTGGCAACAGCACTCATTTTGGAAGCGACACAGAATTGACATTAAAACGAGTGCACCGCTGCCGCTCAATACTTTCAACTAAAACCCCCAACTACCTCAGTTGTAGAAAAACAAGGTGGGGAAAAGAATCACAGATGGAAATTAACATGGGATGGATGAAACTGCCTGCTTCAGAAACTGTCACGGATACAACGTTAAGACCCGCAAATTATCTGTCCCTGCATTATTTACTCAAACATCAAGGAACACAATGGATGCCGAGATCTGTATCGACATCTGTAATTCTCAGAGCTTTACACATTGTTCCCAGCACAATGCAACCGTGTTTTCTCGCTTGTGGCTCACGAAATATCACATACCGGCAGAAAGGCCCTCAGAAGAAGGCATGGGCCCACAGCACAAGGCCATCTGCTCATTCGCCTTTTTGAGGAGACAGGACGAGGTAGCGCTAGACTCGCCACCGCCTCGAGGCAGACGGACCCTCTCCTTGGGTTCGCCGTCACTGAGGCGCGGGCCCACCCAGCAGCGAACATCCCTCCGGCACTTTAGCGTCGGCTGCGAAAGCTTTACACTCGCTTTCAAGCCCCAACGGATCCCACCCATTCCTCCGAGCAAAACGATGGCGATCAGCCCTCCCTCGACAAGCCGCGGGGCAGCGATGAAACGCGGTGCCCCTCGCGGCCTGCTGCCGCCGCGCCTCTATTACGCAAGGGCAGCGGCCGCCGGCCGAGCGCCTAAGCCTTCCCCTCAGCCCGGCGCCGCCACAAGGAAGACGAAGGCCAGGGCCAGGCCTACGCCTAGGCCTAGGCCCAGGCCCGTCCCCACCCGACAGCTGGGCCCAGCTACATAAACCCTGCTCGCAATTCAACGCCCGACCCATCTCAGGCCCTCCCGCCATCGAGAGACCCAAGGAGGGGCGGACACTTACCGTCACCGAGCGCTGGATCCTGCAGGCCGTGAGGAAACGGCTCTTCCCGGCTGCTGTGGCAATGGCTGCCTTCTTCCTACGTGAAGCCGACACCGCCGCGCGTCCCCAACAGCCGCTGCGCAGCCGCCAACGCCCGACTCCAACTCCCAGCGTGCCCCGCGGCCGCCCGCCGCTCCCCGCCCCCCCCCCCCCCCCCTCCTCGCGCCGCGGGGCCTGGGTACGGCGGGAGGCGTAGCGCGGTGGGACGGGCGTTGTGGGGGGTGGGAATGGTTTGGGGTGTGATGGACCTTTAATGGGTACCTAGTCCGACCCCCCTGCATCTGTTAGATCGGGTTTCTCGGAGCCAGATCTGTTAGCTATATCAGGTTTCTCGGAGCCCCCTCCAGCCTGACACTGAATGTTTCTGGGGCATCTACCACCACTCTGGGCAACCTCTACCAGTGTTTCACCACCCTCACTGTAAACCATTTCAGCCTTATGTCTAATCTAAATCTACCCTGGTTTGGTTTAAAACCATCACCCCTTGTCTTGTCACAGCAGACAAAACCCTGCTACAAAAACTGTTCCACTGAAAAGACTGTCCCTACCTTTCTTACAAACCCCTCTTTAATGGAAGGCTGCTAAAAGGTTTCCCTGGAGCCTTCTCCAGCTTGAACAACCCCAGTTCTCTCAACCTTTCTTCACAGCAGAGGTGTTCCATGTCTTTGATAATTTTTGTGGCCTCCTCTGGACCCACTCGAGCAGGTTCCATGTCTTTTTTTCCACACTGGGAGCCCCAGAGCTAGACACAGTACTGCAGGGGAAGTCTCAAGAGAGTGGAGTAGAGGGGCAGAATCACCTCCCTTGATCCACTGGCCACAGCAGCCCAGGACACCCATACCATCGAGATGGGGATCCCTGAGGCCCGTGGCTTCTGTCCAGCAGGAGAGGGGTGCTAGACGGGATGCAGTGTTCCTGGACAGGCTGTGGGCCCAGTTAGGGTGAGCTGTGGGCCCAGTTAG
Organism: Indicator indicator; assembly: GCF_027791375.1. Classification (NCBI taxonomy): domain Eukaryota; kingdom Metazoa; phylum Chordata; class Aves; order Piciformes; family Indicatoridae; genus Indicator; species Indicator indicator. Next base: position 47,287,803 of record NC_072013.1, on the reverse strand, counting down.
GGTGAGCTGTGAGGCTGGGGCCATTGGCTCAAGGGGAAGCTGAGGAGGCTCCTGCCACAGCAAGGCCCAGGCTGAGGGGTAAGAATGTGCTGGGAGCCACCACTTGCTATGAAGCACCCTGAAATAAAGCGCACTTCTTTCCCAATGAAGCAATGCATTGCCTATGTGTCTCTGCTGATCTGCTGCTGTCCCTCAGCCATTCTGCTCCATGATGAATTGCCTGTGACTTTTGACCAAGCTATGGCAAAAAAAAGACGGGTATCTATACTGATTAACAAGTGGATGAGGGAAGGCATGCGTTTGAAGAGTTCATCTGAGGTGTTACATGTTAGTTCAGCAACTACAGCTCTCCTGCCAACAAAAGTTCACTCTCTCACCTCTTCAGCACACACAATCACGCTGCTTTGGATAAAACCAAATTACTGTTACTGTTACTGACACCAGGGGGAAACCTTGGGTGGGGAAAAGTGCCTAGTGAAGATAACAGGCTTCTGTATGAAGGTGCTGGGAAGAAGTTAGTGTTTCCATGCATATACATGCAGCATAATACTTTTGTGGCTTTTTTTTTTTTCAGTGTCTGAGATGTATTTATTTAATAGAAGTCTTACAGTGTAATTCATGGCAGTTCACAGTATGATGATCGAGATAAAAATTATCAGTTTTTTCAGTATAGCATAGCTTATTACATCTTCACAACCCAGACTTGTATACTGCTACAGTTTATTTTGCTGTATTACCCACCTTGCCTGATAATATCGTGTCTGGATTTCCTGATTTAACTTTGAGTAAATACCTACATTTATGACATAGTATGTTAGATTCAGGCATCATTCACATTTCTTGCTCTCTACTTATTCTTTAGGATGGAGATAACCTACACATTCAGCATTCATAGTAATCAGACTCATTCTGTTTGGGAGGGACCCATTGAGATTATCTGTTTCAGTCCCCCAGGGGTGCCTAGGCAGCTTTTAAATATCTCCACAGATGGAGGCTCCACAACTTTTCTGGACATCCCAATCCAGTGTTTGACCACCCTTAGAGCAAAAAAAAAAAAAAGTATTTTCTTGTGTTAAGATGGAATTTCATGTTTTTTAATTTTCAGTGGATGCTACTGAGAAAAGTCTGGCTCCCTACTTTTCATTCCCTCCCATCAGGTATGTATTTATATACATGCAGCCTTCTCCAGGCTGAAGAGTCCCAGCTTGCTCAAGCCTTTCTTTACATAAGAGGTGCTCCACTCTTGCAGTCATCTTTGTGGCCCTGTGCTGCACTAGATCCAGTAAGTCCCCATCTCTTTAGTACTGGGGAGCCCAGCAGAGGACACAATGCTCCAAGAGTGGCCTCCCCAGTGCTGAGTAGAGGGGAAGGTTCACTCTTCTCCACCTTCCAGCAACACTCTGCCTGATGAAGTCCAAGATGCTCTTTTCCTGCAGAGCAACTGATATGAATTCTTTTTGGTAAAAAATGGAGTGATATGACAGCTTAACAAAGCTATCTGTGGTTAAAATAAAAAGCAGGTAGCTAGCTGGGACAAGTACCTCTTACAAGTTTGAATACAATGTTCAGTTGTAAGGCCATTCTACTTTATTTGGTAAGACTATACAAGATGCTCAAAATCACAGGCTTGTGGCTCTCTCTATGCAGATTGTGCCTAGGTAGAAGAGCTGGACTATTACAGGAGTAGCACCAGAGTCTCTGTATGCCTATGTGCTTGATTTGCACTGTAAGAAGCTCAGAAGCAGAATAAAGCTCCTTAGGTGGCAATCTTGTAATGGCACGGGAGCAATAGGGATGCAAGTTACTGGCACTAAGATAAGTCATACCAGAAACCAAATTAAAGCTTCTTTTTGGTTTTGTCCTGCATCTCTGCTGCCTCTGGGATCATTCCAGTGGGGAAGGATGCAATTCTGCATCTGGAACACAGCTCTGGCTGCTCTGGCAGTGTCTGAGCTGGGCTGGAGCCCCACTTTTCCTTTCTTAGTTGTGGACACTGTGCATGGGTGGTAAAAGGCATGAAATCTATCATTAGAAGAATCTGCAGCATTGCAGTGTGTGGGTAGCATTTCTGGAAGCTACCATGTGCAAAATCAACTTTTGTACTAAAGCTGTATTTTAGTTTCCTTATTAATTTGGTTGCAGTAAAAGATTGATCTCTCAGAAGACCATCTGAAAGCTGACTCGGAACTATTAGCCTCCTGACTGCGTATTTGCTTACACAAATGTAAGCAAATACACAGCTGGAATTAGGATAGCTAAGCACTATGGTTGTGTTTTGGGTTTGGTTTTTTTTTTTATTGCTGGGGTAAATTAACTGCTTGCTTGCTCCCATGAAGAAGATGTTTCATTTTCTCTGTGGCAGAAAGCAGGAGGCCGCTGTGGCTCATTACCACAGATTAGAGATTATGCCCTGTTTAAAGAGTAGCAGGAGAGAAATTCTTCACTACAGTGGTTGTGGTGATGTTTTGAATGTGCTTAATAGTAAAGAAGGTATCATACGCTTTCTCTAAAAGAGTCCTTGGGTTTAGGCAAATCCATACAACAAAAGTCACAGGGTTCATACAAAATGCCAGGACAGCAATCAAGGAACTGGAGGAACTGGTTGGGAAAAGATTTGAAATAGTTGTAGGATGACTGCAGCATTTACACTGGAATGCAACAAAGCTGGCCCAAGGACCTCCCCAAGGACCACTGGCACACCACCTCTGGCTGGAGACTGTTGCCTTCACTGCAGCACCTAATTGGTGCCAGCCACTCAGAAGTAACCCAAGACATAGAGCTAGGTCTTACACAGGACACAGGGGAAGGTAGACATCTGGGGACCAAAAATGCCCACATGCTAGCTAGTGACTGAGGAGCTGCTAGGAAGCAGTGGTGAGAGATGTAGGATTTAACATCCTGCCTCTGCTCAGTACAAACACACCTTCCAGCAGCTGGGAAAACAGACCCTTGCTCCACTTGGGATCCACTGCTTAAGAAAGAGTTTCAAAGAAAAGTACCAACATCTGTTTCTAGTGAGGACTAACTAGAACTCAGTCTTTTTTTTAGCTGCCAAGAGACATGTTGAAACCAAAAGCTATGTTTTGTAAAATGGCCTATTGTTTAAAATATCCATCACTCTGGAGGATTTGATCTGCTGACTTCCTCAGACTGAAAATTCAGATTCTCACCACCAAGTGCCCTAACCACAGTCTGAGCTGGTGGTGATAGAGGAGAGAGGCTCCTCTTATTCAAGCTGTACCACTATGGAGCAAACAACCAAGTGTAAAGGCAGCCCTAGTGGAGTGCTGGGAGAGGCATCCTAGGGCCTCTTTTCCACCATGAGACTTTGTTCTGTATTTCATCATTTGTCTGTTTAATAGAAAATACCTAAACCACGACTCCAGCAGGAACTGAATGTAGCATTCCTTCTGCAAAGTGATTGCCTAAACCACAATGATATGAATTAATGCTTTATCTTCTACTGCTTGGTTGCTTTTTCTTCATCTTACAAAGGTAAGGACTGAGGCTGGGGAGATGCTCCCTGACCAAGCCCATTAGGTTCCCTGCTGGTCAGGGTATAGTGCTGGGAGGTAGAGATGCCCTGAGGATTATGAAGTACTGAACTTGCATTACTCTGGTGAGAATATACTGCAGGCAATTAGGCTCTCACTGAGCAAATGCATGGCCAACACACCTAGAGGCTTTGCAAAGAAAGCAGCCAGTCTTGGTGGTTTGCACTGCTCTGTGTGCAGAGGGTGAGCCCATGATAATGTTTGTGAGGGGAATGCTCAGGCCCTGGGGACTGTCACAGGCAACCAGGTGTCCAGTTGTTTCAACGGCCCATTCCAGGCCTGTCCTGAAGCAGAAACAAAAGTGTGTGGAGAAGGTTTAGGTGCAACAGGAAAAAGCCTAGTGAGGCAGCTCCACATTTGGGCAGCAGCTGAGGAGAGACTGGATTGCAATTAAAAATGCAGGCTTCACATTTCTACCTTCTAGTGATATCTAGCCCTTTTTCCCCTATGGCCCTTCTTCCTCTGCATAGTGAGAACACCACTAGATGTAGTGTGAGGATCAGGGGTCACTGAAGTATTGCGATGCCTAGGGGTCCTCTTGATATTTTGCTCAAATGCTTGCCAGGTCACCAGGATGAGAACTACTGATTAATAGTAAGAAGGTGTAAACAAACCTGATGAGAATAGTTAACACAGTAATGGGATGTAGTGCAGTTTGTACCAACATATTTTTCATGATGTAAATCAAAGCGGAAAATGAAACTGAGAAATTATTTCCCCACTGTTGTGTGGTGTCCAAAGACAGGGGAGGAATCCATTTAAGTATTTTATTGGTGAAATGTATAGGGACTGTACCTCCTCCAAAGACAGAAAAAGATTAATTTTCTTGCAATTCCAGTGAGTTCAAATTGCTGAGATTTAGATCTACCTCATAGGGCATCCTTCCCTTTGCAAGACCATCTGACGTTACCCTTCTCAATGGCTGGCTTCTCTACTGACTCCAGCACAGCACACATTTTCTCAGTGCATGCTGGAGGATGTTCTGATTACCTGTTTGTCTCAGGATATGCCCTAGTCTTTGTTAATCTAGGTTCATTATGCCAAGGCTTTCACAGCAGCTTAGAGCTAATGCAATGGATTTTAAGGGTTTACACAGTAGCAACTCCTTTGCTAGTCAGTCACCTCAGCAGTTTGATTAATTCAACAGGATTAAGCATTCTTAGTGCTTGGCTACCACAGGAGTGGAAAAAACCTGCTGTAGCCCAGCATCTGTAGTACAAATAATCTATGGCCTAAAAATCATATGTGAAATCTGCTTTCTTAACAAAGTCATTTTAGCTCAAGCTGTTCCTTTCCCCAGCTGTTACAGTCTTCCTCTTTATTTCTCTGTTATTTCCCTGATAAAACCAGTCAGTCTGATCTGGTTGGCTGGCTCCTCTGGGGATATATAAATACTTCTTTGAAACCAAGTTCATTCAAGGTTTCAGACCAGTTCCCTTTCATTGTCTTCTGAGACTCCTGGCTCTGCACTTCCTCTCCAAAACAAGATGCTGGCAGCACTGAAGACATACAACAGTCACAAGACAGATTTGAGAGGTTGACGTTCTGGCAGGCAAGGCAGACCCATATTATCTTAACAGTTGATGTGGGTTTTGTCCCGTACTGTCAGACAGTCATGCTAGTGCAGGTACTGAGATCTCAGCAGCCAAAGATATCAACAGCCACAAAAGGAAATTGGTTAATTTCTTGGGAAAGCATTATTTCAACTCACATGCCTGAAAATAGTGTGAGCATTGCAGAGTGATGGAAACAGTTTATCCTTGAATGAGAGATGTGAGCTTGAAGCAGATTGCCTGCATCTTGTCTGTTCTTGGCAGGGGAAGTGGCAGTCACTGAGCCACAAACAGCTGCTTCCAGAGATGAATTTCATCAAGGCTGACATCAGGACTTGGCTAAAGAACGGCATGTAGCTGCAAAATCATGAGCCCAATACGAAAAGCTGTTTTCAGATTTCAGCATACTAACTGCCAAAGACTGTTAGGTCACACGATTGCAAGATACATCCTATGCTGCATATGAGCAAGGTGAATGTGTTACAGCATCATATTACTCCTTGCCAGGTGGGGTGGGACTGGGGAGGCTTTACCTACAGCCTAGAGGGAAAAACCTGGTCGTATAAGCTCTAGCCAGTTTGTCAAAAAACATACCACCTAAGCAGAAGAAATACTAGTATGTATGCCTAAAATATTAAGCACACCTATTGCCAACATTTTGAAATCAACTACTTAGAAGCACAGCCAAGAACTTCTCAACCTCACAAAAGGATGCAGTGTTGTGGTGCCAACAGAACAATGTTAGCCAGACTGGCTAACACACTGCCACTAATTTGTGGTATAAGCAGGGATGAACTATCTGTTTTCCATCTTTTAAACCCAGGAATACTCAGACCCAGCTGGGGTTTTGTGTGAAACCTGGTCACAGAGTGCAGCATTATTACAGCTCAGTAAGAGGTTTTTTTAAAGGCTTCTGCAGTCTCCAAGTATGGACTTGCAGAGTGCCATCACCAGGATCATTCAAAATAATTTGGCTTCAGTTTCAGAGTGGTAGCAGACCTGGGCCCAAGGTACATCTATGTTTTTTCCTGTCTTTACCCCAGACAGCAGTCACCTAATATCCCAATGGATATTCCTCCCACCCTCTGCTATTACTGTTTAAATAATAAAAGGTAATAAAAAAAAGCATGTGTAAAAAGGAGTGCATCATTACATCTTCTGGGAGTGGGTACAGCCCACAAAGACCCTCGATTTGTTTGACAGTGCAAACGTCCATTCACAGGTGCAGCAAACCAAGGACAGGGCAGCAACTATGGATAAGGAAAGAGGGGTATCAAAGCAAGTGCAACAGGAACTCTGAGGCAAACTTTCGGTATAGACTATGTGCTCATGCCTGTAACCATCTTCTCTGCTGATTTAGTTTTCAAACAGATAACCTGTTATGTACATTAAAACACGGCAATAGAATCAGCACTCCCTGTCTTTGAAGAGGACAAGTCCCATTCCTAGCAACATAGTAGTGACACAGTTAAAAATGGCTCTATAGAGAAGCTTGCAAGTGGATTAAATATTGACATAGCTGCAATTCCTGTGTTACTGCCTACTGGTAACAGACCTCTCCAGGCTTCTTGGTATCACGGCTTACCATGCAGGAAACCCAGCTTCAGCTCAACTCCAGCACTCTTTTACCAACACAGTTATTGGTGAATTACCTGAACCGCCTCTGCTTCAACCTCTAAAGACTTACTATTAAGAGTACAGTCTGGTCTTGTCTGTGTTTGAACCTAACCAGTATTCTATTCCTTGCATCCCCTCTGCAAACACGTTATCCTGTCTACAGGAGAACACAGGTCTTGGTATCTCCTGGAAGTGTGGAGTAGATATTAACATCTCCATGTCAGGTTGGGATACAACAAAATACACTGCTGTGACTTTTGTATCCTACTGGAGGTCAGGAATAAAGTATAAGGCTGTGCTGAATCCCAATTCACCATGTACAAAGTCTTCGTCAGGACTTTGCCCTGGAGAATGGGGGCAATGCTACCGAGAGCGGCCAGAGCACCTTGTGAATGTGTGCATGAATTCTCTGCTCCTGCACAGTATCTGTGTGTGTTTACTTTATGACTCATTAAATGTCCCAAAGGCCAATTTCTTTTGAATTTCCAATAGAAAGATGATCTTGAGGGCTCCAGAAGAATTTATAAAGTCAGGTGTGGTATCAAGAGCAGTGATATTCAATGCTGAGCATGGGACAGTGAAGTAATTTTTCATAGATTGTTCCAAATAAGGTGTTTGGCTGTTTGCACAGGTCTAGTAATTAATTGCATGGTATTTTTTAAGGAATGGCAAGAATATTGTTCCTAGAGATGTGGGTGTATTAGGGATGGTTAAAATTTGAGACATTAAAATAGTAAGAATGCTGTGAAAATTGCACCATCATTCAACAAAAATGAACAGTATGTGGGGGAAACAAAGTTTACCTTTGAAATATGGTCACTTCAATTTAAAAACCATTGGTTTTGGAGTCTCTCCATCATGTTTGTGGCTTCAAGTAAACAGGACTAAATGAATTTACTTACAAATGAATAAAGTCTAGATTTGTTATCACAAGAAATTTTTAATATGGTTTGTGACAAGCAATATCAAAGTTATCAACTCTCAAGCTTCATGTTCTGAAACCAGACAACTCTCAGCAACAAAAAAAAAAGGTTGTGCACTGATAAACATAGGAGGCATATTGTTTGTTTTTTTTAATTAAATATGAAAACATGAGCTGTGTACATTATTTTTTTTCCCTAGAAAACACAGCAATTTCAAAAGTTTATTGTAAAATATTTTCATGAAATGAGTGAACCAGCAAACACATGCACTAGTGTGCCTTCCCCCCTCCCAAGATAAATGTGATAAAAGAGACATATGCAAATGTAAAAAGTTAAGAGACCAAGTGGCGTTCTGCTGTCGTTTGGTTTTTGGAAAGGATGGAATGTAACATTGTGCTCGACTTTCTATGTCACAACAAAAAATATTTGGTGCAAATATTTTAACATTTTCTTTTTAAGTTTCAATCTGGTGGAGAAAAATACCCTTTTTTTTCTTTTCTATAATAAAATACGTCTGTTCTTTTTAAAACTTAGCTTTTTTTTTTTTTAATGCACAAAATAATTTTGTAAACTGTCATTTTTTAAGGGCAAGGCAGGCGGTGCCATGTCTATGTCCTTCCCCCGCCCTACTTAAACATGTGATCCGTTATCTGAAGCAAAACAGGGAAAAAAAAAAAAGAGTGGAGCAGAGGCTGCTTTGCAAAGAGAAAGAAGGGCGTGTCGGACGGGGGAGAGGGGAGGGAATGTGTGGTGGGACAGAAAAAAAATTAAAGGTCACTTTCACCATAGAGTGCCGTGGAGAAGGACATGTAGTCCAGGGCACCTGGCACAGCATCACGGCCATTGTAGGGTGCCATCCTAGCAATGCAGTATTCAGCCTGATCAGGAGGCAGCTCTCGCCGTAACTCGTCCACAGTGATGTAGTTCTGCAAAGAGGACAAATGAAAAGATGATTATCACCTTCAGAAAACTGACCTTCCTCAGAGGGACAATCATGCTCTGCCTGCTCAGGGAAGCAGACAACAGTCAGGGACAGGACTCCAACAACTTAAGACTAGAACTGTGCTCCCCTATGGGAGCTTTCTTCACATACACCTTGGGAGGAAACTCAGTCACTCCCTACTGTGGGGGGGTTATAACAGAGGGAAAGATTGGTTTTACAGGAGTGATGCTGGCATACCTAAAGAAAAGACCTGGAGGTAAGTAAGGTAAGTTGTTAGGGTAAGACTGTGCCTTCCTGTTGACAGTGGAGGTCCTGTTGAAAGCCAGTGGGAGGAAGCAGGAATTTCATTTGGATCCTGTCCCTCAGTAGCAGGAGGTAACAGCTACTTGCTCTTCAGAGCAAGGAAAGCAGCAATCCTCATGAGCTCATGCTGGAGGCACCAATGCAGGCAGCACACAACCAAACGCTTTGAATTGCTTCCACAGATCTCCCAACAATCCTTGCCTTTCACAGCAGACATTTTTAATAAGAAAGCAAAACTCCTTATGTAAATTCAGCTTCTGGAGACTCACTGAGCTGATGTGGCCTGGCTTCTTTCCACGCAGTAGGTAACAGTAGCTGCCTGTTTGCTAACCAGTATGTCGTCTTCAGTTGACTGACTCATGGGCATTTGCGGTCCTTCTGAACAATGGTTCAGATTTCACACCACCTCTCCTTCCCTTGTGACTTTTTTATTATTTTTCCCTTCCTACCTCTCAGATTGGAGTATTTTTCTTCACAATGAAATACTGTCTGATTCGTGTTACAGTCACTAGAGCACACTAAACACTGACGTGTCTATTTAACATCCAGTACAGAATAAATGAGTTAATAAGTAATACTGTATCCAAAAGTACCTATTTATTCAGTGACTGGTTTATCTGAATAATGTGGAATTTTCAGGCCATCAAAGCCAGGAGGACTGCCTTCAGTGAGGCAGAAGCGTAAAGAAGAGGCAACACTGGTTCCTACATTACTGATTATGACAAGGTTATTAATGAAAGATGGAAACCAATATTGAATTTAAGGGTAACTCCTCACAATCTGAGAAATGGTATCCCACATTTCAAGTGAGATGAATAAAATAATTTGCAAATGTAGTGATATACTAATGTTACATGTACATATCACTTGTTCAATTACATAAAAGATTAGTGGGGATTGTTATATAAGAAAAAATAATCATCTGGCTCCACTGATAAAAGCAAGTTTAGAAAATTAATTGGTATTATCCTCTGAGACTTTTGTCCAATTTCTATGATTAAAAGATGCTCCCCTTGCAGATATTGAGCATATCCTCAATGAAAATCTACTACTGATTGTGTAAGAAGTGGTAGAGAAAAGTCATCTCAAGTTTACAGCTGTCAGTAATTAAGAGTTTTTCAAGATTAATCAAGAACCATCTGTTGAATTTGTTCATACATTCTAAAATAACAAATTGCAACCAAGCTCTTAATTAAATTTTTGAAGCAAGAGTGGGCAGCAAAGTTCTGACTGACAGCTTTCAAGTGAACAGGACTTTCAAGTGGTTGGCAGGCTGCTCATTAACTTACATTTTAGCCTTGCACTCCTCCAGCACTACAGAATGTTCCTGTGAAAATACCCTCCATGCTAGAGAGTGCTTCCCTCAACACTTTCTCTCAGAGACAAAAGGGAAAAAGGAAAGCAGGAGCAACGCAGATGCAGGAAAGGAAGGTGTGCAGCCTGACCTTATCTCCAGCCAGGATCTTGAAGGAAGCCATGACCTGGTCAGCAGTGTCTGTATCTGCTGTTTCCCGGGACATGAAGTCGATGAAGGCCTGGAACGTCACTACACCCAAACGGTTAGGGTCGACGATGCTCATGATGCGGGCAAACTCTGCCTCTCCCTGTAGAACAAGAGAGTCAGGTAAGCCTGGACATCTGGGCAGCAGTGTTTTGAAAGTGGTGAAAAAACTGTTCAGCAGCATATCTCACAGCTAGAAAAGCAAAGCCAAACAGAAATCACTTCTGGGTTTTTTTTGTTGTTGTTTGTTTGTTTTTTTCATCAGCATGTTCTTTTTTAGCTTGCTGTTGTGTACAAATGCTTCCCACTCACTTGTCCTTAGGAATAATATTCCCACCTGTGCCCTAGGGTAACATCCAACTCCATCTAGCTCTAGGACAACGCTCCTATCAGGGAACAATACAACACAGACTGTGGGGGAAGATGCATATTTCTCTGTTATACACATTGTACTAGATGTTTCTAGCAATATTTGAAGATCTGCATTCTTCAAATCCTTTCATTTACTAAAAGAGACCTTTTACAGTTCTGTTCCGCTGCCATAACAGAAATCACCAAAAAAAGGTCTCTGAGGTCTTTAATAGTATCCTGTTCATCTTAACTAGACATGCTTTGGAAACAAGGACTTGCACATCTGGAGTGGTCCAGGGAAGTAGCCTTTATGGGGTAGGTCCTACAGAAGCTAAAACCTTGTAGGGTCGTCTTCTGCACGTTTTTTTTTGCATATAAACAGAAGGTCATCCATTCTCATCTCTGGGACCCTTTCTTCCCCAGGAAAGGAGGAGAGAAGAGCCGAGCTGAGTTGTCTTCTGGGAATACACTCTTCCAACACATCTAGAAGAGTATAGCTTCAAGAGTAATTAAGGAATCTAATCAAATGTTACTGTGGGTTAGCATGCAACACTAAAGAGTCTGTATTTATAATGGGGCTGATGAGTAAGATGACTAAACACATCTTTGCCTGATACCAGGAGCACAGATACTCAGAATACAGCTGAATATTTTTGCACTACACACTTCTCCTGCTCTTTCGTGAAGCTCTTCCTATTTGTTACTGTGCCTCTCGAGGTGCCATGTTACTGCTCTGAATATGCTGGTGAGGGAAAAGCTACAGGGAAGATTACTAGAACCTGAACTTCCATGCACAGGAAGAGATGTGAAATAAATGGCAATAATGAAAGGAGCAACATTTGAGTGTATTTAGAAATCAGGTAGTGTATACTTCAGATAGGTTCAACTGATACTTCCGCTGGGGAAGTTGTGTGCGCTGTGCAAAGCACAGGTATCAATACAAGGAGGTTTATTGGAGCACTTGCAGCTACAAAACATTGATAAATGTAATTCTTATTTGAAATACATAGGAATTAGACTATGATGTCCACTTTTTTCACCTTCAGCCACTGCTGCCAGACAAGAATTTTACAGGTACAACTAGCATGAGGTTTAACATCCATTGCTGACAATTCTGGAAGATAAAGCTGTATTTATCTTCATTCACTACACAGTCTCCCTTTATTTTTGAAGGTGCCTACGAGAATCACTTTGAACAGGAGTGACAGAGGGCTCTACATTACCATATTGTAACCCATGGAGATAAGGCAGGCTCGGAAATCTTCACAATCCATCATACCAGTCTTCTTCTACAGGGAATGATGCAAAGATGGAAAAAGCCAAGAGAAAAAGGGAGACCAGTCCAGGAAGAAATGAACCCACAGGAGACATTACAAAAGATGAGTTTCACGGGAGAGGAGACGGAAGGAAGGATTTATAGGACAAGAGGAAACCACAGAGGAAAGGTAGTTTGAGAAATCATGGACAAGCAAAGGTGGTTTTGGACATGGAATAGTTTACACAAAAGGAACATATTGATGAAAAAAAAAAAGAATTAAGATATCAAGCAAGACAGATCAAGAAATGGAGCAGAAAGTGAGTATAAAGTGACACAGAAGTAAATGGAATAGTTTGAAGACATAAAAAGGAATTCTCCCAAGACAAACAATTAGGGAATTAAAAAGGAATAGGTATCAAAGTACATTTAGAGAGGAAGTGGGATAGAAAAGTGATGCATAGTCAAATACAAGAATAGCAATGACAGATGGATTAAGACAAACAAGAAAAGAAAGGAAAAAAACTGTTATTTTTTCAGAGTTTAACATCTGACTGTGTTCACCACTAGCATTCAGTACCTGTGCATCGTTTCCAATATCGTAACCCAAGCTGATGAGACAGGCTTTGAATTCCTCAGGGCCAAGTGTGCCGGAGTGGTCCTGGTTATGCGGTGTGCCAGGCAGCAGGACATGCAGTGCCAGTGGGGTGATGGTGTGGAGCAGAGGAAGGTAGACACAGTGGAGATCAAAGCAAGGTGGAAGGACAACAAACAGTTGCACCATGCAGTGGGTGAGGAGAGAGGGAGAGAAGAATGACATGCAGATAGGAAGACAGGGAAGAAAAATAAAAAGTGCACAACATTAGATACACAATGACATTTCAGGATGTGCTAAAAATGCTCTTGGAACAGTTCCTTCTCAGAGAGCTCATCACATCTTGAGAGCATTTGAATGACAAAACCAGTCGATGCTCAGAAGCCTCAAGATCTCCATATCCCACTGAATTACTTGCATTACTGCTTGTTATCCATAGTGTCAGAAGCCCTGTGTTTCACTGGTAACCTGGAGTGCACGTAAGCAGGCAGAGGCAGTGGGAAGCATTGCCTTCATCTTCTAGTCAGAAGTTCCAGTAAAGGAGCAGGTGAGGGCAGGTATTTTTGGCAATACACTCGAGATAGCTTAGCTGTCAGGGCATCCCAGGAACAGACAAGGAAACCCAGCTGAAGCTCAGGGGTGCAGTGTTATGGCTGTATTTGAGACCTGCACATGAGGTGGAGCTTTGACTAACAAAACTATTCAAGTGCTCAGCTCTGCAAACAGCACTGCTGCACAGCATAAGACATCTTGGCAGCTGCTCTTCCCTTTGCTCATTCCCCTTTTCCCCAGTGTTTGGACATACCCATCAAACTGCACACAAACTGCCACAGGAACTGAGACCCCTACAGAATTTTAGCTCAGGACATCCTACTGTAAGCACTGAAGAGCCCCTGCCTGCCATCACCATCTCTGGCCAGATTATGGAAGCTAGAGACAGGATGGTGGGGCAAATTCAAACAACTTTCCTCAAAAAAAAAGCTCTTAAAGTCAGTGTTAAATCTTCATAAATTAAATATATACAGTTAAAGATGGGAAATCCACATTCTTTCTTCATTGTTTTCCAGACCATTGTGGAGGCAGGGGCAAATGGTATGAAGGTCAAAATATAAAAATCTACAGGGCTTTATGGGTCCCTCTGCTAAGAAGAGAAGCCATGGCTTTCAGTTTTTCTTTGGCAGCTAGAGAAGGGCTGAAATAGACAGTGTTCATTCATCTGAAAGCACTGCTAGCCTCTGCAACCCTGTTCTCTGGACACCTTTAAAACAGTCTGGCTGGAGCAGCAAGTGGTGAGATCAACCCCGATGTGCATCACTGGCTTAGTATCTCTGCAGGCTGCTCATGAATTTCCAGACAACATTGAAAGACTTGATAATGGAGCCTGTTTCAGGCTTGGGCTGCTGTCTCTGCTTCCCTGCATGAGATCTTTGTGATTCAGGCTACAGAAGGAAGAGCTACAGACAGGCTGGCAAACTGAGGAAAGGAAGATTTCCGTTAAGGAGTCCCTTAGTGCCTTGGCACATATTTCTACAATAAGGCAAGGCATGCTTTACACCAGAGTTTATCCACATCATGCAATGCCATGGCATGTATAGATCCTCCTCTTTGCTCCATACAAGAGCAGTACTGATTTCTTCAATACAGGTTTAAGCAAAGGTAAGTGATTGTACAGGGACAGCTTCCCCAAAGAATGTTATAAATCAAGATAATAATCTGCTCTCTGGAAAAGACAGGGTAAAAGTCTAATTTCCTTAATAAGATGCATTTCTCACAGCCTAATCATCACTTAGCAGTCTTCACAGGACTGACTGCTCCACAAGAATGGCATTTTAAAGCATGAAACATCATCTACTGATCTAGTTTATCACAGTGACTGAATTGCAGTGTTTGAATTGCACTGTGCAGCCTACATGGAAGCTCGTAGCTTACCCAGCTGCAGTCAGCACTGACTTACCCTGTCGAAATGGTTGAAAGAAGCCCGGAACTCATTCATCTGTTCCTGGCTGATTCCTTTGGCATCACGGGTCAGAATCTGGTTTTCCACTTCATTGATGGTTCTAGCAATTGTTGTTAGCAATTGCTCCCAGCCCACTCGGATATGCTGGAAAAAGAGGACAAGACAATTTTTAAATTAAAAAAGCAGTACTTTTGCCTCTGAGGCCAAGGGATTGTATGTGCTGGTTTTTTTGCAAATTTAATGATTCTGGTGACCAAGGCAGAAGAATTCCATGTGCTCAGAAAAACTTTACTCCTATCTGCAGTGCGAGCCGCCCAGACGTTTAAAATCTGTTTTGACTGAAAAAAAACCCCAAAAAACATATTGAAGTGATCAATTCCTGAACTTAAGAAAATTTTGGTCCTATAGCAAGGTACCTTTGCCTTGTCAAAGCAACATATCTGGGGCCTTTAGTAAAAAACAAGAATCAAACACAGTGTTTTTAGGACTTATTTGGGCAAAAAACTCTCCTTACCAAGAAAATAAATAAACCACAGTCCTTGGAAGACACTGGTGCTCCACTGCCTCTGGTGTCGCTTAATGGAGAGTTGGCCAGAGACCAAAAGACAAGTTTCAAAGCCCATCTGTGTTCTTCTGGACTCACACTGAACTCAGATTGCAAGAAACCTCACGTGGTCAAAAGAAAACCAAACTGATTTTAAGAAGCTTTTGTTGGGAGTATTCTTCTTTTGCCAGGCTGTGGCAGCTCAAAATCACCAGCACTCTCTTGGTCTTTCTAATCCCAGCTCATAGGCTGCCACAACTGGGTGGCAGGAGAAGCAAGACTAGCCAATTTTTCCAGCAATCCTGTTGACCTCATTCAGGTTATTTCTATCGCCTGTGTTTGGAAGTACATTGGAATGGATTGGCATAAAGTACAGCAAGGCAAAAAGACATTCAGTGAAATGCTGCATGCTTGGCCACATTGTCAAGCTCTCAGTTTCCCTGCAAACCACAACAGGTTGCCAGAGCTAGATGTGGCTGATGCTAATGGGCCAGGGCAGATGAGGCTGGCTGATCTGCTGCCAAAACATTTACCTCCATGGTGTAGTTGGTGTGCTTGTTGTCAAAGATAAGCGCTTCCTGGATTTGTTGGTGGTCTCCTTCCAACTGGTCAATCTTTGGTTTGTAGTTCACAATGCTTTTCTCATACTGCCGCAAGTGGTTGAGCTGATCCTCCAGGGTCCCGTGCATCTCTATCGAAATGCGGCCAATCTCCTGCATTAGCCAAACCCAAAGGAGTCAGATCCCATTGGAAGAGCAAGCCTCAACATGCTTGACATTTATTTCAGCTATTTCATGCTCACGCAGAAGGATGATTGAAAAAAAAAAAAAAAATCTCATGGAGCAGTTACTTTCAATGAGCTGAGGCAGCGTCAGCAAAAAAATTAACAGAGCCCTGAACATTTTCCAAGCAAGATGAGTCATATGAGTTGTGTCTGATACAAGGATACAAAAGAAAAGTAGAGAGCATGCGCTAGTAATGTACCAAGCCAGATCTTCTTCTGATGTGCTGCCTGTCGCTAACTCGGTCCCCTCATACAGACTGAATACATACAGCTCCTGCCATCAGTAATAGCTTCGTATTTTTGCTTTTAATCAGGTCCAATTACTTAAATTCCAATCTTACCTAAAGATAGAGCATCTCCCTTAAAAATGTCTCCTCCAATGATGTTTGATATACTAAATGTATTTATTGTGTCTTGCATATCAAGACCTCCTACAGGAAGGCTGGAGACGGACTTTTCATAAGGGTGTCTAGCAATAGGGCAAGGGGGCCTGGTGTGAGGCTGAGGGAGAGTAGGTTTAGACTGGATCTTAGGAAGAATCTCTTCAGTACAAGGGTGGTGAGACTCTGGAACAGGTTGTCCAGGGATGTTGTGGATGGCTCCACCCTGGAGGTGGTGTTCAAGGCCAGGTTAGATGAGGCCTCGAGCAGCTGAGTCTAATTGTGAGATGTCCCTGCCCATGGCAGGGGGGTTGGAATAGATGACCTCTAAGGTCCCCTCCAACTAATCCATTCTATGATTCTATGAAAATATGTCTTGATGTGTTTAGATACAGAGAGTTAAAACTCCCACAACTCTACTAAAATACCAGTGCTCCCTGTTTTAAGTCATGTTCTTTATGTCTGCACTAAAGAGTTAGGGGAAGAAAAGTACAAGCACTTCAGTAACTGGTATCAATCTTAGGGCTCTCCACAGTTTTTCTTGTGGTAACCTGAGGGAAGAATGACCATGACAGTGGTCAGGAAAGACCAAGGATAAGGATATCAGCGAAGATCACAGAGGAAAACAGATTGTTTCAAAATGAGCAAAGCACTACCTCCATCTTGGTCTGGATCCAGGGTCCAATGACATTGGCCTGTGCACCAAACTGTTTACGAAGTCGTTCATTTTGCTGCTGGCGAGCATGCTCCTCCATCAGGGCTTGATCCCTCCTGGGCACCAGCTGCCGCACCTAGAGCCAAGAGGGACACCGCATGCAGTTTATGTGTGTAGAAAGGCACCCACGTGGGAAAGGTAGGAATTGCTGCAAGGAAGGGAGGAGCACTGGGTGTTTGCACTGAAAACAGTCACATGGTTTAGGACACAGTGGGAAGGCTCATGGAATGTGAATCCTCTCTGCTGTAGGATGCACACTGCAAACTCCACTCAGGCTACAGAAGACCAGAAGAAGCTTCTGTTCACTATGTGGGGTTTTGGTGGCTCTTGTTAACTGGATTGCAAGACCCTGTTCAGATCTCACTTTGGTGATCTCATTTGGTAGTAAGAACCATCAGCAGAGGTGGTATAGAGAATAGCTGCTCTGTGGAAACAGAACATCTGAAGGGTTGAATGGTGAAAAACTCACATGCCATACTTCCTCGCTTGTCAGGTCAGCTGAGGACTGAAAACCTTAAAGCTTCTAATTTAGCATCTTTTATTATAAGACTAGCAAGTAAAATGGATCTGGCACTCCCTAGGCATTTCTATGAAAGATCTTTTCTACATTCCAAGCACATGGGAATTGAGCTGCAAACGAAAGACAAAAGCCCCCAAAGATCAGCAGCAAGCCTGAGAAGGTAACTAAAGAGTAAATGATCCACTTCCTGAGGCCTCAGTGACTGAGCAGCAGCACCCTCCCACACCAACTGACGAGGTTGAAAACAACTTACATGTTCCCATTTGCCATTGATCTCGTGTGGGGTGATCGTAGTGTAAGGATTTGTTCCTGCCATGTTGACATGGTATGTCTGGACAATCTTTGAGACTTCATTGTGGATTCCCAGGATGGCCTGTCGCTCCTTGTCAGCATCTGGCAAAGTGGCTTTGAACTGTTCGTGGGCTGTGCTTAATCCCTGCAGAAGGAAAGCAGCAGAGGATGGGTAAGAGCATTAGCTACTGAATAGCCTCTTTAGCAAATGTATTGCTGCAGAAGTGGTTGCCAAAGCTTACATACTCCCAGGTTACAAAGCAGGCTACTCTAATAAGACTTTTATGTCCCCTCAGCATCACTAAACAGGCTATTTTAAGTAGTTAAATGATGTGGTCTTGTTTTCTCTCTGTTTCTGTTCCATGCTGAACAGTGAGAGAGACCACAGCCCAAAAAAAATGGTGTAATAATTCTGGCTCATAACTGAGTGGGAGCTATTTTCCAATACTGCTCTGCAACTGCCTGTCAGGCCTTTTGGCAAGATTCAACTAGTAGCACTACTATTAAAGCAGACATGTCTTACTAGTGAAAACACACCACCTTTTTATTCTGCCACAAGAATGTGCACACCTAAGATAACTCCAGATGAATAATACGAGTCAGATTCAGTCTGATCAGTCACTTAGAACTAGGTGAAGGTCTTCAGGCCAACAGGGATCTCACAGAGGCAAAATATGCTCCAGCCACCAGAAAGCAGCTCCTTCTCCCTGAACACAACAGGCCCTTTTCTGTTCCCTGTCTTGCGCCAGTGCCCAGACTGTGCTCCAGGGATCCATGGTGGGGACACGCTTGCTGGTAGTTTGTGGACAGCTGACAAGCCAGCTGGTTCTGGCTCATCTCCCACTGCTTCCACAGGACTTTAAGGTACTTCATCCCATAAGCCTGGAATAGCAAGATCAGGGAAGCAAACGCAAGGGAAAGGCAGTAAAATGAATGCGGGAGAGAGAGGCATGTGCAGGGATAGTCGAGGGAACAGTGTGGACAGAAGAGGGAATGAAGTAAACCTCATGATTGACCACTCTCTTACAACACACACACTGTAACTACTGTTCCTAAAATTCTTCCCTTAGATGGTGACTCATTACTTTGCAGCTGCTGCAGTGGCCATAGAGATGTAATGCCCCTGGGAAAGGGGCATAGAGATGTAATGCCCCTGGGAAAACAATCACAACAAGATGTTGGAAGAGTTTAAATGCTGTTCAGATTGCTTCTGCATTACAAAGGACTACTTAGTGATCCCCTTTGCTCAGAAGGGAGGAATGGAAGAAACAAGTAGCAGCTCCATAACAAAGGTGATACCAAGCTAGGGCTATTCACTACCCCTCTGCCTCCTGACTGCATAGTGTCCCTTGTCCTCCCATTTGCTTCCTGATTGATGCCCATGTTGCTGTCAACCATCACCAAGTCAACCAAAGCACCGACTTGGATTCTTTTCATGAGCCCATCAAGTGGGAGAAAAATTTCCCGCTGCAGCCTAGGGAAGAGTAATTGCTGCTCTCAAAGGTTTGAAAATTACCCACGGATTCCTCAAGTTGTTTTCATAACAACATTTCAGAAGTGGGAAAACTGAGATACTTTCTCTATTGCAGGAAGCAACTTTTGCTTCAAATGGTGATCCACTGCCAAAATGGACAATTCTGACTCTTCTTGTGCTTAGCACCAAAACCCAGCTGGCAGCTCAGAAACTGCCCTCATGGCACACCCTATCACACAGGAGCAAGTGACCTGGACATGTCATTACACGAGACAACTGACCTACAGAACCTGTGAGCAGCACTAAGCTTTGATCACGTGGGTTAAAAAACCCACACATAACCCTAAAAGAGCCTCTCAATATTTGGCTTTCATTAATGAAACTCTGGAGTTACACTGAAAGATCCCCTTTCAGTTCTCTGTGTCCAGGTAGGACAGTGTGAACATGCTTCATTCCTATTCAGATCTGGAGTAAATCACAGAACAACTCCTTTTTTGTTCTCTTGCTAAGGCTCACTCACTAGAGCAAAAGCACCAAACTCTGATTTACAATGGACTAGGAATCCAGGAGACCCTCAACTTCTTTCTCTCCCAACCTGACTGGTGCAGATGACTATTCTGTACCTGGATCTCCTCAATGGTGTGAACAATGAATGTGTCCTGCAGGTCCTCCATGGCCCCTTCCATCCAGTTATTGAAAGGGGCAGCTCGTTTGGCATATTCCAGATACAACTGGTCAATTGTTTCCAGTAACTTCTCTGTCCTCTGGGCATGCACAAAAAAAGAAAGAAAATCAGGCAGGATGGTTAGAGAACAACCCCCCCCCCCAAAAAAATCACATCGATATGTGGGTCCTCAGAGCTGCTTCTTTGTTCCAGATCTCCTTGATATGCCCATATTGCACTACAGTGAAAGTCTCTCTGCTGTTAAGAGATTACATACAGGATGGATTTTTGCCTCAGGGAAAAATTTGAGGTCTTTTGAAATAAAACAAAACAATGACAGTCTTTCCAAGCAGAAAAAAAGAATTGCAAACCACAGAAAGGTAGAAATAAATCAATAGCCTGAGGAAACAAATGGCACCCTGATTGGACTGGAAGGGGAAAAGCAGGCTAAATATATTGAAATGCAGCCCTTGTTTACAGTTTGGGAAGTTCTAGAAGTGCAGAAAAGACATTAAACTGGTTGCTTGTGTGTATTGCAGCTTGCTTTCCACAAATGATCTACCCATGCAACCCCAAAGGTCCAATTTGGAACATGTCTCACCTCCAAGGCTTCTCTACGTTTCTGGGTTAGGGCACCCAGATTATCCCACTGATCACAGATCTTCTGGCACCTGGCATTGACACTGGGAGAGTCGTAATAGTCTAGCTCACTGTAAGGGGTGGGTCAAAAAACAAGGACAAGAAGTCAGATAAAAGCTATTTGGAGAAGAAAGAGAAACCCATTAGAAATATTTATCAGCATTGAGGATACATCCAGACAAAAAGCTCATGGTCTCTGCAAGTAAAACAAGCCAGGAAGACAGCAGTATCTAGATTCAGAGACACTCTGTGTTATGGTACATCAAACAGCACAGAACAGGAAGAAAAACAACCACCACCCAAGGCCTCAATAACACTGCCTGATAGGAGTAACTTGGCACTGGGGGAAGGGAGTATAGACTTCTGTTCAAGATGGGAATAAACAGATTATGTGCTGAGCAGTACGTCATCACACTGCTGAAGAACATCATGTAGGCTTCCTGTACATCAGAATGGCCAGAGGGGGTTTGGTTATGAACACAAAGAAGATGCTTAAGAGTGTTCCAAGAGTTGCATAGTACAGGTGGCAAGGGGTAGCTAAATTACACGAGCCACTCACTTCAGACAATTAGAATTATAGTGTGGGCTTCACTTCTGTATGCCTGACAAGAAGTGCTTTGCTGAGATGTCTGTGGGCTGGCACTCACAGAAGATGGGCTGGTAAGAGTATGTTTGTGACAAAGAGAACATGGCACTAAGCTGAAGCTTGTGGTCTTGTATTGCTTTGAGCTCTTGGTTCTGCTTGTGGTCAAAGTGGAGAAACCTGTAGGCAGAGGGGACCAGCCAAGCTGGGAAGTGTCAGCCTCAAAAGCAGAATAACTCACAGGGCTACAGAGTGGCCCTGGGCCATCTGATTATCACTTCTCTATGTAGTAATGCAGGTTTAAACGGTTGCTTTTTGCCTCTCCTAGCCATATTTCTTCCCACCACTATATTGCCCTCCTGAGGTATGTGGGCACAACTGTTGGTGGGAGTCCTGCAGTAAATGAGCCAGGAAACTGATTTGGACTAAAAATAACTTTTTCTTTGCTGGGTTTTTAATCCAGATCAGTTCCTTGATCTACTTTGCTGCAGAGCCAGCACTGCAGATGAAAGAACTGCTTCTGAAAGCCTGGCTTGTAATGCACTGGTTCTGGACCACTTGCTGGGAAGTGGAACATGCTGAAGCCACAAACCTCCTGGCACAGGCAGCTGCAGTGGCTTCCTCCAGACCCTCTCCATCTCCCTGGCAGTTTATCTCTTGGAGTGAAACAAGCTCAGCCACAGTTTTTCAGGGTATAGCCTCTTTGCTGAGATGGAAGATGGATTTTAGAAGAACGGCAGAACGAGCTATGCTCACACTTTGGAAGAAATCACCTCTCCCCTGGCTTAGGGACCAGCCCTCCTTGTTGCGCTTAGAACTGCAGCTGCTTTGGCTGGCATGTAGCATGTGCTTTGGAAGTGGCAGTTCAGCTAATGCTTGCTGACTAGCCAGCCTGAGTTTTAATCTTACTGACATGCAGGATTGCCTTGAACTCTCCTCCTGTTCCAAGGTCAATCCTCTAGTGGACAAGGGAGCAATTCTGTAAATCTGTGCTGTTAAAGGCGATAACGATCTTGATCCAATAATCCTGATTTTTTAGAACAAAACAGTCCTTCAGCCTCAGAGTAATGATCTTAGCCCAGACACCAACTTGAGATAGGCCAAAGTGATAGAGAAGTATTTTTAAAATAGGAAACAAAGTCAAAACCAAATTGTTCAGACTTGTTTTTGCCAAGAAACATGCAGGGCTTTAAAATTCTCTCACTGTGGTACAGAGGCCAGCTCTTTACCTGCCTGCTGTCCCTAGCAATCAACATCCTGCCCTAAGGAGATCTCATTTCTCCTGGTAACCTGCATCACCTGTCACTTCAGGAAAAGAAGTGGAACTGATGGTTTCCAAGCAGAGGGAAGCAGAGAGGTAGTTGAGCTGCTGTGGGGATGCCCTGGAGCAAGTGCTGATTAGAGTTCATGCGGTGCAGCAACTCCTGGGCTGAAGGGTCCAGGGTGGAAGCAGAGGCCACCACGCTCTCAAGCACCAATAGAGTTTTTTTCCCACAAGACAAAGGAGGATTTTTTTGACAAGAAAGAGCAGACCAAGAGCCTGATATCCTCTGCTGTTCCCAGAAAAGTATGACAGCATTACAGCCCTGAAACCTAGGAGGCACCAGTGGCAGGTCAGACTCTTTAAGAAAGGGTTCACAGCAGCATAAGAAGCTGGAAGAGGTTGGCAACTTGGCTTGGGAATATCACAGTATCACATCTGCCCCCCCTGTCAGCACCCATGACTCATACGTTTTCTGGTCTGCTCTTCTGGTGCATCCGGATACTGGAATGCAGTATCCTAGATACTGTTTAGAAACACTGGGACTTCCCAGCATTTTCCTATGGGGATTGATTTATGCTTTCCAGCGGGCAGAGGGCAAAGCTGATCGAGCCTCTCTGGCCCAAAGGATGGGATGTGTGCCAGGGTGCCATACTTCAGCTCTTGTGCAATAGCAGCAATCTGTTCCACGCGGTCCTGGTGTGCAGCCAGGTCACTCTCAAAGGCCTCGTGTTTCTTCAGCAGGGCCTTTATCTCCGAGAGGGTAGCGGTTTCGTAATCCTTCTGCTGCAGCATTGCTTCCTTACCTGGGGAGGGAGCCAAAGGACAGGAGAATGAAGGGCAGGACCCAATGCCTCCCCAACCAACCTAGGCAGCCCTGGAAGCCCTCGAAAGGACATTTGCCCGACTTCGGACACCCTGTCTAAGGTTTACCCTCACACATGCTGGCCTAGAGATCCTTCACTTTCAAACAACTGACTGAGTTTGCCATTAATAACAGAGAAGGTTGTGCGGTGCAGCTTGAGCCAGTGTTGTCACAGTTTATAGTGGACTTGTCTCGGTATGTGCAATCTGGGCTCTGCTGGGTCTGTAAATGCCAATTGTAGCACTTACTCAATGGTAATTTTTCCTCTGCTCTGTACCTCTTTTCTATGCAAATTTCTCACTTGCAACAGTTAGGGAACGCCAATGTGGCTGTATGATGTAGCAGAACAGAGATAATTTTCATGCATTACTTTCTAATAAAATAAGAAATGAACCTAGTATTCTCAAGGGGAAAGCCTCATGGAAGGACATATACATGATCCATCTCTTCCTCCCTATGTAGTAGGCAGCACTATGGCAGGCAATAGGAAATATGTAAGGCTGCCATTACCATCTGTCCAGGACTCATGAATGGATGCCTTCTGCCGGAACTTCTCTGCCAGGTGATCCAGCCTCTCTAGCCTTCGGATCTCATTTAACAACCACTCCTCATAGCCCTTCTCAGCCTGTTCTAGGCCACCCCAGGCATTGTTTATATCCTAGAGACAGGAACACAAGAGGAAAAGGCAGGTTAGAAGGTGGTAGTGGGTGGGAAGATACAGGTCAGCATTAATCTCTAGGAGCTACATGGCTCCAGGTGGTTGGTGTGGATATGGGCTTTTAATCTCATAAGGTTGTGCAGACAGGTCAGGAAGATGAAGTGCCAGACTGAAGACAAGCAGGACTACCTGTGTCAGGATACACCTGTCTGCATGAGAGTTCCTCTCAAAACACTTTTCCACATGAAACTTCAACAAAACTCAATCAATTTTCAATTAGAAAAAATGAGAGGCATCCAAACGTTGTCTCATAAAGTCACTTGCAAAGAGCCTCCCAGTCTGCTTTAGATGCAGAGAAGCAATGATTGCTTGACCCTGTCTTATTAAGGCCTCACTGAACTATATTCTGCAGGATTCCAACCACAATAGTTTCTTATGAAGGTGGGCAGGGCATGCCCACCAATGGGCAGAATTGGGGTCTCATTTTTTAGGAATGGTTGGGATATATTGATGGCTATTTGATGACCATGGTGGTCTTAGGTCAAAGATTGGACTTGATCTTAGAGGTCTCTTCCAACAGAAATGATTCTATATACGACCAGTTACCCCCACTCACCGAAACCATTTTCCCCTCTGAAGGCATGAAGGCTGGCCTATTGCTGAGCCGCAGCTTGGTCTGCAAAGTGTTGAAATTTATCTCAAGTTGGCACTTCTCTTGGACCTTGGGGGGCTTGTGCAGGCGGCGGTAGTCCCGAAAGTCCTCCAGTTTCTGCTGCATGGCTTGCATGGTGTTCTCTGGGGCCCGGTTCTCCAGCCAGGGGATGGTGCGACGGATCCACTCCAGCAGCTGCAAAGAGCAACAACAAGTCTTGAACTGAAACTGTGTTAAAACTACAGGCATTGCTCTGATATCTTTAGGGACCATTTACTTTTATGTTTGCTGTCAGAAAGATTCTGCCACCAGCAGGGCTTTTTAAAAAAAAAAAAAAAAAAAAAAAAAAAAAAAAAAAAAAGCTCACCAGCTTTTTTTGAAAGTTGTTTTTTTTTTTGCATAGCTTTCACACAAACAGGACCAAACTATGCCCTCAGATTACACTAAAGCCTTAAGAGTTTTGCTTGACTGTTCCATAACTAAAGGATGCTGTAAGCCATATTATGTGCAGAAGGATGTGACAGGAGAAATCAAGTTCTTGCCTCCAGTTACATTTTTCTCACTCTGCCTTCCTTGAACTCATTCTTGTTCTCGGAATAACCCTCCCTGGCTGACCTAGGTGGGGAGCTGACAAAATGCTGATGGCAATGGGCAGTCTATAGGGTGAGCAAAGCAGCTTCCAATGCTTTTCAGACCAGTCTGAAACTGGGCTCATGGATTGTGTTTGCCCTTCTGTTCTCCCTCTCCTCCTCTGTACTTGTTTTCCACAAACACAGTCCAGTCCAAATTTGGTCACTCCTGTAGGTTCACAGCTGTTAGTCTGTCAGTCTTCAATCTTCCAGGCTAACCAAAGCAGCCTCCTGCTATTATCTTCAACAGATTCTTTCCAGCTACCTGCAAATTTGTATTTCTTTCCTGCATTATCTCTAACTTCCATTCTCTGACCCAATTCCTGACTGGTACAGTATATCAACACACAATTTGTATGAAATATGTTATGAAGTTGTATAGGTTTGAAGAATGCAGGTTAAACCAGCTTGATTTTTTCCTTTAATCTTATGCATTTCTGTGGCTGCTCTTAATAAACAGAGACACTCTAAGCTGCTTTATGGAGGCTTTCTATTTTGAAATTGATTGTTCTTGCCTTTAAGGTAAGTTTGATTTTTATTTTTTTTTTTCAAGCTCAAGGAGAAATCCCTCAATTTTCTAGGAAAACACGGGCCAACAGCATTCTCCAAGATTAAATATCAACATTAAATGCAATTCCTTTCCACATACCACCACCCAGAAAACCACAGCACCATGGACACCTACATCACTGGCCAGTTTTTCATAGTCTTCCATGAGCTGTTCATTTTCTTGGTTGACTGCCAGCACCTTGCAGATACGATTTGCTGCTGTCTCCGCCTGATGAAGAGAAGAAAAACAGAAGGGAAAAGTGTGAAAAAAACCCAAAACAAAACAAACAACCCAGAGCTTGCAGCTTACCTCCCTACCACATGCCTGCAAATAAAGTCTCCTACCCTTGCCTCTAGCAACCTATCTGTGCTTCAAAATATCTGCCCTGACCTCTTTGCTTTCCATCTGACCTTCTGTAATAATTTATTTTTCCCTTCTCAGGTGAAGACATTCCTTCAGAGAATTGCAGCTCTGCTGATCCAACCCTGTGTGTTGCAAGACAACCACATTTCTATGCCTTTTCTGAAGCTGTTTCTCTGAGAAGGCATGCTTCCTACCAGAGGGGCCCAGCCTGCCTCTTTACAAAGACAGAGAGTTTCTGCCACCACTTCCCCTTCCCTCACCAGCATTCACAGCTGCAACACCAGTAACTGGAGTGGTATCAAGCTGGTGAGAGTCTCTACATCCTGTAACTTAAGCAGAGTTAATCCATAGACTGGATTTCGGAATATTTCTAATTTTGTTTGGAAGATAAAGTGGTAGATCCTCCTCTTAACCCTAAATCCTGCCCAGCAGTTACCTTCCAGCTTTCCCTGTATTTCTGGCACACATTACAGGATCACCTCCTGTACCTACTGTACACCTACTATATTTAAGGTCTCATGATCCAGCTGAGGAATTTTTATTTTTTCCAATCTCTGGGTAATCTCTCCTTACTCTCCCAAAACAAGCCTCCTCAAAAAAAGCCTGCTGTTACTATCTAGGTTGTTGGTTTTGTTTGTTTTTTTCCATTGTAGGACCACAATTTTGTTCTCTGCAGGGAGTTGAACATGTTAAAACATGTTGGAATAAAGTAAGGATCAGAAAAATCCCAGCTATGAACTCAAGAGCCAGTCTGCCCTGGAGTACTATGCATGTGTTTGGCATGGGGAACATGCAGCAGGCTGATATAAAGGAGCATCAGCTCACTTTATTACTATCACAATAGGTGTCATGCCACGAAGCCTCAGAGGATGTGACCCCAAGGCCTCGAAAAATGTGTGATGGGCATCAGGGGCTTGCTCAGCACCTTCTTATAGCTATCATCCTGGTGCCTGAGGAAGGTGCTAGAGCTACCCACAGGACTCCTATGGAGAGTCCTCCTTTCAGAGGCTAAGTGGAAGTGAAGAGGAGAGGGTACATGCCAACACTACAACAGACCAACTGCAAATGCTGTGTCCTGCCTTAAAAATATATGTGGGATTGATGCCAAAAGAGGTTTTGCAGAGCTTACAGTTGGCAAGTTTCAACTTTTTCCTATTTTTAAAAGGCCTCTTATTATCTGTTTAGTCAATCTTCAAGGCCATTTGAGAAAAAAAAATCTTCTAATTTCTACAGCTGATGTGAGGCAGCAAGAATAGCAATAAAGTCTTAGGCCACAGAGTGGTGTATGGATTGCTAAGGTCCCAAGGGATCTGGCATTCTCACTCATTTGTAAGAAGCTGTAGAAACATATATTCAGTCATCTGTCCCTTCACTGAAGTGGGCCAGTTATGAGATATATGGATATTAACTAATGTAAAACACATCAGAGGGACCTGTACAGGAGAAAAGGCAATTTAATAAAAAAAAACAAACAAAAAAACAAACCAAAAAATAACCCCAAAGAAACACCACAACAAAAAAGTCTGAAAGAAGTGCAAACAATGGTTACATTTAGGAAAGCTTGTACTTTGATCTGTTTTTAACCAAAGTTTGTAGTTTAATGGAGTGTTCTTTGACATCCAGAGAAAACTTTGTAGACATGGGACCAAACAGTATGTCAAAAAGACATTGCTGGAGTGCTACCATGATGTGCCTAGTGATTGCAGCGAGCTGGTGGTGCCAAATGTTTACCTCAGTCATCCCAGGAGAGGAGCTGCCTGCAGACTTAAGCTTTTTAAACTCTAGGAGCACTCTGCAGCAGCAGCCAGCTGTACAGGAGGAACCCAATTTCACAAAGGCTTATTTACATGTATCTGATGATAGATTTCCTCCAGCTGCCCAAGTTTTTAAATATGTGTGCATATATATGCATGTTGAACATCTGTCCAAGCCCTCTGAATGTCAGCAATTATGACATTATTTGTATTATCCTAACGGCTGAAGTGCAGAGAATTTCTCTCCCCAACCAGTACTTGCTTCCCAATGGTTCTTGCCAACTCTATCCAAGTGCACTGCTGCTGCAGGAGCAGGAAAGGCTCCATGGCCACTATCACCATTAGTGTCATGATCAATGCATTACACTGACTGAACAAGATAGGACGAAAACATCCCAATGCTTTCAGGTAACCTCAACAAATCCTTCCCACACCGCTGCTAAATGAGCTGCTCTGTGGTGACGGCCACCTCAGTCAAACACTTTCAGGTGAAAGAAGAGTGGCACACTAAAACGTTTACACGAGTCCAAGGCAGCTCCCACTACACTTTCATTAGCGGAGTGGGAAAAAGCTGGTTTGGTTTCCCCATGCTGTTAAGCCAGTGATGCATTTTGGATGCTCACACTGGTTCCAAACAAGCCAGAACCCCTACAAGGCATGCAGCAGCACTGAGATGCACCCTCCTGGGGTCTGAAAGCTGCACGCCTGTATTCTCACAGAGCCCATGTGAACTGATCATCTTCAGCACAGCATCATGCTGACATACATTACTTGCACTCACACAGCGTGGGGAGGGCCAGTCCAGGGCATTCCACATGTGCTGCATGTTAGACTCAAAATGGAAATCTGAATAGCCAAAGTAACAGTAATCTCTCTGCTTTTTTCCTTTCCTGTGCTTCTCAACCCTGACTTGGACTGCTTAGGATGGATGTGGAGCTAGCTGTCTCTCTAGCTCATGGATCCAGGCCTCTTCACTGAGAAGGATTATAAAGGGAGGTATTCCCACAGTGTGCTATACTTAAGGGACGATGTCTGCCTGTTGCTGTCCTCTGGTCTCAGAGGACCTCTCCAGAATACTGTATGCTAAACACAATACCTTAATAAAACGGTACAAAGTTAGTTAGAAATTTTCAACCCAGAAATCAAGTTTACAAAAAATATTAAGCCAACCAGTAGTTGCATGCATTTAGTGTGAAAGTAAGAAGCAGTTAGAAAACAAGCAAACCAACCAAAGCAAGTATACCTACAAATATATATATGTAAAAAAAATGGCATAAAGAAAAAGCAGCCATCTATACACACATGTCAGGCTGGGGACCCTGTACCTTCAAAGGCTCAGTATAAGAGAGTGATAGAAGCAGAAAGCAGCTCATGGGACTTCCCCTTCTGGACTCGTGGCAGTAATGAAAAATCTGAATGAAAAATGGAGCGATATCAGAGTAAATCACCTAACTGTGCATGAGGTTGCAACATGTTACAACCTGGGCTGGGGCTTGTACTCAGGAATCACTTCGCATTTGCCAGGGGGTTGGAATCTGTGTCACTCAGCAGCTGGCTAATGTATGGCTAGGATAGCTCCAAAAAGGAGCTGTGCTCCTTCTGCAGGGCACAGTTGAGTTGCTGGCCCATCAGGACTGTTAAAAAAATTAATAAATTATTAAATCTTTAATCTTAAATCAGTTAGACTACATGGGATTGAAGCCTTAACTAAGAAGCTCCATCTCTAGTTGTTGCTCTGGCTACTGGATTCAGGTTCTGAGGCAGTAAAAGGTTGTTTTCAGTTATCCTTGGAGACGTAACATCCACCTAAACTGCTGACAAGAGCACAGGACCTGCTGAACGAGTTTACAAATCATGGAATGGGCACAGAGAGAAGAGGAAGGGATTGGCAAGGGGTGTGGCTGCTCCTGCAGCTGGCCAGAGCTGGCATATTGTGGTTTGCTGTTTCCTCAATCTGGAGTTCTTCAGGTTAAGCAGACAGCATGGAGCAGTCCCTCAGGGGCACTTAGAAAACAGCAGGCCTTATTACTGGACTGGCATGAGTTCTGAGGCCACAGTCTTCCTGGGCAAGTATCAGCTGGCTGGAGCTTGCAGCCTGGTCTTAAGGTTTTCAAGCTGTTTATGAAGCAGGACCTTGGTGGAAAAATCACAACTAAACAAATTGTGTCAAATGGGCAAGTCTACTGCACTGCTGTGGGACATACTCCCAGTTCCTTGGAAACAAGACAGTATCAGATAATTTATATGAGATTGGGCAGAACTAAAGAGCTGCTCCCTGGAACCTACTGCATGTGTTTGCCCTCTGCAAGGCAGCATCAGCGTGGTATCTGCATCAATGCTGTGACTATCAGCACTGCTTTGCGCAAGAAATGGACTCTTCTCGGATTCAACTTAGACCTCAACCTGGACACCACATGGACAGTATCTCAAAGAGAAAAGGCCTAGTGAGAGAAATAGTTGGGGCTGGGGAAAATAGGGAGTTTTTTACATCTATTGGCAACGTGAAGAGTATAGTCTTGAACTTTAGGTTTTATTATTTGAAAGCCTACGCTCTGGAATCAGCACTGATCTTGTGAAAAGGCTGCAGCCCAGCCAAGCTATGGCATGGGACGAAAGGATCGACTTCATTCTTCTATTCAAAGGATTACAGGGAAATTTCTGTTTAGGAGAAAGTTTGCCCAAAGGCAAACTGTGACTATTTGGATCCTCTAAGGACAAGTGTCCTGATGCCAGGCAAAGAGGCTTTGGAGCAAAGAGGAAGCAGAGGAAGGAGAACTGGAAGTTATGAAAATTGGGCAAAGCAGAGGAAAGAAAAATAAGACATATAGATGCTTTGAGATACAGAGACAAATAACCAAGGAGAAGGAAGAAACGGAGAAGAGTTTGGAAAGCTCAAGGCCTGGTAAGAATGGATTTTGTGTCTGCACAAAAGTGCTACGCAGCCAGCTCAGATGATACAGCCTAGGAAAAGACTGCTGACCTAGTGGGGACTGAGTGTGGAAGGCAGGATGGCAACTCAAGGAGAACAGGTTGTGATTTCCTGGAGTAGGCCGACTTGACTGTGATACTTCTGGAGGCTCACCGCCTGGCCAGGATGATGCTCATTAGTCACTGAGATGGTACTGACTGTGTCAGAGCAGACATTCATTCATATTTTGATGTCAGCTTTACCAAACGCTTTCTCCACCACTGGGGTGTGAGACTGGATGGAAGGAGCAGCTCAAGTCTGAAAGGACATTTACATCACTTCTCCAGCAAGACTACAGACACCCAAGTGAATCGCTGGATGCACTGGGCTTCCCTGCAAACGTCCTGGGGCAGACAGGGGGGTCTGGCTTGTTCCTCAGTGGAGAGGTTCGGTGGGCAGGGCAGGGAGAAGGGAGGGGGTTGTTAACAGTAAAGTCTCACCTTCTGCGCCCCTGAGAAGGCGTGGTAGTAACATGAGACATAGGTCATTATGGCCTTCTCATCCGGCCTTAGCGTGCCTATAATATCTGTGCAGAGAAGGAAAAGAGGTTGAAAGGATAAAGTAAGAAGCAGCACATAGAATAAAACAAAACAGTCATGGGTGGCGTGAGAGAGGGGCAGAAAACTTCCCATCATGCATTGCAGGACAGGCCAAACAGATTTCCATGCGGAGAGCTGGGAATTCAGATCAGAAGGTGGCTAGCAGCGTTGGCTTGTGGCTCAAAGCGGCACCCCTCCCTCCCGCCCCCCCAATCCAGGGGGATCCTGAGCTGAGGGTCCAGGCTCTGCACCTTCGCGGCGGCGGTCACAGGGCCTGGCCCAAGGATGCAAACAGGCTGTTTGTAGGTCTGAACACCCACGCTTGAGGCCTTTCTGTACGTGAGGAGCTAGAGATCAGAGCCTTCCTACACACTGAACTTCCTACACAGTATCTGCTCTGCTGCAACATGCACTGCCTGTTCTTACAGCACTGAAGTACGGGCGGCTGCTTGGTTCTGGCAAGAGATGTTTACAGGGTTTCACCTGCAAAATGTTTTCCTTAAGTGACTCCATTACCAACAGGAAACTGGCTAAGCCAGACACAGTAAGGACCCAGCTGCCTGATTTCCATCATGGTGGGTGAGAAAAGATGTTAAAAAAGAACAAATGCACAAACCCAGGCATCTCAGTCATCACAAGCTATGCTCTGTTTGCAAAATCACCACAGACTTACTCGTCAGACATGTTTTGTATGCCCCAGGTGAACTGGGAGTGAGTTTGTGGCACAACCTAAGGAAGCAGCAGGTGCAGGAGCAAGGGTGCAGGAACCTGCAGCATACATAAGGTAAAAGAATTTTTCAGTATTCATTGAACCCTTTAGAAAACCACTAAGTTAGCTCTGGTCTTCCATCTTTGAGAAAGAGGGGAAAAAAAAATGAATAGATCTGAGCATTGTTTCCAGCAGGGGCAGGCTGCAGTGTCATGCTGAGCAGACCGTCTCTGTGGTAATCTCTGCCTTTGTCAGACCAAACATCCTAGGTCCCAGGAACAGGGACTGCAGATCCTCAGCCCTCAGGGCAGCAGTTCAGAAGGCAAATGGAGAAGGCAGAGCTCCCCATTCCTTTGATCTATGTACATGTCAATGTGTTGCCAATTGTGCCAGGGAAAGTACTGCTGACTATAGGCAAATGGAACCCCTAGCTCCCTTGCCCCAGATATTGTTTCTGGGGCACCACTTTGAACCAACAGCCAACACCACCAAGAGCATAATAATAAAGATGCCCGTAGCTAGAGAGGAGAAAGAGAAAGGAAAAAAAAAAAGATTTGGACATTAGCAACGGCACCAGGTGTGCTCTGTGGAGGGAGCTTGGGATCCTGTGATACCTTCTGGGCTCCTGAGAAGGCGTGGTAGAAGCTAGAAACATAGGTCATGATGGCTTTCTCATCAGGACGGGCAGTTCCAACAATGTCTGTCAAAAAAAACCTCATGTTAAGAGTGTAATCAACTGATGGGAGGAAAGCAAAGGAGAAGGAGAACCACAAGTGTCCAGGAGGCCTGCTGAGGTACATGCTTGTCACAGCAACTCCACAGGACTTCCCAAAATTCCCCAGAAGATGTGTCTCTCTCAGAAGCCAGGATCACTCTCCTGGTACTCTCGTGATTCCAGGGTCTGGCCAGGCTAACATAGCCATACGTCAGCCATACGTCTTGTGTCACAGCATTTCATCCTGAGAACATTACTGTGAATGGTGGGTTGAATCAATCCTGGCAGAAGGTCAATATGACCTTTATAGACATATACTGCAATTCCTCCACACAGTTCTTCAGGGAAGATCCTTTCTCCCTTTCTATGCCTTCATTTCTACACTTCAATTTCAAAACAACGGCTTGAATTTCAAAAGGCCCTTTCATCAGTTTCAGGGGAAACTCAACACCTACAGAGATCAGAATTAATGGCATGGAGAAATGCACATAAGCTTGAACTCCATGAGGGAGAAGAGTGATCAGGAAACAGCAGTGGGAGCTCCTGCAAGGGGCCTTCTTTATCACTGCCAGCTTTACTAAGATATGAAGTCAGATTCATTTATTTTGGAGGTGGCTTTATTTCCTACAGAATGGAAGGAAGCATGGAATCTACTCTAGAAACTGATATTTTGGTGACCTCAGCATGATGAACGCAGGGAAAGTAAGGCTTATCCCTGGGGATGTGAAATACTGCCTAAGAATATGAACATCCTGCTTTCCCAAATACAGGCTCACTGGGTTCAGCTGTCCTATCACCACCCTTCCCCCTTGTTTCTCTCACTCCCTTATTTAGCAAGCCTTTAAGTGCTTCTCTTGTCCAAACCAAGACTGAAATACAACTTCTACCTTCAGGCAAACAGCCAACAAATGGTGAACTATTTAAGGCTGTTGTTTGTACTCCGAAGTTACAGTCTTCAAAGTCTGTTGTCAAGCTGGTCCTGACAAGGCTCTGAATTGTAATCCTTGCTGTCCCAGTGGCCTCAGGGAAGCAGTCACAATCAGTAGCAAAAGCATCACAGAATAACTTGGATCTCTGCCTTGATATCCAAACCCAGTCAGTGAGGGATCTTCATGCCCAACACTTCCAAGTAGTCAAGAAGAAGCCATTTATAATACTGATATCATGCCCCCCAACAGTAAGATCACTAGCAATGTCAGAAAGAGCCCAGGAAAAACATCTGGAGCAAAAGGAATGCAGTTCTACATGATACATTAACTCAGTATTAAGCCTGATTCTTGAAGGGGAACACTTTAATCAGCAGTAGACACAGCCAGGTGTTACTCATCTCTGCCTAGTATGTCAATGCCAAGTTAAGATCTCCACACCAGGCTCAGAAAACTGAGAGGTGCACAGGAGGAAGGGGGATGCAGAACACGTGATTCATTATTCCATTGTAACTTTTTCCCTATACATTTAGCATGTGGTGATGGAGGGAGCATTCAGAGGTTACTGAATTCTTGTACAATACAAGTCCACCTAGAAGAAGGGGGAAATTTCTTGAGAAAGAGGAAGTTAAAAGCCACTGGGGGTTCTACTTTACCTTCTGCATCCAGCATCTTGGGAATATCCAGATATTTCTCAGCCACATCAAAAGCTGTGTTTAGATTAGTGAGAGGATCATCCTGGGAAAGAAAAAGAACCAGAGCATTACCATCAACTTCTAATAAGGCACACAGCATTTTGGTCAAAACAGAGCTATAGTACTTGGTTTGGTTCAGGTAAGTGTGCTGTCCAGGCAAAATTGTGTGAATCTTCATGTAGCAGGATGAAATAATTAGCTTCCTTTTGGAAGCAGAGCCTAGAGACTCGTAACATGATAATTAACATATAGTCTATGCACTTGCAACAAGAAGCAATAATACATTTTGTCTTGAACCTGAAGTAAAATTAGCTTCACGTCACACTGATAGTAAATGGCTGTATCTCACATGTAAATCTCACACTTCTATTAGGTTTGCAACTTCCATTTTAAAGAACTGCAGAGCAGCGTATCTGCCAGAACATCTAAGCGATACCAAAATAGTAACAACATCTGCAGCAGTTGCTGTCCTTAGCTAGAGCAATTTGTTGAACACTAGTTGAGTGGGAGGAAGAGAAATCTCTTAACATATCTCTAACAAAATAAATACATATAAAAGTACTCTTTTTGCCTGAGTATTGCTTTTCCTGCTAGGCACTGCACACAACTTGTCATTTCCTTAGTGCGTTTCTATTCCTCCCTATATAAGCCTGCTGTGGCAGGATGTACATCAGATGCAGACATCAATACACAATAATCAAATGAAGTTAAATGTGGCTTATCACATCATGAGTCATATCACAAAGGTAACTAGATTTTAAAGAGCCACACAAGAGACTACAAAAAACAGATGTCACCGGAAGTGAAAGACCTCTGCAAACTGTTACCAGCACTTGAACATAACGATTAGCAGCAAGACACCTACCAGCTGGGGTGAGACCCTTATACAAGCCTGATTCCTGTACTCCCATGATACTTGGTTATTCTGAACAATCAAGTGACATTTGCACCAGTGGTTTCTACTGTTGAGACAGGTGGCTTCTGCTGGAGGAAAGGCTGTACATAAACTGCTAGTGTTTAGTCACCTTATTTACCAAAGCATCTTTCAGAAGAGAGGAAGATGAGGTCATACTCTCCATATTGTCATTTGTGCCACTCACTCTGAGACCCACCTTAAAAATTAGGAAATACGGGTGATAATTATTTCACCTATTTTTTGTAGTGGCTTCCATGTTCTGTGTCTTTTCTGTTTGAGATCATGTGCCTTTACTTATTACGTCGACTTGGAAGATTAAGCTGTGCCTAAACTCTAATCAACAGGCAATTTCCTTTGAACCCACCCAGCATGAAAGATGAAGCTAGGCAGGCTCAGGCAGATAGGGCATGGGCGTGCAGAGAAGTTCCTTTATGGCACTGATCATCATGTAGCCCTTGTTAAACCAGGAGACTAAGCTATTCTGAAAAGCAGTTTCCTGCAGCGTTTCCCTGGGAATCAATGCATGTATTAGATTGGCATGCCCTAGCAGCATCATATTCCTTTGGGTGAGTGTTTCCAGTAGACAGCAACATTTCACCTACAGAAGTAAATCACACAGAGGCCACTAAAACAGACACAACCAATGATCCCTGTGGGCACACTGTGCTAAAACCAGCAGCTGTCACACATGGTAACAGGGCCCCATCTCAGCGTCAAATACTACTTTATCCCTGTAATTATACACTCTTAATAGTGACATCAGATCTATTTATCTATCTAACTATATGTCTATCTAGAGATATATCTACATCTACCTCTTCAGAGTTAAGCAGGGGTACAGATGGGATTTCTGCTATCCTCCAGATAGAAAAAAGAAACCACCCTGTGGCATGGAATTAGGGGCTGGTACCATTTCAGCTTCAGCCTAATTGTCTCCTGTGTCCAGAGAAACCTCTATGAACCCAAAGTGTAACCACAAGCCTTACTTGAGGAGGTGAGAGTAGCTGGTACATAACATTCCTCGTTTACCATGTGTAGACAGGGCCTTAGCTTCATTTAGGAAGGAAAAGTAACAGCCTTTCCTTCACTCAAGCACAGGAGCATCCAGAAATGCCAAGTGGCAGCTCCCTTCCCAGTTTTACCCTAGCCCACATGCCATTTTCTACTTCTGTAGACATGTCCCTACTATTTACCAAATTCAGCCTTATGCTGGCCATGACCACCATGGCATTGCCAATACTAAACACTCTGTCAGGGTGTTAACAGAGACACTTCCTTAGCACAGACCCATCTCATCAAACTGCCTGGAGATCTGTCAGCCTTCCCTGGAGGAAAGGGAGGAGCAAACTCACTGCAGATAGCTTTCTTATCAGTTTTTAAGTAACAGCAGGAGCAATGCTGCCAAAGGTTAAAAAGAAATTTTAAGCTGGAAGTTGGGAGAGGTTTCCTGATGGGAAAACTTACTGAGCTTGGGCACTCCCAAAGGAAAGGCTGGAAGTCTTAATATGTGGGAAACTGGAGACTCACCTAGATGAAGCCAGCAGATTTCTACTTCATATGTAAGAAAGATGTGTGATCAGAGTCTCCTGGGGAATGAAGCTAAAGATAGTGCTACTGAAAGCAAGCCACTGAGGTCCAAAGACTAGCTCAGAGATGAGCATTGAGCCAAGCCTGAGTAAGACCCTCTTCCCTGTGGAAAAAGCTTTGCCCCTCACAGAGCTGCTCATCACTGAGGTGATGTTTCTTTGTGCAAGAGATAAGGCTTTCCCAGGAACTTGCCCAAGACTACAACAGGGTCTCAAGCCCTATGGAATTCCTCCAAACTCTATCACTTTCAGCTCCAGCTAATCACTATTTCAAATCACCTGTTCCAGCTGACTCGCACCAAAAGGGATAAAGTAGTAGAGGCTGACCTGGCACCTCCAAGCCTTACAGTGCAGCACCATGGCTGTGGGCACACCTTAGGAACCCAAAGGCTGCACAGCAATCAAAAGTATGTCACCTCTCCCCTGACTTTTCCCACAGCTCCCAGAAGAGCACTAACCCAGATGAGGTTCTGCAGGGGTGCTTTGGCTCCCATTCTGCTTATGTGAAGATCGTAATGGCAGAGACACGAAGCAGAGCAGTAACTTGCCAGGCTCTCGCTGGGCCAGTCAAGAGATAAGCTCTAGTTTTACCATGGAGGAATTACATTGTTTTAACAGTGGCAGACAGCAACCTGCCCTGAACAGATATACTCACCTAGCACATTCTCTGCTTTTGCTGACTAAAGACTACTGTGGCTCCTCCTCTTTCACCCCAACCCTAACTCATATGGGAATCTTCTCCTGAAGCTATTTCCAAATCCTTGCAGCACACAAGGTTGCCATGGCAATTATTGCAGTGTGACACTCACAAAAAATTCTTCTATTAACTAGCAATCAGGAAAGGAGATGGAGGGGGAGGAAAATTGACAGAAAGCAAGCACTTCCTATATCTGCCAGAACTGAAGGCACTAGGAAAGAAATCCAACTGGTACAGCTCATGTTTCAGGAATATCTATAACAAATGCATCCAACACAGCAGTACACAGACCATGTTTCTATACGGATATGGTATATGAGGGGATGCCTGAGCCATAAATCAATCATTTTACTTGATAAAAGATCTTAGATGTGGCTTACAGTTAAGCTACAGTTAGGGGTAAAAGGAAGAAGGGAAACCCCATCTTCTGCATATCCTTTACATGCAGACCATGAGCTGATTCTCAAGATCTTTTCTACTGTGAGTTGAACAATAAAAGACTTGCACTGAATAAAAATAGCTGTGGTGCCAGGGCATCATAGAATGGACCTCAGAGATCTTCTACTTCAACCTCCCTACCATGGGCAGGGACACCTCTCAAGAAGACTTGACTGCTCAAGGCCTCATCCAACTTGGCCTTGAACACCTCCAGGGAGGGGGTGCCCTCTTGGCAACCTGTTCCAGAGTCTCACCACCCTAGTACTGAAAAACTTCTTTGTAGGACCTAGTCTAAACCCACTCTCCCTTAGCTTAAAACCATTCCCACTTGTCCTTATGATAAGTTCCTCTCCAACCTTCCTATAGGTTCCCTTCAGGTATTGGAAGGCAGCTATAAGGTTCTCCCAGAGTCTTCTCCAGGCTGAATCACTGACACCAAGGTGGGCAGACTTTGGGGCCTGGTCTATACAAGCAACTTCAGCTAGGCAGTGCACATAGGCAGTCATGCTCGCTCCACTAATATACCTAGACCAGGAAAAATAGCCACATCAACTCAGTACCTAACTGTGCTGACAAAAGATGTTGCCATCTTTTGGGAAGGAGACGTGCAGTCACACTGGCTACCTTTTGCCAGCATGCACTGCCAATACAGGGTCTGTAGCATAGACACGGCCTCTGTGATGGAGCAGAAAACACTAAAACTACACAAGAATAGTGCCCAACCAGGAGGTTCATGCAGGCCTCTTGGCGGTTTGGACTGATGTTCACCTCTCTATCTTAAACATATGTGTTTGTGTGTACACAGAAACACAACATCACCAAAGGCATACACAACTGAGATACCATTAACCACTCCCTAGAGCTGGAAGAGACCTGGAGATGCAGCTCTGATCTACTATCAGCTGTGATAGCTGCTTCTTAGCATCCTTTCTCACATCTTTCTCTGCAAGGTAAGTCCTCTGCAGAGTCAGGGACTATTCAAAAGGTTTGGGCTGGTTGGTTTGTTTGCTCCTCTGTTGTTGAGGGAAGGAGGAGAGGAGAAGTAAGCTCCAGGAAGGCAAGAATCAGCTGAACTGAGCCAAAGGGAGGAGAAAGAAGGAATAAAGGAGGAAACAAATGACAGAAATAGTCCGGGCAATAACTGTGTTTAGGATCTCATGAAGGATGAGATCAAAGGGAAGCAGAGAACAAAAGATGCTGCTTCTACTCCAAGGAGGATAAATTCCTTCCCATCTACATTGCTTTTGGCTAGGACAATCACCCTCTCTTTCACCTTAAAAAGCCTGCGGGCAACATGACCAAATAACTTACTCTCCCTCACTCTTGAGAGTTTGGGTTTGGCTTAGGGCTTTGTTCATAATGTTTGTTCTATCATTTACCCATTAGGGTTTGTCAGATGCATGTTGCTTATCTGCTTTTATTTTCCCAAGATCAGGCACTGAAAATGTAACTCTAATAACTCCCTTTTTTATTGGTGCTGTTTATGTCAATAGGTACAGTTTCTCCCCACTCTTTATTCATCATGTGCTGACTCCACACATGAAAACTGACCAGATAATATAACTGACAGCTCTGTAAGACAGTAAAGACATAAAAGGTGACTGAAAAGCAAATCACACATTGTACAATTAATTGCCTCAAGGATGCAGCTAGGTTTATTAACTCATTTATATATTGTCTATTTGCACAGTGATCCAAGAGCCCAGGTCCTTTAGTGATGGCCTTCCATTTTTATCTCCCTAGCCAATATCCAGCACGTTTGTGTTTGATAACACCCAGCCCATGAGATCAGAAAGTCAAACTTTTTTGTGTGACACCACCTCAGTTACACTCTTGGTGACAACTCATTCCACATGTGCACAGATACAGTGAAACTGGACCTCGGCAGACTGCAGGACTGCCAGTATGATGAAAACCCAATTTGCTCTTCCATCACCCTGCTGGGTCAAGACACTGCTGGCAGCACAAACTGCTGAATGCTTATTCTCATCCTCCAGGTATCAATCTAGTCTGTGACACTGGCACAGAATCAGTCTCACGTTTGGTGTTAGTGAATCTGCCAGCTTTTGCTCATCAGTTGGAATGGGGCACATGTCTCTCATAAGGCAGCCTGAATGCAAGGAAAGTCAATTAGGAAGCTCATTAAGTTCATGCTTCACTAAGAAGCCTGAAAGTACTGATTCATCCCTCATTCCTTCTCCCCAATACTGCAACTGCCAGCTTGTGTTGAAGTTCTCCAATTATGCTTATCAAGCTAATTCTTCTCTCTCTTTACTTCCGAGGAGCCAAGCATCTGGTCTGACAAACAAATTGAGTTGTACCTTTCGTAGCTTCCCGTAGTCAATGAGCTCTGGACGGTGTCTATGAATTAAAGCGCAGAAACCAAGGCCATCCTTCCAACTACAAGGGAGACAGAAGAGACAGCCAGTGAGAGACACAGTGATGGGCATGAGCATGAGGGAAGGAACCATGGCAGCAGAATTACTAATTCTGATTTAGTTTGTAGCTAATAGTGCTTCTGTAAGTGCTAGGAAGGAGCCAAGATTTGTACCTGCGTGAGACTGCAATAAGGGCCCCTTTCAATCCCTAGGAAAATCCATGGTGATTCAGGCTGGCTCTTGCAATCACCACCTCCTTTTTGCCAGTTCTCTGTGCTGAATGAACTGTGCATGTCTTGTGGAGCATGCAAGGAAAGATGTAGAGCTCAAGCTTGAAGAAAGGTGTAAATACAAGCCCTAAAGGAGGAACAAGTGCATTCCTTAGGGAAAAGGCAGATGGCCATAGCTAGCTCCACTACAGTACTGGATAGCAAGGATGGCATTTAAGCTCTCAAAAAAATGCTCTACATTTATATGGTTCATGCAGCTCTTCAAGATATGCTGGAAAAAGCACTATGATACAGAATCCTCACTGGAACATCTGCCAATTTGGAATTATTAAGAGCAGAGCAAGAAATCCTTTAGTTCCCTCCCAGCTCCATCACACTACAAAGTTTCTGGTGCAGCCCTTATTTCATGGCTCCTAAAGCATTCCAAACTTTCACAAAGCAGAATCTGTCTCGCTTAGCCCTATGCTGCTGCCAGAGGACTAAATTCTCTTAAACTTTTACGAAAGCAGCAATTGTAACCAGAATGAGGAACTGAGATGTAGGTACTTGGATCCTCTTATAACCTCTGCCTTTAATTTCCTAGGTCTTGCTTTGGACTATGGTGTTACTGTGTAACACGCATCTGCATTGTCCTGGGAGGTCTGTTAGGATCATTGTTGAATAAACCAAGAGACATTAAAATAACACAGACTGTAAAGCTAAGCTCTTGCTCATAACTCACCTTATATGGAAGTTCTGGATGTTTACATTTTTGTAGGGGGCTGTCTTCCTCTGACACCATAACAAAAGTCCCTCTTTAGCAGATGTCTCTAAGAAAGAAAGAAAACACACCAATTAACTTATTTTCTTAGAAAGCAGGAGTGTCTGGAGCATATGCTAGGAAAACCTCTTTGGTACAGACTGCACTGTATTGTGCTCTATTTACACAGACTCACAGAACATACCTGGTTGGAAGAGACCTCGAAGATTGCCCAGTCCAACCCTTGACCCAGCACTGAAGGGTCAACACTAAACCATGTCCCTAAGCACCAGGTCCACATGACACTTGAACACCACCAGGGATGGTGACTCTACCACTGCCATGGGCAGACTATTCCAATGTTTGAGAACCCTCTCTGTGAGGAAGTATTTTCTAATATCCAGCCTAAACTTCTCCTGGAATGGCTTGCAAACATTTCCTCTAGTCCTGTCACTTGCCATCGAGGAGAAGAAGCTCTGCTCCCTCCCTGCTCCAACCTCCCTTCAGGTAGTTGTCAAGAGAGATAAGGCCTCCCCTCAGCCTCCTCTTCTCCAGACTGAATAACCCCAGCTCCCCCAGATGCTCCTCACAGGCCATGTGCTCCAGGCTCTTCAGGAGCCTCCTTGCCCTTCTCTGGACATGCTCCAGCACCTCAACATCCTTCCTATAGTGAGGGACCCAGAACTGAACACAATACTCAAGGTCTGGCCTCACCAATCACCTCCCTGTTCCTGCTGGTCACAGCATTTCTAATACAAGCCAGGATGCCATTGGCTTTGTTGGCCACCTGAGCACACTGCTGACTCACATTCAGTCAGCTATACCCCAGATCCCCCTCTAAGCTGCAGCTTTCCAACCACACATCCACAAGTTCATACTTATCATGGGGTTGTTGTGACCCAATTAGCTTTGGCCCATCGATCTAACCTGTCCAGATCCCACTGTAAAGGTTCCCTATCCTTTAGCAGATCAACACAGCTACCCAGCTTGGTATCATCTGCAAACTTACTGAGGATTTAATTCCACTTGTCAGAAAATTCCTTGTCTGGAAGAGTCTGCTGGGGTAATTTTGCTACTGTTATTTTCACAGTGAGGTTATGTAATAAGGAGATAGCTTTTGTGGATTAGAGAGGAGAGTTCTGTAGAACTTGTAAGAGATAGTCCCTGAATCAGCCTGCAAGAAATGCAATAGATTTCAACAGAAAATCTGGCTTTCAGGTTTAGATATCCTTTTGAACTGCTCTTAAAATCTCAAGAAAAGGGTGGAAAAACTTCCCAGTATAGCTGAACATAAAGAGAAATGCCAGTGAGATGACAGGGCAGCTTGGGAAGGGTCATTCCCTAGGATCTTCTAGTGACTCATCTAAGAGCATATTCTGGGCCTTTTAAGTGGCAATGACATTTAGTTACCCCAATTGTTAAAGAGTGGCTGGAAAGAACTAAGATTTACCTTCAACTGAGATATCCTGAATGGCAAAACGAAGGATGATGGTCCAGATCATTCCAAGAGTCATTTTAACATTGCCATCCACGATTTCTAAGGGGGAAAAAAAAGGCAGAAAGAGAAGAAACAGAAGCCATCAGCTGCAAGTGCAAATCCTAATAAAACTGGAGCATTTCCTTTTGCAGATGGAAGAACTGGAAATCCATCTGAAAACTATTCATTCCTGCCTCCGCAGATGTTCTGCTGGTACAGCAATCTTGCCCAGTAGCACCCAGTAACCAGACTGGTTCTCTTACAGTGTAGCAAGGAGTGTGAAAAACACCAATCATCCAAAAAAAAACCCCAACCCAACAAAACTAAACCAACCAACCAAAAACACCAAACAAAAAAACCCCACAAAAAACAGAACTAAGGATTAATTTAGATCAGTGTAATTCCTAACAGGGGCTTGAAACCAGGTTTAATTCTAATCACTTAAAAGCCGTATAGCCAAACTGGGAAAAGGAAAAGCCTTCCTCTCACACTGATGTCTGTTCCAAGTCATCTTTGTAACTGCCCCAGCATAATTATACCAAAAGATCTGGTGAGACTTCCCAGTGCAGATGAGCTCTGACTGCTGTTTTTGTCATGTGAATAATATATCACCAAGAAACCAAACAAACATCAACCTCTTAATTCCAAACAAGCCTAAATACACCACACTGCATGTATAGGACTACTTTCAGTCATATAACTGCCCAAAGACATGAGAGCATACACCAAAGTACATGGATTCTGCTTGGCTAATTCATGCTGGCCAGTCTGAGCAGACCATAACATAAACTAAGCTGTTAAGCAGATTGTGCTTTATTGCTCACCAGACTCTGCAATATAAATCAGCTAGGGGCTGATGGAAAGTGACTGCTTGCATATATGAGCTATGATCTGCTTAGGATGAGGAATCAAAGTTCTGAGGGGAGGCTAGCCCAGGAAGGGGTTTCCACCACGTATAGATTAGCACCAAACAGTCCAAATGGTGAGCAGCAGGGTCTCAAGTGCTGATCCTCACAACATCTACAAAAATTCCACAGAGACTATATACACACTTTATAAAATTTACAGCCTACATTTTTTTCAGATAGTGAAACTAGCCTATCTGCATTTCTCCTACTCCTTCTCTGGCACATTTCTGCATGGCAGAAAGATCTTTCACAAATAACCAAAGAGTTACAAGAGTGCTTTCAGTAAGAAAAGCCTGCCAGAAATAATTTTTGTACTCCTGCAGACACCTCTGTGCCACTGCTTCTGTCATGAAGCTGCCTAGTAGGAACACATCATGCTCTGGGGCAAGTAGAAATCTGCAATACAGTAACTGCCACCTATCTGGACCCTGTCACAGAAGTTAATAATACTTGAAATTTTCCTTCTAAAACATTAAAAGAAATCTTTCCTCTTATGAAAAATTTTCAGATTGTGAACCTCAGTTACACTTACAGACAAGTAGCAGGCCTGGCAAACTGGTGTCTGTCCAGTCCAAATTCCTGAAGGCTTGTGATTTAGCAATACATTTGGTGCAACTTCCAGTGTAAATTAGAAGGATAATCTCTATTGTGCTTTGCCACACATATGTATTGGGAACTTAGAGAAAAGACAGAAAACAAGACCTATCACCTTGTTCTACACTGCAAGCCCCTGTGCCCACTCCTGCACTTACAAGTACATACAGATACCTTCGTGGGGCATCAGTCTGCTCAGAATTAAATAGCCAACAACTTTTCACTGAAGTACAGAACAACTACAGTTATTTTTGCTAGCATGAAAAAACTATGTTTGCCTGTTGACGGTGTTCTCACAAATGTTTTTTGCAAGTATTTTGGGACCAGAGGGTTGTCTGCTAGGCTGATGTAAGAAAATGCCTTGCCATGGCAAGTACATTTGGTTTTGCACTTTTTGCATTCCTCACCCCTCCAAGCACTGCAATCAATTTAATTGAAAATCCTTACTATTGTTACAAATACCTGAGATACTACAGCTAAATTATAACAGAATGCATTCATGTTTTCAGCTTGTTCTGTTCATGTGAGAGATCATTGTGAGGATTTTTAAACATCAAAAACCTCCAATGCTTGTAAAAACCACAGCAGTTGGCAGGAGT
Organism: Indicator indicator; assembly: GCF_027791375.1. Lineage (NCBI taxonomy): Eukaryota > Metazoa > Chordata > Aves > Piciformes > Indicatoridae > Indicator > Indicator indicator. The sequence continues at coordinate 47,242,811 of NC_072013.1, read as the reverse complement.
ACCCTAGGATATATTTAACATCTGTAACTAAATTGAGTTTTTTATTTTAATGGACTGGATTAAAATCTGATGGCAATACTTTAATGCTGAAAACGCTTTATGAACCCTAATAACCAGTGAGCTGAAACTGGTAATTAATATTACTGTTCCACAGATTTCAAATGGATATAAAAGTCAAGATACTTACATAAACCAACATGGCATTAAGTTGCTAATATGGCATTAGACTTCAGCACTGTGCTCTGTTCATGTTCTCAAATTCCAGTTTTATAAAGTTAGCTGGTGGACTTAAGGTGGAAAGTGTCTCTCCACTCCATCCCCCCTCCATTGCATTAGCCATTTAAAAAGGAAGATGTGTGCTTCCCACTCCTATGTCTGATTCGTCCTTAGCAGTGCACCAAAGCAAAGCTGCTCAGGAAGACGCCCAGAATCTTTCCAGTCCTTCACCTCTACATAACATCTTACTTTTTCTTGACACAGAAACCCCACCATCTACCAAGCAGATACTGATGTAGTGATGTTAGTGACTGATTCATCCCTGACTGCATTTACCAAACCACACCATCCCCAGTCCTTTTCCTCCTCTCTTTTTTTTCCTTTTAAATCAAATTGACACAACTGTTACTATTTTTTTTAGAAGCAGGCAAGCATTTTTTATTTCTAGAGGCAAGCATTTTTTATTTCTCCTGGCAACCTGGTTACAAAGCCAGCCAGGCTGATGAGAAAATCCATGTGTTCTTTGGACCCTAACTCACTTGGTTTTCCATCCCTGAATTCCCCAGTGCCAATCTCCTTTTCCTTTAAGATCCCTTCAGCTGCTGCCAGTCTCTTTCTGATAGAGTGGAATCTGGCCAAGAAACAAAAGTCAAAAACATGATTGCAAAACAGGTTTGCATGAAGCCTCCTGCTTCCTGGTGATTAAGAGAAAGAAACTCCACAGGAATTGCTAAAAACCTGAACTTTACTCTACAAAGCTAGAACAATCTAATGCTTAATTAGGGAGACTGTGTTTTGTCCCCTGCTGATAAAAGTAACGCTCAACAATGTGAGAGCAGTTCAAATATTAAAAGCCTAAAAATCAGACCGTATCTTCTACCTGACTCTGCTTTTCCAAGTGTTCTTCCTAAGAAGGACCTCTGCAAACCTTGCCTGCACTTTCTCTACCATCAGCAGCTGTTGTCTGAAGAGCAGCAGCAAGTATACGTTATTAACGTGATTTACATTCAGTTTGGACATAGATCAGTTGCTGGCTAAAGCTGATGAGGCATCTACATCCACTGGATGCAAATTTTTTGCACCAGTGACTATGCTTCCACCTAGGTCCCATTGCCATACCAAATGCCACAAACAAAATATGGCAAAACTAGAGTACTCTCACCCTTTTGTTTGACAGCCAGTTGAGGGCCTGACAAATAGTCCTTCAGAGCAAGACTGGCTGGCTGCATAAGATGTGGCTTTTAAAATGCCACTACCTTTTTAAAATGCAGGTGAGAACAAGATCAGTTCATCCAAAGTCATATTTATGCTGAACTGAGCCACATCCAAGAAAAGAGCAATTTTCTGTGCACATTAGAGGTGCTGATAAAACAGCCTTAGGATCACATACTAGACCTATTCAATCTGTTAAATCCCAGGAGCATTAGACACCAATATGGAATCTATTACTGCAAAAGGCAGCTCCTGAGGCGTCAGATGACAGAGAGATTTGAAAGCAGATGACAAAACCACTTGGAAGCTGCACCAGGCTAGAGCCTTCCTTGATCCAGATTTACACAGATCTGCTCTACGCCACAACTGCTTTGATCCTATGGACTCTGGCTAACAAAGATGTTTAGAACCATCTTGAACTGTTAACAGCCAAAGGTGGTTGTGAAAAACAGCTCTTAACCCTCATTGCCTATTTTATTTGCTTAGTTCATGCTCCATTTAATATGGACCTGGAATATGTCCTGCACTCCTGCTGAGTGTAGGAGTCCTCTTCGACTCTGGTTCTTGTTCACTGGAACATGGCTACAGAGCTTGTCTTGTTAACAGCAGAGGGGTCTTTATTTGATGAAATACGAGATAAATGCCACAAAAACATTTTTTGCTGGCTTTAACTTTGATTAAGCACAAGGTTTCACAAGTCTTTAGGTGATCTGAGAGTCTCTTTGGGATTCTCTCTGGAACTTTAAAAAAAAAAAAAGAAAAGAAGTAAAGCCAGGACTGATGGTCAATGCCATTTGTGCAATACACACAGACAACTACAGCTGCACTGCAGACCCTTTACACTGGACTCTGCTGCCCAGCAGATACCCAAGGGTTGGAGCAAACTGCCCCAGCAAGTCCCACTACACTGCTAGCAGATAGTGGTTTTCCCTTCTAGGCGAAAAGCCATCTAGAAAACTTCCTGCATCAGTCAAACATGACTGAGGCATTTTCAGCTCATTTTCTTGGTGCAGTGCTATGACTGCCTCATTGGCTTTATCTTCTGTCCTGCTGCTGCACAACGTTGTTCTTAAGAGTCTGAAAGTCAGCCCTTAAAATTCATGTGCCAGCAAGGTTTATAATCCCTTCCATGGACAGTTACTGTTGTGGTGTTCAAAGTAAAAGTCCAGTTTTATTGTACACCAAGCACCTGAATGGCCTGGGCAGAAGCCCCTGAAGTATGTTATGTTTCCTGGTGACCACCAGAGTGGCCTGGGCTTGCCCTGTGTGCAAAGGCAGGTGCCAGAGTGGAGAAGCCCATGCTGTGATCACACTTAGATGACCTAAGCTGGCTTTCACCATGGGCCCAATGCCTCCGTATCACAGAATCCCAGAATGTTAGGGGTTGGAAGCAACTTCCAGAGATCACTAGGTTCAACCCTCCTACCAAAGCAGGGTCACCTAGGGCAGGCCACACAGGAACATGTCCAGGTTGGCTTTGAAAGTCCCCAGTGAAGGAGACTTCACAACCTCTCTGGGCAGCCTGTTCCACTGCTCCATCACCCTCACAGTAAAGAAGTTTCTCCTCATGTCCCCAGTGAAGGAGACTTCACAACCTCTCTGGGCAGCCTGTTCCACTGCTCCATCACCCTCACAGTAAAGAAGTTTCTCCTCATGTTGAGATGGAATTTTCTGTGTTCTAGCTTATATCCATTATTCCTTGTCCTATTACCAGGTGCCACTGAAGAGAGCCTGTCCTTCTTGACACCCACCCTTCAGGTATTTATAGACATGAGCAAGAAAGACCTCCTTTGCATAGGATGGGCACATCTTGGAGACGTCTTCAATAGTATGCCTTAAAGGCCAACGTTGGAGACAGTATATTGATACTGCTCTGACCTCCTGGACTAAGAACAGGCAGGGCTCAGCCCTGCAGCCCCATAACTGTCCCAAAGGAGGAATACTCATCTAGAACTGTATCACAGGCTCATTTCCTGGCTCTGTCACGAGTTTCCCTGGAGAAACCATGCATTTCCATCTGCAAGTTGGAGATAACAAACCTCCTTCATTTTCCGTGGTCACTCTAAAGACAAACCTAGAAAAACCACAGTAGCAGAGTGTCTCCACAGCAACAGTGACAACATGAGTCAGGACTCACACATAGGACCAGAAGAGAGGAAGACAAGTGTCATGAAAACACAACACAGATAAGACAACAAGTTGTTAAGGTTTATAGAGAACAAGCTACCTACTTAGCTGAAAGCTTTTCTGGGTCTCAGGTGATGCTTCTGCAAAACACCTACCATCTTTGCCAAAAAGGAAAAAAATCCTACAAAACTCCCTGCTGCCTTGCATGATCCACAAGTTCATCCTGAGGGCATCCCTGGTGCTGCCATGATTGTCTCTATACAAGGATACATTGGCTTCGATCCAGAGCTCCTGGATTTATGGGACGCAGGAGAAGCCTGAAAACCCTGACTGCACTTGGGTTTGACCCATAAGATGTCCTATGGCAAGAGGATCCTTCCCAGCAGCTCTGCAACAAGCTAAATACAAGCAGCTGTTATGCTTCAGTTGTGACTTTCCTTCATTCAAAAAAGAAACATCTCAATTAATTTGTTTCTGCCACCGTTCAAGGTTTTCATGAGAACCAGGAGAAAGGCAGGAGGACCTGACCAATAAACCCAAGGCTTGGAAGTTTGGTGTGAAAGTGGGATGTAAATCCAGAGTAAAGGCCTAATATATCTCCTTTTTTCCTCTGTGGCTTATTCTACAAGGACATGGTAGGGCTAGGGAGGCACAAAAGGAAGTGACACGCAGCCAGGAGTGAAAGGCAACAACTAAGCACAGCTTGGGCCCAGACAAATCAGATAGTTTCCTTACCTTCTGCTCCAATAGATACTAGCTTGACTCCTTTGCTGGCAATGAAATCCAAGGCCTTGTTCACGTTGGATATTTTGTGCACTCGCATTTTGCCTCTTTCAGGCTTAGCCAAACGTTCACCTAACAAGAAAAGAGGGGAAAAAAATAAAAGTATTAGAAAATGACTCTGAACCTTTTCTTCCTTGATGAGTGTTTCCCCACGCTGATAGCTCCTGCTGCTCATCCAGGCAGAGGATAGACCACCCTGCATTCTTTCTTGACAGCAAATGTAAGACAGCTGTACTCATTGTTAAGTACACCCAGGAAGAATCAGCCAAAAAAAAGTATCTTTTTGTGGCGTCCCAGATAACTCAGTAACAGAGGAATTATTGGTACTGAGTCCCCTCTGCAGCAGGTTGTGTAAGAGGTGAAAAGGCCCTTCAAAACAACCCCTGAGACAGACATTGGAACTAACCTCTGTACTGCAAATAACGATGCCTGGAAACAGCACAAACTCACTCCCCCACGAAGACAGGTGAGGAGATCCCCTCCAGCATTTACAGCACGCAATTTACAAAGCAAATCTCTCCTTCTTGGAACTCCCTATAGTCAAATACGAGGGTGATTTCTTATCTTGCCTTTCTCCCTGCCTCCCTCCTACCTCTCTAGTCTCTTCACTGAAGGCCATAACTGCCCCTATCAGGAAATAAAATCATTTCTTTGGCAAGTGGCTTTATAACTGTGAGGACTGTCACCTCAACTCCTTTCCATTACATGTTCAATGTACTTCTAACTCTATGTAATGGTCTCTTATCATACAGTGGTATACATTTAAAATGTTTACAACGAGGGAGAAAAGGGAAGCAGCCTAGCTCTGAGGTAAGAGCAGGTAAATCTCTGATAGAAATAAGTCTCAAGGCAAACACCAGCTCGTGACTGGAGTAAGGCTGGAAGACTTGGAAACACAATTTCTCGATCTTGTTTATTTGAAAGAGTTGCATCAAGAGCAGTCATGTACTTCTTAACAGACTGCCTCTAACTGCATTTCTAGTCTACTTTAATTAACACTAACCCAAAATGCAGAGTAAGCATTAAAACTTGGACAGACAAGCAGACTTTTCAAAGAGATCTCTGACAGAAATATAATTGAAAACAACATCAGGAACCACCTGCATGTGACACACAGCAACAGCTGCTTTCAGATCATAAGCTTCAGAATACAAAAAAAATGCAAACAAAATGCAAACAGTTTTTGCAGTTTAGAAAAAAAATTAAAAGTTATGAGATAATTAAAAGGAGATCAAATGGGCAAGTCTAAGCAAGTAATTAGCCACCTGACCCATTCGATTACAAAAGTTTCCTGCTACATCTTAAACCTGAAATCTTTAAGTCACTGCAAGCTGATTTAAAACCTTTATTTGAGGCTTAAGGGTGAGAAAGAAAAGCACTTTTTAATGAATTCTTTTTCATACTAAACTGGGTGGCTTGCTTCCTAACAAAGGAGTGAGGAAAAGCCAAAAGGGATAAAATTAAATTATCTCTGTAACCACACCCTATATATATAGAGAAAAAAAAGATCTGGAAATTAAAACCCTTTAGAAGTGCTTCAGCAGTTACTGTAGAGTGGTATCATTAGCTCTCAAGCTTAAGAATAAAACCAGACTTGCTTTCAAAATTAAGCACTGATGTCTGACAAGTTGAGTAAAAAGATGTATTTATGGTACTGCCTCCATCCTAGGATTAAAAAACCCAAATCTCTTGGTTTAATAGAGCCTCAAGTAAACATCATGGCACATTACTTTCTTTTTCCATTTGAATAATGCTAGTGGTGCTAAATAGAAGTGGACACGTTTTTGGTGACAGTTTCACAATGACATTTTTACATGTGGTGTCACAATAGACTTAAGGAGACTTATGCTGCCAAGTGTCAACAAATGGGTTGAGCCAACTTAAAAAAAAAATCCAAACCCCCAAACATTTTCTTCAGTTCATGTGACTGTAAAAGAGCCTTGCAAAAACAAAAAAAAAAAAAAAAGGGAGAAGAGATTATGTTTCAGCTGGAACAGCAAGCTGATCCAACTCACCTTGTGGCCGCATGTGCACTGCCAACACAAGAGACAGTCTCTGAACTGCTCTCCCTGGGGCTGGGGACAGCAGGATTCTTCCCTCTGACAGCAATGAGATCCTCTAGCAATTGATAGTGCTTGCAAAGCTGGACTCTTTCTACTTGTTTCAGAATCCTTTGGGAGTGGGGGAAAACTTAAAAAGTCCCCAAACCCAATGGCTATTTCCTTCAGACTTGGACTTTATTACAAATTTAGATTTCCAGATAAAAGCATCACCTGGTTCCATGCCATACATTATTAACAATGTAGACTGTTAAAGGAGAAGCCTGCTAGAAATAAGTTCTGCTTTCACCTATTTGCATCATTGCTTTATTTCTCAGTACTTTTCCTAGCTGACACAATCAAAATGATCTACTCACTTCCATTCTATGATTTTCATGTACTAGCCCCCCCAAGGCTGTACTTCAAAAGCCAAACAATGCAAGGAAATGTTGGCATAGACATTTACAGCATATTTGTTTAGGAAAAAATTCAATTAGTAATTCCTTCTGGTTGGGGAGGGGGGAATAATAAAAAAAGCCTTATAACTATTTTTAAAGTACTGAATATGAGCTTAGCCTTTTTTCAGTCCTGTAGTATTATTTTTTTTAACAGCTTTGTCAGCAGAAGGAAATACATGTGGTGAAAAATGAAAGTGTGCATTTTGGGGCAATTTCTAGGGGATGGACAGCTGTTACTTCCCAGGGCTAGCAGGACAGGACTTGCAACGAGGAAGGCCCAGAACTGTCTGTGGAGCTTCCCCCACATCACAGCGCCTGGGAAACCAAGGGGCTTTGGTTGGGCTAGAAAGGGACCTGTCAGTAGCATAGCTCACTGTGATAAGCTATCAGGCTGAGTGTAACTGAGGCACCCTTCTATTACAGGACACCACTGCTTCCCATTCTTCCCACTTTGTATGGGAAAATGTTTCCTGCCTGCCCTAGCTGCCCAGCAGGAACATGCCCCCAAGGACACATGGGAAGGTCTGCCCTGAAACATGTCTCCCACAGCCCCAGTGGCACAGCCCTTCTCCCACTCTAGGGTCTCCAGCAGCTTTCCTGATGCAGGCTCCATCCCTTCTCTCCCACAGTGGCACAGAGACTACCAGCACTGCAGTGGGAGCAGAAAGAGGTAGTGGTTCTCACACACCCTGCTTGGGTGGCCAGGTGGAGTAAGCATTCGACTCTGGATGGCTCTTGGTCAGCCTGGCACAGCGCTCTCATGGCCATCAGCCTCTGGGTTAAGAGGAATAGATCACTCTGCCACAAAGCAACCATGCCCACATCAATACTCCAAAATATGGGAAGAGAAAGATGTGGAGCAAGCCAAGAGCTGAAAGAAAGGCCAGAAGCTGGAACTGGAGGACTAAGAGCCATCCAAAGACTGGCAGGTGATCAGTGGGAACCATGGCAGGATGACAGGGGTGAGCCCAGCAGGAGACTCCTTACCCCCACAGCCGCTTCCAGGCTGGGCTGCTGCTTCCCCAGCTATGGGCCAAAAGGGCTACTAGCAGGGCCAGATAGAAAGAGGCTCCCTAAAATCAGTAGGGCTCACAACTGGAAATGGAATTGCCAGTGACAGAAATGAAATGGGGAAAACACAAGTGTGCTAAATTTCTCCTCTTTTATGCTGTACCTAAGAGAACCACAGGTCTAGCTCCTGCTGGTTCCAAGGGAAAAGTACTCAATCCTTAGTGTGTGAAGGTCCATGGCCTCTGGTGGGATGTAGCCCACAGCTGCTCCCCAGGCCTTTGCCCACTGGTTGTCTAATTGGTAGGTTGTAGGCACAGAGCTACCCTGCAGCAGATAGGGAAATGCTGTGCCCATACCACCACTGCAGGCCATCAGTGGGCTCCAAAGGGGCAAGACAAGCAGAAGAGTGGGAGATGGGGCAATGAAATTAAGGAACGTGAGATATGAGAGCCCTGGCTTCAGCACCAAGCCTCCTCTGCCCTCCTCTGTTCCTGCTTTTCTATCTTCCAGTTCAGTGATTAGAAACTAAGCCATCAAGGCCCATCTGCTCCAGCTTCCAGGCTGCAGCCCCTCCTCTGCAAGGGAACATAAATACAGAAAAAACTAAAAGGACTGCATCACCTCTTTTCTTACAGGCACCACAGAAGCAGTGTACGTGCTGCAAAGCTCTGATAATATTCTGAACTCTGATCCCTATGAACCACTACTATGGGGAAACCCCCCGATGTTTTATCCTACATTTGGTAAATCCTGAGAAACATGTATACTGACAGCATCTTTTCAGGAGCTGGTAAAGAGGAAGGGAAAGAAGGGCAGACAGAAAGCCACCTGAGTGCTTCTACCATGGCAGTTTTATTGAAAAAGGTACCAAGAAGGTCAGGAGTGCAAGACACCGGGTGGCTATTACTGGCACAAAAGCCATCAGAAGAAAGTCTGTGAGCACACAACCCCAGTTTCATATATAGTCACCCTGATGCTTCCCACAATACTTTACTAAGGTTTTTATTTCATCAGCACACCAATAGGGATTACTGCTTACATGAAATAATCCCTGGGAGATATCTGTCAAGTAGTGGGACATTTGTGATAGGGAGTGGAAACAAATCTGACCTAACTTGTTCATGCCACTGTTTTTATTTCAGACTGCATGTTCTGGGATTTTGCTTTTCTTTGGGATTTTTTTTTATTTCCCCCTGAAGATTTGAGCACTGAATGGAAAAGCCTCAGTTACAGCCAAAAAAAAATGACACAGAAGATTTACTGGTTTGACTCCCCTCTTTCAATAACTTCTATCTATTCTCACTGCCGTAGAGCTTCGATATGATTAGCTAGTAGAGCACTCCCACAACCTTCCCAGAGCTGCTTTGTCAGTCCTGCCAAGCAGTAAGAGCCATTGCCTGAGCGTTCACAGGAGGCTGTGCATTCCTGATGGTCAGAGGGAAGCTGAGAGGCAGGAGCAGGAATGCAACAGACAGCCTGCACAGGCCACAAAACTTGGAGTACATTCCAGAAGCACATTAATGGTCACTGCTAGAGACAAGATATTTGTTAGGGAGATGTTTGTATATTCCAGCAAAATCTGCAGCACTGCAGCCCTTGCCATAGCTATTCTACATGAAATGAGGAGAGTGTTTTTCAGGACAGAGATGCTCAGGACACTTGAGAGAACCACACAGAACCTCTCTCACCTGAAATGACTTCCAGAAGTAACATGAGTTTAAGACCATCCCTGAAATCTTCCTCTATGTTCTCAATCTGCGTCCCAGCCTTGCGAAGGTGAGAATTACACCATGCTGTAAATGTCTAAAACACAGGAAAGAAAAAAAAGAAAGGCAGTCAGTAATCTTCTCAGAAGCCAAACAACAGTTCAGAACTAAAGCAGTGCTGCTAGGTACCATGACACAGATTCAAACACTGGTTATTGTTATCACCTTTCCACTTCCTGCCCTCATGGAACATGATCCTTAGTATCCAAAGAATTTGCAGGATGTTCCCATGACAGAAGGAGTCTGAGAGGGACAGTAACAACTTCATGGCTCCAGCATGTCTGATTTTCTGGAGAGGCCTCTACATTCCATTTGGCCTAGAACTCCTTGAAACTGACTTTAAGGCATGCTAAGTGCTCAGGTTGCTAGGGACTCCAGTGGAGTTAGATGACACATCTTGCATAATACCAATGGCAAACAGCATTCCAGATCTTCTTGTTTCTAGACAGGACCTTGAGGATAAAAAGGATCATTCTGTTACAGCCAACTGCCTCTGGTCTACTCCATTCCCAGCAAACACTGCAGCCCTTAAGACACTGAGGAACAGCACATTAAGCTCTTCAACCAGATAAACCACATCCCAGTAGTCTGTCCTGCTGCCTCCAACCTCCCCTGCATGACTGTCCCACCTTCCTCCCCACCAACTGAAGGAGTAAATGCTTTCTGAATAACAGTGCTATCACCCATCTCACAGAAGCACAGGTCCTAGAAATGATAAAAGCAAGCATCACTTAGCAACGCTAATGTCTTGCACAGTCCAAAACTCCCACTGACTGAGAGCCTCTGGCAGAAAAATCACTGCAGCCACCTCAATAATAGAAATTACAGCCACTCTGTAATTAGTGATATGATGCACCACCACTGGATTAATAATGAGTTTGAAGCGCAGGAGGGACTGAGGTCCAATCTACAGTACAGTCAATGGCTTTCAAGCAAAACAAAGCTGTTTTTGGAAAGGCCTTCAGAACTCAAGTGGTCAGGATAAGATAATCTCACATAAGAGAGAAGTGAATTTCACCACAACTGATGACAAGGCACATTTTCGGTGGCTGCAATCTTTCAGACCATGTTCTGAACAATGGATATGTGAGGTACTGAAGTGGAAGAGACCATCTCATCCAAGAGATGCAATAGTAGGGATTATCCCAAAAGAGCACTATGCGAAGGGGTCTGAAAGAGAAAAGCAAATGCTACTGTTGGACAGTCAAAACACGAGAAATGCAGGCACCTAAGTGTGGCGTGGTCTTAAAATAGGTGAATCAAAAGAACCCAGTCTGGAAACGCAGAAGCTGTTTGACACAGAAGTGCCACCTCAGGAGTAAAGGGTAGTAACTAGTTCTTCTAAGGTGGACAAGTTTGTCTCAGTGCTAATGAATGTGTTTCACAGTGTTTGAACAGACGATTAAGTAAAGACTTTCCTTGGTATAAATTGGTAATTCCTTAAAGAGAGGGGGGAAGGTTACTCAAAAAATGAGTAGTTCCAACAGCTCAGTGCTGCTACAAGGAAAGGAAGTCTTTCTTATTAACATCTGTAAACATCTGAGGGGTAGGTGTCAAGAGGAAAGGGACAGGCTCTCTTGAGCAGCACCCAGGAATAGGACAAGGAATAATGGATATAAGCTGGAACACAGGAAATTCCACCTCAACATGAGGAGAAGCTTGAGGGTGATGGAGCAGTGGAACAGGCTGCCCAGAGAGGTTGTGCAGTCTCCTTCACTGGAGACTTTCAAAGCCAACCTGGACATGTTCCCGGGTGGCCTGCCCTAGGTGATCCTGGTTTGGTAGGGAGGGTTGGACCTGAGAATCTCTGGAGGTCTGTTCCAACACCTAACAATTCTATGATTCTTCCCTCACTCTCCTAGAGCCAGCTGAACTCACTGCCCCAGGCAAGAACTGTTTACTTTGGTATGGCTAGGATTCTGCCCAGTAGTGCATGGAGACACTTCAGCAGAGTCTAACAAGCCCCTGCAAGAGAAAATTTGGGGTGCATGAGCCAAGCTGCGGGTGGAGTCAACCACAGCAGTCATGCCTTCTTAGTCTTTGGGGGAACTGCAGCAGAAAGGATTCAGCTGACAGTGAGGCATGCCAAAAATTCAGAACTGCTCTACCACTGTTTCCACCATGCACAGGATTTCAAAAGAAAGAGTACCCCAAATGGCAGAGCATCAGGCCTTCTTATTTGTCTAGAAGCTGGGCTTCCTCTGTGAACCTGCTCACATCTGTGCTTACGCAAGTACAAATAGCATAGCAGAATCTTTGCTTGGAAGAAACATTGCTCAACAGCTGCTGGGCTTCCCACTGCTGTGCTCTGGCCTTGCTCTCTGCTGGGGCTGTGGGATGCAGCAGGATAAGAGTGCAGCTGTAAATACTTTCATGGCAAGGGCCCTTTGGCTGGATACCTGCATTGTGAAAGCTTCGGCTTTTTTTTTTTCAAGATGGTCTGGTTTCCTTCCAGATTGGGAAGCTTTAAAAAAAGAATAAGTCATTAAGCACCTTTTATTACTTTTTATTGTTATTCCTCTGAGAAATGAAAGTGAAGTTTTTTCAAATAAGAGTGGTTTTATTTGAAAACAGGTCCTGTATCTTGAAGCACATCCTTTTGGCACTACTTTCTTCATTCTACTGCCTGCACTGTATTTTGGGAGAAGTTCATTGACTTGGCTCCCTTTTGCAGCCAGGTTCCTTCAACTCTTCCAGAAGGGTAAACGAGAACAGAGATGCTTTCAAATGCTACATCATCATCACATATCAATGCAAGACATGTCAGAAGGGTTGCAGATGCACATGAACCTCCTTCTCATGTTTGAACAGCAGTCAAAGCAAGACCCTTGAGCTAGTGACTTGCCCAGGGTTATGTTATAAAATGTGTTGAATTGAGGAGGAAGCCTGGGAGAGAACTCACAGGGCACTTTTACTTCTTGTATGAATTCCCTGATGCCATTTCAGTTTTGTTTTCCATCAGCAGATAAGAAAGCTCTGCTTTAAATCATGAATAATCCCAGTACAGCTAAACTGGGCATCTGTTTGCATATTCTGAATACTGAATCGGGTGATCAGGTCTAAATTTCTAAGAAACATGGATGAAATTAAAAGTAACCTACAAATCTTATAAATTATGTGTTATTACAAAGGCTGGCAGGATAACCAGATCAATGAGATTATTTACTGCAAGAGTCACCTAGGGCTTGGTGGAAAATTGAGTCCCAAGGCCAGCCCTCCATTTACTCTGCTGGAGCCATCTCCATCACACCATGGCCTCTGACATGCTTAAGTAAGATGGCTAGTCATCAGTGGCAGAGCTGACATACCAGATCTTCAAAGACATGGACCACGAAGGGTTAATAAAGAGTGAATACACTGTTCCCACTAGACACAATACACAGCTATTTTCTCCAGGTACCCCTCACGTGGTGCATGAACTCCAGTAAGCATAATACTGTAAGCAGCAGAATCGTCTATGGGAACAGCAGTGACCAGCAGCCCAGTGTGGATGCATTATTCTACAAGAAAGCCAAATTAGGGATTCTATTAATAAATGCCATGGGGTTCACAAAGTATATCCTTCACAGGCCAACCCAGAAAAACATCCATCAAAACATAACAATCAGAAAACAGCTCCACAAGAGTAAAATACCTTCTTACTTCTGAGTAGTAAGTTAGAAGGAGATTTGATAGATAAGGCTGGAGAAATGTGGCAGAAAAGTCAGGGGCCCAAGAGAAAGGTGAGAGCTTAAATTCTGCTCTCTGCTGAGTTTTGCAATCCTGACAGTCTTGTTTGGAGCCGTTTTTACTGACTTGGCTTCATGCATCACAGGATCCTTTTTGTTATTCTAGGAAACATCCTGAAACCACCTTCTCACCCCAACAACATTCTGGACAATGCAGCTGCTCCTCCCCACGCCCTGAGCCACAGCTGGCGGTGACAGTCGGCTCAGTGCAGCCACTAAGCCCTGCGGTGCTGCCTGTCACCAGCTAACAAGCTTTCCAAAGTGGAAAGGATGCTGAGAGCAGCCAGCCCCATCTTTCTGGCACAGGCCCAGCCCTGGGAGCAGCCAAACAAAAAACCCCCCAACACCTGTGTTTGCTAGGGTGAGGTGAGGCACAGCCCAGTTCATAGGGCAGAAATAAACGCATTGCCAGGTGGGAAGCACTGTCTCCTCAGCTCTGAGTTCAAACCCCGCTCTGAGGCAGCAGATGTGCCTCCTTGCTGCCTGCAGATGCACAAGGGCTGGAGATTATTCTCCCACTTACCCTGTCTCAAAGACAAGGAAACAAATACTGTTAATCTTGAGGCATATGGAAATTTTGCAGAGCTGGAAAATTACTTTCTGTTAAATAATAGCACAAAAATATATCATCAGCTGGATTTTCTCCATACAAGTGTCACATCATCAATTTTCCATGGTAACTGCACAAGAGGTAAAAACAGAGATGTGTTTCTTGGCCCTCAGATCTTTCCATATATTGTACTCCTAATTTAATTTCTGGGTATAATAGATTGCTAGGACCCCTCCTGCAGGTCTGCCTCTTGTTCAGTCTTTACAATGGAGGATATCCTTTGAAGGCACACTTACGCATTTGCACCACATGCACAATTTTCTCATCATTGCCCTCCATGTTCCTTAATTCCATCTTGAATCATAGAATCGTCTGGGTTGGAAGGAACCTCCAAAGATCATCTAGTCCAACCCCTTTTGCAGTCAGCAGGGGCATGTCAATGAGATCAGGTTGCCCTGTTGAGCCTCACTTTGAATATCTCCAGGGATGAGGCCCCAACCACCTCCCCAGGCAACTTAGCCCATTTGTAGTTTTCCATTTTTCATATCCCAGATTCATCAGCAAGATCCCTGACACTGAGCTCAACTCTTGCTATTTGTGTGCTGGGTGCTGTACAAACAATAGGGCCTTCACATTCTGCTGCAATATAACCTATCAGATAATAAATGCAATAACAAATGTTACTAAAAGTAAGCAAATAAGATTAACTGTTCTGCTGCCACAGCATATCAGGCAGGTTTACTGCTAGGGTAACCTCTACAAGCCTACCTGCATATCTATTTCAACACAGGTATGCACACACCTGTTTGGGGTTTTTTTGACACTGACATAAAAACTGTTCCTGCTTCTTCAGAGTTCATTGTATTAACCCTTGCCAAGGGACGAATTAACTAAAACAAACAGCCAGGTGATTGCTGAAGGTCCTGCAGTCAAAGCTCTAATGAGAAACCATCTTCAACTATGCCCCCAACTGCAAACCTGACTTTTGGTTATCCCTGCACTACATGTGCATACACACACACACTCTGGTACTCTGCACTTCCCAGTCTCTTGGGTTTTGTTCCTGAAATACAATAACCTCTTCTCTTCACATTGTCCTTTCCAAATTCATTACCCTTCTGGTACCAAAGTGGCTCTGGCAACCTTCCTGAAAACAGGGGAAGCAGGACAGTAAGTGAACGTTTTTTAAAGAATGCTTCTGCTCAGAAAGTGACAGCACAGAGCAGACCTAAGAGCTCTTTGCTGCAAGAAAACAGCCATAAGGCACTTCAGCTACTGAGCAATTTTAGCAATGTAAATGTCAAAGCTACCATAACTACATAAATGACATTAAAAAAAAATAAATGGGCAGTTTTATCTCTTTGTGGCTGTAATAGTGACATTCCAGCTTTATCTGACCTTTCCAGATGTTCTTTAATTCTCTCCTTGCTAAATCACTCTTGCATGGAGCCCTGCTTTCCATGGGTGAGTGTAAACTTTCTGACATAGCCAAGAGACTGCCATATTTGTGTAACAGCCCTGGAGAAGCTGTAACTGATCCAGAGTAGTGCTACTTCCCCCTTCTTCCTGACAGAAGAAAGGTCTGACGAAGGCAAGCAAAGAAAGAATTCGCTGGAGCATGGCCTTGCCAGAACACCACCACCACACTCAAAGGGAAGCAGTGTTCATGGCCACCAAGGCACCCTCCTCCCTTGTGTTTATGCTACAGGATGAATTTTAAGCAAGTATTTCAACACAGCTCTGCTGTTTAGATGTGTCCACAAAGGTATGGCTCCTTTTAAGAGGGGAATGTACACACAACTCGAAGGGATAAGAATCAAGAAGGGACTGCACACACAATCCTCAGCTTCATAGCAGAATCTTATGCTGTCTGCACACATGTTCTGCAAAGTGAGGTCATGAACAGGCTGAGAGCTATGGGTGCTAGCCCACATTTTCTTCTAGTGCTGTAGAAGTGACAGAAAGACTCCCTTTCCATTCACCAGAAGAGAAAGCAGGATATTCAAACAATACACCACACCACGCACAGCTGGAAAACAAAATCAATTTATGCAGCTGCAAGTGCTGCTCCTCTGCTAGTGGCATGTTCAGAGGAGTGCACCTGGGCTTCTGACAGCACAACCAGGCTGCAATCCCTGCCTGGCCTAAAAGCAAACTCTCCATGGTGCCAGCTTGCTGCAATGCCGGACATTCCAGGACTGCCAAGACAGATCTGCTAACTCTTGCAACAAATTCTACAGCCCATTCCATGCTGCAAGGAATTTTATTTAAATTACATTATCCGGAACAACAACTGAGGCTCTCAGCTAACAATGATTAATAGTTTACTAAGAGCAGGCAGAAAACTGCTGCACACACAGCTTTAAGCAACAGAATTACAAATAAAGCAGTTTCAGCTGCCTCAAAATGGGGATCCTTCCACCTCAGTAGTCTGGGAACTGAACATACTGTATCAAGCAAAGAGGATGCTAACCCACAGTCACCACAAATCCTTCTTTCTTGCTTCTTGAATAGACAGACTAGGCCATCATTGACTTATTAATCAGAAAGTTTTGGACTGAAAGTCTGGGCAAGCCATGAAACAGATCTCAACCATCCAGTCCAAGTTTCCCTGCACTTAGCACTAATTTATTACCAGCATTAAACCCCAGGGTCTCATGTGATTTTCCACTTCGGAGTGCTATTGCTCCCTAACAGTTTCTGTGGCACCCCCTTCTCTAAATCCTCCTTTCACATCTTAAAGCACTTGGAAAATCTCATTGGGATTTCTTGGGTAGCTGTTTGTCACCTCCCCACACCCAACACTGACTCAAAAGACAGACTTGGCTGCAGCCTCTTTTCCTGCCCAAGACTGAGGTATAAACTGACAAGGAGGTGCTTGGTTAATTAGGGAACAATTACAAAGTAATCCTGGATTCTGTCAACATCTTGGCCAAGGCTGGACAAGACAGATCACACCAACAACCCTAATGAAGAGAGCTGGACCCTGAAAGGGCCCTTCATGAAGTACAGCTGTGACCAGATTAAGTCTCCTGGCTCACTGACTGGTTTCTGTGCCAACAGGCTGCAAGTAACAGAATTTTTATACACACATACATTAGTGGTTTTCAGCTGCAACAGAGAAAACGCAGCCCTGCAGCCCTCATCTCTGTATACTGCACCTCTAGGCTTATTCCTTGGTGTACTTGGATGCCTGCTAGGATGCCTCAAAATATGCACAAATGGTCATCCTCTCCACACAGAGAAGCTCTAGGTAGTGGAGATCTTCTACACAAACCTCACTGCATGTCCAGGGAGCCATTTTGTTTGAACTACAAGATCAGCCACCATTTGGCATACCTTCCAATTTAATCTTCTAACCTGAAATAGCTCTACTGCACATTGCTTGGCATTTCAAGCCACGTAACAATTTTGAAAAATAATAAAAGCATCTGATAAACCCTTTCAGCATCTACTCTGAGCCCATTCTCCCAAAGTCTCCCAGTCTCTGAAAAATCACAAGTATGATGGTCAGTAAGACCAACACTGCACAATAAAGAGCTTTGCTTTCCAAGGGAGCTGGCCAATTCTCTCAAAAAGTCTGAATTAAATAGATATTCAGAAGGAATCAATTACTGACACCTCCACAAAAGGAGTTCAGTACCACTCACATCAGTAGCAATGTCCTGTTCTGGATTAATACCAGCTGCTGAGTTCAAGCATGGCTGAAAGACAAAACACAGCCCATGCTGCTTCTGAAAACAGGAGGTATCATTAGACTGTATCATGTGCTACCAGCACCCACCTACAGAACCAACTTGGTGGCTGTGTAAGGAATTGCTGAGAGTGGAAAGGAAAATTTTAAGTTTACTTGCATTTCCCAACTCCAGGGCACAGCCCCTGCAAGTCAAACAGAGCTCAGTCCAGTACTGCTGCTTAGTTACTTCTCAAAACCCATCTCTACAGCTCAGGATGAGAGCAATGCTACGAGAGTAAGAGCCCTAACTGTAACTGTATAAGCCAGCCTGGATCCCACTGGGAATGTGAAATTCACCACCAACCCCTCTCCTTGTCCAGAAGAGCTAGGAACTGTTGCATAGGAAAAATAAAAGCCCTCCTGACAATCAATTAATCCTTTAGAACACTTGCAATGAATCAGCACATCATTTGTCAGAATCAAGTAAATTCAGTGTAGGAGTTCTCTTTTTTCCTCAGTGCAGTAGTTCTCAGTGTCTTGCACAATTTCTAATTCTCCTCTCCTGGAAGATGGGACACAAAAAAAAAAAAACAAACCCTAGAGGCCCTTCCACAACGGTTTTCCACTGGCATAATATTAGCTGCTGTGGAGTCAGAACAATCCCTTTCATTAACTAACAACAGGCTAAAGTAGTGAGGGCAGACATCTCAATCCAGGGCACTTCCTGTCCAACACAGAGTAAATATTTGTTCTTCTCTGCATTTGTGCCTCTGGAGCCCTTAACTTCACTGTTGACACAGAGCTGCGCCATTTCAGGAAAAATCTGCTTCTGGCATTTGAAAGCTACTGACCACTGAATCCAGGAGTCAGCGGGCATTTTAGATGAGTAAAATACAAGCCTTCTTTATTCCAGGGTTACCAGAAAGCACTAATAGCTAGGAACTTTCAAAAAGTATATAGATATGCAAAAACCAAGACAAAAAACTGCATGAGGAGATCAACTGGCTAGAAATGCAGTCCTTTAGAGTGTATTGTAAAGCTCAGACTAGCAAAACTCTTTCTTAAGGTCTTCTCTCTCCTATCAAATCAGCTCATAAATGTCAACTTGCTTTGAGCTCTCAAAAATTAAGCAGACCTTGTCTCTGTGCTTCATATGCTGAAGTTCCCAAATGCTTTACAGCATTTGAAGATATATTGGAAGAAATATTTTCACCGAACACTAGAATGCAGCAACAAGTCACTGAAAGCAAAACTTTTCAATTTATGGAGGCTAAACTTCAACTGTCCAGTACAGGACTAGGCTAGGACACCAGGATAGTAAACTTCATGAGCAGTCTTATATCCATGATGGCAGGCCTGAACTTCACACCTCACTGCTAAACCTCTTGGAGAGTTTGAGACCTAGTACCAAATTCACAGTAAAGTGTCACCCGCTTGTCCCCAAGAAAAGGCTGGGGCATGGGGGAAAACAGCAAGCTCCTGACACTAACACAAATCAGGACATACATATTTTGACTAGATGATCTTTCAAGGTCCCTTCCAGTGTCTAACATTCTGTGATTTGCTCCAGCTTGTCAGGGTGCAGGAGGACTTCTTTCAACTGGAAGCAGGGCAGGGAAGCATCCTTTCTCTGCTGGATTCATACTGCTCCACAGGCAGGCATTAACACAACTCTCTGCTGAAGATTTGTCTTGTGCCTCTGCTCTCATGGGGTGGGGGGACTATCAGTTTATACTGAGTCCACAAAGCCAGAAGTGCAGGAGCTGATTTGGCTGAAAGCCCTTTTGCAGTGTAGGTTCAGAAACGTGGGACTACCTGGAGCCCTTGTGTCCACCTTGCATGCTGCTGTCATAAAGGGTTGCTTCCTCAGCTTCCTGGGGGCATTCACTGGTGTTGCTTTTTCCATTACTCTTCTTCAGCTGTTTGTTTTGCTGATGAAGGGGAGAAGAGGAAGTTGCAGCTTCATTTATCCAAGCTTTCTATACACAGAGCTAAGTAAATAGCTTTAGTAACTGAAACAAATTTACAACTCTGTATGAATGCTGCAAAATTAGCACAAAGCATTGCTCCAGGCTTTTCAGGCTGCAGAACTTTAGTCACTCTACACCTCTAGAAGACAGAAAAAAACCCTTGACACAATCTGGTTCTCCAAGATGGCAAGTATTCTGGCTAAAAGAAGCTATAGCTGCATTTGTAGTGAGAAAGGGACACCAACACTGTGCTTGGCATGAGGCTGAGAGCTATCTAACAAAGAACAAAGCATCAGAAAGGATACCTATTTCCAACAGAGTTTCTGGAGGCTACATGGCATGGGGTTATTATGTACTCAGGCCTCACTCCCATCACTGGTGACATAAAACTCTTAGTTAAAAGGTATGGGAAGAAAACAATACTTTTGGATATCATCACTATTCCTGGCTCAGTGTAACACCAGTGCTCAGAGTTCAAGTGCTCATTTGTAGGTGTGAAACCCATCTCTCCCAGCTCCAAAGGATTTGCCCTCTGAACAAGGTCTGCAACTATTAAAGAACAGTTCCCTTGATATGGGATTTTCCAAAATTAAAAAGATAGGCCCTGGGACAAGATGACTGTGATGCCCATGTACTACCAAAGAAGAAGGGGCCCTAAAGACAGGTAGGGATCTTACCATGCTAGGGACTACACAGACACAAGGTGAAAAGCTGCTCTGTGCTCAAAGCACTTTCAATGTGAGACTCAGAAATGAGGGTGGAAACAGCGCATCTCAGAACAACAAGACAGCATTAGTCAGGGTGCTTGGCAGTGGTCTCAGTGCACCCACAACCTACCTCCTGTCACGTTGCTTACCAAGATCATAGTAAACTAAAGAAAAATTTAATCCAAAAAGACTGGCTCTAGCTGAAAAAAGCAACAACCATTCACAATCCTACAGGGTACATAACTGTCAGAACAGCAGCCTCCCGTGCAAGACTGCAAGACTGATTCCCTCACACTCTCCAACGTTTGTGCCATCATCTTCTTGAAAGCTACATCCTGTTGGCACAGTACAGTTCACCTTAGCTTGGTGCCTGCAGTTGGCACTGGTAGCCTAACTGGAGTAGAAACAACAGAACTGTAATTGCCTATAGCAGATTACTCTGAAGCAAGAGAGGCAGCACAAACAAGAGTAAGAAACCATTTCTTTGAAAATGTAACAAGCAGACAGTTGGCTTCAGAGGCTGATAGAGGTGAGAGCTGACATTTCATGGCAGAGATAAATGGGATAAGCAACATGGAGTCTTGAAAAGAAACAGGTACCTCATTTAACACACTGAAGAAAGGTGAGCTGCTGAAGATACATGAGCTGAAGGGGATATTTATAACTCATAGGTGACAAAAATTATCACTGCAGCTGTTTGGGTGAGTGTGAGTGGATTCGTTCATGAAGGTCAGAAAAGAAGGATGTTGCCGTTACTCAGATACAAGACAACGAAGAGCCGGCATGGGAGCTGTATGGGAGATCCATCAGCCCTTCTGGAGGGAAATGAAATGTCAGGTCTGAGTAGGGAATGTCACATCTGTTGTTGGATAAAAGGATTTATCTGATCTGAGTGTAAGCAAGATAGAGTGTTTACATAAAGTCATTGTGAAAAAAGTCCCACCACTAATCCACACGAGCAGTAAACATCTTCTAAAAGGCTGTGATGCCACAAAGGCAAAATATGGAACTGAGACTCAAATTCTGAACAGGGATCACCCCACTGACCCTGCACCCTCCCAACTCCATCCCTTTAACACAGACCAACAGAGAGACTATGAAAAGGTAGAGCTGCTCCTCTATGTACCTGTAAGTAGATGTCCTCCTTTCATTTACACACAGAGCAGGAGGAACTGCCACTTATTACTGCTGTTACCTCCATGAAGCCAGCACAGATAATTGGGACAATGCTGAGATCTGTAGTTTCTCACAAATGAAGCAGGTGCACCATGGAACAAGCTTGCCAGATTCTCATTAAGTGTCTCACTGAATTTGCAGGCCTTCAAGAATGCACAGACAAGCAGTGTCAGGATGAACAGATCCTCAGTGAATTACTGGGAGTTGACCACAGGCATCTCCCCTCCCAGGACGTAACTTTTAGGTGGGTGGCACATGTTTGCACAGCTGCAGATTCAACTGTGTTTTCCCTTATAGTTTAAACACCCAGCACATGAAACAGCTAAGAACACAAATTCATATGTATCAGCATCTGTGTATCCTGTGGTTGTGGGGAAGGCTCTTAAATAAGGTAACAGGCATATTTAAAATTGCATTGTGACTTATTTTTAATTGGATACAGAAAGTGCTAAAGCTGCTGTGGGTGGTGAGATTATAAAGATGGTCTTTTCTGGGATCTTAAGACATATTCCTTGCTGAGGCATGAATGTGTCATCTAAGAGCTAGGGTAAAACAGGATTTACATTGTCTACACTAGCACTGAGTAGCAAACTATTTCTCAGTGTATGTCACAGCTCAAGGAGTGGTCTAATTAGTGAGCAGCCTCATGGCCCCTTAGGCATCTGCATGCCACCACAAGTTTCTAACACCACCCTACTGCCACATGCACTGCAAGCAGTGTGATTTCATCTTTATCCAGCAGATACAGCTGTGAGTAGTACCACAGTGTGTTTTGAGGGATCTGTAGGCACACCTGGACAGCACAGTGAAAAACAGCGCAGAGGTGTCTGAGTATCTGAGCCAAGGTACCAGGAACAGCTTGACAAGGGCTATCCAATGTAGGAGGAATAACAGGGACCCAGGGCACATGCCCTCTGCAGAGATTAGTACCTAACAAGCACAAGAACTGAGGTTCAGTACTGCAGAGAAGCAGAGAAGCAAAGCAGCAGGGGAGGTTAGGTCTTCCAGAAGCTGTGTTCAGACCAGGATGGAGATCCTAAAGCAAAGCAAGGAAAAAAAAAAAAAAAGGCAGATGAAGATTAAAAATTATGATAGGTGATAATTACAGCAGGAGTTTGGTTCCAGACTGCTGTGGTCCAGAGTTTCAGACACCAAGAGAGCAACTGCATTAAGAGAGATGAAGACAATGCTGGCTCACCCAATGTAACACCTGGCTGCAGGCACCTCAGGGCTTCTCTAAGCTCCCAGTTTACTTACTTTGCTCCAGACTCAAGCTCCTTTGCCCTGCCTATCACCACCAAGACTCTATACTGGGAATCTGAGCAGAATGTGACCTAACTTTAAGGCGATGTAGTCTTTGAAGATTTTTCTCAATCCCATGACCAAAACCTCATATTTTTATCTATTTTGACTTTAATTATTTTGTTTGTCTTGAGACTGTTTATGTAGTTTATCAAAGCAAGAGAGAATCTCTGAAAGAAGTCAGATGTGGGACTGATATCAAGGATTAAAAGGGAAAGATTCAAGTTTGTTGGTTGGGGTTTTTTTCTTTGATCTTTTATTTAACCTGAGCCATTAGCAAAGCAGTTTCAGTTCCAGGTAGCACAGTAGGTCTGAGCTAGTGTCTCTGGGTCTCATTTATTCTTTTAAAATATTGTTATGGCATTATATTCTAAGTTTCCAAAACTGTTGTAAAAGCAAGAAGGAAATGAGGCTTAAAGAAAGGCACATGGATCTGCAATACTCTGGGAGGGTGCTGAGCCTATTCAAAGAGCTGCCCTAGATAAAGCCTGGGAAGTACAGTCAGCAAACTTTCTGGACTTGCTTACAAAGGCCTGTATTGGCAGGATGAGGGGCAATGGCTTCAAACTAGAGAAGAATAGATTTAGATGGGATGTTAGGAGCAAGTTCTTTACCATGAGGGTAGTGGAAAACTGCAATAAGTTGCCCAGGGAGGTAGTTGAGGCCCCATCCCTGGGGATATTCAAGATGAGGCTCAATAGGGCTCTGGGCAATGTGATCTAGCTGAGAATGTCCTTGCTTACTGCAGAGGGGGTTGGGCTAGATGCCCTGGGGAGGTCTCTTCCAACCCAGACCATTCTATGATTGACCAGAAGGCTCCTAAAGAGAATGTTTCCACTGACTGCAATGGGGTTGGGATCAGGCCCTGCCCTTGAAGGGGCAGGGGCAGAATGACCAAAAAAAAAAAAAAAAAAAAAAGTATGTTGGCTCCAACCTAGTCCAAAGGAGATGTAAGGAGCTGCCCCATTATTTAAAAGCAGACACACAGAACACTCTGCCAGATACTAATGGGGAAAATTCGATCTATTTTTAAGTGTAGCAGCAAGACCTTCACTGGCCAGATGACAAGAAAACCTATGGGACCATAGAGGAAAACACTGCTGCCAGCCAGTTTAGCCCATCAGGAAATGTTTGCAGTTTCTACATTTTGTCCTCAGGGAGCTGGAGGCTTCAAACAATGTTGTCTAAGAGAGAGAGCATGAAGAGACAAGGGGAAGGCAAGTCCCAGCATAGATGCTTTGCGTAAACAGACGTCCCCCCACTGGTGAGGTCCTGGAGCACCAGCACCTTCTGTGAAAAGTCACCCTCTGGAAAAACGTGGCAAGCCCAAATGTAATACAGATCAGTAACACCACACTACTCTATCTGGCTGGGGAAACTAACTTGGCACATGGGGCAGTCAGGAAAGTGTATGAATAATCTGAAGGCAGGAGCTGTAGCAGCTCTAATGGCTGAGGACAGAGTGATTTAAGCCCTAACCACAAACACGTTCACATTCTTGCATTTGCTCATTTCTAGGAGATGAGGTCAAAGAGCTCACCACAAGAGAGAATAGATGATGTAAACTGGATGCTGAGTGCCAGCACCAGTTTTTTTTTTTTTTTTTCCCCACTGTGCTCTGCACATAGCCAGAACCTTTCCATTTATAGGAAAGGCCATTGGTATAAAAAGGGCATTCTTCAGTGGGCCAGAGGAGGAGGCATTACACCAGGCATAAAAAAAATGTTAGCTCTGTTTCCAAAACTCACTAAAAGGATAAGAGGGGGGAAAAAAATTCCCAAGTTGTCCCTCTCTAAGGAGGAGCTCTATGGTAGACAAAGGACTGTAAGAGAGATTAAAGGAGAAAAATCAGGTATTTTCATCAGGGAAAATGAATAAACTTCCAAGTTAATGGTGTTTCAGCCATTTTTTCAATAAAGTGCTAATTATCTTTCTTTTTTTTTTTACTTGCCATGCTAAATGTCCCAAGATGCTGCTCCTTAATGCAAGTATTATCTCAAGAAAGATAAAAGATAGAAGAGGAAAATCCCAATGAAAACAAAGTTAAAATTATATTTTACAAAAATATATTTCCACATTACACGCTGATGGGATTTCCCCCTCCTTTCTTGGCTCCATTTTAACCCGAACCATACTCCTAGCTATATTCTTATCGAGCATTCCCAATTGGTAGTTGCAATTCTACCCTTTCTAAAAACATAAGCAAGTTTCAGGATAGCGCTGACTATTTGAGATATTGGCTGGAGTGAATCAGAGAACTTTTTCTGCTCTACAGAACAGGGTCTGTTTTCAGCAAGGACACATATAAGAGAAATACTTTGTCAGGAGTTGCAGGATTCTGCTTTGGCAGCTAAGCTGTGATGTCTTTCAGGAGCTCTAGGTCAGATACTTCATGCTCCTATTTTCTTCTCCTGTGCAGTACCTTGTTTAAAGGCATCTTCCACAACAAGCTACCAAGTAGAATGGTACTTTAGAGGAGTTCGATGGATGCAAGTCATGTGAGATGTGACTCCCTTTGGAGAACGTCCCACAGATCCAGTTGAACTATTAGTTGCATACTCAAATGTATTTTACAGAAGGGAAAGAGAAGAGCCTAAAATACTGGGACTTCAGCATTTTCAGTATCTGGCCTTTTCTCTGAGAAAAACAAACCAAACAAACAAACAAAAAAAACCCACAAAACTAACCAACCAAAACACAACACAAAACCCCAGACCACCAAAACCAAACCAAAACAAAAAAAATCTCCAACATTGCTTTCCCCCCATGAAAAACACAACTGTAGTATTTTTGTGAAAAGTTTAAGAGTACACATATTTTTGGTCAAAGAACATTTCCAACAGATTGATAAGGACTGACCCTTTGCAATAATTGCTGAATATCCTCCTAGGTACCAGTGTATCCCAAAGCATCGTCAAGGGAGCAGGGCACACACAGTGCTGCCAGTTTTGCCATCAACCGTGCAGCACTTAATTTCAGAAAAGTTATTTTCTCCCCACTCCCAGCAGGCTGGCCGTAGGAGGGCAGTCACTGGGAAAAGAACACAGCAGCTAGAAAGAGGGTGGTTGGTTAGCTGGCTGGCTGCCTGGTTGGAAGAGGAGGATGGCAGCAGAGAGGCAAGGGTAGGGTTTAACTTTTGATTCATCTGTGGGTAGATGCATTCAGTCATAAAGAGTGACTGGTAGTTGGGGAGAACTGATCTGAATGGGATCAGACAAAATAATTATCATTTGCCTTTGCTGCTTTTCTGTTTAAAGAGAAGGGATGATGAAAATTGCAAGATGAGAATTGTTTCTGACTCGTCCTGGGACAGGCAAAGCAAAAAGAGGAGGTGGAGACTAGTTTTGTGTTTTCTTGGATGAGAAAAATTGCAAAAATAGCTGGGGGAAGAGTTTATTTGTATTACGAGCTTTAATCTCAGTTTGGCAGTGGTGGCAACAGGCTTTGGTCCAGCAGCAGCTGGAGAAAATGACCATATCAAAAGTCTGTATTATACATGAACATAAATCCAGAATTTTCCATTCCTCTTCCTTCTGCCTGGAAGCATATGTCATCTATTCCCAAAAGTTTAAAACAGGAGGCACTGAAATGATCACTAGCCTTGGGGGGTCTAAGAATTATTTTTTTCACAGCTCTAGGTCTAAAAATAAAAAAAAAAAAGGGGGGCATTTTATTGTTGAATGTGATGAAATCTTGCAATACAATTTATTACTGCTGAACTCAAGAGAATTTTTAACCTCCCTGCCTCCCAAGCAGAGCACAGGAGCTTGCTGCAGAGTCCAACAACTGTACTTTTTGGACATGCACAAGTAGAGACGTAGTCAGACACACTACAAAATGCACAAGGTACTGGTAGAAGAGGACATTTGGGTGGGTTACCACAAATTACTGCAAAGCACTACCTGTGCAAAGCTCTACTACTTTCTGAGAAGCAGCTCACTCTACTAATGCTACTATAGTCAGATTTCCTTTTGGCACTCAGCTCTGCTGAAACTGCTCAAGAGACCACAAACCATGGCTTAATAAAGAAAACAGAGAGACAGACAGAAGAGAAATTTCACCACAACTAAAATTCAGTTACCCTTCTGCTCTTCCCACCTCCCACACTGAGCTTCAACCTTGCATTATGAACAAGTCATAAGCCACCAGCTCTGTTTAAAGCATTACAGCAGCCAGGATGCAGATGCCTCAGCAGCTTTTTAGTCTTTGTAGGTATCCAGCACTCTCATATGTCCACATAACTCATAATCAGGGGATTATTTGCCTCCATTTCTAAGCTGAGCAAAAAGGGAAGCAGCCAGGCCAGCAAGCATTGTTGAAGAGCCCTGGAAGATGGAGGGCTGTGCTCAGACACTCCAGATCCAGCAGGGCACCTGTCTGTTCTGCTCAACAGCTGAAATGGGATTAGTTAAGGAGGCCAAAGGGAGGACATGGGGGTGACTGCAAAGCATACCCTGAGCTGAGAGTCCCTCAGAAACAAACAGCTTAAGCACCCCCCTTGCTGCACACCAGAGAGCTTCCCTGTAAACACATCCTCTACTGAAGCAGAGAGCAGTAATACAAACCAGATGCTGCAGGGAATTTTTTCCCCTCTTTGTCTGCACTAAATTTAAACACTGAGCTGCTCTTCTGCCAATTTGTTCTTAAAGGGCCTGTGTACTGCTCTTCATTGACATCTTACTTGTCCAAATGTAACAGAGACTTTCACGAGCTGTAGCCACCCCAGGAAGCACATGTTCTTCATGAAGTCTCAAAGGCTGAGACCTGGCTTTCAAACTGCTGCCCCAGAAGCCCTTACAACTCCCCTGGCAATTCACCTGAGCACAAAAGGAAATCTTGCAGCTGAAATCATGGCATGAAAACACTGCTTGTTGCTCTGGCCACATAAATGCTAATACATTAATGCATTACCATCCGTTCACTTGTATTCTTCCAAGATGGAGGAAGGAAGAGAGAGGTGCCATGAAAGATACACTTGGGAAGTTGGATGTTCCACTGTAGCACACACTGCTTGCTTGCAACAGGGCACATAATCCCATTTCAGCATTGTGCCTTGGCTACATCTAGGCAAGGATTCCTCACTTCAAGACTTGCAAAGCCATAAGAACAGAAGAGTTGAAGACAGCCTGACATGCAATGGGCTGTTGAACATTGCAGTAAGCAGGGCTAATTACACACCATCCAGCGCAGCAGAAGCACATAAGCAACAGTGTTATTGCACACTGTGTAACAATGTTCCACAAAAGTTGTTTTTCCAGCTTCAACAAGAAGGTAGGATCAAAGAAACCTTCTGTTTAACACAACTCCACCCTGCCCCACTGCTGAACATTGCTATTCCACTAAGTAGTGTAGCAAGCTGCGCCTGAACTGCAGCAGCTCTACCACTAGATCCAAAATCTTCTTGCAAACCACATGTAAGCCCTAGAAAAGTTTCCCCTTCCTTGAAGTAAATCCTACTCCATCTTCTGAAGAGATGTGCACAGAGTCAACACAGGAACTTCATTCCCACCTCATGTATGACAAAGAATTGCACTTAGATGCCAAAAATCATGCCACACCTTATCAACACAAAGAAAGTCCCACCAACAGCCAAGAGCAAATCCACTAAACCTCTGCATCAGGTGACTGAGCACCCCCACATAGGTCTTGTCACTCAGGCAGAGTAATGGAAATCCTTAACTTAAGGACATGCAGTTTTCATTGCAAAGAGTGGAGGAGGATGGAGGACAACACCCTTGGAGTGCTCCCCTCCAGACAGCAGGCTCCACCTGCATCACTGCTGAACTGACTGCAGCTGCCCTAGGCATTAAGTCAACACCATCTTCCTAGTAAAAGCTTTAAAGTTGACCATTAAAATGGCATCAAAGTTAAACATCATTGACGATATGTCCCCGTTCTCCCTCTCCTTGCTAGCCTACCAAAGCCCACAGCTGCTTTGGTTATCAGTAGTTTGTTTTTTTTTTTTTTCAGGAAGATGCCTTAGCCTCTCCTAGCACTGCTAAGCACCAGCTCTCCTTGGCAACTCAAACAAATTGCCAGTAACAGAATAGGCAACATGTCATTCTTGAAAGATGCAACATAATGCTAGTGCAGCCTTTCCCACATACTATTGCATTAAATATCTGCTTGGTTTCAGCTCTTCTGGAGAATTAATGCCTCACACCCAAAGTCAAATATTAACCTATTTATTCCTCGATAACAAGCCATTCCATAAGCAGTGGAAGTAAGGAGGTCTGGCTTCCTACACTGCTCTGGTGCACTTTCACTAGTGTCTAAAAAGGAACAAACCCAATTTCCTTGTCTCATCCTGCCACATCTCCAGAAACAAGCAGGCAGTTTACACCTCTCTTCTTTGTTGCCCATCTTCTAACTTACTTTTCCTAACTTTGCTGTTATCATAACATCATTGACCCCTCAAAGGCAAATAGTTATAGGGCAAGAGGAATATTCTCACCTTGAACATAAACTAGCTAGAAATAGAAAATGAAAGCATTAAAGGCCCAGCTTCCATCATGAAGCAAACTAAGCAAGAGAGTTACACAATATTTCATACAAACACAAATATCACCTGATATAATTATTACTAAGAGAAAAACTAAGATCATCAATTAGGTGAAAATATATTTTGATTATAAAGCCCAGGTGCAAAGAACTAGGTTTAATCTAAGTCAGGGGAGTAGCATCATGACAAATAAAAGTCACTGCTGATAAATTCTCAAGGACTCAGTTATATTAGAACTACTCAAACATCTTACTGGACCCTTAATTCAAGATAAACCAGGACAAAACAGGGAAGAGCTCTGAACAGCTGCTCCCCAACTCATCTGCTTAATGGACAGCAACACCCTAGAAGTGACACTGCAAATAGAGGTGAGGAAAGAATGGGATGAAAACCGTTATGGGCATTACATTAACCACATACTGCTCTGTGCTGCACCTACACACAGAGCACACCGTGGTCCTGAACCTGCACAATCAGAGAGAAGGAACAAAACATTTTCATAAGCAAACTCCTTAAATCATCTGAGATGTTCAGCTTACTTCTGCTTCACAGTTCATCAGCAAAGAGCAGAATAGAATTACACTGTACTTGTTCCATACATCAATGGCAGATTTTATGCAGAGTTTGACTTAGGTGAAGGTCAGATCAATACTATCTGGCTTACGGTTGGCTTGTTTAGCTTTTTTTAAAGCAATACAAAGTAAATCTCCCCTTTCCTGCCCCTCCCTCATCACTCTTGAAAAAGACATTGTCAAGGTACAGAAATAATTGTTGAAATCTAGACTTTCTGTGGACATTGTGGTTGCACATTAACTACCAGGGAGAAATGCCACTGACGGCAGCAGCTGTAAGGGCAGCATACACAGAAGGGAAAGCATTCAAAGGATGGGGTGCTTTCTACCTTGTCTACCTACTGCAGCTTTTGAAATAGTCTTACAAAGATAATAATTATGAATAGATAACAGAACTGGGCTGCTTCAAAAAGCAGTGCTTGAGTACTCCCTATAAAACAGGGCGTATGACTACTGCGAGCCATTAGAAGACATTATTTGCCTAAAGTGAGTACGCACGCAATCATATCTCTAACCCTATCCTTCCTTAGAAGTTTTCTTCTTTTTAGTAAGCTCTGATCTCATCCGAAATGCATGTTGTTTTAGCTACAAGGTCCCCAACTTGCATATGGTACTCTCAGATATGGCTCCTGACCACAGGAAATGATCTGTGGTATAGCTTGTAGAAAAAGCAAAGTACAAGGATGCCTACTGCTTTATATTTGTACCCAGGTAGCTGGAATCACGAATCTTACCTAGCTCATCTTGTTTTCTGTGATGCATTAAACGCTCTGCTGCAGAAATGAACAGCCAGTAAATCTGTGCCATCTAATGGTTTTCAAAATAGGGAGCACCCATTAAAAAAATACAAAGGTACCCTATAGCAGCATTCCCAAGCTACCACGGAAGCCCATCAACCTGGGGCCCTGGGATATCAGAGCACAGCTTTTCCCCCAGGGACAAGAGAAACTTCTAATCCCATAATTCCTGAATGGCATTTCTAAATAAATAAATAAATAAAGCCGTTTGTTCAGTAGGTGGCATAGAATTTATTCAACATAGGAGAGTGTTAAAATTCCAGATAGTTTTCAGCTTTCTATGGCAATTTTGGAAAAGCCTATGGACCTAAGCAATGTGCTGGCAGCAGGCTGAAGCTGAAGGCATTGAGATGTTGCCTGTGACAAGCAATAGGAAAGGAGTTCCCACATGCCCAGAGCACCATCCTGGGTTTCCATCATCCCACAATCCTGTAAGTCCTTTACCAGTACCTCAGTTTAGGCTACAGGGAACTTTTTTCAATCCTGGGGCGGGGGGTGGGGGGAGGAAATTACTTCAATGGCTCTCAGAGTGTCAATTACTGGTGTGCTATGATGTGCCAATCACCACAGAATTGTGCTTTCCACATCTGTATTCTCAGCCATTGTCTGGTTTTAAGCAGGCTCTTTTGGCTGTGCCCACTCAGTACACCCCTGAAGAACATACAGATGGATGCCTGCTCAGTGGCCTTAGTACTAGAGCTGGTCTCTCCCTGTGCTTCCTGACACAAGTCAGCAGACCTCTTGGATGAATAGATATACCTGCCAAGCTACCTGCTCAGTGAACAGAGACAAAGCTACACCAAGGAAGCCATAAGTACACAGGGTACAGGCATGGCACGCTTGCTCACAGAGCCAAGCACACTTATGCTGACAGGGCAGGAATCAGGGTGGCAATCCATTTATCTTCCAGACACGCCAGCACCACCAAAGTGGTGGGACTGCAGCACAGACCATCCTAAGGAGGCTGGCAGAGATGAGTCACCACCATGGACCAGTGGGGACAGTGCATGGGGAGAGGAGTACCCTGCACAGTGGGCTGCTCTGCCAAGTACAGGCCAGAGCCAAGAGAAAGGGAAGAGACTGCTGCTGACGAGACACGAGCCAGAAGGAGATGCCAGCACAGAGCTGCTGGTATCCAGGGGACAGCGACAGCCTGTATCTCCTGCAGGCACCACAAAGGCCCTGGCAGCCACACAGCAACAGGGATGGGCCTGGCAGCAGGCCCCTGTGCCTCCAACCATCCACTTCTTGTGAGACACCATTTGCTTTCCACCAACTGAGCAGCCTTTGGAAAAGCAGATGCACACAACAAGAAGTTTGAGTTATTAAACCCCAAAAAACAGGCTTTAGAGTTATTTGCAAGGAAGAGTGAGTCAGTAACAACAGTACAGGCTTCCCCAGTGTCTCCAGGAGCACCTGCCTCCTCCATCAGCCATGGAGGATCCCCAGGACCACCCTCACCATGCTCATCAGCACAGCAACACAGCTAGGGACCAAGTACAACAGCTACAACACCACATCTGTAACAAAGCAAGAGGCACCCCTTGCTGACATGTCTGAAATCACAAAGGTTCAGGAGATCAACAAGGCTGCAGAATCTACTGCACCTGATGGCAAGGATAAAATACAGTCTCTGCCCAGGGAAAGACAAATTATTTATACAAGACATTTCATTTGAGGGCAAGATGAAGTAGCCTGGACTTTTATTTGGGAGCTACCATGGCTTGTAACAAACAGGATTCCTGCTGGAGGAGGTCACAAAACTCATAAAGGGCAGCCAGAACAACAGAACTACAAGTCCAAAGCTCATGCTCACAACACAGCTCTTGTGGCCCATCATAGAGAGGGATATCCTGCTTGGTGTCCTTCCACTGCAAGGCATGGAACTTGCAGAAATAGCTTGGACTCAGGTGGGAAGAAAATTTCAGGAAAAGACAACGCCTCACTGAAAATGTTCTCCTGCCAGACTCTTCTGGTTCAAAAGTGGAGCTCTCGTCTTGGAGGGTTTCCACTTGAGCTATGTCGTGACCCTGGCAAAGGACCAATTCCCCCTTGCCACACACCATACATTTGGGACAGACAAAGTGGAAAGATCAGGTACTTCAGAGACAGTGCCCTCGTTCCAGCTGAGCCCAGGACTGGAAGGGTGATGAAAGTACTATAAAACCTCATGCTGTGACACTGGGATACTTCACTTCAAGACTGGACAAATAGCTTGGGCAGGTCACTACTATGCTCTACCCTGACTTTTCCTTACATAACTTTTAATCTACTTGTGCAGAGAATAGTCAGCTAAAAAGGAGTGTGTAAGACATGTCAAGCACCCTCTCATGGATAACCCAGCAGAAAGGCTCCTGCACACTGAGGCACATCTCATGTACCAGTTCAAGGTCTTTAATAATTCCTCCCATGAATAAGTAATGTCTAATGAAAGTGCTTTTACCCTGACAGAATTTGTATTCTGATACCCAGCTGCTACTTACATGCATCTCTCAAGACAGTCCCTCCTTAAGATTACAGTAGCAAGGGCAAGAAGCATGTGAAAGCAGACATTGCCTAACAAAGGTGCTTAAAGCAGTTCTTTGGCTAAGTTTCAATTACTTATTCCAGGCCTAAACCCTGCTGGATTGGCCCCATTCATGAAGACTTTTAAACACAGTGTTCTCTGGTAATGTGTACGCATGACAAAACTAAAGCCTTCTTCACTGTAGGCTCATCCTCCATTTAGGCAGCTCCACAGCCAGTATTTCTTGAACAAGCACTTATGCAGATGGCACATGGTGTGTCACTCATTGTTTTACCCTGTCCTGCTATGTACTTGAGAGTGGACGCACCAGTACCTCACTCACATTCTTGATGACACCACCTTCAACCTTGGTGCAGTTCCACAGGAGGGAGATGTCAAACGTGGTATCAGTGATAGCCCTCTCGGGTACGTCATCGATTTTAGGGGTAGGGGAACAGCTTCATGATGGAGAGTGACAAAGCCAACGACCATTCTCCAGTTGCCATGGTCAGGTGTCCATTCAAACTTATCACTACAGCCCAAAAGTTGGCTGTGAAGCTACTACCACACCAAGCTCTTTGACCCTGCTGCCTTGTGTTGTTGGGATGCTGCCTGGAGAGATCTACTACACTCAGAAAGCAAGCAAGAGCATTTATGAAGCTAGGGGATTAGACTGAACTTGCTTTCATGCTTATTCATAAATGCTCGTATTTCTTAGGTGTTTGTGTAAGAAAAATGCCAACTCATTTAGTCACAGAGTACAGCTCACCTCTTCAAAAGAGGGCCTTCCATACTCATTCCAAATTTTTGCCCTTGCCTGACAATTTTCCTTTGCAACCGTTGCTAAGCAAAGCATTCCTAGCTCAGCTTACTATCACAGCTGATACATGGTGATTGTTCCTAATGGTTACACAGTAAAATACAAGGCTGTTGAGTCCTGTTCATTTTTTTCCCGTTTTTTTTTTTTCCATACACTCAGGCTGTTTAGGGAACACCTAAATCATTTTTACTTCACGACATGCATGCACAGATACAGTAAGAACAATTAAACTAGCGTATCCTGGATGAGGCATCATATTACATTAGAAAGGGTATAAAATGAAAAAAAAAAAAAACAAAACCAAACAACAAAGCACTGACAAGAAATAGCCCAAATGGCAGGACTCAAAGTTTGTCACAATTGCTGTGATCTTTGTGATCTGTTTTCTCAATTAAGGAATCATCTGAGCCAGGCAAGGTGCACACAGATGACAGACAGCAGGGTTAGTTACCACCTGGAAGCAATTACCCCTGGAACAAACAGCCAAGAAACATTTATTACCACTTGTTTCAGAAGACCTAAAAATCTAATTCCAGCAACATCCATACAATGTCTGTCAATATCTACTGAAAACAAAGACCTTGCTAGCACTCTAAGATATCCAGCATGTGTCTTCTAATTAAAGGAACATGGAATCATTTCCAGAAGTTCAAGTAGCTTTCTGTCTGTCCTACAATAATCCGACTCAGTGCAAAACTAATATACAAAAGTTAATTCAAGACAGGTTCAAACTGTTATGTTAATATTTGTAGCTAAAGAAACCACACCATAGGTTAGCAGTCACAGCTACCACTGGGCAGAATAGGAAGCAGGAACTCATCTCCTTTCCTGCTGAAACAAAAGCGTAAACAAAAGTCAACTTTGTTGGGAAAAAAAGGAGAGTCCCCTTGACATTACGAACAGACACAGGTTTATTCTAAGCTTGTGCTTAGACTGGAAAACCTCTCCTATTCCCCTTCAGACCAAGAACTTCCTAAGCAGGCAGACCTCAATAACAAAACAGGATGGTCAGGAGTTCTTTTTCCATTAACTTTGGCTTCAACACATATAAACATCATCCATGGATAATGATCAGACTTTTCAGGTAAGACAGGAAGAGGGTGATAGAAAGACCTTCAGAAACATGAGGGAAAACAGACTTCTGTAGTTCCTAAGAGACGATAGGAGTTCAGAAACAACTCTGGCAGTCAGGTTGCTGCCATGTGTTGAAGCTCTAAGGAGGAAAAGGTGAGTCCCCACAAATTAACTGCTACTAGACTGGAGAAGGCAAAAGCTCCATGCTGTGTATATGCATGATGAGTTAGATGAGTTTGAGATGAGTTTCTTAGAAGAAAGTTTGTTAGAAGAAAGAAACAGAAGGAGGAGTAGCAAGGTAAATAACACTCTGCCTTGGACCCCAAGGAAGTTTGCTTACAATTATATCCACGCTGACAGCACACACGCCACAGACTGCTGCAAAAAAAAAAAAATCATCACACCTTCCCTCTTGTCCAAAACCACACCTTGAAAACCAACTTGAATTTTATATTTGGTTCTCCAGCACCACAATTGCTTGTCTTCAATACTGGTCAAAGCACTCAATGACGCCCATGTAAATTCTTATGCCAAAAGGCACAATCCCATTACCCAGACTGGTCACCGTTGAGCCTGGATAACTTCATGCACTAATCTCAAGACCTGTGTCCAGCCAGAACCTCATTCAGTAGTATTATGGAATAAATTAATTTCTGGCAAAATCCCCCTGGCTTCAAGCTTACACCAATGATAAATGCAGCTCAGTCCAATTAAGTCTTTGTTACTAAAGCCGTTCATTTTCTCCTCTCCCCAGAGCTCACTCTGAGGGCTGCAGGGATGAGCAGGTCTCTGCAAGTGAGTTGATGGCAGGCTGAATAGCTTCACAGAACACTGACACGAAACACATTGTTTCAGGGTCCCTAGTTAACTGCTAATCTTCTTCCGGATTTGGATGCCAGCCCCGATTATGAGAAGTATGCAGTAAACAGAACTGTGTGCTTAACCCTCTTCCTGCTGGCAGCTGCACATCAGCACAGCATTGCAGTGGGAACAGCAAAGCAGACTGATTGGCCTTTTGTCCTCAGCTCTGTGCTCACTGCTGTCTCCTTTGGGAAACCATGTTCATAGAGCGGGGAAGGAGGAATGCGATTTCCACCATAACCAGTCCCCTAGAAATCAATTCCATTCAGTGATCTACCCTGCTCCAACTCAAGCTGGTTGGGCACCAGCCACAGCCATGTCAAACAACACTACTGGTCTATGTGCAGCTTCACAGGGAAAAGGGTATGGGCAATTATGATCCCACAGTGGGAGGCTCAATCCACTCTTGTCTGTGAGCCAAGAAGAAATAATCCCACTCCCAACATGCTGAATAAGCAATGAGTGGGCTTGAAGAGCAAGGGCACAGTTGTCCCAGCCCTTTCCTCAGCAAGCAATCACACAATTGTTACACACTACAGTAGGTGTTGGCCACCACCCAGGGGCATCGTGGCTGCTGCACAAGCATCCGGTGCCCTGCCTCACATGCTGAGCTCCCATTCCAACTGCTGCCACACATGCTGCTCACACATGAGCATGAAGCCCTGCACCAGCCTGGGAAGGGAAAGTGACCAGAACTATCAGGCTGGAAGCCAGGTAAGTAACAGCTTTCAGCCCCTCTCTCCCATGGGATCCTCTTCCCTCTCATGGAATCGTGTATCCCATCATAAAGGCACAGAGAATCTAACCTTTGTAGGACTCTTCCTTCCTCTTAGATGACCACAGAGCATTGTGCTCATAAGGGAAACATTTTCTTCCTGCTCAGATCAGACAACCAAACTCAAAGTGGAGTTTTCTCAGCATTAAGCTCAAGTTGGTACTTCACAAGCCTAGCTACGCTTATTAGTGGCCCAGGACCTTCTCACATCCTACCTCCCACATCCTATGCACTGCACTGGCAACTGCCAGAGGAAGTTAGTCATTTCCAGATTAGACTGTCTCCCATGCCATGAGCCAACCAGCACATTTCTGCACACAGGTAAGGTATTGTTAAGTAAATTAGAATTTATTCTTCCCTTCACAGCAGCAAAAAAAGAGCTAAGCCTATGCTAAGCATTGCTTAACTGGATACTCTCTAACCTTTTTTCTCCCCTAGCTTCCTGATGCTTAAGAATCCACTCCTGATATTCAGAGCCTGTCTCCAAATTTCTGTATGGCTTCTCTGTATTTAGGACTGCTGTAGCCTGAGCTCTACACAGGAAGACCCAGATCAGAGCCTTGCTTCAGAGTTTGGACTACATTTAAAACAGTTGGCAGAGCAGTACAGGTCCACATGAACAGCAACCAGGTGGCAAAATCTGATCAGATCAGAGCACTATGCATCTAAGGAATAAAGAGTTAGGCACCCATCAGTGGAGCCACTGCAGCAGAGCGTCTCCCTGCTAATAGGGGAGTCCCCCTCAGCTCACTGTAGCAGCAGCCAGCCCAGGTGCTTTATCCTAGCAGGGCAGCACCAGCTCCTAGGCATGAGAAACCAACCCACAGCACAGCCCAAACTCCCTGCAGTGACCTTGCTGCTCTTTAAAGGCAGGGATTAGACTACTGGTACCTGTTCATGGAAGAAGTCTGGTGTTCTGCAAAGCAGCATGGCAAAGCCTTCAGGTTTTGAGCTTTCAGATTTAGAGGGCTGAAGACCACACTTGCTGAGCAGCTTTATTTCTTCAAAGCTTCAGCAACTGGATTCACATGAAATGCTCTGAGCTCTGGCAATCTCTGCAGGGCCTAAGAGGTGGCAGCTTATGTTCCTGAATAGGCAACAGAAGCAGCTTCTTTTCCAGCTCAGCAGCTGCTGTGCAGCAGTTCTCTGACCAGCTATTAAGCACTCTTCCAGAATGTGGGAGACTGTGTTGGACTTGAAAATGAGACAGATGTCAAATCCCAGTCCAGGGCCAGTGCTTGGGGAACCAGGCAATGTGATGTTCAGAAAACAGATCCACCAATATTTATTTCCATAGTGGGGGGAAAAAAAAAAAAAACACCACCACCACCACACCACAAAACCACAAAGCCAAACAGTTAAGAGGTTGTAATGTTTTTTATTAGACACTCTCCAACTTTTTCTCATTCTCTTGCTGCTCCCTCACTGTGGGGAGCTATCTAGGTTTAACTTCCCTCCCTGTTAGTGTTTTGGTAAATTAACTTTAACACAGATTAAGCTCTCTAATCTGCCTCACCCGTTCTTGTCCACAAGCATTTGTCCTGGAACAATGCTGTACCTTGCAAGGGGTGGATGAAGCAGCTGGGAACAGCTATTGCTAACACTTACTCTAGCAAGCCACAAGCACTGCATCTGTTGCTTTCAACACTACTTGTGTTAGGCAGATTCCCATTCCCCCACTCCAACACCCTTCTCCCATAACCTCAGATATTTTGCATGGCTTGAGGTGGTTTTAAGCTGCATTCCTACCTATGGAGAGTTGGCAGGCAGTTTATTCTTTTCACATGCAGACTAGGACTATCACCTGGTCCAACCTGCAAGTATTCAAGGAATTTGGGCAGGACTTAAAAGTGAGAAGGCATTGCTGTGCTTTCCAATCAAGTAAAAGGTATTCAGAAGTCCCAAACACAGCACAAACCTCAAGCTCCTCTGGCTGCCAGAGTCACAGCCCCTCTGCATTTGCTGCAGCTCCAAACACCAACTGCTGAGGGACTGGTTCCATGACTGGTGTCGACCACTTTATTTAAGCAGATGGTCTCACTTTGCACTGACCCTTCACTTCCTCCACCCTGCCACCTTCTCCTTCCCATAACTCTAGGCACAGCAGGATCAGCTCTGGCTGAAAACTTTTCCAGAGCACATGCAAGGACTGACTGTGGGTGCATCCAAGTGAGAACAAGTGACAGATAAGTACAGTCAGACTGGACTGAAGTCTGTGAAACTTGATCTGCCCCAAGTAAATGAATGAAGAGAGAAAGAATGCTCAGCACTCGCGTATGCAGAAGTTTAATTAATTAGGTGCAAAACCATCAGATTTTGGCAGGTCTTTGGAACCATAGGGAACTGTCAAGTTGAATATACCTTATGTCAGCCTCTGGCAAATGTCTAGAACTCACTTTACAGACTTTACAGTTACACAATACATTTATTCATTCTTTTTGTAAGGCTGCAGAAGACAGAAAGTTCACTAGCCAAGAAGCTGATAACTGCTACATAAACTACATTAAGAGCTCTGGAGCACATTATCCACAACACACATGTAAAATATTTTGCCCACTCATATATTCTTCAGAAGGCAAAGAAACTAATAAATGGCAGGGAAATTAGGCCAGTTTGATAGGCACATCTAGCTAATATTGCTGTTCCCCTCTCCTTGCCATGGCAAGTGGCAGACTTCCAAAGAAGCACTGAAGGAAAAAGTGACACCACCAAAATACTCTTTAGGTGAATAGGATGAACAAAAACTAATAAAAAAAAAAATTAAGTGCTTTCCAGAACATCATTTTGTTAATGTATCCTAGCAGAGTTGGACGAATGTGGAGAAAAAGACAGCTGTACTTGGAATTTTGTTGCAACACGCTGAAAGCAAGTATCTGAAGCTAAAAACAGAAGCACCAATCTGAAGTGGTCTATTACTAGACCTCCTCCTGAAGAGACTGGGAAGCACTCAAGCAGGGTGTGCTGACAGTGGCTGCACCAGTACTTAAAACCAACCAAGTCAAACACATGGTGCTAGTGCAGAAGAATGGGGAATTTATAACAATTTCTTTGAGTCAAGTGGATTGTAAGCAAGTACCACAAACAGGGAAGCAACTTCCATGCACTGTAATTAGCACAAGTAAGTGGTCTTAAGACAACAACAAAAAAAGTGTCCATCACTTCACTGTTTATGCACAGCCTTGCAGCATCTGGGAACCAGGTTCACAAACTGGAGCTCTGTGGTGATAACAGTGGACAAACAAAGCAGAAACATTCTCCCTTTCCCCAGTTACCCTGCAGGCTATGAGCACAGCAGGACTGCAGGAAGATGCAGATAGCTGCAAAGGCAGGGTAGAAGGCAAGAGGCTCAGGCCAGCAAGCATAAATCTTGGCACATTGTAGGGCCCACCACATAGATTGCAGGCCACTGGCATCCTAGGATTTGCTGCTCACCCTACTGACCACTCTGACTTACATGACAGCAAGTAAATTTTCAGTCTTGCACACAATTCAGTGAGAGCAGCATTCTCCTGGGGCAGTAAGGTAAGCGTATAGCAGAAGGCTGGCAGCATGCACAAACTCCAGGGAGGTGAACTCCCCTCCTAAGCTAAATCCAGAAGACATGGAACAAACTCATTCTTACCAGAGGTGGTTTCTCTACTCATTTCACCTGTCAGGGGGCCATGATGGAGACTGTACATCATCTTGTGCCTATATTGCCCAGCACCACAAAGGAATGAAAACTCTGTGATGGAAGTGGGTTTTGGGTAAGGATTTGCATGGTTTCTGGTTTTGGTGTTCAGTTGGTTTTGTTATTTTAAAACCTCATCCTTAGGCCAAAAAGGCTTCTCATTTTTCCAACCCTATCACAGGCCAGACCCTGCTCAGCTGCTGAGTAGAGTCTGTCTGCCAACTGATGGCTGGCTGTGCTGGGTATTTTACCATTGCAGGGCCTTTGCTTGCTGTAGTTGCTCTCCTCATGCACCCTCGCTCCTTCTCATCCAGCAGCACTCCCCACTTCAAAAGTTGCCTATGCTTGTTCCTCACCACAGTCCTCTTCCTTCTCAACAAAGAAGAGCCTGAGTTACAACAAGTTCCATCTCAGGAGGTAGAAATAAGGAAGCAGAACAAAGGCTGGAGATAAATGCACTGGTACTACCCTCCAGAGAGGGTAGGAAGAGAAAGGCTGGAGAAGCCTTCAGGAAAGCCAGGACATTACTCACAAAAGTACAAATAGCTGAAGAGGAATTTGTCCCTTCTGAAACGTCATGTTCTGCAGAATGTATGTGCAGGGCCAGGAGATTAAGTGTCTTGGCTTTGCCTACAAAGTCAATAATTTGGTGGGTGAAGGGAGAGCACAGAAACAAGGGGGCAATCTGACACCAAGACGAGATGTTGAGCTTGGTGCACACAAGGATTTTCTAGCTCACCTGCATGGGGCTCCTGAACAGAATTCTTCCTGCTATGGAAAGCCCAAGTGGCATCAGCCAGGGCTCGGCAGAAGAGGCAGCATGCCCTGTGCCCCCTGCACTAAACCCTGTGCCATCATCAGACCTCTCACAGGACTACAGGCAAAAGTTGTTCCAAGCTCTGCAAACAGAGAGGATATTACACTACAAGTGTTTTAGTTACTGTAAGCAGTTCACTAATTACAGTAGTAATGATTGGATTATGGCCAGTTAACAGCTTAAAAGAAACAAGCCATTGCAGGAGGGGGAGGGAAATACTCCTTTGGTTCTAGGATGGAAACAGCTTTCAGAGATCCACCCCATAGGAGGCTGTCAGTAGCTGGCTGGGTCAGACCATTTCAAACGGCATGGAACAACATGTCACTAAATGATACGCTGGCACATGAAAATTATCAGCGTTGGAGGAGGTGTGCTTGCAGGAACAAAAGGTCTCCTGTTCATAAATTGGCTCTGTCAGCTCCAGCACCTCTGCATGACTGGACCCAGAAGACATGATGCAGACAGGTGTGTGCACGCCAAACTACCCACCGACACAGTGTCATGCTTGTGGTGCTTTGTTTCAGCATGCAAGGAGTTGTGCCTACAGGCATTTTAGAAACTCTAACAGAGACCTGCTAGCTCCAGCCAAACAGCTAAACGCAAACACCCACAGTATCAGGAGCCAAAAGCACTCACCAGAACCAGCAGCTAGAAATTTCCTTTCACTAGCAATTGTTGCCAGTACTGGAAGGACCACAGTATCAGGCATTAAAACTCTAGCTCCTCCAGTTCCTACTAATCCATACAAGGCTCCCTGCACACCTGACACACATCCCCTTGTTATTCCACAGCATCTGACTGCAGAGCAGTCTCTGTGGGAAACTAGCTGGACCAAAAACTCCCTAAATGAAGCCCTATGAAGTTTCTTGTGGCCATGTCTTTTCTGTGGAGGGCAAAAGGTCCCAGATGCACAGCTTCCCCTTGAAGGGCAACTTCTGCCCTGCAGCACCTTCCACAAAAGAGGAAACGTCCTATTTCACAGAAGAAATCCCCAGTGGGTGGGAACCACACTGAAGGGAACAACAGTCATTCCCAGATGACTACCACGATGGCACTGCCAGCACTATGTCCCTGCCTGTTGGATAGCTCTGTGTAATCAAGGAAAGCCAACCCCTGGCATCCCATCACCCACTTTTGCCCATCACTCACCCAAGATGAGATGGGTCCTTACATCCCTCACCCACCATAGCCACTCTTCAGTGGTGATGCTCCAACATCATGGCCCCTGTACAAGCTCTTCAGTGACTCCCTTCACCCTCTCCTTCACAGTATCTTGGTCTGCATCATCTTCTCCCATCCCTTTGGAGGCCTTCATCTGAGGATTGGCAGAAACTGAGCTTGGTATCGCTGGCTGCAGGGTGAGGATTTCTGGCAGGACAAGACCAGTGGAGCAGGGCACCTTGCCCATAGTGAGTTCACACTTGACTCACCACAGCTGGAAATAGTCTCATCCCTGGCCAGAGTACCCCAACAGCCCAACAAAGCGCTTGGGAAACAGCGAGTTTCCACACGTTAGCCATTTTGAAACAGACTGCTTCATATTCATGACTGTGTTCCCCAGCTGTCCCCACCCAGCCTTCTCTGCCCAGCACAGCTGCCTTCAAGTGCCACTGCCAAGAAGTGCTTGATGAGCAAGCACTGATGAAGTCCAAGCTCTTGCTCTGTGTGGAGACAGGTGTGGCTGAGACCAACACTTCCTCTGGAGGTGCCCCTCCTGTACACAGCAACATCATAAGCAGAGCTAGAGGGAAGGCAGAGGTTTGAACAAATGTACCTGCTTACTCCTCTTCCCACCACACCCTTGCATCTGCTCTCTCTTCCCTCATCAGTGGAAGGTCTCCACATCTCCCAAACCAGATGACACATGTAGAAAGCTCACCTGGAAGCATAAATATGCTTAAGAAGCTGCAACTGTATTTAGTTGCAATTGCAGTCTTCCTTAGGAATTAAATATTTTCTGTTGTGATAAACCCTGGCATAGATGTGGTCTAAACATCTTTAAACAAAGTGTCTGTTCTTTGCCGTTTTTTAGCAGTTAAGAAGTTGACTTGCCCTTTTGGGGTTTTTTCACCTGTGCAGCCAAATGTTAATGTTTTCTTGGGGATAATATACATAAGTAGCAGAACTAACTCATCATCTATTGAAGGGTAAATTTAAATAAACTGAGGAGAATCACAGGAAAGCACATTGGGTAGAAGCAGAAACTGATCTGCTACAGAGCCAAAGAACCTGGCCAGAAAACAGGGCTCTGGGATGTACACAACACTTTCCATGATGAAAAAAAGAGCACTCAGTTGGGATGCAGACACCATACATGGTTCTCTCACTCTCCCTAATCTCTCAGAGACCTTTACAGGCTAGCTCAGGGAGCAAAGATGTAACAGCACAACTTCCATTTACAGCAGCAGCAAAGCTCAAGTGCTTAGCATCAAATACACTGCAGGGAGAACCAGCAAGTGCCATGGCTGCCTGATCCAAAGGCCATGGAAAGCAGCAGTCCTTCCTCTGCTGTGAGCTGGCCTTGGTTAACCACTTCTGTAAGGTGGCAGAGCTGTTCTCAGTGTTGTAAAATAAAATATGAATATTCTGTGTGAAACTTCTCTGGCCACTCAGCACCCTGCTCATGGAAGGAGCAAAGCAGGCTATCCATCCACACTGTGCAGCAGATTTCACAAGGGTTCCTCTGAAACTGATGGCCATGCACAGAGCCCACCTGTGCTATCCTGAAGGGCAGGCCCTATGCCACAATGGCACACAGTCACTGAGAAGTCAAGCAGCCTGCCAAAGCAACCAAAGCACTCCTGTCTTCCCATTGACCTCGTAAGCCATCTAAGAGGATATGGGACAAGCTGCTGCTATGAATTCTGCCCTGCAGCCTTCACCTTGCCTATCAACTATCCATGCTGGTGTGTTTCTGTAAGATTGCCCAGAAGACCTGGATTGCTGGCATTCAGAGATCTACTTGAAAGCACTCCAGTCTGAGCAACAGACAGGTGATATTTGGAGACTTACTTCAGTGGCATCCACTGTAGTGAGTGTTACTAGCCAAGACACAAGCCTTTTTAACTGCCAGCACTTCCCATCTTGGCTCCAATACAGTAAAAGGCCATTTTCACTGTTAACTTCCCACACCAGGAGGATGACAAATCCAAGAGTCATCTGTATGAGAAACCAAAATCCCCTCTGTTTAAATAAATAACCCAGCCCTGTCAATGGGAGCTGTGCACTGAGGGTGCAGATCTCTACACTGCAGAGACATGATCATGTTGTAGTGCTTCAAAGCAGCAACAGATTTGGAAGAAGAAAAAGAGCAGACAACCTCAGGTAAAAGCCTGAGGTCAGCCAGCTGCAGTACAGGATTGGCCTGCAAAGGCCTGACCTAGTCCTTACCAAAAGGGTACATGCATTGCCAACTGAGCAGGAAAGACAACGACAGGAAACC
Organism: Indicator indicator; assembly: GCF_027791375.1. Lineage (NCBI taxonomy): Eukaryota > Metazoa > Chordata > Aves > Piciformes > Indicatoridae > Indicator > Indicator indicator. The sequence continues at coordinate 47,198,254 of NC_072013.1, read as the reverse complement.
AGCACATGGAAAAAAGCTCCAACGTTCTACTTTACTGCCTAATAGGGAGCCAAGAGGTTCAACTGGCACCAGGCCACACCACAGACATCCTATGACCAAGCTCTGCTCTCATGGAGTAAAGGAACAAGAGGAGGGAAGGCAACAGCAGGAGGGAAACAGGAAGCAAACTTTTTTTGTCTAATTATATTAATGCCAATGGTTTTGCTCACTTAAGCATCTTTTGGGTTGGCTCAAGAACTCTCTAGTTCTGTCTCTGGGACTTCAGTGACTCCACTGAGAACCTGTACAGTAGTCTCATGTGCTGGGGTTATAAATCAAGAGGAAGGAGGCTCCTCAGAGTTCAATAAAACAGACTTCTGGCATGACTAGCACCAGACTGAGGATCCTGCTGCTGACATGCCTATCTCACTGTGCTATACCAACTCATCCTACAGATCCAAGGTCTGTGTAACATGTTTCTTCCCCAAAATACCAGAGTTAGAGTAAATTCTGTGCCTCTGAAGAAAAGATGACTCTCTGCCTTTCTTGCCAAGGTCATATTATTCTAACCCAGCAGCTCTCAAACATACTACACACATTCTTTCCCCTACACACACAGTGCATCTGTGGCTTCTAGGGGATGAGAGGGTTTTACATTGCTATATAAGATCTGTAAAGTCATGCTAAGCATGTTCCTTATGGCAGCCATCATATCTCCAATAGTCACATGTGGCCAGAAATCAGTTTTATGTTCTTACATAAAACTCTGCTGCTCTGTCCCCCATTCTCCCCAAATGCCACTGCTTAGACTGCGTCAATAAAATCCCACATACAAAAAAAAACAAAAAACAAAACACATCAATACATCCACCAAGCCCCTGGGGCAGATGCAACACATGAAAGTGAGACAGATCAACTGTATATGTTACATTTTAACAGCTTCCCAACAATTCTCGGGTCAGGTCTCCAGTCTCTTTTCTACAGTGACTGCTTTCTGCACCTAATTGTCAGCAAGAGCAGAGCCATCCTCTGCTAGCACAAAGGCACTTTGAAGGACAGTCTACAGGTCAAGCACCATGGGGACCATCCACAGGCAGCTGGAAAAGGCTCTCGGTCTCTCCCCAGCACAGTTGTGCAAGTTTTCACCATCTCTGTCACTGCTGTTTGTGCCAACTTCAAGAAGTCCAGGCCAAAGTCTTAAGTGGATCCCAGTGAGACAGCACATAAAAGCTCACAGGCTCACAACTTGACTGGGGAGGCCAGTTGAACCCTGGCTCCTCCTTTGATTAAAAATGCATGAGACACGTTCACTTGCAGAACTGCACCTCACACACCACATGTGAGAAAAGCAAAGTGCTTACAGCAGAAGCAGCTAAGGAGCATTCATTCACAGTGGTCACCTCAGTGCTGGGAAGGACAGGTACTATTCACTGGGTCTCCACTGTAACACACACAGCTTCCAAAACTATGATCACAGAGTTCATGAACACTTTTACCAAACAGGTTTAATGGCCCACATTCCCACAGCTACCATACAGTCACACTTCAATCTGATAGCCAGGCAACATCACCTCATACAAAATCTTCCTTCTAAGGGGGCAATTTCTCACCAGACAGCCAAGAAAACTGAAGTTTCCAAATGGCTTCTGCTTAAAGATGTCCTTCGTGGCAGATGTCCCAAGCTATACCACTGAACACTGTTAGGGAAGAAAACAATGTTACCCTCTCTAGCCTTTGCACTTATGCATGGCAAAAACATCATTACCACATCACATGCACAAGAATTTAACCTGGCTGCCTGAAGCAGTCAGCAAGAAATTCCCCATACACATTTTACATCGCTGGGCTGGTAGATGGATTCCTTTGAGGTGTTTCACCCTCCCCTACAGGATTAGGTGAAGAAACAGTTCAATAAAGCTTGGTGAGCATTGTGTTCTCGTGAGTTGATATTTGGGATATAGTACAGAACCTCCCAAAGAACATGCAATCTCCTTTTCAACCTGTGCAGGCTTTCTCCTTAGTTCCCCCTCGTAAATAGATTGCTGACCAGATGGGTAAGTCACTGCAAAGCACAGATGCCTCATTCATCATGCACGAAGAGATTACAATGAATAACAAAGTTCTTGTAAAAAAAAAAAAAAAAAAAAACACAAACAAAACCAACAAGCACACACCCTGACAAAACCTGATCACAGAAAGTATGAAGCAGCTCCTACACCCAAGGACAAATAAGTGATTTACAAAGCCAGATACTTCCAGAGCCCTCTACAGCAATTTTTAAGTTTAATGTTTTGAAGAGCAAGTACCTGACAACACACTACCTGTGTTAAACAACAAAAGCTTTATCTGAAAGGTAGGAGATATCTGGTGACCTATATTCCCTGCCTGTTTGACTCTAAATGAGCAGCTGAGCAAGCACAAACTTCACCATTCTGCTTCTGTATTTAATAGCGGTTAGTGCAAAATAAGACAGAGAGGATCTTCAGGTGTATTAGGGCCAGCCCTCCTACAGCACACCCACACTGCAAAGACCACACAAGGACCATCCCTAGCTATGGCCCATGAAATACCACACAGCGTCACCCACAGTGGGAGAAAAGGGACCCAATGCTGTACATTCACCAACAACCCACATTTATTTACCTCACGTCTGAATTCATGATGGTACTGAAAGACATTTTAGCGAACTACAGGTTAGGTGCAGTATCACATCCGTGGGTGTCCACAGCAACTACCACAACTGCTGCTTTCTGGAAATCCAGACACCCTTCTCAAAACAGACCCTGTCTGTACGAGAGGACACTCAGTCCAAGCGAAAAGGAAGCTGTGGTTGTGACTTTTACACTTTGTCACACTTCAGTCATCAGTCACACTTAAACCACCCGATCTGAGCATGCTACCAGCAGGTTTGGAGGTCAGGCATTTCCATCAGGGACCTGGGCTCTACTTAACAAGTACTTTCTAACGTTAATAACCCCACCTCAGAGAGGCAACTAGCACAGCAAAACTCAAATCATTAACAAAAGCAGTAAGATCTGTTGGATGCAGACACTCACAGTAGACCTGCAAGATCCATGGCTTTTTAGATTATGGGATCAGCCTTGTATTTGTGTGTGCCTTTATACACAGTGCATGGCACAGAATGGCAAGAGGAGTTCTGGGGGACTGACATTTCTAAAAAGGAATTTCTCTAAGTTCATGAATAACTGTACTTAAGCATTTCTTTGGGGCAGAAAAGGTGCTCCCAAAGTGTGTGCTATCACTGCTTCAGCAGCACTGTAAATCTGAGCTATTAGAAGAAACTAATGAGAGGAGTTCAGCGGTGCAAAGGGGAAAGTATTTTAATCCCCATAAGAAACTCCCTGCTCCTGCAAAAAAAGGCTGTGGAGAGACATCAAATGAGAAGTGGATTAATTTGTTCTGCACATTGTATCTTTCGCTGCTTATGAATAGCAATGCTGCAATGAGCTCTTTAAAACCTTTGAGAGTCTCTTCTGATAGACACGAAAAGTAGGCTCTATGAGGAAAGCTGCTTTCCACCCAGGAACTGTCATTGTATCCCTACACTGTAAAATAGTAACTCCCCAGGAAGGGCCAGGTGGGAAGAGGTGTGAGACCAGTGCCTCTTCTATCATGTTCAAGAGGCCAAGCTTCACCCTCCAAATATGAAATTCATTCTGCAGCTCACCTATTTACCCATCTGAAGGCTGAGTGAAGGCTGTCATATCTGACTTAGCATGGCTCAGAAACCTGCAAGCCAGGTCCCAACAGCTCAGCAAACCTGTCTTTCCTCTGTTGTGCCTGTTGAGGTCATTACTAAAGTCCAGGAGATCTTCCTGCTTCTGATGCCTGCCATGAGCTCTGTTGAGCATGTGCAGACAAAAGAAAGGGAGCTGGATTCAATTTATCTTTGAGCAACAGCTCTAGACTGTCTGCTTCCCAAATAGTCCCAGCTGCACAAAGATACACAGGACAGCACCAAGTCACAGCTATGCCCACAGGGCCAACAGAGGGCCTTACCGAGCCAAGACACAAGGGGTTGGAAAGACCCATCAAGACACAGCCACTTCTCACACAAGCATTTGCCTATTGGATTACTGGCCATGCCAGCACTATAGACATGCTGTCTCCTCTCCCAGAGAGTGCCCAAGCATGAAAGTTTCAAGTCTGCCCCACTGACTGGTCTAAAAATGCCAATAATTCAGTAGTACTTAAATCAGATAAATTCTCCAGATTAAGCGAAGAAAAACCTAAAACATGAGTCAGAGAGGCAAGTCAGAGCCTGAAGAGAGGAGTATTTGGGAAGCATGAATCTCTCCAGTTCACCCCAGTAAGCTATTAACTAACAGTAATGAACGTTTAACTTTAATTACTTTGATCATTTCATTTCACAGGTAAGGAGTGACCATTTTACTACAACACACATCACAAGCTTATGCTTGATGGATAACATCACCACACCTCTGAAGGAAGCAAGCCCCAAGACCCTAACAGTGCTTTTGGTCACACTCAGACCACTGGGAGAAGAACAAGAACTGTACAGCCAAGGGATCCAGTCATCCATCCCTCTGAAAGGGCATTAACTGATGGGCTGCAAATGGGAAGTCCCCACTCCCAGACCAGACCATCCTACCTACAGACACCAGAATGGTGGATCATGGTAAAATTTGCACACACTGCTGAAGGGAACAGCTCCAGCTGTTCACTGGCAGGAAAAGAAACAATCAAGTGATCTTGCAATCAGAGAAGGACTATATAGAATCATAGAATTGTTAGGGTTGTGGCTCAGACCCACATCCAGCCTGGCCTTAAAAACCGCCAGGGATGGGGCTTCTACCACCTCCCTGGACAGCCTGTTCCAGTGTGTCACCACCTTCATGGTGAGGAATTTCTTCCTAACATCCAATCTGAATCTACTCACTTCTAGTTTTGCTCCATTCCCCCTAACCCTATCACTACCTGACACCCTAAAAAGTCCCTTACCAGCTTTCTCTTCTATAAAGCCCTCCCATTCAGCAAGCTGACGAGAAACACCTGGCACATCTAATTCAACTGGTAGAGGTCCATTGAAATAAATTGGCTCGAATTATTTTGAAGCAGATGCATTAATTCTTTAAAACTCTTTCTTAAGAGGCTTCTCCCCTCCACTCAAGTAACCCATGTTAACAGAGTAGCTCTCTGTCCCCCTCTTGTGATAGGACCAAGAGAACTTAAAATCTCCTGGAAGGTGGTATCCCTAACAGAGCAGGGCCTTCACCTTATGGCATATACCAAAACCTGGGGTTTGAGACTTCTTTCTACTACAAATGTTCAGCTCCTGTTTCTGAATCAAGACAGTGTTCCACTACATGTAAGATATTTCATTTCACCCTGCACCATGAAAGGCAAAAAGTCCCATGGCATGACAATCATTTCCCCTCAGCCTGTGAGCAATACTGCCCAGCTCACTCTGGCTCCACTGGCTCTTTTTAGATGCATTGGCCAGATATAGGCGTAGGACTGAAGATATGGATCACTGCCAGGCAGATCTTGTGAAAAGGAGGAAACTTCCCTCCTCAAAGGAGTAGAGCCTGGTCTTCCCATAAGCAATCCAGCACTCAAACCCCAAACCATGGTTAGAGCCCATGCTTTCTCATTTGTTGAAATCTAAGCTCACATGGCATCAATTCCTTCTCCCTTAAATGCCCTTGTTTGTGTGTTTTAGTTCTTATGTTGTCTGCTCTCACCACCCAAGTCCTTCCAAGGGAGGAAACCACTGACAGCAGCTCTATAGCCATCACCTTCAGTTAACTCATCAGCCTCCAAGGAAATAACTTCTCACTGGCACCATTTCAGACAGCTATGAGCAGCAGAACCTGAAAACCCTTCACATAGAAGCAGAGAAGGGGGTAAGGAGATCGGCTTAAATGGCAAGAAGAGTTTTCTCACCTGTGTGCCCTCCCTCCCAGTTCCTTGAAGCTCCACACCTCGAGCTACATAGTATCTGTTAATATATCCTCCCCGCTAGCAAGGGAGGTTTGGGGATTCTCCTGCCTGCTCGCAGCTCCGGCAGGCAAGACTCGATTCAAAAGGTGAGCAGGCAAGTGACTGGCCGGGAAGAGAAGCGGCAGGCGGCTGCAACCCGAGGCCCCTGCCCCGCTACCATGAGCGGCGCTTCACATGCTGCTGTATTGTTGCCTGATGAAGTGACTAAGACGGAAACGTTTCAGGGATTAGGATTCCTGAGTGATCTAATACAGGATGCTTTTGGTTGAAAGGAGGAGGGGAAAAAAAAAAAACCACATAAGCAGAGAGCGGCGAGGCTAGAGCTCCTCCTGAGCTCCCCTCCCCGCCGCCACCCTTTCAGTTTAAAAAAAAGGGCTGAATGTTACCATTTTTGGACATGAGCTCGGCGCAAGCCCTGCCCTAAACCACACCATTCAAACGAAGAGCCAGTGACCGTCCCGCTGCCGGGCCGGCGGGGCCAGGGCGCAGGCAGTGGGGTGGCGGGCGCAGGCAGGGGGGCGCCGCCACCTACCCCCAGGCTCTCCGCTCCTCCTGGGCGCACCTGCAGGCCGGTTACCGCTGACATCTGTTGCTGCGGGGAGACCCGCCGCGGCACCTCCCTGCCCGCCCCGCCATCACCTGCCCGCTCCACCCGCCCCCGCAGCCCCCGCCGGCCCGGCTTTCATCTCCTCGCCACGCTGCGCAGCGCCAGTCCCCAGACGGGCGCGCGCTGAGGGGCAACAGGGCCGCGTCCGGAGACCCGCTGCGTGCATGTGTGCGGGGAGGGGAGCGGCGTGTACTCGCCTTTCTCTGCTGCTTCTCCCAGGCCGGGTCGAGAAGCAAATCCCGGTCCCAGTCCTCCTCCGGCTGCATGTAGTCGTTGGTCTGCTGCGGGTCGTAGTGATCCATGGCTGCTCCTGCTGCTGCGGCGGCTGCCTGTCCCTATTCTGTCCTGGCGTGCGTCCGTCCGTCCGGTGTGCCAGTGGCTGCCCTCTGTGCCCGGCCCCGCGGCCGCTCAGCCCGAGCAGGCGGCGCTGGCGCCCGCTCCCACTTCTTCGCGTCGGCCGCGCGCAGCACCGTGGGGGCGGGACGCAGCGCCCCGCCCCTGCCCGTGGCCTGCGGCCCGCCCCCGTGCCTCTCATTGGCTGCCCCCCCTCCCCCCGTCGACCCTGCATTTCCCAGCGCCAGCCCCTCGTTCATTGCGTGTTCCTCGCGTCCGTCTCAATTCTCGGCCGCCGTGATAGGCGATGTGCCACCGCTCCGCCCCGCCCCCGGCACCGCCCGACACCCCCCTGCGGCGGCGACTGAGGGCGGGCGAGCAGGGGCTGTAGCCGGCGGCCTGGGCCGGGCCGGAGAGATGTTGAGGATCTTAGTGCTGCTTTTGGGGTGTTTTTCTCTCAGTGGCTCCGTGGCGGGAGGGTGCGGGCGAGCGGGTCACTCGCAGACTCGCCGTCACGGTTGAGCGGTGCGCGGAGTGGCCGAGCAGCGCGGGTCACGGCAGCGTGTGATCACTGAAAGGATGCCTTCGTGCGCTGGTCGCCGCTCCTGGCCCCGAAGTGCGGATGCTTGATCGCAGCCCTGCAGTCTTACCGCCACCGTACACGAGACGCAGCTTCTTCGTGTGGTCACGCAGCTGTGCCTGCACTCAGGATGCCAAAAAATAGCTGCGTTCTCCCCTTCCTTGCTGGCGGCTGCTGCTCAGGGTTAGGATGGCAGCGCTGACGGCCGAGGCTTGCCAGCCGGAGTCAACAGCTGCGGCCGTGCAGTGGGTGCCAGGGCTGCCCAGCTTGGCCTTTCTTGCATCCAGGCCTCTCGGGCACAGCTGCCGCACTCTGCCCACAATATCCTGTTTAACAAGAAAACCCTGAACTAACGTGCATCTGGCTCATCTAGCAGCTTCCTAGGAGAGAAACACAAACCCTTAAGGAGCATTATGATACACAAATGGTTTTCTGTCCGTTGAAAGCTGAGAGGCAAAAAATGACTGAAGCATTATGAGTTTCCTGTGTCAGTCTCTTTGAGAAGCAGGACGGTATCTCTCACAAAAGTGAGAGGAAGCCTAAAGAAACGCTGCTCTGCAACGTCATCCAGGGTAGAGTGAGCTCGTATCCCAGTTCATCCAGATCAGAGGAAATGGAGAGTTTGTGACCTGTGAGTGATGCTGAGAGGAGACTGGAAGGTTGCTGCAAAGCATCAGGATGAACTGAGCATCAGTGCTCAGTATCAGGTAGGATTTAGCCCCAAATTACACCAGCAAGCTCCTCTTCCAGAAGAGGAATTTGTTCTTTTCTGCTTCTTACAGACACTGGAAGTGAAATCAGATATGTTCTTTCACTTCTCATCATAAATAACTGTGCAAACCATAATGGAGAAATGACCTGTATTGTACTGTGTCTTCATCTGTCATACGATGTTCCTTGTGTGTACTCTCAGCCATCATAAACCCAATTATGAGCATTGTTCTGCACTATTCAGAGATCTGCATCATTTGGGGGTCCAAAGATTATTTAAATACATAAGTACAGTAATACCAATTATTTTCAAAAGCAATGCAAGATGTCTCCCTTTTGAGACCCTTTGGTAAAGCAGGATATTCAGCATCCTACCAGCTCAGGCAAACCAGATCTGAGGAATCTAGGTCTACCAGGCACTTTGGAACTCCTCCTGGATGTGCTTCGTGATGAAGTGTTGAGGAACACTTCATCATGACTTCTAGTGTGAGGTGTCCCTGTCTATGACAGGAGGGTTGGAACTAGATGATCCTTGTGGTCCCTTCCAACCCTGACTGATTCTATGATACTATGATTCTAACACAAAATAGTCCTATCACTCTGGAGAGATAGTAATGGACTTGAAAGAAACTTCCCCCAGAGTTCTGCACTGCAGGGAGATACAGGTGATAACTGATGTTTTTTTGAAAAGCAAAATGGAGGGATTTACATCTATAAATCATCAGGGTTTGAAGAGAAAAGACCAAATTTTATTTATTGGAATCATTTGATGAACACCCAGTAACAGAAATTATGAACTAACAGCTACAGCCTGCTGACATGATAGAGACAGCATATGTGCCTGAAAGTTTTCTTACTTTGGTTTTTTTTTCCTTGTTTATCAAGACACTTCCAACTTGTTATTCCAATCTGGAATAACATGGGAATTAGTGAGATCTGAGGAAACAAAGAAAGGAGGGAAACAAAGACATTCCTTGAGAGAACTCATGGGCTTTGGACCTTAAGGCAGGGGGTCCTATTATGTCTCTTCCCCACCCTTGCACTTTAAGAGGACGTTATTGAAGGCCACTTTTCACACCTCCCTAAATGTGGTGAAAGATCTCAGCTGAAGTTCTGTGAGTGAGGAATTTCAGCATTTTCCAGGAGATGCTCAGCACTGGGGAGATCCAACCTGTAAGATGTGGCAAGCTTCTGTAAGGTGCCTCTTTGGTTTCTTGGAGTTGTTTACAATGCAACTATCTCCATAGTCATAAGTTTTTATTCTTAGCTGTGTATTATACATGTAGTGATCTTACTTACAGAGACTAGTGGTATTATAAATAGAAAAATATTAGTAATTGCCAATATCCTGTTCATTTACCTGTTCTAGAACAGGGCAGAGGATGGATTAGGTGATTTAATGTACAACATCAGTGCAATAAAAGGCAATAATGGAGAGGTTTCCAGTGTATTAGACCCTCTGTCTGAACTGTTCCTGCCCTTTGTATCTCTAATTCTTGTATGGATTTCTGGGAAATATCTCAATTTGTCTCTCCTAACCCCATCCTGACTCTCAGTTTTGCTCAGATTCCTTAATAAATGCAAGTCAGTGTTCTCGGCCAAAGTTTTGTGAACTTACAGGCAGCCCTGGGGGTTGGGGGTGGGGGGAGATTGTTTGTAAACTTGGGTAGTTCCTGGATGCAGGTGACCCTTGGTCTTGCAAAGAATTGTACAAGCACCATGAAGGGAAAGAGATGATCTTGCAATGGGAGAGGAAGGCACAGCAGCAGCAGAGGCTACAGAAGCCAGTGCTGCTGATAGGAGAGATGCCTGTAACTACAGCAATCCTCTGGTTTCCCTTAGTCTCCTAGAGTACTCTTCTCCTCTGTTACAAGATGGCTGCTGATTTCCTTGGGCATTATCCATACCTTGCTGGATCAAGTGGGTCTTCGAGTGTGTCCTTCCAATCTGATGGAAAAGTGACTTTTTGTGGGACAGGGAGCACAGCCACCGTGGGAACAGTTGGACATACATCCTACTTCTTCAGCTTGCAACAGACAAAAATAGGAAGCAACCTGAGAGCATTGGGGTATTTCTGGTTACTGTTTGCTGCTCTTTTTCTTTGTGCTTAGCATATTAGCTACAAGTCACAAGCTTCCCTGGGGAGATATCTGTTTTCTTGCCAAAAACATCCCCAGGCTTCTCTAATGAAGCCTAGCAGGTGAGCTCGGTCACTCTACAACAATGGACAAGTCTGTGTTGAAGTGGCCCTTGACTTTTGTTTTAGGAAGTCCCACAGTCAAGTTTCAGTGCTTACATTTTGCAGATACACCAACTTTGTAGCTATGGGATTTAGCACTTAAATTTGGACTGCACATCGGGCTCTTAAGCTAAGGAATGCAATGAGTTATTCTTTTTCATTATTTCCACTTCCTCAGTCCAGGACACATTATTAACAAAAACTCAACACCTCTGAAATGCAGACATTAATCTGGTGGAATTCAATGGGAGACTGGGGAGGAGGGAGCTTGTTCCCAGAGATTAAGTAAAATTTGGGTTTTTAAGAAATGCTATGGAGTAAGTGCCATGGTCATCCAGGGATAGCTGGAAGCAAGGCAAAAAAAAAAAAAAGGAACATCCAAGACAGGGATGTTGTGTTTGGAGGATGGGAAAAAGGGACCTGAATGAAACTCCCAAGCACAAAACATCATTTCTCTCCTTCAGGGCCTCCTCACCTGAGCTGTATTCATCTTCTATCCTGCCCTTACCATCTGGTCTCCACTTTCCTTTTAACTCCCATACCATTTAACTAAACTTCCAAAATGGATTCCCCAGCCCTGCACCCTGGAAGTAACGTGTCTTCAGCCGAAGAAGGTGTTCTCTCCTTCTGATGACTGGGAGTCAGCTGTGCTTGTTCAGAGCATGGGCTTTAAGGCCAAAGTGACTTACAGAGCTGTCTTCAGACAGTAAGCATTTGCTAATGTTGTGTGTCATTTTGTGAAAATTATGATTATATTTTTCCTCCTTGTAAAAGCTTTGATTTTGCTTTTCTAGCAGAATATACCCTAGATTGCTCCCTTTGCTTTCACAGTGTCATTTGAGCATCAATATAATCAGGAATTATACCTCCAGTCCTATATTCCTGCTACCACCTGTAATTCAGGTCTTTGTGGGCTTGTTTGCTGAGCCCTTTTCATTTCCTGTGTCATTCTTTAAAGGACATCCCATTTCACAGTCCTGACACAGTACCTTTGTCTGGCCCAGGGACCAGAGATGCCAGACAACAGCATTTTCCATGTTCCTACAAGAGAAAGGGAATGGATTAAAACACACTTCCAATTGAAGACTGTAAGCACACAAATCCCTGACAAGTGGTATATTCATGTACTAACCATAGGCTTGATCCAGGCCATGCTCAGTGTAGACTTTTGGGATGAGAGCAGCTGAAGGGGAAAAGGCTGTAATAGGTACCCAGCTCCACAAGCAGAGGTATGCAAGGCAGAGCCAACTTGTGCCTTCCTCATGGCCAAAGTAGCGAGAAAGCAGAGGAGCTTGGTTACTTCTGGAGACCATGGATGAAGTCCAGAATGGTACATTCCTGATGCTTCCATGGGAAAGACTCAGGTCTGAGTCTCTTGTTTGCACTCTGGCTGAGAGAATGATGATGTGCCCATGGCTTGCAGATTCAAGAGGCAAAATCTGATGTTTCTCTTGCTTCCCAGGCACCAAAAAACAACGTGTGACAAGGTTTGGAGTCAAGTGTTGAAGTCTTTCTGGAATAGGAATGATGGCAAGATGGTAGCAAGAAGGCAAGCACAGGAATTAGTCTCTTTCCAGCTCCACCCATGCCCTCACAGAAAATCTCTTTATATGAGTCAATGAACTCTCAGACCTGTCATTATTTAGCTCCAGCTTAAAAACTTCACTTGAAACCCCTTCCCTTTGATGTTCTCCATAATTGCAAGTCTGCAATTTTCTAACACAGTGCTTGGAAAAAAACCAGCCCTCCCCCATCTCCATGCACATCACTTGTACGGTGGTATCCTCAGGCTGTTTTCAAGCAGAGCCCCTATCTGGCCACAGCTTGGAACGACTTTCCAAAGGAAAGCCAACAAACGTTTCACCACTTCTGAGCAGGGCAGCTTGCTCACTGTACTCCAGCAACATGCTTCACTGGCTTCTACCCTGTGTGGCTCTGCCACTAATCTGCAAGTCTAACATTGACCAGTCATTGCTGTGCCATCGATCACTGCTCTGGGACATGCTAGGTCTGCTAGTTTCAGCTAGTACAGGTAGGGCATGCAACAGTAGTTGCAATAGTGTGGCAGCAATCTGTGACTGACCAAAACCACCACCATGTTCAGAGGAAAGCACTTTGGGGATGCTTGCTCAGGCTTTCACAGCGCTCGGTGATCTGTAGCCAGTTGGAGACCCCGTGCTCCATCCACTCATGGTGCAGTTTTGCTCCAGAGAAGTGTCTCTTAGGGCAGATCTGCAGGACATGTGAAGCAGCCGTGGGTCTGCTCCAGTGCACACTAGTCCTGCCAAGGATAGTGCATCGGAGATGGATTACCCAAGAGCTCAGCGCTCTGGTCATGTGGCCCTTTCATTGCGGGCAGGCTGCTTACGCAGCAGCTGCAGAGCGCTGGTGCAAGAACCCATCATGCACGAAGCTCAGTTGCTCACAAGTTTTGTTCCCTGCGTGATGCAGACCCAGGATGATCACAGAGAGGGAACCACAGAGGGTGATGGATGGTGGAGATCTGATGCAATGCAAAATGCAATACAAGCAGGCCAGGTGGCTGCTGCAGTCTTTGATTCTAGGTGGAGGAGTTAGTGGTGCGAAAGGGCAAACTTCACACTGCGTTGCTTTTAAGGCTATGTCAGTTACATACACAGAGCAAACACAGAAGAGACATCAGCAGATCTTGAGCAGAGTGAACAGCCAGGGAATGCTGTGCCACTGCAGCAGCATGGCACAGTACATGTGCTCTGCAGGCTGATGTAATGGCAGAGCTGCAGCTCTCTCTGGCCTTCCCCAGGAAATCCATGCCCAGAAGTTCACAGACACAGCAGTGTCACTTGTAGAAAATGGATAGCAAAAGCTTCTGTTTCCCTCAGCATTTGTAAGGCTGTGGATGGAGTGCTGGGTCTGGGTGCAAGTTTTTAAGAAAGATACACATCAGTTGGAGAAAGTCCCAAGGAGAAGTAACAAGAGGGCACAGAGGTCTAGAAAACCTGACCTTAAAGGGAAGACTGAAAGAAGCAGTTTTGTTTAGTCTAGGGAAGAAAAAAAATGAAGTGAGACACAGTAGCAGACCTCAAGCATGTAAAATTTCAATGCAGAAGGAAAACAGTACATCATTTGCTGTAACTGCCAGAGAATCTGCAAAAGGGCAGGATAGCAAAGCACTTGAGTAGGCCCAAAGGAAGTTGATGAATCTCCACTGCTGAAGGCTTTAAAGTTCAAGCAGGACAGCGATAAGAAAGGCTGGACAACCAATCTTACCACGAGCCTGGATGATGAAGCCTGTGTCATCTCTGGGGATCCCCTCCAGCTCTGTTTCACAGCCCTGCAACACAGTCAGCTTTAGAGGGTAAGACAAGTACTGTGAAGCAACATGTACATGGTTCTAAAGAGACTAACAATGGAAGAAAAGCATTTACAGCTGCAGAGATGTAAAAAATGTAAAATCAGACACATGGAACCTGACCTAAACAGTCCCATCCAATGTTCATGTGTAAAGCACATTACAGCATGCCTGCAGCAGGAACTTGACTCAGCTGAGAGGTGACTAAGGTGAAAGGCGCTGTAGAAAAAAAAAAGTACAGCCACACATTTAGGTACACTTGCATGGACAAAAGCCACTCTAAACCCACGTGCAGCTTTCTCATAAAGGAAGTGGCAGTTCTCTTTTGTGTTACAGCTATCAACAAAATTCACCTTTAGTACTCCAAATGCTGAGAAGAAACGCTTTACTCCTGGCTTTGGCTTTCAAATGCACCTCTCATGGCCTCTTTATCTCCTTGTGCTCTTAGCATTGCTTATTTCAGTAGAGAGAGTTCACAGTGACACTGGACTCCAAACTATATTCACATTCCGTGCTTGCGTGTGGGGCCATGATGACAGCTCATGAAGGGATGACAGCATTAGTGCACCGATGGGATGTGAGTCCTCTTAACATTAGGGAGAAGGTGGTGGTTAATTCTTTCCTGTTAGTTGTGGTCTTCAGGATGCTAATTGAGGCTCCTGTAACATCATTTAGTGCTGGGAGTGCAGGGGGATCAGGGCAAAGCAGCTGAGCTGCTATTTTGGTGTTTCCTGTACCATGCCAAGCCACCTACCTCCACCAGCAGCAGAGATGGCACATCTTAGCACAGTGTGGTGTGGAGGAAGAGCTCACTGATTTCAGAAAAGTAGTTGGTACAACTGCAAAACACAACAGTCTTCCAGGCACAGCAGCCTTTCCTCAGCACCGTGGCCCAGCAGTGAGTGGGGAACATGATGCTGAGTCAGTAAGGTTGTGATCCAAATTCAGACTTGTCTCAGAAGTGGAGCAAGATCCACATGCTGAGCCTGAATCCACCACTCCATTAACTTGCCTTCCCAAAGTATGCCTAAAGCTCATCCATCTTACAAGCAGGGATGGGCAAGGGGTTGAAGAAGCCCCTTCATCTCACTCCTCTGGAAGGTGCAGGGAGCACCTGGGTGGTCAGCAGCATGCCTGCCCCCACAAAGCAAATTTAGGTCTCATGTTCCACACACAAAGCCTGCTGCATAGCAAAGGCTATGGATTATGCACAGAAAATCTTATGTTTATTTTATTTTTTCCTAACTGGCTCATTTTCTTTGCTATTTCTTCTCTGTACAGTAGGAGCAACTCCACAGCTACCTCAAATCAAACTGCAGTGCCAAGTTACCTCCTGCATCAGAAGGCCTCTTTGGGAAGAAGCAGCAAACCTCATACTGTCATATTTGTAGCATCTTCCCTGCTAGAAAGGTGCCATAAAACAGAGCTTGGAGGAGATACAACAGCTCTCAGCAGAAGCAACCACTCAGCAAGGAAACTAGACAAGCTGCTTCCTTTAATCCCTTCCCTAGTAGGACTTCCCTCTCCTCCCCATCTTTTCACATAACATACACCTGTGGTTTTGCTCCTAAGAGAAGACTCTAAACCAGCAGTGCAAGTCCTGGGCTCCGGTACCTCTTTTTTTTTTTTTTTTTTTTTTTTTGATGAGCCATTACTACATGCTCATGCCCTCCAAGCCTACCACAAAACTAGTTTTGGAACACAGCAAGTAAAGAGGGATATGAGAAGCACAGACAGTGGTACTTCTGGACCAAGTGAAGGAGGCTCCTGGGGCAACCTACCACATTCAGACTGGGCTGCTGGTTGTAGGTACACCCCACCTCTGCTCTCTTGGGCTGTAGCTCAGTAGTCAGGGCCAGCACTCAGAATTCATCTTCACTGTTTAGAGAGTTTGTTCCACAAGCAGAAAGGAAGATGAAGGGGCTGAGGAATCATATGAAATGGTGGGAGAGACCTCACATTAAGCCTGAAGTTCATCTGTCAAGACACAACTCTCTCATGTTCTTTGTTGGACCAGCAAATTAACCCCTGTGGTTACATGTTTCTTTCCTGACCTCTAGGAGATCAGCAAAGTCTCTAAAAAGTGTTGCTTTTGGCTTTCTTTTTTTTGTTGTCTTCTGGTTTTTTTGGGTTCTTTTGGTTGGTTGGTTGGTCGGCTTTGTTTTTTTTTGACAGGGCAGGCATCAAGCAGAGGCTTTCCCTGTGGTTGTGCTCCTGTCATGGGAAGGACAGATACACTTCCATGAGGGATGCCTATGAATCAGCCTGTAGGCTCTTACGCACTATCATTTGAAGCTTTAAAGAAGGCTTTAGTGCAATTGCTGTCCATCCCAGCAGTTGGTGACCTGACTGGGTCTGCCTGGACAATCAATGCACACAAGCTGCATCACTGCAGCACTTGTGGAGTGGAAGCACTGTTATCTACTCTGTTTCTCCCCAGATCCAGTATTGGCTGGCACTTGGTATGAAGACAAGAGCCAAGTGTTCCAGTCATCCTGATGGGCCATGCTTTCCTCTCCTCACCCAGGTTTCCTCCATTCTAGGCTGTGCCTGGCCCCGGTGTGCCTGGTAGAAAGCTAGCCTTACATGGAGGATGGCAGTGGTGCAGCAGCAGCAGGGGTGATGCTGTCCCACAGACTGGGGGTCCCAAGCCTGCGTTGCCTGCTTGGTGCTGGCTCCTCTTGACCTCCCTCCTGCAGCACTCAGCTTGTCTGCTGCCCCACCAGCAGCTTTCCCAAACCAGAGCAGGAGACCGCTGGGACTGAAGCTGTGAAATGGAGGGACAAACTCAAACTGGGAGCAAGAAGAAGAAATGCTGAGTGGAGAGTTTGGGGGTGAGCTAGATGCTCCAGACATCTGTGCTTTACATTGCCTCCAGCACAGGCAGAAAGTGGCAATGCTCTCCTGTCTAGAAAGCTTGGGCGTTCCTTACAGCAAACTTGGGTCTTACCCTGCTGAAAAGGGAGAGCTGCTTGTATATATAAAGGAAGATGTGGTTTTCTCTTGTGTTATGGCTAACAGCCACCATCACTATTCTTGGCCAAAAATAATCCAAACATCCCAACCCCATCTTCTTCACAGGACAGAGTGTACAGGGTTTCAGCATCTGCACTCTCAGCTGCCTGTGTGGCAGCTTGTTGGGGCAAGAGCAGCTATGAAATGGAGGGATTTAAGCATAAGAACAGCTGTACCTTAGGTTTCTATCACCTGAGCCAGAGGTCTCTGGCTCTGTATATTTAGTGAGAGCAGTGATGTATAAGAGCTTGGCAGCTTTGGACATGTAGTGGGAATCCCATCATAGGCATAAGGGTTCTGGCTGTGGGGCTGACGCAGTGAGACCCACATGTTCTTGCCCTGGGTAAGGGAGAGCCTTAGGAAGAGGCTGTTGCAGCCTTGGAATGAGCCTGATACACCTCCTCTGTCACTGAGTCACTGGCTTCATCTTATCCATCCTGCACAAACCTTGGCCCAAAACACACTGGATGGCAAACACCAACTTTTCTTTGGTCTGCAGAGAAGAGCTGGAATCCATTTCCATGAAAAATTCTGGAGAAAGGCTAAAGGTAAAGACTAAAACGTTGATTCCCCATCCCCTGGCAGTGATGTACTACCTCCAGGGAGTCAGATCTTCCAGATCAATGAACCTTAAAAAGACAGAGATGTTATTTGGAAGAAGAGAGCTGGCCTCACCTGCAGTGGTGGCACTGTGGCTATTGTATATCCTGATACACAATGCCTGACCACAGCATTTTGAATCACAGAATCACAGAAACATTCAGGTTGGAAAGGACCCTCAGGATCATCAAGTCCAACTGAGTTCCACTCAGTTGAGGTCAGTTCTCCAGCCAAGATGCTTGGTACCATGGTGTCCTCCATCATAGCAGCCTGGTATGTCTTGCTTCTACCCACAGCTCTGAGAAGCTGACCCCAAGCAGGCACCTCAAAGTTATTGGAGAAGAAGTGAGGGCATCCCCATCCAGCAAAAACAATGATGACAAGAATGAGCCACAAGGTCAGTGTGCTGGCCTCTTTCTCCTAATCACTTATCTCTAGGGTTTGTTTTTTTTTTAAATTACCTCATCTCAGAGGGTATTTTTTAGTGCAGTAACTCTGGGATAACTGAGCTTGCAGGTCTTGGAAAAAGAGTTATATTTGGAGCCAGAAAAAAAAGGTCTTTCATGGTTGATGGTAGTGCATAGACCTTGGAGCAGAAAAAGGAATTTTCTGTTGCAGTAATCATTGTGCAGGTTATGTTCATTGTACCTGCATGGCTGGACAAGGTGAGCTAATAAAGCTTCATGAAGTTTCCCTGTACTGTTGTGGTAAAGAGCCCCAGGTGCTCTCTACTCTTCCTCATAAGGCTGAGCTAAAAAAGAGCATCTTTCTGGTACTCTGATGGCCATAATTAGTGATTAAAATAGAAGTCTGGGAAGAAAAAGAAAGTGGCCTGGTCTGACTGCAAGACTCAGCAGCTCTAGGGCTGGGTTTGTGGAATTATCCTGTTCTTCTGAACACCCTTCTGACATCTGAAGCCTCTGGGGGACACTGTTCACAGCACTGCAGACTGACAGAGAGGGATTGGAAATGCCAGGATACTGAGATTTTGTGAAACATCTTCATTATTTCCTATGAAGTCCTGTTTTAAATCCTCCACTGTCACAGATGAACTTAAATGGTTCTCAAGATACCCCATGGGCAACAACCAAGGATTATAATATGTCTTTCTCTACAGCAATACCCACATAAAAGAAAAAGCCTTGTGGCACAGTCTGTCTTTCTGTTTATAAAGGCAGTTCTTTTTTTTTTTTTTTTTTTTTTTTTTTTTTTTTGAATGGGAAGTAGTTTCTGAAGGGGAAAATGTGAAAAAAATAATAGGGCTTCCAATTGTGTAAAATAAATTGCCAATATTTGTTTGTGAAATACAGTGAGATGTGTTATTTTTCTACTACAAACCATTGTAACTACTATTGTTTCCCAGTGCTCATGATCATCCCAGGTACAGAGCTAGAAATATGCTCTCAGAGAAACAGTTCTAGATCTCTGCTGACAGACCTCCGTCCACAGCTGATGAAGCACATTTTAACCTCTGTGTTTCTTTCAGATCCAAGCGTACCTCACGTACCTTGAGTACCTGGTACTGTAAAGAACGATGGAATCAGAAAACAAAAAATTGTGAACATTTGACTAAGAACCTAAGGGAACCTCCATGCAAATTACCCATATGCAAACCTCTGCCAAGGCAGTGTCAAATTCAGCCCTAGCACCACACAGATACAAACCTGGTTGATGAAGGATTTTTACTGGGAAGTTCTGGTTTAAGTTCTGTCCTGACAGCACCTCATTGGGACACCCTGTGGTTCTTAATAAACAAAGCTGGGAAACAATTTCCATCATAGGTCTGTGCACAGACTCTGCTCCACATACTTGCAGTTTCTGAAACATACAGCTTTGGGATTAATCATGTTTCCATGCTCTTAATTCAAGGATTATTTTCTGCTAAGGAAAAAAAGTAACAAAGCATCCCCCTTGATCCCCTTGGATTCCTAACTCTCCATTCTTCGAATAACAGACAATGCAAAAATTACACAATTGACACGGTGGGAAATAAATAGAAACACTTCTTTACCACTTCACTCAAGCAAGGCTCTATTTTGGATTTTGAAAGGTACTTAAGTCACCTTTGTGCCAAGTCCAGCTGAACACCATTGCTTGACTTGAATGAGAGTAAAGTGTGCTTAAGGTTATTGGATTATCACTTTATGACATGTTCAAATAGCATCTGCTAATAGTAGAGTTGAGTGCAGCTCCCAGCATGGTGGCGTCTGCATGCACATCCCCTCTGCCCAGAGGCTTTGGCTGGGGTTGTGGAGCTGCTGGAACAGGTTCTGTTAATCTCACTGAAACACATAAATAACCTCAGTAGTTTATAGTCCTCTCTGATTCTGTTTTCTTAAACCAGCAAATTAGTCACAAATTGCATTGCTTTAGCTAAAAATAAAATGTAAATATTGTGGGGTTTTCTGCATGTTTTTTTCTTTTTGTGCCTGACACCTGAAACCCCTACAAGTGAAAAACAAAGTGGAAGGCACAAGGCACCCCCTTTTCTCCATGCTTTTGCAGTTTGTTTTCAGCACCATGCAAGTGCTGAGCTTCTTCTCCAGGACCAGTTTCCTTGTTTGCCCAGACCTATCAAATAGCTGTGGGAAAAGAAAGCCCAAAGCCTCCTATATGACTACCATAGAGGGGAGGCAAATCCCAGCCCAACGATTCAGGTTCTCCTGGGACACGACCAGGGCTGACAGTGCTTGGTCTTCTGCAGCACGGTGATGGCACAACATCTTCACCAATGCCAGCTGGTCTGAAACAAGTCTCCTGACCCTCCTTATTTTGCAGCATGATCTGTTTCAGGGCAGTGGCACCCTAGCCCTTGGGCACTCTCTGGGAGTGACTTCCATCTGCTCATAGCTTTTGCACTCAAGTAATGAGAACTTTTGCAAGGGAAAAAAGAACTACATGCAACAATAGCAGTAATTATGGAAAGAGTAATTAAAAACAGAGGGAGAAAAGAGTCTGGGCCCAGTTCAAACAGTGTGTGCCCAATAGCAAAACTACCATTATCTTGAAGAGGACTGAGTGCTGGCGTCTTCCTCATTCCCAAACACAGCTACAAAAGAGGCACACCTTGGATTAACAGCAGCGTTTTCTCTCGTACCTGCTTATCTGCTGTGTTCATTTATCTGTGACTTAGCATTTATATTTACAAAATTCAGCCCATCCAACAAGTTTCTCGGCACATAGCCACAGCACATTGCATACATGTAGAATACCCTAAGAGAGGAAACCAGCTCCAAGATCTTCTTGAACATCAAAAGACTTCAGCACTGCCAGAGCGTTGGTGGGATAAATTAGTGGTGGGTGCAAAAGGCTGAAAAATTCTTGCTACAGTTCTCCAGCCTGGTTTGGCAGCTTTTTGCAGCAGACTTGTCCCTCCTGACAAGTCCCTCTTACCTTCTGGTCTCTGCCCACACAAGCAGCCCAGAGGCTCCCCAGCCCTCCATGGCCATGGTTGATATGGATGTTGCAAAGGAAGGACAGTGTGGTGTTCCCCAAGCACAGCCCCATGTTACATGTGCTAGAACACTCTCACATTGGCACCATCCCCTTTTATTAGGCACCAGATGATATTCAGACTATCCTTATTCCAGCATAGGTCTCTACTTGCAGATAAGCCTGGGATGGATGCCCTGCAGAAGGAACGGGGCCAGTATCTGCCTTCCAGCTCCCTTGGAGGAGCAGAAGCTGCATTGACTCTATACTCAGTCCTGCTGAGAAAAATTTAGGTCTTACATTTTAATCTCTAGCTACAGACACGTCTCTTGCTCCTTCCAGATCCAACGGGAAGGCTTGGAAAGAGCTACTGCTGCAGGGCGTTGCCTTCAGGGAGGACACGCACACGCATGGGCCACCAGGTGGGAAGAACTGGCTGAGCTGCAAGGCCTCCTGCTTTGGCTGGGGGGTGGGGGTGCCTGGCTGCTTCCAAGTGTTTTTTAAAAGTAAAACCAGAAAACCACATCAAGTTCTGGATTTATAATAAAAAAAGGCATTAGGAGCTTAGAATCTCATTCTGGTTTAATGTCTGTGAACGTTCAGGCCAATTTTTTCTTCAGACCAGTAGAGG
The DNA here is from genome assembly GCF_027791375.1 of Indicator indicator. Lineage (NCBI taxonomy): Eukaryota > Metazoa > Chordata > Aves > Piciformes > Indicatoridae > Indicator > Indicator indicator. The sequence goes on along the minus strand of NC_072013.1, from coordinate 47,176,811 downwards.
TCTGTAATTCTTGAGTACCATCAGGTAATTCAGGTTGGACAGACATCCTGGGGGACATCTGGTCTAACAGCCAGCTCAGAGCAAGGCCAGTTTTGATCAAGTTACTCAGTCCAAAAACCATAATTTCACTAACACTTTCTTATTCATTCTATCTGCTGGCTTGAGAGACTGAGTTATGTTCTTTCCACAGTTTAGTCACACAAGCAATGCAGAAACCACTGCAGTTGTGCCCAGGTTCTAGTTTATTTTTTTTTCCCTGGTTTATATAAAAATGGAAATTGGTAAGAGCCCAAACTGTCCTCAGCTCCACTGGAACAATGGCCATTGTTCTGGAAAAAAGCAAGTCATGCTGAGCCCCATTACACCCTTTCTAGTGGCCACATTGTCTTTGATAAAAATAGCCCAGGGCTGTTCTTTTAAAAACATGCTCTGATCTCCTCAGGAAGGACAAGGTCTTTTGATAGAAAACTGTATCTGAAAGACAATATCTGCCATGGCATGCCTTCATAGCACCACAACTAAAACACTGCTGGTGAGCTCTTTTTGTGGTACCTGGGTTTTGCCTTGGAATTTTCCTGGCAAAACAGAGAGCATGCTGAGTCTGTGCTGCCCAGGGTCCATGTGAGCTCGTGGTCCTTCCCTTGCAGCCTTCTAGTTTCACCAGGAGTCCTATGCCTTGTAACTGCTTTTGCTGGAGTCTATGGACCAGAAGAGGTAAGATGTGATGTTTGGCTTTCCCTCACAGCGCTGGGTGGAGTAAACAGTGTTTTGGTCAAGCATTGTGACTAGGTGAAAAAAAAAACTGTGGAGAATGAGAGGTTGTAAAGAGACAGAGAAGGGGAGGGAGGAAAGATGTATTTGAGCCATCAGATCATGTGCTCCCAGTAGGAACATTAGTGGTGTTTGGGTCCGTCTGGTTTTAGGAATCAAGTCCTGCCTGCTCCATGGAAACTTTTGAGGACATCATAAATATCTGCTGTCTTCAAAATGAAATTTTTTTGTCCTTAGTATCGCAAGAAAGATGTGGGTCTCTCCCCTGAATGCCCAAAAGGTGGATGACAAGTCTTGCTGGTGCAAGACTGGTGGCCATGTGTCCTGCAGGGCAGGGAAAGAGGCTGGTGACAGATGTGGCTGCCCTTGCCCCACACCATAGTAGAAAGGTAAAACGGGAAATACACAGAAGCAGTGGCACGAGTGATGGAAGCAGGAGCCGTTGATTGGATGAATAACCAGGGAGCATGCTGAGGGACACTGTTCAGAGTGGTGTGCCAAGAGAAGACAAGGACCACACAGGCTTCTTGCAACTGTGCAAGACATTTATAGCCAGCCTTTGAAAAAGGGTATGGAGGAAATAACTGGATTTTAACACTTGGTGTGCCTATATTCTATACTGAGATGTAGCATTTTCCTCTTTGCTTGTAAAGGACACAAGCCATCTTAAAACAAGGGTTTAAATGATTGAAAAATATCTCTTCTGGGCAAACTTTGTGGGTGTCTGGTAAGAGGCAAACTAAACATTTCAATAGCACAGCATCTTCCCTCACTTTATTTTAAGAGGCACAGAGGCTGCTACTTTCAGGAAAAAAATTGCCTAAGGAAAATGACAAATATAACGGACAGATTGGAAGGCTTATATCAAAATCCTCTCTTGCCTTCTCTCTTCAGTGTCAAAGAGAGGCCAAAAATAGGGCTGCCACACCTGGAGGGTCCTCAGGACTTTGGATTTTGTTGCTTTGCCCTACAGTCAGCAGATTCAAGCTTCCAGTCAAGTGTTTCTAAAACTGATGCTGTATTGATGCCAATACAATCCTCCAAAGTACAAAATAGAACACACTCAAGCAAGCAGGCAGATTTCCAAACCGTCTGGCCCCTTGACATCATTTCCTTCTCATAACTCATCTTGTGTGTTGTACCTCTGACTTGCACATCTCTGGCTTCCTTGAGATAAGGGAGAAATTCTTCTCGTGTCAAGTGAGCTTCTTTAGTTTTATCGCCAATCTCTCAGATAAGGGGCTCCTGTGAAGCAATCCTTGCTGTGCTCACATTCCAGTCTTCCAACAGTGGAACGCTGAGCTTTTCCACCTTATAAGGATGAGTTGCACTGCTCATTTGAAAGGTGCTGCAACCACTTTAAAGGATTTCACAGCCTGAGTATTGCAGAAGGAAATGTACCTGGTACCTGCCCTTCTGGATTAGCCAGCAGCATGGCATTCCTGGGATGCTGTTTTGTATGCCTGAGCAAACAGCACTTGGAAGGCTATATTATATACTTTTTTTTTTTTTGTAGACAGATTTTTGTCCCTTTCCCAGCCCAAGCCAGTACTGGCTGCAGTTAACACAGCAAGTCAGAAAATTTCTGCAGTGAATTAGGAATTTGATTTGTGGATGGGAATTCACTTTCCCTGACGTCTACTCTCTTTGTCGATGGTTGAACTCCAGGCTTGGCTGGAGCGGCTGCTACTGGTGCCTAAAAAAAAAAAATCCCATGCTAATGGGCTTCTACCTAGAAGAGCCCCAGAGCATTCTTTTTTTACCATGTGTGAGGAAAATCGGAATGTAAATGTCTTAACAAAATAAGCATTGGCTTTTATAATGAAGCAGAGAAACCAGATGTTCTGTCTCCCTCTGCATAGAGAGCAAGGAATAAAGTGTCCCAAGAAACATAAAATGGTCCCTGTTGTGTGGAGAGCAGACTGCCTGTTCAAACTTCCATGCAGTAAAATGGACACTAAATATGTAGTTCAGACTTTTAATTTTCTCTCCTTTTCTGGGAGGGGGGAAAGGTGGGGGAGGGAGGTTGTTTCCAGTTTTCAGGCTATAAGTTCTTGCTCTACTCATAGAAAAAAAAATCTGTTTTGGAAAACAAAGACTGGGGAGGAGGGAGAAGGTTCCCTCTTTGGCAGCTTGTTTGAACATCCAGGCTGCAATGATGAGTGATGCACTATAAAACATTTCATCATGAGCCATGCTGTTCTCACAAAGCTTCCTGTTTCTCACAAGCCTCCCTGTTCATGACAAGGAAAGCTCAAGGGCAAAAGTGTGGAGGGCATCAGGCTCCTGTTCTTCTGCTGGATGGACATTGGACTGCATGGTGCTGTTCTGTGAGAATTCAACTGGTGCCTCCTTTCCTCATCTCTGTATTTTCCTTCCAGATCCACCTCTGTGAAGTTTTTCAGCAGAATAGGTCAGGAATAGCCAAGAACAGACCTGGAGGTTAAACCAATCCACAAGTAGGCAAGGAGGTTCATTTCTGAGGGAGATTGGAGAGGTTGGAGGCTCGTGTCAAACTCCAACTTCTTCAGCCAAGACTGAGGCCAGAAGAAGAGTAGGTTATTTACAATTAAACCAACAGAGAAGAACCTGTGATATTGTTCTTGAATAGGAACTGTTTAAAGGAATAAATCATTGCCATGGAAACGAGGAACTTTGCCAGAGCGACACAGGAAATGAAGTTCAGTGAGACATACTCGAGGAATTTTCAGCAATGATAACAGCAGTAACTGCTCCTTTGGGGATTGCACCCTCAGGCCAGGGGATCTCATCTTGCCTTCTGAGTCCAGGGAGCATGGAGGAGGTAATCAACCCAGGAGCTTGTGGTGGGATTCACCACAGCAACACCAGCACCACATGAAGTGCAATGCAAGGCAGAACAGAGCCGGTGAAAGTCTGCAAAAGGACTTTGGGAAGCAAAATTAACTACACAGGGATTAGACCAAAATGAATCCACAAGGCATGAAAGCCTTGAAACGTGTTATCAGCCTGGCTGCTTCTCTAAGTCCTAATTAGTTCCAAAGGCCTCTTCTTTATCTTGAAGTCCAAAGAGGCAAGGACAAGAGTTTAGCTGAAAGGAAACAATCCCTTCACCCCATTTAGGTGTTTCTCTTGACTCCATTTAGGGGCTTCTTACACCCCCCACACTCATCCTACCACTACAGGGAAGATATGACCTCCCCATTCTTGGCTGTTACAATTGCTTTTCAAAAATAAGTCTCCTAGTTGCACAGGGTGGCTTATCCAGCTTACACAAACCTATCTGCATCTAGCCTTCCTCCCTGTGCTGTCAGGAAGGCTGACTCCTGAGTAGATCTTTTCACTCATTATGTTTTGGCTCTTTTTGAGCCATTTCCATGCTCGGGAGCCCAGCCTGGGCAGCTGACATCTCTTCTATTGCACTTGAAACCAAGCAGGGTATATGGGCAGCTGCTCCATTGTTCTTTGTTGGATGTATCTTCAATGCAATTCCAAACATGGCTGAGCGTGCAAGCAGGACCAAAGTTGAAGGCATAGAAAACCTAGAAATGATAAATCCAATCGTATAAAACAAGCTGGAGAAGTGACAGCAGCAGTACTCCAGGCCGCAATTTAGTGCCAAGAATGCTTAGGGGAAGTCTGAAGGAGCAGCACCACAAATGTGAGAGGAACCAGCAAACCCAGTCATCTGCCTGCGAGTCAGCCTAGAGGCTTGCAGTCATGAACATATTTCTGTAGGCACTTTGAAATCTAGCTTGAGCAGCAACTCTTGGGTGTGATAGAAAAATGTTCTCTGTGGTCAACACTTTTGTAGTGTCTAATGTGAGTCGCTGATCCCTGGATTAGTCTTCCAGGTGGATTGCTGCATCTGAGCAGCAGCCGGTTTGTTAGGTGCCTAAATACAGCTTCAGTGATCTCATTGTGCATCTCCTCTCCTTTTATGGGAACAGCAGCCCCAGAAGCACCCTGGAGACACATCACAGCAGAGTGCCTCTGCTGGTACGCAGGGCAGCTGGGCTGCAGTTGCCAGACCCAAGCCAAGAAGGCAGCAGACCAGACGGAGGCTAATATTACTCTTCCCAGAGGTGCAGTAGGTCACTGCTTCATCCTGTGAGCAACTCCAAATTTCAGGGCAGTGAGAGAATTGTTTATATTGGCTACTTGTACAAATGCTGGGAAAAAAAAGGGTATTATGGGACTTCTGTTCTTTAATTCCAAAAAGAAATCAAACATGTCTAGACTGTTGCATGCATGTGGCTTTCTTCCAGGCTTCTCCCACCTGGAGCAATAAGCAAGCTGGAAATTCTCCACAAAAGAGTTTTCAACACCCATTTAAAAGTACTCTCAGCCCAAGCACACTAGCTGGTATTGACCAGCCAAATCCTATTAGGAGACAACTTCAGATAGGGTAAAAGCTTCCAGGTGCAGGTCATAGAGAGCCGATTCTGTAGTTTCCTTGCTCCCTTTCCCCAGAGGGAAACTAAGGAACAAGCTGGCAGCTTGCCCACAGCCAGGGCATGGGCAGTGCAAGGGGAGCAGATGCTACACAACCCACCCCATGAGGAACACGTTGCTGTCCTCTGGCCACAGGTCCCAGGACTCGCTCCTGCATCAGAGCATATGAACTGGGGCTGCAGTTCAGGCAGGGGTGTGTGCTTTTTGTTGTTATCTGGTGAACAAGAAGTTGCTGCTGACAAGAGATGTCAGAGCTGGCTGTGGAGAAAGACATTTTCCCTTTAGCTAGGGAACCACCCAAGTTCAGACTTCCTTCACGTCAGCTCACCAAGGAGCCACAATGGCAGAAGTGGGGGAGGACCACCAGCTGGGAATGGGTGCTCTGCCCTCATGGCCTATCCAGCCTGTCCTCTCTGATAAGGCTGACAGCCAGTGAGGTAGGAGGGTTGTGGGAAACAATTAGCAGATGGGACAAGGGAATTGCCATGCTGATTGAAGCCTGAGGTCTGCCTTATCTTGCATCAGGCCCAACAAGGGTAGCTCAGAGGGAAATGGAGAACCATGTGATCAGGCAGACATTGAACTGTCACATACCTTAAGTCAGTCTTGGCTTTTTGTGAGGTTTCCTGAATCTCACAAACATTGCAGTTCAAGCTACCATAACCTAGGTTGTGTTCAATCTTTTTGCCAAGGTTACCAGTCCCAGAGTTTTCATTCCTTCCCCTTATGTTGAAGGAATCTTAACCCAGCACTGTAGACATCTGTCCAGCAGAGCCTGAGGTGAGACACCATAGTGCCTGCTTATATAACCAGTCAGAAGATGAGAACAACTACAGGACCTGGCTCCAGAAAGCCCCAAGGTCCCATTCTCTCCCTTTTGTTGGCAGATCTATAGAGCTTCCTTTAAATGGTTTGCCTGCGTGCCCTTACTCATAAAGCCTCAATGCTTTGCCATTGTCACCACCATCCAGCCTTTCCAGAGCTGTCAAGGACAGGGATAGAGAGTTTAGTACCATGTGGAGAGGAGGGATGGGGAAACAGGCAGTGCCTTTCACACTTTCCTAGTCCACAAAATGTCCAGATCATGTTATTTTCTGGACACAATGCAAAAGACAGTTATTTGAAATAAGTTTTGAGATATCTGCTCCCACAACATTAAAGAACTTTTGAACTCAGACAGCAAGTTTGGTCCCCACATGAAATATTGCTTAGCACTAGTGGAATGTTACTACACAGCAGTAGGGTGTATGTAGGTCTAGATCACCAGACAGGAATCTTTTTAAAGCTATAAAACTTGAAATAAACAAAGAGTTGGGGTCAGACTGGGTCAGTTCCCCAGGGCTTGGGACTATGAAAGAAGAATCTGCTGCTCGAGAAAGAGGTGCTGAGCCTGTCTGCTAGCAATGTGCTCTGCCTGGCCCTGTGTGGTCCTCACAGCTGAGGGCACCAGCCCCACAGCTAGGTGGGGCAGCCCTACTCCTGCCACATACACTTTATGGATCTGCCAGCAGCTTTTCACAAGGAATAGAAGAGAAGAGATCTCTGTTAGATGGTTTTTGACTGTGTCCACTGCAGGTAGGTGAGGAGAGGGCCTAGGAACATGCCCATGTTTGTTGTCCAGAGTTCACCTTCATGAGAAAAGGACCACCCCTGCCTTGTTTCAACACATACCCACTATTAAAGTCCCCAGGCTCAACCCTTGGCCAGTGCTGTTTTATTTCCCAAGAGAGTCCACGTGCTCCAACCTGAGGACAGAACCTTCCACCTCTCAATTGGCAGTGAAGGGCAGCACTATGACATGCCAGCTGCAAGGGGCCTGGGTTCCTATGAACAGGTCAACACCTGCTCAAATGTCAACATAGATGTTTGGGACAGAAGCTTTCATCCTTCATGCCTGAGGGTGGGAGAGGACTGTCACTGCCATCAGCTTTGTGCACAGCTTGGTGCTGGTGCACCCACTCCAGTACTGATCCACCACACTGGTGGCCCACATCTCTCTGCACTTTATTTACCAGAGCTGTGTAAAGCACAGGCAGCTGCTTCTCAGCAGGCCCTAGGCAGGTAGTGAGAGGAGCCAGGAGTCATCCTCCCCAGCTACTTGTGTCCACAGTTTCCCAAGGCTCACCATGCCATAGGTCCCTGCTGCTCTGAGTGCTGCCTGACCCTCACTCTAATCACTGGGGCAAGTGAGCTGGGACCAGAGGGATGGGAGCCCTTTCTGTCCCATGGGATGCTTGTACATGGGATTTTCCTCCTTCAGCAAAACCAGCTCCTCTGCTAGGACAGAGACCACCCCGGTTTGGCAGCAGCTGGGATCTCCTGACACTGGAGGAAGGCACAGACCACAGATGGGCTGTGTGGAAGCAGACATTTCCCATCTGGTGGAGCCAGCAGCACCCAGGCGGATGGGTAACGCTGTGGTTACAGATACACTGTGTGCAATCAGCTCTTCATACATAATTCAAGATGTACGTGATGACATGCTTCAAGCCCCATAGAAGAATCCAAGATATGAATGAGATGACCAAGTACAGGTTATCCCAGCCCACTGCCTCAGTGGCATCCCTCTGCTCAGTACCAGTGATATCCTCCCGTCCAGCATCGCTCCTCCACCACTGTCAGTTTCCATGGCTAGGAACAACCTGCACAGAACAGGCAAGGAGCAGGTAATTATATCATCACCATCTAAAGCTTACTGCTTTGGGAAGATATCAATTTGATCAAACACTTCCATTTTCTACCAACTGCCCAGGACCAGGGCACACTGCTTTCTTCAGTGGCAGGATGTTATCTTGTTAACATTACATGAGTTATAAAAGGATGAATAAGTGATACTTATGATGGGATTCCATTTCCTGAGTGGGAAAAAAAAATTAGATTTATTGAAGAAAAGAAGAACAACTGAGATATTATTCATCCTAGAGTGCTCCACCATGAAATGTTATAGTGCAAAGCAGAAAAAGCCAAACCCCAGAGTCAGCTCTTTGAGTTAAAGTAATAACATTTCTCCAGGAACATTCATAGATCTCTCACTAACACTAATTCAGCCTCTTCCTCTGTTTATGCAATTATGAACTCTCTGATTAAATCAACTCTCCCATCATACTTTCCATGTCAGAAGGGAACTTAAATCAGTTGAGTTTGTTGAAGTCAAGTATCACAAAAAGCCAAGTTTTTGGAGAAAAATCCTCAAGCTGCTACTTTTCAGAGACGAGCTGATAACAAAGCGAACAATAAACAGGGAATATCACCACAACCGTTTACTATTTCTCAAACAGTTTGAATGCTACCATGGAAGCATAACACAGAACAGATTCTGCAGTCAAAATATCTGTATATCCCATCCTGCATCACAGGTCACCACACAGAACCAGACACCCCTGTGGGTTATTCTCCAGACAGCTCTCTATGGTCATAGATTTGAAAAAAAAAATCATTTAAAGATTGGGCTATCAAGAAACCACATGGTCTCAGTGCAGAGTTTTGAGTGGCCCTATGGAGTCAGGATTTGATGATGTTATGATCAAATTTGCACTGTTATCAGTATCTATGGTATCTCTTCATCTGGTCATCATTTAGCACCAGTGAAACTTCTGTTTCTGTCTTGTATAGCTTGCTCCAGCTCTCCACTTGGCAGAGGGGACAGGGGAACCATAGAAAGAAACTGCAAAAGAGAAGAGTCACTATCTGCCTTAGTAAGAAAACAGGCTGAAAGGGGCTACTGTCCTTGTACTCAAAGCAAAGAAGGTTTTCACACTAATCTAAAAGCAGGCAACTGGACCAGCCAGCTGTAATACCTCAGGAATGGCACATGTAGGCTACACTTAACTTCTGAAGGATGCATGCAGCCTTGTTACATGAAATGACATTTGAAATGCTTTTTCAGGAGTTCCTCTCTCCATTTGCCTCTCCAGTAAATCAAGCAGGTGCAAGCTCACTTTCACAGAGCATTATGCATTGCACCACTAACTTCCAGCAGGAAACTGGGCTGTTTAATACAAGATTTACATGGACAAACATCTGTAATGCTAACGTCTCTGTGGTACATCTGCAGAAGAGTCTGCATCACACAGCCACAGCACTGCAAGCAAATTTGCCTCTTGGTGAGAAACCCCCAGGTTTGACTTGTGCTGCACAGCCAAGGTCCACAGCAATTAAATGCCACCAGTTGTGGAAACTGCTTGCAGTCTGGTTTCATTCACTTATCCTGGCATTGAGTTGAGCATACAGAGAGCTATTTTACCTCTCCCCCAAAGGAGTAAAATAAAACCGCTCCACACACAGAAAGTTAAATGGAAATACACATTATATACGCAATATATACAAACATATACTACAATACAAAATACACAAATTCATATCCAGTCTCAGCCCAGTTCTCCAACCTGGGCTTACCAAAACCTCATCAGGCCAACACCTTCCAAAACCTTTCCCCCAAACCAGGCCAAAACACCAGGCCTCAATGCCCACCCCCATACCTGCCTGCTTCCAACCCCACTAGGCCAAAATTGTGCAGCAAAAAATAGCCAGGCTGCTCCAGGCTGCTCCAGGCTGACAGCCTGCCCCGAAATCCCGAACAAGAGATAAGGGCTCAGCACGTGCTGGGAGCAGAGAGGGAGGAAAAGGGGAGAACAAGCTGTGAACCCCCTTTGTACAGGGCAGATACAGCATGATGGGAATGAAATAACGAAGATTACATTCTACTGGTACCCACCCTCTGGACTTCCTAATCCTTCTAGAAGACCTTAAGAACCTCTGTGGATCTTAAACCAGTAACAATCCTAAAAAGCATTAGGAAAAGGTAACACTGAGTCACCCATTTTATACCTCTCAGCCATAAAAACATATGCATTTCAGGCTGGTTCCTTCCGTACCCAAGTTCTCCCGGTCTGTGTTTCCCTTTCCCATGCTTATTCCAGCCATAACATGAAATCATCTATGCTTTTATGTCTCCTTTTACTCCCTCAGGTTGTCCCCAGCCCCATGCAGCCTGCACCTCAGCACACCACTGAGGGGAAGAGATCTTCGTGGTCTGTGGGCACGGTGAACCAGGCACATCTTTCCCACACAAGCTGGCTGAGGGGGTGAAGTGAGTTGCAGCGTTCCCATAACCAGCTCCCACAGCCCAGTCCATCTCAGGACTCACACCTTTCCTCTGGCAGAAGCCTGTTAAGAAGCCAGCACAAGCAGTAGGTGAGCACAAGGAGATAAAGCCTTATGATTTATCCTTTATCTAACAGCTATTCTTCTTCTTAAGAAGGGGCCTGAGTTTGGCCTAAATAAGCACTTATTTCACCCCTTGTAACAAAGCAATATGCAGGTTTCTCAGCATCAGAGATGCTTTCTTTTGCTAGCAACAGCCCTGAATTCCTTCTATTGGTCCTGCCTAACCCCCTGAGAGGTTGCTTCCTTTTGTGCCGCTTCAAGAGTCATCACCACGTTGTATGAATCAGCTCTTTAATTTCTGACAGGCCAAGCCTTCCACACAGCAGATCTTTTTATCGTATCCAGGATGTAAAAATAGAGGTTCCAGCACCCCATGGGCAGCCTGGAAGCACAGCAACAAAGCTTTTCCATGCAGGTTGGTTTAGTGGGTGAGGATGGCTCTGCTCTCACGTCCCTAACCAGGCAGTGGCTTTGGGGCCTCACCGATGCTGCTGCAGCAAGCATGCTCAAAGAGTAGCATGGGTATGCATAAGCACAGAGCTGGACATGTTCACAGAACAGAAACATTTACAAGCAATGGAAACAGCCTGAGTTGGCTGACTACCAAAACCATCTTTTTCCACTTTTGCCTACTCTCTGGAGGGCTGGAGCCTGTGCTGCATTCAGTTCCTTCCAACTAGTCACAGCCTCTGGGGGCCTCAGCAAGGACATAACCCATGGTGCAGTAACTCAAGCGTGGTTAGCCCATCCACACTGCTCTCCATCTAGCCCTGTATCCCAAACATTACCCAAAACCAAGCCAGAATGGGAAGGCTGTGGCCAGAGGAAACACCTCAGCAGCCTTGTGAAATGTCATGGGATCTTACACACAGTGGCGGTTGTCACTTGAGGGCTATGATTAATAGAACTAAACCCTTGTAAAGCCAAGCCTGGCTGCTGATAGCACCTCTGGGAGTTCAGCACTGGTTCACCACCCCGGTACTGTTTTGTCAGGTGATGCTTTTGGGCTGTTAAACATCTATGTCTAAGTGGTACCTAGAAACGCCCAAATCTTTTGCTCAGTTCCTGTATGGCCCTACAGGTGCCAAGATGGTCTTGAGGTGCCCCAGGCAACAGAGCTGCTCAGCACAACAGACTGCAGAACTCCATCCTTCTCATTGCATACCTTTCCTGCTTGTAACAGAGGCTGCAAAGAACAAGGTTACACTTGTGTGTGTTGCCCAATGACTAACATAGATATTAACAGGTGTATCAGTCCCTATTCCAGGCTTTGATGTCCACTAAAATATCTCTAACGATTCCCTGCTTTGTGTTTAACATTTATTAACACCGAACACACTGAACATACATGGCTTGGGTTTAATAGACAGTGCTTGGACCTTTCAGCACCAAGAACGCTTCTTCAGGAGCCCAAGCATTACAGAAACTTCCACATTTATCTGCTGAACTTAAAAATCTCATAAAATATGCTTTGCTCAACACGATCCATTTCCTATGCCATTCTCCATCAGTTTACACAATTAGTTAACAATGATGATGCTTTCTTGGTTCTCTTCTAGCTCTCGTCCCATATCAAGCTTTCCATCATTCTGCAATGAAAGCATCTGAAAGCAGACCAATGGGACTGGAATTAGGTCATCCCGATTCCATGGCTGCTTCCCAGTCCCTCGGAACTCCCCTGAGCCCCAAAGCTTATTAATAAACCCCCCCCATTGTGTTAGCAGTTAAGAGATACCTTCATGTGGTTAGCTGAGAACTCCTGAGTGCAAACGATCTGCTCTTGGTGGATTGAAGATTCCCAGCAAAAACACAGCTGCTTGCAGGCTCTCTGGCAGTGGGAACATCCCATCTAGGGATCTTCCCTACTCACTGTGCACCACTGCCCCCTCTATTACTGCAATTTCAGCTAATCCTTGGCTAAAAACTGGTTAAACCCAGATCAGAAAGAACCTAACACTCCTTCTTGCCCTTTATTCCACTCTTTTTTCCTTAGCACCTCTGTTTCCCTCATTACTTGCTTGCATTTCCTCATGTTTAATTGAAATCTACTGCAGTGAATTTCCCCTTTCCAGTTTGCTAATTACATTTTATTACTGCATTTACTGCTTTTGAACCTAAGCTCATTTGCAAACCACCACTAACCAGCTCTCTTGGTGTGGCTTTGGACATTAAAGGAAAATGTCCTGAAACCATTTTAAGCCAGGGCTGGACAGAAAGAAGCCTCAGCTCCCCTGGCAGCTGCATTACGTGCTGCTAGTGGCAGCAGTAAAACAGGGTTTTCACAACCTGAAGCCAAAAGTAAAGGTGCTGTAGCAGATGGTGTCAGAGAGAGGGAAATGGAGTTCTAGTGACTGCCCTCCCTCCTCAGTGGATCACCACTCTCCCCCAGGGTAACTTTTTCAAGGAAAACGAGCCTTCCCATTCCCACTGGTGACAGGAGGCAGAACACCCCCCTTCCTAGTCTGCCTCCTTCCAAACATTCCTGCTGTTCCACCTGGGGTTTTCCTTGTGAATGAAAAATCACATCACTCCAGGAGTAACCCATCAGCTTTCCACCAGCTTTGGAAGTTGAGCCAGTTCCCACCAGAAGTCCAGCAGCAGGGCACTTAGCTGCTCATTAAACCATCAGCCTCCTTCTTACCCAGAGTTTGCAATTTAAAATGTTTAGGTTTTTTTTTTTTTTTTTTGTTTGCTTTCCCCAGCTGTCCACAGATTAAATCCTTCATTTTAGGCAGCATAATTGTTACATAGTTTCATCAGTTGAGGATTTCATTTGGTTTAAACTTAAGAAATGCAATCAGCTAAGCAATACCCTCCCTTTTAAGTGCTGTAATAATTTTCATCTGGCAAGAGTAAGACTAAAGTAGACTTGCCCTTGGGCTGGAAACAAATATTGACTTTAGAAACTGCAGCACAAAATTGCAGAAACATCAAAGGTATTTCAGGCCTGGCAGCAGGAGACCTCAAGATGTGTCACTCACACTGAAACCTTCCCATCTTTGTGCAGATTTTCAACTTAAGAGCATAGCAAAGTGATTAATGAGCCATTACTCCTGCTGTCTGCCACAATTTGTGTGTCTCTACCAAGGTGATCTACTGTCCCAACGTGTTCATTAGCTGCTGGAAAGTTGGGCCACAGAAGATCTCCATCTTTTGCACCTCTATCATTAATGGAGGCAGTGAGAAAATACACCCTTCCTGGCAAACTACACAGGAGATGAAAGGTGACGAGCTCTCCTGTTGGGTGATGAGCTGCAGAAGCTTTGACTTTAAAAGTACATGTGAGTAAATAAAAATCTCCATCTAAGGCTGTAAATTGCTTCCAGTCCTCCTCAGATAGATCACCCTGGCTGGTCAGCCATTCAGGAATTCAAAACATTGCTACAGACTTTCCCAGCCTTCCACATCATCAGGAACTTAAGCTAAAAAAAGCTTCTTTACTGAAAGACTAGAGATCTGTCCTGTCAGACACACTAAATCAACTCCCAGTTCTCACCCCGAATTCAAGGCAATACAGGACTGCTGCTGTCCCTGCACACAGCAGGTAACTGCATCAGACAGAGAGCTGGTGCGTGCAAAAGGCAAACAATGGGAATACTGAGAGTTTGAAGAGGGCTTATAAACACCTCAAAGTGTGTACTGACTTTCACTCCAAAATGGTTGAAGCCTAGATCATCTTTCCACTCCGTCTCTGAAGTTCAGATAGGTAGGAATTAGACTTTTCTCATGTTTTGGAGAGAATTGCATTTGAGGGTATCATCCAAGCCAGGAAATGCCAGACTGGACATTATATACTGGAAATATCATGGAAACAGAGTATTGCAGCATCCTGAACTGGGGACAGTTTCGTCTTTGCTTTCTAGCTACTCAACAGTACAAGCCTCTCTAGATTATAGAGGGGAAAAAACCAGTTCAGGGCTCCCTAAGATGTAGAAAACTCAGGAAGAACAAGTTAGAGGAGGCTCTTGTCTCAAAGTTCTCTGTTCCTCCTGCAAGGAAGCATTTGCTTTCTTTCCTCATTTTAACCCTGAACCAAAGCAGCAGATCTTCCCTCCAAGGGCTTTTCTTTAGGAATCTTTCTTCATTGCATCCCAGGGAATATGAAGCTTAACCAGACAGCAGCCAGTCAAAGTCAGGAGCACCTTCGCTGCTAACAGCCACGTATAAGTCATCCCTAGGGGGTAACACACCCATGGGCAGCCCAGTCCTAGTGTCCCACAAGGCATAACTGTGGCCTTTTGGCTGCAACAGATCACTGATCTTCAGCTGTCCAAGCTGGTGATAAGATATTCTCTTAACAACCTGCTTAGACTTCTAGGTCCCAGATTCAGAAGCAGGTGATGAACTTTTATTCAGAACTTCACTGGTATTTCAGGTATGGAGATTTCCTGTTCACTTGATTTTAAACACCTTTCAACTCCTTCCCCCTCCCCTGACAGAATTCAGTTCTGAAGCTCACACTGTTTCTTCTCTGCTGTACACTGACATTTTAATATGTTACAAGTTTTTCACTTCAGATGGTGAGCTAAAGCCCAAGTGCTTTAAAAAGATGCATCAGAATTCCCTTGAAGCAGGCTTTGTTTCAGAAAAGCAGAATTTGACCCTTTTAGTCTTTGTTGTGGAGGCAGGACACTTAAAACTTTCCCAAAGGGCATATGGTTTGAAGCGACCAGAATGCAAACCCTGTATATACATTAAGAGCTGTCAATGCTGCCATAAGCAACTGTGGTTTGTGAAGTAAAATGCTGCAGACTAGCTCATAGCAATGTGACCCCAGGGGTAGGTTCTACCTAGAAACGGGCAATTCCCACGGCATTCCATCACAGAAGTGCTAGACATATAGCCAGAGACAGCATCTGGCTGTGAAGGACCTGCTTCCCTATAAAAAGCTCAAATTCAGGCAGGTTTTGCCTAGTATTGGACTCATTCACACCACTTATTTCTGAACAGCCAGTGCACAAATGGCAGCTTCAGTACAGGGGTCACTGATTAGCTCTAAAAGCAACAGCAATGCCAACCTGCACCTGTGCAGCAGCTCCAGCACTGCATAGGTGTAACTGATACTTGAGACTAGAGCTAGAAACAAAAGTATTCCTGGGGCAGGGAAACTGGGCCTGCCAGCCATACCCCAAAACAAACTGCCCACTGCTTTGGGTGCTCATATAGGAGGTTGATATTACGGGTTTAAAGGAAAACAATAAAAATCCCAATTACAAACCCTCTGCTGAACTTCGAAAGCACAGTTCTCCTGTGTTCAAGACAAGAAGGTACATACAAGGCTAGATCAGCATCTCTCTTTTGCTCTACAGACCCAAGACCACACAAGGTGAACAAGGGAGAAAGAATCCTCTAGCATTCCCTCAGCAAACTAAACATCAACAGAGCTGGGATCGAGGCTCTGCTCCAGCATCTGTAGTGCTGTTTCCATTTCCACTTCACATTTCAGGAGTGAGCTCTGGTCTTCTTTTCTCTGAATAATGCAGCAGGCTGATGCTTCGGACACACAAGTGAAAGACAAGACCCAAGTTCAGGTCCTTGGCTGGAATCAGGCAGAGCAGACACATCAAATGTGGATTGTGTATTTCCTACCACAACACACCCACATCTAAGACCTCACTGCTTTTGATCTGCACAATCACTAAGGAAAACTTTGACAAACCCAGCATCTGCTGTAACCAGCATGTTTTGGTTCAGGTTTTGGTGGTGTTTTCTTTCTCTCTAAAGAATTGCCATTTTCCCAGTAGGTGTCTGAAACAGAGTTCTTGTTCCTACTTGCATAGCATTAGCTGGGTTAATTACTGCATCCTAACCCAGCTGCAGGAGGGTGTGGATGTGCTTTATAAATTATGTATGTGCTGGAATTACCTTATTAAAGAATTCCTGAAGAACTATATGCATATGCACAGCAGTTCAGCCACTGCAGCTATGTGTGTTACTCTTTGGTACTCTGAGGACCCTGCACTGAGCTTCCCAGGTCTGGAAAAGACATTTGGAGAATCTGAGTGGGGAAAAATGAGAGAAACCATCAAGTGTAAAGGCACCTGTCTCAGCAGTGCTGCCTGTAAAAAGAAACTCACTGACATGGAGCATTTTAACTAAATAAAGGTATAAAGAAAATCCTGTCTTGCTTTTGTTCTCAAACAGCAAAACAAATTACAACTGCAAATGAAAGCTTCCAAAGACCTTAACGCCTTCAAACCACGGCAGCTTCTGAAGGCCACAGGGAACAAGAGGTCTCCTTCTCATCTTATATATTATGCTTACAAATATCTAAGGGGTAGGTGTGAGGAAGATGGGGCCAGACTCCTCTCAGTGGTCCCCAGTGACAGAGTAAGAGGTAATGGTGATAAACTTGAACAAAGGAAGTTCCACCTAGACATGAAAAGGAACTTCTTTACTTTGAGGGTGGCAGAGCACTGGAACAGGCTGCCCACGGAGGGTGTAGAGTTTGCCTCTGCCAACTTTCAAGGCCCACTTGGACATGTTCCTCTGTGACCTGCTTTACCTGATCCTGCTCTAGCAGGGAGTTCGGACTTATCTTCAAAGGTCCATTCCAACCCTTACTATTCTGTGTTCACAACAATGTGGCAATTCTGGAAAGTACAAGAGCCCAGGAGCAGGGACTTGGAGGAAACTTAGGGGAAAAATAATCCACTGCAATTTCTGGAGAAGAAAAGGTTCTGAAATTAGCTGTCCTTCCCCATTACTACTTCTACTGAGACAGGCTGCATTTCAGAACATATTGCAGCCAACTGCTATGCCCAAGGTCAAACCCCTGTGTTCTTCCTTGTTCAAGGCAGCTCTATCTTTCTGCCTGTGCTCTGTCTGCAGGACAGAGCTGGTCCTCAACCACAAAGTGTGATCTCGGCTGAGCCACTCATCTTCGAGAAGACTCAGTAGCCTTGTTAAAAGGATCACTTGAGAGCTGGAAAACCCCCCAGAACTTTGGTTGAAACATTTCATATCCTCCTGTATTCTTTGAAAGCCGTTAATACCCTAGCCTGGAGAAGTCCCAGGGTCGCTTGCTGCAGAGTCAGCTTTGACTCTCACAAACAGGATCAAATCTTTCTCTGTCCAAAGTGCTATGAAGAGATTTAAGGGAGAATTTTCCGTTCCCCACTGAAAGTTTTCTGGAGATGAACCATACAAGCTGGCCTAGAACATTTCTTGCTGTAACAAGTTGGATGGTAAGTAAATAGCAGCTAGCAAGGTAGTTCAATATTTACACAGCCTTTTCATTTCTAAGTACATGGCACAGATTATTAGAAAAGGTGAAGTCTCTTCAGATAAACTTAAGATTTTCCACTGAACAGGGAGTGACAATCCCAAGTACACAGGAACACTCACGTCCAGCAGCCTGGGAAACTTCCGGCACACTGCACAGCTGGCACCCCAGTGCAGGGGTAAGGAGTGCACCCTCAGGATCAACGGCAAAGCAAAGAAACCTAGAAAAAGCAGCTCTTCTCATTGCTGGCTACCTGCAGCAGACATGCTGCTGCTTGCTTGCTTTTCTTTGGTCCTTCCCAGATAAATGTTATCAGCACCAGGCAGCTGCATTATTTATGTGAGCAGGTGAACCACTGATTTAGAAGGTACATTTCTTGAGTGCATTGAAATTTCCTGTGAACAAAAGGTTAAGATTCACAGCCTAGTGTCCTCCTCCTGCTTGACAAACTAGAAACAACAAGCTTGCAGACAGCTTGGAGCCTGTCTTCGGGGAAACCACAGCAAACCTTTATGCCTAGAGTCTGTAGAGGAGTGCTAACACCAAACCCAGAAGCTTTTATTCTGCTTTGGAAAACAAACAGAAGAACCAGAAATGAGAACACAAGGCATTTGAGAAAACAAGGGACTGACAACTGTGTAAAAGGAGAGTGGAGATGCTCATCTACCAGTGAGCTGGGCACTCTGAGGAAGAGGGCAAAAGCAACGGCTGAGAACATTTTCTAATTGTGTAAATAATAAAAAAGTTTTGAATTGGGAACCACAAGATTTTGGTTAAACCCCATCGTTTACAGTACTATGCTTATACAACTAAGGAGGATACTTCTATAGTGATCTTGATTGATCAAATCATCAGCACAGAAATTTCTTCCAGCAAGGTAACAAGGTATCATCCCATCGCCACTTCCACTTGTTTAAAAACATCCCTTTCAGACATCTTACATGCTTCTTAAATACAAGACCATATGCTTATTCCAAATTCTCACCTAGCAAAACTGATCAAGTGTGGTCAAAAAGCAACTGCAACATTTTTCAGCTCATGTTCTCTCCCCACCCCAGACTCTTCCCTCCCAGGACTCTTTATAAAGCACTCCTTGGTTTTCATCATGTTTTAACAGAGCATCTTCCTTCTTTCCCCAAGTACCAGGTAGCTGGTGCATATGAAATAATTCCTCTGAGATCAGTGCTCTAGTATAGCACTGCTAGAGTTGTATGAAGAGCAAAAATCTCTTCTTCCTTGAAATAACCTAGCCCTTCCCCAGTACTGGGATTGTATGCCTATGACAATTACTGGAGTCCAAAAAAGCCTCTGTTGTCAGCACTGCAAGGCACAAGCACATAGTTTTTATGTGCTTTGTAGGTGGTTTCTTTTCACTTCACACACTGACTCCCTTTACCTTGTTGCTAGGGAATCAAATGCAATTCCACCAGTTCTGGCATGCCAGAACTGAGAGGACTCACTGGAGGGGAGTGCCATTGAAAACAGAGGCCAGGCAAGGAAGGACTCTACACCTATAGGGTATGCCAGCTCATGGCAGCCAGCTATGCTCTTGCTTAAGTTCCCACTGCCAGACTCGGTGTCCCGATACACAGGGACATTTCTCTGAAGCCCTCTCTTACACAAGCAGTTCTACCGAATCCATCTACCCATCTGCAGTTTCAAGTCTTTGCAGCACAGTGGTGCAAAGCCAACCTTGATCTCCAGCCCAAACTTACTTGGGACTTTGGGCTGAGATGTCACTAAGTGTTGCTGTTAACAGGAATCAGTTACATTACCCATCCTTCTGTTGTCTTTGGCTTGCTGCTTCCCAAAAGGAGGCTATGGTCCAGCTACCTCCTAACACTCAGAGCCATTTTCTTAATAACGATAATGAATCTCTCATGTTCAGCTCACAAAAAGCATGTCTCAATGCCTGATTTTTTAACAGCCTTTGGTTAGAGTAAGGCTCACAGCATACCTTCCTCTTGCCAAACAATCACATCGTAGTACAGTGATGACACTGTGTTACTCATCTCTTTTCTTTAAAACCAAAACAAAACCCCAAACAAGAAACCACACAAAATTGAATGTCACTGTAGGAACAGTCTAAAGTTCATTTTGGAAAGAGGCTCATTCCCTGTAGCTTTTCTGTTGGCATAAAAATAATGTCACTGAACTCTACCAGAAGCAAGTGCTTTATGAAATACCATTTCTAAAGATGCCAGTTGGTTCTAGAAATATCCTAATGGTTGCATTTCTTTAGCTTCTGAAGCAGAGTTAAGAGCCCAGGATTTCTTCCCTGGTTTTCTCAAAAAAACCCACACTACATGCTACCACCAATGCAATACAATTGCATCATTCTTCAGTCTGCAATGTGTAGTAAGTGTCAGCACAGAAAAATGCCTTCCTAGAAGAACAATTAACACTTAAAGCAGTCATCTTTTTTGGCTGGCTGAACAAATGACACGTTCACACAAGAATAATTCAGTCAACCATCTTAATAAGGATTTACTTTAAACAGAACCTTGTATGGGTACACCAGACTCAGTCTCATTAAGGAGTAAGTCGGATTTTTATACAGCATGAACCACTGGCAATCTAGAAGAGACCCACAAAAGAATGGAACAGAGAATCAAACACAATGTTTCAGACCCAAGCTCTATGTGCCTTTAATGCTTTCTTTTTCCTTTTTTTTTTTTTGAGTGAGTGTACACTATGACAGACATTTGCATTTATCATGTTTTTAACTTCTTTTCTAAGGAGGAACTCTCTGACTCTGCATCTTCCAACTCTGCTCTGTGCCTTTTCAGTCCCCCAAGAGGCTGAGTGCTGTCACTGCCCACAGGATGGAAGTTGGCAGCATCCTCCCTTGTGCTGACGCTGTAGCTGTTGGAGTCCACTTCAGATAGGCAGCAGTCTTTGTGCAAGGTCACACCCATCTGTACAAGGTTGCCATTATCAGCATTTGAGTGCACCTGTAGTCCTTGTGTCACAACCTCCTGCTCTCCAAAACTCTGTCCGTTGTTGAAGCATGAAGTGCGGAGATGCAAGTGGCCATTATTGTGGTTAACACAGGAGGTGTCAAGACTCCTCTCCTCACTGTCATCAGTCTGGTTTCTGGAGCAGTGACCTGACACGCTACAGATGGCAGCTGTGGAGAATGAAGGGACCAGGGAGTGATGGCTTGATGCTGGTTGACAGTTCTGGCTATTTTTCTGTTCCACTAGTCCTGCAGTCTGAATGCAGGGTTCTTCGGTACAACTATTTAGTCCTTTGCAGTTAGCTTTTCCATTGAGTTTTTTAGTCTCAAAAGGATGCTCTATACCACCAGTGCTAGTGCCTTCAGATGCATTTTCTTGACCCTCCATCCGCTGCTGATTGTCATGTTCATGAGCTTGGCCATTACTAGGATTTTCTATCAAGCTACATTCTTTTAAAGTTTCTTTGTTGTGGCTTTCCGTAGAAAGAGTTGGGGAATCTTGAAGAACTACTGCACTCGAGTTCCTACCATCTTCCTTATTTAGTGAGTGTGCTGTACTGTGCCTTCCGCTAGTTCCTGGTTTCCCTTCATCATTCTCTCCATCTCCTCTGGAGGATTCGCCATCTTTACTGGCTGAATATGATATATAGGAATAATGAAGCCATTTGTAAGCTTTGTAAATCTTTCTCTCCACTGATTCACTGTCTGAACAAGGGGACGTCCTTTCTTTGAGAACTTCTTTGCTGGCTGAACTCCTTTCTGGTGAAGAAGCTGGAGAAGAAGAAAGATCATCTACTTTGATCTGGGGATAATCATAGATGTCCTCACCTATGTATGGTGTCACATTCTCTGCGTTGGTGCTAGTCCTTTCCTCCTTTTGCACCTTCTGTCGGTGCCTCAGCGCATTGCGCTGCCTCACAGATGCACGGCGTTCATTCAATTCCTCTTCGTCTTCTGTACTGCTGCTGCTGCTGGAACTGCTGGAGTCATTCTCCTCAGGACTTGGAGACTGTGGCCGAGGGAAAAGGTCTGTATCTAGTTCTGCTTCACAGGTATTGTCATCAGAGTCAGATTCATTGGAAAGGGCCAGCAAACGTTTATCCTGATACTTTCTCAGTGCAGAGAGCCTCTGCTGACGAGAAGCCACGTCTTCTCTGGCTGAGGGGGATTCAGCTGATCTTAAGGCCCTTAAGTTATAGGCAGTTTCATCAGTCTCTTCAGCCACATGTGGTGGGGAGTGTTGCAAAGAGGCAGAGGACTCAGACTCGCTGTAGGCTGAGCGTTCACTTACTCCTGCATGGAGCTGGAGGATTGTGCTCTCACTGAGGTCGCTGTCTGAGTCAGAGCTCCAGCCCTCAATCTCCCGGCGCACCAGGGAGTCAAAAAAGGCCATCATCCGTGGATCTTCCTGTACTGACTGGTTGGCATAATCATGGGACAAACCACTACCACTGTTCAACACAAGACTGATGTACTCTTCATGAGTGTAGAGGCAACGTGAATCATCCTCAATTCTGCCATCCAGATCCCCTGTGCAGTCAGGCTGCTTGTAAGGACTCCAGATCTGTAACAAAAAAAAACAGAAAATATGAATTAATACACTATTATAAGCATCTGAAGTAGAACAGTGGTGCAAATACCCAGAAGAATAGTAAGCTACAGATTGCTTTTATTAATTTTTACCCCTTGGATCCATACCTACAAGTATCCCAGAGGTATGGGTCTTTTTCTCCCCTTTCACAAATGTATTTTTCCTGCATCTGCTTCACCCATCCAGAACTTAAAAACTCTCACACTGCGTATTACCCATCATTTCAATATTTCATTGTGTAATAATTTCTCCCAAATTGCAGAGCTCTATTTTTATGTAATAGGGGATGCTTACTCACTAATGTTAAGAATAGTTTGTTGCCTGCAATACGGTCTTAGCACTAATGAAGGCACTTGTTTCCCAGGAAACTGAAGTTGCTTGTGCCAGTGATGTACAATAACGTTTCCTCCAGCTGCCTAGTCAGTCACACCTGATCAGCAGGCAGGGAGCCAGATGTATGAATTGAAAAGCAGAACTGCACTACTCCCTTTAGGGAACAGCCATGAAGGAAAGAAAGCATCCAACATCCTCTCAAGATGCAGCAGCAGTTTTAGTTAGTGAGGAAAAGTGAAGGAGAAGAATTTTACTGAAAGCTACTCTTGAAGTGGAGAGAGGTAGTGAGGTGTAATGATTTCACCCACAGCAACAGCCTTGACTGTGCTGTCCATCTAGCCTTAATCTGTTTTCCTGGTGTGAAGGAGAAAAGGAAAAAAATTAAGCTCCAAAGATACTCCACCAATATCCCTAAGAAACTGGTAATTCATAGCAAACATGACAGTTAGATCTCCTCACCCTTCTCAGTTCTACTCACAGAACAAAAGGCAACAGGATTAAGGCACTCACTGGACAACTACTACCACTTTACTCTAGATCAGTGGTCAATGGTTGTGTGATGCACAACACTTACTCCAAGCAGAGCTGGTATGTAGCATACCCACAACACTGCCCTAATGTTCTGCTTCTGAAATATCTAATTTCAGTCCTGCTTTGGTTTTACCATGCTAACAAGTTCAGAGAAAAAACATCCTGCACCATTTTGGTATAGGCTTTGGCAAAGATATCTAATTCTTTTCCCAACAGAAACGAGCCAAGTTTTGTTCCAAGCAGACAAAAGCTCTAACAGAAAGGCCTGTTTTGCCTGTGTAAACGAGGTAATCAGCACTCACCTCACAGATGCACAGTTAACACGTGCAACACAACCTGACAACACCTGACAGTAACAGAAAAAAGGAGTACAAAAAGGGCTGTCTATTTCAGCAGAGATGCTTCAAAAAGCATCTTTGAACTGGTGTTGACCCCCCCGCATTTTAAAACAAAAAACTAGTTATGCCCATACCATGAGCATAATTGTAAGTAACTGTATTAGGTTATCTGATTAGGCAAAGGCACCTACAGCCACAGTAACACCAATCTGTCACCATAGAAACATGGGCAAACAGACTTTGCTATCTTTCATGTACTGATGATTTTTAAACAAATGGCACCTACAACAGCTGTCGTCAGTTCCACAGTATTCCATTTCCAATACAAAACAGTATTACTTTCTGGAAATCCTTATGTATTTCATCTTTTTTATCTTTTCTGGAACTGTTTTCTAACTGCACGTTTCTCCATGGCCCTCCTCTAAGCCCCATACACCAGAAGGAATGCCTTGTTTATTTCTCCAGCAACACAATTTTCCTGGCAGCATATCCCAACATCTCATACACTTAAATTGAGGGGAGAAGTGGCATTTGTCTAATTCCTTGCTGAAAATTATAATTTTAGTTCCCAGCTGTTCTTTGTCACGCAATTTTACTGAGGCTCAGGTTTCTAAAATGGAAGGCAATGAGAAATTCATCTGGGCTGCTGTGTTCAAAACACTGTCTGGAGTCAAGGCTTTTTGTATCCATTATTACTGTGTTGAATTTTATTTTAGGTTTATGAAATCTCCTCACTTGACTGTTCACATTTCCCTATACCCATCTTATCCACTGTATTTTCAGTCCTAGCAGAAATCAAACCCTAAACCACTGAGTTACTGAATTATTTTGCAGGTGCTTTACAACAAAATAAGACTAAAGCAAAAAGCCCATAGCCACAAAGGCCAAAGGCATTCTTCTGAGTACTATTCACTTCAGCAGGGCTAGGCCTGAGATGACTTTGTATCTCATTTTCAATCAGCATTAAAATAGCAAGTGTGCTGGCAGAAGCCCATGGAATTATTGAATAGCTTGTCTGTGTCACGTCTTGATGCTGGTGCTATCAGTTCCTCACTTCTAAGGAGTACTAAATTTAGGCCAGCGAGTCTAAAAATTAAGGGCTCAGACAAATAACTACTTGCATCCACATTTTAAATTCACCACAGAGTTTCTACAATTGAGGGAATGGAATACCAGCCAACCACAGTAAAGCTATCTTTTGTGATTTAATTCCAGAAAGATTTTTAGAAGACACTTGAAAGAACAGTAAAAGGAAGGCTACTTTTTAATGAACTGACTTAAACAAAACTCAGAGCAAGAAAACTTAAATAAAAAAGACCCACAAACAAACCAACCAACCCACAAAACAAACAACTAACTACAGTTTTATTTCTGGCTCTTGTAATCTCAGCTTCTTTGAGGAAGCACATCAAGCATTTATATGGGGGAAAGACAGCCAGCCATACAAGGGAAGACCTTCTATTCCCAGATGGCTATAACAGAGTGAGAGCCCCTTAGAACTGTTGGTGGTGTTCTTCCTGTTTTGCCTTTCTGTGACTGGCAGTCACTAGCCACCCCTCTACCAGCAGATGCAGCTGGAATGAAGAAGAAACCACTGTGTTATGGTCACCTGCAAACTGTCATTCACTAAGACAGTACCTTTGAAGAACGAAGTCAGGCAGGTAAGACAAGATTTAAACTGATCCCCAAACAAGGCATGTTACGAGCTGAGACAAAATGACATACAACAAAAGGGTAAGAAGTTCTGGCTCACTAATAAACTTAATACATTATTAAACACCTTTCCCTTGATTTGTTTCTAGCTTGTAATGTTTGGAGGAATTCACTTCCACTGCACATATTGCAACACAACAGGTGTTCTCTTCTAAGGAAGCATTCAAGTAGAGGTGTCTTTGAAAGAGTTACACAACCTGCAACTAGAGCCTTAATCAAACGAACCTTTTAATCATGAGGCAAAAAACCCAACCCACCAAAACCCTAGCAAGAAGTACACAAAAGCATCACAGGGGATGTTTATAACAGTGCTAATCCAACAGTGTAAACACACTCATGCAAGAAGGATTCCTAGGGTCAGCAGATCTAAAATCCAAAAGGGAGAATTCAGGCTGCATGAATCAAGTTCTCAAAGCAAAAAAAAAAAAAAAAAAAAAGCCCCTGGCAAAACTTGTGAAATAGTGGCAGTTTGACTGCCTAGAACTGTAAAACCCAGTGAGCTGCTAAGACTATTCAGCGCACTTTTTTCCAAAGCCTGTTGTTGACAGGTTTGTGATCAAACCTATTAGAGGGACACAGATGAAGAAAAAAAAAAAAACAGAAAGGCAAACTAAAGTACAAGTGGAAGATAGAAGAGAAGGAAAGCTGAACTAGAATCACAACCACCCAAATGCTGAAGGTAGCTGACATGCACGTGATACCAGCTGGGCAGTCCCAGAGTTTTGGTCCATAAGTTGCAGACCACTGAAACGCACCTTTGAAAGACAAGTTAATTCAGTCAACTTATAGCTGATTAAGCAATGCTCAAACAACCTTATTTATATCCATACGCAGGTAAGACTTTTATGAAGTTATTCAACAAACAGAAGCAGCAGTTGTCATTATCCTACTTTAAAATGATATTGTTCTGATTTCTTTCATCTTGTTAATAGACCCAAATTACAGCAGAATTTCTGTAACAGCATGCTGCAAAGTGCATTAGAGTAGCATAATTCTCCACCTCCTCACCCTTAACCTCTGCTAATAGAAATTACAAAAAAAGTTTCTGCCTTGCTCCCACATTGGCTGTCTTTCCTCACGGAAAAAAATTGGTTAGGTTTTAAAACTTTCATCTCTTTACAATCCACATAAAAAGACACAAAATTTCTAAAACCACTGTACGTTGTTAGAGAATTCTGAAAAGATATACTGTGAAAGTATTAAGAGTCATGCTTCCTCTGGATGCCATAGAAAGGTCTGCTGAACTGAATCAATACAGAAGTCTGTATAAAAATTATAGAAGGGCTCCTGAGGCAGTGTTTGAGACAAATTCAGATCAGTCAGACTAGGCTAAGGCTTAACAATACTCTTAGAGAGATTTTTATTAAATTTTAGCCTAAGGTACCAGAAGTTTTAAGAGATCACATTACAGCTGTGACCAATCTCTCCCAAGAAAGACTGTTTGCAAGACACTTCAGTTACAAATGGCATTAAACTGGGGGGAAAAAAAAAATTCCTTTTTCAAGGTACAAATCCAGGGAATTCTGATCTTATCTCTCATTTCTAAAACCTTTAAAATTAAAATGCTCCATTAAAAATTTGCATCAGTTTGGTCACCAAGTGAGATACATTCCACTTTATAAACGATTAAGATGAGAAGACAGGATAGGTGTGGAAAAGAATGATGTTAAAAGAAAGCTGTATTATGAAATACCAAAAGAACACATTTTCTGACCATTAATCTTACCTTTATAATCTTTTCAACGCCAGAAGAACAGATCATGTAAGTGTGAGGATTAAACCGGACTTGGTTTACAATTGACCGATGACCTTTCAATACCATAAAAGCACCATTGACGACCCTGCCAATGCCACCTAGGGGAAAGACAAGCACACACTGACATGAATAATTAAATCTTCACTGCTTTCATTCATAATCATTTGAAGTTCTGTTATATTTGACAACGCCATTTTGCAACATTTTAAGACCTGTGTTGGCTGCAGAATTCCAATTTTCTGAGCAATGCCCCTGTGAACAGCTTCAAGTCTGATGGAAAGCATCCTTCCTACAAAACAGGACTTGGGAGGCCAGGTCCAGCTCAACTATCTCAATAAGCAGTG
The DNA here is from genome assembly GCF_027791375.1 of Indicator indicator. Taxonomy (NCBI): domain Eukaryota; kingdom Metazoa; phylum Chordata; class Aves; order Piciformes; family Indicatoridae; genus Indicator; species Indicator indicator. The sequence goes on along the minus strand of NC_072013.1, from coordinate 47,149,650 downwards.
AAGGTTTTTGACCTAATACGACAAGCATGCAAGTAAGAACAACACACACAATGAAACCACCAGTAAAACCAAACCATAGTGCTTAAGGCACCACATTACTCACAGTTCATAAATTTGAAGCAGAGACAAATAAAGAGGTTGAATTTTTTAATAGTTATACTCTTAAAATTTACTTCTTAAAAATCAGCAATTCATTACTGTAATAGCTGACTCTAGTCTGATGTGTAGGAATCTAAAGGAGGTAATCTTCAATGCTACTAACCTGAGTTATAGCTTTTCCTAGACCAGGATCTAAACAACTCTTCAAATCAAGCTCAGAGAGGGACCTGAAAGAACATCTGACCAGGGGGTTATATCATTCTTTGTCATGAGGAAGGGCATTAACTGAATTGGAATGCTTTTGTTCTAATGGTAAATCTCAAAGCAGAACTAAACAATTCTTCTGCTTACTCATTGACTGTTACTAGGTCTATAGATCAAACCAAGAAACTGCCATATCGTGATTTTTTTTATATATTCATAAATTCACATAAAGTTGTTAGAAGGCACATCTATGTATTTGAATAAACAAATGACCATCAACCTGCTATGATTACCATCTTCAGTGAAAGAAACCAACTTGTACAAGAAGGGAAGTTAAAACTGAAAACCACTAAAGAGGAGGTCATAAGCACACCTTAAAGAAAGTTAAAAATTTAATTAGCTTTGTTGCTCTTAACACTAAACAAGTAAACTTTATGTTCTTCTTGCTGAAGAAGTTTGCTATTCTCCTTTAACCTCAGCAGGAGCTCTTTCAGCTGAAATAGCTTCTAGTTTAAGCCCTAAGCTGAATTTTGAATAAGTTGTCTTCTAAAACAAAAGTTTTCCTGCAATGCACATTTCCTAAAGAAAAACTTGCATTAACACTGCAGGGTAGCAAGACAGAAGAGTCAAGAAAAAGAAAACAAAACTAAGGCATTCCTAGATCACCTTCTATTTGTTAGATTAGACAAATGATAAAAAAAACCAACCTTGTGTTCAGCCCCTCTCCTAGAAAAAGTAGTCTATTCCTTCCACTCATTGTAACTGCATTCTGAAGACCAGATTGATGTGCACATGGTGGATGAACCACAATAACAATTTAGAAATGAGGGGTCATCCAAATCCTAAAAAATCACAGTCAGATCTTTTTTACTGCTCCTGAGAAGTGTTCTGTTTGCACAAATCATTATTTGCAAACCAGACTGCAGTCTCATGGCACTCTGGCACAGAAAGCATGTATGGCTGAAGAAGGGACAAGAGATGACAAGTAATTCCAAGGACCGAAACATGTGGCCACTTTAAACAATTTATATATTGAACAACGCTTCATTTGAAATAAAGACAACTTGAAAGGGAGATTATCACTCCAGTTGACTTCTAACTACGTTCATCAAAAGCTACCTGGAACAGTTCTCTTTTTTTTGGGTACATCTGTATCTTCTGTGAAGGCTCAGAGATAAGTTCTGCCTTCAGCCACCAGAGCAAGATTTCATCAGTGTTAAGCAAAGGCGACTGATTGAAGAGCAAGCTCATTAAACACCAAAGGGGGCTTTTTATGAGATTCCTCACATCCTTTCATACTGTTCACCCTACCAGACAATCATGACCACATTTATGGCTGATGGCAAGTTGCCCTACTCCCACAGCATTCCTTCCAGCCAAATCACAGTTGTCAATCCAATGGCATCTATCAAGCCAACAGTAGATTGTTACATCAAGTCCAGTTCTCACCACATTTATCTTAGCCTAGCAGACAAGTGTTCCAGGAAAGATGGCCTCAGGAACAAACATTTCTTTTGCTTAGGAAAGGTTTCCAAGTCTAAAAGAAATTTTAACGATTCATAGACTCTAGCTGCCCGAGTTCAGAACAAAACAAGAAATAAACCTCACAAAACGTTTACAAAAGAGTCAGAAGTTAGAGGCAATGAGAAAAGGAAGAACTACAATGGAGATGAACTACAAACATAGGGCACTGATATCTTGGGCTGCATTTCCAAGTCAGTCATTGACCTTTTGTGGCCATCTACAGTGTGAATTGGCCCATGGTTACTTTCCTAGTGAAACTGCAAAACCAATTATCTAACGCCAGAACTGTCTTCTGGCATTAAACCTGAAACGTTTATCAAGACACTAAGAGCACTGGATGAAAAGTGTACAACTATAACACAGCTCTCCCTAAACTGTAGTCAAATTCTGGCAGTGTCTGAAGCCCAGAAAGCCAATGGCATCCTGAGCAGCATCAAAAGAAGCACAGCCATTAGGGTCAAGGGAGGGGCTTCTGCCTTGCTACTCTGCTCTGGTGAGACCCCACCTGGAGTACTGTGTCCAGCTTTGGAGTCCTCAGCTCAAGAAAGACATGGCCTGTTAAAAGTGGGTCCAGAGAAGGCCCATGAAGATGACCAGAGGGCTGGAGCATCTCTCCTATGAGGACAGGCAGAGAGGATTTAGGTTCTTCACCCTGGAGAAGACAGACAAGGCTCAGGGAAGACCTTATGGCAGCCCTTAAAAAAAAAAAAAGGGGGGGGCTTATAAGAGACAAGAGAGAGACTTTACCTGTGCCTTGGTGAAGTGGCAACAGTTTTAATCTGAAATAGTGCAGATTTACACTGGATGTAAGAAATTTCTTACAATAAGGGTGGTGATACACTGGAAAAGGTTGCCCAGAGAAGTTGTAGATGTCCCCTCCTTGCAGGTGTTCAAGGGCAGGCTGGACAGGACTTTGAGCAACCTGATCTAGTGAAATATATCCCTGCCCTTGGGAGGAAGATTGGACTAGGGGATCTGCAAAATCCACTTCCAACCCAAACTATTCTGTGAAGGAACTTCAAAGCTTCCTGCTTTAATATTCAAGTTCCCAAGATTCTTTTTTATCTGTTAATAGGAAAATTGGAGGAAATGCTGTACTAGAACATACTTCATTTCTCTTAGAGTGAAGGTGAGCTTCCTTAAAAAGCCTCTTAAAACAACTAACAAGCAAAGTCCCCTTGGAGCAGATTACTGCAATCACAAATCTTAGCAGTCAGCCTTTTCCAGTAGTACAAGAAGTTTTAATCATAGAATCAGTCAGGGTTGGAAGGGACCACAAGGATCATCCAGTTCCAATCCCCCTGCCATGGGCAGGGACACCTCACACTACATCAGGCTGGCCAGAGCCTCATCCAGCCTGGCCTTAAACACCTCCAGGAATGGGGCCTCAACCACCTCCCTGGACAATCCATTCCAGGCTCTCACCACTCTCATGGGGAAGAACTTTTTCCTCACCTCCAGCCTGAATCTCCCCACTTCCAGCTTTATTCCATTCCCCCTAGTCCTGTCACTACCTGATAGCCTAAAAAGTCCCTCCCCAGCTTTCTTGTAGGCCCCCTTCAGGTACTGGAAGGCCACAAGAAGGTCACCTCAGAGCCTTCTCTTCTCCAGACTGAACAGCCCCAACTCTTTCAGTCTGTCCTCACAGGAGAGGTGCTCCAGCCCTCTGATCATCCAACCATTTAAATTAAATCCAACAATTCAAACAAACAAACAAAAAAAGTATTTACTCCAGCAACACTCTGATATATAAGTGTCCCAAAAGCTGGTTTTTGGATGACCCCTTGCCTGATGCAATTTTAGTCTACCAACTCCTATGTGCTTAAGTGACATCTCTAAGCATGTAATTAACACAATGCCTTCTACATCCTTATTCTGACAGCGGTCCCTTCATTTTATAGCAGCCCAGCAAAGCTGCTATCATGTTACAGGAGTATCTGCCTGGCAGATGTCTGTGTCCAGACCTGTCTGGAATCCCCCTGGTCTCTCAGCAGAGGCTTAGCTGAAACCATACAACTTCTAGCCATCTCACAGTGTGAGTTAAGTTTGCTCATGTCTGCTAGCCAAAAAAAAAAAAAAAAAAGGCATCTGTACATTAAGTGGAGATTGGCCATAAACTGCTCAAATTCCTGAGGCCATCTTCCTTTTTCCCATGCAATAATTTCTATTTCTTTTTGCTGTTTTCACTTGAACTGGTTATTTTCATTTGTATTGTTTAAGCTTTATTGATCTCTGCTATCTCAACAGCACTCAAATCTTGCTTTTGAGGTTTGGGGCTGCTGTAAAGGATGAAGGTGTTGCTTGCTTTTGAATTTAGTGGTATGTGCAGGTCCTGCAATTGCTTTGGCATGGTAGCTTTTCTATTCTTGATAGTTAGTATATGTATTATCAGTCTTTATAAAGAAGCCATCGGCTTATATGTATGTTACTAGTAAAATAAAAGTTGAAGTCTTCAGAAGCTGATTTTATAAGGTTTCCAACTTTCTTACCTCAAACTACTGCAGGGAAGGGATGGAGATATACAAAGTGGTTTTGCAATACTTTCCAAAAATCGTTATGTTTAAAGAGTAGCGGTTTTGTGTTCTAGTTTTACTGGTCAATGTTTTTTAGGACTGCTTTTATTTGATACACAAAGTGAAATGTCAAGAAAAATCTATCTTCCTCTAGACCCTGCAAGTAAGTGCTCCAAAGAGAAGCAACAATCAGTCTCAAAAAAATAAATAATATCTTATTACAGCATCTTACTAGAAGAAATAACTTATAAAAGGCTAAATCCAAAGTGTATGTTTTAAAAACATATTTCCCCTACACAGGTTTGAAAAAAATCATGATGACCACACAAAATCTATCTCCAGGCTCTGATACAAACAGGGGAAAGCAATAATACAATGCTTTGAAGCAGGAGATAGATGTCTACTAAGCTGCCAAAGTGATTACTTGATTTGCTTTATTATTTTACGGTTTAAATACCATGTTAATTAATTCCTTGTTAATTATGCAGCTTTGAAAATATTTATGCAAATGAGTTGACATTTCACATGTTGAGAACATGCTGGACGGTACATACTGACACATTTTAAAAGAACACTAGTAAATCATCATGAGAGAGGGTGAGATACTTGGACAGCAATCTGACTTCCCATGCACAATTTCCTTAACATAGCAGTTTAAAAAAAAAAAAACAAACCACCAAAACCAACCAAACAAAACCACCAGAAAACAACAGAAGAATGAATTATTTGAAGGATAAGGAAAAAAGGGAAGTGACAGATTATTAAGGAAAACGCCCTAGTGCAGAAATCCTGCAAGAATGCAGAACAGTCCCTAAACAAACAAAAAAACATGAAGAAAAACAAACACCAAACCGCCAAAGCACCAGAGGACTTGCTGGGATAAGGAACAATCCTCTACTGGCTCTGTAATAGAGGAATTAAATTACCTCATTAAGAAGAAGTCCTTTCTATCTAGGACGCTGTAAAAGAAGTCCCATTTGTTGTTCATATAAGGTAGAAAGACGTTCCACAGACTAAAGCATAACTTCATGCAAGCCTTGTGAATTACTCAAAGTGCTGAAAACTCCTGAGAAGAACCAGATATTTGTAACTGCTGCCAGTGTGCCACAGCATACCATTCCACTGTAGAACTTGGCACTACAGTAGAAAGCTCATTTAAAATTAATTTATTTTTCATTACTAATAATCCAGGACACATTTAGACCATAGGCCGCTGCCCTTCATTTGAATCCTATGAGGTCATGATGCATGAACAGAAGAGGGATACCATAGTTTGGAAAGCAAATGCACAGCACAATGCAAGCAAACATACGCAGCGTATAGGACCCCTCTGCCTTCAGGGCAGCCGATTGCGTTTAGACTCTGTAAAAAGTGTCTCTCAGGTCACTTGCACACCTGTATGTGCTTTGTACAATGCATGCCAGCAGATGGCTTTGCTCCTCAGAGACCTATCTACAGAGAAGCTACATTTAAACACAAGCACTCTTGTCTTGCAAGCACAGGGTCCTGCAGCATCGCTGTTAGTCAAGTCAGGAATTGGACTCCAGCTCTGGCAGCAGCAAGAACAACTTTGAGGTTTCTCAACAGCACAGGCAAAACTGACTTAGTTCACATCAAATACGGAGTGAGAACAGCAAGGGTTAGCCCAGATCCTTTCTCCTCCTGGTATGACAAGAGAAGACACTTTGGAGGAGGCACCAGGGAACTCTGGCTTAGTACTTCTGCTATTACAAGAGAAAGCAAAAGAGAGTGTAAGGAGCATCTCCCTGAAAGAAAGCAGCTGCAGCTCCATCTGTGGACTGCTTCCTTTGTCTCCTTCAAACCCAGCCTCCAACTCCCAGGCCAACTGAAAGGATCAGCATGGTCCTTTAGCCCAAGCACAGAGAGCAGCAGGCTGGTGTGAGCACCTGCCTCAGGCAACCAGGTCTTCCAAAGCAATCACCCACTTTGCCTAGCCTACACCTAAAACCAGCCCTGTGGTGGTCTTGTACCTCTGCAGAGGTTCCAAAGTCTAGAGGAAAATTTTCATATTTAAACAACTAGAGTATGCAAAAAGCTGTAGTGGCTATTTTTACATGCATATTATCTTCTTTCTTTTGTTGCTGCTAAATACCTGTCACATCTATCTATGTCTTATCTGTATGTGTCGGTGTGAGCTGAAATTCCCCCCCCCACCAACAATAACCAGGCTAGCTCAGTCTGGAAGCAAATGAAAAGCTGTATTTACAAGCAGAGTCTAAAATCTACAATGAAATGCAATGAATATGTACAAATATACAAAATTCACAACATTCACAAATATATACAATCAACAGAAAAGCACAATCGATCTCCCTTTGCTTCCCCCCAAGGGGACCCTCCCAAAGGGGCCTCTCTCTCCCAGGAGCTTCCCCCCCAGACCCCCCTGGACAGAGAAGCAGAGTTAGTTAAGCAGAAAGTTGTTAACTTAGCTGCCAAGGTCAGTACGTGTTATCTTCAGCCAGAAGAGAAGAAGAAACAGCAGCCAGACAGCCCAGCAACTGCCCCCACTGCCGAACGCAGAATGTGCAGAATGCCTACTTTGTTTTGGGTAATAGTTCTTAAACATTTCTATCTATCCAATGGAAGTGTTTAGAACAATCGTTATTTTGCTTTCTTACACCCAATAGTGACTTATTTACATTCTTTCACTTTCTCTGTTCTGAACTTTGCAAGGAAAAATTAAAAAGACAGTTTCAAACCATCACACTGTACCAACCTTCCCACCCCTGCTATCACCAGTAGAGCTGAACAGTAGTAAAGCTAAACCAAAACTACTACAGAAGCAAAGTTGGAGACACCATTTCCACTTTGTTCTCTCTCATGGTCTGAGATTCAGTGTGTTTAATAGTATAGGTTGCAATAGGTTTTATACAACATTATTGGAACCATGCAGATTACCACCAACAACCCTTTCTGAACACAAAAGGAAACAAATCATGTTAAATTATCCCACAACCAAAAGCTGGGTTGCCAGTTGGCGTTGCTTGTTTGTTTTTAACTAGAGGTATGAAAACTGCTTGCCAGTGAATTTATATTGTACTGGTAGCTGCAAACACGTTCAGTATAACAGAAGTAGGAGCTTTGGTATAACCAGTTGACTAGCTGCTGGTGACTAAGGCTTCTCCAACCCCTTCCAGTGCTCAGTGTTATCTTCAGCTTCCTAGCACTGAATTAGAAAGTAAACATGCTAAGACTGGTGAAAGAAACACTGAAGGATACTGAATCTTCTTTCACCTAGCTACAGCACTAAAGAGCACCAAACGCTGCCTTGTTTTTCTGATAGATGCCATCTAGCCAGGACATTTCCATAGGTTCCTGGTATTGTAACCCACATGATAGAGAAACCACTCTAAACTCCACTGACTACAAGAACTTCTTTTACGCTGCCCCACCACTTACTTCTTGTGATAGTCAAAATACTGTTCCATGGTCAGCACTGACCTGAAGGGATAAATTGCAGTCTCACAAGGAAAGCAGTTTAGATTAGAATCATAGAATCAGTCAGGGTTGGAAGGGACCACAAGGATCATCTAGTTCCAACCCCCCTGCCATGGGCAGGGACACCTCACACTACATCAGGCTGGCCAGAGCCTCATCCAGCCTGGCCTTAAACACCTCCAGGGATGGGGCCTCAACCACCTCCCTGGGAAAGCCATTCCAGGCTCTCACCACTCTCATGGGGAAGAACTTCTTCACATCCAGCCTGAATCTCCCCACTTCCAGCTATATTCCATTCCCCCTAGTCCTATCACTACCTGATAGCCTAAAAAGTCCCTCCCCAGCTTTCTTGTAGCCCCCTTCAGATACTGGAAGGCCACAAGAAGGTCACCTCAGAGCCTTCTCTTCTCCAGACTGAACAGCCCCAACTCCTTCAGTCTGTCCTCACAGGAGAGGTGCTCCAGCCCTCTGATCATCCTGGTGGCCCTTCTCTGGACACCTTCCAGCATGTCCACATCCCTCTTGTAATAGGGGCTCCAGAACTGGACACAGTACTCCAGGTGGGGTCTCAACGGAGCGGAGCAGAGGGGGAGAATCACCTCCCTGGCCCTGCTGGCTGTGCTTCTCCTGATGCAGCCCAGGCTCTGGTTGGCTTTCTGGGCTGCAAGTGCGCATTGACAGCTCAGGTTGAGCTTCTCATCCACCAGCACCCCCAAGTCCCTCTCCTCAGGGCTGCTTTCCAGCCAGTCCCTGCCCAGCCTGGATTTATGCTTGGGATTGCCTCCACCCAGATGCAGGACCTTGCACTTGGTCTTGTTGAACCTCATGAGGTTGGCTTGTGCTCACCTCTCCAGCCTGTCCAGGTCCCTCTGGATGGATCCCTTCCCTCCAGCCTGTCTGCTGCACCACACAGCTTGGTGTCATCAGCAAACTTGCTGAGGGTGCACTCAATGCCAATTCCAAGATCACACCTCAGAAAAATCAACTTTCAAACTAAAAACCATTGGACCAGATGGCTTCCCCCCACCCCACCCAGTATCTATATATGCATGTCTGCTCATACATAAAAATCTCAAAAACAAAGACATTAAGAAACACTTAATCATCTATTATTCATCTTCACTTATCAGCCTTGAATTTTGAGAACTCAAGCCATAGGCTGTCTCCAATGAGATAACCCTATTCAAATGTCGTAAAAAGATCTGTTGCTTAATTCTTCAAGTCTAAAGTGGTGCCTGCACTTGCAATGACCAAAGAGGGGTGAAAAAAGGGAAGAAAACTTGCATCAGTTCTCTAAAAACTGGTGCAACTACTTCAGTAACTGGACCACAATGACAGGTCCTTCCTTGCTAACAGTTACAAAGAATTAAAAATAGTTTTGAAATGTAGTTTGCTGTTCTGATTTAGCGAAGTTTTTCAGAAGTCTGGTGACAGTCTGCTCATGTAAACTGAAGGATCCCCAACTGCCTTCTCAATCACAAACAAATATATCCCTCACACAGTACCTTTGAGCAATACTTTAGCAGCAAGAGACAAGCTCCGAGCTGCAAGGATGATTCAGCGTAGTCAGTGAGGAATGCAAATTCCATTTTGCAAAACATTTGGTCTACAAAGCCCTCTATTACCCCACAAGACATGTCAGGTTCTGTCTTAACAGGGATCCTTGAACAGCTAAGAGACCATGTTTATAGGAAATAGGTTTAAATAATGCCTGAAGTGCTTATACATTAACAGTCTTGCTGGGCAGGTCATGTAGGGCTGATGTCTCCTCTCACATCTAGTTTGCCTTAGAGTCAAGTAAAATCTGTGGAACCTCATGACTGTTTTTCCTTCTGCAAGACTGACATATTAATTTTGCTAGAAACTCTGCCTCTGAAGAAAACTGGCATTTAGAGAGGAAACGGGCTAACAAATTCTGCAAACAATCAGCAATTACTCTAAAGCACAGTGGAAAGCTGAGTAGCAAGTACTTGGATGGAGAAGAGGGTGGAAAAATGAGCAAACTGTTCCATCTTCAATAAACAACAAAAGGTAGTAAAAAAGCAACCCACCTTCTGGCCTAGGAAATCCTGCCCAGTTCAGAACAATCTAAGATTTTGGAGAGAGACAGCCAATGAAACTCTTCCACAGAATAGCTTCCTAAGCATTTAGGAAGTACCTTTTTTTGACAGACCACCCCCCTCCTTGAAGCAAATCCTGCTGAGTAAATGGACTAAACAAAACCACTAGCAGAGTTTCCAGTTGAAGGGGAACGACACAATGCAACCTACTGGGAGGACACCTCTAAACTGTGATTATTTGCAAAAAGTACTGCAGAATTTGTTCCATTTTCCTGGCAAAATAACAACACAGGTAACTGCATTCCTCCAACTTGAAATATGTTTGGAATTGTCTCACTAGTGTGTTCCTTCCCACTTTTCTTCATCTTTCGTGTACTAATGCTGCGATCCCTGCACTTAGGCAAAGCAGTCTAATTCAGAGTTGTTAAGCATGTGGCTCTAAAAAACTGAAGCTTGCAAAAAAGCTGCTATTTACAAGTAGTCAATATAACATAAGGGAGTTGCATCATGAATATTTACAGCATCACAATTGCTGAATTCAACTGGAAAGCAGAAATCAGATAATTTTATTTAAAATACTGACTAACAGTACAGGACATTACATCATCCTTTCTAGTTTGCACAGTATTCTAAATGAAAGGCCAAATTCCCCCAGATCACAGACTCTTATTGTAAGACAGAACATGAGGACAGGAGTTTTCCATTCAAGCAGAAGCTTTCTAAAGTCTCCACACCTCTATACCAAGACTCCTTCTTCAAAAAAGAAGCACAGCAACCTCTCTAGCTGAATGATCAGTCTGAACCACGGGATCAGATTTAAGAAAGGATGTTTTGTCACATTCAGAACAGGCACTATCCTTCAAGAAGTGCTGAATGGGCCTATCACAGGTGATTTGGACAGCCAATGAGTTATTTTCCACAGGTGGTGAATATTTAGGTCTAACAAAACAAAGCTCATGAGTTTTGCTAAAACATTTCACTAAACTGCTCAAGTTAAAAGAGACTAAGAAATACAAGTTCCTGCTACAGGATCTTCTGAACTCATTAAGCAATGACTGAGGGCAACTGACATTAAGTAATTGATTTTGTAAGTGAAATATTGCAAGTCAACTAACACCCTTCCTCATGTTACAAGAGCCAAAAGTAAAGCTGACCAAAATACACATGACATTGTTTTGTGGCAATTTTTTTTTACCACTCTCTGTGCAAAGGTCCCATATATAAAGTGGTCATCTGCAGCTGCTTGGGGACAAAGATGTTTCAAGCGCATCACAGCCAGATAAGCCCAAAATTGCAGATCCAGAATTTACAAATGGAGTCAGGACAAGTACAGTCACATACATAAAATGTAATTCTACAGTCCACACATTAAAAAAAAAATAAAAAAAAAATAGTATAAATAACTAATTTAAAAGTATGTAACCTTTGTTTTATCTAAGAGGAAATTTCATATGTAGCAGTAACGTTCCATAGTAATACTAGCACAGTGTGTACTGTAACAGGGAATCATAAACTAAAAGGAAAGTAGGGAGAAGTCTCTATAAACCTTACACAATGATAGAAGGCCAAGATAGTGGCATATTTAACAGGAACAGCTTCAGGACTTCTGGACTGCAGCATCGAATGTTGGCTAAGTAGTAAATAATCCAGAATTAGAATGGAATATTCCTTAAAATCCTGCCATTAACCAAACCTTTTAGAGACCAGTCATCCTCTCAGTTGTGGATTATATACCTGTGATTAGCAGCCCTTGAAAATGAAACAAAGTATCTTCATTTTACCTCTAAAGCAGCTTGTAATTTGCTCTCACTATTGCTAAAGCACCTGAGACCACAGGACACTTGTACTTGTAACCACAGGACACTTGTACTTAATACCATTGAAACACACAGTTTATATTGTCAGAGGCATTAAAAATAGACATGGTAGTGCATTTCCTAAGGTTATGAGTCTCTCAACCAGGATTCAATACCCTTCTAAAAGAGCACAGTGATTTAACAGAAAAGCTGTCTCTTATGGTTAATGTTTGTTGCACTGCCAAATCCTACAAAGCACTAGATGATTTGGCACTGACCAAGAGCAGCATCTACAGCAATGCTGTTAGATCCTGCATACATCCCTGCTTTTCTTTACTCCAACACTCCTCTCATACTTTCACACAAAGTTAACCCAGTGCTATTTGCTTAGCATGTCTGCCCCAGCATGAGAAAGGGTCAAAAATGAGTCAAAAGCAGTCATTTCCACCAGCTGATAAGTGCTCTTCCACCAAAAAAGTAAGAGCATAGCTGCTCTGCATTAGAAACCAGGTTTTGGTTTAGGAGGGAAGGAAGAGAAGCCAACACATTGGAGCTGCAGGAGGCACCATCTTAGGCTGCAAGCTTCATTATGGGATGAAATTTCCCATAGAGCCTAAATTCCCACAGAGCCTAATTTCCCACAGAGCCTAAATTCTCCAGTGAATTCAGATCAGTTCAGAAGCACAAGAATTCATAGACAAGGGGATGGAAAGACACAGCCTGCTCCAGCCACAGCTCCTTCTCTTCATCAGTTCATCTAAAGACTGAAATGAGTGTTATATGAGAAGACAAATAAAAACAGTATGATAAAAGATTCAAATGGCACTGGCTCTTGTTACCCAGAGACTGGATCAGGCATTTGTAAACACTCCTCATCCAGATTTCATCCAAATTACTCTAGATTCAGAGGCTGAGAACAGAGATTTTTTAAAAAAAAGCCTGAAACACTAGAATTTGTCAGTCACATGTGCCCCCCTTCCTGCAAATTCCAAAACAACAAAACTTACCTGCTTCTGGATCTGGAGGAATCCTCCACATATACAAATTGAAGTCATCAGAGCCTGAAAGGATGTACTGTTGGGAACAAAAATAAAAGCAGTTTACCACAAAATTATTTTACTGCTGATACAGTTTCTCCAAACAAAAAATGATGAAAAAGGTAATTTTTATTATTCCTTGCACATTGCTGATCAACTTACCCTTAAATGGGGCTGAAGTACTAGCATAAAAATTATTGTATGCATATAAACAGATCAAAATTCAAAAGCAGGCCTCATATATCTGAAGTTTGCTGCCCAAAGTGTGTATTTTCTTTGCTCAACAGGACTGTGGAGTTTGGTTAGCTGTAATGCAAGAATATCTAAATGAAGCTCTCATATTTTGCAGCCTACAACTATGACTTTTTTTAATGTCAAAGTATTTTATCCTTTCTTCTCATCTCCTGAACCACCGAGGAAAATTCCATCAAACACACACCTAAGATGGGAGCTAACACGGCTGTTACACACAAGAGCAACACATCTGACTCATCCATCTACTAGAACCCACCAAAAGACAGTCACTGAGGATAATGTTGAACACTGAACAAAACCAAAGCTAAACATTCACTGTTAGCAAGTCTCAAGCAATTTAAACAACTACATTTACCATACTGTTATTTTTTTCTCCTGATCATAGCTACTCTGAAGCAACGGAACCTGTCCTTTTTCATCAGTGCATGAATGATAAGCAGTCTCTTTATTGTACAGAAGTTTAGGCAATATGCCCTCTGAAGTAGCTTAATAGACTACAAAGAAGCACTGGAATGACAGGTGACATTTGGCATGGTAAAAAGCTTGTGCTTCTCAGTTATGAGAGGCCACAAACCATGTCTTGTCTTCAAATCTCTCTTCTCCAATTGACTGTACTCCCTGACCTTTATTTCTTCCCAGATTAAAAATGAGATGACATGTAATGGAACCAAAAGCTGATTCCAATTTCAGTTACACTGGTACAGACAGTGTAATCTTTAGAACTTGACTGACTTCTGCTTAATCAAGTCAGAATTCTGCTTAATCAATACAGTCTAGAAATTGGGGGGGTTGTTTTATTATCATGACAGAGAGAAAAGAAAAAAAGAAGAAATGGAGGAACTTTGTCCACTTCCTAACCTTTGATAAGAGACAAATGTTATTTTGTTTGGCTCAAATATAACTGTTTTCTGTCTTGCATTCTCCAGGGATACATAAACTCATCAGGCAAAGCAACGTCAAGCAGCGAAGAGCCAAGTCCTGAAATAACACAGGACTGAGAAACAAGTAAACAACAACAAAAAATACCCTAACATGGAGACAACTGCTATAAATTCACATACATTCTGCTTGCAATGCTAATTACGTTTGTGCAGTGTTTGGATGTTTCCAGCCACAAATATGCAATAAACAACCACTAAAATCCCTTGTTTTGGTTTCCTACTGATGCAATCTATCATTCTTTTTTCTCTTCAGGATGTAAGCACTTATGAATGCAATTCTGCTCGTTTTCCGACAGATAAGAAGCATTCAAACAAAAGTTCCCTTAAAAATTCGTGGACAGTAGTTCTGCATCACTCAGACTCATACCTTCCAAGCCAGAAAGTTAATTCTACAAGCCAATACATTCAAGCCCTTAGGTAGCTCACCTCTGCCAAACTGACCTGATGGTGCCAGGAATATGTACTTCCCTTTCAGGTAACTACTCATAAATGTTAGCCCAGAGCAGGCTGAGCCACTGTCCCAAAACTACACAAACCAGGGCTCATACCTTCCAGGCAACCTCCCAATAATCAGAAAGAAAGCACTTCTAATATGTTCTGTTTCATAAGAAATGCTACATGGAAAAAAACAAACAACCAAAAAACCAACAAAAAACAACCAACCAACCAACCAACCAACCAACAAGTCTTCTTTAAAGTTGTAAAGATGTAGCCAATTGTGAGCATTTATTATCATCGATGCACTCCAGGAACCTCTTAGATTGCTGGTACCCTGCTGTGTTGTCATTTCAACAGCTACGCCCCTCCTCGTCCCCCCTGCTTTCCCTGGAAGCATTCAAAGCCAGGTTGCACAGTGCCTTGAGCAACCTATCTAGTTGAAAGTGTCCCTGCCCATGGCAGAGGGGTTAGAACTAGGTGGTCTTTAAGGTCCCTTCCAATCCAAACCACTCTATGATTATTATGGTTGAAGTGGCAACTGGTTTGCTAAAGAATGTGGAAGGAAACGGAGACGTCCAAAACAGCTAGAAAGTTCAGTTTCTTGAAATTATGCCCATAACACCCTTTTTTTAAACTAACAAACAAGTTGTAACAACTCCTCAACATGAGAGTCACTTAGCACTTTATGTCATAAATCAAACAAACCTACCAGTGATGACAGGCCTGAGAAGGACAGGTTTCAGATATCCTGCACCAGGCACACAGCACAGAAAAAACGCATTACCTATCTACAGGCAACGAAGCGTCTGTGAGACTCTTCAAGTCAGCTTCCAAGCTGATTTGCAAAGGAACACATTGTGTATCCTGTAAAGCTCAACGGCCAGTTGTCTAGGAAAAAAATTTAGAGTGCACTTGCAGTGATGTGGACTAATGAAAAGCTGACTGCACTATCAAGACCGTAACCAGGACACCAAGACAAGTTATCGTTCCCCTTACCTGGTACTTTCAAAGTCACACCTGGAGTATTGTGTCCAGTTTGAAACTCTGATACAAGAGTGACACTAACAAATTGGACAGAGTGGAGAAGGGCCACTGGGGCTGAAAGCCCATGACTTGCAAAGAAAAGCTAAGGGACCTGACCTGGCCCTATTTAGCCAGAAGTGAAGGGACAGAGTGGACTTCAACAGTTTCCCAGTGTCTGAAGGAACACAGCATCTGGGGACAGACACTTCTTAGAGGCATGCAGCGGACATTCAGGAAGCAACAGTCACAAGTCACAGCAAGGGAAATTCCAGCTGAGCACATAGGAACAGCAAGTTCAGGGAATTGTAACAAAGACTGCAAATTGGCACCAGAAAGGTGGTACAATCTCCACCCTTGCAAAGGCCAATTTATCTGGATAATTCCCTGAGCAGCCTAATATGACTTTGAATATGCTCTGCTCTGAAAAGCAGCTTAAGCCAGATGATCTCCAGAGAAATCTTTCCTATTATTTTTTTTTCAAAGATTACCAAAATAAAAAGGGAAGTAACTGTCTTGGTGGACTGGGGTTAGTTTTGGGGTTAAGGGGCAGGAAGGGAGAGGCGGGCAGTGCCAGGAAAACTCCCATCTGAAATGTCTCCACTCCATCATATATCACCAGCTTGGTAGAAACTGCAAATGGAAAGACAAACGTAAGCAACAGAGGCATAAGCTGCAGTTCAGCACATCACAGGATCTTAGGGGTTGGAAAAGACCTCCAGAGATCAAGTCCAACCCCTCTGCTAGAGCAGGACCATATAATCTAGTGCAGGTTACACAGGAATGCATCCAGATGGGACTTGAAAGTCTCCAGAGGAGGAGACTCCACAATCTCTCTGGGGAGCCTGTTCCAGTGCTCTGTGACCCTTACAGTTAAAGAAGTTCTTCCTCATGGTGAGGTGGAATTTCCTGTGCTGTAGTTAACATCCATAGCCCTTTGTCCTGTCACAGGGCACAAGTGAGAAGAGGCTGTCCCTTTCTTCTTGACACCCAGCCCTCATCTGTTTACATACATTTATCACATCCCGTCTCAGTTTTCTCCTCTCCAGACTAAACAGCCCCAGGTCTCTCAGCCTTTCTTCATAAGGCAAGTCCTCCAGTCCCTAAGTCATGCTCATAGCCCTCCACTGGACTCTATCGAGTACATCCCTCTTGAACTGGGGAGGCCCAGAACTGGATGTAATGTTCCAGGTGGGGCCTCACTAGGGCAGAGTAGAGGCAGATCTGTGGACACATTCTTCTTAATGCATCCCAGGATACCATTTGCCTTCTTCACCACAAGGGCACATGGATGTCCCACAGATAACTTCTTGTCCACCAGGACTCCTAGGTTCTTCTCTACAGGGCTGCTCTCTAGCAGATCATCTCCTAACCTGCACTGGTGCAGTTTATTATTCCTTCCCAGGTGCAGGACTCCGCACTTACCCTTGTTGAACCTCATTAGGTTCCTCTTTGTCCAGCTTACATACATTGAGGTGGTCACAATCCAGGGAATTTAAAGAAATATATTGGAAAGAAATAATTACAGGTTTAATTCTGCAACTCAGATCTATCAGTAAGTGCCAAAAGCATTACCTGATGAAGTCACCTGCACAAGATTGATATTGTAAGTAATGGTCTGCCAGTTGCAAACTTTATATTAATTTAAATTTTATTTTGATAGCTCTCCAACAGTTAGCATAAGTAGATCATATTCCCTAAAATAGCCAACTATTTGGTATCTCTGCCATTTTACTACTGTCACAGTGGCAGCCAGCATTGCTTTCCACTCTCCTTTCCTGTTAGGATACCTCTGGAGTGCATGCTTTCCTACTGTTCTCACAATACAGAATTGAATTCCCAAACACATTTCTTTTGTCATTTTCTGTAAGACCAGGTGATAGGAGGTTGAGAAATAGAATGTTGCTTTTCAGAGAGAGACCAAGAGCCTGCCAGAATCACAACTACATGACTGTAGCTACTGCAAGAAAGATGTGCCAGCTGAAGCTTCAAGAGGAGACACCCAAGCTACTAAAGCCAGAAACATGCCTCTTTCATGACATTTGAGTAAGAAACTCAGTTTCAATTAGTACTCTCTGCACAAGACAATGGGAGGCTAAGGCCTATGGAGAGCCCAGCCAGACTGACATTACTAGGACATTTACATGATCATCTGTGAAAACTTCACTTTGATTAATTTATTATTGGTAAGACAATCAGCAATTGTCTTTTCCACACTAGTTGAAATCCAAAGAATAGGATTGAGAAAATGCAAAAAGTCACTCCATACTGCTAGAAAATTCAAACATGTAATTGCTATGAAGTGCACCAACCCCTCCCTAATAATGCTGAAATCATGAGGGAACAGGGTAGGCTTTTTAAAAGGAAAGAACAGAAAGGAAAGAGAAAGGAGTTGGGGTGGGGTAGATAAAAGAATGTCAGACCTCATATGCTTAGACTCCACTTCAGTTGTGACCAAGGATTTTTGGTCCTGAGAAGATGTGCAAAACGTAATTGCAAGCAGAGTACCTTCTACACACTCACTCTAAGAACAAAAGCCCAGATAATCTAATCACAGAGGCAAACCAGAAAGAGGCAGAACCCATGAGCATTCACAGAGATTAGCAAATGGCTAGAACAGCATGACCTCTCCCTCTACCCTCCCCCACACAAGACAAACTCCAAGCAGAACATAAGCTCCTGAAGCAGTGCACTGCTGAATTCTGAATCAGACCTGAGCATATGAGCTCCTCTCCTCACACAGTGTCTGATGTCTGGGAGGAGAGACCAATATTAAAACCACCTGTTTCTGCATTTCTGCTGCTGTATCTCACCAGGACTTCCAAAATCAACATTTGCAATAGTCACATGAACATGACATTGGACAGAAAAAAACAGTTTCTAGTAATTAATATTGTAAGTTTTTCAGAAGGGAAGAATCAGCTTCTACATCTAGCTGCTAGCAACAATGACAGGAAAAGGCTTCCAGATGACTACAAGCTGCTGATTCAGAAGTTTGCCTTAGAAGGAAGAAAACTCTCAGGCATAGTTAGAGTCTGCTGCTGGAGAAAACACAAATTCAGTCTGAGCTTCAAGCATGCATAAAATGCTTCAAACGAACTATCATCAGGAATCTGACAATTACTTCAGACTAGAGCTCCCCACTCATTCCACTGTAACTCTTCTCATTTTCTTTCTCCCCATGGACATTACAGCAGTTGATATAAATAATTTGAGATCTAATCTGTTGCTGCTATAGTCTTGTAACAGTAGCATTAGCATTGCACTTTGCAGAGCACTACCACTCTGGGGAATTAATTTTTGTTCTTAACATTGCCAGTCTGAAAGCTTTGAAAATCCCACAAGCTCCATTTTCTCAGGTGCTACAGAATATTGAGTATTTTAACAAAATTTTATCTAAATCAAGCTTTATTTCAGTTTCCAGCATACGCATTTCCCGTTTCCACAAAATTTCCTCTTACTCATGACATATACCAGAGAAATTGTTGTACTTTTGGCCCCAGACAAGGAACCAGATGACACAGATAACTTTTCCAAAAGTCTTTTGTAATGCAGAGGAGAACAAGAAGAATGCAGGAGGCCTTGAACCCAACAAAATCCAATGATATCAGTACAATCTTATCACAGAACTGTTTCAAAGGGGATAAGAATGCAAGATACAAATAAAAGCAAAAAGTAAGAAACATCACTTCATATACACATACACAATTTCCTCTGTGCTTATGTATATATAAAACAGCAACTGCAAATGCAGGTCCTGCTATACACTACATATTTTGCACGAAAAATGTTTGACAGAACACAACAAAAATCTTTTGTGATGCAAAAACTGCTCTACACATCTTCCTTACAAATGAAACTTCCCCTGCTATTTTGATCCATTACACAAATTAAAAAAAAAAAATTACCATGTGATCAGAATTTACTGTCAAGTCTGCCTTTCCTGCAGGTAGAAATCCCACAGATTTACTTTCAAATCATCTTTCTATTGTTAAGAGTACCCACTATCCAGAGGGGAAATAAGGCAAAGATATCTATGAAGAACGAAAATACTTTTTCCTATTCAAAAACCATCAAGAAGCAAACAAACAAGGAATGAGCAAGACAACACAGCTTGTTTGTGATAGACAACACCAGAGGAATTAAAGGAAAAACTTGAGTATTTCCAATAAAGCAGAGCACTCCTTTCATTTCCTTAAACAACTGAGAAATAAACAGCAGTCCAATGATCAAGAATTTCCATCTCTTCGTGATTCCTGATCTTTCCTTAGAGCTGTTACCTTTGTGTTGAAGAATCCAGGCTTTTAGTACAGTTCCCACTGGGTACAGATTGAAAAGCTGCTCTAATGATCATTTGCTCACCTCCTCAGTAGGTATGTTCACCCCTACATCCCTTGTGCCAACATCGGCACTCGTGACACAGTGGTGTGGTCTGGTTCAGCAGCTGGAACAGTAAAACCTCATACAAATTGCAAAGAGTCATTCAATAATTTCTTCTAAGTTACTTCAACCAGCTTCTATAGGAGTCAGGTGGGTAGTACAGCCCAAGTACGGTACAGGGCCTCTCCTCTCAATGCCTCACTTGTACCTTCAGACTGCAACTCCAGTCAGAGTGACTGCCTCTTCTCCTTTTAAAAGCTCTCACTTGTTACCAACTATGAAGTTCCTCTCCCCAAGGCTGTTAATCAGGCTGTAGGGTTGGGAAGATAAAGAGTGGGCTTAGTGACCTGTTGTTGCTGCCTCTCAACAAAACCTAAAGCAAGAAGAGATATAACTAGGAGAGCTAATCCTGAGACAAGTTTTGGAAAACTTGTCGTTAAGAAATTCATTTACCTACAAGAAAGGATACTTTTACAATCTTCTATCTACTGCTTTGCAACACATCCTTATCTTTTACAGAGTATTTAACAAATTTAAAGAGTAAACTCAACTAAAACATCACAATGTTGTGAACTAAAGAAACATTCTGACTTTGAAACCAGCTCTCTTTTTTTGTACTAGCTAGAACAGCAGTTTACAATCTTCACCATTTGAAACACTACTTCAGGAAGGCTGAAACAGGCATAAAAAAGAGCTTAAAATTTTTCCATCTCAGCCTGAGAAGCAGGTAAGACCAAATGCCTTTACAACGGAAACTTTGTTTCTCAGTATGAAGCATGCCTATCTCATGTGAACTGGAAAAAGAAAAGCTATGACACAGCAGACTGGAGAAACACAAACTGTTTCTAGCACATAAAATTCAAAGCCAGTAATTTGTATTCTCACTCCCTAAATCCCTAATCTTCTAAGCAGCCAACTCTGTGTGCGGTAGTTTCAAATGCTTACAGAAGCATCATCAGGAATAATCCAACATTTTTACAGCTGCCTTTTTGCCACGCAGAAAGGCCATAACAGCAATTATATTCATGAACAAAAGCAACTTAGAAAGCTTTCTTGTGGATTTCTATGGCAGGGAAAATATTCCTATTACACTCCATAGAAAGCAACATGTTTATCTGAGTGAATGAAGGGGACTCTTCTATGCATGGCTGAAACCACACATATCCCAATTGCCCTCATCTTCTTCAGCCATCTGTTACTTTCCTTTTTCAAAGTGCCAAATCAAACATTCTATTAGTCAAAACCCTCCAAGATTAAGTCACTTCTTCAGTATCTAGACAAAGCTTAGTTTTAACAGCTCAATGAGGAACACTGGTTGGTTCAGCATCCATTGTGGATCCCTTTTAGCAGCACATTCCTGCTCACTGTTCCTTCCCTCTCCCCAGTCAAGGCATCTACTAATCTCTGAATTTCCTGTGACACATTATGAGGAAAGTCTCCCAAGTCAGAGTTCCACTCCACAAGAATCACCTTCAGCATGTGTCCATTTGGGCTAATTCATTATGGTCCACAGGTCTAAAAACTTTCCCCAAGAGCTTACAGGAATGTAAAAGAAGAGACAGGAGCTGGGGGCTACAGAACGCCCTGGGGAATGGGAGAAGAGGTGATCAAAGTAAGAAGGGTTAAAAGAAGACTTTCAGCCTCTTTTGCCAAAGCCCTGACTCTGAAAAGACATTTTCAGTGCACCTCTCTTCCATGTCAATTACCAAAAGCAATGGGAAATAAATAATTTCATAGGCAAATACATTATTAATTTATGTGTTGTCTATGGACGCAATGTTATGCATATAGCTGGGATTTAAACTGCCATTTAGATAAAGTAAAAAAACAACATACAACCTCATCAGTAGTTCCTCAAAGAAGCCAATTTAAAGAAGCCAATTTAATATAGAGTAAGACATTGATTTTCTTTTTATCCAAGCATAGCAGTGTATTTGCACTTGATATTTGTACTTGTCATGTATTATGAAATGCTGACTGCAATAAGCCATTATTCATTAAGAAGTCTTCTAGGCACAGGAATCTCATTATTTAAAAGAAAAAAAAAAAATCCCTTTCTTCTTTTTTAGTTCTTAAAGCTAGACATTGAGAAGTACTGCTTCCTGAAATAAATGGCCATTAAGTTAGATGACAGAAGAAAAGTTCTATTTCTTTAACAAAGGCAATACACATTCACAAAGTAAGACACCTATACAACTTGGAAGGATTATGTTCATGTCATAATTCTGTCCTGCTAAAAACTGGATGGTTTCCTAACCAGGGCTATTTAGAACACAGACTTCAACATAATGAAGGTTGTAACTTTATAGGGAGTTGGAGCAGTCTGCAGTAGTGCGAGTAGAACATTCCTGAAACTCTCCTATACCAGAGTAATGTCAACAGAAAAGGCTGAGTGCTGATGTAATGTCTGAGGGCATGCCAGAGTCAAGACATTTTCTGTTTGATTCACAGGGTACAAATTATTTCTTCCCATCCCCACCCTTTTTAAGGCAGGCAATAAGCAGTTGATTTTATAGCCACAAGTGTTGCAGAGCCTCACGTTATCCGCACAGTGAAAAAAAAGGAATGAGCTGACAGCATTCACCACTTTGACAGGCAACAACTCCTGATAATGGAAAGAAAGCTTCTGGCCTATTTTACTTAGGATGAGGAGGTTGTGCTTTGTGGCTCCTTTTTTGCTGTTGCCCATCACTTATAGCCTCTGAGGCTCCTACAAAGAACATGTTTGGGTACCCAAAGCTCCTCAATACTTCCTGTATCCTCAGATCCAAGAAGATACTTCCATAGCAGCCTAGCAACTAACACCACTTCTCAAATTCTAATGCTAACAAGAAGAATGGAAACTCTGCCAGTACCTTGATGCAGCTTGAGATTCTCGTACATTTTATGATGTGTCTGCAAACAAACACTTGTGGACACAGGGGCAAAGTCAGGTGCACAAACAAAGTGCCTTTAAAAGTCTGGGCCTGGATGCCTGTACCAGAAGAACAGATAAATTATGCTCTCACATCTCTATAACCAACAGAGGGAGTGGACATCTGAGAGTCATCTTAATCCATCTTACCCTCCTCCCTTCCACAGTTCTAGGAGTCAAGTGATCTGCCAGGTAACGCAAACAGCGTCCATTTTTGAATGCACTGATCTACCAACATCAGAACTCTCCTACAAAGAAAAGAAGTATCAGTGGCATGTGGAGGAGGTCATTACACTCATGACACGGACAAAAGACAATTCAGAGAGGAGCAAATGAAGGCAATTACAAATGGGTGCAAATGAAACACCAGCTAAATATTGCCTCTCAAGCTTTGTAGTTCTAAAACCCAAGAAAAGTCCAGCTATGGCATTCCTAGGAAAAATGCTTGCATATGTTGCTTGTTGACTTTCAAACCAGGTCAATAATGCCTTTGGAAGAAAACAACAGTTTGCAAGGGCACAAAAACAAAGCTTTGCATCCTCCACAATCCCTGTCACTTAGCTTGTGCTACAACCCCCATCCCCCACAAAATATCTGCAACAACTCAAAACCATCTAAGCACTTCAGAATGTTTTCTTCTACACTTAAAAAAAAAAAAAAACCAAAACAACATAAATCAGTAGGATTAACAGGTGAATCTGAGTGTTATTCCCTAAAGCATTCCATTCTTTGTTAAAAGAGTTCAATCTAGTTTCATCACAGATGCTTCAACAAAATGAGCTGGTCACACATCACTGCACACCTGCTTTTAGCAGGTTTCCGTTTAGAGTGACAAGTCAGGAGTTCTGGATCCAAGTCATAACCTGTAGACACTAAAATGACAGTGCTGAGAAAAGATCAGGGGCCTAACTGCCATCAACAGACAAACCAACCAAGCTGTTCTCCAACTAGAAGTTTGTGTGTGTTATTTGTGCAAAGAAATTGTGTTAATTTAACATACACACACTTTGTCAAAGTAGGAATAACACATCCAATCACTATGGGAACTGAACTATCTTAAAACATCAAGAGTGATCTCTAAGAGAGCTCTTCAGTTGTATTTGCAGATCAGACTCTTTCATTTTCACCATTCCAGAATCGCCAGCTTCATATGGAACATGGTGATATTTACCTTCTCTGAAGATTTTCACCACTGCATTACAGTAAACTTCAGAAGGGAAGTTCTAAGATACTAACAGTTGTGGGTTTTTAAACCCTGGTGGTCACAATTTAGAGGAAAGCTTCTTGTGAGTAAACCATTTCCTGAATAAAAAATTGATAGAAGTATCAGCAAAAGCTGTAGTTCTGTAAGGAGCTGAATCTCACAGCACTGAAAAGCCATCTCTCCATCTCTCACACACCCTATGATCACCTCCTTACATTGCATTTAAACACCTGCCAGAGCCCTCCAAGTGTCACTAACACAGAAAAGCAATAATGCGTCTGCCAGGTTAGGAAGTTAAATCAGTGAAAGGTCTCAAGAACGGCCTCCCCCGTTCTGCAACTGCATTCTAACCCCTGAGGAATTAAGGATATCCCCCTTCTTGTTAGGGTTAAAATATAGAATTGCAGCAACTTTATCAGATGAACTAACTGTGCAGACAACACAGAATAGTTTTCAACTATTTCAACACAGAAGACTCAAACTTTTAAATTACTATGCTCTGTATGAAGTATTAAAACCTAACTATTTAAGACAGTTTAAAAGAAAGGGGGGGGGGGAAGAGCCATCAGTTAATAAAGATGAAAAGAGAAAAATGAAGACAATGGAAATTAGAGTTGCAATGAGAGAAAATTTCTAAAGAAGCCTTCCTACCACAAGTGCCGCTCATAATTTCAACACAACTTGCTTATACTTAGATCCCTTCAAATGAGCATTAGCTCACATGAAGTTTTGATCCTACAAGGAAATACAAGCAAGGAATTCCGTGAAACTCACTTTGCATGGATCAGGAATGAAAGACATTCTTTATTAAGGCAAACACAGCAATATGAAATGGGTGAGGAGCCTGGAACCAGATTAAATCAGAAACAGATTTCTTTCTTTTTTTTGATGAATTCTGATTTACAAGGGGAGTCCTGCATGCATTATTTCATACTCACAGAACTCACCAAAAAGCAAAAGCATAGTAGCTGTATAGAAGGGCAGAACTCCAAGAAGACTGTAATTTTAATTCATCTTGTGTATCTTGCACTAGGTTCCAGCTCTAACCTTCCTCTCCAGATACACCCGCAGTTGGAATTGGGTTCTCCATTAAAAGCATCCCTAAGGATTACCCATAGTGTTGACAGTCTTGGTCAGATGGATTTGAGCATTACCAGACAGTCACAGATATATGCAGCTGGACCACATGTTGGCATTTTCTGCAACTTCATTTTTTTCCCTTCCAGTTAGAGGATGAGTACCAGCAGGTGTTTAAATGTCAAATTCCACATTTCTCTAACGTTCTGTATTAAACTTCATCCACCCAATTAGCTTCTTACAGCATTTATAAAGGAATATAAATATCTTTTGTTCTGATTTCTAGCTGTTTAGTAGCATTATGTACTGCTACTTATCTGAACAGGAAGCCCATCAAGCCAAAACAATATCGAGGTTTTTAAAAACGCAGGCTTCCAAAGTACCTCATCAGCCCAACACAGAACAGCCACATTCTTCCCATTAAAGTAACACCCTACTCATAAGAAAACAGCTCAGAAAGCAAAACAGACATCTTCTGTAACAGATGAGAAGCTAAACTGTATGTCAGAGTATACACAGGTCTACTCTGACTTCCAGAGGAGAGAGGAGTATCATCTTTAGGCTAAACAATGCATTACAAATCATCAGCAGTTTTCTTCTTAATCCATATATTTTATATTTGCCTATTATTTGTAGTAAACCACTCATTTTTTTAAGATGGTTTCATTATTGCATTTTCACACTCCTTCTGCCAAAAACTATGCAAAACTCAGAAAAACACTCCTCAAGTTCAGTGATCCAAATATATTTCCTACTTGCAATCTGAAAGAAGCTCAACTCTGCCTCCTGCAGTAGCAGCAATAGAATTCACGACCAAATTCAGATGGCAGGAATGTTGTTAATAGTGGTAAAATTCTCAGATCTTAATTCTATACTATCATGGATTGAAAATACATTTTTGTCCTTAGACACTTTAGTGGTTACTAAATGCAGCTGTCTAAATACTATATCCAGCTCTACATCTACATACTATATCCAGCTCATACAAACTGCTATTAGTCACTTTGTGTGATCTATGTCTTTGTGGTTAATAGTAGGGACAGAGTGCTGCCTCACTGGAGTAACAAACTATTCCTTCCCAGCCACCTGCTATCACCACTTACAGAACAATGAACTAAAAAAAAAAAAACAAAACAACAAAAACCCTCTAATCTGATCCAGTAATATAGTATTAAAGGAGAAACATTGTGATTTGAAATAAGAATCGATAATTCTATAAATCCACAGTATTTATGTTTTGTGGGATTGCCTCTACTGCACTCAGTAGCAAAACTGAAATGAAAGGAACATGTTTCCTTACATATAGATATCATCTACTCATAGTTCTAAAATCATATTAACTTGACCTGAAAGGCTTATGCCAATTTTTTTCTTGTGAATATCACCTTCCAAGTATTAGATCCTATCAAACAAGGAGGTAAAATTTATCATGTGCTTTGGTACATATTTTTCTTCTTTCAGAGCCTACACTGCAGAACTGTTGTGAGGCAAGCCTACATATGTCCTGCCTCCTGCTTTATCTCCTGCATCAGAAAAAGAGCCTTACAGAGGTGTTTTCAAACACTCATGGAAACCATGGAGATGTGGGAGAGTGCCGTTTGCTTATTACCTGATCACGATCACCTGCAAAACAGCAGCTCTTCATAGTACATGAGTTGAAGTACCCTTGGTTGTCAAACTGGAAGACAGGCAGCCGGCAGTGGATGTCATAGAGGACCGGGGGAAGGCGCCGACGCAGTGCCAGCAGCTGAGTTCCATTGCTGTTGAACCGGACACTCATGGCACTCTGAAGGGAGAGGTTTCCACCGTATCGGAGCAGTGAACTGGGGTAAGGCAGAGGAAACAAGTGAGATGGACTGTGCATATGAACTGAACTGCTTAAATACAGAACTCTGTCTCTAACCTCAGTTTTCATTTCAATCAAACAAGCCCAGTAAAATATAATCTTATTTAGTTTCTGCTTCAAAGCATCAATTCCTGAACAAATTTGGTTCAAAAACTGAATGACATACTATCAAAGTGCTAAGACTACAAGTCTCCAGAAGAGTAAATAAAGACTGCACATAATTTTGTTAATAACAAGTACATTTCCTGCACAGAAGCCAAATCTTAAAAAGGCTGTTCTTGCACTTTTGCGATGTCTGCATTTGAGAATGACCATACCAGCACTCAGCTCTTTTTGTTCAGCTGGTGCCTAAGTCCAGCCAGCCCAAACTTTTTTCTTTCTCTGCCTGGCACCAGATGGAATTTTCTGATTGTAGATACTCTGACCATTAACTCATTTCCATTTCTACTTACATTTCCACAGGGCAACATGTGGATGTTTGAACGCCACAATCAGCTTCAGCTGTCTTAAATAAAAGACCATCTTACTAACTAGTTATTGCAAGACAATAACTAAAATAAGTCACTTGGCAATACTTTTAGATGAAGCAAATTTGAGATGAGCTAAGTAGGCAAGACAATTATGCCACCACATGACACCATCACCTAAAATTCTCACATGGTGGAATTAGCCAGTCTCCTTGTACCATATAAAGCTGTTCGACCAAAGCTAGAGTATTTGTATCAGTTCTTATTGACAGACACAAGACAAAAAACAGAACATGGAAATTGGACCATCCAGGAAACTAAAGATAATAAAAGTACACCCTAAATTCATCTTGCTTTGCATGGGCTTTTTTTCTTTAACCAAGACTCAATTCAATCCCTGTACTTGACATGATTGTGGAAAGGGTGACAAAGGAAGACATTTTATCACTACTTTGTTCAGTGATGACAGTAGCAGAGCTTGACCTTTTGTTAACAGGTTTTGAGCAATGCCCATTAAATCTTCTTAAGAGCTATGACTTCTATGCACCTTCTAGATCAGACAAAGCATGCCAGGATAGAATTTACAGAGGGAAGTCCATTCATGGACTTTAATGCATTGTACTTTGATGTAACTCTCTGCCCCAACATTTGCGAAAAATGAGTCACTCCACACGGATGGGAAGCCACATTCCAGGCAGGCTGATGCATGCACCATTGTATGAGATACTGTGAAGTTAAAAAGCTATTTTCCTAACTAAGAGTTAAATAAAACCAAAAACAAACTAGAAGGCTCCACATGATGAATACATGAGAAAGACTGCTCTCACATACATGCACTGAACAGTCAGAGCCAGGGTGCCACAAAAGAACCAGAAGTCACATTTTCAAAGCCCCCTAAAAAGAGCTTCAAACTGGGCACTAAAACTTCAGAATGCCTGTATCAGCATGAAGAGTCCTGCTCTCTCATGTGGAAGCATTATCCTCCTCACAGGCAAAGCTGCTGAGCCTCTCTTAATAGTGTTTATGGATTTTAATAAAAAAGTTAATACTAGAACCTTTACCTAGGATCATCAGCACTAGTTTCTGTTCAGCAAGATCAATGAAATATTCAGCCAGCTCAAAATATTCAGTCATGTGTTAAAAAAACCCAAAACAACAAACCCCAAACACACATGACTTTTTTTTCTTCCCCCTCCTCCTCTCCTGATAGGTTTTTATAGGTCAAATATTCTTTGTATGAAAGTTTCCATTTTCTTTAAAAAAACCCAAAACCCCAAACCAAGCAAACCCTACAGACACCCCACCACACAACAATTAAACAAACAAAACAAAAAGAAAAAAATCCCCCCGCCCAAATCAAACAAAAAAAAAAAAAAGGAAAGAAAGAAAAAACCCAACAACCAACCAATACCTCAACCCCAAAGACACACAGAAGAAATACAGCTGGCTTTTGTTGTCTGAGAAAGGTAAATTTTTCTACAAAAATACAGAAGTTCTCCACTACAGATAAGAACACCACAATATATGCATCAGCTGCCTATTCTCTTCCTCAATCTAAACCACAGCCTGGAATTCTCTCCTGCCTACAAGCAAGTGAACCTACCAGATGCCCCATCCTTTCAAATCCTCAAGCAAAGCTCCCATGGTTACTGTTATTATGCCCTGCTTTAAGTATGCTGAGATTACGTTTTATAGTAGTAATAGTGCAAATATTGAACTAGCTTCCATTCTGCTTACAGATGTTTTTATTAAGCTCCTATAGCAGTTAATGATATCAAAAAGGCCTCTTGGAGTTGAATTCTGTATTGTTTCAGTAACTCCAGTGCAACAAAGCTCTAACAGAATATTTTAATTTAGGAATTAAATGAAGAAAGAAAAGCTAGGATTTCAAAAGTTATCATACACACACACAAGTCTAGAATCAAGAAGCCGCATAGTTAAGACCCCTCAAAAGATCCACAGTTTTGCCTGCCTCATACACTCCACACAATTCAGCCACATGCATAACAAGACATGCAGTTCATGCTGCAGTTCCTTAAATACTTGGCTCAAATGAAAACAACCAACCAAACAAAAAACCAACAAAAACCCAAAACACACCACAAAATCAAAAACAAAATGTCCACAAACCCCTCAAATTCCACACTAATAAAAGGAGACAGTGTGCTAAGTCTGGCTGATAGAAATACTCAAACAGCCATTTGTCATTCTTATACAAGAGTAACATGCTGATGACTTCCCCACTTGCCTCAATTCTGTCCCCAAAAATCAGACTTTCTAGTTCCACCATATTCCAATACAGTGGCTGGTTTCCCTGCTGTGCTGTGTCCTGCTCGCTTCCTCTCTGCCTCTTTGAAAGGATTTAAATTAATTAGAGCTTTTTCCTTTAACTAGCTATGAAAAGAAGCGGTAGGTAGTCAGACGGGCATGACAGACAAGTTAACCAAAACCCCCAAACATCCATTTTGCAACGCAAACAGGAGAAGTATTTACTCCCTATAAGACAATGTCTGAGATATATGGCCAGAAATTTGATGTGGGGAAGGAATGCAGCTCCATCTTAGTGAAAAAGCTAAGAACCTATAATACAAGGAGGATAAAAGGATTTGAGACATCTCTTGTCTATGATTGCTACTGAGAAACCCCAAGACTTCAGTATCATCCACAACAAAATTTAGTTGCCTACAGAGCACCATACTGACTTTAGGAAAAAAAAAATAAAGCCAAGATATCTTCTAGAGTATTTAATCTCCATCAAAAGAGCAGTCATCTGGCTCCAAAAAAGAAACTGGAGGCGATTTATGTGGTGCTTCCCCCCAGTACTAAAGAGGGTTTCTGAAACAAGAAGCTCTATAGACCTTCAAACTAAGCAGAGCTAGAGCTCTTTCTTTTGAGGTGGGAAGAGGAAGGGTAGTTCAGTGTTCAAATGACTCTCACTTTCCCAGTTGCGCCATGGTGCTGCTCTGTATCTTTGTCAGTGCTGCTTTTGGATTTTTTCACACAGGACTACACATAGGGTGGTGTAGACATGCTTGGATATATTACTCATGTTAGAACTGCCACTTCTGACTGCTTCTTATTGTGCACTCTAGCAAAGGAATTTCAGAGGCAACACCTTCTTGTTGTTACTATAAAGTTCACTGACACATTAGACTAAAAGCAATACTCTCTTCTAGAAGACACAGACTATGACAACAAGAAATCTGAAGACAAGCCTAAAGGGGCATGTCTAAACAAGATGGTGTCCTTTCTGCCAGGGGCATTATCTTTGTGAATCCAGACCCAGACTGCTCTGGGATTTAGTCTGCTTCCAAATTTGGCTCAGCCAGCCAGCTATGGAATGCTGATGTTGCCTACCAGCTCTGGAAACAATATAAAGACAGACATACACACTTCTGAGTTTATAAGAAGCTCATTTTGTACGATTAAGAGAAATATTTAGTTCACAGATAGAACATTACAATCCAAACACACATGCTGGAGCTGGAGGGAGGGTGAGGAGAGAGAGAATGGACGGTTATGTGCAATACAGTCATTTCCGTAGCTGGATACGCTTGCACACTGGCAGCACTCAGGTGTTAACCAAATACCGCCTCAGCCAAACAATGGAAGGCTTTCAGTCCAAGAGTAGCACTGCTAATGTAAATAAATCCCTTTCTACTGGCAGCTACTGGGGTAAGGGAAGAAATAGCAGAACTTGCACTCAAAACTTGAAGAAAAATTCTGTATCTGAAGCAAGCGTTTCCTCTCCTCCTCTCTTTTTCTAAACAAACGTTATTTCATCCTTTTTTGAAAAGTTGACTGCCTAAGTGGCAACATAAGCTTAAGCCAAACCATTCAAAAGTTAGCTTGGCAACAAAAAGAAGCTATTACAAGTGACAGAAGATCAGTGTATTGGTGGAAATAAAATAAAAGCAGCATGCATGACAGCATTAAATAGAACCATTAAATAAAACCATTGTGCAGCTTCTCTTGATAAGCTACACATATGACAACAAACTGCAGTACAAATGTTGTTCTTGAGAAATGAGTGCTATTTAAGAGGGAGAAGGAAGGAAGGAAGGGAGAAAGTGTTGGTATCATTAACAGCAGTGTGTGAAACTAACTTAATGGAAGAATGACCTTAAAAGGAAAAAATGAATTGAATGCTTGTAACTAATACACATTACTGCATGCAAATCTGTTTGTCAGCATTTCTGTGACCACAAAATTGAGGAACTTCTAACCGTGTAAAAAGAACTGGAATGAAACTTGGCAAAAAGAATCTTGGCCTGGAAAACTGCAGGAATGTTTGGGGTTTTATTTGGAAGAAAGTTATTCTGTGTGTGTAAAGAAATCCACACAGTTCTTATTTTGTCTGGAGACAAAATTATTTTGACTTAGAAAGAGACAAATTAACCAATAATAGAAAGCAAGCACAAGATCAATGAACACATCTTTGTTTGTTTGTTTTGTTTTTACAGGTTTCACACAACTATCAAGAGAACTTTTTTGAAAAAGCAGATAGGTCTTCTCAAAATTGATGTGAGTTTCTCTTTATTCAGAAGAGTTAAGAAATGTGAAGAGTTAAGAAATGTGAAGTTTCATAAGATTAAAAATGTCCATCAGCCATACCTCAGGATTTCCGCCCCACCCCCACCCCCCTTTACATGTACCCTTCTCCAAATGCTGTCATCACCATCTCTGATTATCTCACTACCTTTACAAGAACTACATCCCCTCATGATCCTTAACAAGAAGTAAAGGATATGTGCTTGGACTTTAAAGAATAACCAACTAAAACAAAGGCTACATATTGTTAGCAAAACTAAAAATCTTTTGCTTTTCTTCAAGAAGAAAAGCCTCCTGCATCCACCAAGTAAAAGGAAAGTCGGGAATTTAGAGTGAAGATACTGCAAGGTCAAGAGGATGTCATTACTTCTGCCTTTACATGTCAGGGTCAGGAACATGTAAATTAGCATAAAAAGGAATCCTCCATCACTAATAAACTCCTGGGCAGAGCAAACTAAAGTAAACAGAAGCATCATCTTTCCCCTCCAAATTAGAAGGGCAGTAATTTATTAACATTTTTAATATGAGAGATTCTTATCTGGTAACTGATTTCAGAATCTGGAGCCCTGAGAACATCATACATCACTAGATTTACATACCCAGTGCAGTCAGACCTTGTAACAGCAAAGGCTTGTGTGATTTGGCTCTTATAATCTAACTGAATCACTCAATGCTAATGCTGCTCCACCAGTGATCTCAGGGAGTTCTCCATAAAGTGTCGTTTTCCTTTATTCTGCCTCGACCCATAGAAGAAAAAAAACCCAAACCAAAAAAACACTACAGAATTTCAGTATTTTGAATAAGATGACAAGAGCAGAGGCATAAAGTATATACTAAACTTTCCCCCTACCTGTATTACTTTTAAGCCTTACCTCTGACATTACAGCCATGAAACAAACAAATGACAACAAACAAAAAAAATCTCCTTCTTGTTTGAATATTTCACATCTTACTCCAGCCTCTATCCAAGGTTTGTTTTGGTCTTATTACAAACTTGTTCCCAAACATTCTTACTGTCCTAGGCTTGCCCTAACTACAGATCTGGGTCAACAGGCAAACGAGTGGGCTGTACTGTTTTCTTTCTCTGCTTCAATCATTTAGGAGTTACTGTAATATAAGTAATAAATCAGATGAAGTAGGCAGTAAAATAGTTTTGCAGGAAAAAAAATATTTAAAAGATTAGCCAGATTAAAAAAAAAAGTAGAGCATACAAAGCAAAGAGTAAGTGTCTACAAGGAAGCTAGTTAAATCACCCAATCATTTTTCTTCTTTTCTAATCCCTAAATTCTACAGTGAGTCCATTGTTCAGCCTAGTCAGAAACAGTACCTTGGAGGATGGAGTACAGACTGTGAAAGAGAACACTGCCCAGCTGAATCCAGCAAAACAGAAAGAAGTAGGTTCCATCAGATAACTAGACAGAGAAGATGCAAACACAGCTAGACATGGCATGGGAAGATGACCTTCAGACCAATGGAACAAAGAGAAGTTGTTGCCAAAATGAAGCACACACCTAAGTCAGTGAAACACGAAGAACAGAGACACCAGAGAAAGTAATCTTGGAAAAATAATAAGTGGAAAGCTAGTAGCTCATCCTGAAGAGTAAATCCATTTTCACACCTTAGTGTCTATGCAAAAACAGTTATATATTAATACCACAATCCTACAAAGCAGCTTTTCCCACACACCTGTGCTGTGATTCTTGTATTGCATTAGGAAAGAAGAGCAACATCAGCCAGAGATTTTTCTCTCATTCAGTAATATACATGCACCCACCCTCCTTTTCCCCAGCAAAGCTGCATGAATTTTTAATTTACTAAAGCTAAAACCACCGAAATTAAAGAACATCAACAAACAATTAGGCCTTTCTTCTGATAGAAAAAATGGCAAGATCCAAGATGCTCCTATAAAAGCACAGTCCAGTCTTGAATCGATAAAGGTTTTTCACCAATAGCTATAGGCTGAACATCAATTATGTACAACTAATTGAATGCAACTGCACGCACAACTTGGTCTCTTCAGATTGGTTCCATCACAGTTTCCCATGTTTCAAAGACTAATTCCCTTGTCTTACATAAGGCTGAACTAGCATTTCAGATGTTCTCCCAGTAAATGCACTAACAGGATCTCTCCTTATATTCAGTCACCAATAATTATTAAAAAAAAAAATTAACAAAAGTATCTCTTGCACCACCTTTGATCCTCCTTTTAGTTCCCTTCTCTTTGAAATGAGGCCTAAAGGTGATTAAAGCAAGGCTTCTATGATCACAGAATTATTTCCTTAAGAAAGAAGGCCACAAAACCCCATTAAATTTGAACAGATTACAATTGTGTACTTTTAAAATGTGCATTACAAGGACAGTATTTTGCACTTTAAATTCTTGCTTTAGAAAGACCTGTGTGGTAGAGAATTTCAAAGCCAATAAAAACATTAAGCATCATGAGGCTTTTGAAGCAAGCAGTATTCCCATTCCTTGACACAGGAAAAACTGAGGGCAAGTGAGGTCAATCAACAGACCTACCCAGCACTTTGGAACAAAAAACAGTTTCCTGAACCCTTGTTTACTGCATCAAGCTACTTCTGTTATTGCAAACTATAAACCGGAATACCAGTGCTGCTTCTGGGAGCACGCTGGGTCCCACAGAGCAAGGGGACAGGTCAGCATCTGGCTTAAAGTGCTTGGCCAGAACCAAAGCAGGGCTAGTGTGAGAATAATGGTAGTGTGAAAAAGTTTAATGTTCAACTCAGAAAATCCCCCTGCATATGATGAAGGGCTAACTGTCTGCAATGGATAGTGTTATTTTAACTAATGAAAGCTTGAGAAAACTACTAAATCAATACAGGAAAAGTTGAACAGGAGTCACTATGGCCCTGAGAATAATGAAGAATTAAAAGCTAAGCTACTAAACAATACACATTTTTATTATACAATTTGACCCTCAGTACTCCAAAAGTCAATTGTATGTCAGATGAACAAATCAAGGGATGCTCAAAGAAAGTAAAAAAAGTATTTCATCCTATCACTGAAAAAAAACTTCAGTGATCTTCCATTTGCACCATGAGTGGACTAACCTGAATAATAGCCTACGGATTAAAAACTACAAGCTAAACCCTCCCATCTCAAGAAGGACAAAGTCAGGCAGAAAGCAGGACTGCAAATGGGGTAAGAAATGTGTACATCTAAAAGAGAAGCTAAGTGAGAGGGGACCTCCTACTGTACAGTCCTAGTTAATTCTGTAGAAAGGATAAGACATGAAAGGTGGGCAAAAACGACTACAGCACCTGCTTGAATACCAGACAATACTTGGCAGAGTACTTAAGTATTTTTAGACTATTAGCTGGTACTCAGACCAGTAAAGATCACTTGCTTCTGAGTAAAAAATATCTAGAAATACATTCACCAATTTATGTATTTTGTAACTTTAGTGCAACACTTCTGTTGTCCTTAAAAGAAAAAAGAAAAAAAAAAGGCATCAAATGGCTGAAAAAGAAAACCACAGAAAAGGAATCTCTAAGCAGGAAAGTGCTCTTTCCCAGAAATACCACTGAATCCATTAGCATAACTAAAGCTTTAATGATTGTCATCATCTCTCTTTGCCCAACGTCAAAAAGTCTTCTTTGCAAGTACTCCCTTTTTTCTTCAGTGACCCCTTACCAGAATGGCAGAGGAGACTATTTTGGGTGTTTCAAACACTAAACTAATTTTATTTTAGCTTAACCTGTGGCAAACAATCTGGAGATTTATTTAAGGTTACAATGAGAAAAACAAAACCAAGAAACATCCAAAAAACTACCACTCCCCAGATGCTATTACAATCCAAAACACATCCCAAAGATTTCCAGGAAATAATAATTCAATCCGTATGAACTTAGGCAGCACACTTGCTGTAAAGTTAAAAGAAGTTTTAAGAAATAATGGAAAACAAATGGGGGGGAAAAAAAAAAAAAAAAAATCAAACTTAGAGTCTGTGTTATTTGGGGCAAATACACCAAAGTTGGACCTGGTCAAGAGAGCTTCAAATTCTAGGTTAAGACACAGATCACTTGAGCTGCTTCAGTAGCAGAGATGCAAAACAGATGAAAATGGTACCTGTGTGGGATGAGTTGCATTTCCTGAACTGCAGGAGAAGACAAATGGTCATTAATAGGCAGGCCAATAATAATTTTCATTTCCAAAACTTCCATATTATTTGATGTAAGCTGGGAGGTAGGGAGAATACAGAAGAAAGAGTATTATTGTATTTCCTTGGGGGGTGGGAGGGAGGGAGGAAGCAGCCTTTTGATTACAGTGGAAAGGAGATGGGCATAGGGCTAGTGGAAAAGGGGAAGAAGGGACAGCATGAGTATCTAAAAATAGCTGCAGTTACATATCCTTGCTTGAAATATACATGTTGAGTTGCCCCCAGTAAGCCTGTAACAATACATAGTTGCAATATATCTGTAACTGTAAACTGTTTGCACAGACTTTGAGTTTTCGTCTATCTTAAGAAAGGCACAGCTTCCAGACCCCATCTAGTGGTGTGAGCATCTTACAACAGCCTCATTAATCAAACCCACATTTCAGCTTTTCAATCCACTGGTTTTAAAAACAACGCAGTTGGCTTTAGTTTAACGACGACCTCAAAGAAATGCAATACTGACACGTTCTAAAAATCAGAAAAGTAAGATTTCCAGAATCACAAGTCAACTTGTAATCATTCTGGACTTATATTAGTCCTATTTTAACAGTGCTTCACATGCTGTTTTTGAGGAGCCAGCCCACTGCATTTACATCTTATTAGTATATTGGGGGATAAAAGGGGAATCTCAATTGCTGGACTAAATCTGAGACAGAAGAAATATCAAGCTGTGAATGTACTTTGTGAAAAAACATAATTAATCCGCCTCTGTATCCTGACTCAGACAGCAAGACTAATCAAATTATGAGTATCTGAAGTGAGCTAAACTTTTCACAATTCAGAGCTGTGCAACTGGCTAATTCTCCTTATGCATGCCAAGAAATGATGGTGTTTAATTACTGTCTTCACTGCAGCAGCCAAGCATAAAGCACTCTCAGCTTCCCATCAGTAAGTTAACCATTTTCACAGTATATGAATAAAAACTAATAATCAGGACTTTTTTTTCCCTAACCTTAATATTTTTAATTTGTAGAGGTTTTTAGTGTTGCCTGGCTAAAGAAGCAGATAAAACCAACTCACATACCTGGAGGCATGTAATAGTAAGCTCAAACACAAGTTCTCCCATAACCCAATCGGAAGAGAGCTGTGTGTTTTGGGGAAAAATACTCTGCTGTAAAAATCATCAGATGTTCTGGATAAGTAAGAAGATGCAGCTCATTTGTTTCTGACAAGCAGTGAAATCTATAAACTGAATTCCCTAATCTACTAGGATATCACTACTCCGTTCAAGATGTTGAAAATGTAGAGCTATTGATTTAAACTGCACAATTAACCATGTTCCACTGACTACTATACAAGTTCAGAAATTAAGAGTAAACCCCTTTTCTGACAGTGCATCATCAAGGTGGACAAAATTGAAGAAAAACTACACCTCACCTGAAGAGCCTCTTCTGATCAAAACCAGAACTTCAGCCTTAAGCCTGATCCACTTCAAATGAGTGGAGGCCAGCTGAATACTGTGGGCTTATCAAACCTCACTTGTATCCGTAAAGACTATTAGCATAGCAGTGATGTTGGCTGTAATACATGTTATGTGAAGGTATTGCTAGCTACAGTGTTGCTGAAGGCCACAA
Source organism: Indicator indicator (assembly GCF_027791375.1). Classification (NCBI taxonomy): domain Eukaryota; kingdom Metazoa; phylum Chordata; class Aves; order Piciformes; family Indicatoridae; genus Indicator; species Indicator indicator. The sequence continues at coordinate 47,112,114 of NC_072013.1, read as the reverse complement.
ACAGCTGGTCTTGGAATCCCAGGCTTTCAATTTGCTTTCTGGATGGATTTTACAGAGGAGCAGCAGCAGGATTCCCCAGAACGGTTTCCAGTTACGAAGCAAACCAGATATTGGCTGCATCACTTCAACTGTGTCTCCATCTGTGAGCTGACAGAACAGGACAGCAGTTGGGAGAAATGAGTTTTACATGAACTCTTATGGTAGCAGCAAATTATTAATGACATGGAATAACTCTGCTTTTCCTGTACTGACAGAGTGCTGCAGCCCTGCTTAACCCATGAGAATTTGCAATCCACAGCAAATACATAGAAGTCTCTACACTTCACCTTCTTTCTACCCATTCAACCTCTAACCAAAACTACCACACATTCCAGCAAACCAGATGAAATTTACCTGACCTAGTCATTCCTCCTAGTACCAGTGGTGGAATGACAGGACTTGAAAAACTCATATGATGGCCACAGTATTATGAAGGATTACCTCAATACTGAGGGAAAGGAGCAATTTCCCTTGATGGTTTACAGAACAAAGTCCCTCTCAAGTGAGCTTCATGTGAAGCAATGAAACAGGTAGGCTGGGGAAAGAATTTACAAATCTAGCAGTTTTATACTATAATTACTTACTATGTTATTCACCAATCCCAGCAAGTTAATACTTCATGTTGTCCAAAAGCCTCTAATCAGTTATCCTTCCTACACCTTAGGAGATGTTACATTTCCTTGGATGCTGATGACATTATAAAAGAGAGCTACAAACTTGTAGAGAAGCAAAGATTCCCACCAGATTTTTAATGACAACGAGAAAAGCATCTGATGCAGCAGCCCTTCTTGCCTGTGCTAGCGTTCTGTCATGCAAGTTACACAGGCAGCTTCCTGTTTATCCCTAGATTGACAACTTCAGGGCTGTTTAATCCACCCTGCCTATAAAAATTCATTAACCAAAACATTCTTGGCACACATCTTACCTGCAATTACACTTTGTGTCCTCCATTATTAAGAACGCAGAAAATACAAACACCCTCACATACCAGTTTTGGGTGTATGTAAAATTCATTGCCAGTACTTACAGCATTATACAGATTACTTTATACTTAACAAAAAACAAGCAAACAAAAAAACCTCAAGCAAACAAACCAAATCTTTTTTCCCTGATCATTAACTTCACAGCATATTTTCCCCAATGAATGTAAGTTCTGGCTTCCATTTTCTCACTCAAGTGAGGATTATAACTTAATTGATTCACAAATTAATAAAATTGTTTCCTCATAAAACAAAGTGAATCGGTCCCAAATACATTAAAAATCAAGACTTGTATTATTTTCTTACCAATAGATTAATAATTAATATTAATAATTAATCCAGATTATCAAACTAGATCTGCAGAGACCAGTGGGAGTTTTGGCAAATGCTGTTACTTTACTGAAGACTAAACATCCAGTCTAGTTTATTTAAATATGAGAGTCTCTGTCACCAGGCAGCACACAGCTCACTGCAAACTTCAGTGGCAGCTGTGTGCTCTAGGCCAGTTTCTCTCCCTCAGCCAAGAATACCCTTCTTACCATGGTTTGGGCACATCTCTGATCAAGCAAAGAAGGAAAGCTGATAGCAAACCCAGCTGAAAGAAGACTTATTACCTGCACTCATTGAAGTTACAGCTTGCTCAGCCCAAGTCTGAGGGTCTTCCTATCAGCCAACAACACTTACTCTGCCAGGAGTAGCCTGTCTTTTACATTCCTGCTTCTGAGTCTTCCATGAAGAGCTGGCTGCTGGCAGGATGCATGTGCCTATTTTACATCACACCTACTAGGTGAAAATGCTTTAAAAGCAGCGCTTAAGGGACAAGCTGTATGGTATATGAGACATATGACCAGCTGTACAGTAAGGGTGTTGCACACAATGCAGGAAAAAGCAGTATAACCTACCCACCTCAGAATTTCATTGTACTCAGCAACTACAGTGCTGTTTAACCATCACCATTTCGTTTTTTTAATTGGAAAAATTTACTTTGATCAGATTAAGACCAGAAAAAGGTAGTTCTTGTCCATTAAATGTAAGCATTCAAGCTTCCACCAATTTAGTTTACCCAAGTTCTTCAAGACAACCCAGAGGTTGTAACATAAGAAAGCCTTCCCCTCTCATCATTAAAAAAAGAATGCAGAATTCAGAGTTGCCAAATGTTATTATGTCTTTCATACTAATGCTAAACCTGGAGAAATACTAATTACTTGCCAAGAAACATTACCAATTCAATTCTGTTAGAGGTGTTTTCTATTTGGCCTTAGAAAAAATACTGCTACAACACAGCAAAAAATGTGTGTCCTTAAATGTGTGAGTGCAAGCTATCACCCCATACACACACAGCAGCCCCCTACAAGGTCACAGTAAGAATTCTCTATAATGGTTAAGACTAAAGAAGGTTGATAGCATCTAAACTGAAGATACAAGTTTCCAAGACCTGACAGCTGCTAGCACCACAAGCAACAGCTTGTCAACACTTTCAAATAAAAGCTGAGAAACTATTGGAGTTTAAATTCTTAATGAGAATTGCTAAATATATATTAAAAAAAAGCCAAACACTATTTCTGCAATTAGAAAGTAGCTGTTACAATTTGTAAGCAAATTCCTTACTCAATCGGCTTCTGCATTATCAGGGTCAATGCTTGTCTCTTTAGTAATACTTAGAATACAATAACAGAATTTTTTAGGTTGGAAAATACCTAAGATCATCTACTCCAATCATTAACCCAGCACAACCAAGTCCACCATTAAACCATGTCTCCAAGTGCCACATATACAAGTCTTTTAAATACCTCCAGGGATGGTGACTCCACTTCCCTGGTAGCTTGTTCCAATGCTTTACAAGCCTTCCGGTGAAGAAATTTTCCCCTAATACCCAACCTAAGCCTTCCATGGTGCAATTTGAGATCATTTCCTCTTGTCCTGTCAACTTTTTACTTGGGAGACCAACAACCACCTCAATGCAACCCCCTTTCAGGTACTTGCACAGAGCGATAAGGTTTCCCCTGAGCTTCCTTTTCTCCAGGCTCAACAGCTCCAATTCCCTCAGCCACTCCTCATAAAACTTGTTCTGGACCCTGCACCATCTTTGCTGCTCTTCTTTAGACACTTCCTCCCTCTGCTGCCATTAGCCTTGTACAACCTTTCCATCTACACAGGATGATTTCATTTCAATTTGCTACCCAAGTTAAAAACTTCATCTAAATTTTGCATCCATACAGAATTTCCATTGATATAAGCTATACCAGTTTACCAGTATCATTCCTTTTATATTCTCACTCTGAGAATAAATGTCCATAGAGAAACATTCTGGTAAAAAACCTTTCAAAACTAAACCAACTCAAACTGCAGAAGTTCTTAAATGAAAAAATTGAGGTAGAATCTAAAAACAAAGTATGAGGCTTGCTGGCTTGGCAAGAGTAATGCAATTTCATCTGTATTAGTTCACGAGCGAAAAAGATGCAAGCGAAAAAGACTATATAGCCTGAACTAAAATCAAACTGACAGAAATGTTTTGCAGGGTTGTTGGGGAAGACATTTTATAAGAGCAAACTAACCCCAATGTCTTTTCTGTCCCTCTATCCAGTAAACACAAGAGGTTAGTTTAATGTTAGAGTTTCTTACTAAGACCTAGACCAAGAGTTTGACAGGGATAGTAGAAGATAGCATTGGCAATTTCCAAACTCCCTTCCAGTTAAATTTTATCAATCTCATTTTAATAGCAGACTACACAACAGCTGCCAACAAGGGCTCTGGCAAACTTTACAATCACGAGCGAGCTCTACAACCACCAGTACCAGCAAGCAAATTCTCATTCAAGCTTAAAAATAAAACTTAAACCATTAATCTTTACAATTTAAGAATGATAAACCCTCTTGAAACCATAATTTGGTTGCTACTAAAAGTCTAAACGTTTTACTTGTTTTTTTAAGCCAGTTATAATGTCATATGAGATAGCTTTTTCTGTATGTACAGTACAAACCCAAGAATTTGTAGATATACACGTCACTTCTAGATACGCCAAGAAATTCACCAATAAGGAGAGTGTCAGTTGTATACTACAGAAGATTTTAAAGTGCTGAGGCTACAGCACTGTAAAACAATTACTAACTGTTTTGCCCTTTTCACTTTTTAAAAATTATCCTTTCCTATGCTTAAACCTGTAACTGGAAGCATGTAAACATAAAAGTTGTAAGGGTGGAAACACTTATCTGAGGTGCTAAATTTTTTCTGATTATTATGATTACATAAAATAAAATTAAAAAAAAAAAAATCAAGAGTTTGAAACACCAAAAAAGTCAGGCATCAAGTTTAGAACCCAGTCTAACCAACACTTCATGCTGTAAACTTATTTTCTTCTTTTTGTTTATTTAAAACCCTATGCAAATCTGGAAGCACACTACACAGCCAAACTGATTATCCAGGTCTCTAGTATTACCCAGGAAGTCACACAAAACTCTTAGGCACAAAGTAAAAAGCTACCTTGACTACAGTCTCTCTGACTTGAAAAAAGTGACATGCCATCACTTCTCAGGGGAAAGAAACAGCAGAGTGCTAAGACAAGCACAGCCAGATCATACCTCTGAGGTTTACGAATATCCCAGAGTCCCACACCTTCCTTAGAGTTGGCGGTAGCCAGTAATCTGGGTTCTACTGGATTAAACATCACACTGTGAAAGGCTGATGGGTAGTGTGCCAAGCAGAAGGGCTCTGTTGAAAAAGAAAGATTTCAGACATAAGAACAAACAATGCATACAACTGCTTGATGCAACAGATTTGGCAGCTTAATACGGAAAGGGCATAACAAGATCTGGAGATAGAGAGACATGTTCAAACCATTTCTCAAGTTGACACATCCAAAGCAATATAAAACCTCGGGTTTTAAAAGCCACCCACATATACATTAGCTTTGTCTAAATATGGAAAAGGACACATACTGCATTTCAAGACACCATTTTTCTTAAGGAAGGTTATCAGAGTGTAAAACTAGGCACTCAAAGATCAAGTATTTGAATCTTCTTAAGGTTTAAAATGGTCATCTAATAAGATCCACACCTGGGAGAGCTTCTAAAAGCTTCCTAGCAATATATGTCTGGAACCTTTCACAGCCACTGATGATGATCCAAACTGCACATGTAGCAGCAATTGCTTACATGAGTGAATAGTATTAGGAAAAAAAAGGAAATAAGTTTGTACAGAACACAGCTCAAAGCAAGCAGCCCACCCTGGGGAAGAGAAGCCTACCACCTATTACGGGCTGTACAAAGAGCTGTTCAAGTAGACAAGAAGGGTGTTCCTCTTAATATTTTTATACAGCAGTTGTCTTTTGCTGTTCACAATTAAAAACATGTTCATCCAGAGCCTCTCCCTCTCATACTGATTAGTGCAACAAGACTGTGCTTGGCCTGCTACCCTGCCCTACTCATTCTGTTAAAATGCTGTCTCCATAAAAGTGGGGGAAAGCCTTAACTGCCACCCTTCTCTGTATCTTTCTGCTAGCTGTATGGCTTTAGGCACAGTCTAATTCTTTGTGTCTATCTTTTGTGGCATGTTGCCACTCTTTCACTCAAATAAGAAACCAGAGTCAACGCCTAATTCAGGGACAGAGATTATGGCAGACTTCTGTTCACCGTTTGTTTTGATGCAACCACTGTGCTGCTCACATGCTTGGGAGTCTCTGCTACTGCCCTTTGTTTGAGGCACTGTGTGCAAGCATCTTTAGCTCCACAAGCACTATGTGTAATCTTTCCTCATATTCCTCATGACGACCTATCAACAGACAACCCTGCTAAACTCTCAGTATCTTCTGAAACTCAGTTGTCCATCAAGCAACTGAGTCAGAATTAATGTTTACTTTACTGCCCCATATGTGTCTTCCTCTTGTGCTCTATAATAATGTTTGGGACACAGGGACCTTCTGTTTTAGCATTCATTCAGCAGTGATCAAAACAAAGACCTCTGACCACAGCTGAAGCTCCTTGCTGCTACTAATTGTCGTAAGAGGCAGAAGTAAAGGGAAGAACAGTAGCAAACTTCTACAGTAGGCAAGTTCTACCAGCCTGACCAAAGGCTTCAGAGATTGCTGCTGGTAGCTGCAAATAAGGTTTAACATCAAAACTGACGTTCTACATTTGCATCATCAAATCAGATTTCTGCTGGGACACAAAAGGCTGTGCTAGTAAAACAGCAGCCCCTACTGAGAAGCAATGGCCTGCATTACCTGACTGGAGACACAAACAACATCAGATTACCAGATTAAAAAAAAAAGGTTGGGTTTTAAAATAAACTTTTAATTTGTGTACGTTTGTTTAGTCAAATCATTGTCACTAATTACTGGTGTTTTCTTTCACACCTTTATTATAAATAGTCTGGCACCACAGTTTTCTTCTCAGATATACTCAAGGTTGCCTTTCAGTCTGTCAAAGAGAGATTACAGGAGCTAAACTAATCAGGCACCACGTCACTTCAATGAAAGTAGGGGGATTACTTTATTGTTCTGTATGCTCACAGCTCTTACACACTGCTGTATGAAAATGCTCTTCAAGGGAGAAGCTCAACACCATCTCTAACAAATATTAAAAGCGAATTTATAGAAACTCCTGCACAAATCAATCAGCAGTAGAAGACAACAAGAAAGAGGAGGTGAGTGAAACTCTTTCCAGCTTCTTTTAATGCACTATTTTGAAGTCTTGCAGATAATCTCCTTTTTTAAATAACTGTCCACTTAGGGTAACTAACTACACTCACACCAGCAGGCATGGTGGCTATTCCCATGCAAACACCAATGCAGACAAGGGGCTTATCCCAATGACAACCACTACGTTGTAGTAAACATTGGCAGGGCTCTTACACAAATGCTGACTCAGGACTCTTAGATAAGCATGCAAACCCCCTTTATTTAAAATTCAGAGAAACAAAGACACTACTCCAAAACAGCACCACAGACAATACCTCTTCATTCCATTTTCAGTGGTGCAACCTCCCCATTCCAAGTCTCAGCCACAGTAAAAGCAGTAGCAAGGTTTAATTACAACAAAGGACATTACACTATGCATTTAAGCATCCAGACCCACTGACTGTTGACATTCACTATCAACAACAGGTAGCTCTCCTAATAGTGACAAACCTTCATGATGTAGAGTTCAGGAGAAGGCACTAATGGAGCTTGTCTATCACCAGCCACAAGAACTATGCATCACTTTCACTCATCATCAACAATCCCTGTCTAAATTGTGCCAGATAAACATAACTTTCCCTTCTCTGCCTTGCAGATTCTTCCTAAATCAATGACCTTTTCCTTCTAGAGATCTCACCTCCATGGGAAGACTCTCGGATGTCCCAAATAAGAACTCGGCCATCATCTGATGAACTGGCAAAGATGTTGTCATTTACTGGGCTCACTGAAAGGCCGTACACTGCATCTTCATGAGCAAACACATCCAAGGTCTCAGTGCTGGAAAAGAGACACACAATATTACAACTCTTCCTTCTTCTGCTGTAGTTCTAAAAAGCAATGTATTTGTAGCTTTATCTACCTAGTAATACTTAGTGACAAGATCTATGTAACTTCGTAAGAAGGCCCTTATGTTTAATTAGAGTAAAAAATAAACAAAAGGCCCATGTAGGGGGACTCCAGATGTCATGCTATGAGCTAAACAAACCCCTCAGACCAAAATCCACACATTAGAACTTCAGATACTGTAAGATATTATAGAAATCAGCGGTATTAGATTAAGCTCAGGAGAAGGGGAAGAGATCTTTGGATCTGCGGACTAAGTTTTTACTACTTAATGCAGTAAGAAGTACAAGACAGAGATTTGTTCTTTAAGACAAATGTATGTATTGTTCAAAAGTTCAGATAAAGCTCATAGAAGAGCAACCTTCCAGGTGGCTTTTCTATTAAGTTTTTTGATTCTCCAAGATAGGCCAGACAAATATTTTTCCCATGTAGGAAAAGCAGGAGAAGAGAAAAAAGTCCCCACAAAGTACTTAAATTTCAGCCATTCCACAGCTATAACAACAACAAAAAAGCACACAGCTCTGCTCTTTATCCCAAATTTTATATAATTTAAAAAGGAGGAGAGGCTTTCAAAGAGGCCCAAAGCTAAAACGCTAATCCAGAAGACTCTAGGGTTGTTTTATTTCTTTGGCAAAAGCCCTTCATTTCTTTAGAGAATACACTTTGTATACAATCCCTATACCTCATGGAAACTCCACTCTACCAAAAAGATTCCCTGTAAAATTAGTGTTTTCCTCTTGCTCAACATGGAAGTTGATGTTCTTACTGACATCTACTGATTCTGTCTCATGGACCATTAACAGAAAGGGCAAAGAGCAGGAAACAAAAAAGCCATTTAGAAGTAGGAAAGAGCAGTTGATAGACCAAGTGTTATGATTCAAGAAGACAAAGCAACTTTCTATAGAAATCAATCAGAATTCAGTGTGTCAAGACTAGTGGGGTTTCTTTTAGAAGATGACACAAATAGCCTCAGAGTAATGAATTCTGCATGTATTACAACCGGACTTGCCATACCTAAAAGAAACCCTGAGAGCAAAAACAAATTAAAAATACATACCAAAAAGACTTGTTAAAACATCTAAGCAAGACATAGCAGGAAAAAAAATCTGTTACATAGAAAACTGGCAAGGACAAAGATCTTGTAGAAGCTTAAAAATGAACACACAATGAACACCAGAATCTAAAATCTTGACATTTCCACATTTCATTAAAAACAACCAAAAACATACAAACAAGAATGCAACAAAACTACAACACACCAACCCCAAACCAACCAACCAAAAACCCAAACATCTAACCAAAGTAAGAATCTTTCCAATACCAAACACCCCTCAAACCAACCAAAAAAAAAAATTCACACAAAACCCACACACTCAACACTGCTCCCCACCCAGGTCCCTGAACCCAAACCAAATGAAGAAACAAACACCAAACATGATATTCCTGAGAACACATTAAAAAAACCAGTAAGTTACTTCTGCCCAGCTCTCATGTAAGATTTATACAAGTAGTAAATAGAAGGTGTGATGGAAGGCAAATGTACACCGATCAATTCAATACAAAAGGCTTTGGACAAACCTAGCAAGAAATATGCCCTAATTACATTAACCAGGATTCAAGGAACTCAAAATCTGAAGTGTCATATTTTTCTGTTTTCACATATCTCTCTTTCTGATTTTTCCATATACTTGTATTTTCTCAAGTTCATGTTATTTAAACTGTCACTGCTTAAATATGCAGAAGTTATTAAAGCAGACCAAAATTTTAACTTCATAGTTTTTCTACTTCAAAAGCAGTAAGCTCCAAAGACATAATATCTAGAGAACTCCAACCCAATACGTTCATTACCACTACTGTATTAATTATATTTTGACTAACAGCCTAATCTTGATGTAGCACAACAAAGCCTAATTCCCAACCGCTTTTGGTAAAAAGTAAGTATCAAAATAATGCTTCACATTAGCACAGAGAATCAAGCAGCTGCTTCTAAAGTTTTAAAAGGTAATTAGGTGGGCCAGGCACCAGCTAACTTAAATACATGTCAGGTGAGTGCTTTGAAAAGCAAACAAAGAAGCCCCTATGTGGCATAATACTTGTTTATGGGCCAGAATAACCTGTCTCTGAATCTACTCAGAATCTACTATGCTGCCTGTGGGACAGCATACATATTTAATAACTATTCTCTTTCCCAAGATCAAGAACCCAAGTGCTTAAAAAAAAAAAAAGGGGGGGGGGGAATGATGGGAAATACTTCATTCCAGATATGCATTTAAATAAATAAAATACATGTTCTAGGATTAAAAAAACTGTGCTCTTTATCCAAACCATTAATTTAAAAAAACAAAAATTGTCTCCAGTGAGTTGACATTAAAGGAGATCTTGAAGCAATGTAACCAAACTTTGTATTTACCTTTCAACATCATGGAGTATGACTTGCTCATCATTACCTGTAAGGAGAGATATAAACACTTAACATCATGTTCCAGTAGTTAAAAAATTAAAAAAAAAGTAAACATGATGTTAAAAAAACATTCTATTTCAAAACCAGAACTGAAGCAGACAGAAGACCAGTTCAGTTGCCAAGTGCTCAGCTCCCTGCTCAGTTATGTGAAAGACTCCACATGACATTTCCAAGTCATGATCAAATGCACCAATCCACTCCACCTGCTACTGCTGAATAAATAACCATACTTAACTGCCTTACTGATCATTCTTTGTTCAGTTTGAGCTTGAGGTTTGGGACATTTGCAGTAAAACCAAGAATATCATGTGAAGCAGCAGAATACCTTTAACTCTCACATGAATTGACCTTGCTTCCTGCTCAGAGTATGCTCCAGAAAAAGATAACAGAAGGTGAAAAGAGACGTTATCAGCAAAAAACACTGGGCACCCAGCTCAAATGCCACCAGTTCACACTGTCAGCGTTCAGGGTTTTGCAACCATTGAGAAGCAGGAACGTGACCGCTAGTGTAATTTCTTTTGTATTAATAAAAAACAAAACAAGGAACCAGACAATCATGTAACTTCTCTTTGATCACAACCACTGAATACAATAGAAACTAACCACATGCATGCAGACTGAGAGGGTCACAGCTGCAAAGCAATTCCACTGGCCCATGATGTCTTTTTCATGCTATATCAACAGAGTATGTTTTTAATCTTTGCACTGAATATTTCTTTATCTAATTTGGCACCTCCTCTTCAGAAATATTTAAAGAAGACACATTTACATTTAATTCAGAAGAAAAAAAGGCAAGCAACCAGAAATCCCACAAATTTGTGTTTTCATGCTCAGTTATGTCTCTGTAGTTGTAGTACCAAGTTGTGGTGCTTTTCTAACATACACCAAAGCCAGAGATTCAGAAGAAGCAAGATTTCATGTTATGATTCTTGAGTGTTCAGATGACTTTTTCATTTATCTCATACATGTTTCAATTTGTGTTCTGCCCCAACACAAGAAATACAACAAAGTTTATCTTTGACTAATAGGATGTAAGATTTCTCTACACCCACTTGCTTTTTGCACAGGCTCCTGGTTAAACCATGCTGGCCTTAGATTACTGCAGCAGTTCATCTTTTCCATGACACAATAAATAAGTCACTTAGTCTAACTGCCTTTTGATCATTAATTGCAATGGAAACTGCCCATCATATATAACAGGCAACATTTGTATCTATCAAAACTACTCTGGTGTCTAGTGAAAAACAGTCTAATTTCTTCCAGCAGACCCTCCTGCTTGTCATTCTCCATTCAGAATTAACACAGTAAACCTTCTAGATGTCTGGCTTCAGGCCTCTCATCATAGGATCAACCTCCCCTTCCATCACAAACTCCAAAATATGAAAGAAAGGAGTAGGTGTGTGGAATAACCACTGCTTCTGTTTTCTGTGTAGGAAGAGAAGGTGGTTACAAAAATCTAACCACAGACTGCTTGGTTGCTTCTGGTAAGAATTCATCCCTAAGGAAATGTCACTGCTGCTCACTCCAGTAGGGTTCCCACTTACAATGTGTTACCTTAATAGAGAGTTCATTCTTCATCAAGAGTAACTGGGTGTAAAACTACGACACTGGGCTGTAGTTGCATATGCAACTCTCCCATTTATAATCTCTCTTGTATTGATATCTGCAATGATCAGAAAGACAAGTATCTGCCATTTCCTTCATTTTCACCTGTGAAGATGAAATACTGCAGAGCACTTACAGAGGAGCACAGTTAAAGTGGCCTGAACCCTGTATCTGTCACATCACTCCATTACGGACACAAACTCAGTTCCAACACGACAGGGAAAAAAAAAAACAAACCCAAAACCAAACAACCTGCAAATACTCCATACAGTTTACTAAGAGGGGATCTCTCATTTTAAATGCTGCTCTACTCTCAGTGTATGTGGACAGAGAAAGGTAACAGTACTCTTCAGGAATAGGAATTTCACTGGTATCTTGAGACAGCTTTCTTCTCCAGAGATTACATGCAAAACACTGTCACACAATCCCTGCCTTCCATTTTTGTAATGGCTACATGTGATGCATGCTACACATGCACTCCTTCAAAGCAAAGAGCTTTGAAATTACTTGGATGCAATCCAATTTGTATGGAAGTGGAAAATCCTTTCTTCTCTGCTATCAAGAGCTGCTTTAGGGAAAGGTCATCAAATCCTAAATCATTAGTCACTGGCAGCTTTATTTACAGAATGAGCCGAGTTCTGTGCACTGGTTTCCATACTCTAATTTTTAGAGATTTTTAACTATTTCTACTTCCATGATTTGAATACAGTTTCAACCTCATTACTGAGGATGAGGGAAGACATAGCAATAGATTTTATGACACACAATTCTTTTAGGCCTTTTAAGAATCTTCCAGAACATCGTTGAGTGAATAAATATAGTTAGCCCCATTTTACCAACAGAGATAAAACAGATGGTACATGTAGGCCATGCAGCAAAATGACTCTTTTCAAGGGATCCAAGAGTCAGACTCACAGCCCTTGCAGATAAGCTCTGAGAATCTTGGTGGAGCAGCTGAAAGAGTTCCTGACTCCTCCAATGGAAATAATTTCTGGCAGAGGCACCACTGTTTATGCAGACTGGAACAGGAAAATGAGATGAGAACGGCCAGTTTGTCTGTACATCAGCTGTCACAGCTTATCTAACCTGGCATCTTAGCAAAAATCCATCACAATCAGTGATGTAAATCTTTATCTGCAGGTGTTAAATGCAACAGTCTCTGAAAATGGCAGAACTCAATGGGCAGAGGATTGAGCTGGAAATGAAAAAAATACCATTACAGCTGCTCCATCAAGATTTGGCATAGTTCATTTCTTGAATATTCATGTAAGATTCCATTTGTCTGAATTCAAACCAAAGTAAAACAGATTCCAGCCCAAAATTTCATTGGAATCACTCATGCAGATACATTCATTGGAATATAGAATCAAAAGATTGGCATCACTATTTGACGTTTTTGGGGGTTTCTCCACCTAAAGAAGTAGATCTGAACCATTTCATCCTTAAAATGTTACACCATCTTAAGCTTTGTCATGCCTTTTATTTCTAAGAGACATTCTAGTTTTAACACAGCATTGAAGGATGGGAAGCCTCCACCACTCACATCCACTAAGCATCAATTTATAGCATTGATTTGCAGTTCACGAATGTTGGTCCAAAAAAGTAGTGAAGGACTGAGACCAAGTAGTCTAATAATATCCTAAAATAAGTCTAGCTGTTACATTAATGGACATACTATACTGATGAAAGATACAAATTCATGTTCAGTCTATTATCATGTCAGATAAAGGAAATTAAGTACAGCAGAAAATTACACTGGTTGCATTTTTACAGTCTTGTGCCTCTTTCTTCTCAATTCAATCTTCCTCTCTACTTCCACACTTTAAAAATCAAGTGGTGAAATGAACCTAAATTCTAGGAATTACTACCTCAGAATAAGTATGTGCCCACTTATATTAGTTTTAAGACTGAATTAAGCTCTCTGTTAAAAAGGGGACTTATATTAAAAAAAGATGAAGAATGTCAAGGCAAATTAGAACCCGATATGCCAGTGGTTCCAAAGGTACTAATCTAGTGAGCACTGAAATGAGGCCTGAGAAAAAGTGATCCACCAATAGATGGCATTAGCCCTTCAGTAGCCATCTAAGGGTGTACTAAAAACAGCTAGTAAGAAGAGATTCACAAACATCAGGCTTGAGTGCCAGACAGTGCTCTCCGTACAGCTAAGAGGGAATAACACAGACTACATTCCACAGTCTGTAGCAGAGGCAGACTGGACCCAGTACTCTCATGATAGTTTGTGACAATGCATTTACACAAGGGTTTGGAAAAAGGAGAATTCCCTGCTCCTGAAGAACCTTCAGGTGCTGATTAAGGACACCTTCCATATTCTGAGAGGACTGTGGAAAAGACCTCTCCTGTGGGGCAGGATCTTGCTCATGGCTTCTACTCCAAGGTATTCACAAGCTCTTGTGAAATCACAGTGCTCTTGCTTCCTTACCTCCAGAGAACACTTTGGTATTGCCACTGTTGAAAGCCAGGCAGAAGATGTTAGAGTGATGCTCCCCCTTCAGCTGAACTGGTTTGACTCTTGAGTGGATGGCTTCTTCCATATGCCAAAGTAAGACCCGGCGGTCATCCCCTCCTAGAACAAAGAAAAGAAAAATAAATGCACATTGCTGCCTGAGCCATGTGTAAATTGAAGACAGACAAGTTATTTAACTCCCCATTTATTCATAAAAAGCTTTTCTGAAACCCTAATTAGCAGGAAAAAATTTATATCTCACAAGAGCTTAGATATATAGACAGGCATCTATATTAAAATGCCATGCAGTCAGGTATTCAGTTAATATTAATGAAAATAGAGGAATCGTCAGGAAAAGTTTGGATTAAACAGCTGCTATTCTGCCAACACATACTGACAACCTATAACAACCCAGAGACTCAGAATTTTACTGGTATGTAAAAATCTGTGGCAAGCTGTAGATGAATTACATGCCAAACTAACATATGCATGTTGGCAAAATGCTTCTACACCAACTCCTTGCTGCCACCATCACTTATGTTATTCATAAAACAGGAACTTTCCCCACCCCCTTCACCAACAACTGTGTCTCCTCTCTCAGTCTTTGCAAAGCCTCCACAGCATAAATTGGCTACAGAACTGACATGTGGACATAAAAATTATACTGTAGCATTTGTAAGTCTTCAGCATGCACAGTTATGTTATGCTTCTAGATCTATAAAGGTTAAGACAGACATTTCTGAGGTGAACTCCTGACAAAGAAAATAACCATGATGACGAAGTTCTACTTTCTTTTGCTTTATGGCTTGCTGTACTACTTCCAATTGCTTGCCTAGGTGCATTCCTCTGTTCAGAGCTCTGTGCACAAATATACAAGTACCTCCGTCGCCATCTTGCAAACAGATATAAACCAAACATTTTACTCTGTTCACATTTCAATTGCATTATACTTGTTTACTACGAAAAGAAAAAAAAAAATCAAGATACCATCATCAATTTTGGATGCCTGTAAAAATCTAAATAAAAATCTAAATTAAGCTTCTTCAAGTCAGACTCAAAATATTTTTGGTATCTCTCTTCAGTAACAAATTAAAGAGAATGACATCCCAAGTCAAAAGTGCCACTAGAAACATTCCCATTTCAGTTAAAACATATTACAGCTTCTTCACAAAATAAAAAGCATAAACTTAGCACCTTCCAAGCTGCTATCCAGAAGGAAAAAGGCATAAAATGGAGACAAAACGAAACTGAAATGAAGTGGTCTGTAGTCTATTTCAGTGTGATGGTTTTAAGACTGTAACACTGTAACATTCAGGAAGAGGTAAACGCATAAACAGAATTCATGACTACTGCTAATCAGATTTCTTAAAACTTCTCACATCATATGATGATATTAAGTAGTCTTCCCATAGGAGTTAGGTCAAACATTCTTTAAGTTAGTAGTGTCTCAGCCTTGAAGTCTCCTAACAGATTCTATGACAATCACTTTCATAGACAGTACCGCTGCATGTTATGCTTACCCAACACTCCATGAAACTGTATATTCCTCCTCCTGATTTTGTACTTTACAGAACAAACAAGAATAAACCATAAAAATGTTTGAGGTGCATTTGATAACTGTTGGAAATAAGAGTCAAATGTGATGGGTCCAGAAAAAAAACCTCAGAGTAATGGTTAACTAAACCAATGAGAGCCTATATTCCATTCTGTCTAGAAACCAGAGAGAGCGAGCTGTGTTTGTTCCATAGTGATTTCAGATGAACTAATAATAAGTAGACACATAAATACATGACTGCTGAAAAATTTATTAAGTCACACTAAAATCAAGAAGTGATTATCACACTTAAAAGTGGTTACTTTCCAAAGCTGCCAACAGTCAGGTATTAATGTTATCACTACCTGGCAAACAATTTAAGCAACATTTAAGGCTGCTGAATGCCAACATTAATTCTAACAGACTATATTTATTGTCTTTCAAGACTTCTGTAAAAAACATTTCAGGGCAAAACTACCAACACAGTGTTGTTAATTGTTATCATAGTGAAGTGATTTGCAAAACCACTGCAGCAAGTCTACATATCCTCCTGATAACACAGCCACCATCTGTCTCACTTGAACAGCAAACTCATGCATATCCACTACCCACCTAGACCTGATACTAACAAAAATACTGAAAATATCTAAAGACAAGCACATTACTGTGGTTTCCAGCACACAAAGTACGGCAGGAGTGGGATAAATTGCAACCTGTGCAGAAAACTCTTTGACAGTCTTAGAAGTTGCCACGACCTTCTTTTCTATAAGCTCCTATACCTTTGTGCCCATTTCCTCTACCTCCAGTTTAGAAACTACTTTTCCTAGTGAATCCCAATGTTTCCCTCTTCCCAGACACCTCGATCTGCAAGAGACTTTGGTACAAAGACCCTTACTATTGAGCATCCAACACCACAAGCAGTCTGAGAACTATGTTTGCCTTTGTAGTGGATGTTCCACAGTTTAGGAGATTGAAGTGCTCCTCACACTCACGCAATTCTGTCTCTTCTCCATCCATGTATTGTCTTGCACGTACTTGTCTTTGAGAACTTCTACAACCCTGTTTCATGCCTCAGTTTTATTCCTCTCATATCACACTGAAACAGAAAATTTAACAAAATTAATGTTAAATGGGTTGGAAGTTCCCTTCTCACTCAAATTCATAGAATCATAAAATGGTTTGGGTTTGAAGACTTCAAATAGCTTAGTTCCAACCCCCCTGCCATGGGCAGGGACATCGTCCTCTAGGTCAGGTTGCTTGAAGACCCGATCTGGCCTTGAACATATCCAAAGACTGAGCATCCAGAACTTCCCGAAGCAACTCATTGCTGGGTCATCACCCTCACAAAAAAACAATCTCTTCAGTATATCTGATCTATGTCTACCCTCTTTCAGTTTAAAAATATTACCTCTAATGTTACTGATAGAGTCTCTCCATCTTTCCTGTAGGCTCCCTTTAAATACTAAAAGGATTCTGTAAGGTCTCCCTGGAGCTTTCTTTCCTCTAGGCTGAGCAATCCCAACTCTCCTAGCCTTTCCTTATAGGAACATGTGCAGGACCTTGCAGAACTTTGAGGTTTGCATGGGCCCACTGCTCAAGCATGTCAAGGTCCCTGTGGATGACAACTCTTCCCTTCAGCATGTAGACAGCATCACACAGCTTTGCGTCATCAACAAACTTGCTGAGAGTGTACTTAATACCACTGCCCAAATCACTGACAAAGATGTTACACATTACCAGTCCCAGTACCAAGCCCCACAGAACACCACTCATGACTGGTCTCCATTTGGACATCGAGCTGTTCACTGCAACTATTTGAACACCACCCCCCAGCCAATTCCTTGCCACTAAGTCCAGCCATCAAATCCATGTCCCTTCAGTTTAGAGACAACGATGTCATACAGGACAACCCAGCTTTCTACAACTCAAAGTAAATGACATCAGTTATTCAGCTATTCCAGAAATACTGCTGCCTTCGGGCCAGTTTTACCAGAAAGAAAAAGCCTTACACATATGTCCAGTCATGGAGGAAGATTTGTGGCAGAAAGACATTTTACCAGGCTGTACATCTTCATACAAGACAATTAGAAATACTAAGTCACAGGCAAATACACCCCTGAAAAAGGTAAGCCTTATGTGACTGAACCCAGGAGAGGGGCTAACCAGCAAATGCAACCTCCACTACCCAAACATCACTCAGAATAAGAGGGAAGAAAGGAGAAAAGGCATACATGTATGGGCAGGTATACAAAGAGATAGCAAAGACAATGGGAATATAGAGAGCTTTTAAGCTCTGTAGAAAAGAATCATGATTCATCAGACAAAATGCATGTACCTCACGTTACAAGTCTGTAATAAGTTATGTAACTTGAGTTACAAGTCTGAGAATTACATGAAACTCCAGAACTACAGCATTCATTCTGTGCAGCTGATCAGTGAAAGCAGATTAATTCAGATGCTTTCAATTCATGGTGGATTTATTGCACACACACACCAATTCTACATGTGAAGCAAAAGCCACTCAACACTTTTCAAAAAGCACTGGACCCACTGCACAAACTTGTGATCACGCCACAATGCTCCCCCAAAACAAACAGCTATGTATGGCAAGGGTATGCTCTTGACATGATACGGAACATATACTGAAAGCAACGGATTTGCTACACATCAGGGAAGCTTGGACATATGGCCTCATCAAAATAGCTTAGCCACCAAAGCCCCACATGTATTTTCTAGAAACTGAAGCCCCATATGAAGTACTGAATTTGTAATTCTTGAGTTCATGGTGTCAGAAGTAATAAATTCAACACCTACAAAGTGGAAATAACTTGATTTACATATTATTTGGCTGGCTCTGTTTAGGACTGCATGACTAACAACTTGAAAAGTGAAAGTTTATGTGACCCAGCTAAGAATCATACAAAGCCATCCTATAGTTACTTTTTTTGAAAGGAATCACATTCAAAAATATGAATTAGTTGAGTCCTTCATGGTTCGTTGTAGGTCAAACCTGCTACTACATTCAGATCATATGGAAACGAGAAGTCAGACCAAAGATGTATCTGAGAAGAGTATTCTTGTTGTGTTTTTATAGCACAGACAAACACTACAGCTAGAATATGCCTATTCTAGATAACTTGAAAGGTCCCAATGACTCAGCATGGCTTCATGGCATGTATTTCAGCACAAATAGTTCCCTGCCCCCACAGTTCCAAAGCATTCAGTTTTGCCCTGCTTTTGGACTAGTTCTTCTCTGAAAGTTTCCTGATCCGATTACCTTCTAAAATAGGCAATCAGTAAATTCACACACAATCAAATTTTGAAGAGTCTACCTCCCAGTAACAATAACTGTTCTTACTAGTCCTAAAATGATTTTAAGGGGGGGGCAGAGCATAGTCCTGACAAAAAGCAAATCTATTCTAAACAGTATTTGCATAGCTCATGAAACACACTTGAACCCTTGTGTGCTCACAGAAGCACTTCAAAATCATACCAATCAGGAATTAAAAATTGCAGTTTTAAAGTGCATTAACCTTGCTGATTGACAAAGCTCATGAATGCTACCCTTCTCTGACTCCCACATATGAGGTCCAGTCACTGAAGAACTCACACGGCATTGGGCAACACTTACAAATCATAATGTAGGATTATCTTATTGGTTGCATCTGCTCAAGAAATTGCATGAATCACAGGAAGAGGAACCAGCCAGTATTTCAGGAAGTTGATCACTTAGTTGACCCCAGCCATGGGCAGAAGGCCAGGCTGCGTCAGAATTACTCCCAGTAGATATTTGTCTAGTTTGTTCTCAAAAAAACACCACTGAGGTACACTTCACACCCTCCTTAGGCAGCCTATTTCAGTGCTTCATTATCCTTGCCATTAGAAGATTAGCCTAACATCTAGCCCAGGGTGCAGGTTGACGTTACATATAATCCCACTCCCCCTTGCCATGTACTCCTGCTATTTTGCCTCCCATTGAGTTCAGTGGTGATGCAGACAGAAGCTGAGTAGTTAAAAAAGCTGACCTGACAGAAAATCAACTGTCACACAAGCAATCTCTCCCACCCCATTTCTTCACCCTGTTTGGATGCTTCCAACTTATGCTACCATGTGTTTGGATGCTACCAGCTTATGATTTTAAGCTTTAAAAGCACCACATTATAAACAATGAAGAGGCAAAATAAGTGAATGAACTACAGGATGAAAGGAAAGCGTGAGATCAAACAGCATCCCAAAAATCTTTCTTCCTACAGTTTAAGACCATTTCTTGATCTATTCTCAGTGGACAAAGAAGAGTAATTAAAAACATTTTTAGACAGCTTAAAACTCACACCTCTACTCAATTTTTCTTTCTGTAGACTAAATGGAACTCTTTCCTTTTTCTAGGCCCGAAGTCATTCCTCACGCACTCTTTGAACTTGCTCTAGTTCAACAATGTCTTTCTCAAAGTACAGTGGCCAAAATTGAACACTGCGCTCCATTCAAGGTCCCAACAGCATCGAACAAAGCAGGAGCACCTCCCATGTTTTATCGTGTCTTACGGTATTGATGTTGTGATCTATTGCTATCACAATGTGATCCTCTCCTACACAACTATGGTCTGGTCTCCATAGCATATTTGTAGAATTGACCAGTTTTATCCACATGCTGTATTTTGCACTAGTTCCTATCAAACCACATAACATCTTTTTTTCCCCAGGTAATGTCTCTCAATTAACTTTAAATTCAACTCCTATGCCCTGAAATTATAGATGTTGTTCCTGGCATCACAATTCAATATCTCAGACATCATATAGTAACTAGGCCTAAAGATCCTACCTCACACAAAATTCTGCTTGAGTCAAAGAGACTAAGGTCAAGACTGGCCTTCTTTAAAGCATACTTGACATACAGATCCCCTTACTTCAGAAGTAATATTCCACTACCTTTGCTAAAGTCACCTCATTGCCCTGTTGTAGACTCATACTTCTTCAGATTTACATGGCAACCAGATGCCAGACAAACTTATGGCACTTTCTTGCATCCCTACAAATCTACAGTCATAGAAGAGCTATTATTTCTTGCAATATCTGATGGAGGAAAACGCAGCAGAGAAAAAGAGAATATGCAAGGATTAAGTAAGCCTCAGATTCCAGTACTTCCCAGAAGTTATCTTGAAAGCACATTTTAAAGTAGGGAAAAAAAAAAAAAAAGTGGGAGGTTCTGATAAAGACACTCATGTTTGTAAGAGATAGCAGGCGTGAGAAATGACAGTCAGATAAACAAATGGGAAAACATCCACTAATCTCGAGAATGGGAGAAAGAAAGCCTATTACACAATTAAGTAAAGTTGATTTTTAAGAATTCAAATTGCAGAAGGAGATGCTTGGCATATCCAAGGGAAGAATTCAATTGCACATCATTGCACAGTGAATTTCCATGCACCAACAGTCATGTGTTTCCCAAACTGCTAACAGAAAAATACCACCACCTAGTATATATAGTTTTACCAAGACACACTTAGCCAACAAAATCCTTCAACTCCATCCAGCAGATACTTTAACAAATTTCAGCCTCCTTAAACATTTCTGGTATGTTCAGCTTTCCTCTTTCCTTGTGCCTTTCTACAGATCAGTGTTTTGAGACCTGTCACATTTCACCTTCTCCTAAGAATCCACCTCCTTCTTTCATTTTTCTCCATTTTAACTCTTGTCCTTGTGCCTGTTTTTTTCCAGCACTCCTGCCTCAAAGCGATAGTGTCTTTCTCTCTTTCTCCCCATCCCTAAGTGACACTGTTGAGTTCCATACAGGTACAGCAAAACCTACAGACTGGCACCCACGCCAAACTAGTTGACCTCAACTTTTTTACTTGAAAACATGGTTAGGAAAAAAATTAATTAAACATCCCCACATCAAGATTTAAAGAAGATACCAAAAAATTCCAAACAGGTTTTCAAAAGGCCTGAAGAGGGTTGTCTATGATGAGGTCTCTCCAAAGTCCTAAGAGGAAACTGATCTGAAATTGCAATACAAACTTAAACAGCTTGAAATGTTTACTAAATAGTAATCACTAGCCTTACAGACTTGCTTCTGGAAGAGATATCCAAAAAAATAACAAAAATTTTTAGAAAGGTGGGATGAATACCCAAGAAAAGCATTCCAGCCAATGCTTACAGGAACAGCACTAATTTGGATGCAGGCTAGCATTTAAATGGTTTTAATATAGCTGCTACGAACGCACTGCATCAGCCCTGCTTAAAACAGCTCGAACAAGGCCCAAGTTGTTAAAAAGTCAATTAACTAAAGCAGACTTCTCCAAGTCAAGAATATACATGTTACTTAAGACTGAACAACTGAAAAGACTGCTTGCACTCTCCCTTTTCACACACTCCAATATCCCTGTTAACTCTCTTAGCTGCTCTAAGCGCAGATGGAAGCATCGAACATCTCATCTTTACCTCAGCACACTGACTATTTTGAGGGAGGAAAGACCCACATGCCATCTATTCTAAGGCTTTATCTGCATTTGGAAGTCTTCTGAAGCAACTCTTCTAGAAAACTTCAGATTAGAGGTATCTTATACCCTTCCTTTACCTTTCATCTGAGCTCTCCTTCTTTTTTTTCCTGCTTTTGCCATTTCTCAGTTCTGAGATTGTCTGACCTTAAAGAAAGTGGAGTGTTTCGAGTATAATTTTAATGAATCCCAGGCTTAAAATGGCATGAAACCTCACAGAGCATCTGTAAATCTTTCACCTTTTAATTTCTTATTCTTGACTGAAGAACAAAACACCTGCTTATTGCTGTGTCACATCAAGCATTCTAGATCACATAGTCACAGATAATGTAAAACTTTGTTAAAAACAGTTATCATAATTAGAGTTCTTAATTTTCTCAGGACATCATACTTCAGGTAGTCTGTTCTTAATTATTCCAAATCTGTGCACTGCTGATACATGTAGCTTAAGCACCCTCTTCCCACTCCCAACTTGAACTTTAGAGGAGTAGAACTCCACATAGAGAAGAAAAGCTTACCCCCTTTAAAAGTTCTGTGACTTTATGAGAAGTTAGGAAATTGAAAACTGACCATAGTTGGGAAGCATTCCTTTTACCTACGCTTTTTAAATGATCACTTGATGAGAATTCTGCCACCTTTCTCCCTGGTACAAGCTGTTTTAATTCTTAAAAACCCCTTCTAGTCCTTGATTTTTTATGCTTCTACCTACAGAATGCATGTCAATGTAGGTATGTATATGAGTACTATGACAAAAAACAGTGTCTCCTGAGGCTTTCTTAAGAACAGAAAATACTGATGGTGTTTCCAACACTTATTATAGAAAATAAAGTTAAAAAGCAACAACAACAGATGTATGTGAGCTCTCCATAGCAATTTTTATGTAGAAATACATAAATCAGCCTACTCATAGAGAAGGACCAGTACACCATCTCCAGAACATCTTCAGAATAGCTAAACCAGAGCTCACTTCTAACACAGACACACACATGTGTGTATATATATATAAAAAATCATGTACAAATATATATGTATATTTACAAGACAAATGGATGTATATGTGAAAAGCAGCATATACATATGTATAAAACAAGCCCTGACAGTAACACTAAGGTCCTCCATGGATGCTTATTCCAGAAATCATTGGACTTAGGCTTTTAAGTTTCTTCAGGTAATAAATTTAGGAAGCTCACAGTGTATCAGCTTCCACTTTATGTTTATAAGCTGTTTTTATCTTGCTCTTGCTTAAGAGTAACCAAACAGACATAGTAACTTTTTACTGAATCCCCGTGTTATTTCTGGAGCTATTAAAGACACCTTAGTGTGACAGAACCTGCCACTACCCAGACATTACACCAAGGCTGTAAGCAGACCACTCGACTATGCCCCCAACACCTTCCTCAGTAGCCCCTGTCGCTATTTACAACACTCCAGAACCAGCCAAAACGAAGACCTTCTTGCTCCTTCTCCACTCTGGTAAGCATTATACTACCCCTTACAAGCAGAGGCCACTCTCAACAAAGCTGCCACAGCGTTATGCCACGCAGCTCTGCGATTCCCCCGAGGGCCACTGCCCCACACGACAGGGAGTGAGCGCTCCTCGCTGCAGCCCGGCCCTGGGGAAGGAGCTACCGGCAGCCTCAGTCCGCGGGACGGCAGAGGAAGGAGGGCCGCTCCCTCTAGCCTGCTTCCTCCAAGGGCGTGGGGCATCTGGGACACGACGCCCCCCGCCCAAAGCCTGCAATGGACACTACGCTTAGCAGCCTGGCTGTCCCCAAGGCGGCACGGCAGGAGTAGCCCTTTCGGGCTAGCAACCCTCCCACACCCCCCGCCGCCCCGAGGGGCTCTACCCCCTCGCAGCGGGGCGCCCCATCTCAGTGAGAGATGCGCCGCGGCTCCTCCGAGCCCTCGGGGCGTCGCGCCGTGCCCCGCCGCGGGCGGGATAGGCCCTCGATTCCCTGGCCTGTCGCTAAGAGCCGCCCGAGGAGAGCGCGGCCTGCAGCGCCCGGCCAGGCCCCGGCCTGAAGTTGCCTTCTTCCCCCACCGCCCCTCCGAGCCTGGAGGCGGGGAAGGAGGAAGAGGCACCTGCGTCAAGCACTGCTGGGGTGGGGGAAGCCGGACAGCCGGCCGCCAAGCCCCACATCTCCTTCCCGGCTAGGGGGAAAGGGGGTGAAAAGCTTTCCCCCGTCCTTAGTGTCGCAGCTGATGTCAAGCCCTCACCTCCTTCCTACCTGACAGCATCCCGCCACCCCTATGGCTCCCTCACCCCCGGACAGGCAACAGGGGCGACCCAAACCCAAAACAACATCATCGCCAAAATAATTACCCCCTCCCCAACCGCGCCCTCCAAGGGGAGGAAGGAGGAGGAACAAAACAAAACCCTTACTCCTCTCCCTCAAAAGAAGATGGGGGAGGTGGTCCCAAAGTGACCAGCCCCTCAATTAAACCGCTCCGGTTCCCCGCCCGATACCGAGCGGGACTACAGTTCTCCTCGGCCAAACTCTGACCCGCCGCCCGCCCCCGGCAGCGACCACTGCTCCTGCTTGCCCGCTGCCGAGGCGGCCCGGGGCACGGCGCTGACAAATGTCACCCGGCGCCCACAATGCACACCGCGGAGGTGTTTCCCCTCCGTTGTCGCCCCCGTAGATAATAAAATCTTCTTTTAAGGCACAAACCACATGCCATCAAATAAAGGGGCACCCTCAGCGCCCTGGAAGCACTCCAGTAAAAACTTTGTCCAGGACTCCCCCCTTGCCACCCCCCAATAACAGTAGAATTTAAAACCTGTCAACCATTTTGGGTCTCTACTTGGGAAACATTCCCGGGCACCGGTGGTTTTGAGAAACGACTCTGAGCGCCGCCGCCGCGGCTCGGCTCCCCTCCCCCTGGGCCGCGGGGGAGGCGGCCGACGAAGAGGAGGAGGAAGAAAATGCTTTCTGGGGAGGGGGTAGCGGGAGAGGGACGGGGAGCGTTCGCTTTACCTGAGACCAGCCACTGGCCTCCATTGTTGGAGAATTCAATGGCATTGACACAGCCGAAGTGGCCCAGGAGATCCTTCTTGTAGAGGTTCCTGCAGCCCCGCAGGCGTCTCCGCTGGAAGTCGTGGGTGAGCAGGGGGTCCCCCTCCAAGCCCCGCTGGGACAGGAACCCCACCACGGACCGCATGCTGCCCCCCCGGCCGCCTCTCCTCTTCATGCTGTCGCCTGCGCCGCTCCCCGCCGCTCCTTCCCCCGCCGCCCCTTCCCCCGCCACCGCCTCCCCTCCCCCGCTTCCCCCCTTGTTATGGTTATGATGATTTTTCTTTAGCCAGCCATGGCAGAGAGGTGTTAGACACTCCGCCGCTTCCTGATCCCGCTGGCTCCTCCCCGCTCCCCTCAGCAGCTGATCCTCAGCTGCAGCCCGCGCCTCCCGGCCCGGCTTTAACGTCGCGCTGCTGCCACTGCCGCCGCTTTTTAACTCGCGCCCTGTAACGGTGCGCGGGGGAGGATGAATGTATTCGCCACTGCAAGGCCACTCCAAAGAGCTGCGGAGGACGTTTTCTGCCGCCACTCGGTTGTCCTGCCTGGGGCGTGGGGGCCGGCCCGGCCCGCCTGAGGGGCTTGCCTCGGCCCCGCGGGTGGCCAGCAGGTGTTGCCGCAGCGAGCGGGCGGCGTCGCTGATGAAGATGAACGGGGAAATTACCTCTCCAGAGCCATGCCTGCCCGCCGAGGGGTGAGGGGTGACTTCCAGGGTCACTGCAGGGAGGGTGAGGAAATAAGTACCCCAAATGTGCACCGTTTGCCCTCCGTAAGTCTTGATTGATTTCTGCTGAATCTCCAGAAGTTACATATTCAGAATCTTGTTGGAATTTTTTTCTTTAAGATGGTTTTTAAGGAGCTGTCTGAGGTTTGGGTTTTTGTTTGTTTTTTTGTTTGTTTTGGGGTTTTTTTGCTTGCTGTCTCCTGCTCCTGCCCGAGCAACACTGAAAATAGGATGCTCAACCCTTCTCAAGTGAGTCAGTAGACATTTCTGCAGCTGTTGGAAATACAGATGGATTTTCTTCTCACATGTTAGTATCGACAAAACTCCAAAAGGCAGCTGACTAAACAGGTGGAGCTGATCTGTGTTGTCTTTTACTGGTTTACAACACCCTAACCTGTGTGTTTGAGGGGAAAAATTACCTTTTGTCTTCCACAGGACCCTGTCCCTTCACATGTACTATCTGATACCAAGACAACAGGGGTGCCCATGGAAAAGTAACATTGGTGAAGCACATCACAGTCCACCTTGCAGCCTTTGACTGCACTCTGCCTGCACACAAGGTGAGCAGTCTCTGATCTGCAGCTTCAAACTTGCAGGCCTGTATTTCCCCACAGTTGAACTAGTGACAGTACCTAGGTAAGATAGAGTTTTCAGAAGGTGAGGAATTAGCCTGACAGTCCTGGTCTTCTTTGTGTGGAACCAACTGCTGGGAATTAGGAATCTCCAAACTTTAAAACAACCATACAGACAAACTCTTCCTGACATAAATTGTGAAATGGTAACATTACTGAGTGCTGTTAGACTGCTGCCATGTTCTAGTGGCAGCTTTTCAGTAGAAATGGAATCTGTTTTCATTATATAAAGTCAACTAAGTGCTTTAGGATTTTTCTCAGTTAAGAGTATAGAAAGAATATGAAATCATAAAACCCATGCTTTTTATTTGACAATACCAGAGCCTTAATTTTAACATATAACACACTTCTAACTGTAGAAAAAAATACTTCTTACACTTAGTTTTATTATATCACTTTTTTCTATATTTGATAGCAATATGTATAAAAATCAGAATTTAATTACATGTATAATAATTTAGAGGAATATCCAGACACACTCAGTTACCTGTTTTCTGTGAGAATGGTAATTAACAAAGAACAGTTAATCTCTTCTGCATCTGAGCAATGTGAAGATTCTTTTTGTAGTTACAGTTATTGCTGGCCAAGTATTGATACGTAACACGTCTGGCAAACCTCAATATACAGAGACCTTGCCCATTATGATTTGTGTTTATTATCTTTCCTTCAGACACAGGTAAATTGTACTGGTATAAACTTCATAGCTCCTTTGCTTGCATGCCATGAAATGCTGTGCCATTACAATTATATCAGAAACTGTTGCTCTCTTCTGAATTCCCAGCACAGGTAAGTGGCATGACAATTTTCTACCTGTAGACTCTAAAATTATTCCATCACTTTGTATGTGATCTGAGAGCATTCCAGAAATACGTTACAGAATCACAGAACTGTAGAATGGCTTGAGCTGGAAGGAACCTTATTCCAACTCCCATGCCATGGACAGGGACACCTATGAGATCAGGTTGCTCAAAGCCCCATCTAGCTTGGCATTGAAGGCTGTGACTGCCTCCTTGTCATATGCAGGTCATTTTTTTCTGATTTCCTACAACACTGTTCAGGTTGGGTATGTTTGGCTTCTGCATAAAAATAAATAGCTGTAGGAAGTTTCCATTTGAAATGTGACACAATAAAATCTCCAGTGCTTTTTCTCTGCGTTCTGGATCCGGTCTCTAGGAAAGAAATACAGAAATAAAATTATTTCCTAATCCCCACCTGCTAGGATTTCCAGGAAAGATTTAACTGAGGTTTTTTTAAATCATATTTGTAAGCAGTCAGAAGATACCATGTTGTCAGAATAATAGAAGGCTGCCAATCTGTTCTAAATGCACATATTCTCTCACATGACTATATAGGTTAAAAAAAAGAGAAGTGTGGGTAAGCATTCTTCTCACTCTCCAATTCCTTTGTTTGATTTAATTTGAATATAAGGAAATTACTATGGTCTATACTGTTAACATTTTCCTTTGCTAATAATGTGCTGGTGTGTTAACAATGCCAGAGCACTGTAATCTCTTCAAAACATATACACTGTTGGCCTGAGTTGTGCTGAAGTAGCATCGATGAAACATCTTTTTCTGGTTTAATAGGAACCATCCATACCTTGAAATGGAATTGAGGTACAGACAGTACTTAGTCAAACAGATTAAACTTCATCTGTTCTGTTGGACCTCTGGGCACACATGGTGCTGTACTGAGACTGTCTGAATGTCACACTGTACTGAACCTGGCCAGGTTTGATGGGCAGAATAAGTCAAGGTCTGGTTGTACAGACTGCTTGAGCAGTTTAATTCTTTAGGACATTTGTAGTCTCCTCCATGCCCCAAAAGCAGTATGTAATAAAGCCCAAAAAAAGTTTTGATTGGAATTTCAAAAAGTGAGCACTCGAGGGGCAGAGTCAACTGGAAAGGAAATGGCAGGTAATGAACAGGGTGGTGACTTTCTGTACATGCTCCTGGAAATGAAGATGATTAAATAATGTTTGATGCGGTACAGAAGAGGGAACTCTGAGAATGTTTCCAACAGAGAAGTGAGGTGTCAGAGTAATGACCTACACGAATAATCTTGGGTTGTGGTTTCAGAGTTGGTAAATTCAGGGTTGTGCAGTTTCCCAGCACTGCTAAATTGATTTGGATGTCAGGTATGGTGTGGTGTCACATTGCTCTTGCATTAACTTCTGCCCCTGCTAAAGTTTCTGCCTCTGGAAAGACTGACAATGCCTGATCTGGTTTTACTTTCTGCTGCTACAAAATTATCCCTTCAACATTTTTTTTCTGAACAAATTTGAATTGGCAGAGTGAGTTAAATTGCATTAGTGGTTTCCATTTGATGGTTGTGGCATATTTGATCATTAATAGGAGACTTACAGTCAACTTTATCAGATGTCAGATGCCTTGACAGCAGGTGATGACTGTTGTTATGAGCTGCATTGCAGCATTATTTGGAGAGAGGTATGGGGACAGTCTAGGTATGGAAGCAAGAGACCTAAAACAAGGGTCTTAGCTGCATGAGTGGATCAGAGTATGGTCTTATAGATACCATATAGAAGAAGTTTAAAATTTAGATGTACCCTGGGAGTTAGGATCTACAGAGGTTTCAGTCAGAGCTGACAGTTGACATGCAAGCCTGAATGGCAGGTAGACTGATAATGTTATCCACAGAAGATATGTACAAAGAAGATAATAAGAGGGCTTTCAGGGAGGAGAAAGAACCATGTTCTAGTACTGTTAACCTTTAACTTCTTGCTCATCCAAAGAAACAAAAAAGGTAATGATTTGAGTTTGTATAGAAGGAGATAGCCCTGGGGAAAGAAGCAGATCTGTAAATCACCTGTTAGTTGGTAGTTGTTTTTGTGTTTCACTTGACAAAATGTGGGAGGATAAAAGGAGAAGACCATGAATACAGCTCTCTGAGGGTCTGTCAAAGAACACTTGGAAGGAAGGCTTAAACAGGTTAAAAAAAATGATTTGAAGTGAAGCATGGTTGACTGTGTGGTCAGAGAAGATGAGCTTTTTTTTTTTTTTTTAATTTGTTGACCTTTGAATGGCTTTTGTTAATCTAGAGTGGAAATGGAGACATTTGGACACTGGTAGATGTCTGAGGAGTCCAGAAGTGAGAGAGAAGTTACAAGAAAAGTAACGCTGAGTCAAGGCATTTATTTGTTTGTTTGTTTGTTTATTCTTGAAGAGAAATAGAAACAAAAGGAGGGAAAACTAAGACAACTGCAGTATTTTAGCCAGATATTAACAACAACAACAAAAAAAAAATCTTGTTTGAGAAATTTATTCCCTTAGGTGAAAATTAGATGGCTTCTGGGCCTTTTTTTCTTTTGCTTACTAATTTCATGGACCAGAAAGATGGGAAGAACAAGCACTGTTCTCTCAAACGTCTCTCCTTGGGGCTGTTCAGCTAAAAGTGTAGCTTTAACATGCAGCTGAGCCAATCTAATAACTTGTGGCTTTTGAAAGGTGGCTTTATTTTTTCATGGCTATGTGTTCTACCTCTTCGTGCTGATGCTGCTACTTATTGGACTTGATTGTCTGCTGTCCTACTGAATTAATCTGACTCACAGAAGTGTCAAAATGAGCGCCAAAATCAGCACAGGCAAATCAGGAGTGCCCAGCTGGGAGTTTTGGGAGATGAAGGATGTCACCTTCTTAGCAGCCATGAACTTCGAGGTCTTCTGGCACTCAACCCACTGGGGTTAGTTAAGCAGAAAAGGAATTGTGAAATTCCTCTCTATTCCTAGATAAGCAATAAAAGAGTCAGCAATTAATGAAGAAATATGTTGATGATGATCAGTATTAATACAATTCATCCTCATGGGATCAATCTTTGCAAAACCTGCAAACTCTGGCAGATCCCTGCAGTTACTGCTGCTTCAACTTTTGGCTGTGGATGTAGTTTTACTGAGATCTGTCTCTATAATGAGCTAGTTCAAGGAGTTAAACAAAAGAAAAGTACATTTTTTTGCTGTGCTAGCTTTCTACTTGCTTAATTCCTTGAGTCAAACTGGTATGCCAGTGTTTGCAGAAGTGAGGCGGTGTTACAACGCCTACAGGTAGAAGGGGGAGGCAAAACTGCCTCTTTCAGCAGGAGCTAAACCCTCTGTCCACCTTGTTGCAGTTTGAAACTCCACCTTTAGGATGTGGCTTCACAGTTGATTGAAACTGATCTTATTCTGACTTGTTGATGGAAGAAATGGTCCTACTGCCTCCCTGTTAAAATAAACCCTGCTTAAAATTACTTGTTTGAGTATGTAGTTATGGGGCTACTAACATTGACACAAAGAAGATGAATTACATTAGAAACTGAAATGTGAGTTTGTCTTCTTTCTGTAGCTTGGGATGGGGGCCCAAATACAGTGTTATTAATGAGCTAGTGGGGACAAAATGCAGCTCTCTGCTCATTGTCTGCTAACAGCAGTTTAAGTCTTGGCTGGAGCCTCTTTTGTTTGATATTCTATGATCATTGATTTTCCTTTGAATGCTGCATCATTTATCCCAGTCTTCTGCCTGATAAAGGATGAGCTAATGTGATTATAAAAGTGGGTTTTTTTCTGTGATCAGCAGAACAACTGAAGCCTGGTTTCCTATAGACTTGTCTTGATGTGGTACTGCTGTGTGGATTCTCGTATGTATATTAAACATCTGCACATGTTGCTATTTTTTCAATGACAGCTTTATTAGAATCTGTTTCATCAGTTTGGCTTTGCACTTCACACAAGTTACCTTTGTAAAAATTGAGATGGAATTGGGCAAGGCTTAAACATGCTTTTTTGTCAAGAAAAGGGACCCACAGACATCAACACCAACAGGCAGTGTAATTGCATAAGCTTTCTTGCCTTAGGAAATTAGCCTAAAAATTATTCTTTTGAGAGAGACCTCTGCAGACATCTTGGATCAGGCTACAGAGGCAAACTAAAATAAATCTTGCTGTTTACCATGAAAAGGCTTCATATTACCTTCTGCAAGTAAGGAGGTAATAGATTTCTCATAAGTAAGGCTAGGCCAGCAGTTGGTATTTACTCACTTGGTTGCCTTTTCATCTTCAGCAATGTCCCCATTGGGCTTTGGACATTTTTTTTTCTTTTCTTTCCAGAGTGCACTCATGAATCAGTTGCTTTAATTTATTTTTAATTTAACATATATACTAGAATAAATGGCTAGGTAAGAGAAGCCATTAAAGAGAGTTATGGTTTACAGGACTGTTTATGTCAGTGATGCCATAAAAAAAGGGCTTTACATGCAGCGAAGGAACCAATCCTATTATTATAGAAAAGCTAGACTTGGGGGTTCCATTATATAGCATCCTCACTCTAAGACTTCCACTGTGTAATAAATGCAGGCTATTTTATTGTTTTCCTCTCTTTTGTATCTTTACACTTAAGTTCTTATTACCTTAGAAACTAAAATAAACAATTTGTGAAAGGTAAAACTGGCCTTTTCCAGATTTCTGGGTGGGTGCCAGAATGGGTCCCACTATGAACAAACTCTGTAGATTTTTGTTATGTTTGGTCACTATTTTGAGCTCATCTGGAGCTCTGTTAGAGTCCTCTTGAGCATGCCTTGCCTATCCTGTAACAGGGCAGCTGGATCCAGGAGCCCAGCTACACTGGCTTCTTGGGTCTCCTTCCAGCAGGTCTTTGGGCCTTGAAATAATTCTCTCAAGTGTCCAGACATTAACTTTTTTAACTAGTTTACAGCTGAATCAGTCCCGATTCTATGACTCTGTCATTACAGAAATGCTGGTGCTGAAGCAGGGAGCAAGCAGTCCATCAGGTTGAACAGGAAATGTGGGACTACCTTTCCAAGTGGCTGTCCAGTGTTATCCTAGATTACAATGACCATGTAGAACAAAGCAGCATACACTGGGGCCCTGAAGGGAAGAGGGAGGGAGAAAAGCAAGGACAACATGTCCACCTGACTGTGGGAAATCTTTAGCCAGAACTCTCTAGCTTTTTCTCCTAAGCATGCACGTTATGCAGTTTTCTCCTGAGCATGAGTCATGTGATGAGTGTCAGAGCAACACTGGCTCCTGCTTAATGACCTCCATTTCAACTGGTCAGCTGTGTCTGGTTTGTTAGAGCATGGGGAATGGATGGAGAAGCTGTGTCTGGGTTGTGACTGCAAGAGAGATGCAGCCCTTCCCTGTAGAGGAGAATGAACCAGAGACAAGATGTACAAGTTGGTGCAGTGTGTGAGATGCAATGCTTTGTAATCCTCTGTGGCTAAATACAAAAAATGGTTAGAACTTTCTTCACTTGTAGAGCAAGATCAAGGGTCTTTGCAGAAAGACTGTAGTTCTTGGGTACAAAGCATTTTTTTGTATGTTCAAAATACAGACACAAATCACTGGAAAATAAAATTTCCTGATGTGACCCTACCATCAGTGAGACCTGAAGTGGTGACACCACCCTGGCTTAAACCTAGATCGTTATAACAAACATCTATTTGGATATAATGGTCCGGTCACGTTATCCCTGATTGAAGAGGGGCTTATTTGCCCAGAGAAGTATTCTTCTGGAAACCAGCTGTGTACTTGTTTGCTAACAATTAGTCCTGACCTCATTCCCGAGTTAAAAACGAGGGAGGTGGGACAGAAAGCAAACATTCACCTACTGACAGGAAGAATGCTGCTTCTATAGAGATTTTCCCTGATGCCAGTCATTAGCTGCTTTTTGCAGACGATGTCTGCTGATGCCGAGACTCTGCTAAGGAGATCCTCCTACTCTGACGATTACAAGTGGCAGAATTAAAATGAAATTTGATGTCGACTCTGAAACTGTCAAAGCAATCTGCAGCAGTATTTTCTGTGATTTCAGTGTTTCCTCCAAACAAATGCAGCTATCTGGGATTCCAGTCGCACAAAAATGAGGAGAAACTGGAAAATACTGTGAATTGCAGAAGAATTGGAAGAAATTCCCTTTCCGGTCTGCCATTGTTCGCTCCCTTCCGTTCCCCGCAATGCCTCTGTCCCCTGGCTGCCGCTCCTGCCCCTGCCTGCCCCACAAAGCCTCTCTTCGCTTCACCGCGCTTCCTGGGTGCGGGGGTTCTACCACCAAGCCGCAGCTTCCTCATGCAGTCTTCCCCGTTGTGAACGAGTAGCCCCTACGTTCAACAACTGCTGGATTTTCAGTATTTTCATTAATACTCGCTACCACAACAGGATTTTTGAGGTGGTAACCCTTGGTGAAGCCATGGTAACACCTCTTCAGGGCGTCGGCCGCGGATCACCGCAACCCCGCCAATCTCTGCTGCTCCCGCGGGCCCCTCGTCGGGCCGCCGCTACGACCACAGTGCCCGAGCTCCCGGCCGGGTCCGGCCATCCCGGGAGCAGTAAGACAATCACAGAGACACTCGCGGGCACAACCGGGTGCCCGAGTTGCCAGTAGTGGAAGCACACACCTTCTTCCGTCGAGGAGCCGGCCACGGTGCCGCGGGCCGGTAGCGAGAACCGCCCAGCCAGCAGCTGCCGTACAATATGGCAGCGCCCACCGCCAGGAAGAGGAAGCGTCCGCCACTCATAAGCCTCCCGGTGTCCGCGGCGACTACTCTGTGGGGGGTTCTGCCGCCGGGCACAACCGTTCCGTGGAGAGGCAGGTAGCGAGCAGGCAGGTGAGCGCCCCGGCTGGGGTCGGGCGGCGACGTGGCAGGGGACAGGAGGGGGAGACTGCTGTGTACATGATGGGGGCGGGCTGCGCCGGTGGTTCCGCGGCTTCTTTGGTCGGGCCCACGCCACCTTTCGCCTGTCTCTTTCCATTGGGGGCGGCAACCAGGCCTCTTACCAGTGAAGCCCCGATCTTCGACCTGGTGCGATGGGGAGCTGAGGTTCGTCCCTATCTGCCCCCATCCCGCCACACCTGCGAGGCAGTCCAGAGGAGCGCTCTGTGTTTTCTCCAGGGGTACTACGGCGGCCAGGCCCCGACCTCGAGGCCTCGGCCTACTCTCGGTGCACTATTGTCCAGTGCGGCGTCCCCACGCCAGTGTGCTGCGGCAGAGCCAGGGGGTTGCTGGCTCGTTGGGGCTTCTAGCGGAGCGGGCTGGGGGATCCGCACACGTGGGGTGCCCGGGGTCACAGGACCGCTCTCTGTATCGGCATTCCCCCGTTCCCAAAGAGGTGGCAGCTGTTTTGACGGGCAGAGGCCGTAGCTGCGGGTGGCGCTCATTGGTGTCAGTCTTGTTGGTCAGATTACCAAGTCAGAGTAGAGGACCCGTCATCGCTGAGACAGGTGTCCGTGCCCGTGCTCTGCACGCTGTCAGCGGCTGTCTGGGGCTGCGGCAGCACCAGCACCACTGGGCACGTAAGGGCTGAGCTTTGAAAACAACGCGGTGGGTTGGAAAGGTGAAGATCGTACAATCATAGGATCGTTTCGGATGGAAAAGACCTTTTAAAGATCATCGAGTCCAACCACTATGAAGGGGCAGGCCTGATTTCAGTGCACTGAAGGGAGGCTAAGCTTTTGTATGATGGAGGGAAAGCTGTGTTCTAAAGAGCTGCTACTTCGGGGCTTTTCAATGCCTGAAGAGCCGTTTGACCTTAGTTTGAATGTGAATGTAATGGACAATGCCTGTTATTTACTAATGCATGAATGGACATGCTTATTCTGCAGTAATTTCATCTTGTCCTGATTCCAAATTCAGCTAAAAGGTGATAATAGCCCCGACTAGTTTACTTTTGAAATACCCGGAGTTTGTGGAAGCATCTATTTGCATGAGTATAAATCATTGGATTCCCTTTAAGGGTTTTGGTGATGTGATCAACAGCAGTATTCAGTCTCCTATTAGTGCTCACTACAGCAGTGTGTCCCTGACCCCCTGTCTGTCAGAGTGAGACCCAATCCTCTTGGGATCATGAGTTATGATTAGAATCTTCTTGTGATACCAGTGGGCGTATTTGGTACCTCTAAACACATTTCCTTAAGTTGTCTTTAATTTCCACTTCTCTCATTTTTCTTTGCAGGCCATGATAAGATCCTACAGTTCCGTTTTGAGGGGGGAAAAGGGAGATTAAAAAAATGCCCAAGCAAACAGCAGTGACAATTACTTTGGCGACCCTGCTGGGTGTTGCATTGGGGGGCCTGGTTTTGTGGAAAGCTACCCAGCGTCGTAAAGGAAAAGCGGGCTGTACTAGTCAGCGAGAGGAAGCAGTTGTAAACTTGGGAGATGAGAAACTGATAAACGCAGAGGATAAGGAGGTGCTTTCCTTCTTCAGATCTCCCACCTTTTCCTGTGTAGAGAGGACCCTTGGTGCAGACATAGTGGTAGTTTCAGAGCAGGAGGAGTGGGATCGTGTTGAACCTTTGCTGAAGAAGGAGCTGAAGAAGTGGCCAGTGCTGGGAATTGACTGCGAGTGGGTGAGTGATCCAGAAGCACCTCTGCTTTATATTGCACATTGCAACGGGAAATCATCGAGGGTGTACTGAAGTGGATATAACAATGGATACAATTACTTAAAAGGATATAACTAGACTGACTATTGAAACTGCCTGTGTGATTATCAATCCTGACAGCAGTGAAGTAGTTGCTAATTTTGGTCGTTCACCTGTTTAAGTGTGCTGACTGTAAGTTTTTAATTCACTGGTTGCATTCATTGACTGAACTCCTGTGATAAATTAACTATACTAAAAGTAGTGGTAATTGTATGGTTAAATATAACATTATGTTGTTTTGTATAATATCTCTTTAAAGATGATTTACTGGCAATAACTTAGATTTGCACTATTTTAAATCCAGCTACATATTTAAGAAACAATTTCTTAAGAATGATGAATCCAAAAAGGAGGATAGTACTGATATGTAGGTATATGTCACTGGGACTACCAGAAAGTAAAGTTCCTTGTCCATTTGTACATGTGCATGTGTGAACCCTCAAAACAGGCCTTGAATCATTTCTAAAGCCTGGCTTTGCCATTATTTTGACTGGAAATTTATTCACCCCATAGCTATTAGTATAAGCCACAGTTAAACGTGTTTGCCATGAACATTTATGTAATGGGTGGCTTTGTGCTGATGCGGATCTGATTTCTTCCTCAGCTCAGCTGTGAGGGGAAGGGGCAAAATGGGGAAAGTTTCTCTTGTAGGAGTGCAGCAAGAAGTATGTGAGGGACAGGAATACTGTGAAATAGATCGCGTAATTTGTGACAAAATTTTAGAGACAGGTAACAGTACTTAACTGGATAAACTGATGTTGTATTTCCTGTCTGTAGTGGCCTCTTTTGCAATTTGTTACAGCTCCAGTCTTGCTAATAATACTGTAACCTAGTCTCTGATTTTTGTCTTTATTTCAGGTTTCTGTGGAAGGAAAACCAAATCCTGTATCCCTCCTACAGATGGCTTCTTCCAGCGGTCTCTGCATTCTTGTTAGGTTGCCCAGGCTTGTTTCCAGTGGACAGACTATGCCAAGGACCCTGTTGGACATCATGGCAGATAGCACTGTGTTGAAAGTTGGGGTAGGATGCTGGGAAGATGCTTGCAAATTACTTCATGATTATGGTCTTCCAATCAAAGGGAGCATGGATCTCCGGTATTTAGCCATGAGACAGCGGTGAGTATCTGAAGATGGAAGCAGCTCAGTTTAAGGCATCATTTGAGTTGGAAATACTTTAAAAA
The DNA here is from genome assembly GCF_027791375.1 of Indicator indicator. NCBI lineage: Eukaryota > Metazoa > Chordata > Aves > Piciformes > Indicatoridae > Indicator > Indicator indicator. The sequence continues at coordinate 47,075,044 of NC_072013.1, read as the reverse complement.
TAATTTTCATATGCTAAATAATAGCAAGCAAGTGGGTCCGGAGTTCTCAGGGTAGTTTTAGAAGATGGACATTGACAGCTGCAGCCTGAAAACATGTCATGCTTCTATTCTATGGTCTGAATGGAAATGAAATCTTTATGCTAATTTCACATGCCAATTGAGTCTGGTAGTCTTCTCATGCAATACCTTTATAGACTTTTCTGAGTATCGTGCTTCAGCTTTTAAGAAGTCCTGGCATGGTGATGTAATACATATCAGCAGGTGTATAATGCACTGCCTAGAAGTATGAGGTAAACATGCCAGGAGCTCTTACGTGGAACTGTTGAATTACAGGACTTCTTGAAAAATTACTGAATAAACCAGCTCTAGTTTTCCTCTTTTAATAACAGCTTCCAAGATTACAATTATGATGCCATTTTCTTACCCATCATTCTTCCTAAAATAAAGTATTTTACTTGGCGATATTCTTCACATACAGTACCTGTGTGCCTGGATATGCTGTTAGTGCTCAGGGATGTGGGTTTGCTGTCTTGGTGGTGGCTTTTTTTGCTCTGAGGATGGACTTACTGTCTCTAGTGGCTAGGATTGCTGGGAGTCATCCCTGACTCTCGTGTTCCTCATGAATCTCTGGGGTAGGTGGTCCATCACTCTGTGATAGATCTCTTTAGTTCAGAAGTGGGTAGTTAAGAGCCCAATGCTTCAGCCTTAAATGTTACCAACTACCAGTCCTGCCTGATTTGCATATTGCAGGCATTAGATAATTACTAAATCTAGAAGGGATGTTTTAGCGCAGGGGAGGGAGAGGGCCTGTCAGGCTGACAGGCATCTGTGTGCTGTTTGAGTGGGAGTCACACATGTGCTGTGTTCTCGCAGGTTCAGGGTGTATGAGGCCGTCTGAATTTGCATGGGTGTATGGCTTTGGGCTTAACATGTTTGTTTCACTTTCTTTTTTAAACTGAAGGAAGGATCTACTTGACAGCTGCCTTAGCCTTAAGTCTTTAGCTGAAAAAGTCCTGAACTGCTCACTTGACAAGTCTCCTCATGTGCGGTGCAGCAACTGGGAGGCAGAAGAACTGGCACAAGATCAGGTTTGTCTTCAAATTAGTGTTTTGGGAGTGAAAGCAACCTTCTTTGTAGGGAAGAGGCATTACAGCAGGGAGATCTGAGCTGCCTTGGAGTTCTGCCTCAAAACCTTATCTGTGACTGTGGTCTGACGCTAATTTTGAACACTGTGCCTGGATTTGCCTCCTTTTTAATGAAGATAATTTTCTGCTGATTTCTCTGCATTCTTGACCCTTGTTTTGATTTAGTCCTGAAAGTTCTGCAAGGTAAGATTCCATGAAGAAGTGCTTGTGCACCCAAACCCTCGCCTTTTTATCGTTTTATTTCCTCCAGTCTGTAGCAGTAGCTGGAAAGGTACCCTGAAGACCTTGTTCACCATCTGTAGACCATTATGGTTTCCTCGATCACACTTCTTTAGTCGTGTTGCAAACGTCTACAAAATCAGTGACCGGTAGAGGGAGTGGCAGGATAAATAACCACCCAGGGTGTTCTAAGTGTGTTAAAAGGGAGCCTTTTATGAGGGAGGGCTTGGTGGGGCAGGAGGGTGCTTAAGGGCTGATTTTTTTTATCAGTCCCTGGAGGCACCCTATGAGTACTTCAAATCTGACTGACCTTAAAATGGGGAGTGTGGTGATGTTATGAAAGTGTCATTCAACTGCCAGAACCTTGCATGAACTTCAAAAGGAAATGAATCCAGCTTCTGGCTTCCTGTACCAAACGTTAAAGACCAATAATGTTTGGGAGTGTTTGCTGTTCCTCAGTACCTCGATGTCTATGCTTTCTTCAGGTTCTCTATGCTGCTAGGGATGCCCAGGTCTCCGTGGCTCTGTTCCTCCATTTACTGGGATTTGCCAGCCTCCCTGATGGTGAAAACTCTGTTGCTGCTTGGGAAAAAGCACTGGGTAAATGCCGGGGCCTGGTGGATATCCCATTTAGAGGAAGGAGGAGTGGCAGCACAGGAGAGGAGAAGAGTGGAGAGGGACGGTCCCCTCAGAAAACAAAAAGTCGGAAATCTTGGATGAATGGCCAGCCCTCTGGCAGTCAGCAAGTGAGAGATCCACGGAGGCAGAAGAGGAAGCCTCTGGGCGTGGGATATTCTGCACGGTAAGTTTATGAGCACATTTTATGCTTTGCACCACAGATGGAAATCTTCGAATGCTCTGTTCATTAAATAAAGTGGATAACATGAGCTAGGAAAGGAAACACAGGACCTAACAGTCGTGGGAGCCAGGTTCTGTTTCTGTTTTCCTCATTTCCCTCTAAGTGGTGTTGAAAGCAAGGGCAGCACTTGGATCTGTGCTAGGTCACGAGCAAGTTGAGAAGTTGGCTTCAGCTTTTGGCTTGCTTTCTCCTGAGAAGACATTGGCTGGAGAACAGAGTCCCAGCAGGAAGCAGCTGACTGTCTGGGTGGCATTTATCACCCAAGCAGATGTGATTCTTCTCCAGGGAAAAGGTGGCAACTGCAGAGAGTTTGTGCTTTCAGCAGGATTTGTCTGTAGTTTGTATGGACTGCTGTTTGTACTACGCTGCCTCAAGTCATTATGGCCACAGACATGTCAGGGTACTGAAGAGAGCTGAAAACTAAGGTTAGCAGGGGTGAAACAGTGTGTGAGGTGCCAGAGGGCACAGGAAGGAACTGTCTGTGGCAGCATCAAAGCACTGCTCTTCAGTGTTGGCCAGGGAGAGAGAGGAGGAAATGAACTGCTTTGGCCTTGCAGAGGCAGCTGTTGCTGGATTCAGGACTCCCATCCTGCCCGTGATTTTGTGGAGCAAGTCCTAAATTCTTGGAGCCTTTTGCTAATGAGAGTTCAGTTGAAGAGATCTCTTTAAGCTCAGTCAAGGGAAGATGTGGAGAGCTAGTTGGGACGTTTGTTTTTTGTTTGGATACAATCTAATAAAAATTGTCTGTAATTGTGATTTGGAAAGAAACCCACTAATTTTAGTATTTCTTTCCTCTTTTTCAAGCTTATTGGATTGGCAATCAAGGCACTTCAATGTAATCAATAATAATGATTTCATTAGCAGTCATTAATAGTATTGTGTGTACGCAAGTCCCTCCAGATTTATTTATTTTCATTAGGAGCCTGTGTCATGCAAAACAGAAGGACTACACCTCATGGGAGAATTAAAATTTAAACAAAATTGCATTCCAAGCTAAATTGAGATCTCCCCATGTTTGTTGTTTTTAACCATGTTTGACTTCATGATGGATCTGTAGACTCACTGGATTTTAGAGTATTATCAGCAGCATGGCTCTGGTCTGTAATAAGGCTGGATGTAGTTTCCAAAGTCCTTTTTCACCCTTCCTTACTCTAGCCTGTTTAGTTTTATTATTTATTCATTTATAGTTGGGAAATACTCAAATCAGCTGAACCACTGATGCTTGGTGGAAGGAGCCCTGCCCTATGGTTTTTATTTTGGGTGGTTTTCTTTCACCATGGAACTCAATAAAAATCCTTTTGTCAGCCTTTTTTTAGCTGGTAGAACTCTGCTGAGTGCTTATATGATGCTAATGGATAGAAGAAGGGAAACTTTTCCACAGTGTATTGTGACATGTCTTTATCCTTGGCCAGTTCCTCCCAGGTTCAGCCAGTTCCCTCCTTCAGTTTGCTTTGAAGGAGGCTGGGAGATGAAGGCAGTACTCTGTGAAGCAGAGCCCTTCCACACCCTGCCATAACCAACCAGAGATTGCTCAAGCAGGGCTTTCCATCACTGACTAAGGTTAGGGGCTTATCTTTCAGCTTCATTTTTCCCATGAACTCAAGTATTTGGGTTCCCAGTGCTGCAAGAGCCTTATTTGGAGCATTTTGCTTGGATTAGTGAAGTAATTGCTGTTCACACTAAGTTTTACAAAAGTCATTAAAAATGTAGGCTTAGACAGCTGGTCCAAGGATTACCTTGCCTGTGAGCTGACACTCTCTTTTAGCTTACTCTCAGCTCATCATCCTTTTTGACTTCAATTCTCTTTTGTTTTCAAATGTAATTTTTTTTGGAAAATGATGTCATCAATGAAAACTGTTTTTTGGAGTTAGGATTCTCTAGGCAGCAGGAGAGCAATGATACCTTACAGTCAATTGGTGAACCCCAGGTGAGTTTTCAGATGTTCTTCTTCCTACAGCAGCGGCCTGTGCAGTGCTCAGGAGCTTCGGGTGTGTTTATTCAGGGACACTCCTGTGTTTTGGAGGAGGTAGTACGAATTGCAGTGCAGGACACATGACTGTGGAGAGCTCTGTTGTTTTGGCATGCTGTTGTAGTTGCTGTAACGCTGCCCTTGTTTCACAGAAAATCTCCACTGTATGACAACTGCTTCCTGCATGCCCCAGATGGACAGCCCCTGTGCACTTGTGATCACAAGAAGGCTCAGTGGTATCTGGACAAGGGGATTGGAGGTAACCAATTCTTTTCCTGCTGTTGGACATGCAGCTTTTTGAAAATTTCTTTTCCTTGTTTTTGATAACCAGGCACAAATTTTTGGTATCCTTTCCTATTAGCAATGCTGTTGGGGATTTGCTAGGATGACTTCTGTGTTTTAGCACTGTCATTTTTGCTTTCAGATACTAATTTTTCTTTCATATTCTTTAATATTTGCCTTTACCTTTTCAGAACTAGTTAGCACAGACCCGTTTGTTGTCAAGCTGCGGTTTGAGCCTTCAGGACGGCCTGAGTCTCAAGTTGATTATTATCTGACAGTCAAAGAGAACCTCTGTGTCGTATGTGGCAAACGAGAGTCCTATATCCGGTGAGTTGTTTGGTGGCACAGAAGAATAATGCAGCATTTAAAACATTACTGAGATCTGCATCTAGTTGGGCATCCAGAAGCTTTGTTAGTGGCTGGAAACATCATTCACATCCTAGATGGGCTGTCGCTATTTGAGTGCTTTGTAGTTGTACATGCTGGGATTGCACTTGGATCACAACAACTGCATGCAACACTACAGGCTTGGGGCAGAGTGGCTGGAAGGTTGCCTGGCAGAAAAGGACCTTGGGGTGCTGTTTGATAGACGGATGAACATGAGCCAGCGGTGTGCTCAGGTGGCCAAGAAGGCAAATGGAATCCTGGCCTGTATCATAAATGGCGTGACCAGCAGGAGGAGGGAAGTGATCAGCACTGGTGAGGCCATACCTTGAATACTGGGTTCAGTTTTGGGCCACCCAATACAAGAAGGCCTTTGAGGTCGTGGAGTTTATCCAGAAAAAGGCAACAAAGCTGGTGAAGTGCCTGGAGAACAAGTCTTATGAGGAGCAGCCAAGGGAACTGGGATTGTTTAGTTTGGAGAAGAGGAGGATGAGGGGAGACTTTATTCCTATCTAGACCTACCTGAAAGGAGGTTATAGTGATGGAACAATAGGAAATGGCCTAAAATTACAGCAGGGGAGGTTTAGGTTGGATATTGGGAAAAATTTCTTTTCTTGAAGAGTGGTCAGGCATTGGGACAGGCTGCCCATTGAGGTAGTGGAACCACTGTCCCTGGAGGTATTAAAAAACGTGTAGACACAGCACTCTGGGACATGGTTTAGTGTCCATGGTGGTGTTAGGTTGACAGGTGGACTCAATGTTCTTAAGAGATCTTTTAGAACCAAAATGATTCCATGATTCTGTGTCTGGGTAAGTTTGAGGAAAGGCCAGCCTTTCCCCTTTTTACAGGGGCAGGAGGTGTCTGTCCCTGGAGAGAACAAAAGCATATAGAACATCTAAGTGCTGCAGTTAGATTGGCAGGGGGCAGCAGTATGACAGCATACACTGTTCTGATGGCATCCCCTTCTGAAAATAGCTGTGCTATACCTTCTACTGCTTCATCCCTATATTTCTGAAAGGTTCAGGTGAGCATGAAGCCTATGGGGTTGCAGGTGGCAGGGGCAGGTGATAAGATTTCTATCTTTATAGCAGATTCTGTTTAGCTGAGAGCTATGCTGCTCAGAGTGCATTGCTTTTTTTTTTTTTTTTTTACAGTATGAATTGCTGTTTTTTTTTTTTTAATTCAAAGCAATGAATTTTGCAAGGAGAAATAAAAAGGAGAAATGCAGAAAACCTGTGGAGAGGATTGCAAATAAAAAGAAGTTGCAGAACTTACTGCTGCATTGAGGATACTCACTGATGATCCTTGTTTTCGTGGACTTTTAGTATTAGTTGACCCTTTGTGGGTTAGGAAAAGGGGGAACTGGGGAGGAGGAGCTCCAGGCAAACGTAATGAGCTGTCTGGTTTGTTTTCTCTAGGAAGAACATTGTTCCTCATGAATACCGAAAGCACTTCCCTGTCCAGATGAAGGACCACAACTCCCACGATGTGCTCCTGCTCTGCACGTCCTGCCATGCCATCTCCAATTACTATGACAACCTTCTGAAGCAGCAGCTGGCTGAGGAGTTCAGTGCCCCCATTGGCTCTGAGGAAGGGGTGCGTCTGCTGGAGGACCCTCTGCGCAGGCAAGTGCGCTCAGGTGCCCGAGCCCTGCTGAATGCAGACAGCCTGCCTGAGCCCCGGAGGGCAGAACTTCTGCAGTGCATCAAGGACTTCTTCAACACAGAAGCAGTCACCCCAGAGATGCTCCAAGAAGCAGCTGGCCTGGAAACCAGGTATAACCAGCCCATTAGTCGTCGTAACATTAGTCCTTTATGTTGGCACGTAAGTTGAACAAAAAGTTGTCTGCACACAGCCTTGGGTAGATGCTATTGTAGGAAAATAAAAGAAGGTCCAGCAGCATTTGCAGAGCTGAAGATCACACATGCTGACTTGCTCCTGAACACTTCCCCAAAGCTTTTTAATAAGATAAAACCCATTGCTGGTTTTCTTGGGATATTGATTTATCTACTCTAAAATAATGGTGTCAAGAAGTGTCTGAAGTTGAGACTGCCACGAGCTGATGTGCACAGCACAAAAATGAGCTTCTAAAAACGTAACTTCATTTTGTGTATGCCTGCAGAGTCTGTATTTATAGTACTTTAATACATTTCATACAATAGAATCATAGAATCAACAAGGTTGGAAAAGACCTGAGAAATCATCAAGTCCAACCTATCACCCAACACCTCATGACCAACTAAACCATGGCTTTGAGTGCCACATCCAATCGTTTTTTGAACACCTCCAGGGACGGTGACTCCACCACCTCCCTGGGCAGCACATTCCAATCACTCTTTCTGTGAAGAACTTTCTCCTCACCTCGAGCCTAAACTTCCCCTGGCACAGCTTGAGACTGTGTCCTCTTGTTCTGGTGCTGGTTGCCTGGGAGAAGAGACCAACCACCACCTGTCTACAATCTCCTTTCAGGTAGTTGTAGAGAGCAATAAGGTCACCCCTGAGTATCCTCCAGGCTAAACAACCCCAGCTCCCTCAGCCTCTTTTCATAGGGTTTGTGCTCAAGACCTGTCACCAGCCTTGTTGCCCTTCGCTGGACATGTTCAAGTGTCTCAATGTCCTTCTTAAATTGAGGAGCCCAGAACTGGACACAGTACTCAAGGTGTGGCCTAACCAGTGCTGTGTACAGGGGTACAATGACCTCCCTGCTCCTGCTGGCCACACTATTCTGATGCAGGCCAGGATGCCATTGGCTCTCTTGGCCACCTGGGCACACTGCTGGCTCATGTTCAGCTGCTGTCAACCAGTACCCCCAGGTCCCTTTCTGTCTGGCTGCTCTCCAGCCACTCTGACCCCAGCCTGTAGCTCTGCACGGAGTTGCTGTAGCCAAAGTGCAGCACCCAACACTTGGACTTGTTGAATGCCATCCTGTTGGACTCTGCCTATCTGTCCAGCCTGTCAAGGTCCCTCTGCAGAGCCCTTCTACCTTCTAACAGATCAACACCTGCTCCCAACTTGGTGTCATCTGCAAACTTACTAATGGTGGACTGAATCCCCTCATCCAGATCATCAATAAAGATATTGAACAGGATGGGGCCCAGCACTGATCCCTGGGGGACACCACTAGTGACAGGCTGCCAGCTGGGTGTGGCACCATTCACCACCACTCTCTGGGCTCGGCCCTCCAGCCAGTTCCTAACCCAGCACAGTGCTGCTGTCCAAGCCACAGGCTGACAGCTTGGCCAGGAGTTTGCTGTGGGGGACAGTCTCAAAGGCCTTGCTGAAGTCCAGGTAGAATACATCCACAGCCTTTCCTACGTCCACCAGGCTGGTCACCTGATCATAGAAGGAGATCAGGTTGGTGAGGCAGGACCTGCCCTTCCTAAATCCATGTTGGCTGGACCTGATCCCTTGGCCGTCCTGCAGGTGTGCTGTGATTGCCCCCAAGACAATCTGCTCCATGATTTTCCCTGGCACTGAGGTCAGGCTGACAGGCCTGTAGTTTCCAGGTTCCTCCATCCAGCCCTTCTTGTGGATAGACATCACACTGGCCAGCTTCCAGTCATCTGGGACCTCTCCAGTGAGCCAGGACTGGTGGTAAATGATGGACAGTGGCTTGGCAGCTCATCTGCCAGCTCTCTCAGTGCCCTTGGATGGATCCCATCTGGGATTTAACTAGAAAGCAAGGATAAGAAGATAATTGTGTTCTAGCCAAAGGATCTAAGCAGACAAGCACACTCTGCATTTCTTACTCATTTTTTGCTTACCCTCTTCTCCCCTCAACCCAGCTGTGGTCTATGAACTGCAGCTCTTGTTCCCTCCCCTCTTTCCCTTTCTCTTCATACAACCTCCTTTCCTTCTTGCTCTCCAGCTTCCCTATCATTATTTTATACTTTTGAAGGACAGATAAGGAAGGGAGGGGTTTTAAACTAGAAGGATAGATTTAAGCTGGACATTAGAAGTTGTTTACTGTGAGGGTGATGGAACCCTGGAACAGGTTACCCAGGGAGGTAGTGGGGGCCCTGTCCCTGGAGACATTCAAGATCAGGCTTCATGGGGCTCTGAGCAACCTCGTGTAGTCAGGAATGTCCCTGCTTACTGCAGGGGAGTTGGACTACATGATCTTCAAAAGTCCCTTGCGACCTAAATCATTCTGTGAGGGAGGCTTAAAGACAATCATATCAGAAGTTTCCTCTCCTCTTTCTCAAAGCCTCCCCAAATACCTTTTCTTAACAAGTATCTGGTGTCTGCATGAAGTCAGTGTTTTCTTCTTGCTGCACTCACTGTTTGTAATGCGCCAGGACTTACCCAGGCAGGGAATACAGCAGCAGGATCAGAGCTCTGGAGTGTCATATTGTGCTTGCATTTAGAATTTGCAGTCTTGTCTCCCGAGGAGCTTGTAATAGACCTTGAGAGCTTTGTTTAGTATTGCTATAAAGGCCTGTGCTGGTTTGAAGTTCAAAGAAACTGGATTCCCAGTGTTAGCTGTGTTCCAGAAAGCAGTCTGGCATTGGAGCAAAGCTTAAAGCTCTTGGTTAGCTTACCATGCATCTATAATTAAACTCCACAACTGAAAGTATCTTCAGTGTCTTGCTGTTCATTGGAGACAGGTCTAGAGGCTGACAGAGAGCTTGTGTAAAAATAAACTCTGCTTGTGTCTTGGCAGGATCTGCAACGAGAGCTACATGCCACATGGACTGAAGGTGGTGCAGTGTTTTGCTAGAGGAGGCCTGCGCTCCCTCATGCAGTTGGAGAGACGCTGGCGGCAGCATTTCTTGGACAGCATGCAGCCCAAGCACCTCCCAGAGCAGTGGTCTGTGGATCATAACCACATGAAGCTGATCCGGAAGTATGGGGAGGATCTCCAGGTCAAGCTGTCATGAAACTAACTTCTGGTCTCTGGACAGTATCTACTGGACATATGTAACTGAAGATGGAAGGACTGTTTTGATTCCTGTCTCCACTAACATCTGGGCCTGGCTTTGCAAACAGGCAGCAGTACAAGTGCCAGATGTGGCATTTTGTAGAATTCAGTCTGCTGACTTGAATTTTCAGGTGGTTTGGAACTTTTAGTTCTAGTCTGTCACTAACTAGCTCAGTGTGAGGGTGATGTGCTAGGGAAACTCATTTTCTTAAAGTGACTATGGAGAGGTATTTTCTAACCCCTAGGATGTCTGATGTCTCCCAACCATCTCTCTTAACACAGCACAATAAATGAACATTTCCAGGTGTTCTCACAGGTATGTCTGCACCCTTGGCTACACCTTGAGAGTCTTCTGATAAAAATCTTTCTTTGCTTTCAGTGCAGTTGTGCTCATATGAGTTCTTCTCAGGGAATACTCCCTACCAGAGAGTGATTCCTTGTTTGGAAGTGGCAAAGAAACTGTAATTCTCTTTTTTTTTTTTTTTTTTTTTTTAACTCCAGATGGATCTCAGTCAGAGTTGTCTCATAACAGATGCCTGATGAGAAGCCAAACTCTTTGACTCTGGCAGTATGGAATCACCCATGTCAAGTCTTTTCTTAAACAGCTTCCAGTAACACGTCTGTGAAAAAAATGTTCTTTTCTAATTTCACTTGTTTATGATGAATAGCTCTTGGCAGATACCTGTTCATATCAGACTGACTTCATAGGATCATAGAATTGTTTTGGTTGGAAAATGAGGTCAGGTGTCTTAAAAGGGATGAGAGGAAGTAAATTTCATTTGAAGACCAGCATCTTTTAAGAAGTCAGACCACATGTCGCAGAACACTAAAAGCAGCTTGGAAGGGACCCTCAAAGGTCATCTTATCCAACCCCCCTGCAAGCAGGGCCACCTCCAACTAGGTAAGGCTGCCCAGGGCCACACCAAGTCTGATCTTGAATGATTTTGGGGACGGGACCTCAACCACATCCCTGGGCAAGCTGTTCCAGTATTTTACCACTCCCACTGTAAAGAACTTGCTCCTTATGTCCAACCCAGATCTATCTTGCTTCAGTTTAAAACAATTGCTACAAGCCTTTCTAAACAGTCCTTCCCCAGACTTCCTGTAGGTCCCTTTCAGATATTGAAGTGTACTTACAAGGTCTCCCCAGAGCCTTCTCCTCTCCAGGCTGAACAGCCCCAATTCTTTCAGCCTGTCTTCACAGGAGAGGTGTTCCAGCCCTCTTATCATCTTCGTGGCTCTCCTCTGGACCTGCTCCAGCAGCTCAATGTCTCTCTTGTGTTGGGGGCCCCAGAGCTGTACACAGTTCTCCAGGTGGGCTCTCATCAGAGCAGAGTAGTGGGGCAGAGTCACCTCTCTTGACCTGATGGCCACTCTTCTTTTTACGCAGCCCAGGATGTGATTTGCCTTCTGGGCTGCAAGAGCACATTGTTGACTCATGTCCAGTGTCTTGTCCACCAGTAGCCCCAAGTCCTTTTCTGCAGGGCTGCTCTCAATTTCATCATCTCCCAGCCTGTATTGATACTCAGGATTGCCCTGACCTAGGTGCAGAACCTTGCACTTTGCCTTTATTGAACCTCATGAGATTCTCCTCAGCTCACCTCTCCAGCCTGTGCAGGCCCCTCTGGATGGCATCCTGTCCTTCAGTCTTGCCAACCACACCATTCAGCTTGGTGTCATCTGCAAATTTGCTGACGGTGCACTCAGTCCTGTTGTCTAGACCATTGATGACGATATTGAACAGCACTGGTCCCAGTACAGACCCTTGAGGGACCACTTGTCACACATCTCCATCTGGACCTCGAGCCGTTGACCATTACCCTTTGTGTGTGATCATCCAACAGATTCCTTATCCTCAGTCCACCCACCAAATCCATCTCTCTCCAGCTTAGAGAGAAGGATGTTGTGGGGGACTGTGTCAAAAGCTTTACAAAAGTCCAGAGAGACATCTGTTGGTCTTCCCTTGTCACTGATGTAGTTACACCATTGTAGAAAGCCACTTGTTTGGTCAGGCAGGACTTGCCCTTGGTAAAGCCATGCTGGCTGTCTCAGATCACCTCCCTGTCCTCCATGGGTTCCAGTATAGTGTCCAGGAGGGCTTGTTCCATGATCTTCCCAGGCACAGAGGTGAGGCTGACAGGTTGGTAATTTCCAGGGTCCTCTTTTTCCCCCCTTTTTAAAAATGAGTGTAATGTTTCCCTTCTTCCAGTGGAACTCCAGGGACTTCACCTGGCACCCAGGACTTTTCAAATATTATGTAGAGTGGCTTGGCAACTACATCAGTCAATTTCTTCAGGACTCTGGCATGCATCTCATCAGGTCCCATAGATTTATGTGTGTTCAGGTTCCTCAGATGGTCCTGAACTTGATCTTCTCTTACGGTGGGAGGGACTTTTTTTTTTGGCAGGGGGGAAGGAAACAGAGCAAATCTGGTGCTCTGTTCCTAGATTTGCCATGTGTGGTGGGAAGCAGGTCATACTCCCTGCATGCCCATTTTCCTGTCTCTAAAATGGGACTAATACTTAACTATCTCACAAAGGTGTTGTGAGGCTTAATTAAATCATGTGTTTTTGTGAAGTGCTTTGAAAACACAAGCTAGTTTGTGCTAATTGTTACTGATGTTTGTGGTTGGTTGGTTTTTTTTTTTAATGTGCTGCTGTTTTGACTTTCTTAATCATTCATGTCTTTTGCCTGGTGCTAGACCTTAGTTAAATATAACTTTATAGAAATACATGCTTCTTTCTGTGAAATCACTTTTGGTTATCTTAATTGCATGAGATGAGTGTGCTTCTCCTGAATGGTGAAGCCATGCTCAACTTTTACAGCTCTCTGTAAAGAAGTTTAAGTAAAGCCCTTGCCATACTGCGCACTACTGTGTATAGCACATTTGACCCATATTTTATTATAACACTAGGCAGAATCCTGGATCTGCTGTGATTGTGGCAGATAATTCAAGAAATTTCACCAGACAGGGGTGAAAAGCCTGTTTGTAGCAGAGACGAGATTAAGCAGGAGCCATGGAGAAATAGTGCATTAATGCCATCCCAGAGGAGCTGCAGTAGCAGCCTGAGCACAAGGAATCAAAGATGTGTGATAAATATCACAGAGCTACAAATGAGACCATTTTCATTATGGGGGCTATTTTATTCCTTTCCTGTAGCACTGATGGGTCTTAACAAAAACTGATCTAGCCAAATGTGTTCTGTCTCTGTGTTCATTCACACAGCTGATTATAATCTCAGCAAGAACTTCCTGTCTGCAGCAGCAGCTTGGATATAACTATTCCTCTCCAAAGCATTTTGAGCATGTGTTCAGATACTGCTATCTCCTGCCTTTAGTGCCATCTGATCATGGTGCTGACGGCTCTTTGCATGGCTCAAGCTCCTTTTCAACCATCAAGAGTAAAGTGCCCATCTCACTTCTTCCTTCTGTTTTGTTTTTTCTCCCTTTATTCTGATGCAGGAATTCCTGATAAAGCTGGTTTTGTTCAATGGAACAAATGGTCTGACCACAGGGCTGCTGTCTTTTCTGGCTGTTGAGACAAGAAAATGACGTTGACAAGAACAAGACTACAAGCCTCTAAAACTAAGCAATCAGTGGTATCACTGAAGAGTTTTTTTGGGGTTTTCTTTTCCCAATCTCTTGTTCAGAAACAGAAATTGGCAAGGAAAACTTCCTTCATAAATATTTTCCTACCTGAGATTCTTTGTTGTTTGTAAGGTATTCTTAACTTGCATCATTTTGAGTTAACCTGAAAGAGGAGGGAAAGTGATACCTTTATTGTGCAGAAAGAGATTATTTTTATATGATTATGATTTGAAATTTTCTGCCAGTCTATAGATAAAACTTTCTTGTATGTCTTCATTGCTAATTGTTACATTCAGTAAAAATTTGCTTTTTTACCAGATTTACCACTGTTGAAGCTCTTTTTTCCTTTCTTGCATGCTTGCCCTTTCACTTCTCTCTCTGTTTTACCCTGTCCTTATGAGTTCATCATTCCTTACAGTAACACCTGGACTTCACTGTCTGAGTTGCCCTTCTAGTGCTTCCCTGATCTGTCTGTCAGACCTGTGGAAGAGCCCTTGCTGGCAGCAATACTGTGCTTCTATGCACTGAGAAAGTGAGTGTGCTCAGGTATACCTCAGTTGTTATTCTGAGGCTCTCAGTCAATTGAGGTGCTGTCCCTGGCCTGGGCATGTTGGTCAGTTGTGATGACTGCAAATTTACTTTTTTTTAAAATAAAAACTTAGATTTTGATCCACCTAAGCATTCATCTAGGTTGCCCCAAGTATCTTGCCTATATTAGGACCCTTCTGCACTAAATCACACACATTTGTTTTGTCTGTGGAGGGAGAGAATTGTCATGCCTCTCTGTGTGGGCTGGCTTTCACAACATGTTTTTTTTTTTTCTGTCACTTGTCACTCAATGTTTGTAAGTTTGCCCAAGCTACACTGACAGAGACGGGGAGAGAAATTTTCCCTTTTACCTGACACTTGATGCCACCTACCGTGCAGGTTAGTGGAGAGCACACTGGCTGCAGAGGTCTGCAAATCTGTCTTGGTTTATGAATTCCCTGCCTCTTTTTGTTCCAGGTGTTTTGCCCATGTGAAGCAGATGTGCTTTCCTTAAGAATATAACTGGATATTTGTTTCTGGAGCAGGAGCACCAGCAGCCCCTGTTGTAGGTTATCTTGCCCTTTGTCACGAGCTGCACACTGACTTCTATCTTTCCAAACACTACAGTGTGCTTTCTTTGGCTTTGCAGTAACTTGGATGTTATTGCAAGGTGCAGGAATTATGAGCTGAGCAGCATTTTTGACAGTGGAGCAGTTGGAGGTGCAGTTAAGTGCTGCATTTCTGAGCAGCCCATACATGACATGTTAATTACACTCATTTGGCGTGCCTTGCTTTCCCTCCTGTGACAGTCTTTAAAGGTCCCAGCTGCCACGTCCATGACTGACAGCTCTGAAGACAACATTTTCCCCTGGGATTCTTGCATTTTTCTTGATTTGTTGTTCACTAATGGTGAGGATGGGAAGCTATCTCCCAGTTGCATTTCTATTGCTCTGGTTCCCTAGGGAGCATCTATAAACTCTTCACTCTCTGTGATGTGGTTTTGGTGGTGGTTTGTTTCAGTGAAGACAGCATGTTTGGCCTTGAGAAGTAACTCATTGCCCTGGCCCTGTGCCTAAACGCCTTTGAAGAACTGGGCCTCTTGCACATGCAGAGAGAGCTTCTGTAATAAGGACTCACCCAGGAGCCATTGCCAAAGTGCAGTGTTCTGTACTCAATTAGAGACACTTCCAGTCTGGACCGGTAGTAGGTCAGTTCCCATCACTGCTCCTTGATCTCCTCCTTCCTTTGGGTCTCCGCAGTAGTCCAGACCTATGCTGCCCTCTTCATTCCCACAGTTTGACATAAACTGCCAGCCCCTTGATGTTCTTTGGGAATAAGGAGCCATTTTAAAGCTCTTTCATTTCTGTGTAGTGCTGTGTTATTGGCATAAGGGCTTTTCCCCACCCTCAGGGGTACATTGTTCTGCAGAAGAGGAGAGGCAGTCTGACGTAAGTGCAAAGATATATCCTGCTCTTTCTGTGAGTTAAGGGAGCCACAATGTGCCCTCTTATTAGCCCCACATCAAAGGAGTTCTGTTAAAAGCTTTTACATGTAGAGAGCCAACATGGTTAAGCTTTGGTGGGGGGCGAGGGGGAACCCAAACCAAACTATCCAAACAAAAAACAACAACCAAAAAGCCAAACAAAAATGCATAGAACATAATTTCCCATATTCAAAACAGATTCCTCTATCACTGAATTCCACCACGAAGAGCAGGCAGCTGTGGCAAGGATTTTCTGCACCAAGGTTAGCGCCGCATCCTCTGTTCCCACTTAACTATCAGGGTGCTTCTTTCTGTGTTGAATTAGACAGTATGATACTACCTGGGGTCTCATTGGTGTCAGTTGCCAGGAAACAGTACAAAACCGTCTTTTTTTTATTGTTTTCATTTGCAAGCTATTGGATAAGTTTGGTTTCTGAGATGGGGGGAGTAATTAGAATTGAAAGTGGAAAAAAAAGAGAGAGAATGAAGGCTTTTACTGTAAAATAGAGATGTCATCTTCAGATAACAAGAAAACCATTTCCTTGTACAGGAAAAACTCCAGCTTCAGTTATAGATGATATATGGCTTCTATCTTTCTCTGCTTAAAAAATTGAAAGATTGTGCAGTTGTTAAGGAGCAAAAAAGAGAAGACATTTATATCTCTCAGCAGAAATGTCACAAGTCTGGAAAAAAGGTACTAGGCAGCTGTCAGAAATACAGGCTTAAGAGAAAAACTGCCTGTCTAAACTCCCTCTGCAAAAAACCCTGCAGCTCTAAGAAGGTCTTTGGCATTGTAATGTGCTCTGTGGGGATCTGTCTGTTTCGTATTGATTAACAGCAAGTCCTTTCCAATTGATCATCCTTTGAAAAAAGCCAAACAGTACTTTGCATCAGTTGAAATCCACCAGTTGCTCTTCCCTGTTTCCTCTCTGCCCTGACTCTGTCAGGGACATTTGGCTGTAAATAAAAGCAGAGAGATGGACAGATGAAAATGGCACATGAAAATGAGAGTTGGACCTCCTTCCACTATGAACAAAAAAAAAAATTAGTATCCCTAATTGTCTTTCAAGGGCCATGGAGAGCCTAAATCTGAGCTAAAAGTATGTGCATATAGTTTTATGTCAGATTTTTGCTATTCAGATAATGCTTTCCATATGTTTTAAAAGCGTTACACCCTCTTCTCCCCACTTTGGTTCTCCTGTGATTCATGAGCAGCAGTACTAGATGGTGTTCAGCTGCACCTCTCAAAGCACTGTGCTGATGTCTTAAAGGCTGGCTCCGTTTGGCAGATATTTCCCCCACGCTAGAAGAGGAGTCAGCTCAAGCAGTAAAATTGGAACTTAAGAAATCCTCACAAGGCCCTGGAAGATTCCAGACTAGACAGCCTGTCTGTTGACAGATTGGTTACAGGGGAGACAACTGCCCTCAAGTGTGTGTTCTGTGCACGATAGCCATAGGTGATGCTGAGCAATAGGCATTTGAGAATAACTAAGTATTTTTTCCCCCCCTCTACCTTGGGAAATGGGCATTGGAACTCCCAATGCTGCTGTCCACTGGCCCCATTAGCTACATGCCCCCAGTTTTGCTCCACATCTTTCAAGGTTTCCAGTGTGTAGTGAAATACTGCAGGGTGTTCTTGCTAGCAGCAGTGTGGAAGCTCTGCTGCAACTTGGGACAAAGAAACCAGGTGATGGAGTAAATACAGATAGATATGAGACCTAAAAAAAAAAAAGGGTTTTCTTTATTTCACACAATCATCAGTTAAAACCAGCAAGACTTCCTGCTAGCCATCATCCTTCAGTTGGATGTGTTACACTACCAGCTGTGGCTGGTCAGTGGGTCTCTACAAAAGCCCAGTTCTCGGGACAGGCTGCAAGTAGGGGACAAGGAAGAGAGGTTATAGGTTTGCACTTGGGTAAGCAACCTCAGCTGTCTCTCAGCCTAGCTTGCCCTGCTCTGCCCTGCCCTGTGCTGCCCTTGGAAGGAAAGGAGCTGAGGGAAGCCTGGATGGGTCCTTGTCCTCCTTGCTGCCTCTTGTTCAAGACCTGCTGCTCTAGAGGGTGAGTCCTGTGCTCTGCAGGGGACACTGGGAAAATGGCTTAAGGGGAAAGCCCAGAAGATCTGGGTTTGTCTGGGTTAGGGGAAACAAAGAACATAAGCAAGAAAATAGTGTGGTGAGGAGGATTTTTGTGGTCTGCTTTCTAGTCTAGCTAGGACAGGAGGTTATGGACTTAAATGTCAACAAAGGAGATTTGGGTTAGTTGTGAAGAAAATCTTCCTAATGGTATGCATTGCTTCATGACACAGGTCACATTGCTTCCTTACAAGCACACTGAAGGGCTCCCCAGCTGCAAACCATCTGTGCTGCCCACTGACAAACCTGGAGGTGATAAAAGCTAACATATTTTAGCTAGCCTTGTCATGGGCATTCTGCTCCCATGTGTGCTACATGCCTTTCAGTCACCCGCTGCCAAGGCTGACATGCAGCACTTCTCCCTGAACTGCTTTAATTAATGTCTGCCTGCTCTGGATTTTTATAGGTCTTTAAAAGTAGCTGTAAGAGGTGCCTTGTATCAGAGGGAGATTTTATGTCACTGCTGTGAAGCTTGCCGCTGCTACTGCTGAGAAGGTGACCTTGGCACATGTTCCCTCCCCTTTGCTCCTAGCACTATGTATTAGCACCATGCTTTTCTCTCCTAGTCAAATGCTTCAAAAAAGATGCATGAGCCAAAGGAGGATTTTTTTTTCTAAATGCAGCTTAGCAGCTTTCCAAAAATGCTCGCTCCCTTGAGAAGAAATGGACCTCCAAGCCTAAACAAACTTTCTCTTGCTAAATAAGCACTTGTTTGTTTTAAAATCTCAGAACTTTGCTTATGCGAGATGATGGAGTCAGTAACCTCACCAGCCTTATTTTTCTACAAATCCTTGTGAGTTCGTTGGGGGGGTTAAATTTTTTATTTTATTTAATTTTTATTTTTATTTTCCTGAGAAGTTAAATGGAACAAGTTGTGCTGGAATCAAGATGGGAAATCCATGCCAGTAAAAACAGCATGAGTTTCTGAGAGGACCAGTCCTTACAGGAGTAGTATCCTGAACAAAGATGAAGGGTGTAGCCTGGAAAGCACAATCAACTTGAAGGGGAATCCAAAAGCCATGGAATGATCTGTGTTAGGCCCACTGTAACAAAATATCCCAAATAGTCCATGAAGGCAAGGATGGGGATGTAGAAGTTGCTGTGCTGGACTGAAACCAAAGTTAGTCAAGACAATTTCTCTGACTTTAGCAGCAGTAGTGAGAGCTTGGTTCTCCCTACATAGTTTGTTTTTCACACTTCATATTTTATAGGTGAAAACTGATTGATATTTTTTTGTGATAGTTTGAGCAGAGCTAGGCAGAATTTTTCTAGCACGTCTTCCATCACCAGGACATGTGGCAGTGCCTGCCTTTGCTCGGGCTGAGCTGTATGGTCAGCAGGATTTAACTTCACCATCTCTAAATATCTGGCAGTGAGCAGACTGTCAATGAGTTGGCTGTCTGAAAAATGTCAGCTAAAGTGACCTTATTTATTCCTACCATCACAAATTCCCAATCTGCATTTAGGGTTTGAAGAGCAGGGCGAAAGACCCTCATACAACACTGCTCCAAAATTGCTTGAGAAAGACTCCTGGGCCATTCAACTGTCAGTTGGTTAACAGAGCATTTTACAAGAAAGAATTTGAAAGTCTTCACACAGATTGATCTTTGAAGTAGTCTGTCCTCTAGCTGGATCTTTGTTTCACTTAAGGATGGGAGATACAGAGAGTGATGGTGAACATAGTAAGGTTGCCTGTGGAACAAAGAACAGTGTTCAGGCAGATTTAGCGGTAAACTATGCAAGCTATTTTGCATGTTTTAGCCCTAAAGACTTCAGTGCTCTAGATGTGCTGGTGTGATAAGGCAAAAAGGCCTTTCTCCACCCTTCTTCCTATATTTGTCAGTGAATTGTGGCAATGGTGGCATAAAAAGATGCTGGAGAACAGTATCAGAGACATGTAACCCGACTTCTTAAGTTACAGTCTGTTGCAGAGGATTAGGAGCTCCCTCTACACATGTGCCAGCTTTGCTGCACTGCAGATTTGACATGGAGGAAACAAGGAAATCAAGCTGCTTTTGTAGTCCTTGCTGCCTCTGCTTAAACTACACATGCCTGTCAATAGCTGCACTGTGCAAACAGAACTCTTGTAAGGTACCTTGATGAACCAACTGTGGAGTTGGACAATAGTGGCAAGGAGACTGATGAGCAGATAACATCTGTTCAGGCTTGAGGAACACCATGGCTGTCTCTTCAGCAGTGAAGCACTTACACGTCAGTGATCAATACTAGCTATGCCTATTAATGCCCACTGAGATGCCTGAAGTGACCTATTTCCAAAGCTCCTACAGACTTTCTGAGGAGAACCCTCTGGATGCGTCTGCCTCTGTCATGATAGCCAGAAATATAGACCTCACTTACATGGTGTTATTTATTCTTGTGACTGGGGGTGGATTTTTAGATGATCTTTTTGTTTATCTAACTGAAACTTGATCCAGTGCTGTCAGGAGGGGTGAGTGGGTCTGTTTTGTGGTTATAGCTCATTCCCCTGGTGATGCAGTGCTATAAACACCTCAAATCCAGCAGCTGCGACCATGCTGAGGGAGCTGCACTGGTTTAATGCTGTCAGTGCATTAAAGCAGTATTACTTGTGTGTCAACAAGCTCCTCTTTCTTTCAACAGTGAAAACATGTAGCAAGTAAATTATTTTTTCCTTAACAACAGAGAATAAAAGGCATTAAATATCTGTGTCTCCACTTCAGACTCCTAGGTAGGTGCACTTTTGTGCTGCTGGCAGCCTGGACCCCTGCTGCAACCCAGCAGAGTTGTACAAAGGAGCCTGCTGAGGAACTGGGCACTGGAGTGTCACTGAAATGAGGTGGGAGGTTATCACAGCACTGGGAGCCATCTTACCCCGGGAGCAAAGCAGGAGGAGAAAGTCTTGGGCAACAGAGCTCCTCTGCTTCACTTCAGTCGCTATGGACCTCAACATTTCAGCTTTTGCTCCTGCTGCCTGTTATTTTCACATCAAGGGCACACAAAACATGGGGAACTCTGTTCTTGTAACTTCTAAAGTTTTGAGTCCCCTAGAAAGGGCTTCAAGTAGGTGAGTTCATGCTTCAGCAGGTGAAGGGGCAGTAGGACATTGCCCCTCAAGCACAGTGTATCTGGAAATGGTGTAAGTGCTGGAAAAATGGTTTACAAATTCTGAAAAATTTGAGGGGCAACAGAAATAGAATGAGATTGGAGCATTTTAAGAAGACCAAGCCACTGAACAGGGTTTTCAGGGCTGCAGCTGATCAGTCTTCAGAGAGGGAAGGAAAATGCTTTCCTTAAGATATGTGTCTGTCCCATTTCTTCATTTCTGACCTCCCTGGCATCCATAAACTATATTGTGAATCTATATATTGTAACGTATATATTATGAATCTTTCTCAAAGCTGTGAACTCCTGACATGGATAAATCCACAGCAAACCTGACACATGGGCTGAGGCCAAGAAATGACAAGGTCCCCAAGAGGTGCAAAATCCAAAGTACCCACAAATCCTTCTCGATCTTGATGTGCTGCTCTCTGTAGCTCCTTTATTAATTTCTTCTCAGTCTAGGGGCAAAACCTAGTGGGTACCTGGATGAATGTGCTCAGTCTGCCTCAGCTCAGCCCATGGAAGGCAGTGACAAGGTCACTGGTTCTGAAATTATATTAGTGGAAGAAATGTATCTGAGTCAAAAGTGAATGGCAAATTCTGTTATTTATACTGTGGTGACTGGTGGGCCAACTATGCATGGAAATTTGGGTGAGCCCCAGTTCATGATGAATGGGCAATGACCTAACAGTCTGATGCCATCACAAATAATTTCTGTTGCAAACGATTTAAAACAACTTTGGATTTAGATGGATGTGGTGCTAGCTGCACCCCAGATAATAGCCAGACCTTCTGCCATCTGTATTCCTCTCCCACATTACTCCACCCTCAGTTTTGTCCTGCCTTACCTGCAGTAAAAGCAATCCACATTCTGTTCTCCTTCTTCTTCCTCACCATATGCATAAGGTTTGCTTGCTCTAGTAATGGAACTGTTTCCTCTTTCCAGGAGGCTTGGCATGAACTGGACAGGGAAGTGCTAAGTGTGTCCATGAGAGGAACAGCTTCCTTACATTGTGATGCATGGGACACTGTGCAGGGAAGGAGATAAGCCTGTGTCAGGCAGGACTGTGTTATTCCTTGTGAAAGTGCAAACTGTGTGATAGTTGTGTTCATCATTCATTCAACAACTGAGTTTTGTATGCTTTAGTTATTGGCTGTGCAAATGTAAATTGTTTTAATTGCTGGTCTCGGAGGACCCTGCTCCTTGTCCCTGTTGCAAACCTTGCCCAGCAAGTGATTAAGGTTTTTGTGTCACTTGTAAAGTTGTCATTTCCTTGTGCCACCTCTAGGTCTCAATAGAGATTAGAATGCCAGAAGGGTCTAGTGGGGTGGTTCCCTACTGAATTCAGTGCCTCTGGCTAAACAATTGGCACAATGCCCTTCATTTCATGGGAGGATGCAAGTGGATTGAACTCAACTTTTAAAATCTGGAATCCTGTCTTGAAATGACATTGCATTTGAAAGGTGGGAGCAAAGTCCCCTTTTGAAAAGGGCATGCCCCCCAACTGATAGGGTTTACGTTGCAGAAGAATTTGTTGCTGTTTCCAAGCATGTTACTGATATCTATATCTATATCTATATCTATATCTATATCTATATCTATATCTATATCTATATCTATCTATCTATCTATCTATCTATCTATCTATCACCCCACCACCTCAACTGATGAGGCCAAGCTGAGTTGAAAGAAATCTCCAACCAGACCACCAAATTGTTCCTGAATCACCAAAGGCAAAAAGACTGGTTCCATGGACTGGCTCCAGCATCATGCATTGCATTGCATTGGAAGATCTTTGAGACTCAGGGGGTGGGGAAGATGTTTTATGTGAATGGCATTGCTTTTGTTCACTGAATTCCAGTTGCTTTCTTCTCCATCTTATTTTCTCTCTTCCTCTCTCTCTTCCTATACACTCTGTTCATATCACCACCCTGAAGACAAGAAGATAGAAGCGACAGCACACCCAATGTCGATCTCTTTCTCTCTCTCTGCTTTTCCCTCTCCTTTTCCTTCCCATTTTCCCTCTGCTCCAGTCCAATCTAATAAACCTGATTCATCAGCCATTTGGTTTCGACTTGCCTTTATTTACTTCAAGGGAATTATTGGAATCTTAGCACGACCCCTGCTGCTCACCAGGGTTGGTACAGGATAACTGGGTCATGACAGACCAAGCAACTCCTGGCTTTCCTCACAATCACTCTGGTGAGCAGTCCCTCCTTGCAGCTCCCTCTGAGACTCCAGGAGGTTGGGTGTTAATTTTCAGATCCATCAGATACTTTCCTTTGTGATTCTCATTTGTCATTCTCGGCTTTACTGGCTCAGGCCATTAATTTCCCACTTCCTTACACCACAGAAGGCTGACAACTTCTGTTATTTAATGACAGGGCCAGTTTTCTGCCAGTGAGCAGAAAACACTTCTTCCTTTGCTGTTGATTACACACACACACTGCTTATTCATAGCACTCTCTTTTTTTCCTTTCCTTTTGTTGTTTTTTTCTTTTTAATCCAGGTGCTATGAACAACCTGAAGGAGGAAGGAGATGGAAAGAAACAGAGCATTTGCTTCTCCTTGCCCATTAAGGATTGAGAGTTTTCTTTTCCTCAGTGCAGTGATTTCTCTCTGTCTTGTTCTACAAATCTCCATCTTTCTTTCTCTATTTATTTTGAACTTAGTCCGTCTACCCATGCTGTCTTACACTCCCTCCTTGCTGGTCTTCTGCTTCTGGTGCACGTACAACCTGCAGAAGAAAATTCATGTGTTTCTGACAGCATTTCACCTCTGCTCTGCAGGAGGATGCACAGATGGATTTGTCCTATAGCCATCATATCATTTCGCACTTCATCACTGTGTGAGCTGGTCACAGATCAGTGGAGTCCACCACCAGGTTCAAATGAATGCTGAGGCTGCAAGGGCAGTGGTGAGATCATGGCTGCACAACTCTGTGCCTGTTTCAATCACAGGGCAGCCTTTGAGCTGGCTTCATTTGATGCTTTCAAATGAATTTAAGACATAGCTCAAAGCAAGAGGCTTGAACTCACTTAAATTATCCTTTAAGCTGCTGTTGGAAAAAAATGGCATTCAGCCCAGGTCTGGAGGAACAAAGCCAGATGCAGAGAAGCTGACATGGCTGCACCGGAGCAGGTCACTGGCCACGCCTGAGGGGTGTCCAGCAGCTGTCACCAGCCTGCCTGTGCTGTCATTCCTTCCAGCTCTGGTTTTCCACTTGGAGAATCACTTGCAGTTATGTGTCCTCACAGACAAGTAGATAAAGCCAGTACAATTCTTGGTGCACCATTCAGGATCCACCTTCTGAAGCACCACCAGAATAGACAAAAAGCATTTTGGGAGTGCTTCTGGCAGAGGATCTGACTGAGAACTGCTGAGAAGTGACCCTGGCCCAGGCCAAGCAGAAAACTGCAGCCCCTGTGCTCCGAAGCAATCTTCTGCTCCATGCCACGGGTTCACCCTGCTCCAGCCTGGGAATGTGGGCTTCCCCTGCCAGAGAGAAGAGCATCCAGTGATCATGACCAGCTTGCTTGGGCTGCTGTCAGGAGTGTGCTGCTGTTAGTATAATAGCTCTCCCCTGTGTGTGGCTGGCAGTATCCTCTCAAATAAATAATTTTTTTATTATGTATATGTCATTAAAAGGAACGTTGGTCTATTCAAGGGCTGATCTCTTAGTGGAAAGAGAGACTGAGGAGACTGAGGTTGGCCAGGGACAAAGTCTATATTTTCAAGCTGGCTCTTGTGTGATGTACTGCAGCAATGCACAGTCCTGCTCCAATTTGTCACTGTGCAAGCAAGTGAGAGGGTTCACAACAAACTTGTGTGTGGGATGTGATGAGTGGACTAAAATACAGGGATGGTTCTGCCTATGGGTGAAAGACTTGACTCTTCCTGTGGATAGCTGACTGAGCTTCACAGGTGCCAACACTTCAGGTTTGACCATCTCTCTGCATCCCTCACATAAAGGAAAGCTTCATCTCTGAAATTCCAGTTCTGCCTTCATATCTGAGCCCTACTTCTGTGCTGAATGAAGCCATACTCTCCTCACTCTTGAATCCAAACCTCTGCAATGTGCTGGTAAGTTCATAACTGGCAGGGCCAGCTTTAGTGTTTATTAGCTGGAAAAGGAGAAGAGAGCAGCTGGCTTTTACATTTATAGATGCTTTTGCTGTAAAGCACCTCAAAAATGACAATTTACAAGGGTAATTTCTGAGGAACAGAATGGGCCTCCTTGCCCATCTACTGGATATTTCCATGTTTCTTTTTCCCCTCATCTTCTCCTGTTCTAGCATTTTGATGAACATTGTTTATATACTGTAAACTAAGCAGGTTTTGCCTTTCAAAAAACCAGAAGGACTTTTCCTTGAAAATAGTGAGCTGCAGCACATGCTGCCCACCTGAGGGGTATGAAATGTGGCTCTTCTCCTTGGCACCCCTGATCAGATTAGAGTCTAATGAAATTGTGTCTTTGCTCTTGAACCACAAGGCAACTGCTTGTCTTACTGCAAATGCTGGAAGGTAAAGAAATGCTCTGGGAGACGCTGTAAAGCCTAGACATGGGAACTGAATTTCGAAGTTAGGCTTCAAAGTTTCCTTCCATGAGGTTAGTAAGAGCAGCCTCATACAAGGCAGAGCTTGGAAGGTGAAGCTGCTATCACTGAGATCTGAGCAGCCACTCCTCTTTGAACAGAGCAAATCCCAAGCACAGTGGGGCTGCTTGTAGAACAGCCTTCAGAGGCAAGCAAGGATGTGATGTTTGGAGAGCAGAGGAATAAAAAATAAAATAAAAATTTGAACCAATAAAATCTATTTTAAATCTATTTTATCCTGGATAAATTGCAGAAGTCCCTGAGGACTGGGAACCTGCCAAAGAAGCCCCCTCCTTCAGAGCTTGGCAGGGACCAAACAGCCCTAGGAGACACAGTGCACCCTGTCAAGCTCTGCCCTGCTGATAAAGGGAACCTTGTCACCTCTTTTTCTCTGTGCTTGCTGCACTCAGCTGCTCCTGAGGATGCCTGGTTGAGAAGAGCTCTCTTTCATCCCTGGAGACATAGTCACAAGGGCTGCTACTGCTCAGTTAGGGCAAAGCCATGGCATGTGAGAGCCCCGTCCATGTTTGAGGTGCTGTGATGGTGGGGCTTGATCTTGCTCTGTGCTGAAGCTGGGACAGAACCTGGTTAAGCCTTCATTGGAGAAGGAAAATGCCAAGTGATGGAGCAGGGAAGGCTGGTATCAGGCTGATGCATGACAGCATAACTGTCTGCAGGCTGAGATTGCACATGGGGCTTTCAAACTTGGGCCTATCAATATGGTTATTTTTGTCTCTATAAATTTTACTGAGCTGAAACAACCTGTGAGTGTTCTTCAGTGTGCTGTCAAGCAATATAATTGTAATTGTGGCACAGAGGCTTTCTCACCCCCTCTCTCTGTGGTGGAAGGTACAGTGCTGTGGACAAGTTTGTACAGAAATCACATGCCCAAGTAGTTCTGTATTTACTGGAGATGGCACATTTCTGTGGTCTTGCTGTGACCTTCAAGCAGGAATCATAGAATCATAGAATTGTTAGGGTTGGAAGAGACCTCAAGGATCATCTAGTTCCAACTCTCATGGGCAGGGACACCTCACACTAGATCAGATTGCCCAGAGCCACATCCAGCCTGGCCTTAAAAACCTCCAGGGATGAGGCTTCTACCACCTCCCTGGGCAACCTGTTCCAGTGTCTCACCACCCTCACGGTGAAGAATTTCTTCCTAGCATCCAATCTGAATCTACCCACTTCTATTTTTGTTTCATTCCCCCTAGTCCTATCATTACCCGACTGGCTCTAAGCTCCTGTGGGAGATATTTCCCTTGTCTTCAGAAAGTAGTGTCTGCTACAAATTTGAGTTAAGTTTGAAACTAATCTAGGGGTGTGAAACAGGTGTACTTATATGTATCTGCATGCAGCAATGTATCTCTGCATCTGAAAATGCTGCAGTGATGTGCTGAGCATCTCTGCAGAAGTGCAAGTGTTCAAATGAAAGACTACCATGTCTGTGTGCAGTGGTTTAAACAGTTTCTCTCATTTCTCACTCCTTTTTCTGGCTGCTGCACTCCCACAGTGACAGCTCTTCATTGCCAAGCCATGCACTCAGGTATTGAAGGCAATTATGAGCAAAAATGAGAGGTCATTTTTTAAACAGTGGAATTTCTTACTTTGTAATTCCCCTTCACCCTCCTTGAGTAAAAGTGGTGGAGGTAATTTTGTTCAGCACTTCTAAAGCACTCACCTTTAGGGGGTTGGGGGGGAAAGTGTGTCCTAAAATGTGAACATGTAAATAGTATCTGACCTTCCCTATTACTCTGACAGATGTAACATCTATTACATTTCTTTATTATACAGTGCACATTATAAAAATGGCTTCCCAGTGGTGAAGCAACTTGCTTTTCAAGGAGAGAGAAGAAGCCTGAGACCCCTCCATTTGGAGAATGGAAGGCTGGCTGAGAGGAAAAATAATCATGGAGGCAGTGGATAGGGTGATGAAGTGCCACACACTGAGTCCCAATGCTTGGGCACCAGGGGGGCACTTGGTGAGGCATGTTGGAGGTTCTTTTACAACACATAAAGTATTGCTGTGCAACATAGAGTGAGGTGTTGGACCTTGTTGTCACAGGCAGTGGTGGAAGCAGGTGCTAGTAAGAGATTAAGAGGGTGATTACTTAAACATACAGGCTCTGTTGCCTATACACACTATAGAAATAGTAGGACTATATCTCATACAAGAGGAGCAGGTATCCCAGGGGGATACGGGAGGTATAGACTGTAGGAAGGAGCCAGGTTTATGAGCTCTCCTAGACAGTATCTCTTGAGACCACTGGTGCAGATGGGGTGATAGGACATAATGAACCATTGGCTTTACCTAGTAAAGTGTGAATTATGCTCTTGCTAACAATGGCCCAAATGCTACATTTTCTAGCGGTCCTTTGGGATGCTTTCTAATAGATAGAGCCACTCTCAGCTCAGGCACCAGCAATGTGGAGTTTTGGAGGAAAACTTTTGTCCTCAGGTTTACACCTCTAAATCTCCTTACATTATTGAGACCTGATCTGCAAATCAGGGAGCCTCATCTGCCTGCTACAGGACTTGGGGCTGGAAAGGGCCTGTAAGTGTGGAGATAGTTTACATAATCCATGTTTTTTTGCTGAGTTCCTTAAAGCAAATGCCCTCAAATCCTTATCACCTCCAGCTGGAGCCAAGTACTCTCAGCACCTTGCAACATCAGTCTAAGTCAGGCCTGCTGCCAAGGAGGTTATGCATACCTGTGCTGAGATCCCAGCTGTCTTTGGGGAGGTGGTCCCTGCCAGGGTTTCTCTCACAACCCTGACTGTTGTACTTTTTGCCCTTTGTTGATTCTGGGTAGTGACCAGCCTGGCTTACCTATCCTCCTGCACTGCCTTGGTGCTTAACCCCAAGATGGGAGAGAAACCCTAACTGCTAACGCTGAAACCCCAACAAGATGAGCAAGAAGGGATCAGCAAAAAAGGTAAGTGTCACACACAGACTGCTGACCTGTCCCACCACTGGCAGAGGCTGGAGCTGTGCAGAGGTTTAGTTGTCAAGTCTTGCCAGGCAGAGCTGTCACTGCTGAGAGTTTCTCTCCCAACATGACCAGACCTGCATGATTCCAGTGCAAGGGGCTCACATGCTTATGACTTCATAAAATCATGAGATGACAGCAACTCCATTTCTGCAAGAGCTTCCAAATAAGCTAATAGAAGCTTAGCAGTGCTTGGTTTTTTGTTTAAAGTGATTGCAATGGAAAGGGTTGCTGTCAGGCTCAGGCTGTGTACCTTACCCCTACATCAGAAAGGGTGTTGTACTGATGGGCTGTTTGTGCGTTGCCCTGTGGAGCACTCTGGCATCTTTCAGACTGACTTAACTTCTTGCCAGCCTGCTGCAGGTTAGCAGTTCTTATTGTTTGCAGTTCCATCAGAGCCATCATTCCAATAAAGTTCTTGCCATCCCTGAAGTCCATTTTACCCACCTCCCTGGGAGGAGAAATGTTCAATACAGCGCACATGGAAAAGGCAGAAATGGAAACATCTTTAATGTCGTATTGATCTGCCTGAATCCTGCTCCTGACATTACAGGGATGCCTGATGTCTTCTGCACCCTAAACCCTTCCCTGGCCTTTTCATGCTCTGCAGTTGCCAGATGGGGTGGCATCTGAAGATGGACCTCAATCCCAGCAGGTAGAGGTTGTGGGATTAGGCTGGTTGTGGGGGCACTGCAGCCTGGCTGATCAATGGCTCTTGTTTCTGGCCTTCCCTGAGCCTGGAGTTTCTCACGCCTAGTGCCAGGGCTGGAATGTTTTGGTAAGTTTTCCCCTAATTGTCTAGGCTATTTTGAGTGATAGAGCTTTAAAAATAAACACATTCCTCTGACTTTCAGGAGAGTTAAACATTTTTCATTGCACTTGACTCAAACACAGTCTGCTGTGCAGGGTGCAAGCCCCTTTTATGGGATGTGTGAGAAACTGAGTAGGCTATTTTTCACAGGTTATTTTTCCAGATTGTTGTGTTTTCACATGGAATTCCTCTGTAGTGAAAGGCAGGAGTTTAATCATTTTGCCACATGAGCACTTCAAGCTGCTTCTGCTTTGCAGCCAAAAGGACTGTTACAAGCACTAACCTGGTAGCTACACTGAGATGCAAAAGCTTTGAATTTCTAGGAAGACTAAACTGTAGTTCAGGCCAGTCGGTGATGTGATGAACTGCCAATAGAGGAGAGCAAATTATCATCAGATCATAATAAAAAGATGTTATTGTTAATTAACTCTGAGTACCAGAAAAAGTCCTACGTGGTTTACCGTAAAGCTGGGAAATAAATCCTTGTCCTAGAAGACTTGCAGCAAGTAAAAAGGGCAAATGATGCAGGGTGGGAAAAGGAGATACAGGAAATGGTAGGAGGGAGAGTGAAAGTGTGTATCAGGTCCATAAAGTGAATCAGATTAATTTTAAGTGGATCCTCACATTAGTAAGTTGTATTAATATGTAGTTATTACTATTTAAATACTTATTCTGTTCCTGCACTTTCATAAGACTGCACGATTGGTGCATGAATTCAGAGTATTTTTCAGTCGATAGCTCCTGCCTGATTCTGCCCTAACTCAGCTCCTCACTAAGGCTGCATCTAGTCTTGCAGTAGCAGGCAGGTGGATTACCTGTCTGAGACAGGGTTAATGGCCCACTCTGCCAGGAGGGAGAGGGGTGTCCTGGATCCTGGCTAGCTACCATTGAAGATTTTCTTGGCTTTTCCACACTGAGGAGATTCATCTTGCCAGAGGAGGTTCTCATTGGCCTTTTGGCAGATGTTCTCTCTCTGTACTTGAAGAGCACAAGTGCAACACGCAACTGTTACTTACAGCTTATTGGGAATTCTTCTATATGCTCTTATGTTTGTTGAGAAACATGCTCATGAAAATTATGTTAAGACAGTGTTTAACTGTGAAGTAGAAAGCAGCTGAAATCCTGGTTTCCAGTGAACTCTATGTTATTGGCCTTAACATGGCTTGAGTTGCTCCCCTCCATATCTGTTTGCTCACTGGCCAGTGACGATGACCCAGAGGATATTTCTGTCCTGGTCAGCATAGATGCCACCCTAGGGAACTCACACTATTAAAAGCAGATCTTATTGGCATGCACCCTATTCTGATTGAGCATTGGGGTAAATTAAGATAGAGCTGCTTCTGGAAAAGTGATTTGTCTGCCTGGCTTTTTTGCGGTGTCTGTGGGTGTGGTGTTGCAGGTGAAGGGTTGGAGAATATCTGAACAGTGTCCAGCTCCAGGCAGGGCATGATCAAGGCAAGCTGATGGACTTCTGGTGCATCCTGTAGTTTTCCAGTGGTGACTGAAGCCAAGGATGTGGAGGGTGATACATGACAGCAACAGTAAATTTTCAGAAATCCCCATGGACACCCAAGCCCTCTGACTAGTATGAGAAAACTTCTTTAGACAAGGAGTGTTTCAGGCAGTTTAGGTTGATGTAGATGAATAATGCAGATAACATTTTTCTTTTCAACAACCATGGGGTGGAGGACAACAGGCAAACACTTTGCCATCTTGGCATTATAGTATGAGCAAGCATGTCTGGGGCCCTTGGAGAGGGTGTGATTTTAGTCTGGATGAAGAGTACAGTGAGATACTATGGTCAGACCATCAGAGGGGCCTTTCATCCATTACGGGAAAAAGACTTCAGCTCTTTCTGCCCATAGGACAAATTTTTCCCTTTCTCCCCTTCTCAATTCACTTTTCATGAATTGAAATCAGGGGCAAGCTCCAAGTCTTCTCTCTTTGCTTTCACCCACTTCTGCCCACGTGCCCACCTGGAAGCAGACCACTGACTCTGTTTGGGAAAAGACCACAAGCTTCACCAGGGAGCACAAATGTCCACCCCAGAGATGGTCCAGAGAAGGAGGAAGGAGCCACTTGGTGGCAGTAAGTTCAGAGAAAAACTATCCTGAAATGTCTCACCTTCTCTGAGGCACCCTGCTCTGCCCCGTGTGGAAGGAGCTCTCTGAGGAGTGGTCTCTTGTGTGAAATCCCTGAACTGAGGCTGCTCTTCCTTTTCACAGCTTAGCCAGGAGCCATGACAGAGGCTTAGCTAAGAAAAGTGTCAGAGCTGTCTCATGTGCATGTATGGATAGATAGGGTTGGAAATAAGAATGAAAAGAAGGAACTCTTGTACCTGGAGGGCTTCTCCCTTTGTCCTTTTGGGCTTCAAAATATATGACCTTACGGATCTTCAGTCTGCAGCACTTACAGTGAGCAGGGGAGCCCAGTTGGATGTACATTACTTTCATGGGAAGTGGAACTCCATTCCCAGCTGGCTGCAGGAAAGCAGAGCTAACATTCCCTAACCAAGTCTTCTCCTCCCAGCAGAAAAACATGCCACTCTTGTTTCTCTCTGGAGCATGACCTGCTCTATCCCCTGAACCCAATGCTAATTTTCTTTAAATGCTCTTAGCTAAACTCTGGATAACTTTATTCAAACTGTTTCAGACCCTAGACAGACCTTATATTCATGTTGCAAATGGCACTTCCATGCCTGGAGGCCACAAATATAGCAGACCTGATTTCTCAGATCAGAGCAGTGCTAAGAAAAACCTTTGGGCATTCTCCAGATGTTTCATAGTTGAAAGCTCAGCTACATTTTATGTCAGATGACTGCAAAAACATGCACTGTGTCTCACCGTAACTATAAAGCAGGCACACTTTATTTTTTTTTTCCTGAAGACAAATCAGGACAATGCTTGTCTTTCCCCTGCAACAAAGATCTCATTTTTTTCCAGGCAATTTGGGATACCAGATCTGTTCTCCTAGGTGTTGTAACCCAGGCTGTCAGCCAAAGACACAAAAATGGCTTCTTGAGAGTATTTTTAAATATTTACAGTCCCAGGAGATCTCTTTCTGTTGAAGGTGATGCTGATTAAGGCCTCAGTGATTATAAATAAGGTTCTCAAACCCTACATAAAGTTCCTCCATGTAGCTGTTCATATTCCTCCCTCCCTGTTCTGTATCTAGATAATTCACCAGATGCCTGCCCTATACTCATGTCAAAGAATCAGCCATCTGGATTGTGAAGGAGTCCCTCATATCATTCCACTGCACGAAGTTTGTGACAAAATAGGAAAGACTTATCTCTAACATGCAACAGCAATAGAGGAAACTGAAAAAAACCCAAACCCATCCCCAAAAACCCAAGTGCGGTGGTAGGACCCCATAATTCTGCTATAAGGTTCGTGTAATACTGATTTGTTTAGTTTGTTACATTTCTCAGGTCACTTCCCTTGGGGCATTTATCGAATTAGCTGATGATTCTGCAAAGATCAGCAGTCAAGTGTTATCATTCTTAATATTCATTGTATGTCCACATTGCAGGTTGTGTTGAGTAGAGATCTCCATGCCAGACTGCTTCTGGTACTCGTGTTATCTCTGGTGGGGCTGGCTCTGATTTCTGCATGCAGCATTGCAGTTTACAGTATAGCTGTACCTGAACAATTTCTATTGCCAGAGATCCCTGTAGAAACAGAGGGTTAGAAGTGTATTTCAGAAGAAAGATGAGATTCTGGAGCAAAACTGTTCAGAGGAGAAATTACTGCAAATTCTGCCTGCAGAACATGGGAACTTGGGTACCAAGGCTTGGATCTGGGACTGAGCCATCCTACAGCAAGACCACAGTATCACAGAGGTTGGAAGGGACCTCAAGAGATCATCAGGTCCAACCCCCCTGCCACAGCAGGATCACTTAGGGTAGTCCACACAGGAATGCATCCAGGTGGGGTTTGAAAGTCTCTAGAGAAGGTGACTCCACAACCCCCCTGGGCAGCCTGTTCCAGGGCTCTGTCACCCTCACTGTAAAGAAGTTTCTCCTCATGCTGAGGTGAAATCTTCTGTGTTCCAGTTTGAACCCATTGTTCCTTGTCTTATCTCTGTGAACCACTGAAAAGAGCCTGGCCCCTTCCACTTGACACCCACCTCTCAGATATTTATAGACATTGATCAGATCCCCTCTCAGTCTGCTCTTCTCAAGACTAAAGAGCCCCAGGCCTCTCAGTCTCTCTTCATAGGGGAGATGCTCAAGTCCCCAAATCATCCTCATGGCTCTCCGTTGGATTCTCTCCAGCAGGTCTCTGTCTCTCTTGAACTGGGGAGCCCAAAACTGGACACAGTATTCCAGGTGTGGTCTCACCAGGGCAGAGTAGAGGGGGAGAAGAACTTCCCTAGACCTGCTGGACACACCTTTCTTGATACATCCCAGGATACCATTGGCTTTTCTAGCCACAAGAGCACATTGTTGTCCCATGGAGAACTTGCTGTCCACTAGCACTCCAAGGTCTTTCTCTGTAGAGCTGCTTTCCAGCAGGGCAGTCCCCAAAGGTGGGCAGCTTGGTGCTTTTGCTGTGCCCTTTGCTGGGGCTGTGAGCTGGAGCAGTGAGCTGGAGCAGAGGTGTGCCACCCTATGCTCCTCTGAGGTTCTGCAGGAACAACCCATATGTTCTGGCACTGACTCCTGGAGGGAGTGGGGAGTAAAGCAACTTTCTCCTAGGAGAGAGACCCCTTGAATTTCAGCCTCTCCTTCCTATATCAGAGCTGACTTCTGTTGGGGGGGGCTATGCTGAAGCTTACCTACAAGCTCCTTGTTTCTGATACCTAGCATGCATCTTTTGAATGGGATTTGGGGTCTTTAAATGAGTTAAATTATCTGGGTTGTGTATTTCTTGTAATTAATGAATTGAATAATTAAGAAAAGAAGAGATTCTGCACAGAAGGGCTCCTGTCACATGTGTAAGTTGTCAGCAGGCCACGTTACCAAGGTAGTACAAGTAAACTCAGAGTCTTGTGTTTTCTGAGCTCTTGGGAATGCTTTGGGAACAACAGGATGTGATGGGACCAGAATAGCAAAGAGGGTTCAACAGTGTGTTCTTCAGGCATGAGAAAGCACTACTGAGAGCTTGGGAGCATCCTCTCCAGGTGTACAAGCTCCTCAATGACAGAAAGCACCCACTGGCACATGGTCAGCATCCAAGGCTTGTGCCCAAGGTGCTTCCAGTGATGTGAGCCAGCAGAGTGCAGGCAGCTGCCTGCTGAACCCTACCAGGGGCACTGCCACCCTGCCCCATACAGCTCCCTGCACATGTTGCACGGAAGTGACAACACAGCCCCAGCTCTCTGCTGGAATGTTCCCCTGGGCAGTGATTGCAGATCTGAAATGCAGCAGGACCAAATTTCTCTGCTCCCTTGCTCACCTGGCAGTGCTTTGCACTTGTTTAGGGATGCAACCCACAGGGAATGATGGCTGCTCCAGGCTTTCTGTGAATGTCTGTGACAGAAGGGGGAAGAAATGTGCTTGGAAAGGTAGGAGCAGGTGGTGTGTTTGGTTCAAGTGTTGGCTTTCTCTTGTTTCACATGCTATTTGAGTGATTTGCTTTTCTGCAATGGATCTTGCAGGATGGTCAGAAAAGACTGAGGAGGAATCAAGCTAAGTGTGCTATGATCTGCACAGTGGTGAAAGAGAAGACAGTGTGCTAGCTCTGCTGTCCCAGGGAAATGAACACATCTTTCCCTTTTCTAAATCCTGGATACAGCTCCTCTGCAACCTAGGTAGTTGCTGGATCCAAATCCACATATGAGAGCAGCTGACCCTTTTTTTTTTTTTTTTTCTAGGAAGTGGAAGAGAGACCAAATCTGGTAGGAGCCCAGCCTCCATGGGTTACTTGTACCAGGGGGAAAGAGGTAGCTTGGACATTTGCCTTGAATGCCTCAAACTTCCTCTTGCCACTGGCTGTGATCAGCTGGCCTAGGAAGGTGTGGGTGGTTGATGGATTACAGGAAAAGATTCTTAGGAGAATGAAAGATGCTTTTTAACCTTTTTTTGCACCAGAAGTGCTGGGAGACTGATGTGGACCCATGCTGCAGCCTTGGGAAGTGCTGGTCCTAGCAATAGCTTTCTGTGCTGAGTGCTATGTACTATGCATCAGGAAATAAGTGTTGTGCAAGTAAACCTGAAAGGGCATTTTTGAGGGCAGATTTTAATTAAATTTAGAGGGTTTGGCCAGAAGAAAGGTAGACTAAAAGTAATTTAGACTCTGAATTTTCTGTACTGCAATTATAATCCCCTCATCAGGTGCTGTGGAGGTACCCACATGCTCTAAGCACCTGTCTTTGCTGGTAGAGTTGGTTTTGGTGCTTCTTCCTGCTCTCTCAAACCCTAAAGCCCTAGTTGCACAGCAGCTGCGCTGTGCCTAACTGCAGCATGGTTTTACCAGCTGGATGGTCTGTGATTCAGTGAGCTTTTTACTACTTACTGCAGCTTGGGCAATGCCCTGTGATGCAGAATGGTACCATTGCCACACTACCCTTCCTGCAGGGCTTGGGAAGCCTCATGGCTGTAGTGCTTGCCTAGATGGCACAAGGGCTGCATAGGTGTGTGTAGCAGCGATGGCAATGGGTCCTTGGTGCATTGCCAGCCCAAGAGCTTAGTTTCTGTGAACCACACTAACTTCAGTGCAGGATGATGCTCGGGATGTGCGCATTTCCACGGAGTGGGTGCCTTGATCCCATGTGCCATGGGGTGCCAGGGTGTACTCGCTGGCCACCTGCTTTATGCCAAAGAGTACCTGCTGCGTGGTGATGGGGCCACCAAGGGCTAAGGGGTGCAATGGGACAAGCCCCCGTGTCACCCGCGTCGCAGCAGCTGCCTCGCAGTTAGTCAGCCCCCGCCATGGGGGTGTCTGCCACCACCTGATGGCACCCGCTTTCCCAAGGATGCCGCCCCCCGCCCCGCTTCAGCTGAGCGCATCCCCGGCGGCACCCACGCAGCCAGCGGGCAGTCGCGGCCCGGCGGAGGCGGCGCTGAGCCCCCCGCCCCCTGCGGCGAAGCGGCGGCGTGAGGCGTTAGGACCCGGCGGCGGCGGCTGGGCGGTGCGCGGCCGGGGCTGGAGCTGGAGCTGGAGCTGGAGCTGTATAGCGGTGCGGAGGAAGCCGCCGCTCCGCCGACTGCTCTCATTCCTCCGGCAGTCGCCCCTGCCCGTGGAGGCAGCTTTCCCAGGCTCCCCCGGGGCGCTCGGCATGAGGAGGATCAGGGCCAATGCCATCGCCATCCTGACCGTCGCCTGGATCCTGGGCACTTTCTACTACTTATGGCAGGACAACAAGCCCCGCTCGGCGGCGGCCGCCGGCAGGTCCAGCAGCAGCGGCGGCAGCGCCCAGAGAGGGCAGAGGGCGGGCGGCAGGCTGGAGGTCCGGCGGGAGGAGAGGACCGTCCCCCTGAGCGTGAGTGAGCCGCGGCCGCCGAGCATCCTGCCCGGCCGCGGCGGGGTGGAGGGGAGGGCTCGCCTCGCCGTCGGGCTGCTGTGTATTTACAGTCGCATCCGTGCCTGTCACCATGGCAGCCGTTACGGTCGGGGAGCAGGGTGGGCAGACCCGGAGAGAACAGAGTAGCGAACGCCCGGGTTAAAGTGTTGGCGAGTTGTCTGCCGGCTCCCCCGGGCTCTGCGCCTTTTGCTGAGAGTCACTGCCCTTGGCGGAAGAAAAGGATGGGCGAAGCAGCTGGGAGCTTTTTTGGTTCGCGTTCAAGAAGTGCATACGTACATCCATGTGTGCATGCATGATCACATCAGAGTCAGATAAAAGCCGTGACCCGTCACAAGCCCTTCCTCCGGGCAGCCAGGCTCTGGCCATCGGGCCGGGGGATGCAAGCAGTGCTCCTCTCAGTACTGTCCGTTTTGCTGACAAATGGGGCACCTGGCCGCAGCTCACAAGTTTTGTCTGTTTCAAGACGTAGGTAACAGTCGGCAAGTCGGGCTCGGGCTGAGGTTTAGACAGGTTGGGAGATGAGGGCATCCCTCAAGGCTCTTTCCTAGCCTAAGGGCTGGTAGTGGTGCCCCTTCTCATTTGCTTTGAAAGCCCCAAGCTCTGCACTCCCTGGGTATCTGTGGGCTCAAGTATCCTAATAAAATCGAGCTCCTGACTTAAGTCCTTAAGGACGGTAAGGACCTTTCTGCTCTGTGGAGGAGGTTTGTTCTGATTCACCCTGTGTAACAGCAGCAATAAAGCTCTCCTAAATCTAGGCAATAGCTTCATAAAAAATAAACCAGCCACTGGAGCATAAGTGGCCCAGCAACACCATTCCCAGGAGTGATGTAGCTGAAGCAGTTGGGGGACTGCACTGTGTGTCACTCTTTGGCTGCAAATCCATTTATCAGCTGGTTACGCACACATGGAAGTGAACAAAAGCAGCAGCCTGGTCAGGGTTGGAGCAGGGGCCAGACACTGTTCCCTCCTTAACTGGCACTGGGATTTCTGGCCTGTGTCTCTCTTCTCCACCTGTAAAGTTGGGGTGGCAGGTGTGTGTGGGTGTTTGCGAAGCCTCATGAATGTTAGGAAAATACTGCCAGAGCAGCTCCAGCCCTTAGGCAGCAGGGTGGGAACCCTTCAGCTGAGACCTTCAGCCACTGCTTGCAGCTACTGACACTCAAAAGTCAAAACTGAGGCTTCTGGGCAGAGCAGGGGTGATGTTTGCTGCTCATTAGACCTGGGGGCTGCCGGCAGCTCAGACTGCTCTGTCAGACTCTCTACGGAGCAGGACTGTGGAAACTAATACAGTTTAGCCCAGGCCAGGGCTGTTATTGCTCTAGCCCTTTGTGCATGCTGCGGAACACTCTCAGGCTGTCCGAGCTGCACAAACGGAGGGTTTGGAGTGCTGCTGTCTGTTGGATTCCACCTTGGCAGCAGTGGAAACTGCCTCTAAGCCCCTGGTTTCTACATGTGCTCGAACATGCTGCTCTGGCAGTATCATTTATCTGTTCTTCTGCTAATCCCTTCAAATTAATTTTTTTTTCTTTTTAATTTGGTTTAATTTACTTCCTCTCAGAGGGCTTGTGGAGGTTATATGAACCTATATCATCTGACAAGCACCTTAAAATCGTTGGGAAGAGGATGCTGTGGCAATGCTGCATATTGCTTTATTGCTGCTGTTTGTGGGAAGGCAGTATGTGCTCATGGCTAACCACAAAGCCTCTCCTTACAAGCTATAGTGCTGTGCAACAGCTGCTCCAAATCTGGTCCTCATCGCAAAACAACGTAAAGCATCCCAGCTCTGCTTCATGCCTGAAATCCCTTGGGGAAAAATAATCATTCTTTGCTTCTCCTATCGCTCTGTAACTTGGGTCCCAGAGTGTGCCAGCTCTAGCTCAGTTAACTCCCAGTCTTTCTGGCAGGCAGAGGCTGGCATGAAGGAGGACCCTCTCCTGATCCACTTGACAGTGGGGCATGGTTGAAATACCACATCCTGACCTGCCACAATCTATTTGCATAGAGAAGGGAAGCAGAAGACATTTGTGGTGCTCGGGCTTCTCCTTGTTCAGGCAAAGTGATTTCCAAGGGTTTGGCTGGGTTGCTCTGAGAGGTGAGCTGGTAAAAAGGCAATAGGTGTGCAGCTCCAACTGTGTGGTGCCATTGCTTGCAGGCAGCCTAATGGGTTGCCATGAGATGTGAAGAACGAGCCGTCCCAGCCACAGTGTCTGCCCACCCTGCTGGGGCAGAAGCAAGGAAACAACTGCAGATGGATACAGGGCAGGAAGGTTGACAGGGGTCTGGGACAGCACCCCCCAGCACAGGGTGGCATCTAGCGGAGGTCTGAGTAACTGGACTCAAGGGCCAGGCTGACTGTGTGAGTCTGGTAGGACAGAGGCTATACCCCTGTAAGTGGTCTTTGGCACACATCCTTGTGTTCATGGTATGTGGGCTGCAGTGCTGCCCACCACCTTCTCCCAGCCAGTGCAGCAAATGTGCCATTTCAACTGTTCCACTGGAGAAATGAATCCAGAGAAGCAGCTGTTCTTTTGCAGTGCAGAGCCCTCAACCCTGAGTTCGTTCCCCATGAAGTTAGATTATTTGACCTAATATATAATGGCAGTCTTGTGTAAGAGGAGGCGTGCCAATGCTCTGCCTGCTTCTCCTGTCCCTTGGCCTTCTGCAGAGCCACTGAGACAAGCTACCCATTTTGATCCAGGTTTTGATTTCCTCTGCTCTGCATGAGTAATGGTGTTGGAGGTCAGGGTATGGCTCATCTGCAAATAAGGGTGATTCATGTGACTTATGGGTCTCAGGAAAATGTGGCTTTAATTTTCTAAAACTGGGAAAAAATTACAAATACCGTCTGAATGAGTCCTGGAGTTCTGCTCTTGTGTCTATGCTGTGACATTTCACATCCTGAGCAAATGAAGGTGAATTGCGTGGGTTTTGACAATTGAAGTGCTTTCTGGGCTTGTAGTTTTCCTCTTTGTTATCTCCCAACATGAAAAATAAAAATCACCTTAGGTAAAAGCTATAGTCAGTTTCAAGTCTTAGCTTGAAACTGGTTTGTTATTTGTTGACCTCATGCTTATTAGCACAACTTAAAATCTGGATGTCTGGACTCCTGGAGTCAGGAAGCCAAATTGTTGAATATTAAAGTTGGGGTGAGGGGCTGTGGAAGATCAGTGTCCCAGAAATACCTTGTGTGTTAATGGTGCTCCCCTGGATCCCTGCTTTATAGCCAGAAATATTACCATGTGGACTCTCTTCAAAAGCCTCTCCCATAGCAGGTCCTGCATGTGTCCTGGTTTTGCTGGGACAGATTTATAGTTCAGCCATGGGCCACAGGCCATCAGCAGTTTGGAGTCAGCCAGGAAAGCTGACTCCAGCTGGCGCTCAGGTGTATCCCAGACCATGAACATCACAGTACAAAGAGAGAAGTTTGCTGAGGAGAGGGGAGGCTCCTCCTAGAGCCTCTCTCTTGGGCTTCTCCTGACCCAGCTCCTCTTTCTCCTACTCTCAAGGACTGCCTTTCTGTTTAGTGTGACTGTTGTATCTTCACTTTGTTGAGTATAACTTTATATTCTTTGTATTTGCACTGGTATTAGTTTGGCTGTTTCATTAAATCTGGTTTTGTTTCAAACCACAGGTCTCATCTCCCTTTCATGATCCCCCTTCTCTGCTGGGGAGGAGTCAATGGTGTTATAGCAACTGCTGTAGTTTAGCACCAGAAAGGGGCTAGATGTAGACAAGTTGATTGAAATAACAATGCAGAAATCTGTAAAGGGCAAGGCTGACTTGGTGGCACACTGAGCCCCTGTGTAATTCCCCTTACACCTGACATGGAAGGTGGAAACACGAGGAAGTACCACAGTCCTAGAAATGCATCTTTTCTCTGGAGCACAGCAGAGTTTCATATCACTTAGGAAGAGCCCTGGGACCTTTGGCAGTTGGTTTATGTTCTGGGTTTTCCTGGAGGACGGACGTCTTCTCTGTGCTCTTTTCTGTTCCTCCCAGAGAGGAGGTTGCTTCCTGCTTCTTGGAAATTTCCTGGAGGCAGAAGCTCTGCAATGTGTCCTTTGGAAGGACTTTGGTCTACTACAGGCAGTTAATTATTCACTACATGCTGCTCATCTCCTTCAGCACAGCAGTAGTGGGCAAAGCCCAGGACTCTGTTCTGCCTTTCAAGATTGCAGCATGGGAAGCTGCCCTGGTGTATCTATGTTCCATTGAAGAGATCAAGGCCATTCCTATTGTGTGGCTAGAGCTTGTTAGAGGAATGCCTAGTAGGTAGCTCTGAAGGAGGAATTTTGCTCTTGGCTGACTGGATTATTTGCTCCCATTTCCCAGTCAAAAGCTGGTCATGAGGCTGCCTATAGGCTTCTTGCCCTTGCTGACTGCTCTGGGGTGGTAGGAAAGCAGCAACGCATCTGGAAGATGGAGACAGAAGAATATTGTTACTCGTGCTCTGAAACATGCTGGTGCCTAATTGCTCTTTAGAGCAGGTCTGTCACTTCTTATCTTTGTCCTGCCAACTTTTGTGACCTGCATTATTGTTCTGTGACCGACCTAGATTTGGTTTGGGAGCTGAGAGACTCTAAAATACTGGCTCAGGTTGCCTGGGCTCAGCTCTCTTGGCTGCTCCCTGCCTCTGTGCTGAGCCCTGTAAAATGAGCACAGAGGAGGTGAGATCAAGGTGTCCATTTCCCATGTAACAGAAGGTTTTTAAATGCTCTGCAAACATCATTGGACTGAGGGTCACTTGCTTGTGTTGAGACACTGAGCAGGAGGCTCCTCTGGGATGTGCTGCTGAGAACAAGAGGTGTCTGTAGGCATCAAGCAAGTTGGTGAGGAAAGCTGTCTTGTTTGGTTTGGCTGGGGTGTACCTGCTTCCCTGAGTAGCCAAACTAGGGAGTGTAGCTCTTGTATTGGCCACCATGTCAGACCACCTTGACATACGCTTTTCAAATCTTGGTAGGCTTAACTAAGTTGCCCAAAAAGGGCACTCTGCTGCATTTGTTTTCTGTTGCCTTTGGTCATGGGTGTGGAGCAGGTGTTGGCTGATCTTCACCATTCATTCATGAATGATCTTACTCCCGTCCCTTCACCACATTCCCCCTGTGCACAGCTTTCAGGGGATGCTGTTTCTGCAGCTTCTGTGGATTGGGAAATGATACCAGTTTTGAGGGAGTCATGTGCCTCAAGCCCCAGAGATTCCTGGGCATGTGTGCCTGCCTGGAGGCAGGTCTTATAGCCTTGGGGACAAAACTCTGGGAACTGGGGTGGAAATTAAATAAATCAATAAATAACCCCCCAAAACCAACAAGAAGGAGTAGAGCACTAATTTCTTGCATTGACATATCGTCAGGCTTGTGAAGTACAGGTTTGATTTCATGTCCTGCTGTGCCATGGTGAGGGAAGAAGGTGAAGGTGAGATTCTCCTGCTCATCTCAGCAGCCTCCTTACTACTTGACTCTTACCAGGTTGCTCTCTCTTGAGTCTCCTGCTTTTGGGGGCAAAAATCAGGAATGTGGCTGTACAGGTTTCTTTCTGTTCTTGAGCTGGACAGCTGCATACCAGTTTGCACACTGTGAGCACAGCAAAGGACAGGATGCTGCATGATCTCCCTAAGGCTGTCACATTGCCTGTAAGCCAGACCACCTTGGCTGCAGGCATCAGGAGCTGGAGTCCAGGGAAGCATGGTGAGCAAGACAGTGAAGCCATCATGTTCAACAGCTTAGGAAATGTTTTTTTAAAAACATCTCTTCCCTTCAAGTCAAAGGAGAAGGGATGGAGGCTTGGGTTCTCCATCCTGCTAGCTTGCAGAGCAGCTCCACTCCCTCTGGCTCTGCAGATGTTGCTGGAAATGAGATGGAGAAGAAGATGCAGATCATAATGCTGATGCTTTTGCAGGGTGATGGTGCCCCTTTAAAGTGCTGTGTTTGTCCATGCTGTTCAGCCTGGCCCATTCCCCTGCCAAAAGCCCAGCCTGGCTCTTCCCTGCCCCTGTACAGCCTCTGTTCTTCCTGGTTTGTTTTTTTGGAGGGGGGGGTGTGGAGGAGGGAGGGAAGGGGAGGGAAGGCTCTTATCACTTGGAGTTTTATGGCAGCTGTTCCTGCTGTGGTGAGACCCCTGCAACACTGAACTTTTGAATCTCTGTGGGATCTCTCTTGTGGCAGAGGAGAGGTCTGTGGTAGCTCCCTGGGAAAAGATGACTTGATAACTATTTCTCCAGGGGTATTGCTGCAGGAGGAAGATGCAGCAACAGCTTGACAGCTTAATATTTTATTTACAGTGTTGATGTTTTTTAAATGTGGGAACGAGTGCCATTTGCCTAAACGGCAGAAAATTATTTGCTCTTTAATTTGTCCCAGCAGCCCATGTGGGGCATTAAAAAAATAGCAATAAAAGAAATGGTTGACTATAATAATATTAATAAAATCCAGATTGGCAGCACTGGCCTTAGTTATTAGTGATGAGGTAGCTGGGGCTTGAGGAGTGTGGTGATCTGGGCAACCTGTGACAGTTTGTAGAGGTTTTGTGGGGTGCTGAAAGTGCTCCTGATGATGATTTCCACCTCCCCTCCCAATGCCCCAAGGCTTTCCATGAAATAAGTGAGTAAAGCAGCTGCAAGTTCTAGCAAACTGAAGCATTCTTTCAGTGTGCAGCTGCTTCCCCAGTTGGATTTGTCTTTGCCTATACAGAGCTGCCCTAAAATTTGAAACTTTAGCAATGTTTGCTGGAGAAGCTTTTGAGAGGCACCTCAAGTCACTGTTTGCTGTGGTGAAACTTGGCCCAGGTGCTTCATCCTGAGGTGGGCAGTTAGGGAGTCACTTGCAAGGTGAGGGAAGAATATCTGCTTTTGTTCTGAGGGGCACCAAACTGGCACTGCCCATGCTGGAGTGCTGAAAAGTGGCTTCATTATTCCTGTTAGAAAAGCATAGTGCAAAGTCATGAAACCAACAGAGGCAAATGTGCTGGGGATGAAGCAGGGTCAGGGGGATCCTTGGCTCACCTGTGAGGTGCATTGTCTCCTTCTGCAGGAAAAGTCCCAGGGCAGAGCATGGCCAGACAGGATCTCTTACTCTTCCTTGGCTCTCCCCAGGATGCCAGCAGGTTGTTCATGTCCCATGGCATCTCAGTGACAGTCCCAGGATCTTGTCCTCTACCTCCTGTGTTGGTGGTGTACACTGCTACTTGTGCTTCTCCAGCTCCTGTTACAGGCTCATAGGCTCTTTGGGGCTTGTCGTGTCCATTGTCACTGCTCTTCTGTCTGTACAGCACCTAGCACAGAGGTTGCGATTCACACCATGTCCCATATTATTGTTATGGTAATGATATTGCTGCAAGGAGACCCATGGGCTGGGAGTCAAGCTGGCATACTGATGGAGCTGCAGACTCATCCTCCTTACAGGCTGCTGTGCCTCAATTACCCTGAAGTCAATGGAGATTTTTATCTGCTTCACAGGGCTTTTGGAAGGTTTGGCTTGCAAGCTTTGTAAAAGGCTGGAGGTAAGAGAGCTTTAGCAAAACATTTGGTTGAGT
Source organism: Indicator indicator (assembly GCF_027791375.1). Classification (NCBI taxonomy): domain Eukaryota; kingdom Metazoa; phylum Chordata; class Aves; order Piciformes; family Indicatoridae; genus Indicator; species Indicator indicator. The sequence continues at coordinate 47,031,060 of NC_072013.1, read as the reverse complement.
TGACCCTTTGTATACCTTTGAACTAAGGATAGGAAGAGCAGCAGCACAGCAGGGAAGGGACAAGAAGGAGGAAGATGTTAACAGTTCAGCATGGACTGCTCCATGTACTGAACAAGAGGAGTTATGAGGAGAGGCTGTGTGCTACCTGCCTCTGTCTTTCCCTGTGTTTAATAAGCATGTATTTTTACAGCTAATAAAAGTGATAAAGGACAGGTGATGGACTGTCCTGATCAAATTTTCAGGTCCCAGTCGTGCCTCTGGCTGTGAAGACACATAGATATATAGGAGTGCATTAAAAAAAAAAACCAAAACAAAATCCAAACAAAATGTAAAAGGAAAAAAAAAATAACAAAATTGGTCTCTTGGGCCTCATCCTTGCAGAGAAAATGTCCATGTTGTGATGTGCTTTGAGCATATGGGCAATTTCTCAGTGGTGGCAGAGCCTGGGTGCTCCCTTTCGAGCTGCTTTATTTTGGCTACTTCAGCCAAAACTGTTCCTGCAGAGACCTGTCTCAGCTCTTTCTGTGGTGGCCATGCAGGTTCTGCAGGCATTGTTGGTGACTCAGCCCCGTTTACACTGGGATAAATTAAGCTGCCATCTGGGTCTGCCCCTGGGCAAGGAAGCTAGTTATGGCTAGTCAAATGATGCTTGGTTGGTCACTCTGCCATGATGGAGCTGTAGGGCTGACTTTGCAGTTCAGACTTCAAGACTGCCATGGTCTGTCTGGGGTAGTGTTCCACTTTCTGACACTCTTATAGCATGGGTACTGATGGCATCTGGCTAAAGTTGCAGAAAATAATTTATTTTAACCTCTTGTTTTCATTCTCCCACTTTCCAAATTTTTTACCTTGTAAGCTGAAATGGAGTCCTTATGAGGAGGCTTCCTTTAAAAATGGCAGGGAGGGAGAGAGCAACTCTGCTGAAACCTGCATCAGCCATTTTGTGAGCTTGGGAGGAGAAAAAAAAAGAGTATTTTTCTCACCTTTTTATTTTGAATAAGCTGAATCCTTAAACAGCCAGGGCTTGGCTGGAAAAGTGTTCCTGCTCTATAAAGGTGTCTTCAGAGGTTCTCTGAAGAAATCTTCCTGCAGGGCAAAATTGGAAAACAGTGATGGTTTCCATCTGCTCGCATGCTGGTGCCCTGAACAAAGTATTTGGTGCCAGAGAGTGTCATGTTCGGGTAATGCTGTGCTGTACCTTTTGAAATCAAGTGTGCAGTAAAAAGGCAAATAAATGAGGAAGAGTGTATAAGAGCAGCAAGAAGCACTGCAGCTCTTTGGGTAACTGGTGAGTTAGTGTGGGAATGGCTATACAGTGTCAGTGCAAATGGGAGCCCTCACATTCACACAGTGAAGTTTAAAAATTCTGTGCTCCCTGTGTAGTTTCCCAAAGTGATTTCAAATTGTGAAAATTAATATTAAAGTGTCAGAGTTGGGAAATCTGAATGCTGCAGGTACTCGCTGCAGACTTCTGGTGCTGAGTGATGTGATCGTGCATATTACAGCACCTGGAAAATACAATATGTGATTTTTTTTTTTTTATACCCTTCTAGGAGAGTGGAGTTTGGGTTTTTTTCTTGGTTTTTTTTTTTTTTGTTTGTTTGTTTTTTAGTTGTGTGCTAGGACTGCCCAGCTGCACCAGGCTGCTGATGGAGTAGGCTGTACGTGTTTCCTAACCTTCTGAGATGTCTCAGTTCAGCTGAAGTACCTGTTTTATGATCAAAGACAGGACACAGCCACTCAAAGTGATCTCTGGGTGGGTTGTTAGGGACAGTGACAGACAGGTAGGACATAACCCTATCCCCAGCATAGGGGTGCTGAGTGACCTCATCTCCACCGGTGCTACACTTGCTCCTGTAATGCAAAGGCTCTTGGTTTTGTGTTCAGGAGAAGCAGAGCTGGCTCCCCTGGCAGTACCAGATGCAGGTTGGGGTGAGCACAGTCATGTTTCTCCCACTGCTTGGAGTGCAATGTGGTGTTTGTACTGAGCTTGGGTTGGCAGCAGAAGGATGGATGATCTGCAATGAGGTAACCCTTTCAAAAAATCTTTTGGAGTAAGTCTGAGTAAACTTGGCATCTATTTGCATTCTCCTGCATTTGGGTGGTCTAAGTCTGGTTGAGCTGTGCCCTGGAATTCTGGATTGTTGTGCTGTGCCTGCTAACTGGGCAGCCCTGTGGGGCATTTCCAGTCTGTGCTGGGAAAACTGGGCCACACTGGCTGGCACTCCCAAATAAATTTTGGGAAGGGATAGAAAAATCAGTGTTCCTTCTGGACTAGCTGTGGATCTGTTGGGTCAAGCAATGATGTCATCAGGTAGGGTTTAGCATCTATCAGAAGCTTCCTTTGGCTGAGTATGAAAGGGCTTTAAGTCTGTGTGGACTGCTGGCTTGGGCTGGATTCTTGAACAGGCAGAGATCTCATGCTACATGTTAGGTGAGGCATGAGGAAGTGGTTTACAGTGAAAATTCTTACAGCACAGGACACAGATTGAGTCATGCCAGGTAGGAAAAATCTGCTGATCTGCTTACAGCATCATCAAAAAGAACTATTAATTGTAAAATATTTACTCATTAATGTTTTTGTGCCCAATGCCTCACCTTCAGGAAAGGTGTGCTTGAGTCGAAGAGAAACATAGTGGAGTGATACAAATGGTTGTGCTTGGCAGGGCTAATATAAAAGGTAACTTATTGGCTGCGTTCTTCTTTCTGCTGCTGTTCAACTGCTAATGGTGCATCTCTGCTGTGTGGTTGGTACCATCCTCACCTTTGCTGCCCCTTGGACCTATGAATGAAGGGGGTTACCTAAGGGCTTCTGCCACCCCCATGGTTTTGCATGCATTAGTTTTGGCATGGCAATGTCACAGCAGTAGAGTTCTCTTGCCCACCATCAACATCCTTGGGGCAGTAGGTCTCTTGCTTGTGTTTGCTCACTGAGGAAATGGCAGGGACAGTGAACCATGGGGACCTTGCTCAAGGGGTGCGTGTGCAAGGCTGAGCCCTTTAAATCTTAGTGCCCTAGTTAATGGGGATTTAGCCCTACCAACCTGTCACAGGCCATCTCATTTTTTCTCCTCTTTCTAGTTAGAGGATTATAATTGTCACATTGAGCTTAAAAGGGATTGGAATGCTCTGAATCTTTCTTCTGCTTTTGCCCAATATGTCCTAAGAGATATTATAAAGAAGGGTCAGGAATGCATAAGCAGGTATTAGTACCTCTGCAATCACTGATGAAAGGGTGAGAAAGTTTTCCCTAAGTAATTGTATCTGTGTTCTTGCAGGGCCTGCATAGGATGCTCTGTCACCTCTTGAGATGTGGCAGCTCTCTGCCACACTGGTGTTAGTCCATGTCCCCAAATACCCTGGTATGCAGAGTCTCTACTGTTGGCAGTCAGTTGGACAGGACCAGCAGGAGAGGAGAGAAGAGTGCTGATAGGAAAAGGATCTCCTTCTTATTCTTCTGTGCTTCCTGTACCTTAGGAACCTCGTATGGTGTTGCATTGGTTTCCCAGCTCATGAGTGCACAAAGGGAATGTGCTGCTACCAGTGGATCGCATGTTCAGAAAACTTGGTGTGCAGATAAAGTCAGTGACTTCAGCTGGGCTTCAGCAGAAACCAAACCAGTAACATCTCAACCTTAAACAAATTATATTGATGGTGCTTTTCACCACAGAAGAATCCTTAGAAATGGCCATTTGAGTCCTTAATTTACATAGCAGTGAATCTGAGAAATTAGGAACTAATGCCACACGTGGCAATCATCAAATGTACAGGAATTCGCTAAACCGAGTCTTGTGACAGATTCATTAAGGCTAAGTAAATTTTGAGGAGCCACATCACATCATCAACTTTCTTGTCCACCTTTCCTTAATGCTTTTATAATTCCACTAAAACAGAACTCCCACTGCTAGATTTGACTTACTGGACCTGAGTGAAGCATTAATTGTGGTCCTCACCATTCTCTATGTCAAGGACAGCGATGAAGCATGTTGCCAGAAGGTTAGTTTGAATCATTAAGGGCAATTCATATCCTTCCAGCCTTGATGGATAGAATTTGAACAGAAAGTATTCTATTGAGATCAGAATTTGCTTTAAGTTACTGGTTTAATATTTTTTGTCCCAAGGTAATTTCCCATCTCATTGTCCCATATCTGGTAGGGGTAAATACAGATGCGTTTTGGTCACTGCCTGTCAGCTGGGAGCCCTTGGAGAGTCAGGGGCTGCGTTGCCTGCAGTAGGCTCCCCATCTCTCCAAGACAGGTGTCAGATTGTGCTGGGTCACAATTGGTGTGACTCCAGCCATTACCTGGCTGTGCTTGTCAATAGCTGAGTAGGTGCTGGCAGTGTGCTGAGAGTCCACATGCAAAAGGAGAGATGTGGAGAGAAACTGTTCTTGACACTAGTGGATGAAAAGCTGGACCTAAGCTGGCAATGCATGTTCGCAGCCCAGAAAGCCAACTGTATCCTGGGCTGCATCAAAAGCAGCATGGCCCACAGGTCAAGGGAAGTGATCTTCCCCCCTCAACTCTGTCTTGGGGAGATTCCACCTGGAGTATGGCATCCAGCTGTGGAGTCCTCAGCACAGGAAAGACATGGACCTGTTGGAGTGGGTCCAGAGAAGGGCCATGAAAATGATCATATGTGCTGTGAGAAAAGGCTGAGTGAGCTGGGATTGTCAGCCTGGAGAAGTCTCAAGGGAGACCTTATTGCAGCTTTCAGTACTTAAAGAGGGCTTGTAAGAAAGACAGGGACAAACTTTTTAGTAGGACCTGTAGCAATAGGACAAGCAGTGATGGTTTGAAACTAAATGAATGCAGATTTAGGATGGATATAAGGAAGAAATTGTTTAAAATGAGGATGGGGAAACACTGGCCAAGGTTGTCCAGAGAGGTGGTGGATTCCCCATTCCCATCAACATTAAAGGTTAGGTTGGATAGGGCTCTGAGCAACCTGATCTATTTGAAGACATCCCTGCTTACTGCAGGGCAGTTGGACTAGATGACCTTTTAACGTCCCTTCCAACCAAAATCATTCTATGTCTCTGTGAAAATTCAGCTGGCTCTGGCAGCTGCCAGCTTTCCCTGTCTTGGCTGTAACTCTGCACACCAGCAAACTGCAAAGTCCAGCTCACAACTGGATGTGTAGCTCTGTAGCAGACTTGTTCTGTATCTGAGGGAGTTGTTTTGAGGTTCTTGGGGGATGGGGGAGCAAGGCAGGAAGACTTGTTGAATAATAAGCTGTTGGGGAGCTTGCCTGGAGTTACCACTTGCCTTACCATCCTGTTGTTTCTTAGGATTTTTTTTGTTGGTTGGTTTAGTTTGTTTGTTTGTTTTTGAACAAACTGGACATCAAAGTTATGCAGTCTAAGATGTCCTGAAGGTCTTGCTCGTAGCCCATACCTGTGCTGCTGGGTTCCTCCTGATTGCAGATCTCTTCTCGGAGGGTGTTTGGGTATCCAGAGTGGGGGCTTTCCTGTGCAAGGCAAACTGTGGACAGTAGAGACAGCCTTTGTCTTGTCTGTAGATAAATAAGATAAAGGGTTGGGGATCACTCTCCATTTCCCTGATGTGGAGCTGAGATTAAGCCTCACTTTGCTGAAAGGAAGAAAAGAAAAAGAAATAAAATATAGAATGTGTATTTGTTATTCAGATCTGCTTACCTCGGGTTATTAACTCTGATAGAAATACCAGTGGTGCCTAGACAGCTTCATATGTACCAACATGAGTTCAAAGAACTTGGTACTGAATTCCAGCTACTACCCAAAGAAATTTAAAACTGTCCTGTGGTAGCTGCTGCTGTAGCTGTACTTTATTCTTGTTAGGGTTTCATACTTTGCCATGGCAGTTTATCTGGGTGACTTCCCACCCCCTGTTAAGTTTTGTGGTCAGTGATGAATTGGCCACCTAAAACCACCTTGGCCTTTACTGTTACCTGAGGGGGCTGGGACAGCCTGGGGGGAGAATAAATTTGGTTCATAGCTCGGAGTGTGTGTTGGGAAATTTCTCCTTTCAATTACCCCACATGCCCCAACTCAGGTTTTAGTGTGCATTTCTTTATGCATGTTCTTTTGGGGGAATGTCATGACCTGGTTATCCTGGACCAACCCTGGTCAGCAGTGGGGGGGCTCGTGCTAAGATTTGAATAATTCCCTTGGAGTAAATAAAGGCAAACTGATGCCAAATGTCTGATGAATCAGGTTTATTAGATTGGACCGGAGCAGAGAGAAAAAGGAAGGAAAAGGAGAGGGTAATGTAGAGAGACAGAGAGGATGAGAGAGGGAGAGACTCGAAGAGCAAAGGAAGGGATATCACCATTTCCGGGATTCAGCTCACAGAATTATCACAGGAACAGTCCCAAGTTCTTGGTGGCAGGTGCACAGTTTGAAAAGGAGGTCCCTCTGTGGCAGTGGTGGAAACAGAGTGGTGCAGAGCTGGATGAAGCGGTGCAAGCAGAGGGAGCTGTCCAGGCTGTGCAGGCAGTGTGGACTGGAGCAGTGGCAGGAGCAGGGAGATTTGGACTGCCATGGAGCTGGCAGATGGCGTGGGCAGTGTGGAGGGAGTGGCACAGCAGGGCCGGCTATGTGTGTGGGGAGAAGCCAAGGCGTCAAGTGCACTGCTAACGTGTGGCTGCCACCCAGAAGTTGCCTTCCCCCCATCACCCCTTGTGGGGCAGGGGCAGTGTCTCCCGAGCTGTGCAGAGTGTGGTGTGCAAGTTTGCCTTCCAGTGGTGCTGCTGCAGTGCTTTTAAGCCCTGCCATCAGGCCGTGTCACACCCTGTTTGAGGTAATAAAGCCCTTGGGATATCACCGGAAAGAAGCAGCATTGGAGAGTAAGCAGCTGCGAGTGAGGAGACAGGTTAGAAAAAGCTTCAAACTGATTCCCTCATGTGCAAATGTTAATCATTAACCCTGTTACTCTGTAACAGCATGACTTCTTGTCACCATAAGCTGCGTCTCTAGGCTGAACAGGAATAAATCTCAGGGTGTTTGCTCAGGTCTGGAAGCTCTAACTCAGCCTTTCCCACCTGAGCCTGAATGCTGAATGACATTTAAATGCTCCTTGGTGGAATGTGGTGATGACCTGCATGACAGTAGGGCTGCTGCTGCTTCTTTGGTCTGAACTCTGCCTTTGGAGAGTTAACTCTAACCTTAATCAAGGAAAAGTGAGGTTCCCCGTGGTATCTTGGCTTGGCTGAGTGACATCTGTAACCAGCATCTGGATTCAAGGTCTGTGCTCAGACTAGTAGCCTGTGTGATATTTCTCTTCTTGGGGGTGGGGAATACACTGTAGGCAGTTTAATAATTCTCTTCACAGTAAAAAAGAGTTTTCATTTGGGAATATGTTCCAAGTGTTTGTAGGAGTTGTTTTTTGTCTTGCTACCAAGTTCTTTAAGCAGATAGATAACAGCAACATGAGCGTCTGCATGCTGAAATGCTTCTGTGCCTGTCCAGTGGTACAAGTTGTAATGAGCAGTACCATCTGACTGGGCATATGGCCTTTTTGCTATGAGTTATTAATAGTCAAATGCAAGCACAAAGAGCAGCTTCTACTTTTGTAGCAGCAGAATTTTACAGTAAGCAGAAGGGTGAATTCAGCTGGTTGGACTTGTTTCCCCCCAGACAGGCGTCTGAATGTAGGCCATCCATGGCTGCTACTGCACACCCCAGTTTCCTGTTGAGAAGGGCTACTTCACTAGTTCAGAATCTAGCAGTCAGGGCAACATCAGCTAGATGATAAAAAGTCACAAATGGATGACTAGGCCTTTACCTCTGTTATTTTAGCAAGTCATGTTGGCTAGTACTTGTTGTTAGTTACTCTAATGCAGACAGGAGCAATTTAGCAGTCTGAGGTGTGAAGGCCCCGTGGTTTAGCTTGTCCTTGAGTTGAATAACCCACTTTGCAAGGCATGCTGCAGACAACCATCTCTCCTGATCAGAGAGGTGAGTGGCAATGTTTCTGAGGCAGTGGCCTTATGCTACCTCAAGAAAACAACTAACATATGCAGCTAACTCTTAAATCCCTAGGAAAGTCTGTCCTGTTTGGCACAGACCTACTATTGCTTCTTCAACATTTCCAACAGCAATATGGGATTGGGACAGAATAGGTTCTGCAGAATTTATTCTTCATAATGGTGCTGCACTGTAAGCAGAGATGGGCTCTTTGGAGTTACTTAAGGGGAAAAAATTGGTCAAAATAGACTGAAAATCCTGATGGTCTAAAGGAAATACCTTTGCTCCTGAGAAGGTGACTGGAAGACCCCCACCTATTTGTTAGGGCCACTCAGGCTCCCCATAGGCTGTGCTTCCAGAGCAACTATTTGCATTCTTCTGCTAGTTCAGTGCCTCAAGCATTGCCAAAGTGCATGTGAAAAACAAATGCATGGGAATGTCTGCTATGTCAGCTCAGCTATCTGTCCTCTAGACAGACACCAGGTCTGGCAAGGAGAAAGGTATTTGTATGATGTAAGTTTTGACCTCAAAACTTGACACTATGCATTTCTCAAAAACCTGTTAGTTTTTAAGAAAAAGAAATCTCTTAGCTTTTAATAAAATTGATTTGGTGCATTTCTGAGAGTGAGAAAGTGATCAGCAATATTCTCCATGGTTTGCTGAACTAACTTACGTGAACTTGGAGGAGCCCCCTTGGTGCTGCCCACAGACAAGAAAGTTGTGTGAAGAAGGGTGGGGTGCAAGGACTTTACTGCATGCTCCTAGTGTAGGGTGGATGTGCAAATATTAGAATTCATATAAAACATCTGAATGTTTGCTGAAATGTACAGTCTTAATATTATTTTCCTTCCTTTGTCACTAAAGCTGTGTGAATTTATTAGGAGAGAAGGAGGGTTGTGGGTTTTTTTTGTATTTCCTCTTTACACATATGGTGTTGTTTGCATCAGTCACAGAAAGTGGAGGTGTGAAAATAACTATCATCCAGGCAACCACCCTGCAGATGCCAACTGCTTCCTGTAGTAATGGCCCACATTATCTCTTGGAGCCTCTTGCTTGTTTGTGGCAGGACAGGAACCATCCAGTGTCTGTTTCTGCCCTCCATCCCATTAAATATGTTGATGATATAATATGCAGGATTTTAGTGTGCACTGAATGTCTGTGATTTCAGTCTGTACTGAGTGAGACTGTATACTCAAGTTCCAAAACCAGAAGGAGACATAATTTTATAGGATGCTGGGGTCAGAGGGCAGGATTCTATGTCACCGGGCTGGAGCTGTCTGCTCCTTCATGTAGAAGGAGCTCCACCTCAACCCCTCTTTTGAAAATGATTTGGAGGACAGAACTGCTGTCAGAGGTCTGTTCAGATGCTCATCCAGAGCAATTTAGCAGCCTGCATCCCATTCAGGCAAGGGAAATGCCATTGGTGGAGTTTTTCCTATTACATTTAATGACCTGCGTGAACGTCATGGCCTGATGGTGTTACTGCAGAGAGCAACGGACAGAGGAGGATTTTCCTTGAACGTTTTCTTTGCTGCGTGGGGAAGGGGCTGCTTTTGTCTGATTCAGCTGCTGGGCAGCCAGATTTCTCTCTGCTGGCCAATAAACAGAAAGTTGTGTTTTATGCACCAGAAACTGGAGTACTGGCTGCTATACATATGACTTAGTTTCTAGTGTCAGATTGGTTAGACCTTATGGTGGCCTTCCTGTACCTGAAGGGGGCCTTACAAGAAAGCCGGGAAGGGACTTTTTACATGAGCTTGTAAGGATAGAGCAAGAGGGAATGGATTGAAGCTCGAGGAGGGCAGATTTAAACTGAATATTAGAAAGAGACTCTTTACAGTAAGGGTGATGAGACACTGGAACAGGTTGCCCAGGGAAGTTATGGATGCCCCTTCCCTGAAGATGTTCAGTGCCAGGTTGGATGAGGCCTTGAGCGACCTGGTCTAGTGGAAGGTGTCCCTGTGCATGGCAAGAGGATTTGAACTAGATGATCTTTAAGGTCCCTTCCCACCCAAACCATTCTATGATTTAGATTTGCACCAAGCCAAGGATCTAGCTACATAAGAAGGCCAGGTTGGAAGTGAGTCTCTGTTTCTGTGTTATGCAGATTTGTAGCAGCGTTTGTTCTGCCCAGTAGCTTTTACAAGGGGAACAGTCCAGAGACAGTAAGATTGAGACACTTCAACTGGTACTTTAGTAATAAACATTTTTTTGCATTGACACATCTGATGCACTTGACTCTTCAGAAATGTGGTAAGTGCTTAAGCATCTTGTTTTTCAGATCAAAAGTCTGGGGAAGGCTTGGAAAGGTTAAAGCCTCAATTTACGCTGATTGCTCAGGCTCCATTGAGTTTGCCTTTGAGAGTCTCCCACCAGGCACTTGACTGACATTCCTTTCCCTAGAGCTTCAGTGCATGTGCAAATAATCATGGCTCTTCTTGCAGGGAGGGGAGGTGGATTAAGGAAAAGTGAAGTGTTTCTACCTTGTGGATGCACAGTGCTTTGCCTCTCAAGAATGGTGCTTTTCTTGGGGTGTCTTTGGGATGCAGCTTTGAGAGTGCTCGGTCTCTGTTTGCAAGTGCTGCAAGGTGAAGGCCCTTATGAGTGACTCGAATGAGGCACACAGTAACAAGTTGTCCAGAGATGGTTCATTGGCTCCTGCCTAGGAGAAGGAAAATGTGTCACTGGGATTTGCACTTGCTTACCAGCTATGCAGCTGAATTTTATCCTTCATCTGGCTTCCTGGTTTAGACAAAATCCCTTGGATGAGATGCATGCCATTTGCAATGTTATGAATTAGAAGAATTCATCATAAATGTGGGCATCTTTCATTAATATGGCAGAGGATAGAGATCAATTACATCAGAAGAAATGTGTCTGCTGTTGTTTACTGTTTCAGTGAAATGTGGCGGTCCTTGGTGTCTGCAAACACAGATGAATTCCAAATGATACTGCTCTGCTGCCACTTATGCACCTAATTATTTAATGAGTTACTGACTAAATTTTGAGTTGAGGTAGCCCCACAAAGCTTGCTGCCTACTGCTCAGAATTTCCTTAAAACTTACCACTGCAGATCAAGAAGCTTTTGAATATGCAAAGGGAGAAAACCATGGCATGTTGAAATTTTTCATAGAAGATCTATACTGAAATATCTGTGTTCTCATCTCCAATACTACCACTAGCAAAGGAAGGGATAGAGGGCAAGGAGATAATTTACTCTAACAACTCCAAAATTAACAGCTCACTTTAGGACATACATCAGGCTTGCATCCTGCTTCTCTCTCTGTGTTATCCTCCCTCACCTAGCCAAGGGATGCCATTTTCAAAGCATCTGAAGAGGGGAAGGTCCATTGGCTGTGCAAAGTTTAAGAATCTGAGATTAAAATTGCGTATTAAGTTCTACTATGTGAAACCTGGCTTCCAGTGCCAAGGCTTAATTGCTTACATTCAAGTTTTTAAGAGTCTGTGTTTTTTTAGAGAATACTCCACATCCATCTTGAGGGCTCCAAAGCACATAGTAGTTATTTGGAATGTTTATTAGTGGGGTGCAGCAGGGCTCTCCTCTGAAGATAGCAGGAACAATTAGTCCACTGGAGATTTGATTTTGGTGAGGTTTTTTTCCAATAATCCCCATCTGTCACCTCAGGAAAATTTTAGCTGGTTTATCTCCTTTCTTCCTCTCCAGATGGATATCATGGTACAGAAGATGGATATCCTTGGTAAGGAGAACTGTTTCTTTCCCCTGCCTAAAAGAGGGAGTGAATCGATAGAAGCTGTCTCTCAGACACAAGTTTTGAGTGCTCTTTTAACTTGGCAAAGACTTTACTCTCAGCCCAGGAGCCTTGAGGAACAACATGTCAGGCAGAAATGGAAAGAGAAACCCACATAGATGGTTTACAGAAGAATGGAAAAAGTGTGTTTTGAGGAGATCAGAAATAGGGTACAGCTATACTGTACCAAGCCAAATCACACTCTGCCTCTCACAGTAGTAAAAGTTGTGATTTTCAGCTGCTTCTCTCCTCTAAACAGAAAATTAGTGGTATTAGTAGAGAGGAGATGAGTGTTTGTCCATGTATTTAATTAAGACCTGCTCTTCAATGAGTGCTTTTGGGATTAAAGTGTTAAGCAATCTATATTGCCCTGTCTTTTGTGCTCTCATGTCATGAGTTAGGAATGAAAGTACCTCCTCTGACAAATGCAGTCTGATGGAAGGTCACATCTGGAAGATTTATTTATTTGTGAGGTTTTTCATGTTGAAGCAATGTTAAGTTAGAATTTAAAGAAATATCTCAAAATGAAGGAGAGTTGAACAAACATTTCTGCCTGTCCTTGTTCTCAAGCATGCAGTACCTACCACTCTCAGAAGAGGAAGAGAGTGAGGTTTTAAGATGCTTAAGGAGTCACCTCTTTCCACAGAAGGCTGTAGTGCCTTCTCTGTCTCTGCAGTTTTTTTCATGCCTGGCTTGCAGTTCAGGGGCTCAGATGTGAACAATTTTAAGATATGTTACACATCTGAGGACAAGATTTACAGACCCTTAGAAGAGCTAAGAATTTAGCCAAAATAGATAAGAATTTACTGACAAGCCATATCTTATTGGATTGCTTCACATAAAATCTCATTTACAGCATTGAAGATTAATTGATTAAACTTTTCTCTAGAAAAGTTTGTTTTTTTAAAATGTCAGTAATGTAAAATTGCTTTCCTAGCTTAAAAAAAAAAGGCATAAAAATAGTTTTAAAGGGGCTGTTGCCAGGCAGAGAATATGGTTATCTGCTTTTGTATTTTCCCTTTAAAAAAAAAAAAAAGAAGAAAGAATCCGAAATGGTGAATGGAAGCAGTTAATTAAAATAAACACTTTGAGATTTGCAAGGTCTTTCAGATGAAGGACTAAGTTAGACATGGAAATAGGTGTTTTATGAAGCTGTTTCCTGCTTTGCAGTTCTCCCTTTGAGCTGAAATGGAAAGGAGGTGTTAATCACTTCTCAAGGGCTCTGCAAGACATTGCTGCAGTCTTGTGAACGTCATTGATTGTGTCCTCCAAAAGATCTTGCCCAGGCCATGCAGCTGGAAGAAGAGATGTGGACAGCTGTGATACCTTGATGAAAGAAGTAAGAATATTTGATATAAGAGCACTTATTACTGTTCCTCTTGCTCTGTTAAGGTGTTATATTTCACTCTGCAGGTTACCATGAACAACTATGTCTTACCTCGAAATTTTGGCAGCTGCCATTAGGAACGGTGCTTGGGAGGCTGAGAAACACAGGAGAAACTAGTTTTACCCAGACATCCCTCCATCTCTCTGCAAACCATGCTTGTACTTCCTTGTTCCTGGGTACTGCCTCCCTTTTTGTCTGTGAAAGAGGCAGGGGCTGAGCCAGTACAGCCCCACAGCAGCAGGAGACAGCTCTGCTATTTCATGAGAGGCCTGAGAGCAGAAGGGGGTCATCTTCCAGTAAAGGGGCTGAGAATACATTAATTGATGTGAAGTGTATTTAATAGGAGTGTAGAGGAACTTGGGAATGAAAGGCAAGCTGGTCTCCAGTGGATGCTGGCTGTGATCCCTGAGGAAAAGCATTTTTGCTTTATTGCCACCAGTGTCTTTTTTTACTCAAGGTTAAAGCACTTGGGTGGGGCTGAAGACACCATTCTGGGAACGTTTTGCTTCACGTGAGCTGACTGCAAAGAGAATTCTTCTTGTTAGCCTGGTATTGACCTGGGGCTATGAGAGGGATTATGCTGCTGTCACTTGCCTGGTAAAGTGGAAATGTGCAGGGAAGGGTGACATTAAGTCATTGTCAACTAAAAATTTGAGGGAGTTCCTTTTCCTATTGGTTTAAAACTTGTTGCTTCACACAGGTTAACTCAGTCATCAAAAGGGTTGAGTGTGTGTAGGGAAACAAAAGATGGGGATGAGTCTTCTATATATACTTTTCCCACTTGCTGCTTCCCTCCAAAATTGAGCAGTCATTTGGGAGTTGGTTCTGGCATATTGTTCTTTATGTTATAAAAGGAGGAGTCTGTTAAAGGCATATCTGTTGAGTGATGAAATACTTACAGCAGCTTCCCTCTGTTAAGATGTTATCAGGTTAAAGGTTGCTGGTGTGGTTACTGCACCTATAGCTCCAGTTCAGCACCTTTCTAGGTGCCATTTGGACTAGTAGCCCCCCACTTCACCTCCAAGAACTGCTGGAGCAGCTTTGCTGGAAATATCTTTGCAGTTTGAGCCACTCACCTAAATGCTGGCTCCATAATCCAGAGAGTGAATGTTAACCTGGAGATGGAAAAATCTCATTGTCTCTGACTCAGTGCATCAAGGTGACATGGAGTGGGGAGAGCTTGCAGGGGGCCAGGCAGGAGCAATAATGAAGTTAATTTGGAGGGGAAGTATATTGCAACAGGGCAAAATAGGAGCAACTTTGCTTCCTTGTGTTTTTGACTCTGTGCAGTGAACAGCAGCTATTTAAACATCCTTGTAGATCTCTTTCAATTTCACATGAGAGAAAAAAGAAACTTTTTTTTTTTCAGGAAACCTGAGGTGTGGCTATGTACACAGTTTCTGAACTGAGTTGTCTGGGAGATGCTATTTGTGTGGGTGTCTACTGACAGCCTTGAAGCCCAGCTTCAGTGAGTGCATGCTGTAATGATACTGTAATTGAGATAACTTCTGGAAGCCTTTTTTCAGTACAGAGGAGTTTCATAATTTGTGTACTTATTTTCCTGGTTTATTTCAAGTAGTAATTCAGATCTAGTGTTTCTTCCACTGCTTTGTGTGGTAGAAATAAAATAGTGAAAAGCTATTTGCCCATCTGAGTGAAACCATTGAAGGTCAGAGGAATGCTCCCTCTATCTATCAAAGGAGCTGACGTACCTACCTAGTAAGAGATCAAACTTCATCAGTTTGGCTGGTGTACTTCTGTCTCCAATTTAAAAGCCCCAGAGCCATCCTGCAGAAAGGGCTAGTGGCAGAGTGTCTCCAGGAGCCAGCCACCTGCCTTCTTGGTTTTCTCATATCTGGAGCATTCCTGAGCAGGATTTGGGGCATCCGAGGGCTGGGGACAAGCCAGGTTACAGTTCCTTCCTGTGTGAGCATCGTCTTGCCCAAGGCAGGATGACTCCTGTGTGCATCCTGTGATGAAGCCACCAGGGCAGCAGTGACTTGCCCTCTTTAGATGGAAGTGAGCTCTCAGCCTCGCAGCAGAGGCTCCACTAGCAAACCCAAATAAAACACTTAAACTCCCTTGATTAAAACTGCAATAAATGAGCATGTTCTTGTGATGGGTAAGTCAAGTTGTAGTACCTCAGCCCATGAGATTTTCTTGGATGCTTCAGTGTTCCTAAGTTAATGAGCTTTCTTGAGACCAGTACCTCTTTCCTCTTGACACCTATCATCATGTCTCAGACCTGGCACAATAGGATTTGAACTGTGTGACGCTGGTTAATGCAGAAATTTAAATTGCCATCATGATGAGTGGTCTGTGTCAATCGTCTCTCTCCAAGGCAGCCATTTTTGAAGCAGTTTTGGTGAAGAAGATCACTTTTCTGCAAAAAAACCCACATTTCTTCCCTAATCTGTGATTAAAGATCAATGGACTTTTGAAAGATGTCTTTCTACGTTCCTTTAATGAAATGATTCATTCTGTTGGTCTGCACAAAGTTATTAATGTTGTTGTCCTACATGACTAACATCTATCAGCTCTAGGCCTTTAGTATCACAGTACAAACCTCTACTGCCTGTGTTTAAGGGCTGAGTCTTCATTTGCAGGAGCAGTGCCAGGCAGTTTTCCTCTGTGAACTGGTATACAGAAATGGGTAGTGTGCAGTCCTAGCAAACCAAGAGGATAGGTGTGCAAAAAAATTGCTTCACTTTGTGGTGGATGTATCTTACTATGATTTAATGCTGTGAGACAGTTTCCTGTTGTTCAACTTAACTGCTGATTTCTAATGAAGCATGTGCTGCTAAGCTGCTCTTCTACTCCCCCTAGTTGGGGCATTTGTTGCTAAAGGATCAGCTCTCTTGAGTAGCCCAAATGTGCCAAGAGTTTGGCTTTAAAAAAAAAAAAACACCACCACAACTAAAACCCAACCAATAAAAAAACACCCACAAAACAAAACTTCTGGCAAAAAATATCTTTCTGCTTCTGGAAGGATTATCCCTTGGCTATACTTGAGTCTGAACATGACCACAGTTAGTTGTATTTTGGGAGGGTAAATGTCTGACAATCATTTCATGGTTTTCAGGTTCTTTGGAGTAGCTCATGAACAAAATTCTGAAACCCAACCTTTTGACAAGTGTATGCCATTGATATGGCAGATCTAGGAAACCTCCTTATGATAGCTGTATGAAGGCTTCTGTAGATCATTGACAAACTCTGGTAGTAGACTCTTTCATTGAAGAAAAAGTTTGCCTTATGATATTTGTGCTGGTCTTGTAAACTACTTTTGTCTCATCTGTTTAAAGGAGAAGCTGAAAGTGGATGCTCATAACAGTCTGATGACTGTTCTGAGAAAAGTTAATCACAGCAGCTCTCCAAGGATGTAAGGAGGTGCAGTAGTGTGGCACTCATCGGTGTGGGTCAGTAGCATCACCATGCTGGGTGCAGGCATCAGAATTGGCTTTGGTGAATGAAGTGAGCAGAGCCTGGCAATCACAGTAGGTCGTGAGGCAGGAGCTGAGCATCTCCTCTCATCACCCTGCTCCCAGGTGGCAGGCTCTGCTGTGTTCCACAGCACGCTGCAAGTATTAGTTTCACAGAATCACAGAAGTGTCAGGGTTGGAAGGGACCTCAAAATCATCCAGTTCTAACCCCCCTGCCATGGGCAGGGACACCTCACACTAGATCAGGTTGCTCAGAGCCACATCCAGCTTGGCCATAAAAACCTCCAGGGATGGGACTTCTACCACCTCCCTGGGCAACCTGTTCCAGTGTCTCACCACCCTCATGGTGAAAAACTTCTTCCTAACATCCAATCCGAATCTATCCACTTCTAGTTTTGCTCCCTTCCCCCTAGTCCTATCACTACCTGACATCCTAGAAAGTCCCTCCCCAGCTTTCTTATAGTCCCCCTTAAGATACTGGAAAGCCACAATAAGGTTACCTTCTTATATAATTGAGAATTGGCTCTGTTTGCACTGGATAAGAGCCTAGCTTTAAAAAAAAAAAAAAAAAAAGGCAACAAAACAAACTAAAAATTACTGTGGTATTGCTATGGTAACAAACATCTTGAAATGCAGACAGAACTCTGTATGACCTGCAGGCTTGGGCTTTATAGCCTATGCCCTGGTGGTTGCATATGCAATCATGGACAGAAATGATACTGTGAAGGGAAACAGCAGCAGGTTTATGACACCTTAGGATCTTTCCAAATATGAGACCTACTTCTCCTTCTGCTTGAGTCAGGCTAGGAGCAGTTGCATGGTGTTGAGGCGTTGCCTGTCATTGCTTCCTCTCTCATTGTCCTAGGCAATGAGAGAAGAGGGGCCAAATGCACTTCCCAGCACTTTTACACTTGAACAGAAATGGCTGATTACAGTACCGGCACTGGAATGTTCTGCAGTTTAAGAACACTCTGGCCTCTCATTGGATTATTTTTGGGCTTTGACTAGTTGCTGAAGACAAGTTAATCTTGCATATAGTGTATTGTTTGCACCTTCCAGCAGCACATTCAACAGCAGGCCTGAAAGAAGGCAAAGCGAGCTCAGCTTCTTCCCTGGTAGAGTGTTTAGTTGTGTGTGCAGTGGTTCTGGGTTTTGCTTTGTTTTCGTTCTTGTTTTCCACTTTCACTCTGTTACTAGCAGTGAAGTAGGAGGGGAGGTGCCAGTAACAGAAAGCTTTAAGTTTCTGACTGAGATGGAGCAGGTTCTTCCACAGCACCGCAAAAGCCTGGGATTTCTTGGTAACTCAACTACCTTCCCCTCCACAGCATCTCCCAAAAGTATGGCAGGACTGGGCTACAGGACAGAAGAAAAAGGGAAGGAACTTCTGCCAGGTATATCCTTCTATGAAGGTATAGGGGACCTTGCTATAATCATGGAGGCTGATGTTAGGGGGAGAAGATCTGTGCTGAGAAAGCCTGACTTTGAACAGGAGAAAATTCTTCCAAATGCTGCTTCTGAAAAGAGGTCTTGCTTCTATGCAGCCCTCTCTGAGGGATGATCCTGAAAGGATTTTGGTTCATGAAAAGGAAGCTGCTGCTTGTAATGTAAGGACTTCTCTGGCTTGCTGCTGTTCTGGATCCCCTTGGGAACAAGTCGCAGGCTGATTCTTCCTGACTACCATTTCTGGCTTCAAATTTACTGAAATTATTGAGTGTGAGCTATCACTGGAGACTTGATCTGGATGCTTCTGGCATGTCACTTGTTTCTGTTCTACTTTGCATGTGATCACAGGGAAGCAGCAGAAGAACTCTGGGGAGCTCAGTCTCCTGTGTCAGGGCACGTGTTGGCATGTGATTATCTGCAGTCATGCCAATTAATGGTTGTAGTGGACCTGCATGGTAGAGCTAGTTTTGTGCTGGCACTCATAATTCAGGATTCTTTCTGCTGCATGCTTGACTCTACAACCTTAAATAAGCCTGTTCATGTTGGTTTGGGGAGGAAGGAGCAAGGGAGAGAGCTGTATGAAATAGTATATGCATTAATAGACAGTGAAGAGCCCTTCATCAACTCATTTTGCTTAAATATCTGCAAATCAGGGAGAACAACATGAAAAATGATGTCCTGGCAATTGGCATAATTATGAGCAGTGGGCATGAGTGCATGCTCTGGTGCATAGAGATCTCACTGTCAGCTGCCTTTGTACTAATAAAAAAAATATTTGGACCATTAAACCCAGTTTATTCAGTGTGAGGTGCTGCTCTGCTGAAGAGCTTTGTTCTTTACCAGCATTGGGCATCTTGCTGGTCAGACTCCCTTCAGCAGTGGTAGGGACAGACTGCTTGATGTAGGGCATGCAGGCAAACACACTGGGTACTGTTGGTCCATGCCCCTGCCACATTCAAGCTGATTATATAGAATACCTTTTACATCTAGCCAGCTGCAGGAAGAAATGCTTATTCCAAGCTGTGTAATGACAGAATTCTGTCATTTAAGGATAGGCCTCCTGCATCTTGTTCTGTCTATAACAGTTCTTTCAAGTTTTTGGGTGGTTGGTTTTCTGGCTTTGTTCTTTAAAAGTTTATTTTGTGATATCTTTGGTGCTGTATGTCCCCATGCTTGCAACCACAGGTCTGGTTTTGGTTTTATGATTTTTTTTTCTTTTTTTTTAACCCCCTTCAAACAAACCCATCAGCACATTTCATTTGTTCATATTTGTTCATCTTCATTTTCTCTTCTGGAGCCAGAAATGCTAAAACCCAACAAAAGTGAGCCAGAAATGTGAAGGATATCTCAAAAACCTTTTTCTCTTCAGGGAAAATTAATTGTGTTACAGACTCCATGTCTCTAACAAGCTGTGTTGCTTTTAGCCTTTACCTTGCCACAGCAGCCTCCTGCTAGACATGTATACATTATTTGTTTTCTGGGTAATGAAGGCTACTTAACAACATGTTATGTAAAATGGTTTCTAAACATAAGCCATTTTCTGGAAGAAAGGGGAAATTCAGTGTGTTAAGCAGTTTGATTTTTTTTTCCAATAGATCATAATAAAATGAGGAGTGGGAAAGACTGAAAGGTGGTGGAAAACTTGGACCTTTAGGAGTTCTGCCTGTGTGTTTGGTTCTCTCTGTATGTTTGTGATTGAAATCCTGTCCTGCTGATAATCAGTCACCGAGAATTTTGCCACTTATGGCACCCTCAGACTTGTATGTTGTGTTCTTTCCAACACAAACAAATCCTCTGTGCTTTATGCTGCATTCTGCAGAGAAGAGCAAGAAGACTTCAATGAGCAGAGAACGTCCTTGTGAGCATCCCTGTGGTTTTCAGGGAGCAGTGACAGGACTTGTATGCACCTAGGATTGTTTTTCATTCATATTTAAGAAGGCTGCTGCAGGCCCAGGCAAGATTCTCTGACCCATCAGAGTACTTGTGTTTTGTTTTGGGTTTTTTTCGGAGCTGTTCTCTCTCTTTGGTGAAATCTGTGTGGTGAAAAAGGCACCTGCAGAGTGCTCCTAGGCAATAAGAGGTAGCAAGTCTCTTACATCACCCAAAGACATAAATGCAGGTCAGTCAGTCTACTGGTTATACTCAGCTGTCATACTCCAGAAGATAAGTTTTAAAACAGTATGCAATGTATCTTGAGAAAACTGTCTTCCTTGGCAGCATTGCTTATACTCATGCAACACTCTTCTAGGAAGCAAAATGTTACGACCACAGTCCCAGCTATCAGAAACAGACACTCATGTTTTTGTTGTGATCCAGGCATGAACTCTGAGAACCTCCTCACAGAGTGCAAACTTCTTAGCTGGTGGCTGCCTTGTGGTCCAGGCAGCTGTGAAGGGGAGAAGTGGTCAGCAGTGCAGTCTGTGTCATGTGAGAAAAGTGGGAGGAGGTTGCAGGGCTCTGAGAGCTTTCTGGAAATGAAATTTGGGCAAAAACTAACTAGCTAAATATGTGGAGAAAAATGTCAGACATAGCTTTCAATAAAGGAATTCAAATCCAGCAGCTCCCAAAATCTACCTTATCAGACTCATGGTTTAGCGAGGCCAAAACTCAGCTGCAGCCCAAGGATTCTGTAGCAGTGTTACTGCTGACCCCAAACATTCAAACATTTCTTGGTTTGAAAACCAAGTGTTGTGTCCTTTATCTTCGCCTTCTAAGTTCTGAGATACTCACCTTTTCCTCCTCTGCAACTATGGAAACAAAGATTCTCCTTTCAGAAGAAAAGCTGTGAATTCTAGCAACATAACTTAGGAGTTGCATCTTTTGGATGATGATCTTGCAATGGAACTGTGTATGTGGAGTCAGCTGATGGCTGCACTTTGTATTGGATGGGGATTGCTAGAGAACTGGATTGTAAAGATCCTTGCTGGTCATCAGAACCATTGACTTTGTTTTGCTGCAGTTTATATCTGCAGAACAAGACAAGTAATGGTGTAAGAGACCACAGTGCTTTGTGCACGGGGAAGACTGTAGTTCCATGAGCAGTGGCTTGCTTTGGCCATACCAGTCCTGAGTGTGTTTCTGTGATGTCTGCTTTAATGGTTCTGCTCTTCCTTATATGCCCAGCTTTTTCCTAGTTGACAGTGGCTGAGCAGAGAGACTGTTAAGGAGGTCTCTGTTGATAATGTGATTGAAGGTCTAGGATGACAAAGGCCTGCATAGCCTAACACAGGGTTTTTTCATAGTTGGCAGGCATATATGAGCCCATTGCATGATTCTTCATTAGTATGCATCATTGATTAAATTTGCTGCTGGGGAGGTGAATTTAATGCCTTTGCAAATGGGAGACCAAGCAGCAGCAGAGGGTGACTCTTAGGGTTCTGTCAGTTCAAATTGATTGCTGAGTCCTGGAATTGGAGCAATGCAGTAACTGAAAAATTAACTGATTAGAATGGAATATCATTTGGCTCCAAAACAAAATGCTAACAGCCTGATATTCTCAACTCTTCACTGACAAATAGACAATGAATTTTCCCACTATTAAAAGACAGCATAGCATGCCACGGAGCTGAATGCCCAGCAGAAAGCATATCTGAGTGAACAAGGCCTTGTGCTTAAGGACTCATTTTTGTTATAAACCAAGGATGCATATGCACCATCACCTTTTTCACTACAGAAGGAATACCAGCAGAGTCCCTGGTGATAGATCTCATGGCTTTGAACCTCTGAAATACAAGTCTGCATTGTGAGCTGAAGGTCATTCTTGAACTTCTCTAAGAAACTAGATCATGATTCAGCAGCAGCATGAGGAGTTGTATTGTCACTCTGTTAAATACCACTTTGGCTGTTGTTTAACTTACAAGCTTCATTTTCATGTTGGGCCTAGCTAATGCCCAACCACCGAGCCCTGTCAAGAGCCTTTCTGCCTGATGTTCAGAAGATAGTGTGAGGAAGACCTGTGTGGAGCATCCTGGTAAATTACCTGACTTCTCAAGACCATGTTAGTTCCTGGGAAGACAATCTGTGGGGCTGGGGGCCAGCCTCCAGGAGCAGCATGGTATCCTGGGCTGGCACAAAGGGAGGAGTGTGTCTCCCTAAGGCCAGTCAGCCACCCAGCTCCATCTCTGCAGGATGTACCATGCTTCCCACATGCATGGTGCAGCTATCTGTGAGAGGCTGCAATAGGATCTATCAGGTGATTAATATGGGGAGAGAAGAGAGAGTGTGGAATCGTGTAATATCAATCACACCTATTTGAGCAACACCCACTAACAAAACCATGCTTGGGAAAAATCTTTCCTTGCTGGAATAAGGGGAGAAATTCCCATCTCCTGCTAGCGGGTGTGTGAAGTGTCCTCTTTTCTTCCTGGCTCAGCTGTGCATGTGCACAGTATTTCTGTGGAGTGCTGGCTAGTTGCAAACCCACACTTTTTTATTCTTAATCTTCTAATCTCTGTTTAAAGCTCTTAGCTCTTAACTCTTGAGGATGAATGATTAAAAAGGTACTTCGACTTCCTTTCTCTGGCCTTAGCAAAAGCCTTTACAGCATGATCTTGAAGGCAAAGAAAATGATCCCCAAGCTTAATGTAATTAAATATTTTAATATTTTAGGAGCAGTCCCTGCTCCTCAGTGCTAGCTGACCTCTGCTCATCTCTTGGGTAACTAGTCTACTGCTGACTACTTTAGCAGCTTATGAGGTCTAAAGTTGCTTTCTCCTTCTCTGTGAAAATATCTGTGGCAGCATCTGTCACTCTAAACAGCTGTGATTCAGTAGGAGGGAAAGGCTGAATGTAGGTCACTTGAGTTCAAAGGGAATAGATTTGTACATCAGTAGGGGAAGCACATTGTGTTTGTGCAGACAGTATAAGGTGGGGAAGTGGACTGAGAGACAATTTCTGTAACTGACAGGTTTAATGAAGACCTAGACCGCTCTCACTTGAACTGTGTTATTGGCTTCATAGGTACTACCCCCAGTCATGAGGGCATTGTCTGTCTTGATACAGATGCTATAAATTAGGGTTCAGGTAATGCCAAAGTGGTCACTGAGCATCTAGCACTTAGAAGACAAATAAACCTTGTGGAGAGGCACCTTTGGCAAGCAGCAGTGGTGGAAAGCAAGCCCCAGAAGACTTTTCTTGCTTCTAACTCCCACCATCCCTTGGGAACTACAGCTCTGTCTCAGGACCTGGAGAAACCCTGTGAGCTGGCAACCATGGCTTCTTCTCAGATGACATTGAAAATAGCCTCTGCTGGTGAACCACAACTGGTCTCTCCAGCACTATTTGAAATTGACAGCAGGCCTCAAGATTGTCCAGTGTTGATGGCAGTAGAAAATTTCTGGTGGCCAATTAGCTGCTGTGAGAGCTGATAAATCCAACTATCTTTACTGCTTCCATTGTGTTACTCCAGTTTGTAGCATACACAAAGAAAACATTCAGATCAGCCTCTGAGCTCCTCTGTCAGCACTTGCACTTCTTGAATAACAAAGATGATTCTATTTAACTGTAGTAATTTTTATTAACATTTCATAACAGAAGTTCCATAGGAGCATGGCTCCTAAACCACATTTAAAATGCTTTTCACGGTTAAAGCATAAATAAAATAGTCCCTGTGCTGTCAGTATCTTGAATAATTTTTCAAAGCACACAGACTATTTCATGAGACATAACAAGAGCCATGTTTGCATCTGGGATTCCTAAACCCAAGTAGAAATGCAACGTGCTCTCCAAAACAAATGCTTCTGGCAACAGGCATTCAAGAGACGCTATCTTACAGGTTCAGCCCATCTTGAGTAGCTTGTTGCCTGGGAATTTTCTTGGCAGTTGGCAGCAGTTCACTGTCCTGCCTTGTGTGTGCTCTGTGCCATTCATAGCACATCTGTGTGCTGTGGGTTTCAGAGCAGAGCAGTACCTGTCTCTATAACATTTCCAGGCACTACTGTGCTCCCCAGCATCTGGTTGGTGGTGGTGGTGGTGCTAGGCTGTTCAGTCCTCTCTAGGACTTGTCTTCAGGTCACTGGGACAGCACAGAGCAAATAGAGTGGTCCACAGAGAAAAATTCACACTGTGCTGAGGCTGCTGTGGTTTACAGAGGTGTCTTGACCCTGAACAAGGAAGAGGATTTCCTCAGCCAGCAAGGTTGTATCTTAATCCAGTGGGCTGAAGATAGAATTAAACCAGGTCAGAAGGGAAACCTCTGCAAAGGGAGGTTGGACCTACAGGGCTTGGCGGGAGGGAGTTGCTTGCAGGGTTGGGGATTCATGGCAGTATGTGAGGCTGTGGCAGAAGAATAAATCAAATGGAGGCCTCAAAAGTGAAGAAGGTTTGTTGAGATTGTTTCTCTCTGGCTTGCTTTGTGTCTGTATTCAACAATTAGACCTTCCTGGTTTGTTAATTCTTCCAGGGAGGGACATTTACTGGGGACAGATTGGGGTTTAACAGAGCTGATGCCAGCCTAAAGCAATGGAGAAGCGTGGCAGCCCCTTGCTCCGTTTGTTGTTCTAGCACTAAATGTTTGTAAGAAAGAGATGCAAGAGCTGCAGAGTATGTGTCCTGTGATATAAAACTGCTCTTGGGCTGGTTTCACAGCAACTGGACAATGATTAAAGGCACCTTTGAGAGTTTTTATACTTTACTCTGATTAAGTAATGATTCCCCATGACCCCTGGAGTATGGTTATCCTTTTTGAATTCGGTCAAGCCTACTGTCACTGAAAAATATCTTGGGACACTGAAGTCTCCAACACTCTGGTTTCAGTGGCTGTTAGCACAATATTGGAGCTAATGTGCCTATGTTTGGTGGCAAACAGTGGCAATGTATGTAGTTGAGTGACACTGTCTCTGTTACAGTTTTGCTATTTCGTAAGTTATCAGGCCTAGAGGAATACTACTGTGGTAGTTGAGAAAGGAATGTCTCAAGTTTTCACAGATGTGTGTAGTATTAATTCCTTTCCCTTAATCTGTTTCTTGCAAAGTTAATTTCACTACTTAAATAGTTTCTAGTCTCTTGAACCATAGAATCATAGTTGGAAAAGACCTTTAAGATCGAGTCCAACAATGTGACAACTCAAGTAAGAACGTGCTTTCGACAGCAGAACTGCATCTCAGTCCATTCTATCACTGAAAGAGAAAAGCATAAGCAGAAATGAGAAATGGTAAAATGGGATTAGAAGGTTTACAGTATTTTCTGAAATTTTGCTATGTGAATTTTGTTGGAGGTCTCAGCAATGTTTTGGACAGACCTTAATCTGTGTAAACTACTTTGCTAATCACTGTTGTAGACACTCATATTTGTGGCATTGAGTGCACCCTCAGCAAGTTTGCTGATGACACCAAGCTGTGTGGTGCAGCAGACATGCTGGAGGGAAGGGATGCCATCCAGAGGGACCTGGACAGGCTGGAGAGGTGGGCACAAGCCAACCTCATGAGGTTCAACAAGACCAAGTGCAAGGTCCTGCATCTGGGTGGAGGCAATCCCAAGCATAAATCCAGGCTGGGCAGTGACTGGCTGGAAAGCAGCCCTGAGGAGAGGGATTTGGGGGTGCTGGTGGACGAGAAGCTCAACATGAGCTGTCAATGTGCACTTGCAGCCCAGAAAGCCAACCAGAGCCTGGGCTGCATCTGGAGAAGCACAGCCAGCAGGTCAAGGGAGGTGATTCTCCCCTCTCAGCTCTGGTGAGACCCCACCTGGAGCACTGCATCCAGTTCTGGAGTCCCTATTACAAGAGGGATGTGGACATGCTGGAAGGTGTCCAGAGAAGGGCCACCAGGATGATCAGAGGGCTGGAGCACCTCTCCTGTGAGGACAGACTGAAAGAGTTGGGGCTGTTCAGTCTGGAGAAGAGAAGGCTCCGAGGTGACCTTCTTGTGGCCTTCCAGTATCTGAAGGGGGCTACAAGACAGCTGGGGAGGGACTTTTTAGGCTATCAGGTAGTGATAGGACTAGGGGGAATGGAATATAGCTGGAAGTGGGGAGATTCAGGCTGGAGGTGAGGAAGAAGTCTTCCCCATGAGAGTGGTGAGAGCCTGGAATGGGTTGTCCAGGGAGGTGGTTGAGGCCCCATCCCTGGAGGTGTTTAAGGCCAGGCTGGATGAGGCTCTGGCCAGCCTGATGTAGTGTGAGGTGTCCCTGCCCATGGCAGGGGGGTTGGAACTAGATGATCCTTGTGGTCCCTTCTAACCCTGACTGAATCTATGAATCTGTTTGTACTGCCTATTTATCTTTATTTCCTCTTTCACATAGCAGGTTTTAGGGGTTTGTCACAGAGGATCAGTCAAAAGGACCTAGGCTCTTTTGCTCCCATAACTCCCAGTTGTATCTGCAGCATCAGGCATGGGGATTTTAGGAAGTGTGACCACATAAAAAACTCAGAGTACGAATTGTCCTGTTGATGTGGTAAAAGTCTTGAGTCTGCGCTTCTCAGAGGAAAACTCCTCAGTCTGACCTCCTCAGAGTTTAGCAGGGAACTGGTAACTTATTTCCTAGATGTTGTAGTTGTAATGAACCTGTGCTTCTCCTGTCAAGTAAGTTTTGAATTAGCAGTGATAAATATCCTGTAGTCAAATATATATATCCTAGAAAAAGAATCTAATAGAGCAATTCAGTCTTTAATGATAAGCTTTGTATTCACTTTATCGGGCTTATTCATAGCTGTCTGGGCTCCACTTAGAATGATGTTTGTTCTCCTCTCTTAATCTGACTTTGCTTTTTGTGTTTTGTAGTAATCTGTAATATCTAGAGGTTTTCTGAGGAGCTCTTCCCTTGCTTATTTTGTATTAGTACAGACCTGATGAACTGTAGATATCTGTGGTGCCCTTACTGAATTGCATTTACGGTTTTCAGACTTTTTTTTTTTTCTCTCTGTGTTGAGATAATCTTAAATTCTTCTGTTCCCCAACACATGTGACATTTTTCATGGATTCCCTATGGATTTCACAAACATTCTCTGTCTCAGTATCCAAGGTACTTATGAAAATATGGCACTGGATCCAGAAACCCCTAAGATCTGGTCTTAACATAGCCCCTCTGCTCTGGCAGTAATTCTACTCTGACAGTGGTCTTGCAACCAGTTTCACCCACTCTGCAGTAGTTTCATCTAGTTTCATCTATTATTCCTCCATCTTGCTAATAACAATTTCTTACCAGCCACTGTCAAAAACCTTACCAAAGTCACAATGTGTCTTATGTCCTGCTTCTCCACACCATGAAGACTGATTACTCCATCACAGGAGAGAATTAGGTTGGTATGAGATGATGGAGTCTTGACAAATCTCATTTTGCTCCTAGTTATTACCTTATTATCTTCTTGTTGCTCAGGAATCAGTTGTTTGATGACCTGTTGATCAGCTGTCTTTCTAGAAGCTGAAGCTAGGGCCTTGGAGCTATCATTTCCTGAAACCTCCTTTTTTTTTTTCCTTTTGAAGAGCACAAAGAGATTCTGGCTAAGGTAAATATGAGAAATATTGATGTACAACTAATGTGATAACCCTAGCATCTAGAGGAAATACTCTTAATAATTTAAGATTAAATCTGTCATGACCCTGAGGGCAGTAATGGGCTCTCCTGACCCCACCCAAGAGTCCCCTGTCAGTCCCCCAGGGCTCCCTCCACCCTACTCATGGCCCAGGACCCCAGGGGCTGTCAGCCTTTGCCCCAGTGACACCACAGCTTTGTCCTGACTGGCCTAGGCCCTGCCAAGGTGGACCCACATCCCAGCCCGTCCCCAGAGAGGTGCCTGATGCCCAGTTCTGGGGCTGCCCCACTGCTGACTTGTTCCTGACTGCAAGATCCTGCCCTGAGCTCCACCCAAGGGGAGCTCCCAGCCTCTGAGAGACCCTGAAAAAATGTCACTTGAAGACGTGTTGCCTATTCCAGAATTCTGCAAGACATCTCTAGCAATATAAACCAAAACCAGCCATTAATTTCCCAGGGCTTGGGGAAACAGATAAGTAGCAAAGGGCAAGCAAGTGACCACAGAATATTTAAAGGTGTGTGATAAACTGGGCTTTTGCCACAGTGGTTGAATAAGTTTCTTTGTGTTGAAAAATAATGTTGCTTTTTTTCCCCATGAAAAGATGTTTGCCTCATTCTTGTATGGTGAGAAAGGGAAATCTGAATATCAGGATGACCTTGGCTGTATTAGACATAATTTTATGGGCCAGTCTCAGGTTATTTTTCTCACTTCATTCATCTTCTCTCTAAATGGAATAGGCCTAACCTTTATTTGTCTCCATCCTGCAATAGCTTCCTTCTCGAGTTTGATAAAATTTGCATTCTGTCCCTGGTTGCTGAGCTGTCACTGATTTTGTGTGACAGTATTCATGATGGTTTCAGTTTTCCCTGTCCCTTTTGCAGTGCACTCAATTTGCTGTATTTCCCATCTCAGCAGACCAGCACAACTGGTCCATGGGGATGCTCAGATCTGTAATCCAAGTGGTCATGGTTCATTTGAAATCCATCACTGTGCATGAGTAGTTCAATTTGTTTCTTCTAGTGTTCATTGTCTTACTCTTGTCTATGCTGAATTTCATTTGCCATCACTGTCTGGTTCTCCTAGTGCTGTCTCCACTGCAGGGTAGCCCTTCTTGGAGAAAGGTAGAGGTGTTTGTTCTTTCAAGTGCTCTCCTGCTTAAGGAATTTCCCATGTTTCTGGATCTCTTGAGTTGTTTTCCAACCCACTAAAAGGACTCAGCAAAATGCTATGTGATATTGAGGACCAGTCATCTCTTGTCCTCTAAAACTCCTGAAATAAACCTTGTAGCAGAGGGAGAAACATGATTAAGCCTAGTATTGGAAGATATCCAGACTATTTTACAGAGAAGGAGCTTAAGATCTGGTGATTGTCCAGTGCTTTGGATGAGATATGGGTGTGCCTTTTCCAGCAGTTTTAGGGAGATCCAACACTTCCTCATACAAGTTTGGAAGCATTTTGCACTGCCTTTATGATTTGGTCTATCAAACAGCAACAACAGACAGTTTGTTAAATTTCTTTTATTGCATAAAAAGTCCTGATTGCTTTATAAGCGGGTATTTTAGAGTTTTTTTAGGTTGTTTCAAAAGAAAATCCTGTGTCTAAGATTTCAGCACAGGCCAGAGCTGTGCCTGTCCTTCCTCCTAGTGGCTCTAGTGAATGGTCTTCAGGTGCTGACATTGCATTGACACTGTGGCCTAGAGGAAAATTAGGAGAGAGGAGGGATGGCCTAGGTATTTTTGTTCTTACTGGGGACTGGACACAGTCACATGCAGCTTCCACCTTTATCATGGACTTCAGTGATACTGGCCAGAACTGGGCAAGGCAGAGCAGGGTGCCTGTTCAATCACCTGAGGCACTGTCAGTATGTGATAGCAATTGCCCAAAGGCTGGAACTGGTTTTCCTGGAAGTCTTGTGTTTCAGCCTCATTGGCTGGAGGCTCCTCTCCAGATTGTGTTGCTTGGAAGGGTTTCCAAAAATGCCTGCAGCCTCATTCATTCTGTGTAACAAGTGCTAAAGAGCATTTGACACTACCAGTGCTATCAGGAACAGCAGCTTTCATCCCAAGCTCCGTTGGTAAGGATAGTAAGGCCTGCAATTTTCCTTGGAGAAGGCAATTGTTACACTATATATGTGAAGCTTTCCTGCTTTCCTTTACAAGCTCTTGCCTGTCCTGTCTTCCCCCATGCCTGAGCCACTTCCAGATGCGTGGCCAACAACCTGCCTTAGTGTACACTGAACTTACTACCTGTGTTCAGACACGAGTTGTCCTCTCTTCCTGATGCTCTGATGCTTGTCTCTGCTGTAGATGACAAGGGCTCCCCAAGGAGAGAACAGCCGGAGGGGTTTTGATGAGAAGGCTTACTTGTCCTCAAAGCTGCTGAAGGCTGGAGAAGACCCCTACCGCCAGCATGCTTTTAACCAGCTAGAGAGCGACAAACTCAGCAGCGATCGGCCCATTCGGGACACCAGGCACTACAGGTACCGTGCAGACCTTGCTCCAAGCCATGGCTGCTGCTTGGTGTGGGGAGTCCACTGTCCTCCTGTGTTGTTCTGCCATGTTGACAAAAGACAATTTGCATTTTTCTTCACCAGTGTTGGTCTGTTACTTCATTATATTTTCTGGCTAATCTGGAAAGGTCTAAAGTGCACAGAGCCCCTTGACTAATTTGGCTCCAGCTTGTTGTTTTCCTAGCATCTGTTCTCCCAGGTCCAGGCATAATTTTGTTGTTTCAGCACAGCACTTCCGCTGCAGCTCAAATTGCTCATCTGACAGTTGGCTTTTTTTGCACAACTTCCTTCATGATCACGGCTTCTCTCAGGGACCCTCTGTCATGGCTGCAAGGTTACGCCATTATTGCAGCTTTGCTTTACTCTGGTGTTCCTCACCTGCTGTGCCCTGGCTGTCTGAAGCTGGTTTGGTGCCTTCTTTCCAGCCTGAATGTTTCTGTTTGGATGAAGGTGTCTGGGCTGGGAATGAAACAAAAATATGAATACAATGAATATTTCAAGGCTTGCAAAGCACTTATCATTCTGTCCTTATTTCACTGAGGGTGATTTTTTTCTGCTGACTAAACTCATCCTTGAATTGCTAATAGTTTTGTAGTTTCCTGTGTACAAAAGGTAGTGCTGTACTTTGAAAATAGTAGGTTTATAGTGATAGAATAGTATAAAACAACCTGTGTCAAATGGATGAGAAACAGAAGCAAACTAACCATGCCTAAAATGCTTGTGTGGCATGGAACCTAGACCCTACCCAGGGTTGCAAATCAACACTTCACAGCTGCTGGGAGTGGGAAAACAGGCATCAAACTTGATTGACATTGTGAAAGCAATCTCAGGAGACACAGAGCTTTGTGAGCGTGCCAGCACTGACAGCCATCAGGGTGCTTTGTTGAGACCTTGGTGGTGAGATCAAAGTCTTGTGCTCCTGTTTCCCAGCCTAATACTTGGGATTTGCTTCCTAGCAGCTCGAAGGCAGTGGTGCCATGTCCTATGTTCCTGACAAGTCTCCCTGCCTTGCAGAACTGCAGTTTTCTGTTAATGTGCTGTCATGTTCTGGCCTACAACCAGCTCACTTCAGAGGTGAATTATTGTTAATTTTGATCTGTGATATCTTGCTTCTTGTGAAAAGCCTTAGCTATGCACTTCAGTCTGAAGAACAACATGTTTGTGATTCCCTGGAAATGTATGGCCATTTTGGCCTCAGCTTTGAAAGGATTCCTTTCATCAATGGGGAGTCTCAAGTAGTGTATAACTGGAGCAGATAAAGCTATTTCCATGTTCCTCTGCCTTGCAGGGGTGGCAGTTTGGGAGTGAGGGAGCTGTGTGTTTGAGTACCTTGCCTTGTAACAATATTGGAATGGTTACTGGGATGGCAACTTGGGCTGAGAATTTATTTCAGCTGATACAAGTTAGATTGTGGTTTGAGGAAAGCCCATCCTTGTGTCACGAATGGACCTGTCTCCTCATTTAAGGAGTAGTGGGTCAATAGGTCAGTAGCATGTCACTCAATCATAGCTTGGATGTACGTCATACTTGGCTCTACAAGCTCCTTTTGACCTAGTGTGTAGCTGTTTTTTTGATCCAGAGGAAAGAAATGGTCAGCTTCAAAGCACAAACTCTGTCCTTCTCTTCTGTGATGCTGTAATAAAGCTGAGGTCTTGGAAAGACTTCCCCCAATAACACATACACAAACCTCTTCTGCTTTTCCACTTTCTGATGCCTTAATACATTTTATATGCATTACATCATGGAGCTACTTTGAAACAATAATAAATGTGGTATGTCTCCTGTCTGGTCTAAGGTTTTCCACTTTAGTTTTTATCAAGGCTTCTTTTATATGTTTGAAAATTGCTGTAAGAAGCTACTGTCCTTTTAATAAAATATTGCAATGAAAAAGTTGTTAGTCAGTAGGATTAAGTGTGATGATAAAAACAGTAACAGTTAGCAATAGCCATAAAATAGTAGTAAGTAAATGGGGGGAATACAAGTAGCAGCTGTAACACCTGAATTGTATTCCCTCCCAGGATGGATTCAGTCTGTGTTGGCCTTGAGTTGTTGAAAACACTAGGCCACAATTTCAGTTATGGGCTTTTCATCAAGAAGGGAATTAGTGCAGACTGACTACTGTTGGACACTGGCTGCAATTATACGGGCAGACCCTCTGGAGGAGCAGGTCAGTCCAAATCTGCCATTCCTGCTATCTGCCAGGATTGGATCTAGGATTCACATCTATGAGTTGTTCTTCTCCAAGAGTCCTTGTTATCCACAGGGTATGAGCAGCCCTTGTGCAATTTGGTGATCAGTTAATCCTTGGTTCTGAGTACAAAAATGAATGTATGTACCTAACATTACAGAGTTAGATGAGGAGGGATTAATTTCCATTGCTAGCCAGAGAATTAGTGTTGTGTCTCAGTAGCTTCCTGATATGAATCACAGCACTGGCTAGTGTTTTCTTTTCTGTGAAGCCCACTATCCAAAGAATTTGAAGTATATCCAATTTGAAGGGATGCCATCCAGAGGGACCTTGACAGGCTGGAGAGGTGAGCACAAGCCAACCTCATGAGGTTCAACAAGACCAAGTGCAAGGTCCTGCGTCTGGGTGGCGCAATCCCAAGCACAAATCCAGGCTGGGCAGGGACTAGCTGGAGAGCAGCCCTGAGGAGAGGGACTTGGGGGTGCTGGTGGTCGAGAAGCTCAACTTGAGCTGTCAATGTGCACTTGCAGCCCAGAAAGCCAACCAGAGCCTGGGCTGCATCAGGAGAAGTGTGGCCAGCAGGGCAAGGGAGGTGATTCTCCCCCTCTACTCAGCTCTGGTGAGACCCCACCTGGAGCACTGTGTCCAGTTCTGGAGCCCCTATTACAAGAGGGATGTGGACATGCTGGAAGGTGTCCAGAGAAGGGCCACCAGGATGATCAGAGGGCTGGAGCACCTCTCCTGTGAGGAGAGACTGAAAGAGTTGAGGCTGTTCAGTCTGGAGAAGAGAAGGCTCTGAGGTGACCTTCTTGTGGCCTTCCAGTATCTGAAGGGGGCTACAAGACAGCTGGGGAGGGACTTTTTAGGCTATCAGGTAGTGACAGGACTAGGGGGAATGGAATAAAACTGGAAGTGGGGAGATTCAGGCTGGAGGTGAGGAAGAAATTCTTCCCCATGAGAGTGGTGAGAGCCTGGAATGGGTTGTCCAGGGAGGTGGTTGAGGCCCCATCCCTGGAGGTGTTTAAGGCCAGGCTGGATGAGGCTCTGGCCAGCCTGATGTAGTGTGAGGTGTCCCTGCCCATGGCAGGGGGGTTGGAACTAGATGATCCTTGTGGTCCCTTCTAACCCTGACTGATTCTATGATTCTATATTAGGAGAATGTACAGTGATCCCAGGGTGTGCCAGTGCTGTGCATCTTTTTATCATGTGCATGAATTAAGAGGATTTTATGTGAATAATGGGAGAATCCAGGGCCTAGAGTCCACCATGTTCAAACTGTGTTCACCATAAAACCTCTGTGCTGTCCTTAGCATGCAGCATCACAATTTTAGGTATCACAGCCTCAAAACTTTGCCTTTCAAATGGCACAGTTCTTTTAAAGCTCTGCTTGCCTTGGTACAAGGGTTGCTGAGGCTTCCCTTACTGCAGCCCAACAGTGCTGTTTCTGATTTTGGCATATTTTTCTCTTGTCCTTTAGAAATTTGAGGCACATTGCCACAGTGGCTGCTGGTGGGTGATGTGCAGCTTACAATTCTGCTCTCCTGTGTTGCAGGTGCACTTCTGTACACTATGACACAGACTTGCCAGCTACCAGCCTCATCATCACCTTCCACAATGAGGCACGTTCTACCCTGCTCCGCACAGTGAAGAGGTGAGTTCAGCAAGGGGTGCTAGGCCCTAAGGAACGGCACTGGTGGAGGATTAGGCATTTTCCAGCAGTTGGACAAACAGGATGGCTGTATTCCTCCAAGGGCTTGAGATGATGTGCCTTTAAGCTGGCCCACTCAAAGAGGTGAGGGGCTTGGATTGGCAGAGCGTATGTGTAGTTAGCCACCATATGGACCCAGGTGGGGGGCCATAATTAGCAGCAGGAAAGGAGCTGCTGCATCTACATTTGCAGGCATGAATGGTTTATAGGAGCTTGGTTTGGAAGAGTGAAGGAGGACCAAAGGGGACACTATGTGTTGTTAGATGCAGCTGAGGGATTGTGTTCCATAAAAGGGAATAAGCAGCCAGCTCCCTGCTAGGGCACTTGTTAGAGGAGCTTGGACTGGCTCACTGAGGGCTTGGAAGTCTTTCAAGCAGAAGCTGATGAGCTCTAAGTCTCATTGAAACCAAGCTGTTGTGGTCTCAGTAGGTGCTGGTAAACAATTGCTGAACCCAATAGCCTACCCGATCCTCTCAAGGCCTTTGCTCACAGACCTTGCTGAACCCACAGGACACTTGCTATCTGGTACCAGCATCACCTCATATCTGAGTATCAGCCATAGATATGTCTAACCAAGTAAATAGGTGGCATAAGGCCTGTCAGCATCCCCATGTAGACAGAAGCATGCAGTTATCTGTATCACAAATCAGTGTTCCAGCTACTCCTTCACTCCTCCTTCCATCACTCACACAGAACCCAGGGAGGCTCTTTTCCTTTTAGTTTTTGTATGGAAAATAACCTCTGCCCTTCTGTCTTAACAAGTCATGTCTCTGAAGCTTACAAAGCTGGTCCAGCCTGTTGAGACTGAAGGAGGAGTGAACTGTCCAGGTAGAAGGTTGAGCTGATGGTATCGCTAACAGGAATACATTATTCATCATCACCACTTCTTGCCCTGACAGATCCTCTAAGCTTAGAGAAATGTGCTTTGTGAATAAGTGACAGGGTTTTTCAAGTTGGCCTCATGGCCAGAAGACTGGGGTTCTGTCTGCCAGGTTTGGTGCTACTGTGTTTCCAGACACCTGTATATATTGCATTAACACATTTTGTCTTTTTGCCTCTATAATTTCCTCTTCATTTGAACCATAAAATGAGTTCTACAGAGCCACTGTTCAGAGAATGAGCAGGTTTGTTTGAAACCTGTGCTGCTAGGACAACGGGAGGAGATTCCTGTCAATTACATCATAGGTCAGACAATAAATGGTTAGGTGCTCAGAAACCATGGTAGTAGGATCCTTAAGAAAAAGCTCAAGGTAGCCAATCAAATAACCAGGTGCCATGATAGGAAAAAGTAAGAGAAAATGACATTCAGAGTAGCAGTAATGCATACAAACAGAAATCGGTGTGCAGATCCTGTGAAGCGATGTCTACTAACGAGCAGATGAGTGTTGCCTATGTGTGAACAGGTCAGGCTTGACCAAAGCAAGGTCAGCTAGAGTAGTTTGCTCAGGGCTGTGCCTAGTTAGCTTTCAGTGTCTTCAAGGATGGAGATTCTGCAACTGCTCTGAGCATTCTTTTTTCAAGGCTAAACAACCCCAGCTTTTTAAGCCTGAGCTAATAATATCTGATGCTCCAGTCCTTTACTGGACCTGCTTCAGCATGTCCCTCTTTTTCTTGTCTTGGGAAGCCCAGAACTGGACACAGCATTCAAGATGTGGTATTATCAGTCCTCAGATGTGGCATCCTGCATCCTAGCACTCCCAAAAAAGACCCTGAATAATGGATGACCCATCTGCTCAAACTCATCCCTGCAATCCTGCTGCTGCCACTGGAGGAGGGCTGTCATGAGAAGCTGGCTGCGCTCTGCTGTAAATGGTTGGCATTTCCTCCAGACCTTTGGCTACAGATGGAGTCCTCTTTGCCAGATGGTTTACAGCCAGTGCATGGGATTGATTTACTCTGTGCTTACATCAAATGTCAGAAGTGTCTGTGATTTATCCCTGTCTGACAAGGGATCCCAAAGGCTGAATTCTTCTTGGGCCCCACAGTATTTGCAGTGTCACACAACCAACCATTGGCGAGTAGTCTTGTCTTTGAGGCACATGAGGTTTGACAGTTGTACACAGAGATGAAGGCATAGGTCATGGCTGCACTGTTAAAAAGAGGCATAGAGCTAAGCCCCACTTGCAGGGTGACACTGATGTTATAGAGGGACTTGGCAGATTTCAGATTTCCTATCTTAAAGGCCTCTTCTGTAACCTGGGAGCCCTGTCTTTTGGCAAAACCCATCTGGATGTACTAGGCTGAGTTGCTGCTGTGGCTATAATTGTCTCTCCATTCACATCCACAGTCAGTTCACCAAATAATGTGTAATTACTTTGCAGCACTTTGGGATAAGTCAAGTGTCAAAGGGACAGGACTGTTCTATTCTGTTTGGTTTATGACCCAGCTGTGAGTCTGCACAGTTGCTTAATATCACTCAGATATTAAGCAACAGGAGGTGTAAAATTGCACTGCCTACTTACCTGCTGACTTGCAGCTTGTCATTATTTCTATATCCATAAGAGCTTTCTTAAGGCAGGTAGAGCATGATTATTTAGATAATTAGAATTAACCATTTGAGATACACCTGGTGAAAGTTAACTATTATTCCAGTGTTATTATGGCCCTTTTCCCAAGTTTACTTATCATAATTAGACTATGGGGATGCTATAAGAGAAGTAGGTGCAAAAGTGGACAACTAGTGGAAATGAGCAGCACTAAGAGCAAAATTTTCTGTAGCTGAAAACCTTAATTTTAGAGGCCAGATCTTTAGAGGTGAATAAAGAATGTACTACCAATTGAAGTTTTTGTGTCTAAGATCTTTGCAAGCCTGGCTGTTGAGGGCCTGAATTTGGGCACTCAAAAATCAGCTGCAAAACTTTGGGAAATTGTAGGAATATGAGAAGAATACCAGCACTGAACTTAAATTAAAACTAGAGGGAGCCTAAATGTGCTTGCCTGAGCCACATAGTGTCTTACTGTGTTATTCTGACACCTCTGCAAGGTAACTCAGCTAAGTGGCAATGCTGGTACCAAAAAGTCTGAGGAAGTGTCCCAAGGAATAGACTCCTGCGTTATGGTCTGTTTCAGAGTTATCTGAATATGGCAGACAGCTCTTAATCTGCACACCCTTCTCGCTAACCCCTGCTGCATCTGTGCACACATGGACTCACATGAGCACCTCTTGCACCTCAGCAGTTGCAAGGCTGGTCCTGCTGACCCTGAGATCTCTGCTGCTGGGTGGAAGTTAAGGGAAGGATGTGCTGTTGTTGCCGCTTGAGGAGGGAGAAGGATTTGTGTTAGGGAAAAGAGGGAATAGAGAAGTGACTGTTATAAGTAGCTTATTCCCTCCAGCACTTTCACACTTGTCCCTTCTGGTCCCCAGAGGCATCATGGGCAGCATATCTGCCTGCTGCTGTGGACTCCAGCCATTTTCTGCTGTGGACTCCAGCCATTTTTCTCCTCTGCCCTAGGTAGAGGTGACAGGCAGCTAGACCTGCATCCCAGGGAGTCCAGGCCAGTGCACCAGTAGGCCATGCTGCCCTGTATCCCACTGTCCCCATGCAGGAAGCCTTTCAGACAAATTTTGTTTTCAGCACAGAGGGAGCCAACTGGTTAAAAACATTCAGCAAGAGAGTAAGAAGGGGAGTATGGAAAATGAAGAGGGGAAATGGGCTGCGCACCAGAACCTGTGAATGTGCCAATTCAGATGGCACGTTGTTGG
Source organism: Indicator indicator (assembly GCF_027791375.1). NCBI lineage: Eukaryota > Metazoa > Chordata > Aves > Piciformes > Indicatoridae > Indicator > Indicator indicator. Next base: position 46,993,498 of record NC_072013.1, on the reverse strand, counting down.
CATCCTTGGTCCTGCAGAGATGGGTGTCAGTCAAGAGCTGCTTTCCTGTGTGATATTTCTTCCTCAGCAGGACATAGCTGTCACTCTTAAACCAGTTACTTGCTTGGCATCCTGTTCTTCTTCAGAAATAGCTGTCACTCAAAAGGCATTTTGTGTGATTGATGTCTGTGCCTGATTAGTCATTAAGCAATACCATCACTTCTGCTGGTGTGACCATTCTTGCTTTGGTGTCTGGTCCCTTTCTTTGTCTTTATTTCCGACTTCAGTCAGTATGCAGGGACTGTTAAAAGTCAGGCTTTAAGTCAATGAACTCAAACAGCTCTCAGTGGTTTGGTGCCTATGTAGAGAGGCTGTATAAACTGTGATTAAGACAATGCTGTTGTAATGCTAGAGCATTTGGTACAGCAGCTCATTACAATGACAATTTAAATAATGGCAAAAGACAAGATTATTTCAGACCAAAGTAAAAAAAGATGCTCCTCTGCTAACATCTGGAATAAATGAGATTATCTGTGAGCAGATGATGGATGGACATATCAGCAGAGGAGAGAATCTCATTGTCAGTGCTGATTTGGTGTCATGCAACAGTGAGGACATTGGCACTGAAAGAAGGAAGGAGTGAGAAAGACAAAGAAGGTAGGGAATCCATGAGATAAGGGGAGAACAGTCTGTGTTTCTGCTGTAAAAGGCAATTGCTGTTTGATTTTGAATCCTAACAATACACTTTGTGCCTAAAAGTAATTGATTGTTATGCTAGTCACTGCACCTCACTGAAGAGAAATACCAGGATTACTGTGTTTCTTGTTAAAAAGATGGGTAAGACAAAGTGTAAGAAGATTAAGTACCTTTCCCAAGGATCCACAGCAAATTATTGTGGAGCTGAGAGAAGAGCTGGGCACTGACTGAGCAGTGAGCTGTGAACAGCTCAAGGAGTATTTTCTCTCTACTAGAGATTCAGTGGGCAGGTGAAGAAGAGAAAGCGGTGCTTGGTTTTGGTTTAGGTTTTTTTTTTCCTAGTTATGTTGAGCTGGAAGACCTGAAACTTGTGGAGAAAATGTGAGCATTGCTAATAGTCAGGCTAGTTGGGAGAAGGTGCAGAATACCATTTTATAGCCATTATACTGTGGGGTGCAGCCTGTCTGGATTGGTTATGTTTTGCACTGAGTTTGCACAGACAAGAGTTTCAGCACAGGGCAACCTTCTCTGTAAAATATGCAGATGAAGGCTCTGCTAGGAGAAGTTGCACTTAGAAATGCAAAGAGGAACATCCCCCACCTCACACCCCACTATGCTAGAGGATCCAGAGAGGTACAAGCCAGGAGAAGCACATGAAATTCAGCTTTGAAAAATGCAAGCTCAGTCATCTAGGGACATATAAGCTCAAAACACAAATACTCTGAGACATATGAGGCAGCATAAATCTGAAATAGGGTGGGATGTGATTCTGAACAGCAGAGCAGTCAGGATTTTGCTGTGTGAGACAACAGAAAACTCTCCCAAAGTGAGGAATCTCTTGGCTCTGTATGCAAAGCCATCAGTGATGCTGCTTAGCAAGATGATAATTTATTTCTCTACAGCTCCATTCCTGGGAATATGGGATGAACTCTTGTCTGTTTCCTGTATAAAACAAAAAAGCCAGTGATCTGTCTCTAGAATTGCTCCCAGTCCGAAGTGCAGATGCTCCTTAATGAGATGGGTTGCTAGAACTTGAAGGACAGTGTTTACCAGCTTTTAATATTGAAGTTTACTTACCTGTCCTTCTTGCTGAGATCCCTAAGTGTTACTGGGCAATGAGGACCTGTGTGTGCATAGAGACACTGGAGGAAGCTCAAAGGAGAAATATGAAGGACTTGAAGAAGAAAGTTTTATTTAAAATATTTTAAAGAAGTGAGAGGGACAAAGAGGTCAGAATCAAGCTGCTCTGACTCAAGTGTACCTCGGAGGAGGGCAGAAGATTTTCTCTCTCCTCTTTGCATGTGAAAGCACCTCTGTCCTGCAGACAAAAACCCACTCTGGTCCTGAGGATACTGTGGGATATGGTGCAGCCAGCCGCTAGAAGGAGGCTCCTCTCAACAGTTGTGGGGCTGATTTAAAAGAAAGACAAGTAAGAAGAAAAAGAGGAAAAATAAACCCCATATTCTAGAATACTGCCAAATCAAATTGCCTTCCTTTCATAGAAAGGAATTGGTGAGAAAGCCCCAGCAGTCTTCATCAATGGCACTGAGACAGATCAACTTGCTGGAGAAAGTGACAGCTTTCTTACTGCTCCTCAGCAGTGATGAGCTTTGCCCAGACCCTGGCAGACAGGAATGGTCTCCTGGCTGCCTTGGGATAGGTGGTGCTCTGCTCTTTGCCTCTGTTTAGAGGCAGAGAGTGTGCTACAGCATCCTTTGCTAGTTGCCTCCCGGCAAGTCCTGCAGTCAGCTGCCTGGCTGTGGTCTCTTGTAAGGTGCAGCTGAGGTGCTATAGCTCACTGGGATATTCCTGCTTGCAGTTTGGCTCCTGCCAAGGAACTCTGGTACAAGGGTGAGGTTTCCTCTTTCACATTACTGGAGTGTGGTGTTTCTGCATAGCATAGCAGATTTGTATCAGTCCTACCATTGTTATTACTATGGCAGCTCACAAAATTTGTCTTTTTCCTCCCTGGGTCTCAACAGTGTCCTGAACCGCACCCCTCCTAGCCTCATCCAGGAGGTCATTTTGGTGGATGACTTCAGCTCAGACCGTAAGTATGGACCCATTTCCCTGGTACTTGTTTCTTTCCCTTTGTTTTCCTCTGTTTGCTCTGGTCAGCTCCCTTCCCTCACAGAAATTCCCTCTTGTCTGTATGCAAGAGAAAATGAAAAGGGAGAAACTTTTTCTGTGTTTAGTTGATGTTCATGCATGGCAGAGGCCAGAGCTTCTTCCACTTTTTTTGTCTTTCATAGGGTTTTCCCTTTCTGTCAGCTTGGCAGTTTTGGCCAGATTACTGGAGATCTTTGTCTAGTTTCATTATGCACCATTTTGTGATCTGTTTAGCACAGATATCTGTGTAGTAATGGTCTACATAAGTAGAATGGGGAATTACAAACTAAAGAGAGCAAGAGGATGCAAGCCTACAGACAGAAAACTGTTGTCTGGAGTCCTGCAGGCAAATTGAGGTGAGACTGCCTGCCTCCTGTCTGGGATCACAGGTGTCCCTGTGGGAGGCCATAGAAGGGTAATTGCTTTGGACAACACCATACCCTCTTCTGCAATTTGACACAGGGATGGAATGTCTTTTGCAAGAGTCCCACCAGACCTGCAGAGTGGGTGCTATGGACTCCTTCCATCTGTATGGTTGCTGTTGTGTAGCAGTGGTGAGGTGGTGGGGACAGAAGACTTCTTGCTTCTCCCATGATGTGTGCTAGACTCAAGGACAATCTAGTTGTGTGATAGTTATAATAATTGATAATTACTCCTTCAGAACCCTTTACAGATATCTGAGAATGCCCACCTTGGCCTGCTGAGGTAAGGAAGCATTGCTCTTACTTTTGCAGCTAAGTATTTATGTAGCTTTGGGAAAAAAAAAAAAGAAGTAAATGTGAATGCTGCAGTTGAGGATTTAAGTTTCTGAGAGCCTCAGAGTGTGATCTGGATAAGGACTGAGCTGTGCCCAGCTGTGGGAGTTGGGTGTTTCTCTGGTTTCCAGCAAACAATACTAAGTGTTCCACATTCAGCTGAAGTGTTCCAGATCAGGAGTGGCTGATCTCCAGTACCTGTCCTGCACAGGGCTCAACCAGAAACCCCCATTTAGGCTCCTGGGTAAAAAGAAAGGTTTTAAAAAGCTCCATCCTATGACAGTTCTCTTTTTTTTTTTTTTTTTACTGGCAGCTGGATATTTATGGATACAGCTGCTCTCCAGAGGCACCTGCATGGAGGCACTTTAGCACATGTTTGAGGTCTGGTGCTTTGCTTTGATATCTGCCTTGGTTTCTCTGAAGACGCAGAATCTGTCAGCTCTGTCAAGTAGCTGCAGTCTGGCTGATGTGCTCCACTCCTGGAGAGTGAATAACATAAAAAGAATTCTCATAGTTGAAGTTGTAACTTGACTAAGATGAGTGTTGTCTTCCCTGGTAATAGATGTCCAGCAAAATCTTGATACTCTGTGACTAAGAGCACCCACCACTTCACTTGGATGATGCAGCAGCTGCCAAGTGACCACTCAAGAGTGGGATTGTAGATTGCATGCATCCTTGAGAGTGGAAATGCTTGTGCAGGAACATGTCAAGAGATGCACTTTGGCTCATGGCCTTTGTATTCCCCCTGAGTGCTCAGTCTGTGGAAGGATGACAGCAGAAAGGGGTGGGTGAGATGTGAAAAGGAATGTGGAATAGACACGGAAAACGGGGTGAACTTGGTGGAGCTTGGAAAAAGAACAAGTTAGAAATTGTTATTCCTATGACCTCCACTAGGACTAGGACAGAGAAAGAACAATAGAGAACCACTGTTCATTGTTACAGCAAAGCTGGAGCCAGTAGCTGTTCCTCTCTGTTGTCTTCCCTGGTCAATGTAAACGAGGGATGCCCTGAGCATCTGGCAAGCTACCAGCAAAGCCCTCAGTTAGGCATCCATGTGTTAATGTAATGATGTCTCCTAGGAAGTGGGTCACATCCCTGTGGCCTTTATTAAATAAAATCAAGCAGAAACTGCCCCAAGAACAAATGATGAGAAATGCCAAGTCGAGCTGCTGAAGGCAAAGAGAGCAGATGAGATCACTTTGTATAACAGGACTCTCTTTTATTTGTCATTTTGGTGATTTGCAGCCTTGGCTCCCTGTGGTCTCTCCATTTCATCAGTGCTCTGTGCCACGTTGCCAGCGCATGCCTCGTTGTACTTGTGAAACACTGAGCGTGGGAGGGCGAAGGCCTGGCTGCTCAGAGTAACAGGGAACAGGCTCAGCTGTCTGAGGAGGCCAGCAGTGCTCTTCTGTGTACTCTTTAGACAACAGGATTAAGGCCATCAGGCTGATTAATGTGATGTTAAATGAAAGCAAGATTTCCCCTCCTGTGGAGAAGCAGGAGAACAGTTAATGGGAGCTGTCTATTGAAGCTAAATAACCCATATGTGTGTGCCAAATGTTGTTTTGTGGTTTTTGTTGTTGTGGTTTTTTTTCACCTTCCCTAAGCTGAGGACTGCCAGCTCCTTACCAAGATCCCAAAGGTCAAGTGTCTACGAAACACTCGGCGAGAAGGTGAGCATGGAAAGCTTTGTAGGTACAAGGACTTTGCAGATTTTCCATGGTCCTGTTTGCCTGTCACCTGCTTTATATGTTGTTTCCTATATAGTTTGTTTTTCTCAGAGTAAGGCCTTCTTGTCCTAGTTTGGAGGCTCTGTGGAGGGAGAACCTGACTTTCATACTTTAAATAATGAGATGTGGTGTCCAGAGGCCCTGGATAGATCGAGGACCATTTCTTAATATCTTTATGAATATTCTGTCCATTGAAACTCAGAGTGCAAGATAACAAGCCATCTAGGAGATGTGGACAAAGGAAAAACAATCATATACCAGTCTTAAAAAGATGCAATTAAGGGAAGTTATTTCTCATATGTCTCCTATGTGCATAAATGGTAATGCTGACTTTCCAAGCTGCTCTTTAGTTTGAGTCACATATGATGGCTTATTCCTAAAAACTGTCAGTGCACAGCAGGCCTGGAGAGGGAATCTGGAGGGTGAGACAGTAATTGCTGCTTAGTTCACAAAAAGCACCCCAGCCAGTGGGACAGTCTGCAAAAGAAGCAAGGAGACGTCTGAGAGCCAGGTTGATATCTCTGACCACAGGGTGGAATAAAGGACAAACGGGAATAAAGCAATTAAGGCATGAGAAAGGCAACAAGGAGAAAGTAGAGCATGGAGCTGTGGAAGTGGAGAGAGGCAGCAGGGTGCTCTAATGGGAGTGACACCAAGCAGGCAGCATCAAAGTACCTGTGGGGAGGGCTGGATGTCATCATAGGAGGAAGCAGATGAAGGCTTGGTGGCACAGACAGATATGACAGGCAAGGTTATTCTTTGAGTGCTGGGAGGCCTTAGCTGACAGTGTCTCCTGGGGGTTACTCTGCTAAAGCTGCCCACGGGTCTGAGATGTGATACAGGAGAACCACCTACTCATCTCCCTGGAATGGCCACACAAAGTATTTTTTTCTGAAGGCTTAGCTGTTTCCTTCCTAACCTTCTTACTCCTCTGTTGGCCTTTCCTCACTGTAGGGCTGATTCGCTCTCGGGTACGAGGAGCTGAAGTGGCTACTGCTGACATCCTCACCTTCTTGGACAGTCACTGTGAAGTCAACAGTGAGTGGCTGCAGCCAATGCTGCAGAGGGTAAAAGAGGTGAGCACCATGTTCCCCTCTGAGATGGATGGATCTGGCCTGTCTTGTGCTTGTAGATACTCTGCCCCTGCATTCCATCCGCAGTACTGGTGAGGACAAAGGCTGTCCAGGTGCTCAGGTAAGCTCAGGTAGCCTGAGCTTAGATAAGCAACAGATCCATTATGGTCTTCTATATTGTCCTGTTGGCAGGGCAGGAGGTGCTGAGTGATAGGGTGCAATGGTGAATGCTTGACCCACCAACTTGTACCTCATGTCTTCTGCAGGTGCTGTGCTTCCTAGTTCTGTCACCTGTACATGGATAGCCACTTTGGCAGAACACCCTGTGCAACATTTCCATGGTTGCCATCTCCCTTCTTGCTGCCTTGTCACTCCCAAAAACTTCCTTCCATCAATGCTCCTGGTGAGCTGCCAACACACACCACTTGCATGCAGGAGGCTTCCTGGCACAGAGGAGCTGCCTGAGAGTGCAGGGATGTCCCTTTGCTGGTTCACTTGGCAAAGGATTGACTTGAGAGTGAAAACGAGTATTAGCAGCTGTCACACTGACTGCATTGTAGGGCTGGAGGGGAGATATTCAGAACAACGCAGGGGGAGATGATGGGAGAGGTCACAACCATGCTTGCAAGTGGCTGGGGTTGATCCCCTCTTCTGAAAGGAGGATTTGATGGTGTAGTGAGCCCCAGGAGAAGCGGCAGGGGCTCTAATGCAGCCTTAAATTCATGTCTGATTGGCTTAATCTGAAGGTGAAACATCAGGATGGTGACATAAAATCTTTTCCTTTTTATTCCTGCTCAGTAAATCCTCCATCTTGGAAGCCCATGAATGTTTAGTTCTGATCTTTAAGTCAAGCTGCAGCAGCAATAACAGCAGCACAGGGGTCCCAAAGCAGAAAGGACCTCACTTGTTTCTTCAGGGAAGGGTCTAAGTTGCAAATGCTTGTTTGTTGACTCTGGTATACTTAGTGTGCAGATTTCAAGTCAGCCTATTTCTGACCTTCTTCCTACGTTTCTCACATGCATCCTAGTTCAGATTTCAGTCTAGCCGTACTCAGTCCTAGTGCTGAGTAGCTGGAGCAGTGGCTGGGGCTGCCAGGTGGGTGCTGAGGGTGCTCAGGCCAGGCAGACATAACTGCTGTGCAGCCATCGCAGCACAGAGGGAAATAAACAAGAGTGATAGCTCTCGCCTACCATGTGCCATCCTAGCCAAGTGTGCTACAGCAGGAGGAACTATTGGAAAGCACAAGTAAAGGTTTGATAGGAAAGACATGGAGGCTGGCAGCTGTCTCATAACAAGATGCTGTTTCTGGCATTGCCAGCTCTCTGTTTTGTCATACGTTTCAGCTGTCACAAGACATGTCTTTAATGCCTTGTCTCATAATACTGAAAAATTATTATGATCTCAACTTTTCAGTTTGCACTATGATTCTTAAGTGCAGGATCTTGATTCATAGTACTTATTAGGAAGGTGCTTTATTGGGGAGTTGGTAATTTCTAGACTGATGCTAATGAGTTAATACTTCAGCATGACAGAGCAGAAGGTATGCTGTCAGTAGATATCACAAACAAGCACAAAACCTGTGGGACAGTGATTCATGCCCTGTAATTTGGGCAGGGAATAAAGAGCTGTTTCTTAGAAGCACTCCTGGGTGTTGCAGTCCCAAGCTCCATTCCTCACATCCACGATGTGCAGCTGGCTAGTACCTACCATCTCCATGTCTGGATGTAGTGGTCATTCATCTCCTGCTCAGCTACCAGCACCGGACTGGAGAACCCAGACAAAGATTTACATGTGCAGCTTTGTGTTTTCTGATCTCTGGCAGCTTTGCTCAACATTCAAGAAAAACCTGAGCATGTTTTTTTTCCCCCCTTTCTCTCTCTCCCTCAGGATTATACCCGAGTAGTGAGTCCAATCATTGATGTTATCAGCCTGGATAATTTTGCCTACCTGGCAGCATCAGCAGATCTGAGGGGAGGTGGGTACAATGAATCTCTTGTGTAAGTTAGGCCTGAGGGGTGGTGCAGGAGAAATAATTGAAGGTCTCTTCAGCTTTCCAAGAAAACAGTGATGATCTTTCCTGATGGGTTTTCTGTCCCCTTTTTCCTGCAGTCAGATCTTTTGCAGAGTTAAAGCAAAACCCAACTAGTGTTTTCCTCTTGAGCTTGCATCACTGTCACAGCATATTGCAGTTCCAGGGCTTAGTTAACTGATGAAACATATATCAGCAGGCCCTCCCTACACTACATGTACACTGGAGTCTGACAGGCTCTTCCAGTTGCTGCTCTGATCTGTGAGGCCATCTCATGACTTCTTCCGAAAGATATTTTCACCTCTGTCCTTGCAGCTGAACCCTCTGTAGCTGTTCCTGCAGTCACCCACAGTACCCAGTGCTCTTCCCCCTCTTCTGTGGCTGGGATTCACTGCCACGCTGTTTGCCACTCATTCTGTGGCTAACCTTAATAATGGTGTAATGTTAGGGACTGGGCTGTGCTCAACTATCCACCACAGGCCAACAATAAATAAGTAGTAGTCTTGACAGGGGTGTTGGCTTCAGTGGTCTGCAGGCCCTTGTACTCAGAACGCATCACATCCCACAAAGCCCTTTGACTCAAGCCTTATAACTTTGGCAGACAGGGAAATCTAAGACAGACTGACCAAAATGCAGTTGCATCTCACACTAACACTCCTGAAGCTGTGGAATGGAATTGAGCAGAGAACTGTAATGAAGATGCCAAGACAGAAGGGGGTGACTTCTACATTAGGACAGACTTGTCATTTTAGGTAGACAGTGAGGAAGGTCAGGGAAGAGAATTAAGGATAGCCTGTGTTGCAAAGGAGAAGCCTAACATTCTGTGATTCTATTATTGAAGCTAGTAGAAAAACAGTAACAAAATCTGATATGTGTTTTTACTTCTCAGGGTTTGACTGGAGCCTTCACTTTAAGTGGGAGCAGATTCCTATAGAGCAGAAGATGTCTAGAACAGACCCAACTCAGTCTATAAGGTAGCTGTATTTGATGGGCTGTGTACAGTCCTCCAAATGACTTTACTGAGCCTTCACTGGTATGTCAAAGAGTACACAGGAACTGTCTTGCTGAAAACAAAATGTCACAGTGTTTGCTTGATGGTAATAAACTCTTCACATTATTTTCTGAATGCATTGAGGTCTGTCCCCTGATTCTGAGAGTATTATTCTCTGAATATTGTAAAGACAGCAATTATGTGCTATTATAGGCTTGCAGGCATGGCACCTCTTCTTCCAGATGTTTGGTTTTGTGGTCTCCCTCAGTCAGCACTGTGAATGCCTCAGAAATCCCTATAGGGGTTTTTAATTGCCTCCACCTTCCAGATGAAGAATTAAGGAATGAAGCAGCTAAACGGTCACCCAGCAAGTGTAAAAGAAGTCTGGGAACTGAATCTTGCCTAGTAATTGAGGCACAGAATTATCCTCCCCTCCTAGATATACATATCTGTGGACAAAACAGACTCTGTTGGCTGGAACAGTTATTGTTAGCTTTGCTGCTGTGTACATGGCTCTGAGGAATGCAGAATGTGACCAATTCTGGTATAAAAAGTCACAACAGTGCTTGTCCGTATAGTCAGATAACTCCCTCTTTATAACATAGAAGTAAGTATTCATTTCCTCTGTGCCATTTTTGAGACCAGAAGCAACCAGCTCACCAGTAATAGAATAGTACATGCAGCAGTGTCACTCACACCATGTCTAGTTGGTAAACACAGCCATCAGACTGTGGCTCTGCCATTCCTTCACGCTGTGCATATTTGTATAAATGCAAAAGACACTACGTTACTCATGTAGTGCTTGCAGGACCACTTAACAAAGGCAGGGTGATGGTCTAGTAAGGGAGACCTCAGAAGTGTGCTGCAGGTTCATGTCCCAGTTGTACTATTTGTCTTTGTAAAGTGAGATATAATTTGTCAGGCCTTGACAAATTGTATTCACTCTGAAATGAAGATAATGTTGCTACATATATGTGTGATTATCTTGTGTGGACTCCTGTTTTCTTTTCCAGAACCCCTGTCATAGCAGGAGGCATATTTGTGATCAACAAGTCTTGGTTTAACCACCTGGGAAAATATGATACTCAAATGGACATCTGGGGAGGAGAAAATTTTGGTAAGTTTAGGAAGTTTCAGGGGAATGACACACTAATGCAGAACCACTTCTCAGTCTTCATTGCTTGCCAGAACTTTTGAGAGATCTGATTTGCATGTCAGCGTAAAGCTAGGAACACGGTCAGATAATTCCCATCACTGTCAGCTTTTTGTGATCAGAACTACCACCCTCTTACAGGTGGTATTATACAGGTGCTCCCATAGTACAAGGAAGAAAGAGGAACCTCTTGACGTTTAAATTGTTGCTTGGTTTTGGAGAATATTCCTGCAGCCCTTCATATGTCGGTGTAGTGGTTTGGCCTTGGCTGGGGGCCAGATGCCCACCAAAACCGCTCCATCATTTCTTAGATAGAGAGGGGAGAAGGAAAGTATAATAAAAGGCCTGTGAGTCAAGACAGAAGCAATTTAATAGGATGCAAAGCAAAAGCAAAGGCCACACCTGGAAGCAAAACCAAACAAAGGTGTTCTCCTCTGCTTCCCATCAGCAGACGATATTCAGTCACTCCCAGGAAGCAGGGCTCCAATACACCGAGCAGCTGCTCCAGAGGACAGATGCAATCAACAAACATCCCCACATTTCCTTCTTTCATTTACCGTTTATATCTGAGCTGGCATCAAATGGCATGGAATACCTTTGGTCAGTTTGGGTCAGCTGGCCTGGCTGTGTCCCCTCCCAAGATCTTGCACATCCCTCAGCATACTGTTGCAGAGGGAAAATGCTGGAAGAGTACAGCCTTGGCCATTGGCTCAGCAGTAGCCAAAACGCTGGTGTGTTATCAACACCTAGCTACAGCGCTGCAAAACACAGCACTAGAAAGATGCACTGGGGAGAATTAGCTCAAGCTCAGCCAAACCTGATACAGTCAGTCTGTGTTGGCCCAGCCCTGAAGCAGATAGTCCCTCCCGAGCTCTATTTCCCAGAAAAATCTGAGTTGCTCTCCCAGCTTGATAGGTCAGAAGGATATTTTTCCTAGTAAAAGAACCCTCTTCCCAAGTGAAATTTGTGTACAAATACATTCAGAATACAAACATTTAGAAGCAGACTGGGGGCATCACAAACATCTGAGGAATTCGGAAGCCCAAGGTAATCTGTCGACTCAAATGCTGTTATTTGCAGGGCATGATGCTAAAACCCATCTCCTTGCACCTAATTGTGGCACAGATATTCCAGGCATCTCTGTGAAGGGATGCTGCACTGTCACCAATTGTTAGTGACAAGAGAAAGATGAGTATTGGAAAGAGTTTCACAGACACCTCAAGTGCTTGGAGCCTTCATTTAGAAATGAAGCAGGTGCAGCTGAAGAGACAAAAGCCTTACTCTGTCTTGCAGACAGTTTAAATAGGCTTTCCTGTACCTAACACTGCCAAAAAAAAAAAAAAAAAGTTAAAAAAAAATCTGTTTCTACAGCTTCCATAAATGTCACAGATTTCTTTAAAGGGTTTTATTTACAAGAATTTATATGGTGTTTTCTAGTGCACGGAAGACTGATTAAAAAGAAATAAATAGTCAGGAAGAGGAAACTTTTGTTTCTCTGAACATGGCTGGGAGAGCTGCCTCTTTCTGAAATGCTCTCTGAAGCCAGGAAGTATCATCTTTGGCTAATAGCAGAATATCAAGGTACCACTTTCTGAAAACAAAATACCTAATAATTAGTGTTTGTGCTCCCTGTCTTCTGAGGTCTTGCTTCAGTTTTAGGATATTCATGATACTAAAAAGAGATATTAAATGGGGCTGGCACTAGGGTCTCAGCAGTGCTAGCTGCATCAGCTGAGCACTCTGGGCAATCTTTTACACAAGTGTGGAGATCACCTTGGATCCTTCTGCATGGCCAAACTCAGGTCTTTGCTGTCAGTAGCCCTCCATCTGCAGAGCAAGCCACTTGGCCATCCTACTAGTCTCTGAGCTGCAACTGTGTAAAAGCTGTAGACCCCAAAGACAGAGAAAGAATATTTCTTTAGGCTTTTGTTTGTCTGCTTCTGTCTGCCTGGGAGCTCCATATTGCTGTTTGTTGTGCATGTTGATAGCTTGATGCTAAGCAGAGCTTTCTGCTGCAAGTGGCAGTAAATTACCTGCACACCCACAGCCCTTCTTTCATGTAGAGCTGATCAAAACTCCCCCAGAACTTGCTTCATTCTCCTTCAAATTGCTCTTGTAAAGTCTGGCAGCAGCTGGGCCAGGAGTGCAGGGCTTGCCAGTCTTGCCTTGTGCTGTTTCCCAGTAAATTCCATATCTCCAATCCATTTTCTCTTACCTTGCACCTTCAGTCTTCACTTAAAAGGGCAAAGGTAAATGCAAAATACTCTGTTTAATTGGGCCTGTCCCTGATCAACATTGCCACACCACCACTGTGGTGATGTCAATGGGAAGGTATTTAAAAACCAAAATAGACTCCTTTTCTTTTTTAAAGCTAACTTTTGTTCATTTCTTCAGCATAATGTGAGGAAACAAATCAGCCAGTGGCTTTTACTCTAAGCCTACTACTGTTGCATGGCAGAGGGGTAAAAATCCACTTGTATTTGACAAGAAGAAGTATTGATTTTACTTGAAGCATTCAGAATGATTTATTTACCCTCTTTAAAAAACCCCAACAACGCCAAAACCAAACATGGTTAATTGTTCAAGGAAAAATGTTGATAATGTTCTGAAACACTATTTTTTAACTACAATTTAAAGTTTTGAGTGGAAAAGAACTATGTGGATAAAGTCACCGTAAGGATAAGGTGGGAGAGTGGTTCTGACTAATTCAGGTGGATGAGGTCATAGAATGGTCTGGGCTGGAAGGGACCTCCAAAGGTCATCCAGTCCGACCTTCCCACCCAGCTAGACCAGGTTGCCTTGGGCCTCATTGAGTCTCACCTTGAGATGGGCCATTCCTTGCCCACAAAGGCAATTTTTAATGAACTACTTCATCAGAACTTTCCTGTGAGGAAACAGGGTAAGAGAGGTAAGACACAGAGCCAAACAAGTGCTGTGCTCACAGCAGGTACACAGAAATGATCAGGCAGCAATTACCAGCTGAATATGAGCTGGTAAATGCTTTTTATTCCACTGTGATGGGAAAAAGCCACAGTGATTTAAACTCATTTAAAACACATATGGACTTGGCCATGTCCTGGAAAATACACAGCAAAATGTTCTCGTGTGCTTTCCATCAGAGGATGAAAATTTTTAACAAGATCTCCATTTTCTTTTTCAGTGCCCCAAATCTGCTTTCTTTTCCACTTCTTTCAAGAATTCTGTCATTTATAAACCTGGGCATGCAGTCTGCTTAAGATACCATTATGGCATGAGGAATCATCTCTTGGGAGATGAATATCACTTTTAAGTTAAGATTGAGAGTTTTGTTTTTGTTATAGGCTGGAATGAGTCAGAGCCTCCTTCCAGTAAAGCAAATGCTGGACACTGCCAGACAGGAACTTATGTCTTGTCCTTTTTTGTTTGTTTGTTTGTTTGTTTGTTTAGCAAGCCCTTTCTAAACTAGTACTCCCTGTTGAAAGGAGACTGGAAATAACAAGCTCTAGGAAAGCATAAGGGAGAGACAAGAGCTAATAAGAAGTGGCACAAAATACAGTCTAATAAAATGATCTTTTATTTAAAAGCTAGACTAACTATACCATCTTCTGCCACCAAAATATACTATTTAAACATTTCCCAGGAGTTATAGGGAAAAATAGGAAGGTTGGGAAGATGTTAGTGTGTGTATGTGCTTTGAAACAGCCAGCAGAGCTGGATACATGATTTCTTTTTCAATTTCTCAACATCAGAGCCCTGTAATTCAGGCATTACTGGAAGGAAATCCGAACTGAGTACAGTTTTTGAAGTAATAATTTTACACAATATGAAGGCCCTTTTTTAAGGACTACCAAACCACCCAGCTAATTTTCATTTTCCTTCTTTCTTCTTCTCACTGCCATATGAAGCACAAGTGGAAAACCCCTCTGGTGTGGCAGTGATTAAATTTGTGAGGACAGAGCCGTAAGATCAAATGAGGTAGCACCTCTTCTGAGATGCAAATAAGCACCTGTACATCAAAGCTCCATGTTCTTCTAATCCCTTAACAAAATGTTGAATTTAGCTTCAGAACCAGCTGGATTTCTTCAAGTAGCAATGTTCTCTTTGTATTTTACAGTCACAATATTAGGCTGATTACTGCTCTGAGTCGCTTTCCCAGCAGAGGCAGTGGATGACAAACTGTAATTCAGTCATCCACTTTTAACTATTATTATTAACAGGGCCCAGCAGAACAAGAACAGCAAGACATGGGGTGAATAACATGGAGGTATTTATGGGAGAGGGCTCTGCTCTAGACACTCACTCACTTCCTTATGCCTTCACTTTGTTCTCTTCTTTCTACTTGTCTCCTAAACTCCCTTCCTTCCTCACACAGTTTGCTTTACACAGTCAATTATTTATTTCCACCCATATGCAGGGCTGGAAAGTTACAGAAGCCCAAAAGAAAGTGGGTGTGGGGGTGATCTTAGTCTGTTGCTAAATGCCATCCTGAAGGCCTGACAGCAACACAAGGACCTGGTCAAAGGGGAAGGTGTCTCACTAAAATGCCTGGGGGACCAAAGAGAGGGGTGGGACTGAAGAAGACTGGGAAGTCTCCACAAGATTTGCCTCCATTTTAACAAAGGGAGGATAGTTTTCCCACTCTCATCATAGCATCACTTTTCCTAGTTTTGCTGTTGCAGAGTATACATCTAGGGCAGAGGGCCAAGGTTCTCAGGCACAGTGCTGAAGCTTCCCTTTTTGGAAATGCTGCTGATCTGCCTGCAGCTGTGTAACTTTTAGGGTCTCTTCCAGAGCTCTCTTTCCGAGTGTGGATGTGTGGTGGCAGCTTGGAGATCGTTCCCTGCAGTCGAGTGGGACATGTGTTCAGGAAGCGCCATCCCTATGACTTCCCTGAGGGCAACGCACTGACTTACATCAAGTAGGTGTTTGATAGTTCCTTGGTAGCAGTCAGGTCACCTTGATGTTGGACAGTTCTAAAGAAGCCACAATTCTTTGTTGTCTTTCTGCCTGATGACAGAGGAGAACAGCTTGTGTCTGAGCATCTGTTCTCAAGGGAAGGATGAGTTGCTGTTTTCCATGAACAAAACCTGTTCTTGTTTCTGTTGTTTGTGTTGGTGCATCTTGTTCTTCCTCAGTCTGCAATGGAGAGCTGACCATTCGTGGATATTGCCCTATGACACATGCAGTGTATCAGCAGTCCTTAGTAATTGCTATTGCCTCTGAACTGCTTTTGAGTCCAGAGATCCTACTGAGCAGTATGTGCTCTGAGGCAAGCCCTAAGGACAACTGCCTCTGCAGGACAGATGGGAAGAGAAAAGAAGATGAAGCACAGTGTTTCACGACAGGAGCAGCTAAGCACTGGCATAGGGCCCCAGAGAAGTGGTGGAGGTTTGACATGGAAATCTCTATACCTGGAGATTTCAAAACTCAACCAGAAGAGACCCTGAACTACATGACCTAACCTGAAGCTAGTCTACTTTGGGCAGAAGGGTGGACCATGTGATACCTAGACGTGCTTTCCAAGCTGAATTGTTCCATGGCATCATTTTAATCAAAGGAAAAGCAGGGTGATGGTGACAGTTTGTAGAGGGACCATATGTGAAAAAGTCATGGTAAACTACAGCTGTTCAAATTGTAACTTCTGAACTGAAGCATCCTTGCAAGACTTAACACGTTCAGTCCATATCAGTCTGTACTGCCCACTGCATTTCATGTTTGGAGCTGTCCCCCACTCCCTCCTGGCAGACAGGCCTTAGGTCTGCCCACCCAGTGCCTGCTTGCTGGGAGGACAGGCTCTCCACCAGCACTCAGCAAACCATCTCCTCATCCCCATGCAGGAACACCAAGCGCACAGCAGAGGTGTGGATGGATGAATACAAGCAGTACTACTATGAGGCCCGGCCATCTGCCATTGGGAAGTCATTTGGAAGGTAAGCTTCCATCAAATCCTGACCAGGAGTGCTCTGCTAAGGCCCTTGCCAGCAAGAAGTAGTTTTTGAATATTCTCTGGGGATAAGTGTGGGAAGCAGAGATGCTCTGAAGGGCTGGCTTGCCATGGAGGTTGCAGCTTGATTGTTTGCTTCTAATTCACATTACTTTTCCCCAGTAACCCTGCATGTTAGAAAAAATCTGAAGGGATCTGTAATGAAATTGAAAGGGCAAACATTTTAAGTGGATAGATAAGAATACTTTCTAACACAGCATCCAGCTGCTTTGGAAACATGAGCTACATAATGACAAGAGCTTAATCAGAAGTTCTGCAGATGCAGAATCCTGGGGCAAGCACAGCTAGCTGGCACATGGGGCAAGCTGCAGTTGCTGCACTCTCCCCTTTTTTTATGAGTGAATGCGTGGTTTGCCTGGTTTGTAGGGTAGAAGAGATCATGGCCATGGTGAGCCATCTCATATATAAACTCAGTCTGGTTGACATCTCATATATAAACTCATCTCCAGCACCTGTTGAGCTCACTTCTGTGCTGAATTGTGGTCCTTACAGTACCTTTGCTAAAGCTCTCTCCAGGCCACATGGGATTCACTGTTACAGGCTTAAATGTTCCTTGTGACCCAGAAACCAGTGATGGACTCTGAAACCTGGGATGAGGGGAAAGTCATATAACTCCCAAATAAACATCAGCAATCTCAGGAGTGATGTGTATCTCTGGGTTCTATCTGCCTGTGAATAAATGATTGCTATACCAGCATAAGGACTTGTCAAGTGTGTTTGTATCTCAAATGTGTTTGTATTTCAGATGTGCAGCTTTGTGCACTGGGTAATGTTGCACCTGCTGCTTATTTGATGACAAGCAGGTTTGGTCTCACCCACACACGTTTTTGGTTTTGGGGTTTTTTTGTTGTTGTACATTGTGCTTTATTATTGTGATGCACTACAGATTTTTGTACAAATAACTCTGCATACCTAATTTATCTGTTCTTGAGCTGACTGCAGCAGCTGGATTGGGTCCAAATGGCAAGTAACCCTGCTGCTTGTGAAGGGACCCAAACTACTGTATATTGAATGTGGGTATATTGCTTGTGTGTTTTAGGGCCAAAACCTGCAGTTCTTGTTCAGACTTCCTGGTGCCTTTACTGGCAGCATTGGCTGAATAAGAGCTGGAGCAGAGCTGTAGGGTTTGATTTCAGGAGATTTCTTCACTTGTAACAACAGCCTTGTGAACCCGCATTGAATCTAGATTTTAGAATGCAAATGCCTCTGAGACCATCTGTCAACTGAGCCTAAAATGAACCCTTCAGCCATACAGTTTTGATGTGAACATAGGATCTCAGTACATTCTCCTGAGGTATGGGCAGTACAGTGCCCTCTGTGGGCTGAGGCTGGCAAGGGATATGGATGCAGCTGAAAGTCCTTCCCAACACACAAATGTTACATGGCTTGAAGAGGAGAGTTCCTGGTGTCACTGCTCAGTTGGATTGCTTCAGCCAGTTAAAGCCAAGCAAAGAAGCAGCAGGACTGCTGCAGCAGACTATAGTGAAATGTTAAGCTCCCCTTATACACATTCCCTTTCCCAAAACCACTGAAAAGCGAATAATTATGTGCTTTAGGTCTGAAACCCAACCTGAGCCTAGAGCTGCTGCCATGAGCAACATATACCTGAGCACAAACACTTTTTAAGCCTTTTCACAAGCTGATGTGCAAGTTTCATGGCATGCCTCTACAGGGGCACCCAGAGGTAGAAACACTTTCCCAGTCCTACAGTAGTTTTACCGCAATCTATTATTTAACACTGTAGGACCTGGGCCTTGCCCTCTGAGTCAAAGGAAGTACAAAAGATTCTCTCTGGATGTGTTTCCGTCTTCCTTTTCTGCCTCCTGCTCTTGCCTCTCTCCTTTTCACCTCGGGTCACTGCTAGTGCTCAGAACTCGGCAACACCTACGTGGGAGAATGAGTAATGGGAAAAAGTTGTGTATTCTCCCTCAAAACTTCATTGTTCCCCTCCCTGCTGTTCATTACCTCATCCTCAACAACCTGCCTGTGTTTCCAGTGTTGCAGACCGCCTGGAGCAGCGACGCAAACTGAACTGCAAATCCTTCCAATGGTATCTGGAGAACGTCTACCCTGAACTCAAGTGAGTCTCTCTTTGTAGGCATCTCTGAAGGATTTGGGAGGTGGGTCACAAGGAAAAGCTGAGCTTTGGCAACAGGGAAAAGAGAAACTTATGCTTGGAAAAGGTTTTCCTATGTTCTTTATGGTGGGAAACCTCCAATGATTTCCTGACTTTTATCATGACAACAATTCTGCAGAAGGTTTGTTGCTTCTGCCCCTGGGAGCCCTCTACTCTGCCACACATAGCTGTCCCTCAGATGTGCAACAGTGGTGTTTTGAGAGGTGTGAAGTGTAGAAAAGTGCCAGACCATTACATCCCTCCCAGTTACTGCTTGGTCATTGCCTGTTGGATGCTCTGCCTGGAGGTGGTTGAGCCAATTGGATCTGGACAGCCTCAGTGCAGAGGTGGGGCATGGTTCAGAGAAAGCCCTGGTGAATGCCAGAGCCAGTTGTGCCTGTAGGTTCCCCTGGCCTGGGTCAGGATGCAGGAGTGTTGTGTCATTGGTCTGTTGGAAAGTAGCCTAGGTGGAGCTGTGTTGGCAGCACTTGATAGCTAACATGCCCTAGCAACACAGCTTTACATCTCAGTCAAGCCAAGTCTGTAGCCAACATGGGTTGAGGCTAAAACATCCACCTGTGGTCTGGCCCTGACAGATTTTTGCTGTATTGCTACTAGTGAGGCAGTGAATGTGTGCTAATGCTGAGGAGGAGACTCTGGGAGATGAGGAGGCAGAAGCACAGTAAATCAGTGTGGGTATGGCTTTTTACTGGCCTTTTTCAGAAGAGGCATCACACTACACTGATTGGGGTATACCTAAAGATCCTGTTACACCTTCTGAAACAAAATGGCACCAGCTCTCTGACCAGGCTCTGCCTTGCCTTCTGCCTCCTCTATACATTTGCAGCAGATAGGAGATATTGTTTATTTTCTGGCAAATAAAGGGGTCTGTGTTTCAGCCAGTTATACCCTTATAAACGGGAAAGTGCTTTGGATGTTTCTCTATATGGAGTGCCATGCAACTGTCATTTTACTTCAAGGATTCCTGAAAAGGAGTTGATTCCAGGAATAATTAAACAAGGAGGAAACTGCCTTGAGTCTTGGGCACAGGATACCACAGGGAATACATTGACTGGCATGGGAAGCTGTAAAGGGACAGTGAACAATCCACCTGTCACTCAGGTAAGGCAAGCTTCAGTTTGGTGCTTCGCTCCTGCTTCTGCCCTTTTTATTCCCTGAGAATGAAAAGGCATCTCTCAGGCTGTGGTGGGTTTGTACAGAGGTGAATGAAGGAAGAATTTGGCTCTGTTAATAATTTCAGTTGTAAGCAGAAAAAGAAACTCTACCCGTATCTCAGCTGGCTCAACAGACCCAGCAGTCAGGCACAGAGTAGTAAGGTTTTTCATCAGCTTGAATGCTTAGGGGTGTGACTAGTCTGTGCTGGAGGTGTGCACCCAGGGTTTGAGTCATGTAGCTGTTCCCACTCAGACTGTTGCTTGGGTGTGCACTGCTTCATCATCCAACCCAAGAGAACTAATCTTGGGTTGTGCTTGCCTAGTACACTGACACATGAGTAAGAGATTTTCCAGGATCAGAAACGTTCCTGCCAGTTCAACTGTAGCTGCAGATGGTTTGAATTGTGCTGTTTAACAGAAGTATTTCAGTATAAGGCCCAAACAGAGAGTTTAAATAGCTGAGACTCCAGCTGCAGTAATTTGGTAGAGCTCTCCTAACTGCAGTGAAGCTGTGCTGGTTTATACCAGCTGAAGATCAACACTCAGGTCTGTTCTTTCAGTGACTGAAAGTAGCAGGGAAGCAGCTTGACAAAGTTAAGGGTCACAGTAGGATATTTTATGCCAGAAAATATTATATTCACATCTGTTATCTGTTGGAAACTAGTTTGCAGCCAGCATTCAACATGCCATTTATTCTGACTCATTGCTCCATATCATTACTGATTGAAACTTACTGCATTTTGTATTTATTCCTTGGGGAAAGTATAACAGTTGATTGGGTCAAGTATCCATCTAGTGACAGGAGGGGAAAATGAAGTGGCTTGTGCTGTGTGTGTGCTGCTGCTATACGTTAGCCCATGGATATGCCTGCACACGTTTTGCTTCCCTTGACAAGTTGTAGGTCCCAGATAGCAGTTAGAGGATGTTTGCTGTGTAAAATATGCAGCAGCAGTTGCATGTCATGTAGATTAGGGCTTTGGGGACCTTCCTGCTTTGTAGGCCTGAGTCTGTAAAGCTGTAATACTGCAGGGAGTCGCTCCAAGGTTAGTCTGGGGTTAAATCAAACAGCTCAGATGGTCAGGGGAACCAGTCGCAGGCTTTGAAATGAGTCAGGATGCACCAAGCTGGAGCTTAAAATTCCGACCAGGTGAAGTCTACTGCCACAGTCTTGCCAGGGACTTACAGGTTTCTTAAATATCTGGTAGCCAAAACCCCTCTTTCCCCCTCATCTGGTGAGCCTTATAATCCTAATGGAACCTTTCTTTTTCTTATGCCAAAGGAGTGGGTGTTCAGTGACCCTTTAATTCGGCAGCAGGACAAGTGTCTTTCCGTTATGTCCTTCTCTACTGGCTCTCAAATCACGCTGAAAGCCTGCAATCAAAAAGATGGCAGACAGGTAGGTAACTGTGCCTCTTTTAATCCCTACACTGACACATACCTGTATTCCTGCATCAGTGCATCTTGCTGAGGCAAACCTAGGTCTGTGAAAGTGTATAAAGATCCTTTCCAGCTTGTGAATTTCCCTCTGGTTGTGTTTCATAAGCTCCTGTGTTTGAGACTGCCCATGATCAGAGGTGGGAGCACAGACCACACTTACTGTGGGGGTATGTGCTCAGTCTGGGCCCTGGGCAGCATGGTTTGCTTCAGTAGCACCCTGACCTCACTCCTTGGATACTTTTATGTTCAGTAAAACTGCTGCATGGATAGAGGACAACATCAGAGATGGGGAGGTAAGCAGCAAATGCTTTGAGACACCCCAGAGAAGGATGCATGCTATCATTTGTTTATCTCTTTAGAACTGAGAGAACTGTGTTCTTTGTGCTGTCTTTGGACTTGTGAACAGAGCTTTAAAACAGAGTGTGTGCAGCACGTGAGGAATACTGACTTGACATGAAGCACTGTGTGTTCCACCCAAACTGCTCCCTGGGGGAAAATACACAGCAGCAGTGTTCCCGGCAAAATGCAGCTCTGTGACTCTTATGCTGTTTCCAAGATGTGCTTCCTTGATCTATCAGGACAGATGAGTCATTTTGCCTTACAGCACTAGGTAAGAGCTGGCCTCTGCGATGGCCAGGGTGCCCTCACAGGGATGTGATGTGCCTTTTTATCAGAGCTGGGCAGAACACAACAGGTGACAATGCAGTGCTAGCAGACAGTGGACAGGTCTTGTTTCATTCCTGTTTTCTGTGCTTCCCTTTACACCAAGAGAGAACAAATTTTTTGTCATTTAAGATTATGCTGACTCTGTTTTTTGTGACACAGCTATTGTTTTGATAGCCCAAAGGTAGGAGACAGCTCAGTTTGCTACCAGTTCTCAGCAGCATCCTTTTTTGTCAGTACTTTTTAATGCTTTATAAGTATGTGAATTAATACTTCCTGAAAGAAAAGACTGAAATCCAGTCTTGCCCATTTATGGAAAGCCTGTGTAGACTGTCCTCTGGAGAGGTGGTTAATGCAGAAATGTCTTGAAGAATTGTCACTGAGTATGCTGGGAAAATTCTGAGTTTGGATTAGCCTTGCAAGGATTTTCCAGATGGGCTGATCTTACCTGCTCCTTTTTCTTCTTGGGAATCACTCATCTCTTTGCTGTGTAATTAGGTCACTTAGCTTCCCCTTAGGTGCCTTGCAGCATTTTCCTCCCTGGCAGCACAGAGGATTCTAGCAGCTGCCAAAATCAGCTGTCTTTCCCTGCCTCCCCTGTCGAGGAAGGACATGGGTCCCCTGAAGTGGAGTGGAGTGGAGTCCAAGCTTCATTAGCCAGAAGAGGAATTAATCCACACTAACACAAGCAGCCTCATTCTGCTTCCGGAACAGGATTTATTGAGCCTTGGTGTGTTGATTATATATGGACTCATTATAAAGACATGCACACACTTAAGGATGTGAGGTATTGCTTTCCATTACCTTATGTGAACAAACTGCACTTAAATCAAGGACTTGACCTAGCAGATGATTTAGCCAACTGACTGTAAGCAAGGGCTTTGTTTAAGCATTTCAAATAATTAGGGACTGATGTGAATCACAGCTGCCATTCCAAACTGCCTTGCAGCTGAAGGAGTGAGGTGGGAGAAGTGCATTTGAATGTTCAATCTAATTTGGGTTGATGTGTTGGCTGTTTTTTTTTGCAAGTCCCAAACTCCCATTTCAGATTTCTACTTACAAAGCCAGTTCCACTTGCAATGTTGAAATTTGCTATGTTCTTGAGGAATAAACACAACAGTAATTGTGGTTAATTCTTATTTTAATTACTAGAAGTTAGTCATCTTTGCAAACAATTCTCTTCTTTCTCCTCTGGATATTTGGGAGGTTGAGTTTCAAGGAGACAGCCACTGCTTTAGAAATCATAGAATGGTCTGAGTTAAAGGTCATCTAGTCCAACCCCCACTGCAGTAATCAGGGGCATCCTCAACTAGATCAGGCTGCCCAGAGCCCTGTTGAGCCTCACTTTGAGTATCTCTGGGAATGGGGCCCAAACCACCTCGCTGTGCAACCTGTTCCAGTGTTCCACCACCCTCATGGTAAAGAACCTGTTCCTAACATCCAATCTAGATCTGCTCTTCTCTAGTTTGAAGCCATTGCCTCTCATCCTGTCACTCCAGGCCTTTGTAAACAGTCACTCTCCATCCTTTTTGTAGGTCCCCTTCAGGTACTGGACGGCTATGATTAGCTCTCCCTGCAGCCTCCTTTGCTCCAGGCTGAACAATGTGGACATGTGTTCAAGTATGAAATGAAAGAGCAAAGCTGGAGGGGAAAAAATTTTGTCAGTTGCCCTGCAACTTGCCTGTCTCCCTATGGGTACTTACAGCCCAAAGTTTGAGTCTTGGAAGCAGAGAAGTATGTATGGGTGTAGCCACTTCTGAGGTCAGGTGGACTTCTCAGAAAGTCAGAGGAGCTGAGAGTGGAGGAAGGGGACTTGAGCTATTTCAGTGAGGTGGAGGTGACAAGTGAGATCCCTGAGTGGAAGGAAGTGAGCCTGGGTGATATGCATCACACATACAGTATCCTAAGGGGAGATAATGGCATGATGAAAGCCTAGCTTTGAACATCTGTGGTGTCACTGTCACCAGAGGTATGTGGTGGATGATCTTTGAACTTTTTGTGGATCTAGATTTCATGTGTATGAGTAATGCAAAAGCAAGACTCCTGACAAAAGATGGGGCATGCATTAGCTTTGTTTTGTAGTGTCAGCAGAGCAGATGCGTTGGATCCTTTACAACAGGACCATACAGCTCCTAAAGCTTCCTCCTGCTTTCAAACATACTGAATCTGTGCCCATGCCACACAGCTGGTGTGCACCAAGTCTGGCCTCAGGGCAGATAATTCTGTTGCTATTTTGGGGTGCTAACAACTGTCCAATTAACATCTATATCATGCTCACACAGGGGCTTTACAATATTGTGAGCTATGTCTAGAGCATTACCTTAAAATAAGTCTAGAACTTTGCAAGTAGCACAGCCAAAGTTTAAATGGTTTTCGGTTCTGTTGAACTATTCTCTCTTGGGTTGAAAGGAACCAGGAACAAACTCTATTTGGCACCATAATCCTCTTGATCATTCAGCAGCAACAGCTGGCACAGCTAGCAGAAGGCCAGCCAAGAGCTATTCTGCATAATCAGAACTAGATTTCAAATGAGATGGACGTTATCCATATATGATGTTATTTGGAGAGCAGCATTTTTTAGCTGAATGCACAATAAGTTATTACTTCTAGCTTTGGTTTTGGTTCTGACTGATGGTGGGAGTGGCATTTTAATTTGTATTATAGTGAGGACAAATAGAAGGCAAAGTGAGAGTCAGACACTAAAAGAGGAGAATTGACAATAAGAAACACTGGTGCAGTTATTTCCCAACAGAACAAGAAGCATGCTGAGAAACCCTATTAAGCATCCATATTTCATTAAAATTTGCTGAAGGAATATGATCCTAGCCTGAAAATGAGGGCACTAACTTTTCTTGTGAGACAAACAGTGTGCCTTTGGATGCAATTGGGAAATTGCCCCCCTCTTGCTTCTTAGTGTTATCTGATATCCAGACAAATGCAACTTTACACAGAACACCAGAAAGGAGAAGGAGTGAAAACCTGTGTTTGCTCTAAGTACCTGAGGTAGGGTCTTCATGGTAATACTGACAGTATGCCATAGCTTGAAAGCAATTTTCAGGAGACAAGTTTCTCTTAGCTGTGATTCTTAATGTTAACAATTTAAGTGCCCAAAGGGAGACAATACTTGCTGGATACTGGTGCAAGCTTTTCCATCATACTCTGTCCACTCATATGTTTAAAAACTTAGTATTTGTCATCTTCAACATCAGCTTTAGGTTGCCCACAGCTCTGCAAATGCTTTCAATTGCAGCTTGCAGTATCCTTGGCTATTCCAGTTATCAGCTCTCTATATGTTTCTGTTGGAGGCATTTCAGTCCTAATCAACAAAGTCTGCTCTTTTCAGCTGTGTTTCTTGAGCTTGGCAAGCTCCACTATGTTTTCAGGGTTGCAAGGCTATCATTAGGATCTTGAGATAAACCCTGGACTGATTGAATTGCTGGAAGTTAAAAGATGACCCTGAAAAGTTATACTACTGTAACCACCTTCACCTCTTGTATATATTGGGTGGAAGGGGACTGGTTGTTTCTGACACTTCTCTTAGTAATTGCACATGGAGCCACCTCAAAGTACTTTGCAGTGATAGATAATAAAGATGAAGAGGGGGTTTTAGAGAAACAGTTGTGAAATGTTTGAGGTTGGAGAAGAGGATCGAGATGTGGTATTTCAAAGAGAATACAGTGGGATTTTTTTTTTTTTCATCTCCACTCCAAACCTGCTGTGACCAGTAAACTATATTATTCCCATCTGCACAAGAAAGAGGAGACCAAGGAGGATTTTCAAGCCAATTTTTTTCTGATTGTGCAATGCTTGTATCTTCCAAAAAGCTTTCCCTCCAAGTACAGTCCAGTCATAATGTCTGGATGTAGGAGAGGACTCCTTGTAGTGTTTGGCTGTGTATGCAGGAGGTGTCTGATGTCTGTTTTTCCTAAAGATGGGCACCGTTAGTGTCACTTAAAAGTTAGCTGTCCAGGCTCCCTACATGGTCTGTGGAGAAAAACAGTCCCTCTCAGAAGGTGCTTGTACCTTGGACCCCTCCATAAGTATGTCACCAGGTGACTAGTTTAAACTAAGTTGCCCAGACCTGAGGGGGCTGATGGTGAGAGACAAGCATCATATCTCTTATTTCCACCCATTCCTACTGCCCACCCTCCTAAGAGGTCTGAGATACAGTATGTCCATGTAGGGCTGGGCAGTCAGCTGGGGGGAAGTCTTGTGAAAGGTTCAAGTGAAGTCTGGAGAGTTGGTTTGGTATCTCACAAAATGGAACAAAGCACAGTTTCTGGCCAGAAAGGGTGGAATCCATCGTTCTGAAAAGACCACTGCCGTGTGAGACGAAGGGCCCTACTTTGGCTTTCACTGTCAGTGTGCCATATAATAGCTTCACACATGGCACCTCCTTGCAACCCAGACCAGCCTTATATTCAGCTCTCTGTCACCTTCTCAGGTGCTCCCCCTGCCCTGTCCTTGCCCTGCTTACTTTTGAATATAGGAATCTGGAGTGACTTGAAATGCTGGACTTTCAAGCAGTGCAATTCACTGAGAAGCTGATTGATTTGGTGTAATTTGTTAGAGGCAGAAAATGTGCTCTGGTGAGTGTTTGCTGCTGTCCTGCTGTGTCTGTTGCTGCAGCCTCTCCCTGCAGGCATCACAGTGGGTACCTGCTCAGCATGGAGAGATGACATGGTAGCAGTCTCTCATCTGGAGGAATAAGATGAGTGAGCCTCCCAGTGGTGCTGATTTTTCTCCTGAGCAGCTAGGGAGGCGAAGAAAACCAGTGTCTCTTGGTAGTTGCCCTTGTCCTCCTTACAGCATACTCGTTTTCAGCAGGGTCTTCTGATGAGCTGCGTGTTGTGTGGGAGAGACTGCTGGCAGGCCTGCTCTAGCACACACACAGGGGAAGGCGATGCAGGAGGCTGGGAATTCACAAGCACAGTGAGGGAGAGTGGAGGACAAGGAAGAGTTTCCTTTTGCACACTAGGTGTGCTTTGGAGAAGGCCAGGAGGCTCTTCACTAAGGTTTCTGTGACCCCAGGAAACAGTGATGGGGAGGCTGTTGCACAGAGGTGGCACCAGCAAGGCACACTGTGCCTCTTTCCTGGGGAGGAGACCTCCTGCTTTCCACTCCATCATTACAGCTGCTGCATGATGATATTAACTCTTCCTCAGCTCTCTGCGGGGAGACTTCTGCCAGATGAGAGCCAGATGGGTCTGGAACCTGTGTAGGCAGTGGGTTACAGCACCTGGTGAGGGCATCACAGTGCAGAGACTTCATTGTGTCTTCCTCTGCATCATCACTACAACCCTCTGCCCCCTTGCGGGTTAGAATCGGCTTTTTTCCTGCTGCACAGAGAGCTTTTCTTTAATAGTATCCTGTCAGACTGGGCTAGCAGTGCTGGCAAAGTGCCCTTACCTCTGGTAGTTAGTCTTGAAGCAATATGTGATAGAGGAGCAGTAGATTACTCTGGGCTTTGCAATTGCACTGCCCTTCAAGAAAAAATCACCAGCACATAGATGTGGAAGAGAGCTGCCAGCAACATGTGAACATAACTGATGTCCTATACCACACAGCATGTGGCAATTTGTTTGCTGTGTTACCAAGAATTAAAATGTTGGTAGGTTTTGATGTCCAGATATTGCAGGATTTTTTTTTTTTTTATTCCCTTTGCATATCATTTTGGCAACAGTCCATAAATGTTGTCAATCTGTATCTTGTTCTTCATCAGTCTTATAGGTTATCCAAAACATCCTGATAATATTCCTAAATTGTTTACTGACTGAGCACCCAGACCCTAATCCTTGCTGGGTCATCTGTGTGGCTGACAAAGGTGATGGGAAAATCCCTGGAGCCTGGATTACTCAATCCAATAACCAAGTGATCTCAGTCATGCCCCACTGGAGGAAAATGGTCCAGCCTCACCTTGGAGATCCCAAGTCCACAACCTCATTTCTGCCCTTTTTTCCCCCCCTTTTTTTTTCATTTTCTTCACTGTCACCCACAGTGGTCCCAGTTCTTCCCAGCAGGAATGGGAGGTGCTGCTCTTTCCCAGTAGAATTTGCTATTCAAGGTTAGGACATTGTTTTGTTTGTTTGTTTCCCAGAAAGCAGCACAACCAAAGTGGACTTTCAGGAAAGGATTGCATGTGTGACCTTGTGGGTATAGTCTAAGGGGAGCAAATCCAGAGGGCAGCACTGCAGGAAGCCCCAGGAGGCTGTCAGATGGACACTTATAAATGGAAATGTTGGTGGGCAGATGAGTATGAAGATCCAGCTGAGAAGGGTGCACAGCTGTGAAGAGCTTTCAATGTAGTGCTGATAAAAATCTTAAATTTGAGAGAAGAGATGAGGGGAGACAGTCAAGCAGCAAGTGAGTTTTGCTGCCTGGGCATGGATTGCTTTCTGTGTTGGGGGAATTTTCAATGTGGATTAGAAAGAAATGTTTTAGAAAGAAAGGTTTTGACACCTGAACATCTGAATATCTAGTCCCATAATTCAGCTAAACCCAAACTCCAGGTTTTGTTAATACAGGAAACCAAGTGCTTTGAAGATGCTGCCCATACCCAGATTTTTCAGTCTTTCCAGTTGCTGGGGTTTACTTGAGGTTTGTGCTCAGCTTTGCTGCTTGGGTTTGAAGGCATAGCTCTGTGGTGAAATAAAGTAACAGCATGTTTCTTCTCTGTCTCCTCGCAGAAATGGAAGATGAAAGGCAGTTTCATTCAACATTTTGTCAGCGGTCTCTGCCTGGAAAACCAGACTGGGAGAGTGGTGACCAACTCTTGCCAAGCAGGTGTACCTGGCCAACAGTGGGAGGTGTTACAAGCAACATGATGGTAGCACAGAGATCTCCTTGTTTCTTTGTGCATGAGACTTTGGGAACAGAGGAGGCTCGGGAAAGGAGGAGTGCTTTTTTATGTCTAACCCTAAATGTTTTCATTGTGCCCATCAGCAAGCCACCATTTCAGCTGAGCACTTGGTGTTTCTGAGCTTTTCAGAGAAGTGGCTGGGGGTGAGAGAGGGATGAAGAGAGTTGTTGAAATCTTCCCATCTGTTTTCTGACGTTTTACTTTGTAGCTGATATTTGTGCACAGCTGCACACAGAGAAAGAGGAGCACCCAGCCCAGTACTTGGAGTGACCAGAACTGCTTTGCAGCTCTCCCCATCCATTTCTCCTCTGCATCCAGAGTCCACAACTTTCGGTCTTGACAGCTTAGACAACGCTTATACAAACAATGATAGCTCTTTGGTTTCCCTGGCTTTTCTCTCTAACACAGTGCATCATTTATGCATGTGTGTCTCTCAGTGAGGACTGGCCAGAAGAGTCTTCATGGTAAGTGAAGGGGCTGGGAAGGAACTAAGCAGATTCTGGGAACAGGTTTGTAACCACGTTGTGGTAGGCCTGTTCCTTTCCCTGCCCACAACAGCTGCCCCACAGCCAAATGGGCTGAGGTTGGCACAGTGATGACCAGAGAGCTGGAAAGGGGACAATCTGTTTAAGCAGCATAACTGGGGATTGTTTGGGGGACTATTCCCTGTTGGATTCTTGCTTTCAGTTTTCATGGGTGGAAAGCCAGCCCTGCCTCCATGAGTGATCCAAGGCTGCAGGCAGCCCAACCCCGCCTGGGTTCAGGGTACTCCTGCAGAGCTGGTCAGAGATGGGTGCCAACACTTTGGGATGCCAGCAAAGCTGAGACTGCTATTCCTGGTGCTACCAGACACTGCCTGCTGCAACCCACGCTGAAGGTGATGCACAGAGCTGTGTGGATGTGCACAAATACAATGCCACTAGACTTGGCTCAGGCCTGTGGAAGGAGCCCACCCGGTTCCCTGCTGTGAGAGGCAGAAGGGAACAGCTCCTAGATCATCAGAGACTTCCTGCTGCTGGCTGGGCAGGAGCACAGCCCCCTCTCTGACTCTTGGGCTCTGCATGGCCCTTGTGAACGCAGTCCAGCATGACAAGCCACTAATTCCTTTGCCTAGTCGCTTTTCCTCCTCTCTCTCTCAGAAAGAGGAGGCAAAAAGGCCTGGGGCTGCTCCAGTTGTGGCTCCCAGCTCCCCTCTCACTGCGCACCTTGGAGAGGTTGTTTGGTGAAGGTGAAACTCTCCCCTGCTCAAATGCTGCCATAGTAGAGGCCTGCTATGAGAGATGGCCTTTGTGTTCTGGAAATACCAAAGACAAGTGGTGTCTCTAGCTAGTGTCCCAGTCCTGCAGGTAGTTAACAGTCAGCTGTAGCTGAGTGTGTGTTTTCAGACCTGCCAGGGCAACTTAACTTATTCAAACAAAAATTAATCCCCACAAGCTTACCTTTCACACTAGATTTGTTAAACTTCCCTCTTGGAGGTGGGTTTTGTAAACCAGCTGTCCTCTCCAAGAGCCTCTCAGGGGAACCAGATGGTGGGGCCACCTTCAGTAGACAATTGCTTACCTGGATCCTTTCTGGTGTAGAAGAAACAGGTTGTTCATTTGGATTCTGAACAGCTGGCTGCTTTTGATCACATTTGTATCCCCTTTTAATTCTTTCTCCTAGCTTGGTACTAGCCCAGACAGTTCACAAAAGGACAGATAATGTTCTTCATACATTGCATGTGCTCAGAAGTGCTTGTGTGAGAACTGGACAATTTGTTTTCTGTTCTTGGTTCTTTTATTAAAAAAAATTCAATCAGTCATGTGGCAGGAGCTCTTCTTCTGTTTCCCCCTTCACTCTGACAGCAGCTTACCATGTCAGCACTGATTAACTAGGTGAATGACCTGCCTGGACTGTGAAAACCCTTTGGTCCCAAGCTTACAGCATGGTGCAGCTGCATTTGTGTGGGAATGGGGGCACTGAGTCTGCAGAGATTTCTCTTTCCCTGTATAGAGATGCCTTGGCATGAGACCAGGAAGCAGGAAGGAAGGAAAGAAAAGAGGTGAGGAATGGAAAGAAGGCAGGGCAGACAGACCCACCTTGGGGGAGAAATGCTGTCCTACTAGCAGGTGCTTCTTTTAAACAAGAATATGCAGGAGATGTCACTTCCAGTACAACACTATTAGGCAGTAGGAGACAGGAACAGGCAAGTTCTCATCCACCAGGCTTGAAAAAAAAATCATTGATTCAGACAGACAAAAGGCCCTTGAGGAGGTTCTGTATGCAAGCTCTGAATACAATGAAGTGCAAAAGGATTGTATTTTCATCAGAGTGCAACATGATGCATCTGAGCCCCCCCACTTCCCTCTCCAGCAGCCTATGCATTGCAGCTAACAGCATGTTCACTCCTCCACCAGGTGCTGCTTCCTTTCTCCTTGCTCCCACTGTGTATGTGCATCTTTCTTGTAGTTCCTTCGTAACTGTACTGGGACTGGGACCCAGCTTTCTACAAACAATTCTCCTCACTGCTGCAGACCACAGAAGCTCTGCTTATATGCAGTTTCCAAGCTCTGGGCCAGCCCTTGGTTCAAAGGGTTGTTGTCAGTTCAGTGTTCAGTGCCCCTGGGGTCTTTCTCCTCTCTCCTGCCCCCACAGGGCTGGCTGCCAAATGGATCCCATGCTGTTCTGTGCAGACCATACCCTGGAGCCTGCACACAGCTGGAAATCCTAAGGATGAGGTGGGCATCAGCACGCTTGTGGGGCCCTCCTGGCACTGGGTTAAAACAAAATCAAGAGCTATTCTTGAAAGCTCCAAGCAAAAGGCTGGAGGGCAATCTGTGCAAAGGCTTCAATGTTACCATCAAAGGAGATGACCTGTGGATTTCTTGGCACTGAGGAACAAGAGTGGAGCTTAATGTAGCAGGTGTGGGGATCCAAGGCAGCTCCTCCCCACATCTGACATAGCTGGGACAGGCTCCATCAGGGCTGTAATGCTGGTGCTGCCTGGGGCTGGCACAAGGCTTCGTGTAGAGTGCATGTCCTGTGGCAGTGGTACCCTGGCAGGGAAGGACAGTGGTGAGTGTTGAGGCAGTTTGAACCTCCATGTTGCCACTGTTCAGCATGGCATGGACTGGCTGAGTTGTACCTGTGCAGACTGGCATATCTTCCAGGAGCTTGCCAGATGCCTTTTGAACCCTGTTTCCACTTCTGGCACATACAGTGTCCTGGGACACAACTTATCAGGGGTTCTGCCTCAACAACAGCCCATGAAGCTCCTTCTTGGTTGCCTCAAGTATGAGGGGGTCTTGCTGCTCTCTTTCCCATGCTGCTCAGGGTTTGCATGGGTCACATGGGACCCCAGGTCTGGTGGCTTGACTTGGTACCTGCAGGCTCTCCCCATCCCTCTGTCTCCTTTCAGCCTGGCTAGTTTTGTTTTGAGGCTAAGAAGAACTATGTGCAAGCAGTTGAGGGATGTAGGTGACGATTTCTATATTGTTTTTAACAGTAAAAGTTTCACCACAGTAGTATTAAACCTTTTAAAAGGGAATTTACATAAACCCAAGATGTTAATTAATACAAATAAATTTGTCAAGAGTTAGTGATTAGGGTTACAAAAAATTCAGCTTCCTGCCCAGTGACTTTACCAACAGCTCCTGGTGTCTGGCATCCCCTCTTTCCTGCTGCTGGGCACTGGGATTTTTCAGGCAGCTGTGCCCAGAGCTGGCAGGGCCGAGTGTCTGCCTTGCATGGCCGCTCTGTATCGCTTCTCCCCTGCATTACCTGAGCCCCCTGGGTGCTGTGAGGCCTCATCCCGTGCTCCTGCCGTGGCCTGGGGTGTCGGGGAAGGGAAATGGGTGTCTGGGGGGGTGTGGCTGTCCCGCCGCTGCAGTGCTGGGAGGATCAGCCGGGGCAGGGCAGACACAGGGGAAGGCACCGTCTGCAGGCACAGGAGGTTTGGCAGCTGCATCTCCAGGTGTCAGGGCTCCCTTTAGCTCCAGGGGGTGGTTTACTGAGACTCACTGGTAAAGGCAACCTGATGAGCCTGAGCAGCTCCTTGGCACTCTGGGGGTTAGAGCAGGCATCATGCGCCCAGGGGAGAACTGGTTCCCTTCCTTGTCCCTAGAGGGGAAATTCTGGGAGCTGTTGGGAACCTTCCTCATTCCAGGTAGGGACTTGCAGAAGGACATTGCACCCAAGGATGACATGAGAGGGGAAATAAGTTCCTGGACTTGGGTCTCGTGGCCACCACCCATGGTCCCAAAGGGACCAGCCAGTATCTGCCTGTCTCCCCTCTGTGTTGGTCCCAGTTGTGTCTTTTTAGAGGCTTACACCTCAAGCTCCTGTCAGACCTCCCTGGCCTCAGAACACAGGTGTTCCCTGAGCACCATGTAAGTTCAGCTACAGATCCCCATGTTTCCTAAAGCTGCAAGAGGGCACTGGTTTCCTTGTAAAGGAGCAGAACAACCCCATGATGGTCCTACATGGAAAGGCAGCAAATGTGCCTCAGCCCCAGTGCTCCCAAATTGCCTCATCCTTTCCCTGCCTGCATACCCCTTGCAGACAGGCAGCTGTCTCACAGAAGCAGCATGCCACTGGGTTATCAGTGTCCCTGGGCTCCCTGGGTCTCCTAGACTTACAGAGCAAAGGTTTCTTTAATAAGGCTTTAGGAGCCAGAGCTGCAGCAAGATGGTTCAGGAGAGTTATAGGGGAGAAAAAACCAAAAGCTGGGCTCCAGGCTGCCCTGAAAACAAAACAACAAATATTTCCTGGGAAGTACCTGGAAAGGTGATGTGGCAATCAGCCCAGATATGCAGCATTGTAGCTGGTGAAGCTCTGACATTAAAGCTTTGCTGATAACCTCCAGCCTCCCCAATCCTGGGATGCCACTGGAGCACTGCCTTCCAGCAGCCTCTCCCTTGCACTTGCCAGCACAGGTTTCCCATGTGTCTCTGTGCACTGAGGTCCTAACCTCTCACTTGCAGGCCAGTCCTTGGGAGACTTCTCGATGATGCCTTTGGCTCACTCTCTTCTGCACTGTTCCTTGTTCCTTCTGCCTTGCTGGTCCCTCAGTGTGACTGTTTAGGGCTGAGTGGTCCCAGCACTGCCCAATCTCTACCCCATTCAGCTCTGCAAAGCTCTGCAGTGGGTTCCCAAATAGAGGTCAAAGGAGCCATCTTCCAGCTCCTCCCTTCCCATCCAGAGGGGATGCAGCTTTAACTGTGTGAAGCAATAAAATGCTTTAAATAGGGACTTTGGGTAATGGTTGGTTTATCTCTATAAGGGCTAAAGGAGGTGTTTGGAAAAGACTTAGTCAGAGTTTTGTTCTCCTCTCAGTGAATCCTCTTCACACACTATCACCATCAGCCCAATATCCAAACTCCTCTACAGATACCTTGCTCTGGATTTAGTAGTTTACCTGTGCTTTCTGTCCTCTACAGGACTACACAGATCTGCTGAAGTCAGGCAGGGGAGTTGTGCTGGCAGTCTCTAGTTCTGGGCCTCACTTTACTTCTTGCCTGCCCAGACTTTTGACTCAAAGGAGAAGCCCCCAGGCTCTTGTGGGAATTAAAAGGTCTTAGATACTAGGGGATGTAAACAGACTGGGCAGAAAAAAGTGGTCTCTGTTAGCTAGAGATTGGGGGGCGGGGCGGGCGGGAAATGAGGCAAAAAGTGTCTGGAGAAGAAATCAAAGACCTGAGCACATGGATCATATTTGGGCAGCATCTTGTCTTACAAAGCAAACCCTCTGCATTGTATCAGACCTGCCCTCTAAGGTAGAGGACATTCATTTTTCACACTCCCTGGAAAATGGCCTTCACAAGAACGAAGATGTTTGGCTGTTGAAGGCTGAACTGCCATGGGCACAGGCTTCACTTTTCTGTTGTTGTCAGAGTGGGGTGTGCAGAAGAGCTGGCTGAGGGTGCTGAACCAGTGGAGATCCTTTGCCATCAGTGTGTGCAGAATACCAAGTAATGGGTCAGCCTCAAATGGGAGCCTCCTTGGGCATCCTGGCCTGGCTCTGGAGCCTTCACTCTGTTCCAGGCTCAGATGCCATGTAGTCATTCCATGGGAAAGGCTGGGGCCAGCTTCACAGCAAATACCAGTTGCAGCAGAAGCTGAATGCAGTGAGTGCCCAGGCTGTGGTGGTATGGCATGGGGCCAGCTCCTGTCAAAGTAAAATCACCTTTTTAAAAGCATTTTCTGTTGCAATGGGACACGCCCAACTGATCTTAGCACAGTGTTTCTTAGGGTATCACTGGGATTTCCTTCTAGCTTTCCTCCCTTTGCAGGTCCCCTGCTGTGCCTTCACAAAGGACCTGAACTGACTATCCCACAGACACGGCAAACCCATTGGCCTGAGCCATATCTGCTTGAGCACTCCAGGTTCAGCAAATCTCCTTGGCCAGTAACTGGAGTGGTCTAGTGTGCACAGCAGACATGGCCTTCCAGGCAAAAGCCAGGCCAAGAGGCCAGGAATGTGTATGTCTAGGTTAAGCCAGACACTGATATTTTCTGTGTGCAAAGCATTTGTTAGCCACCAGCTGGGCTTCCCACTGCATGGTCATTTTGCTGCACCTTAGTGCATTTGTGCTGATGTTCTCCGCTCTAGATATTTGAAACGGCTTAAAACCATTAACGAGTCTGCAGGAGTTAGCAAAACAGCCCCCTGAGAACCCAGGGCTGGGAGGGAATGACAACCTTTTGCAGGATGCACATCAGAAAGATTCATCGGTGCCCCGGGACAGGGCATGCAGGGTCACAGACTACCAGGTTGGAAGGGACCTAAGCATCATCTGGTCCAAGCTTCATTGGCAAAAG
Source organism: Indicator indicator (assembly GCF_027791375.1). Classification (NCBI taxonomy): domain Eukaryota; kingdom Metazoa; phylum Chordata; class Aves; order Piciformes; family Indicatoridae; genus Indicator; species Indicator indicator. The sequence continues at coordinate 46,957,952 of NC_072013.1, read as the reverse complement.
CATGTTCTAGACAAGATGGCCCAGCAGCCTATGCAGCTGAATCCCAAAGTGTGAAAGGTGTCCAAAAAGCAGCACAAGCCCCGCTGCTGGCACGGCAGGTAGGTGAAGGCAAAGGCTGCTTAGAACACGGCTCATGACGGGAGGAAGGAAATACGGTAGCAAAGGCAGTACCTAATGAACGGGAGCTTCATTAACTAAGGACAAAAAATAGTGAAAAAAGATGCTTACAAAGCAAGAGGTGCAACGGCGCTCCCCGCGCCGTAATAGAGCTATGAGGGGACCTGCCCTCAGGCAAGACCCCGGTCAGGCCCTCCAGCCGAACCCCTCCCGGTGCCCCCGGTGGGGTGTGGGCGATTATCTCATCCGCAGCCAATCAGCGCCGCCCCGTAGCCCCACCGCCCCGGGCGCTCGGTCCCGCCCGCCACGCCCCGCCTCGCCCCGCCCCGCTCGGGGGATGCTGTCGGCAGCGCTGCGCCAGGTGCGTGCCCGCGGGAGCTGTGGGGCCAGGGCGGGCAACGGGAACGGGAATGGGGAGGCGGGGGGCATGCCGGTCGCCTGCGGGCGGAAGGGCCGGGGCGTGCTCGGCGCCTCACCCGCGCGTCCCCGCTGCCTGTTTCCCGGCGGCGCAGGGCGGCGGTGCGCGGCCATGAGCCGGCTGGAGGCCGAGCCCTGCTCCCGGGCGCTGGCGCAGGCCCGCGTCTACTTGGGGCAGCTGCGGAGCCGCGTCGCCGCGGGGGGCCCCGAGGGCGGCGGGCGGAGGGACTACCTGGTGGAGGCGGCGCGGCAGCTGCGGCTGGCGCTGGAGCGGGACGTCAGCGAGGACTACGAGGAGGCCTTCAACCACTACCAGAATGGCGTGGACGTGCTGCTCCGCGGCGTGCAGGGTGCGTGGGGCATCCACGGAGGGTGGGGGACCGGGGCATCCCTCCGCGGAGCACGGCCATGGGCATCCCTCCAGGGAGAATGAAAAGGGACTGGGACATCTCTCTGGGCAGAGCTGCAAGGGGACTGTAGCCAGGGGTCCGAGGCATCCCTACCGGGAGAAGGGTGAGGGGACCAAAGCATCCCTCTGGGGAGAGTGATAAGGGGACTGGGGCATCCCACTGGGCAGTGTGGCCGGCCCCTCATGCCCACTCTCTGTGCCAACTGTAGTTGACCCCAACAAGGAGCGCCGAGAGGCCGTAAAGCGGAAGATCACTCAGTACTTGAGGCGTGCGGAGGAGATCTTCAACTGCCACCTCCAGCGGGCTGCAGGAAATGGCAACCACACGGCCACGGTGAGGGGCTGGCATGGGGCACTGGAGCTGGGGCTGTTTACTTTGGAGAGGAGGAGGCTGAGGGGAGACCTCATTGCTCTCTACAACTACGTGAAAGGACGTTGTAGAGAGGCTGGTGCTGGTCTCTTCTCACAAGTGATTAGTGATGGAACAAGAGGGAATGACCTCAAGCTACGACTGAGTAGGTTTAGACTGGACATTAGGAAGAAGTTTTTCACAGCAAGAGTGGTCAGGCATTGGAATGTGCTGCCCAGGGAGGTGGTTGAGTCACCACCCCTGGATGTGTTTAAAGATGGCTTGGATGTGGTGCTTGGGGATATGGTTTAGGGGTGAACCTTGTAGAGTAGGGTTATTGGTTGGACTTGGTGATCGTGAGAGTCTTTTCCAACCTGAATGTTTCTGTGATTCTGTGATACGGGGTGGCATGAGTGGGATGGCAGTGGAGTGGGATGGCAGTGGATCTGTGGCACTGGGAAGCTTTTGGGGGGACATGCATAAAGCAGCCCCAATGAAGCTCCTCAACTGCCTCTGGCAGATGCCATGGTAAGGTAGTGCAGAGAAAATGACAGAAACATCAACTGCCAGAGTGTCCTGGCATGATGGTGGCTGAGAGGGAGCTGGCAGCCCTTCATCCTGCCTCAATGAAGAGCTGAAGTGGGTCTAGCTTGCCTGTGGCACTCCAAGGTGCTTACTGCCACCGTAGTTTTCACTATGGTCATTTTGGTGGGATTGAAACCACTGCAGGGAACCACCTTGTCAGATGTTAAAAATGTTATCTGCCCTGTCATTGTTCCCAGCTGGGTGGTAACCAAAGCTGATGCCTGCCTGCTTGCTGAGTTGTGGGAAGCAGGTGGTTAATGAAGGGAGAGGGAAATAAGCCAGGGCAGAGTTGGGGCCTGGCTGGAAGGACGAGGGGAGAATGGCAGCTACCTTCCACACAGATCCTCTTAGTGTCGAAGCAGTCCAGGTCCAAATTTTGGAGTGATTTTACCTCTGCTGCAGGCAGAAGCTTCCCCTGTAAACTTCAGAAATTCAGGAGCTGACCAAGAAAATGGTCCAGCTGATGCAAGGAATGAAGCATTGGAGTGTTGTTTCTGGATGCTGAGCAGCCCAGCAGTATGGCTGCCTCCTCTGGAAAATGGAGGGACTTCTCCCACCTGCTGTCATGGAGAGGAGCGTCCCTTGGTCCCTCATCCTCTTCTCTCCCCACCTTGCAGGGTTACAGCAGCCTGCGCTTCAGGCCAATCAGGACACTCAGCTCAGCAGTGGAGAACCTGAGAAGCTGTAAGGTGGTGGGAGTGATCGACAAGGTAATAATTGGATCTGGAACTGGTGGGGTGAGGCTTGGCCTAGACCAAAGGGAATGTAAGCTGGGGGTTGTAGCAGCTGGGATGGAGGTGCTGGCATCCAGCACACCTACGAAGGAATGTAGGGTGTCTATCCACACTGTTCCCACCAAGGAAAATTTGCAGGTGAGGGTGCAAGACCCTTCAAGAGTTAGCTGGGCAATCTGTCAATGTCCCCATTGCCTTTGCTTACCAGAGCTCCCAAAACATTTACAAGGAGACTGCTGCATCCATTTCATTCCCATGCACAAAATGATGCTTGATGCCTAGGTACCATGCTGGGGGACTCCCATATGTAATCTAGACTTCAGATGAAGAGGAGCTGTCTGGCTGAATAACCTCATGAGTAGTTTGTGATCTTAGAGCTAAGATGCCAGGCTTACTGTCTCCATACACACACTGGTGTGTTGCTCTCCTGCCATTCACATATCTCAGTTTGTCAGGACTGCTGAGGTCCTTCTGTCCTGATGAGACCTGGGCAGGCAGCCCAGTGCCCCCTGCAGAGCACTGAAGGGCAGTGTGAAGCCCTTCTTGGAGAAGGAAGCAAAAATGGTGTGGGACTCACCTCTAGGTTTAATTAACTGTCTATTCCCTGTCTGAGTGGTTGTCTCACTGATAATAACCTGTGTTTTGGCTTTCCAGAGGAGGGCTTTGAGCACCACCATCTCCTCTAGCTGGGTGGGAGGGTTTTTTCAGTTCCAGAATGGAATCTCTCTGAGTCATTCCTGTAGGCTGTGTGTTGGGGTGGGAGCAGTCACCACTGCTGACCAGTACTGTGTACACTGCTCCCAGGTGCAGATTGTCCAGGATCCAGCCACTGGTGGGACCTTTATACTTAAGGTGGGTGTTTTCAGTTTCACCTGCCCGTGGCTCTGTCAGGCCAGAGCCTCCTTCTCCAAGCAGATGGCTAGGGCAGATGAGAGGACCAAGAAACAGGGCCACATAGAGGTGCTGAAGGCAGTTCATTGCTCACAAAGCTTCTTTTGGATGCCTTGGCCATCTTCTGTGATAAGAATGGAAGTGGTTCTCCTTGGCCATCTGTTTCTCTGCCTTGTAATGCTGCAAGACAAACAGCCTCACACTTGTGTTAATCTGTGTCAACCTCTGAAACAGGTCATAGGTGAGGTGTGCTTAGTACAAGTCCTAAAGCATTTTCCAGTGCCCTTGAGAGTAAAAAGAAAGGATTTTAATAGTTGGAGAAGGAGATGCTGGCATAAGAGGGAGACAAATCAGTTCCAGGGGGAGGAGGGGAGAGGGTGGAATGGCAGGTTCCTGGCTGAAGGGAGTAAGGGCAGTTGTTGGGGAGGGCAACTGCTCTGGACCAGTAGTGTCCTCTGGGTGCCACACTGCAGGTGGGGAGTGCTCTGCCTTGGCAGAGCTTTGCAGAGCCCTGCCTTGTCACAGCTGTGTGCTGGGCACTGACAAACCTCTCAGCAGGCTTCCACAGAGAGTTACATTGCAGGTGATGCAGGAGAACAGCCATGGGGCTTGGCAGATGGCATGCTCCTGGCTGGCCTCCTGCCCTGGTGGGTGCTAGGTTGCAGGGAGTTCAAGTCCCTACCATGCTTTAATATTTACCTGTACTCCTCAGAGCCTCCCCAAATCCCATGTTGAGACCCGTGAGCGACAGACCATCATCCCTCATGGGGTGCCCTTCATGGTCAAGCTGTTGTGCTACTATGTGAGTGAGGACTCCATCTTCCTCCACCTGGAGCACGTGCAGGGTGAGTGGGGACAGCTTTGCCTCCTGTCCTTAGAGTCCTGCTCTTATGCCCAACCTCCCTTCCTTCAAAATCTCAATTATGGTTCCACTGCTGCTTTGGAACTGTTTTTGATAGTGACAGCAGAAGCTGTCTTCTTCCTTGGAGACTTTGGGAAGCAGCTGCTGAGCTGTTTTGGGTGATTCTGAAGGTTTGATGAGAGCTGACTTGGGAAGTAACCTAGACATGGGCCTATGGAGACCTACAAGGAGAAAGAGGTTTTGTCTTAGGGTGTGTTATATGGAAACTAGCATGAGGAAACACAGTCCCATGGTCATGCCTTCAGGTAAAGAGGTTGATGTGGTCCAGCATCTTGAAAAGAAAAACATCTTCATTTTACTGACATTGTTTGACCGTGACAAGGTGGTGATGGAAAATGAGAACCAAGTGAAATAGTTCACCTGGATGTTGTAGAGCAAACCAATCTTTGATAAGTACTTTATAAAACATTTTTTTGTTTTGGTTACAAAAGAAGAGGTCATACTGGATTTTAAGATCAGACTCAAAGAGAGGATATGGAGAATCAGGGTGTAAAGGGCAGGGAGCACATTGGGGTTCAGATACAAGAAGGTGGCAAACTTGAGGCTTGTCCCAGATCCTGGGGAAGAAGTGTAACAAAGTGGGGGCTTGTCCCAAGGAGCTTCTTTGCTCTCTATTGGTTGAATAGATGTGTAGGGAGCAGCTACTGGAGTGCAGCAATGACACATGAAGGCTGCCCTGCATTGGAGAACAGCCTCATCTCCTTGTGTGTTGTAGGATGAATTTGCAGACAGCAGCTTGCAGCTGAATGTAGCGAGGCTGGGAAGCCCTTGGCAGCGTGCTGTGGGCTCTGGGGAGTGCTGCTCTGGCTCATCACTGACCCATGGCCCCTGTGGCCTGCTGTGGGAGCTCTGTCACATGAGGAGGAAGAGCTCTCAGGGAAAAGGGGGGATGGTGGCAGGTGCAGGGGCATGTGTGAAGACGTGACTGGCCTGTGACATGGAAATGGCAAAGCTGAGATCAAGGAGACTGTGCAGAATGGGGAGCAGGGATGCTAAAGGAGGCAAGTATGAGCCTTTGGTGGAGACCCAGGAGCGGTGTGGCATCGAGCATGGTGTGGTTGTAGGGCTGGGGGGAGTATTCTGCATGGGCTTGAGCTTTGTGCCAGGGGTCATTAACAATGCCCAACTGTGTCCCCAGCATGTGGGTCTTGGCCTGTGCCTGAATGGGCCAGATCCAGAGTGGGGGAACTGGGGCTGCTTTTCACCCCATCATTTGTTCTCTCTGCTTTCCAGGAGAGACACTGTGGTCTCACCTCAGCTCCAAGTACTGTGTCCAGCAGGGCTCTGCCGATTCAAACACTGCTCAAGCCCTGAGGGACCACGGCAGAGAGGGCGGCGTGGGAAGCTCTCAGCGCAGCAGCCAAGCCTCCATCTTCTCTGCTTGGACAGGCAGTGGCCTCCCAGGCTCTGTGACCCACCAAGTACTGGGAAACATTGGTGCCTCCCTCCCTCAGGAGCAGTCCCTTGACCCCAAGGACCCTGGCTCGGGGAACCACTGCCAGCTTCACCTGGCTGCCGCTGGCAGCGTGAGGGCTGCACCTGGAGGGCAGGATCTAAGTGTGGCACAGGCTGTGTCTAGCCTTGTGGGCCATGTTCCAGCAGCAGCAGTCAAAGGTCCCAGCCACCTTACCAGCCAGGGCCTGGCCATCAGTCCCAGGGAGGCTCTAACCAGCAGTGCAGGCTGCATGTTGGAGAGAGCAGCCTCTCACCATGACCCCAGGCTTCCTCAGACACCTGCCCCTCTACCGAAAACTCTGAGGGGGGGGCAGGCAGGGGCAGGGCAGCCATTGTCTCAGCAAGTGTCTGAGGTCCCCTGGGCCTGGCCCCTCCTGACCTCGGGTCAGAGGCAGCTTCATGCAGGAGTTGCCCCATCTGGCTCTGGCAAGCCCTGTGGGCCTGGCCCAGCAAGGGAGATCTCATGGGAAGGAAGCCTGACCCATGGCCGGCTCAGAGAGCAGCCACCATCAGGACAGTGCAAGGCTTTGGCTTCCTGTGGGCACAGCCAGAGAGCGTGGGCTGTGAAGGAGGAGCAGGTGCAGCTGTGGGCAGCAGAAATCCTCTTGGCCTTAGAGGGACTTCACCAACAGGGTGTATTGTGCCGGGATCTCAACCCCAGGAACTTACTGCTTGATGCAGGCGGTAGGTAGTGCCCCGGACTGGGGCCCTGAGGAGGAGGAGGTTTGCCTCTTGTCTGGGAAACTGTCATTAGTCCCATTTCCAGGAGACATGGACTTTCCTGAGCTTGCTTTGGGGAAACAGTTGGGAATCTGGGGAAGTTTGGATGTTTCTGAGCCTGAAAGCGCAGTGTTGGGATTTCTGAGTGGTTATTGCAAGGGAGGGCTCTGCAGTGGGAGAGCCAGGGGCCAAAGCCATAGGAATGTGTTGCCCTTGATCCCATGTGGGTGCTGGCTGCCTGGGAAATCCCAGCTTGGGGAAGCTGAGACCAGCTGAACTATGCCTGAGGTTGGTGGGACTGCAGTTTTGCTCTGATTGCAGTTACTGCCTCCTGGGGTGTTCTGGAGCCATCCCATCTCTTCAAGCCATGGGCACCACTGTCAGTGCAAGCCAACTGAAAGTCCCTGCTCAGCTGGCAACATCTGGGGAAAACTGGAGAGGTACCAATTGCTTAGGAAAAGAGGACAGAGAGCTTTGCAAGGGGATAGCTAACCTTCCTCACTTTGAAACCTGCTTCTTTCCTCACTATAGCCTGAGATTTAAGCCCAGCTAATGTTCTCACCAGCTGTGAGTGCCTGCTGGGCATCTCAGGCAAGCACTGGGGGGCTAGACAGTGTGCAGTGCCAGGGGATGCACAGTGCCTCTGCATTCAGACATGGCAGGAGCACAGTGACCTGGCTGCTCCCAGCTGCAGGGATGTGGCTTGGCTTTGTGCTCTAACCAATGTTCCTACTTTTGCTCTAATCTCCCTGCTTTTGGCTCTGGTGCTGCTCTGCAGGTCACGTTCGGCTCACTTTCTTTGGCCAGTGGACAGAGGTGGAGCCCCACTGCTGCAGCCAGGCACAGGAAGAGATGTACAGTGCCCCAGGTAAGGGACATGTCCCCTACCTTCTCCTGTCCTCTGCCCAGTGCCACCAACCAGGGGAGAGGGAGCTTCTGCAGGCAGTGAGATGTGCCCAGCATGGTATGGCCACTGGTGCTCCCTGCCTCCAGCTCTAATGCCTCTCTGGCTCTTTCTGCAGAAGTGGGAGGGATCATGGAGCCCACCGAAGCAGCTGACTGCTGGAGCTTTGGCTCTCTCTTGTATGAGTTGCTGACAGGAGTGGTAAGAGGCAGAGGAGCTGTACAAGGTGTGGGGGAGGAGAAGGTGACACTGTAGTGCAAGGGCTCCCTGCCACGCAGGGGCTTGGGGGGGTGCCTTTGTCCTGCTGGCCCCTCAGTGCTCTGCAGGGTTGCTTGAGACATGTGATTCCTAGTGGCCTGTGCATGGTCTCTGGGTGTTCAGGCCCCAGCGTTTCAATCCTGCCATGTAAGGCTCAGAGATCTGTAGCAATGAAGGCTGAGCAGGGTTCTACCCTCCTCACTCCATGTACTCACTCCCTGTCTCCTGTAGCCACTGTGCCAGAACCACCCTTCAGGGATTCAACCTCACACCCAGCTGCATCTGCCAGAAGGGCTCAGCCTGGATGCTACATCGCTGCTCACCGAGGTGAGGGCCTCGAGTGGGTGAGGAGGAGGATGGGGCTAGTCAGAGGAAAGGCAGGGACCAGCCTGGGTAACTTTTCCGGTGTCCCCATCTCCCTGTCCCTGCTGTCCCATCCTCTTTCTCCACAGCTCCTGCAGTACGACCCGCAGCGGCGCTTGGGGTCTGGAGCCGGTGGCATGGCGAAGCTGAAGTCCCACTCCTTCTTCAGCACCATCCCATGGAACAAGCTGGTGGGCTAGGCAGACTGTCCTTCCCCCAGGGAGCTGAGTGTAGACACCAACCCTGGCACTTGTCCCCTGAGGTGGCAGGGGCAGCTCTGCCTGCTGGCAGAGATATGCCTGGAAGGATTGTCCCAGGGTGGGCTATGCATGAGGTTTGTCACCCTTACATGTTCTGTCCCTGCTTGTGTTTGTTGGTGCCTCCAAAGGAGGCGACTGTGGTCTGGTCCAGGCTGTCATCTCCTCTAGCTTGTCCCTGGGTAGGAGAGCTGAGCTTCCCACCTTCAGGGAGAGGCCATGTTCCCTTTCTGTTATGTTCCTTGCTCAGCTTCGCCTTGGGACTCTTTTCCTATGTTTTTTATCTCTGCTGCTACTACAGTGACCCCTCTGCCCTGTTATTTTTTTTTTTGTGGTTTCCAAGTGCATTTCCAGGCCTTGCTGGCTGGTGCCAGAGCCTGAGGACTGTGCCTGTGCCTGACTCTGTGTGTGTGGGGGGGTAATGCCTGTTGTGGGGGCAAGATGAGAAGGAGCAGGACTCTGCTCTTCTCCTTGCCTGCTGAGAAAAATAAACCATTCGTCATTGCTTGCAGAAGTGCCCTTTTGTTTCTAACCTGGACAAGCCAGGCCTGGGCCAAGTGAGGGGGAAAGCCCCACATCTGTTTCTCAAACCTGCCTAGGAGCCCTGGGTCGGTGTCATCCACCAGCTTGTAGGCACCCTGCAGACAAATCCCAGAAGACAGCACTGAGTGCCTGTCTTATGGCCTCTTGGGTCAGCACAGTCAGGCAGCTGCAGCTCAGCCTCAGGGTTTTCTTCCAGCCTTGACTTCTGTCACTGTTACCTATTCTGGCTCCAGCATCCTGTGCCTGGGTGCTCACAGGACTGCAGCCCCACTGCCCTCCTTTTGTGCTTTGAGCACAGGCATCCCTGGCAGACCAAACACCAAGGGTTTAAAGGGATGAGCTCTATGAGCCAGCACAGAAGGCAGGACAAGAGTAAATACAACCCAGGATGGAAGAAAAAAAAGCAGCATGAACGAGAGTGGTCTGCTAACAGCCCAGTGCAGAGGCTGCTGTGCTCATTTGTGCAAGCCAAAGCCATAGGCTGAATGGCCACAGGGATCCCAGCACTTCGTCCCATGGCTCACTCAGCCCTCATAAAAGAACTTAGTGGCACCAGTGAACCTCTTCTGTGGCTAACTGATGCCTGCACCTCTCCCCAGCAGCAGTAACAAAACCCTGCGCCGTGCTGACTCAGCACCAGGAGTGCTTGTCCGCCAGAGGGCAGCAGAGCCCAGGAGAAACTCCTCTCACCCCGGCAAGGGCTGTGCAGAAGCAAGAGGGCTAAGCAGGAAGCTGACAACGAATGCCACACCAAGGCCAGATAGCAGGAGCAGCTCAGCTTGTGGCTTCTCCTCTCTAGGGCAGCCTGAACTGGCTGAATCCTTCAGCAGGCTTCTACCCTTGGTCACCATCCTCCTAAGGAGGACCAAAGTCTGTGGACAAAGCCACGTTGTGACAACACAGTGCCCCAAGTGTCACCCAGGAGAGGCCAAAAAAAAGCACAGCAACTGTGTGACCCTCCTGCAAGCAAGCTCCAACAGAGCAGATTAAATAAAAGCAGTTTGCTAGGCTGCATAATTTTAAGAGCCTGACTGTACATTCACTCCCTGGGTAGTTCAAAAGCCTTATTTATTGCAGCTCCAGATAGGATACAGGCATTGCCCTTCCCAAGCTCATGGACAAACTCAAAAGCGGGCCCTCTGTAGCCTAAACCAGCAGGGAGGGCTGGGTGCTTGCAGCATTTTTTAATCAGAACTTTCACTCTATTTATTTATACAAGAGCAACTGGACTCTTTGCCCCTCCTCTACAACATAGGGAAAGGGTTTTTTCCCTCTCTTTCTAAACTTCTACCTCAACCAGGAACAAGCAAGAGAAAAGCTGGCTCCATGCACAGTTTGTCCATAGCTGCCAGGAAGCCATAGGAACCAGTACTAGGAACTGCTCTCCCTTTCACCAGCAAGGCAGCTGTGAGTGCCCGAATTGGCTGTCAAAAGGGGCTGCCTTCTCCACTGATAGCTGGGAACAGCAGATAATTCTCTGAAGCTGACGACAGAGCTGGAAAAAACCCCACCCTGATCCAGGAACAATTTCATATTGTTCTAACAGTGGCAGTTCCTTACAGAAACACTCTCAGCACCACAGCTTTTGCTTTATAGTTCTTTGATCTTGCTTCCTTTCTCCCTCTGCAACTCTTAACAGCCTTCTTCCCCACTTGCAGGATTTACAACTCTCCCCTCTTGTAGCAAGGAAAAAAACCATCCTGCCTCCACAGCTGTCCTTGAAGACATCTGTCTCCCTCTTGGCCATCACACCATCTAGCAAACACTGAGGATTTCCTTACTCTCCCTAACAGTTCTGTTGCTAGACCAAAAAAAAGCCCTGAAAACCCCATCTTTTGCTGGGAAAAGCCAATTCTGTGCCAAAGAGTGTTTGAAAACAGTACAAAATTCGCAGCCAGAGCACTCTCAATTGAGTAACCACCAGTGATGGGAACAACTCCCATTTCCCCTTTGCTCTCACTACCAGGTAACAGATTTCTTATACTACATTATGGATGCTGCTGATGCCCAAGTCCTCAGGCTGGAGCTGCTGCTCAGCCCCTCAAACACACCCCCACCTTGCAGTCATTGCCCAGTTTTATTTCATTTAAAATCCGCTGTGTTAAATATTTTACTTACAAGTTCTGTGTAGAGGGTAATAGACTCTGCAGGCACTAGCAACCCCCTCACTCCCCCGTACATGTGTGCGCTATCAGATTAAGGACTGCCCCCCTCCCCCCAAAACCAGCAGGCTGGGATATACATTACAGTTAAAGACCTGGCCCTCCCCAGCTGTCTCTTTTCTGGTAGCAGGCCAAGCCCTCGCACGCAGGAAGCCAGCAGTCAGATCCACTGTCAGTGAGCTGTGATTCAAGGACAGCTGCTGGGGGCTGGTTCCTACCCCCCTTGTGTCGGGCATGTAATGGTGAAAGGGTTGCCTACCCAGGAACTACCTCCACAGAGGTCATGGGCTCTGCCCACCTGGACACAGACATTCATGCCACAGTGACTAGGCTGAGGAGAAGCAAACAATCTCCAAGGGAAAGCAGGGGAGCTGCTGCGTTCCTGTCTGTGGAGGGAGTGTAACTAGGACACTGCCATCTACCTCAAGCCCTGCTCTATCAAAACCTCTGTTGCAAGGGACCTGAGGCTCCCCCAGCTACCCTTATACGGCAGAAATACTTTCAAGCAAAACAGAGACAGAACAGTAGCCTTTCCTCTCCCTCTCAGGAACCTCAGTGCTAGGAAAAATAAAGCTGAACCTGCCTTGGAGTGGCAGGGAAGGGTACCCTAGCACAGCAGCAGCAAGCAGTTTCCAGTAGTATAGGACAAGCTAGAGGTGAGAGTTTGGTACTGTGAGGGAGAGGATGCCATAGAGACAACCCTGGAAAGGCAGTGCCATTCAGTGGCTGGCCCACTGCAAAGCAATCCTCATGAGAAACTGAACTTGTGTCAAACGGAATAAGGAAAGGAGGTAGGAGCTGTCCCCAAAATTCCCTCTGGACAGCCCCAATCACAGCGGAGAGAGGGAGACCGGAATGACCTCTGCCAGCTCCTGAATGCCCTGCATCGCCCTTGCTGGTGCCGCGGCCTTGCCCCGGGTGGGTGGTGTGGGGGTGTGAGCGCTCTACAGGTCGAGCAGCAGCACGCGGGGGTCCTCCACCGCTGCCTTGATCTTGCGCAGGAAGGTGACTGCCTCTCTGCCGTCGATCAGTCGGTGATCGTACGTCAGCGCCACGTACATCATGGGCCGCACCTCCACCTGCAGGGGAGGCACACGACAGCCCTCAGTGAGCTCAGCCCCACTGCCCGCACCGTGCTCTCCCGGGAGTTCAGGGAACACCTGGCTTTTCCTGTCCTGCCCCCTTGGATGTGTCTTGCCCAGCAGGATTACTGACCCACTCGCCCACTGATCACCATCCGCACCACACAACACTCAGTCCCTTTCTGGAGCTGTTCCCTACGGGATGAGGCACTTAGTACCATGGTCTGGTTGATTAGATAGAGCTGGGTGATCGGTTGGACTCGATTATCTTGGAGATCTCTTCCAACCTGGCTGATTCTGTGATTCTACCACAAAGGCTACAGCTGCCCCCTCCTCCCCACACTGAAGCAGACAACAAAATTCTCCCACTCATGGATAGGACATGAGCCTCAAGCTAAAACTGGGTAGGTTTAGACTGGACGTTAGGAAGAAGTTTTTCACAGCAAGAGTGGTCAGGCATTGGAATGTGCTGCCCAGGGAGGTGGTTGAGTCACCAACCCTGGATGTTTAAAGATGGCTTGGATGTGGTGCTTGGGGATATGGTTTAGGGGTGAACCTTGTAGAGTAGGGTTATTGGTTGGACTTGGTGATCGTGAGAGTCTTTTCCAACCTGAATGTTTCTGTGATTCTGTGACAAAGCCCCCTGCACACCTCAGGCAAGACCCAGTGCCAGCAAAACTTCCCTAAACCCATTAGTCTCTACTCTTCCCTCACAGTAAAGCCTTTTAGAAGCTGACACCAACCCCCTAAAAAAGGATTTGGGCTATGATCCTCATCTCACTGAGCCCTCTCCTCTGCTCACTGAAACGTCCTGCACAGCTCCACCTACCTTGCCTCCCACAGCCACGGGCCTGTCGAAGATGGCGTGCATGCCTAAGATGGCAGACTGGGGTGGGTTAATGATAGGTGTCCCAAATAATGACCCAAAAACCCCTCCATTGCTGATTGTGAAAGTGCCACCATCCATGTCTTCAATGGCCAGTTCATTCTTCCTTGCCTAGAAGAAAAGGCAAGGTCTTAGAAAGCCACACAGATCAGAGAAGGCAAAAGAACAAGTTTGGATGTTTACTCTCTCAAGGAATAAATGCTGATGGCCAGAGCTCCACTTATTGATCTGTTCAGCTAGAAATAACACAAGTTACTTGAAAAAGCATCCTGTCTAAATCTGAACATTGACTGGCTTTGGGGAAAAATTCACTTGCCTTTGTTTCCAACTCCTGCTTTTGCAAGAGACAGACACAGGGATTTCTACACCAGGGCAGTTCAGCCTTGGTCTCTAAAGACAAAGGTGAAGATACACCACGTCACCAATGCACAGTTTGCACTCTTTTGGGAGGGTAACAAGTAAATAGCATGGGCAAAGTTACAGATGTAACTGGATCACTGCCCACAGCACGACTCAGTGTGTTAGAGGGCAGAAATGATGACACAGAGGGAACTGAATCAATTCATCACCCCCAATGCTTCCCATTCCTCTGAACCCCTTTCAGTAAAGCCTTCAACCTTCCTTACCTTCTCCCCCAACTCGTAGATAGCACGCTCTATGTCAGCATAGTTCATGTTTTCTACATTCCTAACAACAGGGACCACAAGACCCTAGGAAGAAGCAAAGTGTACGATCAGCAAATCACCACAGCCACACACACATACCTGCTATGGGGACAGGAGATTGGCCTCAGTCCAGCAGAGCTCCTGCCACCTCCTCAGTGCACAGCAGGGCTGCTGGTTGGCAGAGCTGCTGGTTGGCAGAGCTGCCGGTTGGCAGAGCTGCCATGCACCCGTGCAGTTTGCCAGGAAACCTGGCATGCCACACACCAAGAGCCACCAACCATAAATGAGGTACCAGCTTTGTCTTTGTAAGCCCATCTCAAAGTTAACACGGCCTGTTTCGATTCAGCTCCACGTCCGTAAGAAGCAGGTGAGGCACTGGGCAGAGTTCAGCTGCCACCTCTTTCTCTGCAAGAAGAGTGCAGTCTCTTTGTGATGGACCTCCCCTAGACTTTGGGAGCAGTGACAGAACTTCAGTCCTGGGCAAACCCCTTCCTCACAAAAGAACCAACTAATTCGACATCTCTACCTCCATCCTATACTCTCTGGACAGAGACATCTCTCTGAAGCACCAATGTCATTTAGAGAAATGGCGGAATAGCACAGCAGGGTTAGCCAAAGGACAGGACATGCAAAGCTTTTACTGTCTATGCTGTATCTTCATGGGTCCATAAAACCCCCAAAACCCCCTAACCTGGCCCTACTCATTAACCATGGAGATCTGTATTGACCACATTACTACACCTCCTAGCACAGTGGCATAATACTTTCGCTCCTCCATCTTCTCCCAAACCCCCTCTCAGCAGTCCACAATGCATCAGATGTGTCATTTAGAAGATCAGCCTCATCAGCAAGTTTCTGCTGTAGCAGACTGTGTCAGGTTACATCCATCCCTGGAGTGGGCTGAAAAGAACCCAGCCCCCAGGTGGACAAAGAAACTTGATCTAGGTGGGCAGAGAGACTTGGTTCCCCCTCTCAGAGGGAGGGGTCCCTGGGTCAAAGTCTATTCCACTCTCCCTTCCTGTGCAGCAAACCTATTTAAGGGGAGCCACCTTCCTGTCCCTCCCTCTTGCTCCTACCACGTGGTGAGGCCTGCTCCCTGCTGCATCCCAGCTCCTAAGGACTGCATCTAAAGAGAACCCACATTTACATCAAGAGAATCCTATGCCAGCTGGGCCTGGTTTTGTGTATTTTTTCACTTACCCTTTTTCCTTATACCTTTGTAACTTCCCTTTTACTCAGATGCCATATATGTTTTGTTAAACTTACCTTTTCTATTTCCAAATCAATTCTAGACTGTTTTTCTTTCGTCATTTTACCTCTCTCTTCTCCTGCTTAATTTGCTTTTCCCTAGCAGGAAAAAAAGGGAGAGGGGAGGCAACCTAAATCTGTTCCATTTGGGCTTTTGGACTCTGGGAAAGCTTAAACCACAGCATGGAGCTCCGAGTTGAGTTGTCTCAAAGTGTGTGGCCATTCCAGACCAGAGGCCCCATGGTCAAAACATCCAAGGTACCTACCCGGGGAGTTGCTACAGCCACGCTGATGTCCACATAGTCCCTGTACACAATCTCTTTGGTCGTGTCATCAATCACTAGAAGGATCAAAAAGCTGTGTTACACACTCAGTACCCAAGATCAACAGGTCAAGAGCCCAGAAATGACCATGAAATCCTAACAATGTGCTAATCTCTAGCTTAAGTGTACCTCCAGAGAAGAATGAACCCTCACTGAGCACCTGTGGGAGAAGTATCAGGATAGACAGAATGGAAACTGCCCAGGGAGGTGGTTGAGACCCTTTCCCTGGAGATATTCAAGGTGAGGCTCGATGAGGCCCTGGACAATTTGATCTAGTTGGGGGTGTCCCTGCTGATTGCAGGGACCTTGGACTAGATAACTTTTGGAGGTCCCTTCCGGCCTGGACCAGTCCATGATTCTATGAAACACAGCCCAGATAGGCCAGTTCCTCTCAGACATCCCCCTTGGTTATTCTCCTCTTCTGGGTTTGAGCAAGCACCTCTGACACCCCCCCAGAAACTGCACTGCACCTACAGCAGCTACCTCTGCACCAACCAGCAGGCTCTGCCCTCCATGGGCTGGCAAATGCATGGCCCCAGCTCCACTCCTGGCAGCCCTTTCCTAATAGAGCCACTCTTGGCAAGTTGTCCTCTACCTACCTAAGTGGCATTAGCAAAATCAGCTGCAGCATGTAGGACTGTCACCCTTTCTCCTGTGTTTTTGACATGCTTATCCAAGCTACTAGCCCTGCCATGGATTGGGCCACCTGCTTCCCCCTCCTCTGCCATGTTCAGACATGCATCTCAGCAGCAAGGATCACCACTCACCTGCATTCACAACAGGCTGGTCCTGCAGAGCAAAAGCTGCAGCTTTTACAAAAGCTGACATGAAACCCAGCTTCAGGTTGTGCTTTTTCAGGAAGGGATCCTTGTGTACAGCTCTCATCTCCCGGATGTTGCTGTAAAACACATGGTAACTGGTCATCAGAGAGTCCAAGAAAACACCATTCCTTTGCTCTGGAATAGATTTGAGAGTAAGCCCCAAGGACTGCAAACCTGCACCACCACCAGGAAAACTCCTAATCTGCTGCAAAATCCTTCAAATGTCATAGGTGAGGTGAGCTGAAAGCAGCTCTAAGGCCCCTGGCCAAAGGACCTAACAGGAAGTACTCCTGGACCATAAGCTCCATGGGGCAGGGCTGAGCTGCATGACCTGCACTGCCAAGCACAACAACAAGATAGGGCATGGCACATTTCCTGCTGGGCCTCACATTGCCACCGGTTCTCCGGAGGCACCGTTGCTGATAGCAGTGCAGCATCACAGACAGCAGCTGCAGGTGGAGCTGGGCCAGCTCTGCAAGGGTGAAAAAAGCAGGAAATGTCAAGAGCAGAGAAGATGCACGTGGGGACTGAAGGAAAAGACTTCAACCATTGGGCAGGTCCAGTGCCAGCCAGCACGGCGACACCTGCACAGCCAACTCCAGCCCTGGGAGTCGAGTGAGTATGAAAGAAAGCTTCCCAGATGCTATGGTGGTGTGTGCCAGCCCACCCACGGCCCTCAACCAGACAGACCATGTTTCCCTACTGCTTCTAGTTGTCACAACTGAGGCTGTTTACAGAAAGCCAACCAAGCTGTGGCTACTGTGTATTCCCAGCTAATATCAGCTGCTGTGGAATTGAGTAGTCCGTTCCTTCCCCTGTCCAGAGATCTTTGAGTCTTTGAAGAGACAGTTTCAGCAAGGGGCAGGGGTCTTCACATTTAGAGTGTTTGTTTTCCTGTGCCTAACCTTGTTTAGGGCTAGGATTACTGCCCAAAGGCATTAGTGCCTCCCAAGACACAAGGAGTACAGCAATGAGGATGACGTTTGCTATGAAACTGGCTCATTATGGCTTCCTCCTTTCAGATGCTGACCCCTGTGGAAAGCAGGAGGCCCCAACACAGGTCCTCATGAGCCAATCTCACAGCAATCTATCCAAACCAGATTACCAGATGCAGTAAGAGCCTAAGGCCAGTGTAAAGTGACACCTCAAAGAGCCTCTGAGAGGAGATAAAGCTGCAGCACTTCCCCTCCAATCCAGGCTATTTTGCCAACCTTATTGTTCTCAGACCCAAATATTTACATGTTTTGTCTTAAGGAGCAGAATAGGATTTCACAAGTCAATTTGATTTGGGCACAATTTCCCCTTAATGCATTGTAACATAAGCTGCCCACCTTCCAAAGCCATTACTGAGTTCAGTCTGTGCAAGCACTTGAGTCAGGAGACCCCCACCTGCCCAGAGGGGATGAGGAAGGATGCTAGTCCCTCCCTGGAAAGCTGCACCACCAGACAGCAAAGGCCTCAGACCTATGTGATGATCACCTGAAAGGCTGAAGAGCCCTGGGGGACCACCTCATCAGAAGCTAAATATGCCCACCTCTGAAAGCTGTAACCTGGTAGAGTGGCAGAAAGCAGATGCTACATCTTGCTGTCTTCTAACAGCCACTATACAAGTGATGTTAGTCACTCCTGGTCTTCTGCTCAACAAATCCACAACCAAGAACCACAGAGATGAGGAACCAGACTGTCCCTTTTAAAAGCAGCAGATGACTCCAGAGGAAGTCCAGGCCATTAGGAAGCTATGCACCTCTGGAACAGGTTGCCCAGAGAGGTAGTTGAGGCCCCATCCCTGGAGAAATTCAACCAGAAGTTCAACAAGGTTCTGGGCAACCTGATCTAGTTGAGGATGCCCCTGCTGACTGCAGAGGGGGTTGGACTAGATGACCTTTGGAGGTCCCTTCCAACCCAAACCACTCTCTTATTCTATAATTCTACTGCAACACCAACATGGCACTGATGAAGCTCTGCAGACAGCGGCACACACCTAAGAAGTCCCAAGAGAAATGTTGCAAATCTCTCCAAAAAGAATCAGCAAGGTCTTGACTCCAGCTTGCAGATGACTGCCTGCATCTCTTTCTGCTTGTCAAGAGAAGGGGAGGTCTGCTCCTCACCTCATGTCGATCTCATTGAAAGTGGTCAGCATGGCACAAGTGTTCTGAGCCTCCTTCAGCCGCTGAGCAATGCGCTGCCGCATCCGATTCATTTTCACCTGGAAATTAAAAGGATATAAACAGAAGCTGCCTCCAGCTCATCCAAGGGGAAAAATGTACAAGAAACTCAAGAGGTCTTCCTCTTGCCATCAGGTTGACTAGTAACAGATGCCTAGGGCCAAGGCTTTCACTTCAGGTCTCCCTGAGGAGCGTGACAGGCTGAGGCGTTGATTTCAGTGTGAAACTTCTAAGCTCAACACACAGTTCGCTTGAAAAGCAGTGGGGAAGGCATCACAGTGTAACTACTACTGACCTATGTGTTCCTCACGACCTCCAAGCATACACAGGCTTCCACCAGCATGAGGCTAACGTGAGAACAGCAAGGCTGCTGAGAAAGCAGGCTGCTAAGAAAGCAGGCTGCTCAACCATGTTCTCTTAAGAATGCACAGGACAGCTGCAGCAGCCTCAGTCCTTTGCTGAGGACTTGTGGACAGCCCAAGCAGATCACACTGAGCCTTCTGTGCTCACTCAGTAGAGCAAGACAAGACTTCTGCCTAGAAAAGACCTGTGTCAGAGCAGACCTGGCTCTTCCTCTACCCCACCCTCAAGTGGTGTCCTCACATAGAGAATTTCCCCATCTCTCACAGCCATACTGAGCTGGGTGTGAACAGGCAGATACGGACACATCCAGAAAGCTCAAGGCTTATGCAAGAACAGACTGTCACCCAGCAACAGTGCTGGCAAGGCCCCTGTTCCCACAGCTTACCCTATGCTCTGATCTGGCACCTTTGCTGGGCACTGCCTCCCCAGGAGGGGCTGCCGCTGGGGCTGCAGCCGGCTTCACCGCAGACACTGAGGGTAAAGAACACATCAGTCATACAGGGAAGCCAGGGCTTGACTGCAATGCCCTGAAGCAGAAAGCCCATCAGAGCTCCTTGCTCAAGCAACACTGTGTGGAAGCAGCCTTGACTTGGGCTGGGCAGGTTCCAGACACAGCTGAGCTCTCCAGTCAGGAGCATGCAGGGCAGTGGTGCGAGGAGGCCTTCACCATAAATGCCAGACTGTTTAGCTGCCTTTAACCTGCCACCTTCTCCTCAAGGAAGAGAGGCTTGAAAACAGGAGAAAATGGCTGCTGCCTCACCTGGCTTGCTGTCGATGGGCTGAGTTGACACAGGTGGCACTGGTGGCATTGTAGTGGGAATTGGTGCTGCAGGAGGAGGAGGAGGAGGAGGAGCCGCAGCTGCAGGTTCAGGGGCTGCAGGAGGAGGAGCTGCTGCTGGTTTGGCCTTGGCAGGAGCAGCTGAAAGACAAGGAAGAGCCATGGTAAGGCACCAACAGTTTCCACTGTCAGTGATCTCTGAGTCCAACCAACCTGATAAAAGGCAGAGTGCCCTTATGTTCTCAACACTACTGAACTGATAGGAGCCACCACAAAGGGATTCCACAGTGAAAGTGCTTTACCCATCAACACCCTACATCTCCTCCCTGTGCAGGAGACTGGATACTAAAGAAAGAGGGCAGAGAATGGAGTCATATAAGGTAAATTCTCTGATCATTTTAGCTTAGAGCTGCAGTCTCCTCCAGAGGGAGCAAAAGGAAAGTCCACCCCCTCAGAGAACAAAAATGATGCTTTTCTAAGTGGACAACAGAATTTTCTTCCAGCTGCAAGCACCATATGGAAAAATATTAAATCTCTCTCAAAAACCCTCTAAATGCTTTGATTGCATCTTCTGAAGAAGACTGGAGGAAACAGAAAGACCTGGGCGAGTTCTACATGCCTGACACTACAGCACAGGAGGTTCCACCTCAACGTGAGGGGGAACTTCTTCACTGTGAGGGTTGCAGGGCACTGGAACAGGCTGCCCAGGGAGGTTGTGGAGTCTCCTTCCCTGGAGACGTTCAAGACCCATCTGGATGTGTTCCTGTGTGACCTGTGCTAGATTCTATGATCCTGCTCTGTCAGG
Source organism: Indicator indicator (assembly GCF_027791375.1). NCBI lineage: Eukaryota > Metazoa > Chordata > Aves > Piciformes > Indicatoridae > Indicator > Indicator indicator. The sequence continues at coordinate 46,937,730 of NC_072013.1, read as the reverse complement.
GGGGTTGGACTTGATGACCTTCAGAGGTCCCTTCCAACCCTTAACATCCTGTGACTTACCTCCAGTTTTCCTGAGTTTGAACAGAGGTGTCCCCCCTTCCACTTTGCCACCATCAGGTACCAGAAGGGCTTCAATCACACCAGCTGCTGGGGCTGGAACTTGCACTGATGTCTGCAAAAAGCAAAATCAGTGAAATTCCCCCAAACATTGGATGGAGAACAAGAGCCCAGGAGAAGATGCCAATATGAGCAGATACACATTGTAATTTGACACAGACAGCAGCTCTGGCTTGCACCACTTGCACCAGTTTTCACACCCTCTACTGGGACTTTGTGCCAATACTCAGGGGTTTTAGGAGATGCTGGCAGTGTAACACATAGCCTGACCTTCCTGCTAGAGGGTACAATCAAGAATTCATTCACTGCCAGCATCTTCCTGACAGCAACACTGGAAGCAGGGAGTTTTAGCAAGAAGTTCAAAGCTTAAGAATCATTTCAGGAGTGGAGAAAATGAAAGGCTAAATTTAAAACACATCTGAAGACACCCTACGGCTCTGCAGATTCCTCCTCTGTTTAAACACAAACAGGTTTCAAAACTTAAGAGCACTGAAATTGGAAGGAGGAATGGAATTGGAGCTCCAGCAATCATCAGGGCCACTGATGCTTGATCAAACGTATGAGGAAGGGTTATCAAAGAACTTGCACTTAAGGTACAGCCAGCTTTCATACTAGATGAGAAAAGCTTTTCTCCAAGAAAGGAGCAGGAGACACAGCCAGGGCCTGCAGGCTCTATGAGCTCTTAGCAGGAGAGGAGCCATACAGGGAACCCGCTGAAGAACTAGAAGTAGTTTTGGTCCAGAAAACTCCTACCTTATCTGTTTCAATCTCACACACCACTTCATCTTCTGCCACTGTGTCTCCAACAGCTGAATGACAGATACGAAGACCACTGTGAGGAAGGAGGTGTGTTCTAGCCTCCCCTCTGAGCCCACAGCAGTCTGCCCCACTAACCCAGAATTTTCTCACCCCAGTTCTCTGCAGCTTCTAAAGAAAGGTCTTACTCAAGCAATCTACTGCACAGTCAGAGTCCAGTTTAGACATCACCCTTTGCTCAACATCACCCATGACAGCAAAGTGCCAAGGTGGTAACTGCAATCCTTACCCCTTAGGAAAACTGCCATTAACTGCCTCATTTGTCACAGCCTGAAAGGCACAGAGCATGCTTTCCAACCAGTGAGCTACAGTCCATCCCCATGCTGGCCAGTGCTGCAGCAAGTGCTGAGAATTGCAGGGAAAAGGCAACCCTTACCTTTCTCCCACCTGACATCTCCTTCTGTGACTGACTCTGCAAAGGCTGGTGTGTTCACTGTAATAACATCATCCCCTGTGAGAGAGACAGACAGACTTTAATGCATTCAGAGCTCAACACTTGCAGCATTGCTTCATTCTTGTCATCAGCACTCTACTAGAGAAGGTAGGTCATCAGATAACAAATGCTGGTCGCCTCCTTGCTCCAGCACTGATTAACATTTAAAGATGAGAGAAGTTCCCACTTGATGGAAGTCACGTAGCGACAGGGATGCCAAACAAAATGTTTAGGGCCCTAGGACATAAACCCTCCATCATACATTGAGGTGAGAGACAGCAGTGGGCCTAGACCAAGGGTGGAAGAGGTAGCTTCAGCTGTTAGCAGGATAGCAACAGGTAACCCAAGAGCCATCCAGTGGGCTCCTTTTTACTTACTACGTACTGCAGTGGTTCTGAAGTAACGGACAGTGAAGACACTGGAGCTATTTACTCTGCAAAGAGAGAGAGAGAGAAAGGTATGAACACAGAAATATGTTCCTCTGTAGGCTGCTCAACTATTCTGATGTATTTGTTCCAAGGGACTCCTACTTACTGTTCAAGCTGCAACAAGAAAGGAAACATCACTGGAGCTCTCAGAAACTCAGTGAGAAATTACATGGATGGAATTCTAATTTAGGGAGACAACCCAACCACTGTGGATTAAATACTGATAACAGGCTGACCTAGCCAGCACACCCTACACTTAAGATGCCTAGTAACCATTTTTTTTACCCCCACATCAGGACTGTCACCGCTACAGAAGCTGCTGGGTTGCTCCAAAAAAAGAGAAGGCACTGCAAATTGCCTATGGCAACACGTTCAAGAGACAGCTACTTCTCTCCCCCATGCCCCTTCAAAGGCAGCTAGCCTAGATGGGGTTTTTTATACCTACTGACATCACATTTGGAAACCTGAAACAAATATGCTTTAGCACTTCCTCTAGAGCAAGGTACTTGGTGCAAATAGACCAGCACTGCAGGCTTTCTTGGATGTGCTGTTCAAGGTTATTTCCCCAAATACATTTTTACAAGACCACCAACAGCTCCCTACACCATCCCTCACCTGACAGAAATCCTACCAGGAGGCCACCACAAAACAAAAGATTTCTAATCAGATAATCAAAAGGTAGCAGAGATCCACTTATCACCACTCTCCTCATCCCTATGCCTTTCCTGCCTTGGTATCTGGTTCCAAACAAAGCTTATTTTTTTAAAGCATGCCACTGTTCCTGACCTACAAAACCTGGAGTTTGTTAGGGCGAGCTCCACGCTCCAGCAGTGTGCCAAGGGTTTTTTTGACAGCCAACCACATCCTGTCTCCTGGGCCCAAAAATCTTATCAGGATTAGTGCAACCCCAGCCTCTTCACATCATAGCTCTCTTGGGGATACTTACACAAGCTTCCTGCTGTTCATGTAAGCCATTCCTTGGCTCCCAGCCACACCTGTGGATGAGAATGGTGTTAGTCCACAGGAACGTTATCCAACCATCCAGCCCTCAAACGTCCCTGTCATGTAAAAGAGTACAGAGCACACCAGTGTCCACTGAAAGGTTTGGGACTAAGGGGGAAATACAGACATACAGAGGCACCTCAGTGTCAACAACTTGGCCCAGAGTTTGCCAACACCAGTGGTCTTTATTTAGTTTTACAGAGGTAGAAAAATGAGTGATATCTTCACCTCAAAGCTAGTAAGGATAACTTTGAAAAGGGCAAACAAAGCAGGGGCTACCCCAGTCAGAACAAAACCAGGAGGCAACTACGAGGGACACCTTCAGGACTACTAATACCTTCAGTGCTTACTACTGTTATCCCCACCTACACAAAGGAGTTCCCCATAGGAGCAAGGGATCAGTTACATAAGAGGCACCCCCCCGAAAGCCTCACAGTCACATGGAGAGGTAAGGAATAAAAACACCAATGGAAACAGTGTGTAGGGTGGAGTTACAAGCCACCATCATCCCTCTTCCCTGTCCATCCTCTGGCCCAAGAATGCTTTTCCAGAACTCACAGCAGAGAGGTACTTGCATAACTTCTCAGTTTCACATACTCTGTTGTCTCCTTCTCACCCTACTTCCCCAGCCCTGACACTGCAATTTTTGTTAGGAACTGAACTTCTGTCCGTTGTCTCTTTCAGGGCACTTGGCAATTTTCCAGACTGATCTTAAAGAGTCACAGCATAGCAGCTGAAGAATATAATTATTTCAATTACACAATGTCAGAAGAAAGAACCAATTCCCCACTTGATTTTTTTTCTTTTTAAACAACACAATTTTAGCATCATCCCCTAGTAGAGGGTTTATTTTGGAACTCCAGGAACTGGAAAAGGTAAGAAGATTTAACTGGTTTCTCAAAGTGGAATAAGAAGCAAGTGATGGAATGTTATACAAACACACTACAGCTAGAAAAAACAGAGCTCTGGGAAAATCCAGTTTAAGCACCAAAGAGGAGTTCACAGCCCTATGAGATTTGACATGTCACTTAACATTCACTCAGCACTTTCAAAGGAGCTTATTAGAGATCTAGGCTCTGCAACAGCATGTGTGCAACGCTTGAAACTGCGCTTCTGCAGTGAAGTCCTCAGCAGAGCTGAATGGGTCAGCCAGCAGCTACATTAGGCAAGAGAGGCACTCACATGGAAACACAACTGATTTTGCCAACTCTTTCTTCATTACATGATTGATGGAAATAAACCCCAAACAAAACCTATTACCTATTTTCATCATCAGCTCTAAATAAGTTTGAAATTAAATAAATGTGTAAGACTCACCAGACAGAGAGCATCTTGCCAGAGTACAGTTCCCCTGTCAAGAGAGAAGAACTATCAGTATTGCAAGAAGACAGACTCACCCTAGAAAGATTTTGTTTTTCCCATGGGACTCAAATCAGAGATGGGATCCACCATTCCCATGCTCCAGACTGCAGGCATGCTACTTTCCCATAATGTGCAAGACTGGGAGACAGTGAGAGCATCTACATCCTTCTCTTTGCTTCAATTTCCTTCCAGGATGCTTTCCTGTGGAGTGCTGTTAAACCTGACACACTCAGTTCTCAGTTGTGGCTCCAGCTGTTTTGACCTTCTCATGCACACTTTCTACTTTAATAAGGCACAGATTTCTAAAGACTTATTCACTAAAATTTGCTATGAATAAGAAAGCCAAGGATAGATAATGGATATGATGAAAAAAACCCAAACTCATTATATTTACTCCTAGTCATGAATTCATCATTTGGGGTTTTTTTGTTTGTTGGGGGGTTGGTTTGTTTGTTTTGTTTTAGGGCTATGGAGACTCTGAATTCCAGAATTTCTCTTAATGGCACAGTGTCTACTGCCTTCAGTAAGTCAGGAATTCATCTCTCTGGTGACATTGCACTTCATACCTATATAATCACTGACTGGACTCCTAGCTCAGAGTAACATTCCCCAGAAGTAAAAGACATTTCAAGGTTTTTCAGTTATTTTCCCTATTGTTACTGTAAACTTCCTTAGCATCAAACTACAGACTTAGACACTTAATAACTCTTTAAAAGCTATAAGAGAATACTACATGACTAAAATGCAGTTGACTGGTTTGGAACAACAGCTACTCAACAGCTCAAACCAGCTTTCCCCAGCAGCTAAGGTAAGAGATAAAAATTGAATTTCATTCATATCTTCAGTGTCTGAAGGGAAGTTTGTGTATAAGCCCTGATTTCAGCTTTGCTGGAGCAAGCAGAATGGGATACAACTGATCTTAAATATCAGAATAATTTGTGGAGCTGTGTGTGATAAATACAAGACAGATATCAAAGAGGTACTTAAGCTGTTCACACTGTCTACAGGACAGAGTCCCTTAGCATGCAAAAATACATTCAGTGAACACTTTGCCTGGTCAGAACGATGAACAAGTCTGGAATCAGCACCTTGGCAATTTAGTTACCCAAACTTACTGAGGGGTTTGGCTTCTCAGATATTAATGAACACTCAGTGACCGATGGGTAGTTAACCAGGTTATGATTAGGAGCGCTGAGCATGCAGGCAGCCAGGCTGACCTCCTGCTAAGCCAGCCTGGGTGTAGCATAGCTCTGGAGCTCCAGCACAGCACCATGCAGCTATCCTGTTTGCTGACCTACCACAGGGACTAACAATCCCAGACTGACAGTCACAGGGCTCACAGGAGCCTCTGCCCCAGGTCTGGCTGGGGAAGAGAAAGCAGGGAGCACTGCACAGAGTTTGCAGAGTCATCCCAAGCACTATGCTTTATCTTGGTGCAGCAGTGGCCCCCTGCTAACTCCGATCTGGTTCGTGTCGACCTAGCCCTGAGCTATGACCAGTAAGACAAACTTCAAGTTAACTCTGCTTGGTCAGGCATTTAAACACCATAATCATCACTGCCTAACTCAGTTCCCGTACTAATCAAATTCTTCTCACCTTCTGTAGTGTCCCACATAATACGAAGTTAATCATAAACAAAATATCAAGCAGCCTGAGCTCCCTACTGCCCATGAATGTTTTCCTGGGTGCTTTTAAAAATAAATCCTAAAGGTGTTCCTAGCATGCCAGACAGAACTTGTTAAGAAAGTGGTACAGCCCCAGAATGAGGCAGAAATAGCCAATTTTATTTGCTCAAAGAGGAAAAAAAGGAAAAAAAGGGGAAAAGAGGGGGGGAAAGAGGGGGGGGGAAGAGGGAGGGGGAAGAGGGGGGGGGGGGAAGAGGGGGGGAAAGGGGGGGAAGGGGGGAAAAAGGGGGGGAAAAGGGGGGGGGAAAAGGGGGGGGGAAAAGGGGGGGGAAAAGGGGGGGGAAAAGGGGGGAGGGAAAAGGGGGGGAAAAGGGGGGGGAAAAGGGGGGGAAAAGGGGGGGAAAAAGGGGGGGGGGGGAAAAGGGGGGGAAAAGGGGGGAAAAAGGGGGGGAAAAAGGGGGGAAAAAGGGGGGAAAAGGGGGGAAAAGGGGGAAAAAGGGGGGGAAAAGGGGGAAAAAAGGGGGGGAAAAAGGGGGGGAAAAGGGGGGGAAAAGGGGGGGAAAAGGGGGGAAAAGGGGGGAGAAAAGGGGGGGAAAAGGGGGAGAAAAGGGGGAGAAAAGGGGAGAAAAGGGGGAAAAAAAGGGGAAAAAAGGGGAAAAAAGGGGAAAAAAAGGGGGAAAAAAGGGGAAAAAAGGGGGAAAAAGGGGAAAAAAAGGGGGAAAAAGGGGGGAAAAAGGGGGAAAAAAGGGGGAAAAAAGGGGGAAAAAAAGGGGGGAAAAAGGGGGAAAAAGGGGGAAAAAGGGGAAAAAAGGAAAAAAGGGAAAAAGGGAAAAAAGGGAAAAAAGGAAAAAAGGAAAAAAGGGAAAAAAAGGAAAAAAAGGAAAAAAAAGGAAAAAAAGGAAAAAAAGGAAAAAAAGGAAAAAAGGGAAAAAAGGAAAAAAAAGGGAAAAAAAAGGGGGAAAAAAGGAAAAAAAGGAAAAAAGGAAAAAAAGGAAAAAAGGAGAAAAAGGAAAAAAGGAAAAAAGGGAAAAAAAGGGAAAAAAGGAAAAAAAGGAAAAAAAAGAAAAAAGGAAAAAAGGAAAAAAGGAAAAAAGGAAAAAAGGAAAAAAGGAAAAAAGGAAAAAAGGAAAAAAAGGAAAAAAAGGAAAAAAAGGAAAAAAGGAAAAAAAGGAAAAAAAGGAAAAAAGGAAAAAAGGAAAAAAAGGAAAAAAAGGAAAAAAAGGAAAAAAGGAAAAAAAGGAAAAAAGAAAGAAAAAAAAGGAAAAAAAAGGAAAAAAGGAAAAAAGGAAAAAAAGGAAAAAAGGAAAAAAGGAAAAAAGGAAAAAAGGAAAAAAGGAAAAAGGAAAAAGGGAAAAAAAGGAAAAAAGGAAAAAAGGGAAAAAGAGGAAAAAAGGAAAAAAAGGGAAAAAGGGAAAAAGGGAAAAAGGGAAAAAGGGAAAAAAGGGAAAAAAGGGAAAAAAGGGAAAAAAGGGAAAAAAGGGAAAAAAGGGAAAAAAGGGAAAAAAGGAAAAAGTTTAGAATGTCTGTCCAAAAATCATTGTGAGAAAATACACCTGCAGCTCTTTCCTATGACGGGTGTCAAGCCTGTGTACCACAAGTGCTGCAAAATGATGGTAATGCTCTATCCCTGGTTTCCTAACCTAAAGGACAGAAGGTAAAGAGCTCTAAGGAGCCACTACTGAAAGAGACCAAGACTCCTCCTGTCTTGTGTCCATCCCTTAACCACAGTACCCGAGATGCACGTGCAGCTCTGAGACGCCTGTTTTCTCTTCCCTTTTTCCTTGAAGGAGTCACTGTGACTGCACCTGTTCCTCATATCTCCTGGCTAAATCTGCCCTCTGCCTGATCTTGGAGCTTCTTGACCGAAAATGCAAACATTTAGGTTTCACCAGCTGGCGTTAGCACTTTGGGTCACTTTAAAGAGACAGCCTTCACTTGGAGAAATAAACCTTGGTCTAATTAGCTGGTGACTCACGTACCAAGTGAGTAATTTTTCCACCACGTTTCACATGACTTCTCAGGATTGTTTTTGTAACTGTTATTTTGTCAAAGTGACCCTGGTCCACAGTTTCCCAGGCCACACCCTTCGAGGAGCTGTCACCTTCCAGTAGGTCATCACACAGTGAAATAAATTTATGGAACACATCCGCTACAACGACACATTTCTTCTCCAACAGCAGAAGCAGGGACCAGTTCAGGTAAGGACACTAACGGAACAGGAGGGCACAGGGGATGATTTCAACAGAGGCAAAAGAGAAGCCCAGTGCTGAGCAGCTGTGACAACATGCTAAGCAAGAGTGGGTTCTCCAGCCATGGCTTTTTCAAAGCAAAGAAGCTGCTGCTTTGACAAAACAGAGGAGCACAAACCACTGCTACACACGGAACTCCACTGCACATCTTCCAGGAATTTTAACACAATCACACACAGCATGGCAGGGCAGACGGGTAAGGATGGGATGGAGAGAACAAGGCTGAGTGGTGAAGGATACTGTTACTAAAATGACAGGCTGAGAACTCTTCCAGCATGCAGAGAGGATCAAAGAGGAGTTTACAAACTCTTCCCCAGATAAAGAGAAGGACTTGATTCTCAAAGCACTGAATGCAGCTCCTGATCAAACCCTCCTTTTTCAGATGAGGACATCTCTGGACTTTTTCAGGTCATCCCTCCACAGGTGTTCCCTCCCAACCCCACAGAGTCTTACATGCTTGGATGGCAGGCTATGGATACTCATGCATGATTTCTGCTTGATACATGAATCCAGAACCCTTTTCTCTTTTACAAGATCATCAAAATGAATACGGCCCTCCCTGCCCTTGTTTCTTGCTGACTCCACTGTTCTCCCATTCAACCCTCCGCTTCCATGTGTCTATTGTTCTCACTTCTCCCATCAGGAGTTTGTCAAGTTCTGGTCTTTCTCTCTCCAAAAAGCCTGTATTATCCTCCCAGGCAAAATGTACTTCCCACGTTCCTGCTCAAATGGAAATCAAACTACTACCACCATCTTGACCTCTTGACTTTTCTAGTACATCGCTAGAACTGTCTCCTGTGCCTAGCACTCAGCTGTAACCTTCTGATTTGCAGATTAGTTTTGTAAAATGTTGGAATACTCCATCTGTATAATTACACAGCACCACTGACAGCTGACAATGCTTAAATGTTGTTAAAATACCACTCAAATAAACTGCACTATAACCAATTTTTATCTACATATATATATATAATAGGAAACAACTATAAATTATATAAACTTATAACTATAAATTATATAAACTTATAAATGCTTATGGTGCAGTTTTATGTACACACACACATCTGTAAACACAGACGTGGCACCCAGAGACAAGGATTTAACATGCCACAGCCCTATGGGGAAGAGAGACACAGTTAAATGGTCAGCATTACTATGAGCTGTCAATGCTTGGCTGCTTACATTCATGCAATGGCTAAAATCAAATCTCATGCTCTAAGGCTTCAGCTGGGCAACGGGAAGAGAAGTGATCTTTTTCCTCCTGTAGGTATGCCAGCGTATGCAGGTACATACATGCATATGTATATATATACATATATGTACATAAAGCTGCACGCACTTGCTATGTAAACGGAAGACGTAGCCAGAAGGCAGCAAAGACAGAAACCAGCCGGCCAAGTGCAGCCCCGGTGTTGATTTAAGTAGCTGGATCTGGCAATATTAGACTGCAAGACCACCGCCAGCACAGGTTACCACCGTTTGCATCCATTCAACGACTGCTTTGAAAATGGGAGCACAGGAATTAAATAAGGAAGTAGACATCAATTTATTTGCCGTTTCTGCACCGGGCCGGCCCCAGTGGGAAGGATCTCTGCAGCGGCAGGAGTGTGATGCGAAGCGAGTCGCGGCTGCCAGCAGAGAGCCCCCCCAAACGCTTCAGCCCAGAGAGAAGCGAGGGTAGCGGAGCCCGAGAATGGAGCGTTTCGGAAGCTTTTCCCGCCGGTCAGCTCTGCACGGTGCCGCAGCCGAACCAACTGCCGGCCCACCGGGCCCGGGCGGGGCGGCAACAGGGTAGTGGTATACGCGCCGGTGGCGCCGAGCTCGAGAAGAGACAGCACGGCGTTCACCCTAGCCCCTCCCGGACGGTAGGGGCGGGGGGCAGCCCCGCCGCCAGTGCCGCCCCTCCCTGCCCTCTCCGCAGCGGGGCGGCGGTGCCTCGCGGCGAGGAAGCGGGCAGGAGGGGGAGGGGGTAAAAAAAGAGGGGGACGTGTCCCGGTGCCCTTGGCGCCGCCGTCCCCGCTCGCCCAACCACCGCCCAACCGCCCTCCTCGTCTCCCTCCCCGCAGCCGGTGCCCACGGCGGGCAGTACCTGCCGGAGGGCACGCAGCGAGCGGCCCAACGCCCGGCCGAGGCAGCGGGACCGCCACAGCAGCAGCATCGCGGCAGCAGCGGCGGCGGCGGCGGGAGGAGCCGGAGGGCGGACACCGGAAGCAGGCCCGGCGCGAACGGGAAGTGCGCAGGGCTGGACCAACGGCCCCGGAATCGGGGGAGCGAGACTAGAGGGGCGGCACCATTGGGAGCGGGTCTGGGAAAGGCCTGGGTACAGGGCTGAGACGGGGACGGGTTGTGGTACCTCAACAACCCCCTGCTGACCCGTACGTAAGGTGTCTTCCACGGCCCGTGTGGGGCTGGGTGGCCGGCAGGCGCTTTGGTCGTGCCTCGTGTCCTTCTCGTCAGTAGCTTTCCGCAGCCCTAGCTGCCCACGTGCTGTATGACCCCGGGGCAAACGGACACCAGGGGCTGTCACCTTACCAGTTACGAGACCTGTGAGTTATGTGACCTACCATTCTTGGTACGTGAATGGCCCTTTGTATGACCAAAGGTCCACGATGCTCTTCAATGAACCACCTCTGAACTGCTGTACCAGTGGTCTTCCTGCTCACCTTGACGAATCATGGGGTCAGGCTTGTGGATGCTGCAGGTGTTAGCCAGTGGGATGTTACATGGTTAGAAACAGGCCAGGAAGTCATCTCACCACAGCAGAAGGGGCAAACGAGTCCACGATTAAGTCCTGCCTTGTCAGATGTGGTCTCTGTGTGTGGCAAATGTCTGAAAACCCCCAGCTAGTTTCTGTTTTCTGCCTACTTCCAAGTAGGCAACCACTAGAAGAAACCCAAGGAACTCATTTGCAGAATTTGAGAATTAGCTTGGGATAGTCATGGAAAGTTGTCTGGCAGCCAGGCATCAAGTCTCAAGGAGCCAAGTCCTTAATTTAGCCATTGCTTAGTAATATATGAATGGTAAACTGCAACCTTCCTAATAAAAAATTTGCAATAAACATCCTTGGAATCATTTTCAAAGAAAAGGAGTTGAATAAAAATCAAGAGGGGACAGCCTCTAAGGCTTTGAGAATGATTGAACTGCTTTAATAAAAGCCAACTGAGCCAGAAAGGTTCTCTGCTAGAGATTTCTCTGCAGTGTCTCCCATAGGCTGGTATTTTGAATGAGACCTCCTGATGTCAACTACTTTTAACCACAGCCTCCTTCCTGCCATTGAACACACCAAACATCACCATGTTCAGTAAGTGTGTGGAGGCAAAGCACACGAAGCCCCAGGAGTGGCATGCATGACTAGCTTAGTCCACCCACCTTCACAGCTCCTGCATGAAGTGTCTCACAGCCACGCATGCCCCTGGGGCAAGTAGGTTTGCCCTGGAGCTGGGGTCCAGCATGCTCTGCTGAGAGTACTGGTGGCTCTGCTAGCACCTGTGGTAAGCGAAGGACACACTGTTGCTGCTTTTCCTGTGCTCTTCTGTTTCCTGGCCGTTTTCTACACCTCAGACTTCCAGGCCAGCAGAAATGTCCAGTGTCCCTGTGGTGGGGCGTGGTGGGGCATGTTGGAAATGCCTGGGTGCTTTCTATGGCAGCTGGGCAATATCTGGAACTCTGAGCCAGCTCCTTCTTTGCCTGTGACACTGCTTGCCTGTGACATTGCTAGCCTGGTATTTGCCTCATCTCACCGATAGTTCACCATCCTAGGTCCCAGATGAGGTTTCCAGGCCAGATTGTAGGGAAGAATTGCTCACCCAGCCCTCTTTCCACACAAACAGCCAGCAGCTTGGCACCAGCTTTTGTCCATCCGACCACAGGGGCCATAAGCCTGGGAGACGGCCAAGCCGCAGGGAAGGTGGTTGGACCCTAGTGCTGGACCTGACCTCCTGGATGTCCATCTGCATATTCACAAGTTGTTCCCAGCCGGTTGGCTGCCTCCAGCTTCCCCACTCCCTCTTTAAAGGACCTGAACGCAGCGGGAGGATGTGCTGGCACTGCCTCTGCAGCACCCGGCGCCCCGGGACGCCTGCCCTCAGGGCACTGCGCTCCCTGCGCCCCCGGAACCAAGGTGAGGAGAGGGGGGAGAGAGGTGCGAGCAGCTCGGGTCAGGGACCGCTTGCTGAGCACAGACGGGTGCGGTGGCCGGGGTAAGCTGGACGGGGGGGTTTCAGTGCTGGAAGGGTGGCAGGCTGCTCCGTGCGTGGCTCTCCCACCGAGGAGCGCTTGGGAAGCCCACCCGGGGTGGCTCCCATTTCGGAGAGGACACACTTGCCTGCTTTTCTGAGCATCTTCATTTCATTTCTGTCTTTTGCCTCAGGTAAGAGGAGCCTCAACTGCTTTTTAGTGTTTTGGAAGGTGGTACTGGTGAAGGCTGGTAGTAAGAGTAGGAACCAAAGCACACATTTGCTAACTCAGCAGGCAAAGGGCTGCACCAGCACCAGCGGTTTGCTCGGGGTAGCATCTGCCAGTTCTGCAGCCCTGAGGCAGCTGTGGGGGGAAGTTGAGACCACTCATGATGAGCTGCCGTGGCTGCAGGTTCTGCTCCTACCCTCCAAATCTGTGTCAGGAAGATGGTGGTGCTGGAAGCTTTAAGCAAGTGGAGGACTTCTTGCCAGCTCTGAGTTGATCTGCTTCTGGGGGGTGCCTCGGGTTTGCGGGGCTGGGAAGCCTCAGCACAGGGTATGGCAAGCTCTCTGACTTTGTGGAACACAGAGGAGGGTGAGAAATTGTGACCAGATGCCAAAGGAAGGTGTTTCTGTAACAAACCAAGTGACATAGCCAGGCGAGCTGTCTCATGCCCATGGTGAGTGGAAAGGCTTTAGGCTGTATGAAGTCTATGACTGCATTGTATTTGCTTTGTGGCTTTGTTGGAAGAAGCTGACAGGCTTCTTCCTGAGAAGAGGTGGCTGCAGGCAATGGTGAAGCTTGTTCCATAAGAGTGAGCTCAGCACCTTGGCCACAGGTAAACTAAGCAGTTTAAATGATTGGCCATTGGAATGGGCTGCCCAGGGAGGTGGTGGAGTCACCATCCCTGGAAGTGTTTAAAATGAGACTGTATGAGGCACTTAGTGCAATGGTTTAATTGATTAGATGGTGTTGGGTGATAGGACTTGATGATCTTGAAGGTCTTTTCCAACCTGGTTAATTCTGTGATTCTGTGAAATGCCCCTGTGACAGACTGTTAGGAAAACGAAACCCTAATGGTTGGGAAGGCTGGGGGAATAAGATGGGAGAGCAACAAGTGACATTGAACAACTCAGAAAATACTTGGGTTTTTTGAAGAGTAGAGCTCTGTAAAAGGCAGAACTCTCCCAGATACCTGCAAGGAATGGTCAAAGAAAGGCAACCTGCTAAAAAATGAGTGAGAAGAAACCCATTTCCTACACGGCTCGTTAGCCTGGAGGACTTGCCGTGGAGCAGACAGTCACAGGGACAGGAGGCTGATGGGGTTGAAAGTGATCAGACGTTTCTGGATACAGCAAAAGAATCTCAGACACTTTAAAGGTGTCTGGGAAAGACATAAACTGTCCTACTAAAGAATGCAAAGCTACTGCTAATTAAGGTAGCTGAGGAAGAAGCATCCCCCGGGGTGGTGGGTACCGCATCTGCACCTTCCTTTGCAAAAGCTGTCCAAGCCAGTGATGAGTGGAAGGTCCCTGCCTGGAGTCAACGTGACAATTTTAAGTCCAGGGCTGCTGGTTCAGTGGTTTTTCTCTTCCCCAGTAATCCCCATCCCTTTTATTCAGTGTTTTGCCAAGCGCTTAGGAGCCCTGTGCTGTGTCAGCCTGAACATCTCAGTGTGTCCCACTCGCAGCAGGTTACATCACTTTCACCCTCACTGTGCCCCTTTCCATCAGCCTGTTTGTGCCATCTCAGCCCTCCAGCACTGCTGCCCATCACCGTCCCCCAGGCCTGTGGTGGCAGGTACTGGCTGGGTGCTGGCAGAAGCACACAGCAGCCATGCCCTTCTTGAGCTGCTACATGCTGTGAATGCCTTTGTCAGGGATGTAGCTGCCATCCCTGTGCTCTGCCAGCACCTGGGAGCACCCAAACCCACCTTTGCCCAGGCATTCATGGCAGAAGGTTACATCTAGCACTCACCACCCTTGTACCTGAGTCCACCAGGCCAGAGAGGAGTTTCCCCAATGCCTCTGGAGCAGGTGCAGCTGGTGGTGTGGGAAACCTGTACTGCTGGGCACATCCAGAGCCCTCACAGTGCTCCTGGCATGATGGATGCCTGGCTGGTAGGTGGGATCTGTGATAGTGTCCGGGATGTTGCTGTTGTCATAGAATCATAGAATTGTTAGGGTTGGAAGGGACCTCAAGGATCATCCAGTTCCAACCTCCCTGCCATGGGCAGGGACACCTCACACTAGATCAGGTTGCTCAGAGCCACATCCAGCCTGGCCTTAAAAACCTCCAAGGATGGGCTTCTACCACCTCCCTGGGCAACCCATTCCAACGTCTCACCACCCTGCTGGTGAAGAATTTCTTCCTAATATCCAATCTCAACCTACCCATTTCTATTTCAGTTCCATTCCCCCTAGTCCTATCACTACCTGACACCATAAGAAGTCCCTCCCCAGCTTTCTTGTAGGCCCCCTTCAGATACTGGAAGGCCACAGTAAGGTCTCATTGGAGCCTATTCTTCTCCAGACTGAACAGCCCCAACTCTTAGTCTGTCTCCATAGGAGAGGAGCTCCAGCCCTCTGATCATCCTGGTGGCCCTTCTCTGGACACGTTCCGGCACATCCAGATCCTACTTGTCATAGGGGCTCCAGAACTGGACACAGTCCTCCAGGTGGGGTCTCCCCAGAGCAGAGTAGAGGGAAAGAATCACCTCCCTTGACCTGCTGGTTATGCTTCTCTTGATGCAGCCCAGGATGTGATTTGCTTTCTGGGCTGCAGGTGCACACCAGTGGCTCATGTTGAGCTTCTCATCTACCAGCACCCCCAAGTCCTTTTATTCAGGGCTGCTCTCAAGCCAGTCACTGCCCAGCCTATACTGGTGCAATACCTGACAGCTTGATCATGAGTTTTGCAGTGTCGGAAGGTTTCTGCCTGGGTCATTTCCTGCTGGAATAGACTTTGCAGAAGAGCAGGCGTGTCCTGGTGTATTGTTTGAGTTAGAGCAGAACTGGTTCTCTTGAGTGATTTTACTTTTCAGCTCAGTCTCTTCTCAGTAACTGCAGTTTCTGCAGTTAATGGCATCTTTCTGCAGCCAGGGTCTGCTTCGAGTGGTGATAACACTTGGTGTTCACAGTTACTACTAAGGATTGGTGTGCAGAAAGGCACTTGCTTAGACTTGCTCCTATGAAGACCAAGGTCACTGCTAAATCTTGTGTGCCATGTTGGGGGTGCAGAAAGTAAAAGGCTGCACCTGTGGGGAGGAGCAGACAGGACAGATGACCCTAAACTGCCCAACTAGGTATTCCCATTCCATATACGTCATAGTCAGTATAAAGCTGAAGGATCATGAGGGTCAAGCTCTCTTCTTTCACGTCTGGTATCTGAGGAGTTCTCTGTCCATTTTGCCTTTGATCCCAATCTGTGCATTCCTGAATCCGGTTCCCATCTGCAGCTAAGTCCAGTCTGGGACTTCCCCAGTGCCTGCCCACAGCGTCAGTGGTGCCAGCAAGGTAACTGCCATCAGGGGAGCTGGGTTGGATATTGATTTTGTATACATTTGTACACATTTAATTTTATTGTTATTATTTTCATTAAAGCTGTTCTAATTTTCTTTCCCAATCTATGAGTCTCCCTTATTCCCTTTCTATTCCTCTTTGGGAAGAGAGTCAGTCGTTTGTGTAGTGGCTGGCCCAGCCCTAACCCTTGACAGATTCCTGAGAAGTAAAATCTCTGGCCATCTGCTTGGAGAACTGCTGTATGAGGTCCTGCCCATTGATGTTTCTTCCTCCAGCTCCACACCACTAGCAGGCTGAAACATCAAACACCTGGGAAGCCTGCCAGTCTGTCACTGGAAATGACTCCCAACCAGCTGAGGGTCACCTCTCCGATATCCAGGCAGAAAGAAGAGACAATGGATAGCAGGAGTGGCTCTGAGCAGCACAAAGACTGTACCACTTCAGGGCATGGCCAGAGGCTAAAGTCAGAGCCCTCTTTCCAGACTGGCTCCCTCTTGCCTTCCCCCAGTTCATCTCTGATATCACAGCTCCTCAACCACCCAATGGCTGGCAGGAGCCTGGATCCCACCATCCTTTTCCCTTCCTCTGTGGCAGTGGCCCTGCCTCAGGACTACAATTGTGATTCATCTGCTGGAGAAGAAGCACAAGCCCTGGCTTTCCCCAGGACCCACACCTCAGCTCCTGTGCCCTGTGATGGTGAGAGGGACCAGGTCTCCAGCCAGCACCTACAGGACCAGCTCTCTGACCAGCACCTACAAGCCAAGCGGGCGAGGGTGGAGAGCATCATCCAAGGCATGAGCTTCCCACCAAGCCCTCAGGCATTTGGCATCAGCCTGGAGGCAGCTTTTGGGCATGGGAGAGAGACAGGTGGTGAGATGCCTCGGGAAAACAAGAGGAAGCTGAGGCTGCCCCAGCAGGGCACAGGGGCAGCCAGTCAAGTGACTCCTACAGGGAGCAGCCACCATGCTGAGGGCTGCCAGCAGCTGAAGGAACAGCTCTGCATTTTAGAGCAGCAGCTGAGGAGGCTTCAGGAGAAATTCTCCCAGGTCTATGACTCTAGGGATGCTGCTCAAACCCAGGAAGGTGCTGAGAAAGTGCATCCACTGCCTGGAAAGCCTGGAGACAAACTGGATAAGGACAGTGCCAGCAGTGACCCACAAAAAGCACCTCTCTGGAGGAGCATCCTGGAGGTGTGTGAGCCAGAGGAAGATGAAGACAGAGGTGACACAGGCAGCCTGCCCTCTGCAGAGATGGTCCTCTCGCAGGCACTGAAGCAGGAGCTATCTAGGGTGGTGTCCCAAGTGGTGGACACTGTTCTGAAGACTGCCTGGCCAAAGGCAGCCAGCCACCTCCTGGAGCAGCACCGCAGCCTCCTGGTGCCAGGGCCAGATGCCAGGAGGGAGTATTTTACTGCTGGGAAATGCAGAAAGCCACTTGCTAAGCCATCTGCCACGAATGCACCAGCTGCACTGGGCTCACCCCAGGCCGAAGCCCTGTCAGGAGCTTTGGGGAAGAGCCTAGACTCTCATGCTGATTCCTTCAGCTCAAAGGGGGTCAGAAAAGCCTCTCAGGTACCCAGTATGGGTTATTCACTGGGCTCAACTCTCCCCATCCAAGGCAGCCATCTGCTGAGCCAGCTGTTGGGCTATAGCCAGCACAGCCTCTGGAGCAGTGGCTCTTGTGGGAGCCCCTCTGCTCCAGAGAGGGGTCCTCCAGAGCCCCTTGACTTGCACTGGGGAACTGTCAAACTGAGGTCATCAGTGGCAAGACAGCAGCAGCAGCCCCTGCCCCTGAGCCCTGCTGACATGGAGAGCCTGGCACTGCTGCCAGCTGGCAGGGATGGCCACAGGGAGCTGCAGGCTGCCTTTGACAGGGTGCCTTTTGCCTCCACCCATATATCCTTTGGGAGCTGCTGGAGTGGTCCCTGGGCTTGACTGGAGGTACGAGGGGTCCTTCAGCTTGGATGTGCTCCTCTTTTCCTCTGGAGCCATAGCCCAGCCCAGCATCTGCTGGTCTCCCCAAGGCCAGTGTCTCTGCTGTTGCACAGGAGGCTAAAAAGGAGCGAGCAGGAAAGGTGTCGTGAGCAGTGGAGATGCACTGCTGCTCCTCAGGGTAGGTTAGATGCTGTAGCATAGCTGGGGGTAGAAGTCAGGAGCTCCCAAACTTGATCTTAGGCCATCCAGGTGGTCCTGTCATCCTATGCCAAGAACAGATGTCTCATGGAAACCCCTGTTCCTACTGGCCTGGGACATGTGGTGGGGAGCACAGCTTCCCCAAGGATGCCAAAGGGGAAAGCCAATAACTGCCCAGCCAGATATGAGCCCACTCCACACTGCCACCAAGCCGTGGGGAGGGGCTTATCATGGGCACTGGGCAGATGTATGCCAGGGACATGTGGAGTGGGTTGGGCTGCTGCGTGCAGGCTTTCCTTGACCATTAGGCAGATGCAGGAGGCACTGACCCCCAGCCACCTGAAGAAGGCCAAGCTGATGTTTTTCTTCACCCGCTACCCCAGCTCCACTCTGCTGAAGACCTACTTCCTTGATGTGCAGGTAACATGGCACTACTTGGTACTGGCATTGACCAGATTCCCACATGGAATGACGCTCAACCTGCCTTGCTGGGGAAGGGGATGCTCTTGTGTCCCCCTGACCTGCTGGCAGGAGCAGGGGGATGGCATCCTCTTCAGCACTGGCTGCCTGGGAGCAGACCTGGGCTGCCAGGTGTTGGCTGTGTGCACTCGAGGTGTTGGGATTAAAGCACAGCATGAATGTGCCTCTCCTCTGCAGGCTTGCTGGGATCTGAATCTCAGTGGGGAGAGGCACTGTGGACACCCCCCTGTCACAGTCTCGGCTTGTGCTTTGGCACAGTTGGGGCAGGGCTGGGTTTGGAGCCAGGCATTGGTGCATGGCGAGGCTTGTGGTGCCTCATGGGTTGGGAGACTCCAAGATGGTGTAAGGTCTGTGCTCTGTCTCCCCCCATCCCTGGCAGTTCAACCGCTACATCACCTCCCAGCTCATCAAGTGGTTCAGCAACTTCCGTGAGTTCTACTACATCCAGGTGGAGAAGTTTGCTCGGCAGGCCCTGCTGGAGGGTGTCCTGGATGCTGGCACCCTCGAGGTCTCCCGGGACTCGGAGCTTTTCCGTGCCCTGAACATGCACTATAACAAGGGGAATGACTTCGAGGTGAGGAGGGGGAGCTGTGGAACAGGACTGGTGGGGGATGGGGGTTTAAGCAGAGCGAGTGGGAGCCAGAGAGCCAGCGGTGCCATGGGCTGATGCCTGTCTCACTGCAGGTGCCTGGGCGGTTCCTGGAGGTGGCCAGCCTGACGCTGCGGGAGTTCTTCAGTGCCATCCAGGCGGGCAAGGACGCTGACCCCTCCTGGAAGAAACCCATTTACAAAATAATCTCCAGACTGGACAGCGATATCCCAGAAGGGTTCAAAGCCACTGGCTGCTCCCAGGAACTGCTCTGCAGCTGAGTGTCTCCGAATGCAGCCACCAAGTGCTAAGCACCTCATGGGCATTCTGTGCAGCATCCATTATTCTGAATATTTTCTCTCTGGCCTGTAAAATAGCTCCTTGGATGAGGTCTATCATATGCCTCACGTGCTGGGATTTTGTGCTGTGTGCTTTATCTCCCTGCTCACATCTGGTGGGGTCCTGCTGGAGACCCTTGGATGAGAGGGATGGAGATGAAACCACCAGACTGGAGCCCAGGAAGTTGCCCTGCCCCAGCTCTTCCAGTGACCCTGGGTGATCTGGCTTCCTTCTCTTCTCCAGAGGGCTACAGATGAGGGCAAGCAGCCTTTCTGTTTACAAAGCAGGCAGAGGTCCCAGCAGCTGGCAAAATTTTCTTGGCACAGTAGACCAGTGGAGGCATCCAGATCCACAGCACACCTCAGTTTCTGTCCAGATACAACACACCAGTGTCCAAAGAAAACAGCTGGTGAATTCCAGCATTTCAAGCACCCCATGGGAATAGCTGACCCTGTCTGAGAGGTGTAAAACCAGGGTTTGTTTTATCCAGCATGAACAACACTCCCTCCTGCCTCTCCCTGTGCTGTTTGGCAAGAGCCCCCCATGCTGCTGTGGCCACGCAGGTGAGTGTGTGCTGTGGCCACGCAGGTGAGTGTGTGCTGTGGCCAAGCAGGTGAGTGTGTGCTGGTGGAAGCAGCCCAGGAGTGACCACTCGCTAGCAGTGCCCCTGGTGCAGGAGGAGTGCAGGGTGTGCAGCCTGTGCTGCTCAGCCCCACAACCAGTCCCATCAGCCCAGGAGAGTGCCATCTTCAACACCCACTCAAGTCCCCTCACACTGTGGTTTTTAAACTGCCCAAGCTGCCCATGGTGAAAGAGGAGCACATTGTTTGGGACCTGTCAGGCCCTGGGGGTTTTAACACAAACTGGTGAGGAGCTGGGCTGTGATGTCTCCAGCCCCATTTACTGTAGGAGTGTAAAATCAAGGGGGGTTGCTTTTCCATGTGGCCAGGACTCAGCGACTGCTTTTCCACCTGATGGAGCATGGTGAAGTATTTTGTGTTAAGGGTTCTCTCATGCTGGCAGTGGCAGTGGTGGGGAATGTCAGTGAAGAGGAGGGAGGTCCTGAGAGACGCATGGCAGTTAAGTCTCTGGAAAGGCAGTGATGTGTAACTGTGGATGAGCAATGATATCCCTATACAAAATCAGGATTGAGAAAACTGGGAAAAGGTCAAGATGTTGTTGGACATGCAGCAAGGTGCCAGCTGGGTACTAGAGGACAGCAAATGGCATGGAGAAGAAAATCACAGCTCCAGCAGCAGCAGAACACAGAGGGTGATCTGCAGACAGTGTAGCTGCAGGGCTAAGGAAGCATGTGATAACATCAGGGCAGGATGGGGGTCATCAGAAGAGGGGCACTTTTACAGTGGTTTGTGAGTGCAGCTTCCTGCCCTGCTCATTTCCTCCTCATTTCCTGAGGTTTTTGTATTTTACAACCCACACACACCAAACTGACTTGTTCTATTTTTAAATAAACACATAGCTTAGGTTACCCCTTTACATCCCTAGAAACCTACTGGATAATTTGTGCTCTAAAGAGTTACCCTGGGAATTTCTTGCCTTTTGTTGGGAAAATAATAACACTGCAGCAAAATGGCTTAGACTTCCTCAGCCACATCCCTGTGGGGCTGAGCAGACCC
This sequence comes from Indicator indicator, assembly GCF_027791375.1. NCBI lineage: Eukaryota > Metazoa > Chordata > Aves > Piciformes > Indicatoridae > Indicator > Indicator indicator. The sequence goes on along the minus strand of NC_072013.1, from coordinate 46,916,825 downwards.
TACTAGCTAATGTACTTTTTAGCCTTGATATTAGAAAGTTCTTAGAAAGAAGTTCTTGACAGAAAGAGAGATTGCCCATTGGAATGGGCTGCCCAAGGAGGTGGTGGGGTCAACTTCCCTGGATGTGTTTAAGAAAAGACTGGATGAGGCACTTAGTGCCATGGTCTAGTTGATTAGATAGGGTTGGGTGATCGGTTGGACTTGATGATCTTGGAGGTCTCTTCCAACCTGATTGATTCTGTGATTGTTTAAACCTGCACCCACACCCCAGTGCCTCAGGGGCAGTCTGCTCCAAAGTGCAACTTGTCAGGAGGATCAAGAAGTAGGAGCTAGAGGCAGAAGGAAACTCATCCTAAAGCTTACAGGTGCCAAGACTCAAATGCTAGGTGCATTTGAGAAGGGCTTCTGGTAGCACCACAGAGGCAATATCAACCTCTGAGCTTGAGTAATGCACGCAATAGGCAAAATTGACACTGATGGAAAAGGAAATGATGGCCAGGCTCACAGAAGGGGTTAGTAAATTCTTTTGGAAATAGGTACACCATTAGAGAACATAAGAAAGCCCTGGTACACAGAGTCCCTGGGGGAGCAGTTTCTTGCTGCTAAAATGCAAGTTCAGGGGTGTCAGTAGAGCAACAGGAGGGGGACTGAGGGCAAGGCAGTGCCACATACCTCAGTTATGGAGCAGCTGATGTTGGAAAGCACCTCTGGAAGTGATCTGGTGGCCCCTGCTCAGTGAGGGCTATTGAGAACTGGCTGCCCAGGACCATGTCCAGATGGCTTCCCTCCCATGGAGGGAGACTCCACTATCTGATCATGAATGAAGACACTGAACAGGATTGGATGAAGCATTTGGAGCAGTAGTTTTGCTCCAGCATTTGCAAAGAAGCAGGAACTGCACTGGTTCTTGTGAAATGTGGGCCTGCATGACCACAACAAAGAGCATCCCACATCAGTTATCCATGGCCTCTGATGAGGCCTTGTCTGTTGTCACTTGTGGGTTGAATTCTGACCAGACAGATTTTCTGTCTAATAGAAATAAGGAGGAAAAAAGGGAAAAAAGCAGGGTTAGGGAGATTGTGAAGGACATGAGACCACAGGACACTTGTCAGCCAAGTATGAAAGAGAGCACAAAGGTGTCAGGGTTGCACAGGGAGCACCAACCCACAGGAATCACTTCACACACCCTCTGCAGGGAGAGCTCCTGCTTGGGGAGTGTGGGGTGCAGCTGCCTCCTCCAGGGGTGCTTCTCTGCCCAGAGCCAGGGCAGGCTGCATCCAGGCTGTGCAGCTCTGAGGTGGAGTGAGCTGAACCACAGCCCCTGGAACAGCCTTAGAAAGCAGCAGAAAAGGGTGACTCATGCTGCCTTCCCTCCATCTAGGTCAGAGGAGCACTGACATGAAGAAGGCAGCACATCTGCTGGGACGTGGGAAGAGCTGGGATTACTTCAGGGGCAATGGAGCCTGAAGCATAAAGGAAATAACATGTGACTGGCTAAGAAATAGGGTTGCCCTGGTTGTGCTGTGCAGGGTGTGGGGTCTAAGTTCATTCACTTTCCAGCAGTGCCCAAGATGCAGCACCTAGTAATGGCCACAGGGAGATTTTTACTGACAGTGTGCCTGCTTGCAGGGCTGGAGGGAGAAGAGAGGGCCACTGCCCACACAGCAACTACAGTTGTGACCCTCAGGTTTCAGGGGGCTCTTGCTTCAGCATTTCCCACGAATTGCCCAAGGAAGCAGTGGGGGTAGCACACCCACCTACTGCTACATGGCTTTCATCTTTTACAAACCCCACACACCTTTCCTTCCCTCTGGTCAAATTTCTGTACTAGACACAAAAAGCCCACAGCCTCCAGCAACTGTCTCTTCTGGGAACAATCTCATAGGGCTATCCTTCTACACTTCCAACTACTTATAACCCATCCACAGCATGAACCCAGCCCAGAGTTAAACAGGGGCAGACTGTTAAGCACAAAAAATGGCTGTTCCCTCCTCCAGGCTGCTGGGGGTCTTGTACAGCCAAAAGAGGGAGATGTGACCACACCGACTCATCTGGCCAGGCCCCAAAAACCCTTGAGTACTCACTCATCCACGTTGTTACTTACCATAAGAGTACTTATTACTCACATACAGCTGATTAGAGCTTGGAGAAGTTCCTAGTGAGTGTGCATCCTGTACGCCAAAATAGCTTGGGGGGGGGAGGAACTCTGAGAAGCAATAAAATACCTCTGTTTTTTCTTTATTTCTGCTAATAACTTGGCCCTGTCTGCAGTAACTGAACCAGGCCTAGAGGTTCCCAGCTCAAGGAGATGTTCTTGAAAGGGACCTACCCTCAAATACACATCTCAGGTGCATACACAGCATCAGGGCAGCTTTTTTCCAGCTAAGCAGCCCCTGGTGATCTAGTGGCCATGCTCACGAGATCTCAGCAACATTTACTATCCTCTTCATTATATGCATTGGAGAGACAGATTAATCCAGGTTACAGTACAGATACCACATTTGATCTTGCAGCTGGAGAAAACACCACTTTCTCTGCCTGTGTGTGCAGAACTGTCCTTTGCTGCAGATCCAACACCACTTCAGGGGAAGGTGAAGCAATGCATGGAAAAACTCTAGAGATCAGACTCAAGGATACAACACCCTATGTATGTCTAGCTGGCAGCAAAAGCTTTTTGTTTCTGCACATCATGAAATATTAGCTTGAGCCATGAGCAGGTGATGGGAACTGGGGAGCTGGGCAGCAGCTAGTTGACCTGTTCTCCCTTGACTTACACAATGAAAACCACCATTTTGATAAGAGAGTGGCAAGGTAGCCATACAGACAGGGCTACACTCTCCCTTCTGGGGTGCCTCAGCTCACTAGCCTGCCTGCAGCAGCTCAGGTGCAAGCACTGAGCTTGGGTGCAGAGAAGAGCAGGATGGAGAAGGGAAGATATCTCACTGGGAGCTCTGCCCAGACAGGGCAGTGCAAGAAGGAGGCCACTGTGTAGCCCAGGCACTTTCAAGGGATTTATTTACTCTGAGCAAGGCTGCACAGAGGACTGTGAGGATAGGAAGCCTCATCTCCACCACGCAAACCCAGCTGATGGGCTAGGAGTAATGCTGGTTGTGGAGGGGAGGCAGCTGGGGTGGAAAATGGGACAGACTGCCAAATAAAAAGCATGTCTGTGGATAAACACTGAACTAGTAAACCCATTTTAAAAAGCAAGCTTAATCCAGAATGCTTGAAAAGGGCTATTCAAGTAAAGACAGTGAGAGCTGTGCCATGGATCTCAAGAGAAAGCAGATTTAGGTCAACACTCAATATGGATGAGGATACTATCAACTGTACAGGCTACTGAGTGGGTGGTGAAGTCACATGTCATGACTGACCTCTTTTTTTTTTTTTTTGTAACATACAAACATCACAAAGACCTAAGACTACAGCAATTTCCCACTTTCTCCTCTTGAGATGACTTTCAGCACACTTAGAGTAAGCACTCACACCCACTGTCAGCCTCTGCAGGACTTCAACAGGCTTCCCAAATTCAGTAATTTGTTCTTGTTTAGCTCTAGGCTCATAATAATAATAGTAATAATAATAATAGTAATAGTAATAGTAAAGTTGGTTAAAAGTTCATAGGGTAATTTTAATTTTGTGTGTTTTGTGTTCTTGGCTTTGCCATTCCAATAAAATGGGCACTGCAAACACTTTGTGTGGCTATTTCCTGTTAGCTACTAAGCAACTCTTAATGACCCAGCACTAAGTCCAATTGCCATGAGCCAAATGTGGCAGTTGCCCTGCTGGTGTTTATTGTTCAGGCTTTTATTATTTTCTCTCTTGCTGTTCTATTAGATTAACAAGGATCATTTTTAAACACGCCAGCCTGTACCCAACAAGATTCAGCTTCTTGTCTTATTGCAATAATGGAAAACAAGCAGCTAAAAGCAAATAGTGAAATCCAAAGCTGTGAGTATGAAAAATACAAGACGGAGGGGGAAAAAAAACAAAAAACCCTGAAACTTCAAGGAAAATATTTTACTGGATTTCTCAAAGCATGTGTGTTATCCACAGCTTTACACAAAACAGAAACTATAAAAAAATACTTTGCATTAATTTAAAAACCTAAGCAAAATACCTAACACGCATATGTACACACACCTCTGTTATAAAACCCACCTCATTTGCTTCTCAGAGAGCAAGCACAGAATATTCAGCAGCTTAAGTAATTATATTTTTTTCCAATTCTAGGTCTTTGGAGTAAGAAACAGTAGAAATAAAGGCAGCTTTTGAAAACACCATGAATTCATGCTCAAGAGAAAAGTGAGGCCAAGTGCTAAGTATCTGCATCTCCAGAGTCCCCAGGAGTGGCAGTGCAATCTCTGTTCAGATAAAAATACTACAAAGGCTGTTTTATTAGAGCAGCTACAGTTACAAAAAAGAGAATGCTATAGAAATGGTATTTTTAAAAGCTCTCCTCTCTTGAGCAATCATTATAGTGCAGAATGTAATCTATGCAGGTTTAGAAATGTCCCTGGCTGCAGCTGTGAGCACTATGTTGAGGAGCCACAGCAAAGCTGCATCTTCGCAGCTCTGACAGCTGCTGGGGTAGAGATTTTTTTGTTTTGTTTATAGGTTTTTCTGTGAAAGGCTGTGCCCATAGCATGGCATTTCCAAGTGAGCACAGAGCTCCAGAGGCTTTTTCCTCGGCAGCAGACTCTTCTGATAACCTCTGGGTAGAGCACACCCTGCACTGTGCAGCACCCAGAGCGAGCACTGCTGGCAGAGCTCAGGTAAAGCCCTTGGCTGTGATTTTCATCACACCATGGCTTCAAACAGACCATTCATTCTGCAGCTCCTGCTAACCAGTCTCACTTCCATTTCTGACTAAACTTCCAAGGAGCAATGTTATCCAGACAATCAGAGTAATCTTTGCAGGGACTGGCAGCATCTGGATGCTGGAAACATCATCTCAGCAATGGTCCAGCCAGTGAAGGTCTCTGTATTCATGGCACAGGATCTTGGTTTCCAAAGGCTGCAACAAGCCAAGGTGGGAGTGTTTGATCTGGTGACAAAGGTTCTGCTTCAAGTACTTCATGAAGCTTTGATTATTTATTGAAATGTAAAGGAGTGCCAATAGTATATTCACCCACGTGTTAGCACTTCACTAGAGACACATCTGTTAACACCATACTGTACAAGCTGCTTGTGTAAGCCTCTTCCCAATGTAACCAGCATGATGGAGGCAATGCTTTCTGAACAGTCACACCAACCATGGAGATGAAATCCTTGTAGATCCTTGGCTTACTCAGAGATGATTGGATTTCGTTTTTGACAAGGGGCCACTTGATGCTAGAAGGAATCACCTTTGGACCAGTGTTTCTTGAGCAGTTACGGTGGAGAAGACTGCAATGGCACAGAGCACCTGGCTGGTGCTGAACAAATTCTTGCCATATGAACTCTCACATAGCCAAGAAAAAAACTACAGAATTCTCTTTCTCCTGAGCTGTTGTAAGCTTGTTTCCATCAGTTTGTATTTCAAACACAGAGTGATTTCTTTCCTTTACACACTTGGGAAAACCAGTGGGCATCCTGTTCCCTGATAAGAGCCCACACACCATCTGCACCAATACACTCACTGTAAAGCCCACCACCTTCTCCTGGTATTCATTTCCTCAGATCAGCACACCACCATCCGTGACCATTTGCCCCCAGATTTACTGGTTATGCAGAAGCAACTTCAGCTTTTGGCCGGTGATTTACGATGCAGTTAACACTTTCTGTGTGAACACTCTAATCTCTTCTTACCACATAACAAACCCTAAGGCCTCAGCCAGCCAGCAGACTGGCAGTTACCAGATCTCACACCTCTTAATGACTACTTCATGGCCTGTTAGGCCAACCACTGTCAGGCATCAGCCTTAAAGCCATCCAACTGCTCTTTCTGCATTAGTTGTTCTCCGGCTGCTAGTGACAGTAGCAGTCCTTTGCAGAGCAGCTCCACTCTCTGCAAATGAGGCTGGAACCAGTGTGGAAGGTGTTCCTCAGAAGTGTGGCACTGTCATCACCCCAAAGCAGTGTGCAATGTCCTGAAAAATCTTTTAAGAAAAACTGCTGACACATCCAGGGATCCAAGTCCTTGCTTGTTCAGCAGTTTGCAAAACTCAGTTCACCATCTCACAGTGCTTCTCCTCTAAGCCTTCTGGTGCCAGTTCAGTTGTCTTTATTGCCCAGTTTTATTGAATGGATCTGTGTTTGCAAGCATTCAGTGGCCTTTTCCACTAGAAATAAACCATAAGAGTTAGAGAGTCCCACACCCAAAACACAACAATGCACACTCAGAGTTTCTCAAGTTGAGAAAGGATTCTCAGACATACAAAGTTAATAATTAAGAGGGAGAGGAAGGCTGAGATAATAGACAAATGCAAGTATTGTTGATGTAACTCTTGATACCATGCAGGTCTAAACCAGGAATCTGTAAAAGTAATGGAGAAATGACAAGGTATACAGGATGTTACAGAAAAAAATCAGGCCCTACATGTGAAAGATCTAGGTGGAACAGCCCTAAATCCTGCTATAAATAAAAGGAGCACTGAGATTAGCAGGAAGAAAGGTTATAAGCAGACAGTTCTCCAGTGTCTGTTTTCCCCATAAGATATTTAACCAGAACTGAAGCACTGGGAAAAGCCACTGCCATAAGATTTAGCACACAGGTTATGTTATCAATACATAAAACCACAGCACAGCTTTGGACATCCAGTGTGCCCCACTACAGGAATCTGCACCACAGGCGATTCAAAAAATCAGATGTGATTCATTCACCATTCCACAGTAAGGTGTAGCAGCCCCAGCCCATCTGCAGAATGGAATACAACTGCCTCATAAGGGTAAAAACCTTAGACAAAAACAAAGTTAATTAGCCTATGAGAAGTTACAAGGTGGTTTCTGAGAAGCATCACTGAAGACACCCATCTCTGTGCCATTCCCTCTCTGGTAACAAGGCTTATCTGCTCCATACTAATTGTTCAAGGCTTGGCTCATATGCATCCCGGGTGCAGGATGGAATCCCTGTGTGCATAGGGTTCAAGGGGAACATGTCAGTGATGCTGCTGCAGGTAAGTTGCTGCTTCCAAAGGCAAAAAAGCTCTTAAAATAAACCAGACTCTATGACACTGACATCAGCAAAAACAAAACCAAAAAACCCAGCCAAACAAAACCTCCCTAGCTGACAACTGTGCAAGCCAAAAAATGGTAACTGCTACTATTTCCTCTCCCTGAGATCACCAAAAGCAGCATTTTACATCTTAGCCTATTTTCAAAACCTTTATCAGTGAGAAGGTCAGCAAAACAACCTGGAACCTGACACTGAATCACAAGATGTTAGGGGTTGGAAGGGACCTTCCAAGATCATCCAGTCCGACCCCATATTGAATTCCAATTCTTATTTTTTAAAATGTATTCCTACCCTTTTACACTTCCCAAAATTTCCCAGAGTACTGTCCAGTCTTAATTTTGCTGCTGATTTATACTCTTTTTGCCAGGGAAGATGCCAACCAGGTGCATGCTTGTAAAATATTTTAATGATGTTAGTGACTTCAAGCTGAATACAATTTTAGCACCATTATTTCCAGAGGTCTTTCTCTACTCCACAGCTGGAGTATCAAAAGTAGGGAACAATGCAATCACCAGTAATATTAAAAAACCCCTTATATAAAAAAAAACAAACAAAATCAAACCAAAACCCTACAGAAAAAGTAACAATGTTTCTACAACAGACAGACTCCATTCGTAGGTTTCAGCTGTGCTGTGCTCTCTACTCAGCAGGTCTATATAGCTTGACAGAAACAGAGAAAGAAAAAAAAATACCCAACCCTACCAATCAACCAAAAATAAAAATCACAGCAAGGAGTGAAACATGAGAAACAGCAGTGCAGAAAGCTCTGGAAACTGTATCACAGGTCTTAAATCCCTGCTGGACTGGACCAATTCAGCTGGAAAACTGAACATAAAGGAAATTGATTTTGCATCAGACATTTATTTAAGTTGCATATGATATACATATGAGGTGCATTACACATTTGTTTATGACCTGTGTTAGAAAATGTAGAAAGATGCCCATTTAGGCTACTTATCACATGGAAAGAAGTACATTATTTATCTCTCTTGTACTCTGAGACTAACAAGTACCTTGCACTGTTGAAAATAGATTTCCTTTACCTTGGTGCACGTAGCCAAGGGCAAATTAACCTAAAAGGAAATGCCACAATAGTCCAGAAAAGAAAACAAATGCATACAAGACATAATCCATACATCTTTATCTTAGAAAGGTAAGTCTCCTAAACTGGAAGAACTAATATATCAGAGTCTGAAACTAAAGCATTTGACTAAGCAAGTGACCAATACTGAACTGCTGTGAAAAGAAGATCATTTTTCAAGGCAAGAACATTTGAAATCAATCCCTCTGTGAATAAAACCCACCCAGATTAAGAACATACACAAATCACACTCCTGCACCACATCACCAACCCTGCACCACCAGTTGTGCAGAGTTAAACTCATGTGTATTTCTGAAGTTTTTGCTGGGAATAGCAAACAACTGTCCATGGTCAATTGTCCCTCAGCACTTACACCTTCTATTTACAGAGCACCAAAAAGGTTCGATGCTGAGAAGAAATGTCTCAATGGAGAGAGAAGTTCTGCAATACTTCTGGAGACAGACAACATCTACAAGCTTGCTCAGCTGTAACAGACATTACTACTGAGGAACTAATCTCCTAAACTTTGACCCCACTGGGGTGCTGCTGAATCAGAGTACATAGTGAAGAACAGCCTCTGAGAGAAATTCTCTGGACAGCTGTGGCTTTTCGAGTGAGATTCAAGACTAGGATTTTGATGAAGGAATCAAAGCAGAGTGCAAAGTGCCAATGTGATATGGTCAGCAATTTTGCACTTAGCAAAATATAAATGGTGCAAGTTTTAACTTCTAGAGTGTCACTTCAGTGCAGTGCATTGCAAGTCTGCCTTAGGAGCAAGAGAAGGATGGAAATCCACAGGACTGGGACAATCTTCCACAAACCAGTACTGGGCACAACAGACAAAGGAGGTGATAGAGAAATTCTTATCACTAAAGGCCACAGCTGTCATCAGTTCTCCAAACTGACCCAAAGCCAAACAGTCACCTCTGGTTTCATTGAAGTAAATCTGGATTTTCAGTCAGATTTTTATTCCGCACCGAGTTTATCTCCAAGCAGGAGGTACAGATGTTAGCATACTACAAGGAATGTAGCATACTCACCATGTTAGTCTCTCCCCCCAACAGATCTGATTAAAGGATACTTGAGTATTATTCTCAAGCTACATCTGAAACACACATACTGCTTTAACAGACAAACTTTCCAGCAAAAATGGGGAGGTTTATATCCAAGTTTACTTTAGGGCCATCCCTTTAGTCTTATAGCAGATTTCTCTGCCTGCTGGGAGAAGGGAAAGGAGATACAAATAGTTGTATTTGTGTCAGGTTACACCCAGAGCCAGAGGGGGGTGGGCTGAAAAGAACCTAGCCCCCAGGTGGACAAAGAAACCTGACCCAGGTGGGCAGAGAGACTTGGTTTGCCCTCCAGGGGGAGGGGTCCCCAGGTCAAAGTCTCTTCCACTCCCACTTTCCTGTCCACCAAGCCTTTGTGGCTCTAAGGGGAGCCAATTTTCTGGCTCGCTCTCTTGCTCCTGCTTCTCACCTGCCTGAGAGGCTACTCCTGCTGTTGCTGTAACCACATGGTGGAGCCTGCTCCATGTTGCATTCAAACTCCTAAGGACTGCAGCTAAAGAGAATCCACATTTGCATCAAGAGAATCCTATGCCAGCTGTGACTGGTATTGTGTATTTTTTCATTTGCCCTTTTTCCTTATAACTTTGTACCTTCCCTGTTTACTCAAATGCCATATATGTTTTGTTAAACTTACCTTTTTACTTTCAAATCAATCAAAGACTGTTTCTTTTGAGATTTTACCTCTCTTTTCTCCTGCCTAATTTGCTTTCCCCTTACCAGGAAAAAGGGAGAGGGGAGGCAACCTAAATCTGTCCCATTTGGGCTTTTGGACTCCAGGAAAGCTTAAACCACAACAACTTCCAACAAAGAAATATAGAGATTGTAAACTCTTTGGAAAAGGATATTCACATTCCTCCTTGTCTATAAAGTACTAATGCAGTAATCATAACATTGCACACACCTGTTTGAATTGTTTACATTATAGCTTCAAGTAAGGTTTATTTTGCCTTTTCTGTGAGAGATCTTGGTAGTGGTCTCTGATCAAGCTGAAGGTCTGAGATTTCTTAGCCAGACAGAAGTTAGCAGGTTCTTCTACTAGAAGTATCTTTAGTGCTTTGGTATGGATATTTATCATTATTTTTCATTCCAGGAGGGACAAAAAAACCCACAAAAGATTCAACAAGAAAACCTTGGAAGGCTTCCGAAGTATTAGTTCCTTGCTACAAGATATACCTATATTGGGTAAAGACTCTCAAATTTAAAAGCAGCTACTAGCAAGTGAAATCCCATTTTCCATTAGGTGTCAGTGGTTGTCAAGCTTTGTACTGGGATATAAGAAGACCATTTAATTTTGATGCCTCTCCTCACAGCAGAAGTAGTATCTTGTTCCATATTTATGTTCAAGCACAAAATCTTCACTATGGCCTGCAAGTGATACTCCACACAGCAGTGCAAGGTAAATTCACACTGATTTTTTTTTTCCATGGAAAATGGTAACTCTTTCTTTCATAAAACAGAAGTTAATGGTTTAAAACTGTACCAGGCAATATGAAACCACACACAAAAAATAATTATAGGAGAAACAATTTCAAGGTGGTTGGGTTCCCCCCCCCCTTTCCTCCCCAATTTAATCCTAATGTGAAATCAAAGCTTTAGTGCCATCTGGTTGTCATTACCTGAAAAATCTTGATTTCTGTGTGACTCCAACTGAAGAGTACAATGAGATCTGCTGCCAGACAAGTTAATTTGTCCATGTATTCTTCAGAGAAAAAGCATTTAGATCAAAAGGAAACGGAAACCCAAACACCTCAAAGAATCACAGTAAAGACTTGCACAAGAGTTCTGAGCATCCACAGAGGAGTGAGACAGTGCAGTTGTGGTAAAGTTGTTTTCTGTGCTTTTCACACAGTAATACAGTATTCCCAAAGCCCAGATGCTACAACAGCTAGTACCTAGATCAGGAGTATCTGTGGTCAAACAAAACTTCTTATTACTATCTGCATCAGTTACCAAAACAGAATAAAAAGATAACTTTAAAACACTGCTTAAGATACCTTTGTCATTCACATATGGTATAGTGCCAATTTCAAGTCATTGTCTGTATTACCTACCTGTCAAAACAAATCCTTAGGTTTTTGGCACTTCAAGAACATTTACAATCTGAAGCAGGGAGGAAGCGCAGCTCTGTTGCCCTCCTGTGCTTATCCCCAGAGACGTTAACATCCTACAAGGACTTAAATGGAAGAAATCTCAAGTTTTTGAAAGACATTTTTATTTTTGGTGGTTTTTTTTTTTTTGTCTGTGTTTGTTGTGGGGTTTTGTTTGGTTTTTTTTGCCTTTTTTTCCTTTTTTGGTTTTGTTTGTTTTTATTTTCAGCTTACATATAAGATGAAGTATTTCAGCTTCTATGTAATTTGTTAGTGGTTTAATTCACTTTTAAAGTGAATTAAAAGTAACTTTTGAATCACTCTTAACAGACTTTTTCAAGACGAAATGCTTTCTAAACCAGATTGCTCAATTATGTTTTTCACCTGTAAACAAAAAAAATTGGTAGAGATTAGTTTCAGATTTTCCTCCACAAATATATATGCAGCCAGTGGAGTTGCTAGCACATTCTAGCCACATACCACAGTTTCCAGCTAAGATTACTCGGAGGAAAACTAACTGAATTCCCTCTCCTTGTTTGTTTTTGTGTTCTCCCCCCTGCCTTCATTTAGATGGAAACTTCTCACGTTTTTAGTTTGTTTTGGTTTGTTCTTCAAGGAGCACTGCAATTATAATTTCACCATCACAGGAACTGCTGAAGTGGTAACAACCTTGCAGTCTTCACATACTGCCCTAAGACTACTAACTCTTCAAACAAAGAACTGCATATATGAACATGCTGGTCAGATGCCACCCTAATAAAACACACCAAGAGTTTCTTGTGCAAAGCTGAACATCCATTCGTACATGTGTGGCATGACCAGTTAAGGAGACCAAAAAAAAAAAAAAAGCCAATAATAAACTTTGTCCCTGTCCATACCTACCAAGGAAGCAGTATGGAGAACTACTGGAATGACTGACTCACCAGGACACAACCCTAAGGAAAGGCCTTCCCTCCCAAAGAGATTCCATCTGAAAGTTTCCCAAGTCAGAATAATGTGAGGAAAAACCCCCAAACTGTGCCATTTCCACCCAAGCAGCTTTAAGGTTTTGCATATTCAAACTATAAATGCTACAATTCAAGGAGATCAGAGACTCCTGACTAGAAACCTAACACAGAACAGAAAACTTAAGTGACTTCAAACCAGTTTTGTCTATTTCTCTCTCCATTTCCAGCAACCTGCTATACTTTTTGTTTGGTAACAGTACTTGTGCTTATTACCCAGTGTAAGCAAAACCATGAATAAAAGAGCACATTCTGCTTCCAAACAACATTCACCAGCTTGAAAATGAATGAAATATTGTCATCACCAGTTTTCCAGCCTACATGCATGAGGAAGATGGAAGGCTCCAGGCTATAGATGCAGTACCATGCAAATTTGGAAGAGGAAGAAAGAGATATTGCAATTACTGGAATACTCCACTGGTAAGAATGAAACAAAACAGTTTGACCATGAAGAAGTCTTTAATCTTGATCAGAAATAAGAACAGTTACTCAATGATCCTTTAGTTAATTGAAGGATTCCGACTCACATCTGTAGGAATGGATGGGTAGGACAAAACAACTTTGATTAAGTTTTATGAGAGAATAAAGATGACTGCCTTAGACTCAAAACAAAGAATTGAAGCATTCATATTTTAAATTCCAGGAAATTTCTGGGCCTCTCATTTCTACTGATAAGAAGGCTAAGTATGATCAGTCTTGCATCACCATGTTGTAAAAACTTGACTTTCTTTTTATCCATTTCTCATTGATGCTGTAAACTTGCAGATCTCAACTTAAGTGGCCAGCTCTGCACCTCCAATACATTATCTCATGGCCTGCAGATTGTCCTGGTGCTGTTTGATCTCAAGTTGTTAGTGAACCTCATGTTTAGTATTGAGACCTCAGAAGTAATCTGGAAAACATTACAGGGAGGCATAATAAAAAGGAGCCATGTACCCATCAGTATGTGGCTTCCTGAAGGTGCCGACCATGGGAATGCTCCAAGAGCAAAGAGAACTCTCAGTACTGCTTCCCCTTCCCAGTACAGCAAATTACGATACTCTCATCCTGGGTTTTAGCTCAGGCAGCTCACAGCTGGCAGAGACACTAGGAACTCCACAGCAAAAAGCACAGTTTGCCTCCAACCCAGACCAAGCACATTATCCTCAAGTTCTGAAGTCTGTGCAACATTGTGTGGGTTTCCACAGTGCAGTGGCAGCAATATTAACAACAAAATGGCACAATCTGCTAAGGGAAATTGTGTCAGAGGGGCACCAAACCATTCACCGTGACAGCTGCACTACATAAACGGACGAAGACTGTTTTTTTTTACTTCTGGTAACATTCAATTTGTTTAGGTGGCAACAAGCAGTCCCACAGGCTGAATTAATTCATCCCTTTGAAAAGGATTCTCAGAATGTTCCATTATGTTGACATTGGGCAAAACTGATTTTGGCTGGCGAGGTCACATTCTCTCTCATTTAAGGGCACCCTAACGATAGATCATTCTTCTGCAGGAAGCACACTTTCTAATGCAACTCAAAAATGATGAGGAATCATGATTTGCAACTATTCAACCACACTAGGCATGGGCTTTTGGAGGATAAATTAATCTGTATTTCCAAGTAGTATTTCAACTTTGCTTTTCCAATTCAATCCTTTCACAAAAGCCCACTACAGAAATCCCACTTCAGATTTCCATGGTATCTAAATGGTTGTTCCGAGATTTAAACATTTAAGAAAACAGTTACAAATAGACAATAACAACAGTGATGTGTTTTGTTTACCAACAGATCAGCAAGGAAAAATTGCTGGACAGGGTCTGCAAAGATGATTGAAGCATAGAATCATAGAATGTTAGGGGTTGGAAGTGACCTTCAAAGTCCCATGGAGTCCAACCCCCCCTGACAGAGCAGGACCATAGAATCTAGCACAGGTCACCCAGGAACACATCCAGATGAGTTTTGAAAGTCTCCAGAGGAGGAGACTCCACAACCTCTCTGGGCAGCCTGTTCCAGTGCTCTGTGACCCTCACAGTGTAGAAGTTCCTCCTCATGTTAAGGTGGAACCTCCTGTGTTGTGGCTTATAAGGCCAAAAAAAACCCCAAAACTGATCTGCTGGGTGAAAAGTGAAACTAACTTGTACCAACACCAGTTCTTCCCTTATAAAGACTAGAAACTAAAAACACAGGCCGAGTTGTTTGTGGCACTTATCTATGTTGATGTAAACATTTAAGAAAAGCATGGCATTTCCAGAACTTATATGATACTGTATTCTGTTTTTTCACTCCTTCACACCATAGACAGTCATTAAGCATGAGCAATCCTACAGTAAAACACAAAGTGACTGAAGATGACCACTAGGCTCTATTCGCATAGGAGCGGCATGTTCTCGGCTGCACGTTCCCTTGCAAATAGCACATGTGCTTCTGCCATGAGACAGGTAGTTGGAATATTCCAAAAAAGCAGATGGCCAGGAGAAAAACAATAGAAGTGCCACAAGAAACTGTAATTTACAGAAAATACTGTTTTAACAGTCAGCTCAGCTCAAGGCGCAGCAGCTCGATTCTGCAGCAGATGATGATCAGAGTTGCATTTCAAATGTGATGCACTGCACTGAAATGGTCCAACTTGGAGTCAGCACAACTGCATGCATGCTCAAAGACTGATCATTATCTGGGAGCAGCGGATGCATATTTTCCCATTTAGTCATTAATGGAAGCAGATATTCTTTCTGTTCAGGACTGTGAGAGATTCCACTGCCTGTATTAGTAAGCAGATGATGAGTAAGAACTAAATGAGAAGCAAAACTTACTGGATTCTGTAGTGAGGGATTTTCCAGACCAAAGCAAAATCACTGATCACCAGCCCCTGACCATGGGACTACCTAGCTGTTCTCAGTTCTGTCAGCAGCAATAATGATTTTTTCTTTTTTGCTGCTTCTTCATTCACTGAAGGACCAGAGAACGTAGAATCGGTTACATGCTGCAGTTCTGGCATAAGCTGTCTTCTCTGAAAGCCACTTCCCATCCAGCAGATGAAAACTTCACCTGCTAAACATTCAGATCAGCTGAAACAAATGGCAAAAGTCATAGAATATTTCTGTACTATAGAAATGGAAAAGGTCTAAACTTCTGGGAACCAGGAAAACAGTAACAAAATCCTGCAAGCTCTTCCACCTTTTCTTCTCAGTCTGACAGTCTGCAACAGTATGATGTCATAAGTGAAATTCTGCCCTAAACTGGAAGATTGATAGTTTCTCTCTGTTCTCATCAGAGTCAAGTGTAACTTTATGTGTATTCTCTGTTCCCCTCTCCTTAATTCTACAGAATAAAATGTGTGACCCCTCTGGGTGTTACCTGCTACAATACTTTCCAGAATTGTTAAAACCAAGAAACAATACGATCAGTTCTGTCATATGCTATCCATTTGCATGCTGCAGAAATATTATTTGGTGTAGAAAGGAAAATGTTAGAGAAGGATCTGTTCAGGTGTATTACCAAATACGCAGAAAATCATTATCAGTTCTTAAAAGGCAAGAAAGAGCATCAAGTTGTAACAGTGATGTGCCACAAGAACTCCAGTGTCGTACTGGACCACTGAGGATAGACTGAAACCCATTTTACACATACCTGAGAGATTAAATTTTCTGAAGCAAAGCTTGCCTAATTTCCATAGCAGTAAATAACATTTTTTGTTAACTGATACTTTCCTTTTGTCAGTAATTCTCAGTCAGAATTTAAACAGTAGCCAGCAACATTTAACAAAAGAAATCATATATGCTATATGTATACTAATTACCTTC
This sequence comes from Indicator indicator, assembly GCF_027791375.1. Taxonomy (NCBI): domain Eukaryota; kingdom Metazoa; phylum Chordata; class Aves; order Piciformes; family Indicatoridae; genus Indicator; species Indicator indicator. The sequence goes on along the minus strand of NC_072013.1, from coordinate 46,900,643 downwards.
CATTTAACAAATGCTGCATCCAGGGAGCTTGGTTTTCTTGTATTGAGCATTCAGGACACAACACAAGTTCAGCTATCCCCCCATTTACCAAAGAGCTTTCACTCGTCACAGGCAAGGCTGAGAAACATCCAATAAACCAAAACATCACAATGGCCAACAAACCATCTATCAGCACCAATGCTCTCCTTTAACAGCATGAAATGCCACCACACCAAAACTTGTTGGTTTACCAACCCAGATGTAAACTGCAATGTAATCATTCAGCAGAGCAACAAAGAATAGCAGAAAAGGAAATTCAGGACTTCATTTTCTTCCCTTAGATCAGGAGAAAAATGCACTTCACCAGTACAGCAGCAGTTGTTTTTGTTTAAACACCTTGCCTGGTTACATTGTTTAACGTAAGGTCTTTGCTTCAAAATCTGAGAGGATAAAAGAAACCTGGTGCTGTGAAGAAGCAGTAAGCCAGCATCTATGAAGAACTGGTACCAATCTTAATGGTGTGGATTGCTACTCATTTACCTTTTTATCAAGTTAAACACATTTGTCAAAGGAATAGGAGGGTAAAACTTCCAGTCTTCGGTCCTTCTTTCAGTGATGTTTCTCTATGATACAGTAAACTTATGCATGGAATGAAATACCCTGATCAGTGTTGACTGAAAGACGTAAGTAAGACCAAAATGAATTTTCTGGGCTGCTCTCCAGAGAGCTCCATAGTACCTGTTTTCAAGTTAAGCATTAATGTTTTTCATGCATTACTACCTTGAGTATTTCAGAGCCATCCAATAGAATTTATACTCACATAGTAATGGGAATTTGATATAACTGAGAAACTAGCATCCAGAAAATAATGATCACTCCTGCTGTCCAGGAAGAATGAGAATGGCATGACTTGTAAAGACCAGCAAAACCTGGGGCCTTAATGAAGTTGTCTACAAGATAAAAAAATCAGGTGGCAAACCTAGGAAGACAGGACACATTCCAGAATATGAGCACAGCACCTCTTTCAGGTAAGGACAGCTCTAAGAGCACTGCCAGCACGTGAACACAGACCACACTTAAAACATCAAACAAAAACCATGCTATATGGTCCACCAAGAACACAGAGTTTATAGTGAAATTTATTGTTCTGCTTCCTAATACAATAAGCTACAAGGTACATACAGTATAAAACGAGAACGCCCACAAAGCAAAGGTGATAAACATTCTGTGATGGTACAGTGAAGGTAACGTCTGTCTAATCCTTCCACTTTTATCCCACAAACAGCAGCTAAAACTACTGGCCCTCCCCCTCCCTCCCCTCCAAAAATATTAAAAAGTAAACTGTGTCTCTCACTTAGGAGCAGCAGGATTTGTTGTTTTACTTGAGGGCACAGGTTATCTGCCAGTATCTCAAGAAAACTGCTGAAACTAAAGTAACAAAGAAAAAACCAAATTGTGAAGGTGGGAGGGACATGACCCATGCAAAGATGCTCAATGACACCTTGGTTCACTTCTCAGAGCAAATGGCCTGTAAAGAAAGGAAAAGTTTGTTACACCAAATAAAACTGCAATTAATGTGGTCAGAGATAAGCTACAATAAGCAAAATCTAAGCTGGACAAGACTAGGGCATACAGCTAAACTCTACTTTCAATGAAAACAGTCTTCCTGCTCATAAGGTTTGGAAGCTGATAGCTGAAAATCCTCCTTTTATTTTTAGATGCTGTACAGGAGGGTGCCCATTGACATGAGCACAGCTGACAACCATTATACAAGGCTCCAAATCAAATAATTTTGTCTGGGAGAACTCAAACTGCAACCTCAACTCTTTAAAATGAAAAAACAAACCCAACAAAACACACCACACAAATAAACAAAGCAAAACAACAACAACAAAAAAACCCCCAAAACAACAAGAAGAATCAAGGCCATAAACACACAGGAAGACTGAGTAACTTACCTTAAAGGCACAAAATTCCATTTAACCACTTTTTTTTTCATATATACTTGGTGCGGTTGAGGGCTCTCTCAGCAAGATGACCACTTTCATCAGTTATCTTCTCCCAATCTGTTTGTCCCACAACAAAACCAATGGCTCTTTTCCTGTCTGCATCTTTTTTTTCTTCTAGATCTGCCCACCGCACCTAGGGAGAACATACTATCAGTTGGACAATCTCCTAAGGTATCCTGAGACAAGCCTAGACTTTGCACAGCAGAAAAAACCCAGAGCTATGAATATTCTAAGCTGAACTCATTCAAATGGGTAGGTAGTAATTTGTTTTCCAATGGGTAAAGATGGGAACTACACCACTTACATTATTTTTAACTTAATATCCAGATGTTTTATGGAGCAGAAGAAAGGTACAGTCGATTAGCCTTTTCCATTTCAGTGCTATAATTCTGAGACATGAAGTAAAATTAACTACAGTTATTTCTCTGTTCAAAGCAAAGGTTTCTGCAGGAAGAATTAGCAAAGATTCATTTACTGTCTTCATTTTCTACCCAACTTCCCTTTCAGTTGTACAAATGGAAACATCTGGAAGATGACTATGAAATTACAGAAAGATCCCTCATTCATTGCTGAGTTGCTATTTTTGTGCTACGTTTCCATTTAAATTTGTCTACTATTTCTTTACACTAAATAACCTTCCTCATGCATTTGTTATCTTCCATCTTTACAGTTGCACCCGTCTCCTGTGCAGCTCATCATGGCCAAGCAGATCACCTGCATTCATTCTATTCAAACACACCCAGTCACTCCAGTCACAAACCCAGTGTGAGGGAGATGATGATGAAGGCCTACAAATCCAGAAACTCATCTGGAACACACAGTTGCAAGACAAAAAAACCCCAAAACAGTAAGCGAAGGAGCTCCTTGCTGACATCCTAACTGATCAGTCCCATTAAGGTTGATTTGTTACCTGGAGGGATACAGCTTTATCACCTTTCTGTCAGCACCTCCCTGTTCCACATTCTACCTGGATTTCCTCAGACATTCCTGCTGACAAGCACTGTCTGCTTTCTTCCCACCACACACCATCGCTTCCTCTGCCAATGCAGAGTATCTCCATTTCTCTTAAACATGCTGTCCAGCACTACCCATGTCTTCTATTAGAGATTACAGAACAAAACAAAGCCCAAACATCAACAATTAACTCAAATTACTTCTAATGGCAAAAGCTGGTCTTTTTATTTTGGGGACAAACCCCTCCCAAACCAAATCAAAAGAGTATTACCTCTTTCTATTACCTCTCTCTCATCTTTCTCTATGATCTTTTTGCCACTTTTTTCCACAAGGGTATTATAAAGATGCAGCATTTTGTGTTCGGAGCAGAACTACATATAAAAGGTTAAAGTCAATCTCTTATGCACTGCCTTCCAAGCTTTATGCAAGGTATATACAGGAGGTAACATCTGCAAGACTTAACTGATATAAAACCTACATACCTGATGTTTTCCTCAGCTGTATCTTTTTGACTGTAATAACAGTGTACTGTTTCTCTGTCTGCTTACTATAAAACCTCACCAAAAAAAGGAGTTTAACAAAATCATCATCTTGTCTTGGAATCTGCACGGTACCTCACACTATCTCATCACCACATTCACAGCTTGAGGAGCCTACAGGTTGGTCTAAAATGAAGTGCATCATCTGCCCCGGCAAAAAACGGGCGATGATTCCATTTTCAATTTCAAAAGCCATGCCATTCATGGTTTATATATCTACTATTCCTCACTTCATTGTAATTAATTAACGTAGACAGACTGAAAGAGTTGGGGCTGTTCAGTCTGGAGAATAGAAGGCTCCAAGGAGACCTTATTGTGGCCTTCCAGTATCTGAAGGGGGAAAGCTGGGGAGGGACTTTTTAGGGTGTCAGGTAGTGACAGGACTAGTGGAAACGAAGCAAAACTAGAAATGGGTAGATTCAGACTGGATGTTAGGAAGAAGTTCTTCACCATGAGGGTGATGAGACACTGGAACAGGTTGCCCAGGTAGGTGTGGTAGAAGCCTCATCCCTGGAATTTAAGGCCAGGCTAGAAGGGATTCTGCGCAACCTGATCTAGCGCGAGGTGTCCCTGCCCATGGCAGGGAGTTGGAACTGGATGATCCTTGAGGTCACTTCTAGCCCTGACAATTCGATGATTCTATGATCTCTACCTCTGGAAGATCCTCCTCTCAAGAATATTTTCTTACAGAATGTAATGGAACAGCAAAATGAGAAGTGAGTCAGTGAAACTGCCCTATTGATTGACACAGAACGACTTGATACAAACACCTTTTCCCAGAGATTGTTAAATGGTCATACATAGACAGTAAGTCATTTGAAAATTTATTACCCTTTTCTTTCCAGGTTCAGAAGCACGAGTGTCATAGTCATCTGGAAGCTGTAGATAATCTTCCATTCTGCTGGCAATTGCTTCCCAGTCACGTTTCCTTTTAGTGCCAGTCCGCAAACCATCCAGCTTGTCTGAGAACAAACACAGAGCCTCAGAGTTAAAGGAGGATTTTTGTCTATCATTCACACAAACAGAGTGGAAAAAAATTCTCAAAAGAATGAGCAGAAGAACTTGTACATCCAGCTTCTCTTGACAGGTGAAAAGATGGGAGTTGAAATAAAATAGAGAAGACTCAACACCATTTTTAAGTTTTATTGATCTTTCACAATTAAGTGTGTGGTAGTAACAGTCTTCTTGTTGGTACGAGGGAGCAAAGCTTACTCTTCTGGATGCTTATGCTATACGGAGTCTGCCCTTACAGTTACAATACAGCCACCAACAGCTAGAGAAAACAGATCCACCCTTCCGTATTTGAACATAACACTAAAGCATTTTGCCCAAATTTGGGGTCTAATACTGTGTCAAACATGCCATACATGCAGTGTCAGGGAAAAAGTGACCATCTTATACTTTAATGCATCAAAGACAAGTTTCTGAGATACTGTTTCTGCAAAACAAAAAGCTCCTTGGAGACCCTGATCCCCCTTTCTCTGTTTTTCCAACACACTTGAAAAATCCTCCAGGACTGAGAGGGCAAAAAAATCTTAGAATCTTTTGTTTCATGGTGTAAGAGGTCATTCATGAATATTTGAGCAGCACTTCTGTCCAACAGTCATAATTTTCTTCTTTTTCTTATTGAACCGATAAGGCACGAGGAGAAACAATCCCACTCCTAGGTTCTAAAATTTTGTTCCTCCTTGGACACCTATTTTCAGTGAAAAGAAACAACACCTTCTTGAAATGATGTGGCACACTGTTTTTGGTAAGGAGATGAAGCACTTATTGTAAGGTTATGAATAACAAAGCATGAAAATGAAAAACAGCTTTATGACTCAAAGGGAAGCCTAGCACTTCTGCCAATGTATGCTACCAGTTTATAAACCAACAATTCAAGTATATGCAGAAGGAATACTAAGTTTGCTGTAAACCATTTCCAGCGATGCCAGGAACATTGTTTCAGAAGTCACTGAAGCAATTAAATTCATCCACGAAAGGCCTCGTAAATAAACCAAATACAAGGCAGCATAGTTTCTGGATAGCAGAAAAGGATGTTCAAAGGTATTTATCTAAAGAAGCTCAGTTCAGAGATGAGGTTTTTTTAATTAATATGGAAGAGGAAAGAGTAACAACAAAGATAATGTGAGGCAATGGTGATGTAGACATGCTAGTATAATTTAAATGCCATAAAGTAATTTCTCCCTCATAAAACTCTAAATTTTTTAAGACTCTACCTCTGCCCCATTCAGCTTGAACAGATACAGAATTTCTTCTAAGAAAACATATTAATCTCTCTCTCCTTCTTAAAACCCCCAACATTTGAGACAACTGTGCAGAATATTTGTATCTGTTACATGGTATCTTGCTACACAATTCAGCTAATGTTCTTCTTTTGCTCTAAGTTAAATCTGCCAAATTTGCAGCTCCACCTCCACAGGACAGCACTCCCTCCAGAAGACAGTTTATACAATCTTCCTGTTATACCAGTACATAACACACTTGCACTATTCCTCAGTATCACTCTCAGATAATGCGTGCAGATCATAGCATAAGGATTTCCAGAAAAAATGACACTGAAAAGGAGAGCAAACAACGTGCTGAGGGGCGCATAGGAACGCGGAGAACTGAAAATTCAGAAGCTCTGTTGGCATGTATCTGTACCCAGACATATTCCTGCTGGAAGGCAATGTGCTATGATGCAAGTTCATCTCAGTACCCATGTGGAAAAAAGAGCTGAGTCTGCCACTTCCTGCTGCATGCAGACCCATGGATAACATCCTCAAGAGACATGTAACTCTCAAACATCAACAGAGAAGTTAAAGAGGTCTTCAGAGTATGAAGTTCCCCTGTCCCCTTTTGTGCTGCTACATGGAATTATTTTAAAATGTTATCATCTCCTTCCATGTTTGAAGTTGGATTGCCTTTCCAGATGGCTCTGCTTCCATCCATACTATCCCAGTTCAAGATATGCACCACGCAGCAGATACTACACAAGTGTCAAAAGCTTACCACAAAGCATTATTTTAGATTATCCTTTTCTGAAAGTCATACAAGGTGTCTTTTTGTAACAATGGTGCTTGTGAATATTTATGGCAGGTTATTATTTAGTGTTGAACTATCGAATATTTTCCCATTTCCATTTTAAAAGCAATAAGGAAGCAGCAGCATTTCTGAAAACCCACAGAGCTTAAGAACTCACCTTCAGAATTTTAACAAAGCATCTGGAAGTAACCGACTTAATTCTCTCCTTCAAAAACTAGAGGAATCAATCAGCTAAATTTTCATTCTCATACTCAAAAGCCACAAAGTTTTATGTAAAATGTTATTTGCATTCCAGAAAACTCCAGCTATGGCAGGGCTCATTTTGCTGTTACTGAAAGTTTGCAGAACTCGGCACTAAGCCGCACTTTGGAACAGAGCATCGAGCTAAACTCTTCAAGCATAGTCGAAAAATGTGAGTCTGTGACTGTAAACTGAAATGCAAGAACCTGTGTGCACTATGCACTGAGACAAACCAGTGAGCACACTTGAGAATAAAAATGTGTCTGTGCACACACAACACATAAGGAAACTATATACCACACACTCAGAGGAATGCATCACCCCGCCAAAGCAAAACTGAACTAAAGCAAAAGCTCAGGGGCATATGGTACGGTGACTGTCCCAAGCCAGTGGCGCAGCTGAAGAACTCAAACTTTTCAGACCTTTTCTGAGGCTTATTGCAGCCAGTGAGATCTTACTGTGCTTTCCTGTAACAATATCTCCTCAGAAAGAAAACCAAAAAGCAAAACAAGACTGACAGTGTTGGTTTGGGATTCTGTACTTGTACCACTTTTGCAAATGTGTGCCCTCTGTGACTAATGCAATAAACCTAATGGGAAGGCCAGCTCCCAGGCTTGGAATAACAAATGCTTACCACAGTTTACATGCCTTTCAGGAAATAATTTTAATTGGTCATTAATAATGAAAGTCTCATTGTGAATTAAATAATACTTACTCATAGACTGCAAGTGCTTGTAATGCATACCTTGAGCTAGAAGTTGCCTGCCCTTGCAAAGTATTTTACTCCAAAGAAACAGCATTCATTACCAAGGGATGCCTGGCTTGTCAAAAATCATGTTCTCTCAGAATTTACTTTTAATCTATAGTTCCATATAATAATAAAAATTAATCTAGTACATAGTATTTCTGGAAGTAAAATTGTGAATACAGATTTAATAGAAAGACCTCTATCTGTGTCTTGTAGCATGCTAACATACAATTTGTTAATGGAGTTGGACTGTTCAAGTCTTATTTCAACAGCTTTGCAAGTAACTGCAAGTGACTGCTGATTGCTCCCCATTTTACATTTAATTGGAGAACACAGAATTCCTCCATTTTATATTATGGAGTTTTCATATGGAAAGAAATACAACACAGTTCTTCATTTGTATTTGTTAGCAGTATTTCATCATGAGAAAGGTAAATTTTGAAAGCTATCTGTATATTTCTGCTGCAGTTGCAGTCTCAACGTTGCTAGAAACTACACAAAACTTCAACATTTTCAGAACATGCTTTGGACCCCTGTGATGTTTGTAGAACACATGGGATGACTTAAGGTTCATTGTATGAAGCACAACACATCTGTTCCTACTACAGAGTATTTAAGGAGGTCTGTGTTATTTGGAATACCACACAATGTATCAGAGCATTCTTTGACAATGCAGTTTTCTAGTACTGTGAGTTCATACGCAGATGGGAAAAGACATCATTATATGCTTAAGAAAAAAATCTTAACACGTAAAAATGTATTGTTTTAATATCAGAAAAATGCAAAGCAGTCTTGAATTAATTCTAACTGCCTAGCTGTTTGCTATGGTCGAACTATTTAGTACAAGGCTTCTCCAGTTGTACTGCAGGTGCCACAATGTTAATACATTTCACAAATATTTAAATGACTTAAAACACAGCACAGCAGCAGAAGAGATGGTGCAGCTATGCAGTTAACAGCAAAAGATGAAAGTCTGCTTTATGCAAGCCAGAACTTCTAATGCTAACTCCATGATGCAATTGTGATTTTGGTTACTAGAAAGGAATGATACACAAGGCTGTACCACACATGCAGAAGCAAAACTCAAAATGTTAAGACATGCTTCGTCCTATTCAGATTTGTTACTGCTCACAGACATCACAGAAATTAGCAGTTTTATGTAGACTGCACTGATAAAATCTTCACTTAGAACCATTATTGTTAAGTGAAAAAACAAAACAATAATCAACCCAACCCAGAACTGATCACAATGACTAGAAATCCCTTTCCACATGTACACCATAGCTACGATGCATGCATTTCAGCCTGGAAGCTACCTTTGACAGAATCCTAGTGTCACACCTAGTGCAACCAGCAGCACTAATCAGAACAAAAAGTGCCTTTCTACTCCTAGAAAGTTCATTTTGCATCCTACCCAGAAAAATTCTAGTAGTCTCCTGGAACTGAAAAGCAAATTGAACTTCAACTTTGCAACACCTAAGTTATTGAAATGATACAGAGGCTTAATCATTCAGAGACAGTTTCAAAGCAAGGCACTACTTTGCCTTCACACACATCAGTTTTGGTGAGAAACATCTTCAGTACAGTTAGCAATGAGGCATGTCTCCAAGAAAGTGAGAAGTTACTGATGACATTTAGGCTTAAGAAAAAGGTATGCAGCATGAACAGGAATGCAGTGCAATGTAAGTTGACCCTTTGCTTTTTACAATACCAGAGATGAATAAACAATTGAAATACTGCTTTTAAAAGATTTTAATACCAAGTACTTTCCTTGAACAGATGGAGGAACAATTAATGAGTATATAAAACAATGATGGTTAGAAAGTCTTAGCTTCCTTGCCTCTGGCAGAAGACGAATTTCTGTATAGGTACTTTTGCAGTTTCAGACACATGTATGAGGTCATTACATTTATTTGGTTTTGGTAAGGAGGCACAGTAAAAATGAAAATGCAGGTTTCGCAAACATCATCAGATACCAGCTATAAGAAACAGGAAAAAAATAAATACCCACCTAGCTTTGCCTCAGATGTGTCCATCTCCCATTTGCTTTTCGGAATGTAACCCTAAATCATACACAGAAAGAAGCTCGGAGGATTAGAGAGAGACACACATGCATATCACTTTTGAACTGGAAACAGCATTATAATGGGAGCTTAAGGTATTTCTTTTTTGTAAGGCACAATTCTTGTTATCAGAGAGGAAGGAAACAGATTACTCAGTCTTTCAGAACTTCTGCATCCACTTCCCACTCAGTGATTTTAGCAGCTCCTGCAAATCATTACAAGAGTGCTATTCTCTGCAAACAGAACTCTGGAATGGGTCTTAACAGACAGCAAGCTCTGTGCACAGCTACTATGTACCATTATCCCAGGTGGCAAAGTTATGGCAATACAAATTATCAGGCATAAAGAACACTCAAAGCTTTACAAATACAAATCGGAAAGTTACTGTAGTCATAAGCTTTTAAGAATATACTCCCACATTAATACACACAAGCTTCACTTAATAACCCTTTCAAAGGTCTATACTAAATTCTTGTATGAGTGGTTAGTCCACAACTGAATTATTTTTTTTTTTTTAGTTTAAATGAGAGTACTTGAGTCACCAAGACTTGAGTATTATTTTTCATTTTAACATAACCCTCTTAATTCAATCATTCTTTTAAAAAAACTTTTCCCACACAAATAATATCACAGTATTTTTCACCTGTAAGGATTTTTATCCAGTTTATTCTTTGTAAGTAAGCTTAATGATACTGAAATTTCCCCCCAAAATATATTTAAGTATTTTCTTGTTATCTTTTCATTTTATACTCTTAGACAAGTAAATCCTTACTAAGCAATCCCTTATAACTGATTTCAGCTGGTCAGATTTGGTGTAAAACTGCTTACTTACGTTTCTCTGCAATTACATAAAAAGCTCAATGTAGCAAAATGGAAACCCTGTGAGCATTTTAAGAGTATTTTTAATAAAGAAGGAAAATAGCTACTTTAAATTTCAACAAGAAAACAAACAATCCACAGACCAGTTTTATTAACTTCGTTCCTGCTCTATTTATAGATTGCTTGCCCTGTGGTAAACACAAGTGTATTTGTTAATGCTAAGGGTTACTAGATCAGAGTGTACTATTCCAGAGAGCTACACTGCTTTTGATTATGTTCAGCAATGCTCTTCCAAAATCCCTAAAAGACCTTTTTTTTTTTTTCTACCAAGCACCTATCAGCGACTTGAAATTATCAGGCCTCTGTATTTCATTGTTTTTAAGACAGTTTGTGCTACAATATTTCTTTGTAATAAATAAATAAACTTCATGTGTATATATATATATTTTTATACTTGTAAAACAAGTTGCACATTGAAATTTGCTCAGGAAGTTTATACCACAGCTTAAAGTCTGTATTGAACAAAGTGATGTGTGATACACTGGTGAGAAAACTAAATTAAATGCCTCCATAATTCATACCATCAAGCACAGAAAAGCAAGACTTGTCTGAATGCTACAAAGAACCCTATAGGAGTTAACAATAGCAACAAAAGAGTGACTTTGATGGTGTGAAATGGCCTGTTGTGTGCTGAATCTGCACAATATCCCAGTCCTCAGACAAGAAAAGATTTAGACTTCATCCTTTGGTACAACACAGTTGGGTATTTCGAGCACATCTGCCAGATGGCAGGAGCTTCAGACCTCTGTTATTTCCACAGGATTAAATGCAGCAAAATGAATTGAAGAACCCTTACCGACTGCTCTCAAGAAGGCAACAGATATCAAAATATAGTGTACTGTTCCACCTTTCTGTCTGACATTCCTCTATCTGAGATTAGCCATGTGACTGAATAGCAGAGAAAACATATAGGCAGACAATTTTTTGCTATTTTTCACCTCTTGTGAATCTGAACAGAAAACACTCTTATATGTGCATTACTTTTAATTGTTAATAATTTGCATAGTTTTCACCAGCAAGCTTTCTCTTTGTCTCATAATGAAAAGGCCTGTTGTTTATGTGCTGTACATGAGACACTCCCCAGAGCCCATAAATACACACATACACACACACACACTTATGCACAGGTATCTCAAGAGATAGACAACTTTCTCTTCAGATATAGCTTGTTTCCAAGAAATGAGACTAGCAGCCATATTGCTCTAAACATGGATGCATCTCTGAAACATTCTAACCACATTTTATGTAGTCTCATACTCTGTGCCAAAGAATAATTTAGTAAAAAGAATAAGTGAGTCATGTTGTAAAAAAGAGATGTTTATTAAAATCCACTCTTCCTAAGCTTTGGGGGGCTTTATTCTGTATTTCAACTGCTTCTAAACTGATGCTCCTGAGGAATAGCAAATTTTCATCAAGAAAAAGGCCTTTGCTTGTCTCAGACATTTTCGATTGCTTCCTGTTTATTGGAGTTTAACTGCTTGGTTGTGGGAACCAGGGTTTGACACATTCAACTCATCAAGCACTGACCAGTTGCAGGTCCAACACATACCAAGAAGTTACATTAGGAAGCTTTCCGTAGCCTTTTCAATACATACCTAAAAACGCCAGCCCTTAGGGCAATTCTCTAACCTTCATTTATCCAAGAGACCTAATCCCTCACATCTTGGAAATACCTACTGACAAAGTCAGTGACCCTTGGCAGAGGAAGCATTCTTCTTTGTTGTTGTCATATACTGTGACAGTCGAGGAGAGTTCTTTAGACACATGGAAGGAAATAAGCTAAATCTTGGCCCACTTTTCCCATTCCTCGACTTAGTGTAATTCTTAGCGTAATTCAGCACTAGAATGTCCTGTGGGTTATAAATGTCTGTAAGAAGTATGTTGCCCTGCTCCACTGAGAATGCTTGTTTGTGCAATTATACTCACAGATTCTTCAAATAATCAGAACTAATATGATTCAACATTAAAGCTCTCCTAGAAACCTTTAAGGACCAAATGACTAGAAGTGTGTGTATTAAGATCGCACTGCTAAGAACATCAACAGGTTGGCATTTAAAAAACTGAGATTCTCCCTCAAACACATTAACCAATATTTTGTTAGAGATGGCTGATGTCTCTCCTACCAGTTCACTTTCTTCCTCCTCTGCTGCATCCTTCTTGGCTTCTTCTTTCTGGTCTTCTATATTTGCATCAAAATCCTCCATCTCCACCTGTTTAAAAGCCCAAGCACAGATAAGTAGAAGCTCCCAAGCTCCAATCGAAAAGAATTAATCCTGGAAAGTATGATGAACACTGGCTTCATTTTGGCTTCCATTAGAAGAGGGTTCCCTTCTAGCTACAGAGTGACAGAATGTGTGGGAATGTAGCAATCATGTATTCTCTTCCTTCACATGCATTCTTTGTGCTACCAGTTTCTGTAACAGTAGGATACTTCTCCTGCTTCCCACACAATCATAGTTGAAAACCTGAAATCTCAGACTTGCCATTTACATATCACAGCAATGTCACTCTCTGCACAGAACACCTCTATCAAGTCTTTATCTTTCACATATTTATTCAGAGTGAAGAATAGTAAGCCCAGAGCTTAACATCATAAAGAAAATGGATGCTTGAAGATATAAAACTAACCCTGCCTATCTAATAGAATATTTTGAGGCCTACACCTTTCATGGGAATTCATGTGTATACCTAAAACTCTTGAAGCATGGACAACTCTTCATACCATTACTAAAACTTTGATGCAGACAGAGTAAATCACAAATTGGCCCTTCTCCGCGTCCCCTTCAGAGCTGAGTGTTTTGCTGTCCTCCTCAAGATTGCTGTTTTCTGATACAAGGAATTTAGAAATTAAAAAATAACCTGCTGACTTTGTAAGAATCTGCAAGGAGTAAAGTCCCTTTCTACTTCAGCAGTTTGCCAGTTTACACAGCCACGGCAAGAGCTGTTCTGACAGCAGCATGCAGCTATGGTACACTCATGATGACAATACAACTGACATACTAATTTATTCCCAGGGCTCCTGAAACTTCTGCCAAAGAAGAATGCAACCACACTGAAAGCTGACACACAGATATATGTCACAGCAAACAGCAAGTGGAATAAAACAGTCGCACCCTTCTAAGTAAGTGTAATCTTCTGCCACATTATTTATTTCTATATTCTCTGCTACAGGTCTGCATTTCTCAAAGCAGGGACTGAGAGGTGTTCATTTACTTACTTATTTTATCAAACTACTTTCCTCAAATTATGATCCAACTAAACCAGTAACCTGAAAAAGGGACGAGTTTCACACCTGAGAGAACAAAGATCCTCTTTAACTGTTGCTAAGTTGCAAAGAGTAAAGCGGCTTTGACTCTTGCTCACAGATACCTAAGTCTGGGCTCCAAAAAGCTGACAGAAATAACACGTACCTTTGTGTCTGGGTAAGTGAGAAGCATAACAGAATGTATTTGTCTGACAGTGATTCTGGCTTTCTACAGTGCCAAGTATAACTGCCCTGTTTTGATGCCTGCTTTGTATTGCCAGTATAGTCACATGTAGATAATTTATCATTCTAACAAGCAAAGATTCTCACCTCTTCGATAGCAGCATCCTGCAACAGAGAACGAATGTCCAGGCGCATCATGTGACGTGGTGCTGCCTCCCAGTGATCAGACATCTAACGAAAGAACAAACCGAAGTGAAGCACCTCCGAACAACACATCACAGGTTCAATGGAAAATTTGTTTGCAGATCATGAACAAGATGCAGCTTGTACTCAGGAAAAGTAATTTAAATTGATCCCATTAAATAACTGCCAGCTCTGCTTAGAGGAAAGGTGTAAGCATTATATAGTCTACAAAAGGTCAACAGTTTCCCCAACAGCAGCAGCCCTGAAAGCACAACAGAAGATCATTAATCCCTATGATTCCAAAAGGCACACAGTTACCCTGCTGATTTCCTTTAGCTTGCGTCCATGAATATTCCTCTTGGAACACGTCTGGTTATCAGCACTCATTTCAGCTAAGTACACCTAGGAAAAGAAAGACCATTATTCAATACTGTGTATCAATTTTTACAGCTCGATTTCTACATGGTGATAGACTCTGTAGAGTTGTACATTTTATTTAAGAAAGGTAAATTTGTAACTGTAGACTACAGCATTTTTCCTCCATTTGGGTGGGACTTTGCATACAAAAATGTAGAAATACCAGCATTAGATGCTAGCAAGTTCAAATGCTTTTTAGGCTCCATTACCTCAAACCCCTTGGTTTTTGCAGCACTCCAAAACTGCTCAAAATGTCGCACTCTATCATTGATAGCATCAAGGATAATGAAGGGGAAGAAGCCATCATCCAAGGTCTTTTTGAAAGTTTTAAACATGCTGGTACGATAGGTCTCTTCCATATCAGCTTCATATTCATACTCCATCACCTTTATCAAAGGACAAAAGCGTTTAAGAAAGAGGACACCTATTAAACTGCTAATGTTCAACTGCAGAGTGTCATGACCACAAAGTTCATTGGTATGAGGAAAAAACCCAAAACCTTCCAGGTCAACCTCTAGGAATTTGTCCATTCTGCCCTTCTGCTATATTGACTTGTTTTGAAAAACAGCCCACAGCCTCTGCACTCTTACAAAGCCACAAACTGAAATTCTGATTGCCACCGTGTTGTTCCAGAACATCTTGCTTCTGTGTCAAAATAAGCAACTGACTTAAAAGTACCTTCTTTTTAACTTTTTTCCCTGTATCTGGGTCTCTCTCTTCTTTTTCCACCTCAGTGATAAAATAGTCATCCAGGCTGAGCACTCTTGGTGCAGGCCCTCCACACTCTACTTCCTTATCCTGGGAAAAAAGCAAAGGAAAACATACACCCTTACTATAAAATAACACTATTCTGCTACAGAAGAGCTACAAAACACTTGAAGCAAAAAAGTTCCCTGCTCTTTATTCAACACGAGAGCAGTATCCCCTGTGCTTGCTAATAGTGGAGGGGATTCACACACCATACAAAGTCATGGAACATGAAATAATAACAGCCTGAGAATCCAGATAAACACAAAGAAAACAGGAGAGAAAAGGCATGTAAAGGATAGGTAGCACTACACAGCCAAGGGCTGTTTACATACCCTGATGAGTTTTGCTACATGAGTCTTCCCACTGCCAGGCAGCCCTCTCATGATGATTACAATCTGAAACAAAGCTCATGTAAGAAGATAGGATACTGTACTACATTTAATAGCATCTCTTCTGCAAAAATTTTCTTCTAGAAAATGATGTGCTCTGGACTCATACTTTTTGTATGTCATCAAGCATAATCAGTACCATGTCTCACTGCTTGTTTTACAAACCAGGTTGTGAGGAAGGGTAGTAGGACCACAGAATAGAAGCATATGATGTTAATCGTCTCAGCAGCTTATACTGCGTAAGATGTTAATAATTCTAGTTCAAGGAAAATTTAAGTGAATGAAACTCATCTGTTCTACAGTCTGAATCTTGTCCTTTTGTATTTCATATGGTGCATTGCCCAACCTCTTGACTCTGTGTGAAGCCAAATCTTTCCTCTGATACATCAAAAACCCAAGTGAAGATCTCAGGAGAGTCTAAAATGCATTAACATTACCTACTAAGAGGAATTTCATCTTAGCATTTCTAGGGAGTTCACATTTCCTGTAGGCTTCTAATAGCTATGCTACAGCATTCTAGGCATTTGTAAAGGAACCAAGAGTATTTCCAGAGCTCCCTCAAATTCAGAACGTTAAGGGTTGGAAAGGAACCAAGAGATCGAGTCCAGACACCCTGCCAGAGCAGGATCATCCAGAGCAGGTCACAAAGGAATGCATCCATGTGGATTCTAGCAGTCTCTACAGAAGGAGAATCCCCAACCTCTCTAGCCAGCCTGTTTCAGTGCTCTGTCACCCTCACAGTGAAAAAGTTTTTCCTCACGTGCATGCTTATCAGTATTTTATCTCAATATAGACCTCACAGAAGCCAATTGCTGCTTTCAGAATGCATACTCACTCTCTCTGGCCTGCTATCCCGTCCTGGTGGCTTCAAAATATCATCTACATTTTTAGATTCTGGCTTTCTTTCCACCCGTGGAGCAGGTGGTGGCTGACGAGGTATTGATGGAGCAGAAATAGGAATTCTTTCCTCAGGGTAATTTCTACGATCACCTTCAAATTCCAGTGTTTGGACAGAAGAATTTTCTTAGTTTGGTAAAATAAAAAAGAAAAAAAAAAAAAAATTAAAATGTTCATGCCCAGCTAAGGTGAATTAAATAGATCTTCATCATTTTAGGATAAATTCACAGATTTGTCCCCTAAATAATTCAGGTATCTAACCTTGAACCAATTGCAATCAAATGGTTTTGCAGAGCATACAATGGTTGCACTCCTGATCTCATCACCACTGAGAAACAAAACTGTGACATCACCCAAATAAACTTTCCTAATTTACATATTCAGAATAAAGAAATACTGAAAATTAATTAACATTCTCCCAACTAATTCTTCACACCTCTACAAGCCCTTGTTTTTCATAATACCCTAGCATGGTGTGGTAGTTTCAGGCTATGCCTGGAAAATTTTCGATGGATTGAACAGAAAGTGATAGAATGTAAAATAAATTACCATTGGATGTGAAAAGGAAAATAATGATAACATTGGACAGATAACCAACAAAGTTAGACCTCTAAACTAACTTTCTCTCTTTTTGGCTTTTTCACTGTAGCAGATACTAGCTTCTGGCTTTCTGCTGGCTTGCTGACCCTGGCTGCATTGCTTTGTTGTGGCTAAGTACTAATAAGCTCTCTCTCTGCTTTTCTCCTTTCTTCTCTTGTCCTGTGTACAGGGGGAGGGAAGGGAGCAGGGAAGGGAAAGCTGTTGGCAACCCCCTGGTTTTGTCCAGGGAGGTTCTTGTGTTGTTTATAAATTGTAAATATTGTACATTTTGTACATATTCATTGCATTCCGTATTTCTAGCTTGTAGTTTTGCTTGTCAATACAGCTTCATTTGCTTTCCAACTGAGCTGGTCTGGCAATTTTACATTGGGAGGAGGATGGGGTGGGTAATTTCAACCCACCACACAGGGCTTCAAGGTTGAGAAACTCTACCTCCAAACATGGAAGGGCCATGATCGTACGCTGGGCGATCTGTCTTTCGTTCATATGGTGGTCTCTCAAAACCACCCCGCCTGGAGGAGGGATGATCTTTCTTCTCACGGTAAGACTGAGCCCTTGAAGGTGTAGTAGGAAGAACCCTGCCAAAAAAAAAAAAAAAAAAAAAAAAGTATTTTGCATATTTCTAGAATTTGTGCTACAGATCCCAGAGAGAAATGAACATGTACTCCATAAGCAAGATGGTTTAGCCTGATACTCAGCACAGTCTGAATGGTTTTAATGTCAACAGCGCCCCAAAGCCATGTACCTGTCATCTCGTGGATGCCGCTCTTTATCAAATCTCTCTCGCTCATAGTCCATGGAGACACGGTCCCTGTGCAGTTCCCGCTCTCTCTTGAAATCCCGGTGATCCGCGGTGGAATTGCCTTGACGCTCAAAATAAGCCTCACGATCTCGTTCTCTGTTGTAACGGCCAGGGTGCTCTGAAGGGAGAGACCCGGGGGAATCCAAACTACCAAAACATACTCACAGAATTCAGAGAATTACAGAATCGTTAGGGTTGGAAGGGACGTCAAAGATCATCCAGTTCCAACCCCCCTGCCACGGGCAGGGACACCTCACACTAGATCAGGTTGCTCAGAGCCACACCCAGCCTGGCCTTAAACACCTCCAGGGATGAGGCTTCTACCACCTGTTCACCAGGTTGGAAGGGGCCTCAAGGATCATCTAGTCCAACCTTTCAGGGTAAGAATACAGTTTAAATGAGCTGGCCCAGCACCCTGTTAAGCTGGGCCTTGAAACTGTCTAATATGTAAGGGAATCCAGCACCTCCATTGGGAGTTTACACCAATGTTTAATAGTTCAAATGGTGAAAAATTATTTTCTGGCATCCAGTCTGAATCTCCCCAGTAGCAATTTGTGCCCATTGCCACTTGTCTTTACCATGTGACTTTCTGTAAAAAGGAAGTCTCCCTCCTCTTGACAGCGTCCTTTTATGTACTTTGTACATGGTTATGAGGTCTCCCCCAAGCCTTCTCTTCTCAAGGCTGAACAAACCCAGTTCTCTCAGCCTTCCTTCATTGTTTTTGAATGAAAAACAATAAGCAAGAGTGCAAGAAAAGTACATAGAAACATATGATGTGTGGGCTTGAACAGACAATCAGCCACTGAGTCTCTTGTCTAAACTGTAACAGACAACCACGCCATGCAATCTTACTTAGAGCCACAAAACTGCATTTTTGAAGTCTCTAGGTCATTGACTCCTCTTGACAATATAAACTGCTATGGGCCTCTGAGGAACATAAAGTCGTTCTAGCTTAAATGAGAGTTTAGATTAAGACATGCTTTTAGCACCTTACAACTTTTTTGAAGAGCTAGAATGCCGCCTGAGAGCTAGCCAAGCACTGCTTACCTTTCTGAAATGGTTGCCTCTCTGGCAGAGGTTCTGGACGCAGTGTTACCCTCTCCCCATATGGAATCTGTTCCACTTTGCTGGTGGTTATATCTAGTTAAAAATAAATACAAAGCAATTAGAGTCTTAAAATGCCCCTTGTGATCGTCCATTTCCTTTCCTCTGTCATAAAAAGAGATCCAAATGATGGGAATAGCTACTCAAAATTTCCTTTAATGTAAAAGCAAAAGGAGCTACACATAAATACACAGGGCCATGGTTTTAAAAGTCTGAAGAGAGTGTGTAAGTATGTGTACTGCTTGACCTCAAGAAAGGGACTTCTGCCTTTTCGGGTAAGTTCAGGTAGCACACATAATCAGAAGATCATAAAAATTACAATGCTCTGAAAGTTTCAAGAACTGTTAGAACTACTGTAATTTCAAGAACATTAGCTGAAACACTCACTTCAGATTCTTAACAGAGACAATTTTTCTAACAGCTTTTAATAAAACATGTACTTAATGGAATTGATATAATTTCATCTTACAGAAAAAAACAGCTCTTTAAATTACAATGTACAATTTAAGAACTTCTTTATGACATGATCTCACTCCTGTTAAAAACTACGAACGAGGAAAATAAATTCTACTACAAAATATTGCTGAATTTTAGCTTTGACAAGTTCAGTATTAAAAATCAGAGTCCTTTGTTGTTTATGTTTTAAATGCCTGTTTGGGGCACACACTCTTCAGAGATGGACCTCTGTCTCCCTTCCAGTCTAGAGGACACCTCACACCCATTAAGTGGTATATAAATTATGCAAACATCAGTCACATTCTGCTTGATATTACTAAGTCACATCTAAGAACTGTAACAATCCAGAAGTACCTTTTAGCAGTTATTTCCATACTCAACCACGAAGGAATTAAGTATTGATATAAGTCTAAACATAAACCATCACAGAATGGCTTAGGTTGGAATGGACCTCGGAGATCATCTACTCCGATTTGCCCACTATGGGCAGGGATGTCTCTCAACTAGACTCAGCTGCTCAGGCCTCATCCAGCTTGGCCTTGAACAGCCCCAGGGAGGGGGCATCCACAACCTCCCTAGGCAGCATAGTCCAGTTTCACTACCCTCATACTGAAGAATTCCTTCCTAAGTTCCAGTCTAAACCTACTCTCCCTCAGCTGAAAACCATTTCCCCTTGTCCTATTACTAGACACCCTTATGAAAAGTCCCTCTCCAGTCTTCCTGTAGAACCCCTTCAGATACTGAAGGCAGCTAGAGGGTCCCCCCTGAGTTTTCTCTTCTCTAGGCTCAGCTCCCTTGGCCTATCTTCATAGCAGAGGTGTTCCAACCCTTGGATCATTTTTGTGGTTTTCCTCTGGACTTGCTCCAACAGCTGTGTCCTTCTTATGATGGTGACACCAGAACTGGACTCAGTATTTGAGGTGAGGTCTCACAAGAGCAGTGCAAAGGGCAGGAATGCCCTCTGTTGACCTGCTGGGCACACTCTTCTTGATGCAGCCCAAGATATGATTTGCCTTCTGGGCTGCATGTGTGTGCTGCTGGCTCACAGCAAGCTTCTCATGAATCAACAGCCCCAAGTCTCTTTCTTCAGAGCTACTCTCAGCATAGCTGTGATGACATCAGCTGGTGTTTATTGGAAGCAGACATGGGGCTATACACTGTTCAGTTCACATGAGATAGCTCATTATCACAGCACTGAAGAAAACCTTCAACTCGAGGCTGGAGGTTACAGACTCCTTAAAACTGCATTGCTTAGCATTAGATCACAATGTCCACAGCCTACAGGTCAACTGCAGGACATCTGTGGCATGCTTTGTGTGGCACACACGTTTAGAAAAAACACAGGAGGACTCATTAGCTGTGTTACAGACCAAATGAATACTCTAGAACACTCACCTCGCCCGTGGCCGTAATCCACAGTCTGCTGAATTACAGGTGCCTTAGGAACCGGTGGAATAACTGGAGGAAGAGACACTGGTAAAGCTGATGGAACAGAGGTGTGAACAGCAGGTACTTTGACAGGCGAGGAGATGGGTGGAGGCATCATTGACTCCTGCTTACATAATTCATACTCCATATTTGCTCCTTTATCCTCATTTGTGTCCCAGAGTCCGTGGAAGGAATCCTCATCCCAGCGTTCCTGTTCCACAGTAGAAGGTGATGGTTTTAAAGAGTGACCATGACCTGGGGTTGCAGTTGCAGTAGAAACTGTAGCATGTGGCCTTGTCATGGGTGTAGCAGGCCTTGTCAGTGGGACACTTGGTCTCGTCACAGGGGTGGGCTGTCTGAACAACACGGGAGGCTTTATAATAACAGCAGGAGAAGATTTAATAGCTTGGGCTTCTATTGGTGCCTCTGAAGACAGCTGAGATGAGACCTAGATGCAGAAAGCACTTTTAATGTAGATCTGCAAACTAACCTTCTCTCATCCTAAGTCAGTAAGCACAATGGCAATCAGTAATCGAATCACAAGCGTTTTCTAGTACCTCCATTAAGGTACCACAGGTAGGAGAACAATATTTTAAAGAAATGGTGGCCTGAATTAATTTGGTGTTTGTTCACTATGTGAAGGCTTAAGCACTATTTATTTTCTCTTTCAAAATAACCTTACCAATTTAGCTCCAGTAGGCCTATCTCAGTTCAAAAGTGTCTATGGTTTTATTCCCAAAGACTCCTGCTGTCTGCAAAACTTGCTGCTGTCTGTGAGGAGGCTGAAAAAGTCTGAAAGTAGGGCAGCTTGGTGAGGCACAAAAGGATTGATAAGGCCAGCTTCTTTCTGGAAGTCACTGGGAAAATTCCCAGAGTAGAAATACCTGGAAACCCCTTAATAAAATCAATATCAAATCAATAATAAGAAAGGGGGAGGTCTTGCACAGTGGAAAAACAAAAAAACCCAAACCCTTCATGAACCCAGCATCCCCAAAGACCACACATGCTGCACTGCAAAGTTGTTTTCAGCGAGACAGCAGATGCCAAGTTACAGGCAGCCTTATAAGCACCATACATCAAAACTTGCAGAATGGTTATAGGTACAAGGCTGAAATGATAATAATGGTTCAAAATCAGAGCAGAAGTCTGAAGGCAGGAATCTCAAGAAATACAAGAGTTGTTTAAACACCTCTAGGCAGATGGATGAAGTAGTCTGAATATCTAAGTTGAGTAAAGTCACTTCCTAAAGGCATCAACATACCTGCAGTTTGTGGTAGCAAATCTGTTCCATTATTTTACTTTATAGATACTATAAACAAGGGAGAGGTGACCCAGGCACAAAGAAAACTTGCGGTGCCTTATATGCTGTGTAACACTTCACTGCAGGGAGGGACAAAAAAAGCTTGGTCTGGCCAAGTATCAGACTCAGAGGTCATTATGGCTGCATTTATTAGTACAATAACATTGGGCTTAAGATGTGGTGAAGAATAAAGACTGTGCATAGACTTGGGTATATTCTCTAACACATATTTAACAAACTGTTTATTTATTCTAGGAGGAATTTACAAGCCTGGGTTAACATGGCTGCAGAAGTTCAGCTGTTTTGTGACTAGTTATAAATTATCAAAAAACCCACAAATGAGCAGCTGAGTAGAGTTCCAAGAACCAACCAGGAGATTAAGCAGCAGAGGAGTAACAGGAGGTGAAGTCACTGACATACACAAACACGAGCTTCCAGGCACTTTATAATATTCCAGAGGGTCATGAGAATTCCCAACAAAAAATGCAATCAGAAAGCTCACTCAACACTGAAATAGTTCAGTTTCTGACTGACTTATGCTCAAATTTCTCTGTCTTCAAATAGGAAAAGAGCTATTAAAGTAGGAAAAGCAGAGTAAGATCTCACAACTTAGGGAAGGAACAGGAAGGTTTTCTCATGAGCCTCATGCCCTTGTTTTGGAAGAGGTCACCTCTTCTTGCATATCATCCTACAGCAATGTAGGCTGTAGAACCAAAGGCTTTGCTCTGCCTAAACAGAAAATTGATGAGGTTCTAAGGGCTGCTGGGGAGACATTCCACAGAGAAGTTTGATCATCACAGTGTAGAACTGATCTGACATACACATTAACAGTAATTACTACCAGTGTGTTATTAAGTTGCCGTAAGTTGAATTTACCTGAAAGGTACCCGGCCTTGTGCTTGCGTTCTGTGACCTCGGAGAGTCTTGCGTGGAAATGTCAGGTTTAAACTCTTTTAACTTCTGTAGCTGTTCTTTTTGCTCTCTGCACATGAATGACAAGAGTGTGTTATCAATCTGTAGCTTAAATGAAAAATTAAAGAAATCACCAGTCATGGTGAAAACCATGTATTACTCTAGTACTAGGGGCCGAGTCCAAAGAAGACAAGGACACGGCAGGTTTTACATGGCTAGTGCTGTGATTCTGAAATCTGTTTCACACCCATCTAGCTCCACAGGTACTCAGTGTCTTAGTTTCATCCTTTATTGATCACAAGTTTCTCCTGAGGCATGCAGCTATGCTTTTGTGCTTGGTCAGAAGCATTCCATTTTGACAGAAAAGAGCAAAGCTGGATTTTTATCTTCTGTCAACACCTTCTGTAAACAAGCCTGTTGGAAATGAGTGCATGGGCACAAACAGTGACTTGCTCTGTTTTGCACACTAACAGGATTGAGGCCAACAAAGCACAATATGGCAGAGAT
This sequence comes from Indicator indicator, assembly GCF_027791375.1. NCBI lineage: Eukaryota > Metazoa > Chordata > Aves > Piciformes > Indicatoridae > Indicator > Indicator indicator. The sequence goes on along the minus strand of NC_072013.1, from coordinate 46,877,030 downwards.
TCCACTATTAAAAAAATTAATGGTGACTTTAACTTTTCTCTCCTTGTTTTATACGTAAAAATGCTGTTTAATATACAACCAGGACATAAGTCCATGAAGCAGACACCAGGACCAACAACCACTGATGACACAGATCTATTCAACGTAATTTCCTTTCAGTTTTTGTTTGAAATTTTATATCTAGGATTTTTATTGCTAATAACTCTTTGTTCATATTAATTATGTGTAGTAGTAGCAGCTCCTAAAGTAGTAGTTCCTGAAGAAAAACTAAGAATGAGATCCATCTCTACTAGGCACAACAGAGGCCATCCCAATTCGGGATGCATCAGTTTGGTGTCCAGTGCAAGGGGGAACTTGGCTCACAGAAAGGCATCTCAAGTGCTGCCTTAGTGTAAAGAGTAAACTGAGCAACTGCTAGCACTTAGGTCTTTTTTACACATGGCTTAGGGAAAAAATACACCAGATGACTAATACAGAACAGTACACAGCTCAGAGTATGCTGCTTTATACACACTAAAAGCAAAACCAGATGAAGGTTTTACCTTTGGAGATAAAATCTGTTATACACCATACTTTTGGATCAAAAAAAAGAGTAAAAAAAAAAAAATCATAAGCAGTCTCTTTAAAGTTATTCCTACTGTCCAGACTGAGGTCATCTGCTTATATGAACCTGATGAGAATGACCAGTGTAGCTAATTTTAAGCTTACCCTCACAGTCAATTAAAAAAAAAAATCACTATCAGCAGTATCATGTTTGTATTTTCCATTTTTACTGTCTTAGAAAGAGTTACCTGATCTACTTGCTTACATAAAACATTTTAGTTCCCATGTTTAAATTTTTCAGCTCTAATAAATTATTCACTTTAGCTTTAGTCCACTGGCTTCCAGCTTGTCACATTAAAGAGCCATGTATGCTAACCCCAGGCAATAGGAAAATCAGGAAGCTGAAATTGATCTGTTGCTTTGAACCTTTGGCAAATATTGATTTTTAACAGATTTCACACTTACTGACACCTGTTGAATTAATCTAGTTGCAGTGAGAACTAAATTATCCAGAAGTTCTTCTTTCGTTTCTTAAAACTATTTTACCTCTATTTTGCTATGCAATTAAGGCTTTTCATATGGGATAAATGCTTAACAAATTTCTGAGTCTGAAAACAAAACAGCTTCAAAAAAAGTGCATGAAGAATACATCTTTCAACCTGGCTTAATGTAAATGTAATGATAACCAAACATTTATTTTGATTGCCCACTATTTTAGCATATCTTCTTCATGAAATGAACCCCCTGTTTACTAGGTGCCAACCCCACCTATCTGTTGTTTACTCATGAATAGGATGAGCCACATGCACTTATGTCTCTAAGATGCTTCATCTTTTCTCCACATCTCCTCTGAAAGATCTCATGCATTAGAAACAGTCAAAGAAACTCATATTTCCATTTTATGGCTTTGGGTATTTTAAATACATTTGATGCACCTAAATCCTTCTCTGGAGACTTTCAAAACCCACCTGGATGCATTTCTGTGTGGACTACCCTAACTGATCCTACTTTGACAGGGGGGTTGGACTCGATCTCTGGAGGTCCCTTCTAACCTCTAATGTGCTGTGACACTGTGAAATCCATGCATAAAATCACAAAGGCATTTGGATAGATGGTATGTGCTCAATTCATGCTAATATGACTAAGTTTACTGAGTCCTAGGATGTTTCTGATGTTCAAAGGGATATTCTATTGCTTACTTTGAAATAAATACCTACTAAAGCCTTAGGGAGTCTAACAGCTGCTTTCTAAACATGGGCTTGGGGAACTCTTGCATTCATATCCTCCTGATCACCCAAGGAACAGCAGTGAACTAAGAGCAACCACATTTGACAAGATTGCTCACTGACAATGCTGGATTTCAAATGTGGAATCATTGTAAAAAGAAAAAAAATCTCACATATACTTTTAATTAAAGGGAAAGCACTACCCAAAAGATTAGATAGGTCTCATTCTGTGAATTAAGAACCACATTAACATAGGTCTTGACAGCTAAATATTCAAAAACAACAGTTAACAAGCTCATCTGACACTAATAAAGAGATTGAAAAGCAATTATCTGCAAGCTCCTTTAAGCATAACAAAAAGATTAGTCAGGTGATACAAATGGATCTCTTCCTGGAAGGTAACAAATAGGGAATGCCATATTCCTGGGGAACATGTCTATTTAAGAAAAAAGGCCCATCCACAAAAGTTGTGATGAAAGTACTCTAAATAATTTTTTTCTGTATGAGTTGCAACTGTCATGGTGTGACAAAACAAGATGTACAAAGAACCACAGTGCTCAGCTTTGGGGCCCCCAGTGTAAGAAAGACATAGATCTGCAGATCCAAAGGAGGGCCACAAAGATGATCAGGGGGCTGAAGATAGGCTGAACGAGTTGTGCTTATTCAGCCTGGAGAAAGTTCCTTACAGTAGCCTTCCAATACTTAAAGGAGGCCTACAGGAAAGATGGGGAGGGACTCCATTAGAGAGTAAAGTGACAGGATGAGGGGCAACAGTTTAACAGTTTTAATCTGTACAAGGTAGATTTAGAATGGATATTAAGAAGAAATTCTTTACTGTGAGGGTGGTAAGGCACTGGAGCAGGTTGCCCAGAGAAGTTGTGGATGCTCCCTCCCTGGAAGTGTTAAACACCAGATTGGATCGGCCTTTGAGCAACGTGATCTAGTGGAAGGCGACCCTGCCCATGCGAGGGCGGTTGGAAGTAAATGACCTTTAAGATCTCTTCTAACTCAAACCATTCTATGATTTTATGAAATGAAGCCATTACTGATTCATTGATTCAAGGAATGAATCAGGAAAGGAGCACCATCTTCATAGAATGGGATTCCCACCCAAAGAAACAGAACCAGGCGACTCACCGAAGCATTTTGAGCTCCTGGGCAGCCTTCAGAATTATCTCATGCTGTCTTTGGCTAAGGACCATCACTCCTCCCAAGGACTGGTCAGAGTCCAGGTTTGAATCTGCTCCCAGCATATCAGAGGAATGTGAAGGTGGAGGAAGGGATGAATCTGAACGATCATCCAAAGACCGCAGTCTGTCTCCATCATCTGGGTACCACCTATCTGGCAACCGTTCCCTCTCCCAATCAGTCCTTTCAGGAAGGTAGTCTTGCTTGTCCCGCCATGTATCATATCTCTCTGGATACTCTCGAATCCTCAGCTCTCCCCTGTCTCTGAGGTCTCTGTCATAATGATCTCTGTTCCTATCTTCCCTCCACCTGTCTTCACGGTATCTGTCCAGTGGTGGAAGAGGTGGCAATGGTGGTAGAGGAGGGATATCCAGGTCACGATTCCCCATTTCTCTGTCATCCATAGGTCTCATGTCCCAGTCTCTATCCCATTGTCTGTCTAAATCTTGATCATACATATCTGAGGATCTTCCAGTCCTGTCCAGATCTCTCTCTAGTTCCCTTTCTCTTGGCCTTTTCCAGTCATCCCACCATGAATCTCGTCTGTCATGATCAGATGATAAGGGAGGTAACGGTGGTAGGGGAGACAATGGTGGCAAGGAATGGTGCGACTGCAACCTGTCATCTCTGTCATACACATCTATCGAATCATCCTGGTAATCAGCCTTGTGATCTCTCCAGTATCGTTCTCTCTCCCAGTCACCCAATCCTTCGTGCTCCAATGAAGGGTCATCCTGAGTATCTAAAGGAAATTCTTCCTGCATTCTGTCATCCTCATGATCCCAAGAACCCCTGAGCGTCTCATCTCGATGGTATGGAGGCAACTTGTCAGGGTCATCTCCTAGGTGAATGGCTTTATCTATACTGCCTGTTTCAGATCTTCCTACTTCTCTCTCGCGGCTGCCTGGCCTCCTGATGGGACCCCTCTCCCGGCTACCTGCCCGCCTGACAGGGCCCCTCTCCCGGCTGCCCGCCCGCCTGACAGGGACTCTCTCCCGGCTGCCTGCCTGCCTGACAGGAACCCTCTCCCGGCTGCCTGCCCGCCGCATGGGCTCTCTCTCCCGGCTACCTGCCCGCCGCATGGGCTCCCTCTCCCAGCTACCCGCCCGGCCCCTATCCCGGCTGCTGGTCCGCCCAGCTAGCTCTCTGTCCCGGCTAGAGAACACCCTCTCGTGGCTACCTGACCGTCCACCCACTCCCCTCTCTCTGCTGCCAGATCGTCCATCTGGCATCCTCTCCCTGCTACCTGACCGTCTATCTGGCATCCTCTCCCTGCTGCCTGCTCTCCTGAACATCCCCCTACCACGGATGGATGCCTGTCGAGCCTGTCCTCTGCCTCTGTATACATATCCTCTGCCACGGCCATTGTCCATCCTGCCCATTCCCCGGCCATGGCCATCATCCATCCTTCCCATTCCCCAACCACCGTCCATCCTTCCCATCCCTCTGCCACCATCCATCCTTCTCATCCCCCTTCCACGGCCCATTCCCCAGCCACGGCCATCTCCCTGCCCTCTGCCTCGGCCATCATCCAGTCTGCCTTGGCCTCTTCCTCTGCTTACTGGCCCCTTGCCTCTATCTTCATGCATAAACGGCCCTTTTCCTCGGCAATCTGGTCCAGGTAGGCCCTGGGTGCTATCTGAAGCAATCAACTGGCCATCTGCTGAATCCAAATCCTGATTTTCTGTTACAGGGGTTACTGCACCACCTGTTCTTGCAGCACTTGACTGCAAAGCTACAGGGTTACTAGAAAGGGATGTCGATTTCTGGTTCTGAATAGGTGGAGTAGGGGCTTTGGGCTCTTCTGCTTGCTGGTTAGGATCATGTGAACTCCATGTCCACTTTTTAGGAGGGTCTGAAATAGTTTCTTTGACTTCAGGTTTGGATGGCTCCTGCTGAGTATTTGTCAGGTCCTCATTATTTGTTTCAACGGGAGCTGAACTCTGTGCATCGGGACTAGACTCTGTTCTGCTTACAGTCTGCTGACTACCAGCTACGTCTGTAAACGGCTCTTTGTTTTCTGACTGTGAGTCTGAATGTGACTGCTGCTGCTGCTGTCCCAAATGAGGCCTGGGCTCCCTCCACCGAGGTCCACTAGGTCGGGAACCATGTCCATGTGATGCATTCGTTGAAGTGTAAAATTGTGCTGCTGGTCCTCGTGGGATCGTCCCCCATCTACTTGAAGACTGCCCATCTGTATTCTGGCGGTCAAAACGTGACCTGTAACCTTCTGAGCGCTGGGAGTCAAAACGAGGCCCTCTCTGTCTTGAGCCTTCAAATTTGTCATATCCTCTTCCTCGAGGTCCATCAAATCTATAGATGACACAATGGCAATTTTATTCAAATGAACACATTGAATTAAAATCCTCAAGAAGACAGTTTCACCGCTCCCACCCCAAAGTCACTTCTAACTGATGAATCCTACTGTGTCTTAGAATTAATTTCTACTGAACCAGTGCAGAAGCACAAAGACATGTTCTTCAGTTCAATATTGTCCTCTGAAGACCAGTTTAAACCACCTGCAGATTATGTAACCTTGGAGGGAAATTTTCCTTCAATATCTCAGGACTGAAACCTGACTAGCAAAAAAAAGATGACAAACTATCTTCAAAAAAAGCTTTCAACTTTTGTTTAACCAAGGTCTTGTTGCAATGAACAACTCTTCTTGTACTTTTACATACTCAGAAAAACTTTTAAGGACAGATCCTTTCAAAATGTGCAACAATCATACAAGGTAATATGCTCACTTCAGAAGCAAAGAGAAGAGAAATAAATATAAAGATATGATTGTGAAGTCTTGCAGAGTATGCAAGGAGAGCAACTTAACAGAGAACTGTACTTTGTAGGCATCATAATCAACCCATTTTCAACTAATGATCAGATAGAACAGATGTTGGCTTTGCAACTTGGTATCATTTCAAGTACGAAAGAAAAACATTCCAGAAAAAAAAAAATTTGATTGTGGATTAAACCATATAGCAGGTATAAAAGCACATCAAAGACACAGAACACTGCCTCAGAGTAGTTTTACATTAAGGCAGCAGGCCATCCACCTGATGAAACGCAGTTTTAAATCTGAACAAAACTGTACTTTACTGAAGAATAAAGACAACAATCACTAAAATCAAGACCATCTAGGATCCTAAAACTTAAATCTTCATTTCTTTCTTTCTTGTTTATAACTGTTCGAATGCTAAGCAATGCTACGCATGTAGAAAACTATTGATTTGTAATTGAGACAAGCATTGTTATCAAACACCCATTCTGAAAAGTGCATTGATTAGGACAATCACATAGCTGCACAACTCTCTCGCACTGGAAGGTAAAGTACTACTGAAGAGCTTTGAATTTTCATTTCTTTCTGCAATCAGTGTTGGATTACAAAGATCACTTTTTCTTTTTTATAAAAAATAAATAGCATCTGAGCTGCCAGTAATGAGCTATGTTGAGATATTCAACTGAATATACACCCTAAATATTTTCCTGAATCCCTTTCAGAATGCCTACACTACAGTGCTACCATATATAGCCATGTATGAAAAACAATCCTTCAATATTTTTACTTTAGATTTTCCTGTCTTCCGAATACCACATAGGAACCTGATCTAGTAGAGGGTGTCCCTGCTAACTGCAGAGATGACCTTTAGAGGCCCTTTCCAATGCAGACCATTCTATGATTCTAGGAAATGCTGGGAATTCAGATCACTTTTCATAGGAGGATCATTTTTTCAAGTTTGAGTTATCATCTCTGAACTAAATATACCAAATATTTCTCAAATATTTACAACAGCTTTCCTGTTTTCACAAAAGGGATATTATGTCTCTGGGAATGATAAAGGTGCAGTGTGCCCAACCACTTTTACCAGAAAAAAACCCAACGCGTTTTGCTCTAGATAAGGCTCACGAGAAAGGTATCTACCTATCCTTGCTTTAATAAGATGAATACAGAGCACGGTGTGCATAGATTAAACCCAAAACCTCCACCAAGCAAACAGACTTCACATGATCTCAGGAAGCTTCAAGAATTAGATGTATGTTTAATTTCTTAATATAGCACTGAAAGTCTTGCAGCTTAGAACATGCATAGATCACTCACAAAAACATTCTTACCTAGGGCCTCTGGGGCCTTCAAAACGTGCTGATCTGGGAGGGTCTGGAAGCAGTCCACCTGACCTCACTGGTTTATCCTGCATTGTAGGTGCATGTGTGGAAGACACTGAAGAGGACCCTTTCAGTTCCCCACATGCTTGCTCAGATGAACTAGAGACAGTTTGTTTACCAAGATGAGCTTGAGACTTTCCATGGTCTGAAGACCCAAAGGATGAACTTACTTGAGAATGGTAAGATGAATAGACAGTTGTACTAGCTATTTTTGCTGCATAGGTACCAGGGGTGGGAAGCAGAGCTGGCCTTGGTGTTTCAGTAGATTGACTACTTTGAGAACTGGATCCTGAAGGGACAGAGGAATTTGACAACTGAGAAACGGAAGAGAGAGGAGGGAGGACCAGTGGAGGTGTAGTTGAAGTTAAAGTTGGAGGCATAACAGGAATGCCACCTTGACTGGTTTGAGAATATGGAACAAATGGAGGTGGCAGTGAAACGTTTGCAGGATACTGGTTCTTCAGGTTTTGGAGTGAGCTCACTTTCTCCTGCAGATGGGATTGAGTGACCTTCATCTGTTCATCCCATGCTTTCCACTGTTTCTCATACTCTTGAAGCTGGTCTTTGTGAGGGTAAGTTTGAAGCTGATGCTGCCACTGTTGGTTCATTGATCGCTCCCAATCTTTATGAAGCTGCTGGAACTGTTTTTGCTGTGCCTCATAATGTCGCAGTTGCATTTCCACTGACATTGTCTGTAAGGAGAAGACAAAAATAGCTTCAAAATACCATCTTAGTTATTTTCAGAGACACATTTCACTATCACTTGCAATATCATGACTTCTGACAGGCAGAAGCTTGAGGAAGAACTACAGTGAGACAAGCAAACATCAACTGTGACATCTAAAGTCATTGTGACTACACATTTGATGAGTAGAGGACATGGATAAAATGCTGCCTTTTATGCCTTTTTTTTTTAAACAAGACAGATGAAGAAATCTATAATCAAATGGCTCCAAGATGTATTATTTATCCATACTACCAATGGCTAACGCCCAAATCAATCTTCATGCTTTCAATACATACAATACATGGCTATTTCTCAAGCTTTCAGTTTCTGTTATTAACCCACTCAGAGTTGCTTTAGATGACAGCTCTTATTTTTCTCTAAGCCTCTGCCAGATATTCTTATTTGTACAATAAAGCTTCTTTCAAGGAGGTACTGTCTTTCATTATTTGTAGACACAGGTCCTATTAGTTATGTCATGATCTCGTCTGAGACTTTCAGGGTTCACTGTGAAAAGATTTTCTTAACCAAGTAGACAGCCCAAGCTACAAAGAAATGCTTAATGTACAAACTCCACCAACCCTGAAAAAGCTGACTCAGCTCTAACACAGTAATTAACTTCTAGTTAAACGCTTAAAGCTTACAACACTGCTATAACAATCCAAACTTGTTATTATTTTACCAACTGAGTCAAAAATAGTGTGAGACACTGATTTTCTTCTTACTTTAACGGTTTCTTTTTGTCATCTGTGATTACTACACCATTGTATATATTTATTTTTGTACTACAAAAAGAAGAGCGACCAAATTACTCAATCACCTGTTTACCTGGCTTTTTTTTCTGAACTCCTTCTCCAGCAGTAAAACATTTAAAACTAAGTTCAATATCATGTTCAGCTCTGCTCCTGTATCACCCAGATATGTCTGAAAAAAATCTTATGATAGGTGTAAAGTCTTACATTTCTCATCCTGCTGAAGCTTTCTTGCCATCTGTCAATTCTTTTTTTCATTCTGAAGCTGAGTGACAGTAGGAAAAGGGGATATAGACTTCTACCCACGCATAAAAAGTAGCTAGACAAAGGAGTCAGCCATGAACAAATAATTCAACTACTTGTTTTACTGCAGACCATGACTACTAGGTCACCCAAGAAGTATATCAGAAACTATCTCCTTAGCATTTCACCTGTAAGTGTGGAGGCTGTTGCATGATCTGTTGATACTGCTGTACTATCTGCTGCAGCTGGGCATGCTTCTGCATTATCCTCTGATACTGAAATCCAACCCGCTGATGGGGATGCTGCTGCCATTGAGCTGCTGCTGCTTGCAATTGCTGCAATCTCAAATCTTCCTCAGGGTCATCAGGAGGTTCAATATTGAGCTACAGAAAAAAGACAAATAAATACTATAAATGAAGGAAAGGAAATCTCCTTCCATCAGAAGAAAAACACACTTGTTCACTACCCCACTTAGAGGAACTTTCTCAGTGTCTGTTACTTTATCAATCTGTAGTTCAGTGTTCTGACCACTCACAGCTTCTGGAAGGTTGATTTTTATGACATTTATTCTTCATGTGAATAATCTGATCTAAAGGTTAGGGCGATGGCAATTAGGGTATTTGTACATACAGAAACTACACACAGGAAAGAGATTAAAGCAGACCTGTTCTGTTCTCTAATGATAAGACTAGGGGGAATGGAACAAAAATAGAAATGGGTAGATTCAGATTGAATGTTAGGAAGAAATTCTTCACCAGGAGGGTGGTGAGACACTGGAACAGGTTGCCCAGGGAGGTAGCAGAAGCCCCATCCCTGGAGGTGTTTAAGGCCAGCCTAGATGTGGCTGTGAGCAACCTGATCTAGTGTGAGGTGTCTCTGCCCATGGCAGGGGAGTTGGAACTAGATGATCCTTGAGGTCCCTTCCAACCCTAACAATTCTATGATTCTGTTGCTCACAGGAAATACAAGATAACTGTGCTTTTTCATGATGAGGTAAAGTAATTCAAATTGCATTGTTACTGCCACTTGATAGGAAACCCACACAATGTAAGCTAAAATAGAGCCCCTGCTGCAGGGTAATCTACTACCCTGACACAGAATCACAGAACCACTTTGGTTGGAAAAGACCCTGTGTAAAGTTCTTGGCTTTCAGACAAACTATAACACAAAGAGAAGAAGAGCCAGAACTGACAAACTGACAGACAGGAATTAAGAAATAGTCTTTTAAGGACAGCACTTCTCATTTACTGAGTACCTAATTTTGCACTTAGTATCACAAGACAAAGATAACAATGTTGGAGAAAGTGCAAGCCAGTCAAGCTTGGACTTGCCTGGGTGCATGTGTAGGTGACTGTCTAAGCCTATATATAAGGAGTGTATTTTAATTATTTTAATTGGTGCAGCCTTACAAAGTGTTCTTTTAAGCTTGCTTTACAGTATTTAATGTCACACAGTATACACAAGAATTTGATGGCATTCTTTCGCCGTTTCTTTATCCCATTCAGCACAACCAGTGGAATGGCATCACTTTACAAAGCCCACCTGAGTGTCAGTGGATGTAAGAGAAGACTCATCTTCTTTGGACGTTGGAGGCAGGGATTCATTAAGTGGAGGAGGTTCAGACTGCTGAGCTGAAGCACTCATTTTCCCTTCTTCAGTCTTTTCTTTCTGTTCAGAGGAATCCTTCACTACTGGACCTTTCATTTGCTGCTGTCCCTGAGCATGGGCTTTTGCTCTTTGCTGCAGGCTAAGCAGGTGCTGCTGGTACCAGTATTGCTGCTGTTCCTAAAACATACAGGAATTTTTCTCAGACTTCGTAGGAAAAAACATAGAAATTAATTCATGACAGTCACTGGAATCATACTCTAGAAAAGTTCTTAAATCTTTTTTGAGGGAAAACTCACTTCTCATCAACAGTATTGCAATGGATGTCAGAAGACCGAATCAAAATTCAGAAAACACTTTGTGAAGCATAGCATCCACAGCAGAATTTATTTCTTACCTCAAAGAGCTTACAACCAAAGAGAACAATAACAAAAAACAGAAATATGACCAGTAAGAAATCAGATTACTACAGCTATGTGAGAACTACCACACTTCTTATTTTTAGTGCTTTTTACTCCTAACAGTTATAGGTACTTATTATGAGACTAACTTAGGTAAAAGGAAGGGAAAGTGAAGGACAAGCCTGAGTAAGGGAGAAGTAAAAAGAAGGAAATGTGGAAAAAAAAATTAAGAATATGAACAGAGAACAGAAGCGTCAAGCAGAGTGAAAATGGCAGGTGAGAAATTGTGGAGACATTTGAATAAAGCTGTGGAAAGGAAAAAGAACACTCAGAACCAGCATATAGTGAGGATTATTCATCATCAGAATTCTCATTAATTCTGACTCATTCAACACATGGCTGTGCCTCAAAAATTATCCATTTAAGACGTGATTGAGCATTCACTTTTAAGCATTTCAGGCTAGAGTTAGAGTACTCTGGGCAGATGATAGTAGCTTCAAAGCAATGTCAGCTGCCACAAAGAAAGAACAAAAGACTAAAGGTTAGTATCTCAACACTCCAGTAGTGGTGCATCTTAGAAACTGAATAGGAACTGACAGTTCTGTATCTCTTCCCATACAAGAAATGCCAGGCATCAAATCAAACTAGCAGGACACATATTTAAAACACAGGGAGGCAGCTCACCACCTGACATGGCCTTGTGCTACCAAAGTACCTGCCAGAGACTATTCCAAGGACTACAATTTTTGGATTCAAGACACAACTCCATAATCTCATAGAATAAAAATCTATGGATTTTAAAAATAAAGATATCAGTTGCAGTTAAGGCAGCTCCTACATTTTAGAGAAGTGTTGCTATACACTTTATTTTAAAGTTATTCTCAGCATCTGCCTTTAGTTACTGTCAAAGACAGAATGATAACATGCTGTACTTTTGGTCTGACCTAGTGCAACCACTCTTGTGCTCTCACATCAGCTTCACTAGTTCTGAGATTCTGTGCCTGCCCTACATCTTTCATATGCTCTGTTCCTCCCTTCCATCCAAGTACACACAGTAAAGACACCTATATAAAACCCACTCAGAGAAACAAATCCAAAAGCTGTATGTATTTGAAAATGTAAGTGTGACAACAGCAAATCTGGTAAGATTTCTCAAAACTGGACCATTCTCTCTACCTTAAAACAGGCTTAAAAGAAGTACAAGCTTCTTCCAAAAGGCTACCTCACACTCAAATCAGAAATGACGTTTCCTATTGGTAGCAATCCAGCAGATAATGAAACATGGAGCTGTATTTTTTAAGAAATACTTCTGTAAAATGGTAATGTGGAGATGAGGTCAATGAAAGGAGAGGCTGTGCTTCTTGGGACTTTATGTTGACCCTGCAGTAACTCCTGCCAAGAATCTTTTCAACAAGAACATGACGCAGAAGAGCTGTCATGGCTTTGGGTGGAAGATGTGCATTCACACTCCAGCACAGACTCTCCCAGAAACCTTCAACAACATATAAATAAATGTAACACCAGGGAGGAGCACAGATTCCCAGATATACAAAAGCTGATTCAGTTATCCCTCTCAAAAGGCATCAGGTGATTGACCATTGATGTTACTGGATGCTGTGCTTGGTGAGCACCTGTTCTACTGTCACAACATTGTTGTCTCCATAGATCCATGTTGTTTCCTTCCCATTCTACCAACTGGACAAAGGGTTAAACCCCATAATATGGCCAGTGTTCATACAAAGAGCTATTTGCACTTGCAGCCCAGAAAGCCAACCAGATCCTGGGCTGCATCAGGAGAAGTGTGGCCAGCAGGGCAAGGGAGGTGATTCTGCCCCTCTACTCAGCTCTGGTGAGACCCCACATGGAGTACTGTGTGCAGTTCTGGAGCCCCTATTACAAGAGAGATATGGACATGCTGGAACTTGTCCAGAGAAGGGCTACCAGGATGATCAGAGGGCTGGAGCACCTCTCCTGTGAAGACAGACTGAAAGAGTTGGGGCTGTTCAGTCTGGAGAAGAGAAGGCTCTGAGGTGACCTTCTTGTGGCCTTCCAGTATCTGAAGGGGGCCTACAAGAAAGCTGGGGAGGGACTTTTTAGGCTATCAGGTAGTGATAGGACTAGGGGGGATGGAATAAAGCTGGAAGTGAGTAGATTCAGACTGGACGTGAGGAAGAAGTTCTTCCCCATGAGAGTGGTGAGAGCCTGGAATGGGTTGTCCAGGGAGGTGGTTGAGGCCCCATCCCTGGAGGTGTTTAAGGCCAGGCTGGATGAGGCTCTGGCCAGCCTGATGTAGTGTGAGGTGTCCCTGCCCATGGCAGGGGGGTTGGAACTAGATGATCCTTGTGGTCCCTTCCACTGATTCTATGATTCTATTCTATGATTCTGTGACAATATCCTGCCACCAGTTTTTTTACAGATGAAGTCAGTGACATATAGATTGCAGGTTCAATCTGAAAAGTGAGGGAAAGGTGGAAACGCAGATTTCTACGGCTTAGTCTGAGCAAAACAGAAGTGCAAGGGTAGAAAACTCTTGATGGCAAAAACCTGAATTCGAATGCTTATCTCCACAGGATGATTGCCATTCTTTAAGTTCAATTACAATCCTTAAGCCCAGGAACAAACCAGAATCAAGAGACTGTGTCTGTTGCATTGTATTGCACTGAAGCCAGCCCTATCATTTCCTGACCACAGGACATACCACCAAAAACATTAATGAAAAGCCCACACCAAAAGGCTACTTCAAAATAAATTTAGGTGACCTTCAGCCGTAACATAATTCCTGTTTTGTGGGACACTCAGTTCTTTGCTGGTAAAGATAGCAAAAGAATGGTTTAGCATCCTTTAAAAGAACAAAGGGAGGAAATTTAAAAGAAAGTGATATGATAGTTAAGGTAATTTTAAGAGATGTAGATAAATGCATATTTATGGATGCAGATTCACCTACACATTTTTTTACTACTGTAAATAAACAGCAGCATACACTATCCAAATATCAGATGGAACATTAATGAAATACCATGGGTATTGCCAACATGCGTAAAGCCAACAGGACTTGACCAAAAAAAATTACATCTGGTCATAGCGAAACATAAGAATCCAACAATTTAATCCAACTACATATCCACACAGGAAACGCTAAACTCACAATATTGTCAAGGCAAAGAGTGGTATCTGATTTGGAGACAGGAATGGGAAATTATAAAACACTAACTCACGGCAAATCACATAATGGTAAGAGAAAAACACTGCTCTATCTGGCTGCAGCCACTGTTACTGTGGGATGAGAACAGACAAAATTGTTTTCAGTTACCAGTTTAAACAAAGGCTAAACAGGACCCTCAAAATGACAAATCACAGTATTTCTGTACTCAGCTTTTGAGGTCATGAGCAGGAACGTGTCACAACGCTTTGCTTTTCCTATTCCTATGAGGGAGCTGGGGTTGTTCAGCCTATAGAAGAGAAGGCTCTGAGGGGACCTTACAGCTGCCTTACAATACCTGAAGGGATCTTACAGGAAGGCTAGAGAGAACTTTTCATAAGGGTGTCTAGCAACAGAACAAGGGGGAATGGTTTTAAAGCTGAGGGAGAGTAGGTTTAGACCGGATATTAGGAAAAAGTTCTTCAGCACGAAGGTGGTGGGATTCTGGAACAGGCTGCCCAGGCAGGTTGTGGATGCCTCCTCCCTGGGGGTGTTGAAGGCCAGGTTGCATAGCCAGGTCTAGTTGAGAGGTGTTCCTGCCCATGGCGCAGAGGTTGGAGTAGATGATCTCTGAGGTCCATTCCAACCTAAGCCATTCTATGATTCTACTGTGTAAGGACTTGTTGCTCCAAATTCCAATTCATTTTACAGTAAAAAATCGTATCTATATGTTGTAACAGATTTATGACCAGCAAAGTACCATATTCCTTTTGAAGTAACACTGAACAGTGCATGACAGTAAAACTACTCAGGACAGAAGCTGTTTAAGCAATCACAGGTGAACTTCAGCAGTACTCTGCTGCTTCTATGTGTGCACCATAATAATGCACTACCTGCACCTTTCCTGAAATGGAGACAGTGGTTGAGAAAACATTAATGAAACTTTAGGCTACATAATGGGGGAAGAGTTACAGCATACTGTTTGATCTTGAGTTCAATAATTTAGGAAGTCAGCAAGCAGCCTCAATACTGAATTAACATCACTTTCTGCACCTGATTTTTCAAAGTTTTTGTTTTGTCATTAGAAGATTTAATGAGTCCCATTGCTATCAATGCAAAAGATCAGCCAGTACTGTCCAAAAGCTTTGGAAAATTAAATTCACGAACCGAAAGCACCCCTTGCTAGGCAGTAATTAGTTCTATGGTGCAAACTTAGAAATGATACATTCCCAAAAATGTTCAGGTATCAGTATGAAATGTTAATGGATACAATTAAAAAAGTATGCCAACAATTAACAAAACAAGAGATTTGTAAACTTAAGTTTCAAAGACGAATTCTATGATCAATTTGCCAAAACCAGACATGTTTCAAACTTAAAGTCAGCTTAAAGCTTTGTTCTTTCAGTTGGATCTCTACAAGCCAACCCCAAAACCATGCACAAGCCTCATTGAAACTGGCTGAAGACCAAAATATGTTTGTCTCTGTGCATGCTTAACCTTAAGCCACTAAGCTATCCTTAACTTATGAATGGTCACATCAAGTTCACTGGAACCACTTCATTTAAGAAGTGAAACATGAACATTTTGCAGGCATTGTGGCTCTAGCATACACATAAAAAGCAATCAGAATATTTTTCACCTCAAAACCATTTCAGAACATTTCCCTCCAATGCTCCATACAATTTTCTACTGGAAGATCAAGCACATGTAGCACGAACCATAAGCCTAAGTAAAGGGCCACTGTGTGGGATTACAGAATAGTTTGAGTTGCAAGGGACCTTAAAGATCATCTACTTCAACCCTGTGCCATGGGCAGGGTCACCTTCCACTAGACCAGGCCCCATCCATCCTGGCCTTGGACACTTCCAGGGAGGGGGCATCCAAAACTTGCCTGGGCAACCTGTTCCAGTGCTCACCACCCTCACTATAAAGAGTTTCTTCCTAATATCCAGTCTACAACTACCCTCTTCCAGCTTAAAGCCACTACCCCTTGTCCTGTCACTACAAGCCCTTGTAAAAAAGCCCCCTTCAGGTACTGGAAGGCTGTACTATGCCAGAACCACTTGTGTAGCTATACATGTAGTAAGATTAAAATAGCCACAATCCTACACTGCTCAGACAACTGAAATACAACCCCATGAGAAGACTAAACGAAGAAATCACTGAAGACAAAAGGCACTCATCCTGCAACGTGCAATAAGCAAGCAGACTGCTGCATCTCATAAAAGGCTAGATGAAGTCAACACAGGTTTGAGGCTGTACTTTGGAAAGCAATTCTCCCGAGACCAACAAACTCCTCAAGAAAATTAAATTCAGCCCAGAGACTGACTTTTCCCTATATAACTCATTTGCTCTTGAAAAACGACGATTTGTTACATCCCGAAACCCACCACTGGCTAAAGAAGCAATTGCAGAGCGTGGCCTGAGCTGTGCCATTCCCGGACTTCCAAAGGTTGCGTCCAAACCCTTTGAGTATTATGCAAAACCAGTGTGTTTAACAAGGGAGACCTTTGCAACACCCGTACTTGCCAGCCGCTCATCGCCACCACTGCCCTGGTGACTCCTGCTGCCAGCCGGGGCCTCAAGAGCGGAGGTGGCGGTGCCTTACCTGGGGAGTCATGGTGGAGGGGTCCGGCTGTTCGGTGCTGCCTGCCTCCTTGGCGGCACCCTGCGCGGCCTCCGGCTGGGCAGCGGCGGCCAGGGGTAAGGACGGCTGCGGCGGGGGGAAATGGGCCTGCGATGGCTTGGCCGGGGGAGGGATGGAGGTGGACAGGCCGGGCTGCGCTGTCTGGGAAGGGGAGGCCTGGGAGGACAGCAGGTAGGGCTGAGGGTGTGCCATGTAGCCCTGGGCAGGGGGAGGCAGGTAAGACTGGGAAGCGGTGGCCGGCGGGGGTTCCAGGTAGGAGGGTGGGGGCTCGGAGAAGGAGGGGGGAGGCTGGGAGGCCTGCGCCCGGGTCAGGTAGGGCTGGAGCGGAGGAGACTGGGCTGGGGGCGGCTGGGTTGGGGGTAGGTACGGCTCCGTCTGAGGGGGCGGCAAGTAGGCCTGGGCGGGGGGCAGGTAGGCCTGGGCGGCCGGCTGCGGGGACTGAGGCGGAGAGGACAGCTCCATGTCCATGGGCACCGGCGAGGATGGCACCGGCTCACCCCAGTCGCCGTGACCGCCCGGCGGCTCCTGGCCATCGCGTTCCCGGCCGGTGGGCGGCTTGCGGGTTGGTGGTGGTGGCTCTCGGTGGGCGAACTGCTTCTGGTAGCTGCGGACTGGCGGCGGCACAGGCGGAGGCGGCTGCTGCCAGTCGGTGAAGGAGCCCGGCAGCGGCGGCGGTGGCAGCCCCGGAGGGGGCGGCCCCGGCGGCGGCGGGGGCCCCAGCAGAACGGACTGTAGCTGCTTCTGGTGCATCTGCTGGAGCTGTTGGAGCTGCGCCAGGTGCTGCTCCTGCAGGCTCAGGAATCCCGAAGTACCGGCGGGCGGCGGCGGCGGGGCGGCGGGCGCGGGCCCCGGTGGCGGGTAGCTGGGCATCGGCATCGGTGGGACGGCGGGAGGCGGCACGCTGGGGGGAGGAATAGGCAGCGGCGGGGGTGGAATGGAGGTGGGTGGCGGCGGGTAGTGCCCCGCCGCCCCATACAAGCCCCAGGCCGGATACATGGCGAGGCTGCGGCGGCGAGAGCGGAACGCAGAGCCTCGGCAGGCCGCGGCGGCGGCGGCGGCGCATGCGGCCCACGGCGCCTGCGCAGGGAGGTGCCCCGCCCTCCCGGGCAGTAGAGCGCGAGCCGGGCGCTAGAGCGCGGAGAGCTGCTTCTCGTCGGGGCTCGGCGCCGGCTGCGCGCTACCTAGCGGACAGTTGCCATCACTGCAGGAGGAACAACGCGAAGCCAGCAGCACGGTTCGTAAGGAGGAGCGGAGGCGAGCCCACAGAGCTGCTTCGTCGCCGCCCGCCTGCCCCGGGTCGGCTCGGAAGAGAGGTGGACAACAGAAGGCAACCCCAGCACGGAGTTCTGTTTTGCGTAGGGTGACAGCGAGCAGGCGGGTGCCGTTACGTCCTGCCGCGGGCTCACAGGCGAAGCTATATATGGCTGACCTGGCCCCGGCGGCCTCCCGCAGGCCGTGGTGCTGCCGAGGTGGAGACGCTGGTGACCTCGGTTACTCCAAGGCGGCGGCGGCCATGATCCCGCGCTTGCCCACCGGTCCTGTCAGAGCCGTGCCGCCACCTGCCGGTACCGGCTCTGGCCCACAGCGCGTGTCGCCGTCCGCCAGTAACGGCTCTGGCCCGCAGCCGGTGTCGCCGCGCTGCTTGAGCCCCACGCGGCGACACCAAACCTGGCGTGGGTGACCCGAGGTGCGATGGCAGCACTCATTAATCGCTGCAGGGACTGAAGGGTGACGTGAGTGCAGGCAGAAATCGAGCTGAGCGGAGCCTCGGGGAAGACCTACGAGTACAGAATGCTGCTGCGGCCCGGTGAATGAGGTCACGGAGCCCCTGCGCCGGGATAAAGGCCGTGCCGGGATAAAGGGTGATCCCTCCCCTGGAATGGTGTTGTCCGCAGTGAATACGCTGGTGCTAAACCCAAGAGACAAAAATGAGAATGGAGCAGATCTGTGAAATTGTTTTTCTTTGTGTTTCTCTCTTCCTGCACTGAATCATAATCATAGGACAGTAGGAGTTGGAAGGGACCTCTGGAGATATGACTTAAATATACAAATACGCCCTGCAGCCCCTTAGCAAAGAGTTATGCAAAGTGCTGGGCTCCCATTGTGGAGAAGACAGGAGGGTTTGTGTGTGAATTCTAGTAGCTGGACAACAAAGCCCAGTGGTTGCTGTTTTGGTCAGCAGTACACCAGAATTGTGGTGTCTCACTACTTGCCCTGATTCCCAAACAGAGAAAACCTGATCCATTTTGCACCTGTCCAATCTCAAGTTGATGGCTGGTGAATCCAAGATCCCTGGCCAGTGGACAAAGGCAGTTGTTGGAGACAAAGGTTTTTCAGTCTGGATCAAAATCAGGAAAACCACCTTGCTAGGCAGAGAAAAAGCTTTGTCCTCTTTACTGGAAAAGCTGGAGTTTGCCATTATTTGTTGTTAATTCCAGGTAATCCACAGAGGGGGATACAGCATGAATCTACAAGAAAAGCTTCAAGTAGAACGTGAACTCAAGTTATGAAATGTAAATCTTTATGGAAACTATCTTAATACACATAGGACTGTCTTTTTCTACTCTTTATTTATTTATTTATTTATTATTTAGAGGTGATCATTGATCCTTTTTTTCCTAAGGTGGCACTCTTTTACAATTTCTCTTGCAGTGAACATGGCTTCCAGATAGCTTTTCTATTTAGCCCCCCATGTCCTCCACATCATACATGTACTTATTTATATTCCCAAGCTTTTTGGGCCAGTTTACTCGCTATGCTTACCAAAGTCTGTCCTTTCAAAATAATTCACTGAAGAGTTCTCTTGCAATTGGTTTACTCAAGGTTCTCTCCTGCAGTCTCTCCCAGTATTCTTGCTGTTTGTTGTGGTTACGTAGCTAACAGATTTCTTCACAATATTCCCTTATGAAAAAGTACACACACTCAACTATGTCAGCAGCAATTGTTTTCCATCCTACCAGTGTTACTTACAAATTCCTTGACAGACATTTTTGTCAATACTCAAATCTGGCCTTGGCAGCACTGGAGTTGACTCTTACCAGCTGATACATTGCCTTTACTCAGTGTTACCTTGACCTAGAACAACCTTGCTGAGTCCACCTTATGCCTTCTTTTACAGTCTGTAATATTAAAGTATGTTGCCATGCTAATTTTAGGGTTTTTTTTTGGTAATAGTTCAGGCCTTTTCTGCATTGGGTAGTAATGCTGTAGCAATCTTGGGACCTTCTGGTGACCTGCAGAAAGGAGCAGAGATTATTTTTTTCCATCCTTTGCCTAACTTCAGACTTCAATGGTTCTTCTGATTGTTCTCCATCTTCTGAAGCTATGGAAACGGGCTAAAGCAAGATATGGCATGTTAGTGGGGAAGGAGGATTCCCGAGATACTGAGAAACATTGCAGGCATCTGATACCTGAGTTGAGTGCTGATGCCATGGGTCAGGAAGGTCTTTCCCTTCTGGTTTGGACTGGTAGGAGTTCTGCATTGACAGGAATGCCAAAGCATTCTTGTTTACCGAACTCTTTCCTGTCATAATGATCTTTCCCCTTTTGCCATACTGTAAATTTGATCTGAGATTAGGATTCCATAGTGCTCATGCATGGTGTGCACCAATATCTGCTCTGCAGGTTCCCTGGGATAGCAGGGGAAGAAGTTGATGATCCAGGTGGTCCTTTCCCATCCTGTTTCTCTTCTAACTAGGCTCTTTGAATTAATACCCAACTCTTTTCTGTCTTGCCAGTTATGCTCAATTAATCTTCCTGTTGCTGATATCTTCTTCCTCTTCCCTCACACCTAACAAAATGGATGAGGCTTTGAGGAGAGACCTGCTCCAGCCCAACCCTGCCCTCCTGCCACCACTCTGTATGTAAGCAAAAGAAGTGGGCTGCCAGCTAATCCAGTACAGACACAAGAATCTGAGCAGGACACTTAAGCAAACTTACTTCATTGTACAGCTGAATAAAAGCCCTTCAGTTCCAAATTAAAATCTTCCAGACCACTGGGCCACAGAAGGCACATCAAGTAGTGCAGATTTGATGGCTTTTCTCCAGAACATGGATTCCAGTTCCCTCACACATTCCAGGTGTGGGAGAGTTTCCCAGAGGAATTCTTGTCCTGCTGCAGATGCAGCAGTAAGAAACTTCTAAAATTTCTGTGGTTTCATTGTCAGTCAGAGCTGGATCACCAGTATTTAATTCAGAGTGATGAAATTACTTTTTACAATGATCCCAGTAAAGAGGGAGTGAGGCATGTTCTGGGCACTGCCATCTTCTTTTTCCTATATGCTTCTCAAAACTATAGGTAATCAGGCCAAGTCAGAATGAGGATGAATAAAAAGACTGTTCCAAGTATCTTTTCCTTAGAAGACCACAGGTATGAAAGCCAGTCCATGTCACCCCCAGTCCTATGAGCAGAGGGTTGGAACCAGAAAGAGCCTTATCCTGGCTCAGAGTCCTGGCATTGATGGCTTGGCTGGACAGGTTAGAATCGAGGAGCTCCATAATCATCTGGCATCCTCTCAATATTGTATCTGAGAAACAAAGAGGGAAAACCGATGAAGACAACCCACTCACATTGACCCTTCCCCATGCAGCTACTGCCTTAGAAGCAGACTGAACAGCATCCAGCTTTGTTTTATTTGTATCCAAAGCTCAGATCCCCAAGAAGAAAAGTATTACTTCTGAAAGTGAAAAGCCTTCACAAGGTTGCTGCCATCCTTCACCTTAACTCACAAACTGGGCATCTCAAAAAGCTCACCACCTCCAGAGAAGATAAAAAATGGTGGCTTTGTAAGATCTGATTTAGGTTATTCAGCTTATGATTCATGTCCACTGTGAATAAGGAACAAGTATGTTTAGAGAGAAAAATCTTCTGAGCCATGTTCTAATTATAGAACAGTTAAGACTTTACATATTTAATCAGCCTCCTCGTTTCTAACATACTGGTTTGGTTTTGAGCTAAGAAGCAAATTCAAACTCTTAGCTGAGGGTACACAAAGATCCCAAATAGAATGTAGAACAAGAATGGTTCTTTTCCTTGAGAATCTGTAGAATGAATTTGCTTGGTAGTCTTGCTGCTGGCAAGCAAAACTGAGCTGTAGGAACAGTGGCCTCAAGGAACTTAGTTTTCCAAGTGAAAGCAAGTGAATATGTAGGCTGCAATAAAAGTGGGTCTGTGACCAGTCTCTTCCCAGCAGCAGTTGAACATGTACTTTTGCATTAACACTAGCCCCTTTGCTGCAGCCTGCACTAGAGACAATGCAGGAGAGCAATACGTCAGAGCCCCTGTCAGACAAGGACTGCACCGGCAGTGTTCCTGCCTGTCAGAGGTCCCTTACCTGTGCCTGGAAATATACATTATAGGCACTCCTGGGATTTTTCGTATTCTCCGCTTGAGCTCTTTATCCACTGTTGCCACAATGTAACATTTGTGCTGCAAAAAAACAGGTC
This sequence comes from Indicator indicator, assembly GCF_027791375.1. Taxonomy (NCBI): domain Eukaryota; kingdom Metazoa; phylum Chordata; class Aves; order Piciformes; family Indicatoridae; genus Indicator; species Indicator indicator. Next base: position 46,854,956 of record NC_072013.1, on the reverse strand, counting down.
AGATTCAATACCAGTGAACCCTGGGAAGGAGGCAGAGCAAAAGCATCTCATCAGTGACTTCTTTCAACACAAGACTACAAGTCCTTAGCAAGCCACTACTAGAACCTGTACAGAATTCCACAGCAGACTAGTAACGTATTTCTGTTCATCAAAATAGACTCACAGAATCATCCAAAGTCTGTCCAGCCTTCCCAGCTGATAGGTTTCCCATCCTAAGTGCTTCTTGATGCTGTCCCACGCAACAAGAATGCTCCGGAAAGGCTACACCTTGCTTCAAATAAAGTGCTAGGGACTGAAACTGCACCTCAGTGAGATTTTACAGTTCCTTTGTGGGAAATTTCAGTCATCAGTAACTAGGAGAGTTCAGGGATTTTTAGTGTGTTAGCACAGTACACAAAATTTCTAAACCATAAATACCTGAGTGACTCTTTGCACCAAGCAGTCATCTGCATAGGTTCCTTTGTGCATACACGGCAAGCGTTCAAAGCGAGGGTCCTTGGCAATTCTGTGAGGACATATGAGGGAGCATGGCAGCAATCAGACCAGAGCGTACAGAGACACAAAATGCAGTAACAGTAATGCCCCTTCTCTGTGATACACCACGTGTTATTCTTAAGGCCAGGGCTGAAATGATGGAGTGAATGATACAGAACAGTCAACTGAAATGAGGAACAAAAAAAGATTGCAATTGTCTTGCTGATTACTATAGGTTAAGTATTTCTTAGTATTTCTTACTTAGATTCAAGGTCCCTACAATGTTCATCTCTTGCCTAACACAGTCATTTGAAACAAATTATCTGTGGGAAGAAGCAGAGCTTCTAGTATCTGATCCTTCATACAGGCATCTAGGAACATGTCACTTCTTTGAAGGGGAACATCAAAATTGTTCAGGGGATGCACTTGGATACTTTACAACACCACAGCCCAAAATAAAAAGAATGATAATCTATCTGACCAGTACACCTGGTCAAAACTTTGGAGAAATAAAACTTTATTGAACTAGTTTTGTACAGATTACACAACAGTCTCTCTAGATTATCAGTGTGTGCTACCTACTCCTGCAGGAATAACATGAGACATGGCTGAAAGGTTCCACAAGACTATTCCAGTATTGATTTTTAGAAATTTCTGTAATTTTACATATATATACACACACAAACATGAGGAATTGTTATTTTGAAAGTCTTACAAAGAAAGATTTAGAGATTGTGCCTAGCATTTAGTTAAAAAAAGGAAGAATCTAAAACTTAAACCATTGTATAGATCTCATACAGCCAGAGAAATAAAGCCAACTTTGAGACTCTGTAACAACCTAATCACTCTCTAGTGCAAAAGCACCATCGTGGAAAGTGTTTTTCATTTATTTATATTAAAACATTGAGCTCTAGAAATGGAGAACATCCTGCACTTACCTTAATGCCACACGGTACTTTTGTCCTAACTTCTCAATTTCACCCATTACACAATCTGTGATACATGGAATACCTACATGCAAAAAAAACCCCTTTATTAAAATAAAGCAGTTCTTCTGACTCCTATGTACTGCCCACATGCCCAAGAACTATTATGGAACTCTGTAATGTATTACTGAAGATTTTTAAACTTATGAGAACTGATAAGGTTGCAAAATAATGAAATGTAGAGGCACTGAGTTTGACCATGCCTTAGCAATTTTAGAATTTTAGGTTACCTTTGTTGAGATTGCATTTAAGACCATTGTCTGACTGAAACCAGTGACAGTCCCAGGTTCTCTAGCCATGAACAATGAACTAGATGATCACAACATATATCCTTTTTAAAAAGATTTCTGTTATCCTCAGCTAATGGTAAGAGGCTGATAAAGCACATCATGGGCACACCATGGCACTGTGTGGTTCAGATGAAGCGGCAAGTGATGCAGATACTCACACTTGGCATAAAGACAGTCCATCATTGACTGAACTAGGTCCAGCTTGGCCTTGATGGAGAAATTGATGAAATTAGTGTCAACCAGGATGTGATAAGGGGGCCCCAACTGTGTATTATACTGGAAGAACAAGCATGAGGGATGCTGGGGGCTGCCAAGAAGACAAAATTCAAGTCAGTTAATTACAATTAACAAAGTATCCAACTTGCACAGTATGCAAGGGTATCAAGCAGAAATAACACAAAGCAGCATGGGATGGTGACCTGTCAGACCTCCCGCCCCCTCCCAGGCCAAATCCTTTGGTTTGGGGGCACCATTTCCTACTCTTGACAGTTTTGCTCATTGAAGTTCCTGGTTGCGGCCTGCAGCGTGGCCGGCCGGCCCTCCCTCCCTCCCTCCCCCCAGCGTCGGCAGCACTTACACTTCCCGTTCCTTGATGGCGCTCGGGTCCTCCTTCTTCTTCACGGGGGCTTTCTTCCGCTCCTTCTCGTTACTACGAGGAAACACAGGTATTCATGGCGGGTGAGGGCGACAGGGAAAGGCGGCCAGCGGTGAAGGGGTCCGGGCCGGGATCTCCTCCCGAACAGGACAGAGGGACAGCCGCGGCCGCACTCACATGCGCTCGTCCCGGAGACTGATCATCCGCTTCATGACCGCGTACTTCCGCGCCTTCTTCTGCTTCCCCTGCAAGGAGACCGATGCCCACCAGCCATGAAGCGGAGAGAGGTCGCCATTATCCCCCCCACCCTCCGGCCCGCGCCCGGCTCACCATGCTGCCGCCGCTACCCTCACCGCTGCCGCTGCTCCTTCCGCTGCCGCCACGACGCGTCACTATGCTCCGCCGGCAAGGTCCGGAATGCCGTCACTTCCGGACGCCAGCCCGGGACAGCGGCAGCCGGCGAATGTCGCGCGGCGAGGCGGGCCCGCCGTTACGGCCGCTAACCGCAGCACTGGGTAACGGAACTCCGCGTTCTCCCTTGCGCCTCGGGGCGGGCTCCTGCGGCGGGGAGTCGAGGCTGCCAGGACGAGGGAGCCTCAGCCGCAGCCCGGCCGCCCCGCAGTGCTCGGACATCCACCCGGGGTAGTGCCCGGCCCCGCTCGGTCCCGGCTGGCAGCGGGAGGGAAGAGGGTGGCTCCGTTGCCAGCCCAGAGCGCTCATGCTGGGGGCCGCCCCACCGTTGCCCTTGTCAGGCCCAGTACAACCGCAGCGGGGGTCCCCGCTCTGCCGGCGGCGGGGGCAGGGTTCTCGGTGACCGGGAAGGGCTGGCTCTGCTTACCCCACGGCAGGAAGCGCGGCGTCCTCCAGCTTTCTTTTTTTGTTGTTTTAGCCGTGCCGTTTGCGCGGCGCTGACGGTGTGCCGGTGGAACGTCGGGTGGGTTGGGCGGGCTGGCGTCTGCGGAAAGACCGCGCCGTTTGGCGACCCCGCCGAGCCACAGCAGGTGCGTGCTGGAGGGGAACCACGGCACACCGATCGTCCTCCTGTCCCCGTTTTCCGTTCTCTGGAGATGAGAGGTTATGGAGGCGTCCAGCCTGCTTTCTTAAGCTTGCTGAGCTGGTGTCTTTTGAAGAACTAATGTACGCTGGCTTTGCTCATGAGCCTCATGAAAAGCTTTGCCACGGTTGTCATTTTCTGTAGATCTTCCCAACGCTTGTGACCTGAAACCTCAGCAAGTGAGCATCATTTCAACAGTGCTTTTTCTGTGGTCATAATGGTGTGGTCTGACCTAAAATACATTTTTTTACACGTGTAAGGAAATGTTCTCCAAATTCTCACTCTAGTTCCAGGCACTTGGTTCTTATTACCCTGTGCAGGAAAGGCTGGGAGAGAGGCCTCCCTCTTGTTTCTGGGCTTAGTGAGAATTTGTATCTGTTGGTATCTTCCAAAAGCAACTGGTTTTATATGATATGCTGGTCAGAAGAAGCAGCTGTGCAGCCAGTGAGGAATTACGCAGGAGTTTATTCCTGAAGCACTGTCCTCAGTGGAAATGTGGTTGAGGCTCTGACAATTAGAAAGAAAATTAGACTGGAAGGAGAACTGAGTTCTTGTGGGAAACCACAGCTGAGCTTTCCACCTGGGTGATTGTGCCAGGCTTCATTGTTGGTCAAGGAAACATGGTGAAGGTCCCCTGATGCTGCTTAAGTAGATCTGAGTGGTGTGTGTGAAGGAAAGAATTGAGGAGGAGGGAGTGATCTGCTTTCCCCGTGAGTGTATAGGGTGTCAAGTGACTGAATGTTCTTCTGACTTGGGAAGCAGATCTAGTGTCAAGAAGAGACTGGCCTGAATGTTGCCGTCTAGTTAGCTCGCTGTGTTTGAGGAGGAAAGAGCTGACAGCCCTAGTGGTGCTTCAGTTGTGATGAAAAGTCCGTAGACCTAGGCAGCTGGGGAAAGTTTCACCTATTTTTGATGTTTTGTTTTGTTTTCCTGTTGTCACTGTTTTATTTGGCTTGTGTGTAAATGCATATGACAAATTCCAGCCTGATGACAGAATGACAGTTGTGTATTTGTTCTTGACAGCTGATACTGCAGACTGCTGAGAGCCTTTTGCACTGATACTTCAGCATGAGCAGTCTTGTTAGTTGGTTTGTGCAAGCTTTACTTAGTGAGAGAAAATACTGCACCTTTCTACTCGAAAGAAAATTGCCATCCTGTGTGTGGCATGAGACAAGCCATGGGTGGTGGACATTTGTGTGCACTAATCAAGTGGATGTTCTGCACAGAGATGAAAGGTTCTTTCATCTGGGTTGGATGAGGTAGCATCAAGCTGCAGAAAGGTTTTAAACTCATCTTTATTCTTAATTTTGGAACTTGTCAAGGGAGGGAAGAAAGGATGTTAAATTTATCAGTGCAGCAAAAAAAAAATGAAGAGGCACACCAGATTTCTTAGGTTCTCAGTAAATCAGTTCTGTACAGCACGTCTCCAAGTGGCTTTGTAGCTGTAGCCCTGGGAATGTGTCATTACAGTGTTACAGATCCTTCTGTATATGCAGCTATGCTTGTGCTTCCTTCTGGAGCTTTGCACTGTGTTCCTCTGGCTTAGCAGCAGCACCAGTACAAACAAACTGTATTTCCATTACTGGCCTTCTTTTCTTGCTGACCTGGGAGAATCAATGGCAATAATAGAATTTATTTTATGATTCTGTACTGTCTATCCTGATAATGCCAGTGCTTCTCATTGAGTCAAACCAAGCTGAAGCTTTCCAAATCCCTGTTTTCCCTGCAGATGGCAGGAGACTGTTGCCTGCTCTGTCCTTGGATCAAGATCACTAAGACCTGTCAGACAATTCAGCATTTTTTTCCCCACCCTAGCTCTGCTGGCACCTTATATTGCTGATTTTCAGAATTAATTTCCTAGATTGCTAGCTGGCAGTTCTCAGCAGAGATACTGTTTTAACTTGGATCTGCATTCTGATAAGTGAGTGACAACATATCTTGGATACCAGTTGCTCACAGCTAAGTTCTTTACCCCAATGTATCCCAGCTGCAGGAGTGTCCTTAAAGCTGTTGGTAGTGTGTATACTAGAGGGTAGTATGACAGCTGGTGGCCATCTCATTGGTGTCTTGTTTACCATTTTATGTAGCGATAATAGAATTTGTTCTGCTGATTGAAGGAGATAACTACTTCTCTGTGTCCAGTGAGCTCTGAAATTCTACAACCCAGATCAAGAGACTCAGGCTTCAACTGACTTAACCCTTGTAGTTGAAATGAAGAGTCTTTCTTCATGCTTTTGAGCGAGAGACTGTGTGACTTGTGGTTTGCTTCACAGAAGGGAAAGAGTTAGGGACTGAGGCAGAAATAGCTCAGGTTGATGAAGGCATGTGGCTGGTTTTGTGTTAATGTTTTTTCAGTGACGTGAAGAGACTGATTCCCTAACATGGTGGATGGAGATCTCATAGATTCCCAAACATTGATAAGTTCCTGTGAAATTTTTCAGCTGTGTGAGATGAAGCCTCAACATTTTCCACCGCCAAGCCAGGCTGGGGTAGATTTTTCAGCTAGACCATTTGTAGCACATCTTGGATACGTGCTGTGAAAGAAGTAAAACGTCAAGGAGATTGCCAGAGCTGTGATTCTTAATACACAGATAGGAATTTAGAAATCTGAAGCTTCATCTACAAAGAGAATGAGAACTTATGCCCTGGGGACTGCAACACGGTTCACTCAAGCAGAGGAAAGAAGAAAATAGCTGAGTGGGTGGTATTTTCCTTGAGGCGTGGGGGAGCAAAAACCAGTGAGAGTCTGTCTGCTTCTGCAGTGCAATCAAGGGGCTCTGCACCAACTTAACTGTCAGTTTTCATACGCATTAAAAAGCTTAGTGCAAGTGTGCAAAGGCAGCCAGATCTGTATGATTATTGAGATGGAAGGAAATAACAGGCATCTGAAGAGGAAGATGGATGAGGAGGAAGTAAGGAGGAAGTGACAGCTGAGGCAGGCAAGAGGAGCAGATAATTTACATCCACAGAAAAGGTGACTGTCTATACTGTGATAAAGCTGGGACTGTTCATTCTAACTCCTTTGTATGATCTGTGTTCTGAATAAGCAGATGCTGACTGTGTAGGCTTTGTGGCTTCTGGCATGCTTTAAATTTTTTTTTTTTTTTTTTATCCTCCATCCTGACAGTGAACTGTAATTTAGTGGATAGTGCTGCTGAAACTGAAATGCCTTATGAAGATGCTGGTTTCCTGGATACCAAGACCAACGGCAGCAAAACAAAATTATCCAGTTTGATTTGAGAGCCAAGAACTTTTAAAGATTTTTTTTTTAAGCTATCCTTTTAGAGTGAGGCAAAATCAGTATGATAATAATAGATGGCATTTTGTGGGGTGTGAAGCCTTGAAGTGGTGCCTGATCCTTAGCACCATTTGTGGATAGCATGCAGGTTCTTAGCTGCTCCATCGAACTCACGAGTCTGATGAAACCTATGGGAGAAGGCTTTGTTTTGTTCTGTCTTGAACCTGACAGATTCAGGGGGTCATATGATGAAATGAGATTGTGACAGGTAGAGGTTAAGGGAATGATGAAGCCTAGCCTTTCATCAACAGCAGTACCTTAATAGCATCTCTCCTATAGATTTGACATCTAGTCAAATGACTCTTGTGTCTTGCACCCTCTCACATTTCTATTTGCTAGATTTGTCCACAACAATGGGAGATTTAACTTTTCTCCTTTTTTTTTTCCCTTTTCCAGAGAAGCTGACAAACAACAGGCTACAGGGAGCAGCATTGTAGCACAACCCATTTCCACAAAGAGGAAGAAATTGATGTGCTCAGGTCCTCACCTTTTCATCAGTGATTCTGTGATGCAAGTTCCAGGAGTTTCTCTTTCTGTGATAATCTTCTCTATGACCTCTTCTTGTTGACTTTTCTCCTGGTGTTGGGCACAAAAAGGAAGGATGCTGAAGAATGGGTGCCCTCCTTTTGGCTTTTAGAACATGGGCACTTGTGTAAAGGTATGAGATTGCTCTTTGGTTGGAGGGATGGAATATCTGTGGAGGCCAGCAAAGGGGACTTGCTGGGCTGGAAAGTCATGGCTATTGTTGGGGGGAAATACCTCGTTTAAGCTTTCTGCCTGCTGATGTCCATTGCTGCTGCTTTTGAGATGACTGATGAATAACTCTCCTTTTGTGTTTGCTTAAAAAAAATGAAAGACCAGTTGAATGCACAATGTAGCTTCTCACTAACTAAATGGTGACATGGTGAGCTATATTGTATGTGTTAGTGTGTGCCAAATAGTTTGTTTAGTTGTCACACACGTTCCTTGCTGCTGCTCTCCTTCCATCTGTCAGCTCTGTCTTATCAACCAAACAGCATGTTGTTATTCTGGCTGTGTTCTTTTTACTACGTGTTTGTTTAGCAGTCCCCTCAGTGAGAACTCAATTCTAGACTGATGTCTCTTAAAAATTGCTGTAATCTTCACAGTGTACAAACCCAAGGTTTTAGCTTGTATGTTGATTAGCAAGAGTTCCAGCAGAGAGGCTCTGCTTTGCAGAAGTGAGTAGGAAAATACAAACAGGCTGTTTTATGGTTGCATTCATACTTTCTTCAATAGAGTGCAGGGCAGAAAATGGATTCAGCTCTGCCCTAGAAGGATTTTGTTTCTTCTGAGGAAATGAGGATGGTGTTGTCCACAACCCTTTTATTCCATAGCTTTTTCTTCTAAAGTTGCTAGTTGAGGGTCAGCTTCTGTCCATTTTGGTGGTAGCTCTGTGATAAACTTTCATGGCAGACTAGAATTTAGCTTTATGACTTGTAGAAGCAAATAGGTATGAGAGTATGGCTGAGTGGCTTTTGGCCACTGCTGTTGAAAGTAGGGATTCTGCAAAAAATACCTCCTTCTACAGTACCCAAAGCCCACTCCTCACTGTATGTTGTCCTTCTTTTAGAGCCCTGAATGTGAATGGGAATCTGTGATGGAGGGAGTACGGTTCCTTCTAGGATGCTGTGATGTTTGCACATTTCACAGTCTTGCAGAATGGGGATGTCTCTGGAGAGGAAGATAGGTGATTGATAGGTATCTGAGGAATCATAGATTGAATTTAGGCTGATGGATGTGAGGAGGGTCATTGGACTGGACTTGGCCTATTTTGTGTTCTAGATGCAGCTGTGATCCTCGGCTGTGTGTCTCACCGAAGGGACCTGATGTTTTACATTATTGGTAAGTGAAGGAAAGGCTGTCACTGTTGACATCTCCGTTGGCTTCAGAAGGGTTTCTTGAAAGCCTCTGCTTTCATGTTAGTTCAGAGTCTACCTAACAAACACAAAGTTACTGTCACCTTGTACTGTGCCCTCCAGCAGACTTGCATCTCCACCATTCTTCTTGTTCCTAAAGTCCTGCCATTGACCTCATTCCTAAGCTATCCCTTTTTTCTTTGGAGAGCTAGTGCAGGGTTGTTGCCTCTGTGATGCTTCTCAATCCAGCTTTAATGAGGTGTGATTGTGTGGTATTATGACTGCTTCCTTTAAAGGCATCTCTGTAGTTTTGATTTGCAACTCCATGCTTCTGGTGGGATGTCTGTTAGCCGTACCTGACCCTCTGTATCCCCTTTACCTATTTCCTCTGTTTGCAGCCATTTGCAGAGTTTTAAGGGACTTGTTCTTCTCTAACCTTACTCATAGCATAACGCGAACCACAGTGTGCTCACAAAATAGCTTCTGCCTCAAACCCCTAATTTGCAGTTGAGTAGAATGCCGTTAATAAAAGGTATCGTGGGCTGATGCAGAGGGGATTTTGTTGCCTGACTCAGCCGTGCTGCTACAACCACCCTCTGTTTCTCTCCTTGCTGCAGGTGGGGTCACGGTATCTGTGGTAGCTTTCTTCTTCACCATTAAGTTCCTCTTTGAGCTTGCCGCACGTATAGTCAGCTTCCTTCAGCATGAGGACCGGGAACGCCGAGGGGAGCGAACTATTTATGACTACGTGCGAGGCAACTACCTGGATCCCCGGTCCTGCAAAATCTCCTGGGATTGGAAGGACCCCTATGAGGTGGGCCATAGCATGGCCTTCCGAGTGCATGTAAGGCAATATTTCTGTTTCCATGCAGTTTTGGGGGCAGGAACAGAGCTAGGGATGTGCTCTTCAAGTGTTTGGGTTTTTTTTTTTTCCTTGCTGGAACCAAGCTGGATGTAACTCAGAAGCAGGAAAGCTTCTGCCTTTATGTCTTCTGCCCCTTGTAACTGTTGTAGAACTCTCTAAGTGCACATCTTGGGTTTGCACTCCTTAAAATTTTATCTCCCTCTCTTTAGAATCCTCTGAAGAGCCAGAGGAGACCAGGTTTGTGCTATCTACTGCTCCCTTTACTGGGAAGTGAGTGGGCTGAGCCTTGGCTTCAACAGACTTGGTGCTATCTTGGTTATGCAGCTGAAGTTGGGAGCGTGGGACTGGGCATTTTACCAACCCAAGAGCAATAAAGCTCCATGACCACTCCCTGTTCCTCAAAAATTTGAGTAGTATTGTGTCTGACCTGGAAAAGCCTGCCAAGAACTCATTTCCCTCCAATACCGAAAGGCCAAGACTAGGAGAATGGGACAAGTATACAAATGAGTGAGAGGCCTGAACACTGAGAGTTTGGAGCTATGTGGAGAAAGTTTGAACAGGTTTAGCTGGGCTCACGTGCCACCTTTATGCCCCACCTTCTGAACCCAGAAGGGTATCAAAATAAGAATGGTTCATCAAGGTTGCCATACCTGTCCCTCTTGGAAAGGCAAGGAAGCCCGTTATATTGGAGGCTAAATGAGGAGTCTTAACTGCAGGACAGGCAGTGAAAAAGCGCTGAGGGGAAGGGACTTTTTCTGTTCCTGCTGATTAAATTTAATCTCTTCACCTTACTGTTACTCAAGTCAATTCCTGCAGTGTGCCGTTGCACCTCATGCTTGTTTCCCATGTGCTTAGCCCTTTATTCATCAACAGTAACTGTTGCATGCACTGGTTTCTCTCACTGACAGTCAAGGTACCTGCTACTTTAAGCCCTATGCCCTCCTTTATTTAGAAACAGGGAATAGTAGTAACCTTCTGCTGACTGCAGGGTGGTTGCAGATGAAAGGCAGGAGCTGGCCCACAAGCTGGTGCTCTTGAAGAGCCGTAGGGTTTCCAGGTGTAATTCTTTCCTTGTAAGGAAGCACTGTTGGAGGTGTGTTACCTTCTGAAATTGGCAGATCACTTCTGTGATGGAGCTGCCTGGGATTTAATCTAACATGTTGTTTTCATGCTGATGCCTTTTATCAGTACAGAGTGGGTCAGCTCCTTAAGTCAACATCTTCTCCACAGTGTCTCTATAAGAAATTATTGAGAACATTTCCAAAGCGTGGCTGTGCAAACGGACAAGATCTGCTTGTTTCTCTGAAAGGATGTGACTCTGCTTTTTTCCTTTCAGTAGTGGATTCTCTTGATTTCTGCTCTGATACTGCACTAATAGTACAGGGAAGAAATGCCTAGAGGCATATTCTTTTCAGGGCACTCAAATGAGCCCCAGCACAAAAGAGAATGAAGCTGTTCAATGCCTGCTTGTGCCCTGTTCGCTTCGGAGGACACAGCCTGTGTGACAGAGCTGGCTGTTAATTTTTCTTTTTCCTTTGCTGAGCTGGGGTTCTTGCCTTTGGTTTTTCCAGGGCAACTTGCTTTCTCTTTCTCTGTTCACTGCATATTTTTGCTGACCTGAACTTCTCCATTTCCCATGCAGTTATTCTATAAAAATGGGCAACCCTTCCCTGCTCACCGGCCTGTGGGACTGCGAGTTCACATCTGCCATGTGGAGCTAGCAATTGATATTCCTGTAACCCAGGAAGTTCTTCAGGAGCCTAATTCCAATGTGGTGAAAGTGGCCTTCACTGTGCGCAGGGCTGGGAGATATGAGATCTCTGTAAAACTCGGTGGCTTGAATGTGGCCTACAGCCCCTACTACAAGGTGTTTCAGCCAGGTAAGGTCTAAGTAGCCTTCTCATGATTCAAAATAGACCTGGTGATGTTGGAGGCAGTTAGGTAAATGTGCTTCCAGCTAAAATAAGTAGGTGGCAGGGAAAGGGTTACCCTTCACCATTTTCCTTTTGTCATGAGTATGTCCCAGCAACAGACCCATGGCTAAAACATTCTTGTGGCTACCAGTACCTGGCAAATTAGTCACTGCCTGACAGACTAAGTCATTGGTGTTGCTTAAACTCCCTCACCCTTATGTTCTCCATTTTGTATTAACTTCTTCACAATCCATTTAGTAGTCAGAGAATGCCTTTTGCAAAGGTATTATTTGTATTTAATTTGGAAATGTCATCATGGCTTGACTCTTCCTGTTTTGAATACCCTCCTCTATTCCTTTAAACTCCTGGAGCAGTTGATACTTTTTATTGTACACTTCTTTAAAATTGTTTCCTTTTTTATCCATTTAAAATTTGTTTCCATCTACTTTTTGTTTTTTTTTTGACACCAGTCATCATCGTTTATGTTTAGTAAATATACTCATTGAAGGTACCTCTATTCCATGCCATTGTGAATAGACATGAAGCTTTCTAAGATACCTCTTCAGAAAGAGGAAGCTCAAGTTTACTTTGGATACCCTCCAAGTTACAGTTTGTTTGAAAAGATGAATTTGCAGGTTTCCTTGGATGTCAGCTGGCTTGTATTTTTTATGTATTTTGTACTTAGAATGGTGGGAAAAGCATATTTTTAGAGGGCTATTAACTACATTGTCTTTAGTAGTATTAAATTTCTGACCAAGGCAAACCCTGGGTACCACACCATGTGTTTCAGTGCTCAGATACTTTGGCTTTTCAGTGTATGGGCATAAAATGTGTTTAGATTTGATCCATTTTTAAGGGGTTGAATTTGTGCCCGAATTGCTCTTTCTTTGCTCCTTGTGGCTTCACTTTGGAATTTGTTTGACTAAATTGTTGTTATCTGCCTCAGGAATGGTGGTTCCTTCCAAAACCAAAATTGTCTGCCATTTCTCCACTCTGGTGCTGACCTGTGGGCAGCAGCACACTCTGCAGATAGCTCCCAGAGATGAGTATGACAATCCCACCAGCAATTCTGTGTCCCTGATAGATGAGCACAACTACAGCCTCTCCATCCATGAGGTGAGTGCAACTTCATCCCTTGATGCTTGACTTCAGGTGAGCTAGAGACCTTCCTTTATTAATTTGTTTTCTCTTTAGCTGGGTCCTCAAGAAGAAGAGAGCTCTGATGTTGTTTTTGAGAAGTCTGTGGTGTCCAATCGCCAGACTTGTGAAGTGTTCTTCCGACTCACCTTGCACTGTAGGGGGTGTTTCCATGCCTGCATCTCCTACCAGAACCAGCCCATAAGCAATGGTGATTTTGACATCATTGTTTTAAGTGGTGAGTTAAAATCTACTCATTATTTGTTCTCCAGGTGTCCTCTTACAAGATATGTTGCACAAGGGTATAGCAGAGCTAAATGTGGTTTCTCTGCAGGCTAGCTACTAGCCATGCTTAATTGCTTAAGGAATGCCTATTCCTTTAAAAATGTTAAGGAAAATGAATTTGCTGCTGACAAGGGAGATGTTGATCTGAAAGTTGATGCTCTCTGTTCCATCAGCAGATAAAAGCATGTGTGTTTTTTCTCCTGTCTCTGAAGGTTTACCTCTGAAATTACTCAATCTTTGGTGCTTGCTAGTACTTGGTACCTGAGCCACGCCAGAAGTGAGCCAGTCATGTATTTTATGTTAAGCTGTATGAATGAAGAGCACTTCTTGTAACCTATGTGCTTAATTCCTGGTTTCTTCGGGAGTGAGCCAGTCTGCAGCGTGGCTGTCAAATGGCTATGAGTCCAGGCTGGCCCTCTGAGAGAGATTCTGTATGTCGTCTTCTTTTTTTTTTATTCAATTTGTCTCTGTTCAGAGGCCAGGACAAATGGCTGTCTTGAAATCTTTTCATCCCACTCCTGGGTTTCTTTAGCAGAATTTCACCTGACCGGGTTTTCCTTTAGTTTTGTAGCCTTTTCTTTAAAAATCACAGTTAACTAATTTGGTGGTGGTGGTGGTCTGTGGATTCTCTATTTTTTTTTTTTTTCAATTCTAGTCTCCATGAAGGTATACATAACTCTTTTATACTTATTTCCTTCAGAGAATGAAAAGAACATTGTAGAACGCAATGTGTCCACCTCAGGTGTCAGTATTTACTTTGAAGCCTACCTTTATGATGCTCCCAGTTATACCAACACACAGTGGCAGCTTCCACCAACGCACCTGAGCTCCTCCCAGCGCCGTCCTTCTACTGCAACCGAGGATGAAGACGAAGATTCTCCCTCTGACAGCCAAACCCCTGAGAAAGTGAAGAAACCTAAAAAAGTGTACTGCTATGTGTCACCTAAGGTAGAGATCAAAAAGTTACCAATCTTGAATACGTGTTTAAATGACACTGCAGCTGAAGAGCTTTCTTGTGGCCTGTATTTTAGCTCCAGGTTTATGTGCCTGAAATTTGGTTTACAAAGGTTTGCCTAAGGCTTGACATGGAGCACACGGCTGAGAATAACACTAAAAATACTCCTCAAAGTTTTAGGACTCCATGTGTCTTTCTAGGTATAATCCAAAGCCTGCTGGGAATTTTCTCACTGATTGTTCAATACATAGTCTCTTTGCCTTTCCTTTGCTCTAGTCAGGTCAGACCCTTTCTCAGTTTCTGATACCTGTAGATCAGAACTTACAGATTCTCAGATTTTATGCTGTTGTTCAGTTTCTTGAATGTTTCAGGGAAAAGAATAGGAAGAAAAGTGGTCAGGGGACAAAGGGTAAATATATGAATAGAAGAAACAGAATTCCATCAAGTCAAGAGACACTGACTTAGTCTTGTAGTAAGAATATGTTAACAGAAAAAATTATCCTTTATTTCCTACAAGCGTTCAGGGAAAGTTAAAAGAAAATCCCACTAAATCTACTTATAACTTTAAATTCACTTTGTTAATCATTTGATCTGAATGCATTGTGAACAATGCAGTAATAATTAATAAAAATGAAAGACTGACCCAGGAACTGCTTTCCTGACAAAGAGGCTGTGAAGCAGTTATAAGTTGGAGGGATGCTGGTAGAGATTTCTACATCTTTGCTGCATGTGGCTTGAAGAACTGACTTTGGGAATGCTTGCTGGGTCCTCATGAGCTCAGCATCCTGTCATTCTTGGGGTCTCCTTGTGGACTTTTTTACTCTTTTCTATTGGTTTACCTAGTAAAGGAGATTGCCAGAAGTGGCTACTGTTGCCAGTTCCCTTTAGGTGCCAAAGTTGTTAATGCAATTGTGTGTAATTGTATTCCTGGATATCATCATAGAATGGTCTGAGTTAGAAAGGACCTCCAAAGGTCATCTAGTCCAACCCTCTCCACAGTCAGCAGGGGCATCCTCAACTAGATCAAGTTGCCCAGAGCCCTGTCAAGACTCCCCTTGAATATCTCCAGGGATGGGGCCTCAACTACCTCCCCATTCCAGTGTTCCACTACCCTCATGGTAAAGAACTGGTTCCTAACATCTAATTTAAATCTACTCTTCCCTAGTTTGAAACTATTGCCCCTCATCTTGTCACTACAGGCCTTTGTAAACAGTCCCTCTCCATCTTTCTTGTCGGCCCCCTTCAGGTACTCTCTATATATACCTAGAGCATCTCCTGTTCAGTAGATAACTGTTACTGTGCTGTTATTTCTTTAAGTGGCGGCTGTTCATATGTATTTGGTTTCTGGAGAAATGTTGGTTGTTTGTTAGGGCTTTTTTTCCCCCCCAGTCATTGCAGATAGAACAGGCTTGTGCAGAAAATGGCTTTGTGCTTTGTCTAAAGGTGCTAACATTTCATCTTAGCTTGCTCTCTGTTCTATGGCTAGTATTTTCTTTTGTTCTGGTGGAAATATACAGAGAAGAAATTTCTGTAAATCTCCTGGGTTTAGCAATTGCAGATGCTTTTAAAAAGTTATTTGAAATGGTTGTGAAAATTAGGGAGGAGTAGCAGTAGTTCTGTCCACTTGAGTTCTAAACCCCTTTTGTCAGTGTGTTACACTCTTGTGCTGAATTTGGTGTCTCAAGTGTACTTAAAGCTACCTTCCAATTAGACTGGTTATGTTCTACTGAACACAGTGGCTTACTGCTGTAAAATCTGTGTCATGTTTCCCACATGCATTGTAAATGCATGCAGTAAAGTCTTGCTGAGAAGTTGCTTACAGTTCTATACAGCTTTAAAGGCTTTTATGTGTTGTGTCAGAAGAAGATGTCATCAACCTGTACAGGCACCAGTACAGGTTAGGGGCTGCCCTGCTGGAAAGCAGCTCCACAGAGAAAAAGCTCAGAGTCCTAGTGGACAGCAAGTTCTCCGTGGGACAACAATGTGCTCTTGTGGCCAAGAGAGCCAATGGGATCCTGGGGTGCATCAAGAAAGGTGTGTCCAGCAGGTCTAGGGAGGTTCTTCTCCCCCTCTACTCTGTCCTGTGAGACCACATCTGGAATACTGTGTCCAGTTTTGGGGTCCCCAGTTCAAGAGAGACAGAGACCTGCTGGAGAATCCAACAGAGAGCCAGGAGCATGATTAGGGGACTTGAGCATCTCCCCTGTGAAGAGAGACTGAGAGGCCTGGGGTTTTTTAGTCTTGAGAAGAGAAGACTGAGAGGGGATCTGATCAATGTCTGTCAATATCTGAGGGGTGGGTGTCAAGTGGAGGGGGCCAGGCTCTTTTGGGTGGTTCACAGTAATAAGACAAGGAATAACAAGTACAAACTTGAACATAGAAGGTTTCACCTCAACATGAGGAGAAACTTCTTTACAGTGAGGCTGACAGAGCACTGGAACAGGCTGCCCAGAGAGATTGTGGAGTCTCCTTCTCTGGAAACTTTCAAAACCCATCTGGATGCATTCCTGTGTGGACTCCCCTAAGTGATCCTGCTTTTGCAGGTGGTTGGCCTTGATGATCTCTTGAGGTGCCTTCCAACCTCTAATGTACTGTGATACTGTGATACCATGAAATGTTGTAGAAACCTGTTCTTGGGGTTGGAGGAAGGTCTGGCCTTATAGATCAGTCCTGTGCCTTGTGTGTTTCAGGGACAGCCCTTGATAGATGTGTGACCTTTAACTTCTCTTTTTCTTGTGGTTACTCAGCAATTCTCAGTGAAAGAATTTTACCTGAAGATCATTCCATGGCGCCTTTTCACCTTTAGAGTTTGTCCTGGCACAAAGGTGAGCCTCCTCCCCTGTAGCTGTTACTGTACCTCCATGTAGTCCTTGTGAATGACAGTCTGATTTCTCTTTTTGGAGAGAAGGGCTTCCACCCACAGAGCAGCATTTTGTTGCATAAATTTCAACTCAGGAATTCCTTCTCAGTACCTAAATTCCACTAATATTTATTAATAGGAACCAGTTGTATGATTCCTCCCTGCCTTTTGTCCAAATGCTAGACAAAAATCTTGAATCCTTTCAAATTTCTCGTTCATTTTCCTTGTAAAGTTGATAAAGGGCTCAGATTGTGTCCACTGAAGCCCCTAGGTGAGGGTGTGAAGTTTAATACAGCCTCCTAACTTGAGTCTGGTTGCTTGAAAAAGTGTTCCTGTTAACTGCATGTGTACGGGTGAGCAGAGAGTCTCAGAGCGCAGGTGGTGTTGCTCTGTCTACTGAACATACTGCACCTTCTGCATGATGGTTTACCCTTTCTTGCATCTTTTTGCTGCTAGTTTTCATACCTTGGTCCTGACCCTGTGCACAAATTACTGACACTGGTGGTGGATGATGGGATCCAACCCCCTGTGGAGCTCAGCTGCAAGGAGAGGAACATCTTGGCAGCCACTTTCATTCGCTCTCTGCATAAAAACATAGGTAAAGGGGCAGTGAGGTGGGTGCAGTAGTCAGAAGGTTAGCACTTGAGTCTGCTAGTTTCCCTGGGGAATGAAGACTACCAGTTTTGAATGGCCTTAGAAGAGAACTCTTGATTTCTGGAGCCTCATGTTCTGTTCCTATTGGTGCTTCCAGAGAATGTATTTCATCATGCCAGCTGTTTAACTTCTCTGCCAGGCTCTTTGAAAGTGCATCTGTAAGTATCTGAGTATCAGCAAGACCAACTGCAAACCTTCTTTAGAGTTCTGTCTCCAAAGTTTGCTGTCATAAACTCATCCCTGGGCTGTAAAGTTGGCCTGTGCAGTTAGTCTCAGAAATGCCTTCTAGATGTTTGAGATGTTGACAGCTGAGGTCTGACTCAGTTTGTTACTGTTCTCAGGAGGTTCAGAGACCTTCCAGGACAAAGTGAACTTCTTTCAGCGAGAGCTGCGTCAGGTGCATATGAAAAGGCCTCATTCCAAGGTCACACTGAAGGTCAGCCGTCACTGTCTGCTGGAGTCGGTGAGTGTATGGCTCACTTGGGCCAAGACAAATGCTTCCTTCATCCTTTTGGGGTTTTCTGCTTGGTGTCTAAAGAAATCCATGCTGGCATGTGCTAGGGAAATCATGCTAAACGTGATTAGTTCTTCTGTGTCAAGGCAGCAGACAGGTTGAGATGGGGAAAAGTTCAAAAAAAAGAAATATCAAGGTAGCTCCTCTGAGTTCAGGTTTGGTGTTGTGTGGGATGCTCTGTTCCTTCTCTGCAGCCAGTGAAATCAGATCAATTTGTTAAGTAATCGGGAAAATTAATTTCTGATAAATTTTTAAGGAACTTGTCACAGAGTAAGTCAAGCCCTGAGAAATGTCTAGGGTAAATGCATGCAGAGCCTGTAAAAGCAGGAAATCTGCTGGTGCTGTTCTGTCCCCACTGGATATATTGGAACCTGAGGCCCAGAAAGAGCCTGTCCAGATGTTAGAGCAGAACCTCTAGAGCTCCTGAGCCTTTACCTACTATTTTTCTGGTACAGAGCCATTCAGTGAGATAAGCTTTACTGACCTACATGCATGAAACTCTTGCATGAACAGGTTTCTAGTAGTGGTTCAGTATGATGATAAAATAGTTTGTGGAGTCCTTGAGTTAAGTCCTCACTGATGCTGACCTAAGATGATGTATTTCCAAAATCAGACTTAAGAAAAAGTCATTCATATAATAAAGCTCTTAACTGACGTTCCAAGTGCTGTGTATACAGGGCAGGCAGTTATTCTGACTTATGTTTCCCCATGTTGTCTTGTAATGTTATATAAAGATGGAAAAGAACATTTCTGGGGAAAGCAGGAGTGTCTGGGATTTTCCTTGGTTTGCACTCAGTAAATTGTGTTTTGGAATATTTTCTGCACGGCTCAGCTTGCAGTGTTAATGAGATTCAGTGAATAGTTTGCTACAAAATCACTTCAAAATATTATTTCTGTCACCACTTTTTCCTGCTATTTTGGAAACTCCTGCACTGTCATTAGCACTGGTGTAACAACCTAGTAAGACAAATTAAGTGCCATAATAATAATAACAATCAGTGTAAGCTTTAGTGTCCAGGGTTGATGGGCACAATGAGTGTGACCAGAGGTGTGATTCATGTGATGCTCTAACCTATTTGAAGATAAGCTAAGCCAAAGTTACCCAGCAGATCTCAGTCACACTGGTAACTTTTAAAATTGTCTTTAACTACAATCCAGAATCAGGACACAGGAAGTTCTAGACATTTGAAATGTTTTGTTACTTTTTTTGTGTCGTGACTTGCTTTAAGTATGAACTCGGTGAACCCTTCAAGCTATTTTTCAATGCTCTCTGAAATGTTCCTTTTTGAAATCTAGCTCGTGGGCTGGCAGTGCTTTACAGAAATTGCTCCTTCCCACAGGCATTTTAATACCTTAAACAATACTGCAGCCTTGAGAGGGATATATCTGTGCTAAGATAAAATGAATGGATAATGTGCCTCAATAGAAAATGAAGAATTGGCTTCTGTGGCTTTGGACAAATAAGAATTAGACCTTAGGGGTTCCTAATTCTCATTTCTATGCTTTAGAGTACCAGGCTGTTTTTTTGATTTTGTGTTGCTTAAATTGCCCATGTGCAAGATTGCCTATTGGATACAGGATGCCAGGCAGTAATGGCTCTTGCTATTTTCTTTTTTCTTTTCTTTTCTTGTTTTTTTCTTTTTTTTTCTTTTTTTGCAGTCTTTTAAAGCAACACGAAATTTTTCTGTTTCTGACTGGAGCAAAAACTTTGAAGTGATTTTTCAGGATGAAGAAGGTGAGTTATCCTGTGAATATATTTGAGGAAGAAATGAAAGGACTATGATGGCAGAATAGTTTTTAGTCATTAATTCCAGTTTCCTGTAGTATGTCTATCCTTTTGTGGCTTTCCAGCCCTTCCACTTTCTCACAGATGTTAGTGAATTATCCCACTGGTGCTACTCTATCCCTATTTTACATATGGACCTGAGGTTCAAATTAAAAATATTAAGACTGGGTTTGGGAGCAGAACCTAGAGTTCTGGAATCCCTGTCTACTGCTTTTTTGCCATGGAGCTGTTCAATGCAGCGAGCTCTCACATCAGGTAATACTAAGCAGCATGGATGAAACTCCTGGACTGGTGACCCATGCATGACCAAACTTGTTTTATCTTGTAGCTCTGGACTGGGGAGGTCCACGCCGAGAGTGGTTTGAGCTCATCTGTAAGGCGTTATTTGATACCACAAGTCAGCTCTTTACACGCTTTAGTGATAACAACCAGGCCTTGGTGAGTCTGCAGTTCCTGTGCTGAATGCACAGAAACGTGGGCATTGACATACTGATGGTTGAATAATGCAGCTGCTGCTGCTGTCAAGTGGTCTACAACCTTACCCATTCTCTGTCTTGCTTGCACAGTCACTTCCATCCAGCACCTATCTGAAAGCTTTACTTAATTATAGAATCAGTCAGGGTTGGAAGGGACCACAAGGATCATCTAGTTCCAACCCCCCTGCCATGGGCAGGGACACCTCACACTACATCAGGCTGCTCAGAGCCTCATCCAGCCTGGCCTTAAACACCTCCAGGAATGGGGCCTCATCCACCTCCCTGGGCAACCCATTCCAGGCTTTCACCACTCTCATGGGGAAGAACTTCTTCCTCGCGTCCAGTCTGAATCTCCCCACTTCCAGCTTTATTCCATTCCCCCTAGTCCTGTCACTACCTGATAGCCTAAAAAGTCATTCCCCAGCTTAAGCCATTGAAGTGTCTTAAGCCATTGAAGTGTCACAGGACTGGCTGGATGTACAGCAGAGGGTGACCAGTCAGCAGAGAGGAACAGGTTTCTGAGCAAGAGAGGGTGGCATCGCAGTGTTTAGAAGTTTTTTTGGTCCTGAATGTTTCAGTATCTGTTTCTGGTTTCTTGCAGCATATGAAGCATTCTGTATTCTTCCTAGTCAGGCTCAGGCATTTTATTTCTATTGCTTGGCATTGAGGATATTACACTAAAGCTCCTGGGGCAGTGTGAAGGATGCAGTGACTTGAAGTGGTCCCATACTTGTTACTTAGAATCACAATATCATAGAATTGTTAGGGTTGGAAGAGACCTCAAGGATCATCCAGTTCCAACCCCCCTGCCATGGGCAGGGACACTTCACACTAGATCAGGTTGCTCAGAGCCACACCCAGCCTGGCCTTAAAATGCTCCAGGGATGAGGCTTCTACCACCTCCCTGGGCAACCTGTTCCAGAGTCTCACCACCCTCATGGCGAAGAATTTTTTCTTAACATCCAATCTGAATCTACCCATTTCTAGTTTTGTTCCATTCCACCTAGTCTTATCATTACCTGACACCCTAAAAAGTCCCTCACCAGCTTTCTTGTAGGTCCCCTTTAGATACTGGAAGGCCACAATAAGGTCTCCTCAGAGCCTTCTATTCTCCAGACTGAACAGCCCCAACTCTCTCAGCCTGTTCTCATAGGAGAGGAGCTCCAGCCCTCTGATCATCCTGGTGGACCTGTTCCAGCATGTCCAGATCCTTCTTGTAATAGGGGCTCCAATACTTGTGCTGGTCTTGGCTGGTACTTGGACATTTCCTCTTGCTTCCTCTTCACAGGTGCATCCAAATCCAGGGCGTCCCACGTACTTGCGACTCAAAGTGTACGAGTTTGCAGGCCGCCTGGTAGGAAAATGCCTTTATGAGTCATCCCTGGGAGGTGCTTACAAACAGCTGGTGCGAGCTCGCTTCACCCGATCCTTCCTGGCTCAGATCATTGGACTTCGTATGCATTACAAGGTGACGCCTACCAGCCTTGTCTGAGGCCTCTCTTGGTCTGGGGAAAGGTTGAATCTTGGTGTAGTAGAAACAGATCCAGAGTCCTGGTTAGCAGTGTATGGAGGGTTTGGGGTTTTGTTGTTTTTTGTTTTTTTTTTTTTTTTCTTCCCTCCCACGTCCCTGTCTTCTTTTTCTTTCACACAGTATTTTGAAACAGATGACCCAGAATTCTATAAATCCAAAGTTTGTTTCATACTGAACAATGATGTGAGTGAGATGGATCTGGTCTTTGCTGAAGAGAAGTACAGCAAAACAGGACAGCTGGAGAAGGTGAGGGGGCAGTTCCTGAAAGTGGAAAAGTTTAATCCCTTTTGCCTGTAGCTGGGGAGGCTGAGAAATCTGCTATCTGTCCCAGAAAATTGAGCTTACTCTGGACAATAGCTCTTTGCTTTGGGTTTATTCTGATTAGGAGCTGAGGTTTGGGGAATGCTGCTGGTCACACTCACATGGAGTGTTCTCTTGTTTTCAGGTGGTGGAACTGGTGGCAGGAGGGGCTCAAATACCAGTAACCAATGAAAACAAAATCTTGTATCTCAATCTGCTTGCGCAGTACAGGCTGGCCAATCAAGTTAGAGAGGAGGTGGATCACTTCCTGAAAGGTAACAAGTTGTCTGCTCCCATCTCCTCTCTGCCTTTATGTCCCAGGGGCATAGCACTTGCTGCTCTTCTCTCCTCTTTTCTTCCAGGTCTTAATGAGTTAGTTCCTGAAAACCTCTTGGCTATTTTTGATGAAAATGAGCTTGAGGTAATTGCTGCCTCCCTAAGCATCTCTACCCCTACCTCCCTTCCTCTCTGACAAATCAAATGCTTTCTGCATCCGGAATAAAGCCAAAATACTTCTTCTCTAAGCATTTTAAATGATTGTAGTTTGCACAGTAGCTGTGACCTTGTTTCCTGGGCTCCTGACTTTCTGACTACAGTCTCTTGCCTTTCAGTTGCTTATGTGTGGTACTGGAGATATCAGTGTCTGTGACTTCAAGGCACATGCTGTAGTCGTAGGAGGATCTTGGCACTTCCGTGAGAAGGTAGGTGAAAGGGTTTCTCCTTCCTGCTTGATGGAAATGGCCAACTACAGCAGAAGACAGCCTAAACTGGGAACAGACTTTTTGGTTGGAAATTAGGCTTCCATAAGGACAAACTAAACGTTTTAGGGGTCAGGGGTAGGACTGCACACATTATGAAATAATGTTTCTCCCTAGAGAGATCCTTCAGCCTGACTGACTAGAGATGATGCTTAATCAGGCAGGTAAAAATCAGCAGCAGAAGCCTTTTTAAGGAAATCCAACAAAGCACTAATTAAGAACAGTTTAGTAGGGAATCAGGAGGAGTTGGTGGGAATCATTGCTGCTGAAGACATTCATGATGATGTATTTGTCTCTAAGGGATGTTTGAGATTGTGATTGCAGCCTACGTGGAGTGTTTGGAATTCAGTGCTGTTGATGTGCTTGCCTAAAGATTATTGATGTGCTTGCCTAAATTTGTACCTTGTAATTGTTCACATTCCTCCCTGTCTTTCCTGATGGGTATAGGAATAGTAGCAGCTTCATTTAGAAATAGAATGTAAGCTGCCACAGCACCCAAGATGAAAAGAGATTGGGAGCACAAGTTCCTAGCTGTAAACAAGAGGCTGGTTCCACCTTCCTGCAGAAGTACCAGAGGATGTGAAAAATCAAAAGATCAGCATAGTGCAAGAAGCAAACAAGCTTCTGCATTGTAAACCTACCTCAGTGCCTATTGCAAGTATTTCTAAAAATAAAATCTCTGTGGGGAGAACAGAAGCCTTTCTGCCTTAAAAGAAAGGACTGGTGGGAGGTAGTAGCATGGGGTATCTCTTAACTGATAATAGAAAGTATCTAATACTAGCATCTCTGTGTCACCCTGGTAAAACAAAAAGAAAATAAGTCTGGCTATTAGTAGAACACTTGATTGCAAGGGCAGTTGACTGATCTTCTTACAGCTTGCTTATATGTTTATTTGATATGCTTGCCTGACCTGGCTGTATCTCCACTGTTTCCTAACAGGTTATGAGGTGGTTTTGGACCGTGGTCTCCAGTTTCACGCAGGAAGAGCTGGCCAGGCTCTTACAGTTCACAACTGGTTCCTCCCAACTGCCCCCAGGAGGGTTTGCTGCACTTTGTCCATCTTTCCAGATCATTGCAGCTCCAACTCACAGCACTTTGCCGACAGCCCACACTTGGTAAGTATCGTGGGGTGGTAGGACTTCCTGCAGTGTGATTTATGGGAATGCCATTAGCTGGTTGTGGTGAACAAGAGTTTATGACATGTAATGTGTGTGATGTCAACCCATCTACAAGCAGCTGATGAGGATGATCCTCTCAGATCTAGTCTGAATGGAATTTTTCTTTTGTTTTGCAGTTTTAACCAGCTGTGCCTCCCTACTTATGATTCCTATGAGGAAGTGCACAAGATGCTGCAGCTAGCTATCAGCGAGGGTTGCGAGGGCTTTGGCATGCTGTGATTTCCCCTTTCCAGGAGACCACTTATCCTCCTGGCGCTTCGTGGCAGGACCCAGGTGCAGTCCTCTGCTTTTTCTCCTTCCCTTCACACAGGGAATGGAGGCAGAGCAAAGACTCCATGTAAAGGAATTTGTCATCCAGAAGATGTCACGTGGCCTTTCTGCATCCCAGATGTGTCATCAAGAGCTCATCTTTTCCCTTTCTCTCATTCTCCCTTTGGTTCAGTGTGAAGCAGTAAAAGGACTGCGGTACATGCATCAAGGAGATATTGCACTTGATTTCCATGCACCCTGTATACCCATCCTTCTGTGGTAAGACGAAGTTCATAAGCAGAAGTTAAAGTGAGATGCAGGAGATTTGCTGAGCTGCCTTTATCGTAGCTCTCTGGGAGGAAGAGGGGAAACCAGCATGGAGCTTTGCTGGAAACCTGGCTTGCAGGAGGCCTTGGTAACTTTCCATGTCTTGGCTCAACTCCCCCAGTGATGCTTCCCCAATAGCTCATCTAACTCTGACTCTTGGAGAGTATAGGGTTGTTCATCCTTTCAGCACCTGACCCAGAAGGGTTTCTGGTTCTCCTTCTCCCATCTTGCTCTGGATGCTGCTGTTGCTTGTGCCACAGAGAAAAATGGGTAGTATCCACTGTAGGAAGTAACCCAAAGGGGAGAACAGTCTCTTCGGAGCACAAGTGCTGGCCCTGGCAGTGATCCTGTACTACCTCCACCAGGGTCCAGCAGCAGAAGCGTCCTTGTCCAGCAGTGGCTGTTAATGAGCCTCTGCAAAAGAACTGGAAGAGGAGTTTCTGCTCCATTGAATGTTTCAGACAGTTGATGTTGCACAGGAAGCTGTCCCATGCCCTCGCCTTCTTTTCCTTTCCTCAGGAGAGAGAGTATGGGCACAAGTGTGATTCCCTCAATGCTGAGCACCAATGCCTATCCCACATTCACCGTCAGGGTACATTAAGTTATGTAGTAACAGTGACAGGTCAGTAAGCAACTAGAGTGTGCACTGGGCTTGTGTTTGTTGTTGGGTGATGGTACTGGGCAGAACACGGTACCTCCACCCCAGAGTCTTGGATTCTACCTCTATCATGCAGCAGCCTGAGGTTTCTCTTTCTCTAGTGCATTTCAGACAGAGTTTCCAGAGGGGTGCTGGTGCCTGGAGAGCAGCTGGCTTTCAGTCCTCTCAATCTTCCTACCTTCTTTCTTCAGCTCTCCTTTCCTCCGGTTCCATTCAGTGCTGCTGGCTCCCCAGCAAAAAATGTTAACTAGAACTTCATTCAAGTGATCACTCAGCAGCCTGCACTCAGCATTGTCTGACTTTTGGGGAGAGGAGTGGCAGACTAGCACGAGAAGTAAGCTTATGGTTGGGGTGTGTTGTTGCTAGCAGCCCATTCAGCCCTTTACTGGGAAATAAAGGGAAGGGAAATTTTGGAATCTTGATGAGTTCTTCAGTGAAACAAAACTCAAGATCTCATAATTTCTCAACAGTCCCCTGGATAGTTTAGGTCGGGATTCAAAAGCATGCAGGACACAAGTGAGTAACCTGAATTGCTACTACCTGCAATATAAGTTTTCATTGGATTGTGGAATTGCTGGATTTCTTCCAGAATGGAGTCTCAGACTGGCATCCCTGAGCTAATTTTGGAACACCATTTTAGATAAAAAGTTGCATCATCCTCTTTAGTCCCCTTCTGCTGCCCTCAAGCTGATCCAGGCAGACTTCTGCACAGTATGGGTAACTCTGTGCTTTTCTCAGATAGCTTAGTTGGATTGACTGGAAATTTAGAGAAAACATTCTACATCTACAAAATGTTTTTAAGGGAGCATCTTAGCCATTCTGGGCTGAGTGTGTACAGAAGAAAACAAGCCATTTTGGTGCCAAAAAGCAGCTAGCTAAGCATTGAGACTACTCAGGGGGATTTCTTTGCCTTGTGATTTCATTCCCTCGCTGGCACCGAGGTGCTGGTAGGCTGCCAGCTTGAGAGTTGCCACTGTTGCACTCTGATAGATCACTTCAGTAGTGGCTGTACTCCCTTTTTTAGTGCAGGCTCCATTCTGCAAGGTCCTGACCTCCTTTGAGTGGAGAATATGGTTCCATTATATTCACACTGCAGATAGCTTCCATGGTCAGTAGAGTTAGAGTTCTTGTTTTCTCCATGCCACCACTTAACTGCTTTTTCCAGGGACTGAGAGGAGGTGGCAGTGCTCAGCTAAACTCCTGTTTGTTGGGAGGCATAGTTTGGTGCTGTTCCAAATTGCAGCCTTGTCTTGAAATCTCACCTGGTGAGGATATTTTCAGCCTTGTAGCTATGGGCCAACTCTACCAGTGATATCTTCCTCAGGAATCTTCTCCCTTCTTCTCTTGAACTGGACTTTTTAATTCTGAGGATGAAGTAGCTGGACATTGGGCAGTCTTCCTCTGCTGGAAAGAGCTCCTAAATGCTTCTCATTGCATTGCAGACAGCACCCCATGCTTCCCAGCAGCTGTGCAGATGCCAAGGACTTTCTTCTTTAACACAAGTGCAGTGAGAACTATGATGGGTGCTCTTAGTCAACTAAACCCATCCCCATTGTTTCCACAGGCCCCTAGCTGGTCCCATGTACCTGAGGTCCATCCCAGTGTTTCTGAATTTGTCTCTGGCTTTATGCCCTTTCCCAGTACAGTCACTTTTTATGCTGCCCTGAACGCTAGCAATGGCGATGGGGATGTGCTTTGGTCACCAATACTGTGTGTTACTTCTGGCAGAGGCTTGTTAACTTTTCTTTCTACCCTTTATTTATGCCCACTTACTAGAGGCCCTTCTGTAGAAATCTTTAGGATCCTGGTTATCATCTCTGACAGGTTCCATTTCCTGAAGCTGCTTCGAGGTGCAAAGGGCCTGGCTTCAGCCTGCACCAGCAGGCCATGTTGCATGCTTTTAAAAACCAGGAGCTTTGGATGATACAGATCAAATCCTAGTTATCTCTGGTGAATTTCTGGCAGAGATCAGCCAAAAGTTGGAAGCCTGTGGTTGTAGTAGCCGATTTTTTTTTTTTTTTTTTGTAAATAGTTTGTATAATAAATAAAATATTTTAAAACCACTGCCTTCTCAGCTCAGTGCTCTTTTGGGGCCGTACTGAGGGAATCAAACTTATTAATGCTATCCGTGGGCAAGCAGCCCCTCCAGGTCTTCAGGTGTCTTGCTGAGGACTGCCGTAGGGAAGAGAGGACAGCTCTCCACCTGCAGCCTTTCAGGACCCGTGAGCCTCTTGTGGGAAGAGGTAGGACTCTGGGCTGGGGCTTGCAGGCTACTGTGAGGCCACTCTTCAGTAGGCTGGAAAATGAGCTGAGTCAGCTGGTAATGCCAGAAGGTATTTTAAGGACTGTTTTATGTAAATTAATAAAGCAAGTACTTCTTCATCTGGTTGTGTATTACCTGACTCTGAGCTGCAGATATTTGTACTGCTTGCTCTTTGCTGTACTGTCAAGAGGATTAGATGAGGTCAGGAGAGGAGGGTGTTTGAGTCCTTTGTGTTTCTTAAAGTTGTACAAAGTAGGGTACTGCTTGACAGTAGGCTGAACATGAGCCAGCTGTGTGCCCAGGTGGCCAAGAAGGCTAACGGCATCATAGTGTGACTAGGGAAGTCATTCTGCCCCTGTACTCAGCACTGGTTAGGCCACACCTTGAATACTGTGTCCAGTTCTGGGCCCCTCAATTCAAGAAAGATGTTGAGTTGCTCAAACATGTCCAGAAAAGGGCAGCAAAGCTGGTGAGGGGTCTGGAGCACAACCCTGTGAGGAGCAGCTGAGGGAGCTGGGGGTGTTTAGCCTGGAGAAGAGGAAGCTCAGGGGAGACCTCATTGCTGTCTACAACTACCTGAAGGGAGGTTGTAGCCAGGTGGGGGTTGGTCTCTTCTCCCAAGCAACCAGCAACAGAACAAGAGGACACAGTCTCAAGCTGTGCAGGGGGAAGTTTAGGCTTGATCTTAGAAAGAAGTTCTTCCCAGAAAGAGAGATTGCCCATTGGAATGGGCTTCCCAGGGAGGTGGTGGGGTCGATGTCCCTGGAGGTGGTTAAGAAAAGCCTGGATGAGGCACTTTGTGCCATGGTCTAGTTGATTAGTTAGGGTTGGGTGATTGGTTGACTTGATGATCTGGGAGGTCTCGTCCAACCTGGTTGATTCTGTGATTCTGTAATGTCACAGGGTCAAAACAATGTACCTGAAAGTGTCTGCTAACAGAGTAGTAAGTTGACAGCTTGTTGCCTTCAGGGACTACGTCCAATTTGTCTGAGCTTGAGCTGCTCCCAGCTCTGACAAAGCATTCAATTTATTACTGGTTTTTCTTTCTAGCTTAAGGATTAAAATCATAATTTTAAAACGAGAGATTCTGTACCATGATTCAGTGTCCGTAGCATTGCTGCCTGTAAAACAACGAAACAGTGTTTCTGGGCTGTGCAAAGATTTAGCCCATCTTCAGGTAGCATAGCATTGCCTGGCTCTGTGTGTCCCACCAAGTAACAAGGCAGTTACAGAATCACAGAATGCATCGGGTTGGAAGGGACCCTTGAAGGTCATCTTGTCCAACACTACTGCAGTCAGCAGGGGCAGCAACTAAAACAGGTTGCTCAAGGCCCCATCAAGTATGATCTTGAACGTCTCCTGGTATGGGCCCTCCAACACCTCTCTGGGCAACCCGTTCCAGTATTTTACCACCCTCACTGTGAAGAGCTTCCTCCTAATTTCCAAACTGAACCTACCCTGCTCTAGTTTGAAACCACTGCCCCTCGTCTATTGCTACAAGCCCTTCTAAACCGTCCCTCCCCAGCCTTCCTGCTGTGAAGAGGAAACAGGAAACAGAATGCTAGGGGCTGGAAGGGTCCTCCCAAGATCATTGAGTCCAACCCCCCTGCCAGAGCAGGACCATAGAATCTAGCACAGGTCACACAGGAATGCATCCAGATGGGGCTTGAAAGTCTTCAGAGAAGGAGACTCCACAACCTCTCTGGGCAGCCTGTTCCAGTGCTCTGTGACCCTCAGAGAGCAGAAGTTCCTCCTCATGTTGAGGTGGAACCTCCTGTGCTGTAGCTTCTATCCATTCCCCCTTGTCCTATCACAGGGTACAATTGAGCAGAGCCTGTCCCCTCCCTCTTGACAGCCAGCCCTCAGATAGTTATAAACAGTTATCAAATCCCCTCTCAGTTACTCTCAAGTATCATGAAACCATCATCTAGCTTTGATTTTGGCTTTCAAGCCGTGAGCACTAGTTAAAGAGAGAGAGCTCAGGGATTGACTTTGTAGCATTGTGCTGGGTCACAGTATTATTTAGAAGCTCTTTGTGGGAACAAAGTTGTCTTATGCTGCACTGGGATAAGACAGGTTAGATAAAACTGGTAAGTGTTAAGAGGACCCAGAAACTGAAGTTCCAGTGTCCCCTAGAACTCACAGAGGTCCTGAGCTGCTGGAAGTGAGGACACTAAAGGGTGAGTGACTTTGTCTGTGAACCTGGCATGAGGAAAATGATTCACAGTAAACCATGTGGACATGTCTTGACGTGGTGTGACCAGTATTGCTCATGGGAAAGGGGCCAAATGGAGGCTGGAGCTTTCAGAAACTCTATCTGGATAGGAAGGAGAGCACTCAGCATGCTGAATTACTTTAGCATGAAGTAGACTCTAAAGTTTCTGCCTCTCCTTCCAGGATGGACAATATCATCTGGATGTCCCACAATCTCTTCATCCTGATCACCCCTAGACCAGGTCCAAACCATCACATCATTTTCTTGTGATGTCTTGGCAAGGGATTCAGCCCTCATTTATTCTGGCACCTAGCATGAATGTGGGGCTGGGAGAAAAATCATGCCCATGCCCTTCATGCTGGAATCCTGAATGCCCCAGCTTGTGCCTCCAGCAATAGAAAGTTGTTGTTGTCTGATGTCTTAGCATCCTTAATTCCATACACAGCCACTTGACCTGAGATGTGTCAAGATGAGCTGCTTGAGAAATGGGATTTTTATGCATTCAGTTCCTCTGCTTAACTTCCTGTTTGTGTCAACTTTAAAACTACAGAGAAGGCATTTCTTCAGCTACCTGAATGACAAAATGGGGAAATGATGCTTAATGTGGATAAGATCTCATCACAGAATTACAGAATGTTAGGGGTTGGAAGGGACCTCCAAATATCACTCAGTTCAACCCCACTGCCAGAGCAGGATCACCTAGATCAGGTCACACAGGAATGTGTCAAGGCAGGTTTTGAATGTCTCCAGAGGAGGAGACTCCACAACCTCTCTGGGCTGCCAGTTCCAGTGCTCCATCACCCTCACAGTGAAAAAGTTTTTCCTTATGTTCACGTGGAACCTCCTATGCTCCCGCTTGCACCCGTTGCCCCTTGTCCTATCATTGGACATCACTGAGCAGAGCCTGGCTCCCTCCTCCTGACACTTGCTCTTCACATATTTGTGAACATTAATGAGGTCACCTCTCAGTCTGCTCTTCTCCAAGCTAAAGAGATCCAGCTGCCTCAGCCTTTCCTCTTCTTGCTTTCATAGCATTATGGCTGAGTTGGTCAGTTGAACCAGGCTGTAACTCCTGGTTCCCACAGTGAATTACTCTTTTGTATGGTTTTGGCTGTTCTGCAGCCACCTTGTGTCCGACTGACCTGACACATGACAACAAAAAGAGTTTGAACGTGCCATTTATGGAAGCTGTAAAAAGAAAACAATTACAGGAAACAGCAAAGCCCACTAGAACCTCAGCCTGTTGTGGCATCAGCTGTATGACACAGAATCTGAGATTTTTGAATCTTCCTCTTAAAATCTCTCCTTATTTTTTGATTTTTTTTCCTTTTCACTGAATGAGTGAGAAACCCTAATCTCTGCTTTCCAGAGCATTGAATTTGATTGTAGGCAGGAGGTGTTACTGCATGAATGTCTTCATTCTTAGGCATAATTTGCTAGAGCTTTTTTTTTCCTTCTTCTTCTTTTTTTTTTTCTTTTCCCCTCCAGTAAAAATGAAACAGGTATAGCTGAAGATCACCCAAAGTTCCCAGTCAGCTTATTCCAGCTACCCCTCTGCAGGGATGATGGCATGCTACAAAGTATGTTGAGGCAGGGGCAATTGCATATGGGCTTGGAAGTAGGGAGTGAGGCTGAGAGACAAGCCTCTTAGCCTTGGTATAAAGCTGCAATGAGTACAGAGGAAGAAAGCAGAGCTCTTGTGCCATAAGAGGTAGAGAAACTGGAACTGACCTAAGGCTGCTCCAGAGTTTTCTCTGAGGCACGTGAAGACCGGAGTGAGCTTGGGTGGTTGTGACTGCAGCAGCCAAAACCAAATTCTTCTCTCCCTCTTGAAGGAATTCTCTGATATGCTGGAGGAAGTGTGTTGGCTTATACCCACCCATTAATTTAAGGATTTATGATAACAGTTCTGGAGGCTTATAAACTTAGAAAATTTTCTGAGTAGTCTTAGAAATCTCCTTTCTTACCAGAAGGAACAGCTGCTTGGGGCTCTCTTGTGCTTCAGTAGCTGAAGCCTCGAGATGACATAGTGCTGCTTATGGCAGTGGGTGAAGAAACACAAGGAAATACAATTCTCTACAGTCCTCTTGGAAGATGAGGAAACCAGCTCCAGGGGTTTCAGTTTTGTCTGGAGAACTGGTTTGCTGTGTAGAAGCTAGCTCAGATTTGCAGAGGCTTTTACTGCTGTTGTGCAGCAGACTCAGCCTCCCACTTAGGGAAAACTGGCAGCTCCTTCTTGTCTGTGACCACAGCAGTCAGCAGTGGTATGCAGCTTTCCCTCTCCTAAATTCTTTTACACTGGGAACAACACTGGTAGCACTTGTTGAAACTAAAAATTACAGTGCAAAAATAGTTGCCTTGTCGAGCAAGACTGTTGTCTTTGTGCTGTGTGTCCTCCCCCTTTGAGAATATCTCACTGACTGCTGTGTCTTATGCTGATCAGTGTTGTCCTGTTCCCTTCTGCTTGCTCTCTTCCTGTTCATCTTCTGCCCTTTTTCTCCATCTCATTCCCCATCCCAAAGAGACCACAGTCTCTCTGTGTCCAGATTTTCTATAGATCCTGGCACAATGGGGCCCTGTTTCAAGATGGGGGCTCCTAGTGCTACACAGTAATGCCATTAAAAATTGAGGGCCCGGGCTGTCAAGCCCTAGGGCTGTCAAGTTGGAGGGACTGGGCAGATGCTGCCTGTTCTGGTAACAAACCTTTTTCTTTTTAGAAGATTTTAACGACATCAGTCATGATGGCCAGGTCTGCCATGCTCCCTGCCTCATCACTGTGCTTTGAAGCTGTGCTGCCTGACAGTCCTCTGGGCAGAGCCACGTTGCCCCGGGCTCGATGATGGTGGAGGTGATGCTGGTCGCTGGCATGCTTAAGGTGCCTCGGTGCAGGGTCAGCTAGCACTGTGACAGCCCAGTCCTGCTGCCAGAAGGTGGCTGGAGTTGGTTGGCCACCAGAGGGGGACCGACAGTCAGCTTGAGCTGGTCTGGTTCAAGAGTGGTCAAGTTCAGCAACCTTGAAACCCTGCAGTTGGGGTTGCTGTTATCCGGGAGGCACTTTTTTGTTTGTTTTTCCGATCGGCAGACCTCTTAGTCTAGCAAACGAGTTGGCTGCCAGATTCTTGCTGTGCTTCTCATCCCCAAACTGGAGCATCTAGGAACTGAGTATCCAGGAAGCGTTTCCTTCTTCTGCTTAAGTCCCTCCTGCATAGCTCCCCTTCGGGCTTTTGTTTTCCAGCAGGCACCGCATTGACAATGCACGAGAGGAAATTGGATTTACATGTGTACGATTAATCTGCAGCACTCTCTCGGGGGACTCGGGACAAATAGCTTAGGAGGAATAACGTGCTTAATGTGAACGAGCAACAGCAGTTACACTAACCAGATTAGATGTGTTCTCTCAGGCCTTGAGAGACAGATTACTCATCGCTTTGGGAGGGGTGAGGGAGGTTCAGCACAGCGACCAGAAAAGCAGAACTGAGCTGATGTGCAGAGAGAGGCTGACGTTCTCTTCTTTTTAGGGCTCGTTATGACAAAGTGGACTTTTTTATTAAGTGCAGGCACCACTAGCCCTTTCAGAGAGTGTGAGGTAGTGGAAGTTGATGTGAGCTTGGATGAGTTGCAGTAGGTGACTACAGCAGTGCAGCAGCTCCAGGGACAGAAGGAGAAAAAACCCTGTATTCAGCCTCGAGGGAGCTGTCCTGAAATGGTTCCTGCACAGGTATTGCCTGCTTTGGGCGCTCTCTGCATTAGGTTGTTTTGGAATAGAGGTGGCTTGGCCCAACTAATTCTGTGGTTAGTAGTGTCAGCACCCTTTTGGAAGGGGCTCTGGGTGCTAGCTCTGCTGTGCCTCAGCACCTCTGGTTCCTGCTGAGCAAGGATGAGCTGCAATGTAAGCGCAAAGTGGCATGGTTTCAGAGGAGCCACATCAAACATACTGGTGAGGTGTAACGCACTGGCTGCTGCTGAGCCAGCTCAGACCTGAGGCTCCGACCTTGAGGGATCTATTCTTCAGCAGTATGAGGAGCAGAGGGAAAGGCATCAGCTCAAACAGCAACAGCAGAGAGGAGGAATTTGGTAGAGTCACAGAATTGGTGCTGCTGGACCCCAGAGACATCTTTAAATTCTAGTGCAGAACGCACATGGATCAGAAGACCTCTCTCTGTCTGCATTTATCAGCAGGATCCCCATTCCTTGAGTGCTCCATTCAGCACTGCAGGTTTAGGATTGTGTAAAGAGGTAGCCCACGGAGATGGATAGAGGATCAGAATCTGATAAGAGGTTGTGGTGTTCGAGTAGAAGCTTATAAAAGGCTGAAGGGTGCTGAGGAAACACACAGCTCCTCTTGATCCCTCTGTCTTGTCAAACAAGGTCACAGTGACAGCCAGGAGGGATTGAAAGGCAACAAGCACATGGCTGAATCAAAGCTTCTGTTACACAGAAGGACTGGGGAAAGCAAGAGCTTTCCTCCCTGTCCTCCTAAGTGTGGATAAAAGTGTGACACGGACGTGGGCAATGAAAACATCCATGGTTAAATAAGATTTAAAGCAAACAAACCTTCTTGCTTCAGGGCCAAAGCCTTCCTGTGAGGGACAAGAGGATAAAAGGAGCTTTCTTCCTGCTTCTCTTGAAGCTAGCAACTGTCCTCTACAGGATGATGACCTAAAGGAGTACTTGGAAACTGGTGGCCTGAGGCCGAAAGAGGAAGGCAGAATCTGCTTTATTCTTGTCATAGAGGTAATGCTAATTAGGGTTGGGTCAGTCTAATACTTGAAAAAGTAACAGGCAGGTCCTTCACAGAACTGGGGATTAACAGCTTTCCAGAAACCCTCTCCGACCCTCAACATCCTGCTGTGATTTCAGGGTTCAGAGGGGCTGCACAAAGAAAGGGTTCTCTCTTGTGCCCTGTAGTGCTAGTGCAGCAGCTACCATGTTTCTGGTGGGTCTATCAATGTAGAGCCCCACCAAACATGGTGAGAATTATTTGACATTCCAGAACATCTAGATGTCTGCTCTTGGCCAAATTTTGATAGTGTTGTTCTGTTCCTGGATAGCTAACTTTATACTCCTGAGCTGTTGGTTGGATGTGCGGTGATGACAAAGCCTGAGCCCGGACGGGAGCTGTGTTGCTGTGCTTGCATCAGGGAGCCCCATACTTCTCTTCTTACACATTCTGGCAGACTCATGTCAGGGAGAATGTGCTCTGCTCTGCAAGGCCAGCATCTGCCACATCTCTTCTCATGCAGTCATCCCTGCCTGTAGATAGAAGATGAGGAAGACGGTTGTCTTCTGAAGCCTGTCCTTGCTGACCCTCATGATGCAACTGTGGTGCCTTCTCTGCCTCCTCACCTTTATCCCTGTTCCTGCAGGTCATTCTCTGCCCTATTATCTTCCACTATCACTCCTTCTCTGCTGTTTACCAGTGTGGCAGGGCAGCAGGCAAAGTGCCCTGGTGCACTCTGGCTTGGTCTTTTTCCCTTCTCTAGAAACTTGCACCGGGAGAACTCCTTCCCCACTTTTCTCTGTCTGCCTTTTGTCTTTCTAATCAGTCATTGTAATTTACCCTGGCACTGTTTGGCAGGAGCCATACCTTGGCATCATGAGCAGCCAGGGTCAGCTGTCAGCCTCTGAGCCATGAGCCTAATGCAAGAGAACAGATGTGAGCATTTTCTCCAAGTTTTCCCTGGGCAGCAAGATTAAAGTCTCTGTTCTCAGCTGGGGTCCCCGGTGTAGTCACTTGTCTCTGTGTTACACAACACCCTATTAAGAAGAACAGCACAAACATGTTCATTGGCATCCCTTCCCCCAACCATAGAGAGGCAAGGGAGGTTTCCAAAGGCTGAGGAGCTGCCTGTTTGGTCCAAGAGCCCTGGGATAAACCTGCCTAGACAGACACCCACTATGAAAGAGTCTTGCCACTCTCTGTTCTCCATCCTTGGGGTGCCAGGGGTAAGAGGGAACACAGTGGGGTGGGCATGTAAAAAAAGCAGTTGGGCCAAGTCCTTGCATCCATGCAGCTGTGTGCACATCTGAGTGAGTACCAATGGGGGAAGAAATTAATATGGCAGCATCACTGCCAGGCCTCTGATGTCTGCAGCTGCCTGCTGAGCTGGGGGCTCCTGGGCATGTGTGTGTGCATGAGCAAATAGGCAAACAAAAGGGAGTGAGGAGAAACCCTGAGGGGTGTCTCAGTACTAGCAACTGAGACAGGTTTAGGGTACAATCCATGGTCCAACCAAACTTTCTTGCTTTAATTCAAAGAGGCCATGCCCTTTGAAGACTCTGATGTCTTCTGATGGCTGCAAAGGTACTGAGGGAGCTAAGGAGACAGTGTCCTCTCTGCAGATGGTCCCAAAGTAGCTGGGTGCAGACAGGGACTGCAGGCACCCTTGGCAAGTAGGAGAGGGCTTCCCCAGCAGACCAAAAAGAGCAGTCAGGTCCATGTGAGCACACACGAGGATCTGCCGCCTCTGTGCACCAATTACTTGCTTTAGTGACAAAAGACCATAAATGAACAAGGGAGTTAATTAGGTCCACAGCAGGCCATGTTTGGAGGCCTGCAGGGCTGAGAAATCTGGAGCAGGTTCAAAGGTGCAGGGGAAGGAGAAAGCTTTGGAGCTCTGTGTAGCAAACAAAGGTGTTGCTGGTTCTCTTCCTCAGAGAGTACCTTGAAAACCCTGGTTTCTGATGATCCCCAGGAGAGGGGGAGAGATCAGCTCCTGGCACCATCTGTTTGCTCAGGCCTCCGATGGAGGACTTTAAGCAGCTTGTTAATGCACTCCTTTGTCCAGCTGCATGCCCTTCGTCATTGCAAGAGAGCCTCCAGGGTGGTATGTGCAGCTGTAAGCCAGCAATTTCGGCACTGGTTCTCTCTGTGCACTGGGTGATCCAGTGAACTGTCAGGCGGGTCTGAGGGGCACGTTGCAGCTGTCTGGCCCATCTCTGCAGCAGGTCCTTTCCATCTGCTTTGGCCCAAGAGTGACCCTTGCAAGCCTTCTCTCCCTTGCAGCCGCCTCAGCAGATGGTGGGGAAGACAGATGGAAAAAGGGAAATCTCAAAAGCTGTAGTGATAGAAAGGTTTGACCCCACTATACCTCTCACCCCAGCACCCACAGGTACTGGGTTCACGCTGTGTCACCTAACACCCAGGTCTTGGCCTCTGTGTCCCTTCTCCCACCCTTCAGAGCATCTTCTGCTCCTTTTTCTGGACCTCAGTGGAAGCTCTGGATGGCATCCAGTGAAAAGAGAGCCTGCTCTAGCTCTGCTAGCAGCACAGGAAGGGACACCCTTCTTATGAGGGGAGCTCACAGCACAGCAAGAATTGAGGAACACTTATGTTCTAGATGAGATGTTGTTGGGATATGGGGGTCTGTGACTTTGGAGGAGCAAGGCAGGGGAATCTTTAGCTATAGTCCATCACTGAAAACCACTTTGGGCAGCTGCTGTCTTGACGCCACCCCTCTTTGCACCCTGGATGCATAAAGCCTGCTTTGGGAAGGGCGCAGAGGGTCCTTTGCTTACCTGTAATTTTACCAGACTGCAGGAGTTAAGGAGGTGGAATGGCATGCTTGGCCCATGCTGGAGGAAGTTTCAGCTCTGCAAGGGTGTTAGGGACAGCTGAGTTGTGTGTTGCCTGCCAGGCTGCACCAGCTGCTCAGGAGCCAGCACTCAAACCACGACCAGACTTGGTCCCCATTCCAGACTTTTCCTTCACCTCATTTGTTACCAGCTTCAGATGCAAATTCTGTGGCTGGTATGTGGAGGCCTGGCTGGCTCGCAGGGCTCCTGTCCAGCTGCCCTTGTTCAGTCCTCCTCCTCCCTGGCGGGCCTGGCTGGACACGGGTGCTGCAAAGGTCTCAGAGGGAATGTGCTGCGTATCCAGGGTATAGCATTGCCACCCTTCCTCTCCTGGTGACGGCAGTGATTGATTTGGACAGAGGACAGACACTTCCCACAGGGGACAGATGTCTCCAAGTACAACACAGAGGGGCAAGGTTTGCCTTGCAGAGGCAGTTCA
The DNA here is from genome assembly GCF_027791375.1 of Indicator indicator. Taxonomy (NCBI): domain Eukaryota; kingdom Metazoa; phylum Chordata; class Aves; order Piciformes; family Indicatoridae; genus Indicator; species Indicator indicator. Next base: position 46,817,444 of record NC_072013.1, on the reverse strand, counting down.
CCTCACCTTGCATGAAGTACAATGCAGACAGCTTACAAGAGATGACCCTTCCTCCTGCAAAACAGCTTGTGCAGGCAGCATGGACAAGGAGCAAGAAACAACCTGAAAAGAAATAGCAGGATGGTGGAAAGAAGCTTGGAAAGGTCGCCAGGCCTGCAAATGCAAAGATGTCTAGGGGCCGTGTTGAGGGGCTCTGCTGTAATGTTTGGTAGCATGCCCAGCCTGAAGCTCTAGCACCATTTAGTAGGCTGGACCAGCCTTGGCCTCAGTCTTGTTTGGCTAGATGGAGGCAGTTGTCATCGTGTCCCGAGTACAGTATCATTGTCACTCTTTAATTCCTCCAATGAGGTGTTGCAAACAGACATACATGTGGTGTAGCTGTACCTTGGATCTGGAACTGCCCCTGGGGACAGGCAGTGTTAAGAGCTGTTTAGATCCCAAAATGTTGTGTTTCTGAACTGGTTTCTAGCAAAAGCAGGAAATGTGAGGCTAGGGAAGAGGCTGCCTTCCCCGCCAGAACCATCCCACTGAGCTGAGAAGGGACCCTGAGCTGGTGATGGTGTCTGAGCAGCTGGGGTTAATGATCAAGCTAAGGTTATTAGTAGTATTAGCCAATGACTGTTAATTGGGTTTGCCCTGGTTCAGCACCTGCCCCTGGGATTTACACTGGCAGCTGCAGGGGCAGCTCTGCATCTGTGGAGGTAGGTCCCCCATGAAAAGAGGCTGCTGTGATTAATGGCCACTGATGAACGAGAGGGAAAGGGAGAGAGAAAGCTGCCAAGGCTTTAACTCCAGTGGGTGCAGAGGTTCAGCCTGGTTTAGATCTGCCGGTGGGAGGGGAAAGGTCCTTGGCTGGCCAGCGTGTTAACAAGCCAGAGGTGAGTGTGGGTGATCAGGACAGCCAGGACCATCTTGCATAAATCAGGCTTAAAGCACCATAAAAAGCCTCCAGGGAGATGAAATGTCTAAGTGTCATCAGCTCTGCAGAGATAATGAGAAGCAGAAAAGCGCCAGGAGGTAAAATGACACAGAGCTGTAGAAAGAGGCTCGGGGGCCAGGGCTCTGCACAGACTGCAGGACTGGATGGTGGGGGGGTGACCGTGGGGGAGTCTGGTGTGTATAGAGGAGTTGTAGGGTAAGTCCTCCTCAATCTCAGAGGCAAGAAGAAAGTCTTCCTGCCAAATGATGTCCCCTGCTGCCCCCTCCATGCTTCTTCATTCACCTGGAACAGAAAGCAATAAATGAAGTGAAATATCAAGGGCTGGATCCATTGTTGTTGTGTTTGTGTGGTCAGTGCGAGTGAGGGGGACACCTCCCTTGTGCTCTGGGCTCAGCCTCTTGAACACAACCATGTAACTTGGGGGCTGAGGAAGCCCCTTGGGGACTACTGAAAGATCTGGACAGGCTGGAGAGCTGGGTGCAGGCAAACCTTGTGAAGTTCAATAAGGACAAGTGCAGGGTGCTGCATCTGGGGAGGAAAAACAGCAGGCACCAGAACAGGTTAGGGGCTGCCCTGCTAGAAAGCAGCTCCACAGAGAAAGAGCTCGGAGTCCTAGTGGACAGCAGTTCTCCATGGGACAACAATGTGCTCTTGTGGCCAAGAGAGCCAATGGGATCCTGGGGTGCATCAAGAAAAGTGTGTCCAGCAGGTCTAGGGAGGTTCTTCTCCCACTCTACTCTGTCCTGGTGAGACCACACCTGGAATACTGTGTCCAGTTTTGGGCTCCCCAGTTCAAGAGAGACAGAGACCTGCTGGAGAGAATACAATGGAGAGCCATGAGGATGATTAGGGGACTTGGGCATCTCCCCTGTGAAAAGAGACTGAGAGCCCTGGGGCTGTTTAGTCTTGAGAAGACTGAGAGGGGATCTCATCAATATCTATCAATATCTGAGGGGTGGGTGTCAAGTGGAGGGGGCCAGGCTCTTTTCAGTGGTTCACAGTGATGAAACAAAGAACAATGGGTTCAAACTTGAACATAGAAGATTTCACCTCAACATGAGGAGAAACTTCTTTACAGTGAGGCTGACAGAGCACTGGAACAGGCTGCCCAGACTGTGGAAAGTCTGGAGACTTTCAAAATCCACCTGGATGCATTCCTGTGTGGACTACCCTAGGTGATCCTACTCTGGCAGGGGGGTTGCACCCTGTGATCTCTGGAGGTCCCTTCTGACCTCTAATGTACTGTGACACTGTGATACTGCCAGGAGGTGCAGCCAAGAGCACACCCAAAGTGTGTGTCCATGAGTGTCATATCGACAAAAGAGGCACCCCCAGCTCCTCTGGTAGTGACCCAACTAATTGCAGCAAAGATGGCCAATGGCCACTTGTTTTAGAGGTCAGATCAGTGAACTATGCTGGAACAAGCCACTCATGGGGGCTGCAGAGCCTCCATCCTCAGAGGAGTTGAAAAACCCAACTGGACACAGCCCTGAGCATCTTGTCTTGCGCAGGAGGCTGGATGGAACTATCGCCAGAGGTCCCATCCCACCTTAATCAGTCTGTAATAGTGTGAGACAGCACCAAAGGATGTTTTCCACTGCTGGGACTGCTTGCTTGCTTGGCTATGGCCATGAGGCTCATGGCTGGCTGAGGTGAGGACAATAGGAGCCTAGTTGCTCCTTACCTCCACTGTGAAACCAGTGTGGTGGGGTCCTTCACCACTCCCTTGTCCATGCTTCTCCTTGCATGGTTTTGGATGAGCTCTGCAGAGCATTCGTGGGTGCTACAGAGTGTTTTCAGAAGCCATCTGAGCTTCTGTGTCCAGGCACTGCAGTGGGGAAGCTGGCTTGTTTCTGCTTCTGCCTAAAAAGAGAAGCTTGTAACTTCCACATGTAAAACTATGTGGAAGTTTGGCACCACTTGGCTGTCTGATGCTTGGCCTGAAAGGGTGAATGCAGGGTTATTTCACAAATTAGTGATAAAGTTTCAGTTGGAGATTTGTTTTTCCTAGCTTCCTCCCTGATGGTGCCTAGACAGCCTGTGGTGAAGGGCGTATGTTTGCTCTCTTCCCTTGTATCTGTGCTCTAGGTGCACTCCTTCTTCTGCCTGCAAAGACTGCTCCTGGCCTTGGGAGAAGCTGTGTGCCAGCTGTGAGATCTCAGCCTGGATTAACCGGCAAAGGCAAATCTTCAGCTTTGGGAAGAGCACACTTGACCTTTGCCTCTGCAGAGTTATGCTCTCCCCCGGGAGGAAGTGTTGGCTTAGCCACTGAACAAAGCGCTGGCTGTCTTGAGCAGGACCTGCCTGTTTCAGAGGGAGAGGGCCTGGGGTGGGGGTCAGATTTATGCTCCAAGGCAGAGGAAAAGACAACAAACCCAGTGACCTGAAAGCTTAGAGGTGACCAGCTCAATTTACTGAAAAATGCAAAGCTCCATTGCCTCCTCTGTCAGTAATACACTGTCTGGATGGACTGGGCAGATGGGCCCAGTGGCACATCCAGATACAAGGGGGAAATTTCTCACCAAGATCCAAATGATGCTTTGAATCCCCTTTTGTTTTCCAACCTGTTCTCCTCTGTCATGTCTTGCAGTACCTCTCACTGCCAGCATCTTTGCAGGTTCTCCATGTCCCATGGAGCAAACTTGGCTGCAGCACGTGGTAGGTGCAGCTAACCGTGCTTGTTTTCCCTGAGCAGTGGCATGTCTACAGCTCTCACATTAATTCAGATGCTTTCCATTACAGTATGCCCTTTGTTCTATGTAATGCGGCTCACTCCAGTGCCAGAAGGCTCAGCAAGGGATGTGGGCACGTGGGGTGGTCTCTTTTCCACTTTGTACCTGAGTGCTGGAGCTAGACGCTTTATCTGAAATCACAGAAGAAGCTTGCATCAGAGCTGGTCCCAGCATCAGCGCCACAACTCCATAGCCATAGGCTCCCTTTAGAAGCTGTCAGGCCTTTCCATGCCAGTGTTATTCTGTATCTTTGCCTAAGCCAGGTTGCTCTTATTTCCAGGATTTTATGGGAGCCCTGCAGCCCTAGCACCAGATTTTTGAAACAGGGATCAGGCCAAGTGAAAGCTGTGTGGAAATGCATTTGCATGGTCATCACTGCAGGTACAGCATTTGAAGGTTTGGTGTTACACCTTCATACCCTTGTGTCTCCCCAGCCTCCTCTGCTGAAGTGCTCTGAGCTCAGAGCCACTTTGAATTAGTGCCTCTAAAGAGCTACTGAGAGCATGTGGGTTAGAGAGGGAAGAGATTCACTCAGGTGGAGATGGTGAAAGAAGCTAGGTCTGCCCAGGCCTCCAAAGGGCTCTAAAACAGGTATAAATGAATTTATAGTCTACTGCATTGCAGAGAATTTAAGAGAGTGATCCAGCTTGAAGGAAGTGTACCCTTTTGTGCCGCTTTTGTCAGGTCTTCAGCTATTTGTGCAGTGCTCTGCCACTGAGTTAGAAGAGTGTCTATCCTTCAGGGGTGATGACAGCATAGCATGGCACTCAGTACTGCAGGGCAGAAATGTTGCCTTCACCTGCAGGCGGACTAGCAAAATGGAAGCAGATGAGAGGAGACCCTGCCAGTGGCCAGCTAGGCTGTTGCAGGGTTAGAATGTGGGGTCCTCATTCTGGAGGACATCTGTAGTTCTGAAGAGCACATCTATATCTAGCATCTCCTTGCTTTACTATCAGGAGAAGGATGTGAACTCAGACCTAGTCCACCTGAAGACCTTGTGGGAAGCAGCCACCACCCTGTTTCCAAAGGTCTCCTGCATGCTGGGGGCAAAGCTACCTCCTGCTTCATCAGCTTTACACAGGTCTTCTGCCTCTCTTCTGTGCTTCTGTATCACTCACACCCCAAAGCGTCAGCTGTGTTTCTGTTGGTGAGGAATGGCTGGCAAGAGAGCAGTATGTTAGTGAATGCTTGCATGGGAGGGCTGTTGTTAGCATTGGTGTGAGAGCTGCACATGTGAGAAACTAATATGCTGAGAGGTGCTGTGGACTTGAAACAACTCAGGGCAGCAAGCCCTTCTTTAGATCTGCTCGGTGCTGACAAACCCATTAGTGGCAGCTTCATGCTGCTGCTGCTGAGGACTTTGCTGAGAGCAAACGCCCTGGAGGCTGTTGGCAGCTGAGCTTCACACAGGACTGAGCTGATGGAGTCAGTTATTTCCCCACCCCACCTCCTCCACCCCGTGCACACCGTGCAGATTCCCAAACGATTTTCTGAGAGCAGGCAGCGTTTCGGGGAGATGTTTGGCTGAGGTCTGGGCTTGGTGCAGCTGTGTCAGCAGCTTCTAGGGTAGGAAGGGCTGGATTTAACTTCCCCATTTCCCTCTTAGAGCCTCGCTAACTCGGCTTCCTGGACCTCTAGTGCCAGGAAGAGGCAGTTCGGTTTCTGGGGCGTGGTTGCCTGTGGGGCTTGGCCCAGCTTGCATGGGGCGTGAGAAGGGCACCAAACCATCCTTCCAGCCCAGCTGCTTCCTCCACTAAAGCATCGAGACAGAGTCTCTGCCATACCTAGACTGTTTGGGAACATGTTGATAAACTTCCAAATGTCTGTTTTACAATCCAGATGTGCTAGCCTTGGCTGTGAACCCTCATCTGAAGAACAGGTGTGCTATAATGTTTCTAGCAGTGGTCTCAAATCCAGCTGGAGGCTTGAGCTGAGCAGGGGCCAAGGGGCTGGTGCCATATAGGATATGGCTATTGGGGCAGGGACAGGTAAGGCAGAGAGCTGTAGGCTAGACGTAGTTCAGGGCAATCTGGAGTCAGACTGCAAGGGAAAGAAAGGGGCAAGCCAGAATATCCTTCAACTTCCAGCCTCTGCTTAGCAGCACTCAGCTGCCTCAAAAGAGGCTGTCCTGGTTATATGGGCAGCATGAATGCATCCTTGGGGACCACTAGCCTTGGCTGGATCTGTTCTGGTAAGTAAACATAGGATTAGAGCTGATCAACAGCCACTGCGGTATTTTCTGTGGTTTGCCTTGATCTCTCCAGCAGCTCTGTGGTTTGGGAATCACTGTAGGTCACAGCAGCTCCTGCCAGCATTGCTGGGGAAACCAAAATGGGGCAGCTGATTCCTTGTGCCAAACCACATGTGGCTTTGGTCTGAAAAGTCAGTGTCCCTCTAGGGTGGGGATGGTGTCCTGCCACTGGACCTGGATCTGGTTTCTGAAAACTGTGCTGGGGAGAAGTGTAGTCCCAGTGGAAGCACTGGTAGAAGCAGTGGGCTGCCAGAGAGGTGGGCACCAACCCTCTGGTTTAGGGAGGGTAGCCAGCCCTGGATACATACTGGCAGGAAGCCTGTGGATGGTGGGAATGCCTTAGATATGCATGGTGGCACAGGCTCAGATGTGAGAACCATGCTGATGGACTATGACTCTGTCCTTCCAAACTTGCTCTCAAAGGCTTTTAGCTTCACTGTACTGCTGGGTGATTTGTATTGCCTAAAGGCTTTCTCAGTCATGTTCATACCTTCCAGAGCCCCCACAGTAGCAGTCAAGCTTGCAGGGAAACGGAGCCTGACTGAAAGACACAATGTAGGTAACTTGTGCCGTAAGGGCAACTGCCTTTGCTGAAAGTAGGCAGCAAGGCAGGGGTAACTCAGGCACTTGAATAGCACTGAGGAAAGCCAAAGGCTGTGTCTGTCCCATCCTTTCACAGAACAAAAGACCAAAGTAGTATTGAAAGGGGCTCCCACAGACATCACTTTCTCCCTGCACCTGGGGTGGCCCTGGCCATTCTTTGTCCAGCATGCCCTTGTCCCTTCTTGTGGGCATAAGGCAAGCTAGTGCTGTTGCTTCATTTTCAGCTGCTCCTAGATTGCACTCCTGGCTTGTGCCCATACTTTCCCTGCTTTGCTGCTGCTGTCCCCAGAGACACAGGGAGCTTCCCACCTCCTTCAGCCCTGCCACCTTCCAGGATATGCTTGCCTTGTGTCAGGAATGCACAGGGTCAGGCTCCAGGAGGGAGGAAGGAGGGAGTCTCTCCTGCCTTCACAGTGCCTGCTGCCTTCTTGGCCACCTGCCATCAGAGCTTGCCAGCCTCGGAGTGCTGGCCACCATCTGGGCTGTTGGTACTGCTATGAACTTAAGCTGTGAGAGGCTGCCTTGCCTGCTCAGCCAGGATGAGAGAGGGGAAGGGAAGACAGAGGCATGGCCTGAATGTGCATGCCAGAGCTCTGCACAGAGGGAGAGGTAATCATCAACAGAGAGGGCAGGCTTATGTTGTCCTTGATTCTGCCCTGACTGCCAAGCCCAGTTTTGGGAGAGGCAGGAAAATCATCAGTGTCACCTTTGTAATCCTCTTAGGGATTTTTGTTCTGTGCCTGGCATAATCCCTCTCTGGGTGGGAAGTGGATGCTTCCCCACCCCAAGCACTTGATGTGGTATGACATGGAAAGGGACTTGGCTCATGTTCTCTGCAAGTTGCCCAGTGTTTATCTCCTTGTTAAACTTTCATTCCTCATTATTCTTATTTCCTGTAAGGGTCTGGGCTTTTTCTTAAGGCTGTGCACCACATCGATGTGTAGAGTGGGTGACAGCAGAGTCAGCATGGCAACTGGTTAGAGAGACTTCTGGAGCTGTGATGTCATGAAAGAGATGGATTCCCAGCCTATGAAGTCATAGCTGGGAAATTGGGTACTCAGCCTAATCAAATAATTACCCAATGGGGCTGTAAAGTGTCAATGAACTAGTCTCTTGCTTGATGACTGACTACTTTAGCTTTAGCACAGGCCACCTAATAATTGCCAATTTTTGCAGTTCCCTAAGATTCCCTTATTAATAAGCTATTAAACATCCACTTGAAATCACTGCATTGTAATGAGCTGAGATCACTGCTCATGCAGCCATTCCAGTGCCCAAATCCATAGGAAAGCACCTAAAATCCTGTGATGGAAAGCAAGCCTGTAATTTCAGGATGGCAGAGTAAATACAGACATAATGTCAGCCCCACTGTCATTCCCATCTTGGGATCTATGTGGCTATCATCAGTTTTCCTCTGATATGCAAAGCTGATGGCCTGAAGGACTTCCAGTCCGTGTTTCCCACGCCCTGGCCAGCCAAAGTGAGGGTCTTAAGGAAGGAATGACAATTTCAAGGTTATGAGAATTGTTACTTTTTAGGAAGATTGCTTTGGAATCAGAAGCAGGAAACAAATTTAATCCTAAACACTCAGTAGAATTCAAAGCTTAATTCAGGTCATTTTTTTTCCCCCTGGTCTTTTTGTTGTTTAAGATAATGCAAGGGAAATCTGGTGCCTTTGACAGAAGTGCAGTGCAGGAGCAATTTCTCAGGAACAGCTTCATCAGCAGAGTCTGGGGATTGCTTGGTTTATTCTGTCATTGCTGTTTGGTCATCTTGCTTGGATCTGTCTTCTTTTTTCTTTTCTCCAGGTCAAGGGCTCCTTAGGAAGTGCTGCCTGTAAAGTGGTACCAGACACCAGGAAGGGAGACATTCCACTGAGAAGAGCACCCTGTGCTCCCTCTGTATCCTCAAGCAACTGTTCCCACTTCTCTGTTCCCTTCCAGTCTGTGATAAGATGATGTCTGATGGCTGCCTCAGAAAGAGCCTCCTGGTGTTAAGACCCCAGTGAAAGGAGTAAGACAGGGTTATGGAAATTCACACTATTGGGGCCTTTTCCACACTCCTCTCAGCAGTGCTCTGAACACGTCAGGGAACATTCCCTCTCTGTGGACCACAGCCCTTAAAAATAGTAAGAGGTTCTGCTTCCTTCTTTTCTTTCCTCCCCTGCCTTAGTGAGGACAGCTGACTAATGAGTGCTCCAGTTGAAACCCCCTGTTAGGCTGATGTCCTGAGCAGGCTTGCTCCTGCAGGGAGTGCAGGACGGGTTTCCTGGTCAGAGCAGCCTCTGTGCTCCTCAGGGACACTCAGGCTTTCCTGGTTTCCAGGCCCCCTCTCTTTGCCCCAGGTATTGAAGCAGCAGAGAGGTTAGACCAGCCTCCTGGGGAAAGGGGAGATTGCAGTCCAATCATTGCAAACAGGACTTCATTAATTATAAATGGACAGGTACCCCTGAGCTGCTGTGGCTCTGCATGAGCCACATCCGAGCTGAGTTTTGCTTTTTCCTTTTTTTCTCTTGAAGAGTTGCTGAAGGGGCTTGAAATAGTGTGATGGATAAATAAGGAACCAGCTGTGCTCTGAAGCCAAACCCACCAGAGCCCTTCTGCAGCAGTAGCCCACAGCAACCTCCTCTCTGCCTCACTCTGCACTCCTGTCCCTTGGGTTCTACCATCTGGTCCTGCTCTCCAGGTTTCTTCTTCCTAGCAGCATGTTTTTGTCTCCTGTTGTAGCCTGTTCCAGTGCATGGTTTCAGCCCTCAGAAAGGCACAGACATGTTTAGACAACAGCAAAACCAAGGAGTCCAGTGGTGGGACAACTATGCAGCTGGTCTGTGCCTCCCTTTTCCATCTCAGAAATGCTCCTGGTTAAATTAAAGCAGAAGGAACAACAATGCCAGCAAACCTGCTGTATGGTTTCTTTCCTATTTTCTGACAATAAACTGTTGCTTACATGGTTCTTGGCTGCCTGCTGGCAGCCTTGTCACAAGGAGAGGCTAGGATGTACCCCCCAGGACTCTGAGGGACACTCCAAGAGTGGGTGGAGGTGGCTGGAGGGCCAGGCTGCGTCTCTGGCTGGAGCAGCTCATCTGTCCAGTGGGAACACCTCCTTCTGGAGCCCCTATCACAAGAGGAATATGGACATGCTGGAAGGTGTCCAGAGAAGGGCCACCAGGATGATCAGAGAGCTGGAGCACCTCTCCTGTGAGGACTGACTGAAAAGAGTTGGGGCTGTTCAGTCTGGAGAAGAGAAGGCTCTGAGGTGACCTTCTTGTGGCCTTCCAGTATCTGAAGGGGGCTACAAGAAAGCTGGGGAGGGACTTTTTAGGATGTCAGGGAGTGATAGGACTAGGGGGAATGGAATAAAGCTGGAAGTGGGGAGATTCAGACTGGACATGAGAAAGAAGTTCTTCACCATGAGAGTGGTGAGACCCTGGAATGGGTTGTCCAAGGAGGTGGTTGAAGCCCCATCCCTGGAGGTGTTTAAGGCCAGGCTGGATGAGGCTCTGAGCAGCCTGATGTAGTGTGAGGTGTCCCTGCCCATGGCAGGGGGGTTGGAACTAGATGATCCTTGTGGTCCCTTCCAACCCTGACTGATTCTATGATTCTCCAGGTGCCATTGAGCATGAGTGTGCTGAGCTGTGTGCATCTCATGGCAAAGGCAAGGGGTGGAAATGCTGTTCATGGATGATTTGCTGGCTGTATTTGCAAATTCAGAAGCTGCTTTTCCTGCTTCTCTGATATCCATGGTTACAGAGGTCCTCCCCAGAGGTCTCTGCACTGCTATGTCAAAGTTCTCTTTCCAGCTCCCAAGGGCTGCCATATCCCCATTCCTCGTATGAGATGGCTCTCTTCAGAGAAGCTGTGACTGACTCTGCAATCTGATAATTTTAAGCCTGTGGGGGTGGCCAATCTTACAGTGCTCCCCTTCAGCCCCCAGCAAGGAAGTGCTCCTTCTTCCTCTGTGGGAGCTGAAGGCAGCTCCTGAATCTGCGGAATGTGTCCCATCTGCAGCATGTTAGGGGTCTGCTCACAGCAGAGGAAGAAGCATATGTGGGTTGTGAACCCTTCTGAAGAGGAAGAAAAGGGGCTAATTAATCTAAGGGATACAGTGCCAGGAGCTACATCTGGAGCCCAACTGGCCCTTTAAGTGTGGCTTCCAGGTGCTACCCCACAAAGGGCATCATGCAGAGCTGATGTGGACCCGATGGGTAGAGGAATGAAGGCTTGAGGGGCCTGAGTGCAGAGGGACCCCCATCAGCACAATCATGTAAAGCCCCTTCTCTGTATTCTTCGAGAGGGCTTGAAGAGATGTCATCCATGTTCATCTCTCCAAGGGCACAGCCCACCTTGACTTCTCTACCTCTGGCCCCATGGCTTCCATCTTCAAGTGCCTAAGCATACTTTCTTTCTCTGTTGTAGTTGTGGCAGGTGAGAAGGGCCATGCTATCAGCACAGTCCACCCTTGGTCCTCTTCTCTGTAGAGTGTGATGAGCCCCTTGCTGTCTGCTGGCTCCCAGGTCTGCCTCCTTCACCTTGGTGGTCTGTCCCTGGAAAGCATAGACTTGGAGAGGTTCCACAGCTGTGTCTGCCCTCAGCCTCTCCTCTGGTGCCATCTCTGCTGCCTAGCAGCTCATGTGGAAATGAAGGTGGCAAAAAGCACATTGAACTGCCCGTTTGCATCTTACCCACACACAGGAGCCCTGTGCTTCCCCATGATGAGGGCCAGACTGTCAAACCCTCCTTGCAAGCTTGCTGCCCCATCCTCTCTGTTGGTCATCTCTCTTCCCAGCTGTGGGTTTGATCTTGCTAACAAGCAGTCTGAATGCCCAGGCTCTGCTTGTGCAAGTGCCTGAGAAATGAGGCATTTCATGCTTGCCTGCTGAGCCCCCACTGAGTGGCATGCTGAAGCCCAACCCATGCTATGACTCCCTACATGCCCCATGCTTCTTCTCCAGTGGGTTTGTTTTCAGGGATGGCCAAATATGAAACGAGCCACAAGGCTGGGAGGCAGCAAACCTGTTCCTGAGCACCTGCATATCAAACACCTGCACTGTGCAGGCACATGCCCATCTCCAGGCACCTGTTCCTGCAGCCCCTTGCTCCAGACAGCCCCAGGGCTCGCTGGCCTCAGCTGGCCCCTGCTGTACTACAATGCTTATGTGGGATCAAATGGCACCTGCAAAAGCAAAGGAGTGTTTGAGTGTGTGAGGCTGGAAGGAGCTTGGTGTCCAGCTCTGGCAGGGCGTTACTGTAAACATGGAGGGAAGGTGATTTGAAAAAGAATATCAGCTTCCTGGGCTAGGCTCCACCACAGCCAAGAGTGGCTGTGAGAGGTACCAGTTGGCCACTGACGGCTTCATTGGACTTGGACATCTCATTTCCTGGCTCTGCTAGGGAGGCACAGGCTCCTGCAGTTGCACCACCATAAAGGCCTGAGTGCAGACTCCTGTGTTGGTGTGGTCACGTGGGGATGTCATCAGCCTCCTTTTTTTCCCCGAGGGTGACCCAGCACCTCGAGGCCCAAGGAGACTTGTGCCCCAAACAACCCTGCTGCAGGGTTGCCTGCTCTAGCTTTGAGCACTGCTCAGCCTCTTGGCTGCTTTGTTTATGGCCTTGAAAATTTTCTTGTGTCAGGTTTAGGCACAAGTATTCTTTCCATGGCTGCATAAGAAAGTAATTAGGTGAGGATGGAAAGGACATTCCTCTTCCTCAGAACAAAGAAATGAGCCACAGCACTGCTCACAGCATCCAGGGCCATGCAAGCTCCTGCCCAAACCATGGCTCTGCCTTGGTGTGATGGGTGGGTGAGCTGATGGCATCCCAGGAAGTGCCAGAACAACTGGCTGGTATTTCCTCTGAAGATCCTGCCCCATAAGCCAGCTGCCAGCACCAAGGTCAAAGCCCAAAGCCACTCAGCCCTGTCACTCAGGTCACACTTGCTCACCTGCCAAGTTAACTCCCCTCTCCCTTGCTTTCAAGACCACAGCTGGAGGGGATGCTGGGGTCCTCCTCTGCTTCAGACCCAGTGTGTATTTTGTAAGAGTCATTCCCTGTGCTCCTTTCTTGGCTCCCCTGCACCCCAGAGGGCAGGTAGCAGCACTCCCATTCCAAGGAGGGGGTGGTTGTGGTCCAAGAGGGGCCAAAAGTCAAGGGAAGAAAGGAGCAAGAGCTACTGATTTCAAATGGGAGAAGCCTCAAGTGTACAACTGTTGGAGGTTGAAGAGGAGGCGGTGGGGGAGCTAGACTCTTCTGTCACAAAGCTTTGGGAAGCAGATGGCTTGGTGAGGGCCAGGGGAGGCAGCACCTACAGCATGAGAGCCTAGAAGGAGAGGGCTGGCAGTGGGAGAGGGCTGACCGTGGAACAGGGTGCAAAAGGGGCTGGGAGAGTAGTGAGCATGGGAGGAAGGCCAGTGCTCTATGTTGCAGCCACCCCCTGCATGAAAAGCAACAAAATAAATTAGATAAATTCACAGGCCGATATGGTCATGTGCCTTTTAAACCTGGAGCTGCAGCATCTGGCTGAAGAAGCCCCTACTCCACGGGCTGCAAGACATGAAAATGCACCCAAAGGATTGCTGTGTGCATGCAGGGTTCCTCCTGTTCTCTCACAGGCATCCAGATGCTGCTCTGGGTTTGGATGTCAAGGGAAGTGCACCTTTTGTCTGCTCAAGCTTGCACAATGAACATGAGTTGATAAGGGGTACTGCCCACAGGATCAGGGACGCGCACCAGTGTACATCTCCTTCCTGTGAGCACCTCTGTCTCCTTGCACACAGGGACGGTGAGAGGTGTTTAGCCACCCACCAAACTCACAGACACTGCTGTGGGCCCAAATATACCATGTTGCTGGGCTGGGATAGAGCCTGCAGTCCTCTGGAAGGATTTGCTCCCTACCTGAGATGACCAAGGGCAGCAGACAGTAGAGATGTGGCAGAGGACAAGGCCAAGCTATAGTGTGTGGCTGAAATGGGATTTGTGGCCCTCTTCTCCATCCTCCTGGTCTCTGTCTTTCTCAATGCATATAAAACAGTCATTTCAAGACATCCTCGACCTCCGAGTGACCACACAGAGACAGAGTGTGGGAGGGATGGACATTTACTCTAAGCTGGAAGAGTATGTCTCCTGAAAGATCTCTCAAGGCTGAAGGACCTGAAGCTTTTAGGTAGGTCCTTTCCTAATTTGGACCTGTACAATGAAGAGTTTAAAACCCCGAGTTGGATTTGAGGGAATCTGAGAGGTCTGTAGCCCGGGTGGAATGGCAAATCAAGCTCTTCCCGTTGCCATGCCTTTCTCCTGTGAGATGCAATCAGGGGCAGCTGGAGGGCTAGCGGTGCAGATGCAGCTCCAGAACTACCCAGATGCTGGGGGGCAGCGGTGTATTCCTCCGGCACCCGTGTCTCCTGCTCCGTGCACTGCACACGGAGCTACTTCATCATGCCCGAGCGCTTCCAACTGCGCGGGAGCCGGAGTTTCGCTGCAGGCCGGGCGGCAAGGCGGACTCCGGGAGCTGAACGTCGGCTGCCCAGCAAGCAGCGGGCGGGTCTCCCCGGCCAAGCAGGGGTTAAGGCTTCTCTGTTGTAGTTTGTTTCCCTTTGCCAAAGTGGGTGTTACTGGAATGTCTCCTCTCCTAAGGAGGGGGGCCGAGCCGTGTCCTCTGGAGAGGGGGGATGTCAGCATCAAAAAGACACAAAAGGGGGAGGTTTCCAAAAATAAAACCCTTAGTCCCCTCCAGGCGCTGCCAGTGCCAGAGGCAGGCGCGAAGGTGCTCGGAGCTGTCTGCAAGAGTGCGGGAGCTCGCTGGCAGCCCGACGAGCGGGGCTGGCCGCCTTCCTCCTTCTCTTCCTCCTCCTGCGGGGGCCGCTCAGCAGTCCCTGCCCTGCTGCCTGCGTCCCCAGCCCTGGTAGGCGGCAGGTCCCGGCGGAGCGCCGGCACAGGATGGGGCGGTGAGCCTCCGGAGGGCAGAGAGCCGGCGATCTCCGCTGTCCCGTGCCGCCGGATGATGACGGCCGGGCGCTGAACGCTCCGCGCAGCCCGCATCGACTCTCGCCGCCGGCTAACACCATGCGGGGCGCCGCCAGCCTTCTCCCACTCACCTTTGCCGTTTTCCTGGGCTTCGCCCGTTGTCGGCCGGATTCCGCGGCCAGGGTGGAGCTGGGGAGCTGGGGGGCGGCGCGGCCGCGGAGCCGGGGGGCTGCAAGCACGGCGCACAGCCTGCCCGCAACACCCGGACACCCCTCGCCGGCACAGCCCCTCCCCGCCGCCCTCCACGTGGACCGCAGCTCAGCGGGCGCCGCGGGGAGCTCGAGCGGCAGCGATGGCCAGAGGCAGCGTCCCGACCGCGGACTGCCCTTGTCCCGGGGCCAAGGGAGCGATGCCGGGATCGGGTCCGGCCCAGGGCACAGGAGCAGGCTGGACTCTTCTCGCCAGCGGCAGGGCAGCGGGCTGAAAGCCCGGGTCGTGCCTCGAGCGAATGAGCCAAGCGGCAGAGGGAGGATGTCAGGGTAAGTGCTGCGGTCGGGGAGATCATGCTGGGGGGTGCATAGTGTGAGCGCCGGTGGTCCCGGCGCCGGTGGTCCCGGCACCGGGGATCCGCAGGCGAACTCCCAGGTCCGAGTCTCGTCCAGGGCCCTGTGCTGTATCTTGGCGCATTCCGCCGCAGCTCCCTTCTCGTTCCTGCGGGACGCCGCTCAGCCTGCGCTGGGGCAGTGCCGGGGGCGGTGTACGGAGGGTCTGGGCCTCCCTCCCGGCGCCGTCCCGGGCCCCAGCGGCGCGGCGGGAGCCGTCCCGGTGCGTGCTCTCGTGCCGCGCGCCTGTCCCGCACGTGCTGCGGGCGGTCGCGAGGCCCCACCCTGTGCGTGTGTATCCATCCGCCCGTGAGGCGCGGCGGTGGGAGAGGCGGGAAGGGCTGGCTTGGCTTTGTGGGACGGAGCTGGGTTGCTGCCACTGTTGCTGCAGGTACCTTGGCCTCTTGGTTCCTTCCTCCCATATTGGGCCCCTTGTAAGCGCTCTGAGCGGCTGCTTCCCATGGCTTCAGCTGGCTCAGCCGGGGGAGGCTTCCTATGACTTGCCTGGCAGGGCTGCTTCCAACTCCAGTCTCTGGCTGCAGCTCTGTGGAGGTGGACGAGAGATCATATGGCAAAGCCAGCTGCTCTGCTATGAGGGAGCCTGCAAGCGGGATCTCTGGTGCAGTGCTGAGGTACCCTTCAGTTCTGGGACCCCTCTTTGGCTCCCCATTTCTGGTGTTCCTTGTGATGAGCTCCTCTGCCAGCTGGGAAGGGCTACAAAGCCATCACACAGGCAGTTTGACCAACTCGTGTGGCAACATATGCCCAGTCTCCATGTGATCCCTCACATTGGGATACTGGGGGCAGGCTCTGGGCTTCCTGCCCTCTGACATGGGCAGAAATGCCTTCTGCTGACATCAGGTATGGAGCTTCACTAGCATACAGAAAGCAGCTCAATCTCTCCGATACTCTCCTCCTTGCAAAATTTAAAGACAGATGTTTCCTTTGGCACTCTGTGTACGTTCCTTCAACAAATCCCCAGAAGCACCAAACTTTCTCTTCTTTGATTATGTTTCATGCATAATAAGTATTTATCACTGACAGCTAGTCAATGGCAAGTAGGTGCTGAGCATATTTTGACTTATCCAGTTCATTAGCCTTGGTTTGTCAGCCACTCAGAGCAAGAGTTGTGGGAAAATCCAGTCCTGCTCGGTTGGGTTTGGCCTTTTTGGGCTCGGAAGGATTTTACCTTTTCTACAGTCAGGGTGTTGTAAGCATTGTTTTGGGATCATGTGGCAGTTCATTTGGGTCTGAGTCATCTGAGGTGTACCCTGTTTCTTTTCAGTGACTACCTTGTGTAGTTTCCACTGAGTTTTCAGGCTGCAGCTGCATCCAGTGACAACAGCTGGCCTATGCTGTTATTAGGAGCAGGTGAACATGCTGTCTTAGAAGAGTGCTGAACCTCTTTGCTAGTAGCTTTCTTTCATCCCTTAATCAAGAGTGTAAATGGGGAAGGTTGGTCCAGTGCAACCTGTTATCAGCTAGGTTTGGCTTCCTGGGGTATTGGAGAGTGCTGTTGCCACCAAGCTTAGAGAAAGGAAGAGCTGTGACTTGGTGCCATGTGCCCCACATAGGCTATGCTGCTCTCTCTCTCTCTGTGCTTCCCTGGAAGATGAGGGCTGGGGATACAGGGCTTGCTCTGATCCCCAAGAACTTGAACGCTGGAAAGTGCATATAATGACTTGCAGTAGTGTTCCATCTCTTCTGGTGTCCAAATTGGCACTTTTTAAAGTTCTCTGTGACCTACTGTGATTGGAGTTTATGAGAAAGCCTAGCTGTAATAACTGTCCATGAGTAACCACATGGTGTTAGTCCTCATGGAAAGCTAGCTGCTGCCTCCAGCCATTCGGTGAGACTCCATCCTTCCACCTCATCCATCTTCTTACGCCCCTTACTGCACCGGACACATTTCCATCCAGGAAACTCTGGGCCCCTAAAAAACTTCATTTCATGATGTTTCATTTTTTTGCCAGATTGGATATTTTCTGTTCTGCTATTTACACTGAACTCCTACTACTTTCTAATGTGACAACCTTCATTTTCCCCTACTCAGGTAGCTTTGCAGGCTCCACAAAACCCTGGCACTATTTATTTATACAGTTACTTTGGCTTAAAGTCTGAACTGTTGCATGGGCTGCCTTTCCTGATTCCCCAGTCAGGGTTCTCTGCTGGGTACCTCCAGGGACCTTGCACAGTCCTCTGGTTGAAAACTCATTTATTAGCAACTCTGTCCTTTTCTGAATAAATATTTTCTTGTTTTGTTTGATAGAGGCATGCCCCAAATTGAGTTTCTTTCCTGGGGACTGTTTGAATGTGTCTGCCACCCTACTTATATATGATCATGTTGCAGGTGGCATTTACTCACACTTTAATATGAATGCATCCAACTGCAAGTTTTGTGAGACCTGGCATTTCAGTATTTTCTCCTGGAGGCTCATTGTGAGGTGATTTCTGGCACCACAGAAAAGAAGGCAGAAAATTACTGCCTTCTAACACTGAGTGAGGAAAACAATCCATCCCCAGAAAAGTCTCTGCTTTCCTGTGCTCTGCTTAACCTGCCTGTTTCCCTGTTCCCCTGTGGCTGGAAAGGTTTTCCTCCTGCATGTTGTGGGGTTGGGAACTCTCAAGCCCTGATGCATGCCAGCTAAGGCAGTGCTCATGAGCTGGACACATCTCTAATTTGGGCTGGCCAGTCCTGCTGTAGGGACACTGTAGGCATCTCCATCCACCTCTATGTGCCTCTGGATGTGACTCCTCTCATGCCTCTGCCTGATACAGGAGAGAGTCCAATAGAGAGCTACCAGGATGATTAAGGGACTGGAGCACTGCCCTATGAGGAGAGGCTGAGAGCCCTGGGGCTTTTTAGTCTGAAGAAGAGAAGAATGAGAGGGGATTTACTAAATGTTTATAACTATCTGAGGGCTGAGTGTCAAGAGGGAGGGGACAGGCTGTTCTCCATAGCACCCTGTGATAGGACAAGGGGGAATGGATAGAAACTACAGCACAGGAGGTTCCACCTCAACATGAAGAGGAACTTCTGCACTGTGAGGGTTGCAGAGCACTGGAATGGGATGCTCAGAGAGGTTGTGGAGTCTCCTTCTCTGGAGACCCATCTGGATGTGTTCCTGTGCGACCTCTGTTAGATTCTATGGTCCTGCTCCGGCAGGGGGGTTGGACTTGATGATCTTCAGAGGTCCTTTCCAACCCCTAACATCCTGTGATCCTGTGATCCTCAGGTGATGTACACAAAATCAAAGGAAGATGGGTAGCCTGGGGAAGTCTCTACTTCTGGTGCACGCCTGGACAATTTTGAGGGGATGTGTGGCTCCCCAGGTAACAGGCTGGGAGTCCCACACTTTCTCCTTCTGCCTCCCATTTTCTTTTTGTGCATTCTGTACCCCAGTTGTTGTTTAACTGCTGTTGTGACACCGTTTGTGGCTGCATAGTCCTACCTTACCCAGGCTTTGTGGGATACACTGCAGCGTATAGCACCACTCAGGAGCAGAGGCAGTTAATGCTGATGTGGACTTGGCAGAGGATTTTCAGTGGCTCACCAATGCCAGCAGCCTTTTGCTAACTTTCTTCCTTGGGTCTGACTGCAAGTATTTCATATGCATTTGGATGAAGTTCACTGTCCTGCAGAAGAAAGGCAGACCTGATGATCTAATGGTCCCTTTGGCTTTCTGTGAAGATGCTATAAATGACCTGAATGGAGTCAGTGTATCTGGCAGCACAGAGTGCTGCGTGAAGTTAAAAGATGATGTGTATGTTACTGTTAAAATAAATAGTGAAAAAAAAAAGGGTTCTACTGAATGCTTTGGAAACAGTATGTCATCATCACTGAGGCTGAGGCTGTGCACATGCTGAAACTATATGAAGCCATGATCTTACTACTGTTTTCTAGTTTTTCCTTCCCTCTTGTGCTTGCTGCAGTTGCTTGGCTCTGCTTTCAGATTGCACTGCAAGATCTTACAGGCTTTTCTCATCCTGGGTAGCACTTTGCACAGCGGGCAACCTGATGTTGATGCTGGCCTCTGGCTGCTGCAGCAGCAAAGCAGGTGATGAAGGACTGGCTTGCGCAGCTCCTTTGCCCGAGTTGCAGGTTGTGTCAGTGCATTCAGTCAGGGCCATGAACAGCATTCAGTGCAGGGAGACTTCACGCCACTGACTTCAGCTCTGTGAGCTGGTGTCAGGGACATGTCTGTCCCAGAAAAGGTGCAGGTTAGTGAGTAGTGCCTCACACCTCCTGTACAGCAAACACTCAAAATGTGCTGAGGACTATACCTGGGCACAGATGATTCATGCTAGCTGTAGAGTGAGAAGCAAGCTTGGTTGGTAGTTCCTTACTGCTGTCTGTGCTGTTTGGAGACCTCAGGGTGTATCTGGCACTCGAGGCAGGGGCCAAGATGTGAATACAGTGCCTCAGTCTGCATTTTGCCAGGAAGGCAAACCCAAAGGCCCATGTCTGCACTAGTGAGCTATGCCTCAGGCCTTTCTCTGGCATGGTGGCTATTCAGCTGTCTAAGTTTTCAAACCCCTTTCTCTCCAAAAAGTGGAAACTGTCTGTTGCAAATGGTCTCTTGTTGCTTCAATCTGACCTGGACTGGGAACTATTTTGGAAGGTGCTAAGAAGGCCATGAGCCCTGCAGCATTCTAATGTTACAGGCAATCAAGTCCAAGTGCCTGGAAATATCCCTAACAATGTTTCATTTCCTAGGAAAGATGTGTGTTAACTGACCTGGCCCTTGAGAAGGTAAAATGGGTAAGGAGACAGAGATAGGAAAAACAGATAGTTTGCCCAAACCTTGTTTAGGTATCAGTGGCAGGTCTGGGAATGGGACATCCCCCTATGGCATGCCCTAGTGTGAATGCTCAGTGGGACTTCAGCTTGGGAGACATATGTGAGGACATTCTTCTGTTCTGCTGTGATCTGGAGTTGTTTGAGCTTTTTTCCACCAGAGAGAGCTTCCAACCCCTCTATGTGCCCATCCATCCTCTGATCCTTTCCACCCCAGGCTGCCCAGGATGAGGACAAGAGTCCTGTTCCTCTCTCCCTGCTTCCAGTTTCAAGGGGTGGGTAAGCATAAGGCAGTCTGGGTGCTCAGCCTTGCATAGTTGCTGAGTGCTTCCAAGTTCTGAGCATAGCTTTGTTTCATGTCGTTGTTAAGTCTGCCAGGGGCATAGTGCATCATGGCACCTATCAGTTCCCCTTGCTGGGCAGTTCTGCCTGCTGCTTTGGAAGCCCCTGTCCCCTCTGCAATGAGAGGTGATCAAGGGCTGCTCAGTGTGTACAGGTAGCTCCCCAGAAGCCCACCCTAGAATGGTGATACCAGACTTGACTCAGCCACTTGTTTTGTTCTCCAGAAGCAGTGCTGGATGGAAAGGCTCAGGGCTCGACCTGCCCCACAGGTGGCTCATGCCTGAAGCCAACCTCTTTGCCCAAAGTGTTAGTGATAGCACATGCAGCAGGACAAACACAGCTGGGAGCCACCACTGTCTTGAGCAGCGTCCCTCCACGCTGTAAACATGCTGTGCTCCTTAAAGCTTCCAGGATACACTCTGAATTCTTTGTGAGGCAGTGAAAACCACATGGTGTTCAAGCCATGCAAAAGTCAACTAAAGGCTTTAAGTAGAATCAGACGTGCTCAGAACTGAGTCCAATGCAGCAAAGCTCCCACAGCTTTTTTACCACTGCTGATACTCTTGGGGGCCCCATTCTCTGTGAGGTCCCACTTGCTGGGCTTTCATCAGGAAATAGTTGTGGTCCTTCTCTACCCTCCATTGCTACCTATATGTTGCTATTCCCAGATGCTCACTTCCCATTCTGGAGGTCCTCTCTGCCTCTATCTCTGCCCCTATTCTCTTCTAGGAGTTTATGGAAGGAAGGGACATTCCCTCTGCTTCCGCCTCTGAGGGAATCCCTGCCTGGTTGGTCCCCTCTGCACATGCTGGGCTGTCCTCCCTTGAGGACCATCACCCGTGCTAGCATCTCCCATCACCTAGAGCTAGCATCTCCCATCACCTAGAGCTAGCAACTCGAGTCTGGAGCTGGCAGTAATGCCAAGTGACTCTGTTAAAGAGATGTTTGTGCTGAACCCAGCAAAGGTTTCGCGCCTTCAAGAGTGATCTTGTCTGCTCAGTCTTGGGCCTCTGTTTTAGCCTCATGCCTTTCTTTCTACAGCCTCTGGCTTGCTGTTGGCATTGAGAGTGGCTGGCAGCATGCTCTCTCCAGTGCATGTGAGAGATGTAGATAAAACTTGAACGTTAATCCCATGAAGAACTAGGACTGTTATTTAAGGCTACAAGGGATTCTCTAGAAATGGTAGTTACTTTGCCTACAAGAAACAATGTCTGATTATGTAAGTTGAGGTGAGAAAGGACAAAGGCTTTGCTTTTGCACAGGCTGGCTGAATGAGACGTGCAAGGTGTGCTTCAGCTGTGCCAAGGGAAGAATGAGGTCTGTAACAGTTCAAGCAAAGATACTTATGCTGCTGCTGCTTGGAGTGGAGTTTCTGAGCAGACCTTAATTACCTAAAGACCTGTTCTAGCTCAGTGGTTTTCTCTCTTTGCTGATCTGGACATACTAAAAAAGTTTAAGGCCTTTCATGGGCTCTTATGCAGTAAGTAAAGTTTGCTTTCCTTGGATACTTTCTGGGGATGCCTTAAAGAAGCACCCTATAGATCTCTTTGGGTTGACAGACAAAAAGCTGAAAATCAGTGTTTCAGCCCAGCCAGAGCAGATGTGAATGGATGCAAGAATTTGGCTTCTGTTTGTAGAAAGTCACACCTAGGAATTTTAAGTGCTTTCTCCTTATAGAAAGCTACCCAAGTTAATAAAATGTTGATCCTGAAGGGCTGGCTAACGCTTTACAAATGATGTGGTTTCTCAGACCACTTCCCCTTCCCATGTGGAGCAACTGAATCTCTACAGGCAGCTTCATTCATGAGCACCAGAACAATCCTTGGCACACCTGCTACCCATTGTCTTTGGCTCTCCTAAAACGTGAGCCCCACAGCTTGAGCTCTGGCACTTTTTGGACCCTCTCATGTTGTGTAGATGCTGGTTCGGAGCAGGATCATCTTCTGACCCTTCCTGTGTTCGTGTTAAAGTCAATGCAGAAGAGAAATGTGCATGTTTCCATGGTTCCTGTAAATTCTGTCAGCAGCTCTGATTACCTTGTCAAGTGCTGGAAATAAACCATATTCCCCATTTCATTTCCAGAGGCTTTCCAGAGCTTTCAGGCTGCCTGGTTATAACTTTTTATCTTTTGATGACTGTGCTCACCCATCTACCTAGGTATGCAAAAATTACTTAATTCCCAAAACCTTCCCTCCATGCTGAGTAAATAGTCTTGGAAAGCGACCTGCAGCTTGTTATTCTTTCTCAATACAAACATGTAAATATGAGATATGACCCGAGGAAGAGGGATTAGCTGCCTGCTTGGGCATTGCAAAGCGCCTCTTGGAGGCACAGCACTTTCTCCAGTAGCTATATAAGTTGGCAGTGTGTGCTGCTGGAGCAAGTGCAGAGGAGGGCAACGAAGCTGGTGAAGGACCTGGAGAATAAATCTTATGAGGAGCGACTGAGGGAGCTGGGGCTGTTCAGTTTGGAAAAGAGGAGGCTGAGGGGAGACCTTGTTGCTCTCTACAGCTACCTGAAAGGATGTTGTAGAGAGGCTGGTGCTGGTCTTTTCTCACACGTAATTAGTGATAGAACGAGAGGGAATGGCCTCAAGCTACAACTGGGTAGATTTAGACTGGGCATTAGGAAAAAAAATTTTCACATCAAGAGTGGTCAGGCATTGGAATGTGCTGCCCAGGGAGGTGGTTGAGTCCCCAACCCTGGGTGTGTTTAAAGGTGGTTTGGATGTGATGCTTAGGGATATGGTTTAGGGGTGAACCTTGTAGAGTAGGGTTATTGGTTGGACTTGGTGATCGTGAGAGTCTTTTCCAACCTGAATGTTTCTGTGATTCTGTGATATGGGGTGGCATGAGGAGGATGTCATTTATGTAAAGGCTGCCAAAAGGTTGCTGTGGCAAAGTGCTGCAATTAACAACCATGGAAATTATTTGAGCATTCTGTGGTTAGCAATAGCACCGTGCAGGTCAGGTAGACACAAATTCCACAGCACCAGAGAGTCCCAAGCCCGAGGGGCCACTGTGCCAAAGGCAAATAACAGATGTGGAACAGGGGTACTCACCAAGGGAGAGCAAGGCAGAGAGCAGCTGATGCTGTCCCTCCCAGGATAGGTTTGAGCAATGAACAGCAACAGGCAGTAGCAGTTAGGTGGAGAATGAAGTTTTGTCTTCAGCTGAAGCAGCTCAGGACATTTGCGGAGGCGGGATGCTACGACCAAAGCTGGAATCAGGCCTGATTTGCACCCCAGTACCATGGAGTGCCATGAGATCTTTAATGATCACAGACTGCTGGCCTTCAATTGCTCTCAGGAGGAAAATTGTTCCTCTGAGTGCTGTGCCAGGAACCCAACATAACACCAGTTCAAAAAGGAGATACTCCCTGAGGGATGGCTCACACTGCAGCATTCACATAGTCCTTGGGGGTTTCTTTTCCAAGCACTTAAACAACTCAGCCCTTGTCCCATTGGTTTTGATCTCAGCTGCTGGTCCATCTGGAAGGAAATATCAGATGCTGCAGGAAATAATTTTACGGGTGACTCAGAAGTACTGGCTGCAGAGAGACCTCGGCTTCCCCTTCTCCTAACCATGCTGCTTTGTCTCTCTGCTTAGGCCAAATGCCTGCGGCAGGCAGTGTTGCCCAGGATGGACCACAGCTCCCGGCACAAACCACTGCATCAAACGTGAGTATGACAGTCTCAGCCTATGCAGGTCTTGTGGTGCACCCCTAAAATGTGCTCAAGTGACCCTGCACATGTCCCCTGCACTGTGCCAGGGCAGGAGACAGACTGTGGGGTGCCTAGAGGCAGCACTGCAGCCTCCTCCTGGGGCTGCGGGGCTGCAGGTCTGCAGGTCAGCTCCCTCTGCCTGCTGGCAAAGTCTGAGCACAATGAATAAATACAGCTTTACTTTACTACTGTTCTTAGTGGCCACCCCAAGCAGGGTCTTCTTGGGGCAGGGCATTGCAACAGCATATTTATGCCAGCTCTCATCATCCTGCTTGGAGCAAAAGGCAGGTCTGTGAAAGTTCCAGCAGGTGTGAATCAGCAGGTTGGGGCTGTGCTCACGTGGGTGAGCATTGCTGATGCTGAAGGGGAAATCATGGCTGCCAATTATCCAAGTGCTATTAAGGAAAGCAATTAATGGAGTTGGCACTGTGGCTGGGACAGGTGGGGCTTGGAGTGTGGTGCAGCATGTGGCATGTATAAAACAGCGGGGGGCTGCAGGGCACTGCTGCAGTGTGGAAACTGGCCAGGGCTCTCCTGCCTGCCCACGGAAGGGTTAACAAGGGCCCTGCTCCTTCAGAGGGCCCTGCCACAGCCCTGTGGGCTGAGATCATTTTGGGCATCAGCACTGGAAGGGAAGGGGTTTGGACAGGCACCAGTGCAATGAATGCCAGAGGCAGCTGCAATGTCATCTCCATCCGCAATAGGTTTGCAACCACAGCCACGATTCTTGTTCCTAAGCAGTGGATTTACACCACCCAGCCACCCATGGGCCTTCCCCAGGGGACTGCCTGCCCCAGGCACCTGCCTGCTCCCAGCGAGGCGAGAGGCTGCCTGCAGGCAGCGCTCAGGCATTCTGGACAGGAACATCCTGCCCAAAATAGCCAGGAGCATCTGCCTTCACTCAAGTGGCAGCAGCTGCCCAGATGTTTAGCAGGGAAAGAGGCTCAGCTTTGTTTGCCTCGGGATCTCGCTGCGCCTTGGCTGCGCTGGGATAATTGCATTAGCAATCAGTGTTTGGGAGCAAGGGGCCAAAGGCTGACTCACCTCCCTTCTCCCCCTCTCCCCTGCAGACAGAAGCCAAACGGTAGAGAGCGTCCTGTGCTGCCAGACAGTGTCTCTAAACAGAGCGTAGGGCCAGCCATGGCAGCATCTTTCTCTCATTAGGGATTTTCGTAGGAGCAGTAGATCTGGGCTTGCAGCCACACAGGCTGTCTAGTGACTGCTCAGGTGCTGGGCCCTGCTTCCCAAGGATTCATTAAAACCACCCTGTAAACATAGGCTGGCCTGACAGTGTCTCCCCTGAAACTGGATGGTAAATCTCACTCAGGATTTAGGTGGAGACTGGTGATGTGTAAACATCATTTTGATCCCACCTCCCTCACTGGGCTTTTCTGCTGGAGTTGAAGCTGCTGGAGACGTTCAGCCGAGCTAAACGTTTTTAGAGCTGCCAAGGCAAGTTGGACAGCCCATCCCAGTAATGTTGTTTAATGTCTGATCCCCTAGTCTTTGATGTGGGGCATATCAGGGAAGTTAGCAGGGTAGAAATGCAGCCAGAGGGAGTCTCTTAGTGTGATGAACCAGGGAAGACATTGGCATTCCAATCTTGGGCAGAACTTTGTTTTTAATGAATTTGTCCCTGGGTACAGGAGAGAGGATAGGCCAGATTGTTGTCACAATCCATTTCCTATCACCTACTAAGCATGGTGATTTCTTCCTTCTCCGCCCATGCTTTTCCAGGGATTTTCCTCTTGCAGCTCCAGGGACTTTCCTCTTGCAGCATCTCTCTGTTTAGCTGAACGCAAGTCATGGGCAGGTGTCTCTAGCGTTTTGGTTTGTTCCAGATTTGAGCACCAAAGTATAATGAATTTTTAGAGTCTGTGACTGGGAAGATGAAAAAGAGAAATCCCTCACCTCAGGACACAGATGTTTCCTTGGAAAGTGGAAGTGAGCTAAGGGAGTTTAGGAGCGTGATCTTGCCCACTTGCAATTGGCTTGGTTTCTACCCACATGCTGCCAGGTCATCACAGCAGACTGTATAGGGCATCCTGTGGGGCTCCCAGGGTTTTCACAGAGGAGGGGACATTAGGAGTCACAATCTACACCTGAACTTGGGCCCAAGGAGTTCATCCAATATCCTGTCTGCTTAATGTCATCCTGGGGTGAGACTCAGGCCTTTTTGTCCTGGACTTGATAGTGCAGAAACCTGTCCACACAAGCTGTCCAGAAGCCCCGTTGCACAGCCCATATTCTGGGGGCTGCAGGGGCTATAGTGTGCACTTATTGTAACTTAGCTGACGCCTGGTAGCTCATCATTCTTTCCCCTCTGCTTAAGAGCAAGGGAATCCTTTTGCTCAGCCTCCTGATATTAGTTCATCAACCTTCATTTTCATCAGCATTACTCACTATGGTTCTTTGCTGCTTCCCAAGATAGCAACCTGGGCTGGCAATGCAGGGTGAGCCTTTTTCTGACATGGATATTTCAAAGTTGAAAATAAACATTTTTAATTAGCATGTTGGGAAGGACTAAATAAATCCACACACTTTCTAATCTTGTATAGGTGTTTTTTTCCAGTTAAGATACTGGATGAAGGCAGAGGGTTCCAGCCTCAGTTGCTGGCTCTGCAGTGGTTTCACAGGGTGTCTTCAGACAGTCACATTAGCACCTGGGGCTTTTCCACCTCTGCAGGAGATGACGTTCACATGCTCTCTCCTTTTTTATGTCTTTCTTCTGTATAGTGACTCTAGGGGGGGGTTGAGCCCAGCCTGTTTTTCACTGAAGTTCTGTTTGCCCTCTCTGTTACTGCACTGCCTATCTGTCAGCCTGCACAGCTCTTTCCCTTGTGTTCAATTGTCCCTGCCTTCTGAGTGTGCTAACACTGGAGTTTTGAGCCCAGACTGTTTTTCATTGAAGTTCTGTTTTCCCTCTCTGTTCCTGCATTGCTGTTGATCTCCCTGCCTGTCAGCCTGCACAGATCTCTCCCTTGTGTTCAATTGTCCCTGCCTTCTGAGTGTGCTAACAGCTTTAATTTAGAACTGAGGTTACATAACTGCTCTGCATCAGCAAGCAAATTTTTCCATGAGAAAGTGAACTAAATCACCCCAGTGGTATGAGTCCTTTGGCATTTTCCCAGTTTTCCTGTGGACACCTATCTGGATGGACAGGTTCCCCCACATTTAACTGGGGCTGAGAAGGAGCTGCTTACAGTGAAGATCTACACCACTTTCCTAGACCTAGAACATGTGTAGAACAGCAGGGACACAGTAACTGAATGTCACATTGCAATGTCATTGCTCAGTCCTGGGCTGAGTGTTCCTGTGAAGTGATGGGAGGCTGGACTCAGTGGCCTTAACCTCTCACAGTCCTGCCTGCCTGGCCTAGGTAGGTGGTCAGATATGCTGCAGTCATCCCTTCAGGATGACCTTGCAGAGAGGACTTAATTCATGCACTGAAGACTAGTCAGTACCAAACTTGATCTGTGAGAGCTAGATGCAAACCAGCATTGCTACTAATGATGCCTCAGCAGTCTTGTAAATCTCATCCTTTTTTTAAGAGTTTTCAGATAACTGTTTTGGCTTTCCTTAAAGCCCCAGCTCCTGAAGCAGGTGATGAAATGAGACTATAGTGAGAAGAAATGACTGGCAGTGATCTTAACAGAAATTGTTTATAGCCCCCACATCTGAGGAGAGACATCTCAGAGTAACCCCTGGACTCAGAAACCAGAAAACAAAGAGAAAAAGTACATATAATTTTATATATATATTTATATTTATATTTAAGTGTATATATATATATATATATATATATATATTTAAATTGTAATTTTTTTACCATCTTGTTTCTTCTTCCAGTTTTATGGGTTTGGGTGCCTGACTGGTAATTTCACACTCTTGGCACTGGCAGTACTTCCACTGAACCATCTGCTCTCCCTACTTTGCATAGCTGGACTGAGTGAAAACTTTTTAAACCTCTTTTAAGTTCTTCCTGAGTCTGCAAAGGCAACTGGGAAGGGATTCATCGTAGGCCCGAAATAGTCCAACTAGGGCAGCTCCCCACCCACCTTGCATGAAGGCACCAGAAGATTAATCTTGTTCCCTTCTTCCTCTTCCCTATATGAGCTGCTTTAGGTATTTTTTTAGAGTGCCTTCTCAGTTTTCACCACTTTGCTACTGAAGTGCCACAGTCTAATGTGACTATGAACATTGTTAGTGGGAAAGGCTGTGAGAACTGCTGTGATCCCAGGTCCTGGTGTCACAGCTCTGCAGTATTTCAGCACATGAAGTGGTTGTTTACAATGGCAGGCTTCCTGGTCTGGTGCTATTTGTTAAAACAGGCATTTATTGGGAGATAACAGTAGGGACTGGCAGCCTGTTTAAATCACAGCTGAGTTTTGTATTATAAATTAGAACTTTTGGAGTGCCAGAGTTCCCAGAGGTGGTTAGTTCCTGCCTGACTAGGACCTTGTCTCTGTTCCAGAGTCTGCAGTGGTGGCTGATTTATATTACTGGGGAATTGCTTGAAAACCTTTGGCTTTAACCTGTACAGCCCTGCCTGACTTGAGTACATCTTTTCATTGATATTGCCCTCTCTTTCTGAGTGCTAACATGGCAATAAAGGTCAAATGAAACATTTCAGCCAACATATATGTGATCTAGTTAGAAAAAGCTGATGGCAGTCCAGTTTTGGGGTGAGGGGAGGATAATGGGGGCTACACTGCTGTGAGAGGACCTCAGAGTCAGCGCTAGGACTTCCCTTACTTGGTGACAGTGGGATGATGTGTGGATGGCACACAAGGCTACAGCTCTCTCTTCGTTTATTACTCAGAAGTAGTGTTTCTCATAGGTGTGCTTGGATCTCACTGGGATGGAGAGCAGATCCAGAGAGGGAGGGATGCCCTTGTAAAAGCCCAGCAGCTGTGTGTGAAGGTGGTGGGATGTCAGATGCTCCTGTAGCCTCCCTGGCACAGTTCTGGGGAGGAAGCCCTCAGCAGAAGTAGTGGCTGCATGTTTCAACCCATCCACAGGGTTCTCACATGGCTGGAGGTGAATGTCCACCTTGTGTTGCCCAGTGAGGTTTTATTACCCTTCAACCAGCCAGCCCTTTCCTTCTTTGAAGGACAACATTGTTTTCCAGTGCCTTTCCAATCACTCTTGCTCAGAATAGTGAAGCTGGTCCTACCTGAATGAGCGGTGGTGTCCCGGCTGGGCTGTGAACTCAATTTGGCATCTGTTAACCTGGGAAGTGTTAGAGTCTGGGCGTATAAGTAATAGCACTTTCCTACCGAGGTGCAAGCTGAAGCTGATGTGCTCTAATTAGGAAAACACATAGGGCAGAGGGTGATTTGGGCATGGAGTTAATGAACTGTAAGTCCCCATAGCTGCGGAGGAATTTGAGAGCAGTGACTCCAAATTCAGCTGAGGAGGGAGAGCTGAAAAGCTCTGAATGGGACAGGCAGGGGAGGACTGTGCAAATCAGACCCCAGAATGGACTAGAGGTAACGTGCAATCCCTTACTTTGGGACTGAAGCCCTATTCCTGCCCAGAGTGTTCTGGGCAGTGCTAGAGGCCATGTGCACCCTGCAGTCCATGCTGCTCATTTCAGAGCTTTCTGAGATGAGTGTTGAGAAGAGCCCTTCAGAAACTCATGAAGAGATGTGGGAACAGAAGCAAGTCTCTGATGGAGACGACATCACATTCCAGGCCAACATTAGCACCTAGACTTTGAAGGTCACCTGCAATGAAGAGATTAGATCACCCTGGTTGTGCTGCCCCAGCCAGGTGCCACAACAGTGGGGCTAAGCCCTGTGTCCGCTAACTGCTCTTCTGTGTCTCCCCAGCTGTCTGCAACCCACCGTGCCAGAACAAGGGCTCCTGCAGCCGCCCCCAGGTCTGTACCTGTCGCTCGGGCTTCCAGGGCTCCCGGTGCGAAGAAGTTGTTCCCGAGCAGGAGTACCACCCGCTGGGTGCTGCAGCTGCCTTCCGGCCTGCCCAGAGCTCCCTGCGCAGGAGGAGCGGCATGGCAGGGCGAGACGTCTCCCTGCAAGCGGCTCAGGCACCCGTCCCACGGCACGTCCCAGCTGGGTAAGTCAAACCTGCCTCCCGACAGGATGCTCCCAGAAAGGCACAGGCAGCTTAGGTGGGCCATGGCCTCCGCTTCATGAGACCGTGCGCTTGGCCTCCAGGTGGTACCTCCTCCTTGCTCTGTAGGAGCTGACTTAAGGGGTCAGATCCTGCGTTCTCTCCAAGGGACTCTGTTTGCCCCCAGCATTGTGTCATGGTTCCCAGACACAAGCAACACATTAGGCACAAGGCTACTGATGGTCCTGTGGGGAAGGAGGACTGTGAAGCTCAGCAGTTGGCTCCTGTCCAGTTGAATGGCCTTTGTGGTAGCAGCAGAAAGGGTGGAGGATTGGGTCTTCAATGTCTTTCCCAACAGAATGTGTTTAGAGCAATATGTCCAGGTGGTACCCACAAAGAGTACATAGATCCGAGACGTGCTATTAAAGTGCTGGTATGAGCAAAGTAATGATACTCAGAGGTTTCTCCTGGCATCTTCTAGCTGTTATTGAGCCACTTGTTCCATGTTTCTGTGTCATCTTACTGTCCTGTGGGTCATTTTGGTACCCAGGCAGGGGCCTGCAGGTACAGAGGAAAGATGCACCTTTTCTTCTCTGAGCTATTTTGACTTTCTCTGTCAGGATCACTTAGAGCTGCCTGAGGAGAGGGCAGCCTTTGTTTTTCTGTATTCCTGCAGGTTGTTTTTAACATGCCTGCTGCTCCTAAAGTAGCTGTTCCCTTTCTGTCACTTCTAAAGCAGAGGCAGTGTATGAGCTGAAGACATTTCTGGACACTTAGTCTCAGGCATCTACAGTTTTGGAGGGGCTCAAATGACTTATGAGAAATTGGCTGAGTAGTTCACTGAAGCCAGCCTATCTTGGTGCCCAGATGAAAGGCTATTTGATGGGAACCAAATTGAGGCAATGCAGAAGTGATGCTGGCAGGGAGAGGTGGCCAAGCCCCTGTCATCATTGCCTCAAGAAAGGCTTGGTGCCCGAACAAGCACGCAGCCCTCGCACGTGCCTGCCATCCTGGTCATTGCTGACGAGCTTCCCCGCGGGGATGACCTCCTCCTACCCCTCCGTGCCACCACTCTGTTTGGAGGGACTAAAGGGGGGGGAGAGCAGTGCCTTTGGAGACACAGCACCTGTTGAAGGCTTTCCCTGTAAGGAACATGACCTCAGGCTCTGCACAGAGGACAGGGGGCTTGCAGGCACTGGCAGAGCATTCCCGTCCAGACAGTCAGACACAGCGTCTAGCAGTCGCTGAGCTGGGATCGCTGAATGCTCAGCTGCCTGCTGTACCTTAAATCCTCTGGCTCTGTCCCAAGGAAATAGGACTCCATTAAGGACCATGCCATGCCTTTCCTCCTTCTCTCCTCATGCAGGCCATAGGACATCACCTTATTCCATGCTTCAGTGAGGGCATTTATCATTCAGCCTTTGCAATGGCTGAAGGTAGGACTGCAGGATATGTCCACCACTGTCTTCTAGAGCTGTACTCAAGGATTTGCAGAGGCTGCTGTGCATGTCTCAGAGAGGGAACTCTCACCGCCCCTCTGGATGCTGTACAGGCTGCTGCCTTTTCTGCGCAGGCAGTCTGGAGCAGCCCTGCTTTGCAGGCAGGTGTGGGGCTTCCTGCACCCTGCACTGAGCTGCATGGAAGCACCTCCCTTCAGTCCCTGGGTGTTTCACTGAGCTGCATTGAAGCACCTCCCTTCAGTCCCTGGGTGTTTCTCTGTACAACTCAGGCACTTAGGATTTGTCCATGGACCGTGTAATATATTGTGTGCAACTGGCATGACCTAAAAGCCTTGCTGGCATTAGCTGGGTGGTTTCCCAAATATTTTTGAGTGTCTCCTTCACCCTGCCAACTTCTAGGCTAGCTGTGGAGCCTGTAAGAATGAATATCTGCAGCTGATGGCACGCTTTTACTGCCACTGCACTTGGCCATGCCCTCCCACAGCTCCCTGAGCACTGATGTTAGACCTCATCTGGCCCAGTTCAATAAACCAGTAAAAAATTAGCACAGCACCATTAAGAATAATTTTCTGCCACTTCAGCTGGCTAAATTGGATTATTGAAAGATGATGCATGACTAGAAGAACTAGACAGAGCTGCAAGCCAAGCATTGGAGGGAAGGAAGTCATGGTGGGCTCTCCTTTTTGGGGAATCCACTTTTTAGGTTGGTTGTTTGTGTCATGAAACCATGCTCTCAGACTTGTCTGAACTTGGAGCCTGCTTCTTGCACTTACATCATCTATTTTTGTGCGAGCACTGAAGGCCTCTGCATCAAGCTTTTGCCTAACAGTTGGGCTGTAACAGCAAAAGACAGAAGCATATTGGCCTTCCCAGAGCTTAGGTAGATCTTACTCATGTTTGCAAATATGAATATTGGTTCTTAGGCAGTGTAAACTCGGGGTTATCTTCACTGGAGTTCAGTTCACTGTCAAGTCTGAGAGGAAGAGCTGGGATTTTTCCAGTCCTTGATCTCCTCCTGGATAAGAATGGGTAGTGCCGGTGGGACACTGACTCTTTCTAGTCAGTCCCATAGCAGCTGGCTCGCTTGTCTGATGTGTCAATAAAGGAAGAGGTAGAGGAAGTTCTTGAGTGGCTCAGTGGGTGGAGGACACTGGTGTTTCCATGCTGGTGGCTGTGAGAAGATTGTGAGATCCAGGACAAACAACCAGCCCCCAACCTTGCTGAACAGTTTCATTGCTAACAGAGGAGTTGTGTGAGAGTTAGAGCTTACAGACTTCTAAACCTTCTCTTGCTGTGCCAGGACAGAATATCACAGAATCACAGAATTGTCAGGGTTGGAAGGGACCTCAAGGATCATCTAGTTCCAACCCCCCTGCCATGGGCAGGGACACCTCACACTACATCAGGTTGCCCAGAGCTACATCCAGCCTGGCGTTAAAAACCTCCAGGGATGGGGCTTCTACCACCTCTCTGGGCAACCTGTTCCAGTGTCTCACCACCCTCATGGTGAAGAATTTCTTCCTCTAGCTTGGATCCCTTCCCCCTAGTCCTATCAATCCCTGACATCCTAAAAAGTCTCTCCCCAGCTTTCTTGTAGCCCCCTTCAAATACTGGAAGGCCACAATAAGGTCTCCTCAGAGCCTTCTCTTCTCCAGACTGAACAGCCCCAACTCCCTCAGCCTGTCCTCACAGGAGAGGTGCTCCAGCCCTCTGATCATCCTCGTGGCCCTTCTCTGGACACATTCCAGCAATCCTCACATGACTGAATTTGCTTTCTCCTTTTGTTTACTTGAGCACATACTGAGTTTATTTGTGTTTGTATGGAAGTAGCAGTCAGAAGGTCTGAAGTCATGCACTAGAACAGTGCTGTATAAACATGCAACAAAACGCATGAATCCTCCCCAGAGACCTGATCTCTAGGCAGAGATGG